>NC_140409.1:10827914-12208022 GCF_056956725.1 Heliconius melpomene rosina
AATTATCTACATATTTACAAAGTGGCTAGGAATATTAAAATGAAGTGTACCTGATGAAACTAATGCAATTGTTTGTGAATCATTAAATATTTATTTATCTAATATACAAAATATTATAAAAGGGGAACTCTAAAAAGGCATCCTTTTAATATCATCGTATAATTTATAAAATTATTAGACGATATGAATGTGTTAAGTTTGAAATTTAGCAAAATATAAACAAATGTTATGTATAACTCAGATGTAAATAATTTATGATGATTATTAAACTTCATATGAATTTTGGATTACCTATAATATTGAGCATTATTATTGCACTTAGTAAGTAAGTAGCGTAGAATTGCAGGAAGGGGCGCGGACGGTGTGCGTATGTACTAAGAAGAAAGTACTAACAAGATTTTTTATAAACAAACAAAAGACACACAGACGATATAGTGTACATTTATTTCTCTTTTTACATGTAAACACAGGTATTGAGAACAAAGCTTTTTCATTGATTTTTGTGGATTGTGGATAATTATGTTTATTATGTTTTTCTTGTTTACATAGAAATAAAGTTCCGCCAATTTTTCATAATTACAATTCGCCATCACCAATTGTTGTAACAAAGGACGTCCATCGTCCGTAAACTCTGAATGCGCAACCAAATTCTAAATCACATTTAATAAATCTAGTATTTAAAATATATTAATATAATCTACTTTAGGTGTACCTATTAAAATGTAATTTACTATATAGATATCTGATAGAATGCAATGTATTTTATCAATATTATTAAGGTCAGATCGTTTTGTAAGTAGCTTGGACATGACGGCATGATGTCAGATACTCCGCGAGTGACGGCGAGTTCCGATAGACATTAGCAAAAAAAAATAAGATTTAGTTTAATAATTCAAAATTACATCATTAAATTCACAAGCATATTAAATTAAAATAACATGTCCCATATAATACGGAATCATTGGTGAAGTTTTAGGTCTGCAAAAAGCACAGAATATGTTTAAATATGTTAAAAATTTGTTTTGATGGAGACTGGCTCAACTTTGGTCCGCGGATGATGAAGGGACGCCTAACCAAAAAACGCATAACACGAGAGTAGGATAAATACTGATAATTGAGTAGGATATTAAATAAAAGCACTATTGAAATCGATCGAGGAGTTGCCTCAAATACATGCGATTTCAATAGTAGGCAGGCAAAGAGGCAGGCTTATACTGATTTCATTTTATGGTACAAATGAAAATAATATAAATGGTCTATTTACTCGAAGTTAATATAAACGTAATAGGTGAAATTAATAAGAGCATCAAAATGTGATAGAGGTGAGTACAATTAGACTAGGATTTATATGAAAGCTTTGATACGTACATTTTGTACACGTGGCATTTCATCTATTGGAAACATAGTTTTGATCGAATTGTTTCCGATATGCCAGTATTATCCTATATCTAGTTGGTGTTTCTGATGCACGAAGTTACGGCGGTGAGTAGATTTTGTACTTTGAAATGACAGGCTTGAATCGTTTTGAGCGTTGGTTTATCTGTAGCAAATATTTATGTCAGTTTGCTATATCATGGCTGTCGTAGTTTTAGCATTAACAAGTATTAAATGGAGTATTATTGGTATTTAATGTTTAATATATTTGCCAGTCTCCTATGTATGATTTACACGTCAGGATTTCTTCTGCGATTTCTGTGTAATATTGTCCTCACTCAATTAAACTAGAACAATCAATTCATATTTAGTGCCAAAATTACGAATATTATTATTGTATAGGCATCTTATTTAGAAAATCGTCATTGATTTTGTATTCCTTATTGCCCGTCACTACTGATACAACTCTTTAGAGAAAATATATCAATTTTAAAAAAATATGGCTATATAATTAATTATAGTGATGTCATTAACCAAACTTATCTAGTCCCTTGACTCGTTGGTCATGTACGAGTAATTAACTTAACATTTCAAATCTTTAATACGTTTTTCAGTGTAAAATAGTGTCATGATCTACAAAAAGACTATAACAGTAATAAATAAGGAGGAGACCTAATAACAATGTAATATTATTATATACATTTTAATTTATGATAAAAAATGTCACTATACAGATTTTTTTTTAAAACAGCTAAATTAGCACTTAAATACGAAAAAATATTGTTGAAATTGGTATTTGTATAACTTAAAGCCTAAATGTCTTAAAGTATAATTTTGTATTGGATGCCGATTCATTCAATATACTACATTTTTAAGAAAAAACCAGCTTAGAAACACTCGGTTATAAAATGATTGTGCTGTTTGCAGTGCTATTCTTCTAAAATCTAAACTAAATATTAAAAGATCTTACATAAATATAATACTTCGTGCCATGTTCCGATCATTATTATATAATTTTATATAATAAATTATAAATTATATATTTTATGTTTACTTTCACATATTATATTATATTATTTGTTGTACAAGACCCGGCATCAGAATTGTAAATTTTTAAATATAAAAATTTAGTCTATTATAGTCTTATATTAGAAATAATTTAGTATTTATTTAGTTCTCATATACTATGTTTGATAGTGGATATTGGATATCTCTCTATTCTTAAGCTTACTTGTTTTACAAAATTCATTTAGTGTTAAGAATCAAGTACATACTTTAATATAAGTTCTGAAATAAGAAGAAAGATGGCACAATGAGACAGTCTCTGACTGGATAGACGATGGTTGTGATTTAGAACATCACTTGGAAGAATAATTTAAATTATTTTAATTTTCTTTGCTAACACTTTAGTAACACAAAACTGCGAATTTGTCCGTCTCTCTACCCTGCTCCACAGGAGTATTATATAATATGAATAAATAACACAAGTGGTTTACATTTAGCAAAAAATATATGTAGCTTGTATTCTTTTGTATTTATTATATATTAGTTTATTTCAACAATACTTTATGCATTTTTCTGCACTCTTTTAAGAAATACATTCCTTGATTTTTTATAGTTGCCTGCCTTTTAGTAATAAGGCTGCTATTGCACATTTGTGTATCTTTAAATACTGACCACAACTGTATTTTTTTTATTTGTGCAATAAAATATTATTATTACCTACAGCTTAGTGAAAAATTATCATTATACTATTCTAATGCCGGATCTTTAATATATATTTTTATAGTAACTAGATTAATCACAATATGTTTTACTTTTAGAAGAAAATAAAATTATTTAATATTATTTTATTGTTAATGGGTCCTATTTATTCGAGATTTTAGTTTAAATTTTCACAATAAAATAAGTATTTTAAGGACTTTGTAACTTTGAACTTTGCAAAAGTGCCATAATATATTTTTTATCAATAAAACTTTGACTATAAGCAAGGCGAAACTAAGACGCGTGTTAGCAATTAAGTGGTACATAACGGGAAAATTCTTGTAAAACTAATATCAATATTAATTATATGCTAGTGAATGTGAGTACCCAACCAGCTCGTTAGATTCGTCGTTAAATATATGATGGCAAAAAATCCAAAATAGTGGATAGTGGAACTAATATTCATATTTAAGAGTATGTTTGAAACTGTAAAAATATAATATTATATTACGAACATTCATAGGACCCATTAATATCTTCTGGATGATAACATCGTTAAAAGAAAAATTATAATTTTTTGGTTAATTTAAATGTAAACGTATTATATATTTTTTTATAAAATAATTATTATATTAAAAATTAACACATACATAATTTTCATTGTAGTTAAAAAATAAAAGAATATTAATTTAGGTATTATTGTTTTTTATTTTTTAATCAAAATTAATGCGTTGATGTTGTGAATTAAAGAATATATTATTACACACGTAGTTGCTTTAATAAATAACTTTTGATGGTGTTATTAACTAGAAAACAATTATAATATATATTATAATCACACTTCATTTCATCGATGCAGTGAGGTTAATGATGTTGCTCAACTCTATAAACTTGTATGTTTTGGTTTGTGATCAAATAAAATTGTATGATCACAAGTTTAAATTGTTTTATTTTTATGTCTCTACTAGTGGACCCGAACGCGGCTACGCCCGCTTGGACTATATGAATATTTATTAAATATATTTATGTAATTATTTTCAGTTTTCAATAGAGAGATCCGTTAAGCAAGCTCATTTTGGATGACGTTTTCTAACAACAAACTTTGCAAATCGTTGCCTAGCAACGACGGTTGTTATTAACATGGCGCAATAAATGGCATGTCAAATTAAAAAGTATTTTAATATGTACCGACAATATTATAAATATAAGAAAAAAAAATATCCTATGTTCACCCCCGTACCCTCAAGTATCTCTATATGAGTATTTTATCACAATTAAATTAGCGGTTTGGCCCTGACTGCGTAAAAGATAGACAGAATTACTTTCGAATTTATTATATAGGTTTTCAAATAAACCCAAAAATATATATAAGAACGATGTTTTATATATTACGTTCATTTACAGCAATTTTCCATACTTTATTATACATTTAAATAAGATACGAAAAATAATAATTAATTTGGTTATTTTAGTTGATATCGATTGAATTAAAAATTATAAATTTTTATAATGCTAATTTTATAAAAATATATGTTTTGGACAAACATTTGACCGACTTCAAAGAGGAAGGAATTATTAATCCGACTGCATGTATTATTAAGTAGAAAATTTCAAATATCCTTTACTACTCACATAAGCGAGAAAATGATGATGATTTAATATTTTCATTCCTTCATTGTGGTCTCAAGGCAAAGCGTGTTATTACATTTGTTGTCTTGTTCATATTTATAAACCATTCTCAATTCTGAGATCGATCTGGAGATGCCGTATTTACGGGCCCACGTTGCTATTATTTATGCAAGTAAAGTGTAATTAGCTAAAGCTCTACGTGTTCTTAAGAGGAATGTGATGTTAACGTTTCACTTGAATGCAGCGCTATCTAACGAAAATTATATTAATTTAATATCTACACCCACATTTTGTAGAGATCACAGAGAGTTCACAGATTATAATTTTGTGCGTCTGTAATAGATGGCGCTTGTTGGAAAAATGTAGTCATAATATTTCAACAAGTGACTAGATAATAAAATAAAAGAAAATACACAGCGCCTACAGCTACTTTACCTGTTTTAACATAAAGATCAAAACGATAACAACGCCCAGAACACTTTTCTAATAATGTACTGGCACCCTAGGAAAAAGGCCTTAGGAAAGGAAAAACCACGGAACCGTAGTACCTTGCTCGCACGTATCCCGGAAGACCATCATATAACGGGTATCGTGCCATTAAATGAATAATGAATGACTTCAAGCCACAGTTGAAGGAAATTGTTTCGAGATAATTTTGTAGGAAGTGGAAGTATTACATTTGATGTACATTGTTAATATTTAATCTAAATTATCAAAATAAAGTAGCGTTTTTATGTCTAATATAACACTTATGGATTGTTTATTTTACGATAATGGTCCTAATTTTTGCATTGTGAAGTACAATACGTATATGTATACTTTATACGACTAACCTACATACTTCTTTCTCTTCAGAAACTATTACGCTTTCTGTTAGTATTCAATAAACCGTACTAAATGTATCAAGTTTATGCATGATATTATCTTGTTATTATTTCATAACTTCACTAATTATATTATTAATATTTACTATCTTATTAAAATTTTATGGTCACCGGTGCACTTTCCACTTTCAGTCAGAAAACATTATTTATCACTTTTCGCTTTTCTGGTTGATTTTTTATATTTTTGTCACATATCATATACGTACAATTTGACAAAAACAATAATAAACTTACCGAAGAAGCCATTCCGGAAGCATGACACAGTTATTTATTGTATATTATTGAAAATAAATACACAAAAAAAAAAATATATAAAAACAGATAATTACATTACAATCTTTTGTATTCAATTTTTTTATCAATTGAAGATAATTTGTGAGTCACAGAATTTTAAATGGAAAATCAACAGGTGGTGTGAAACTTTTCTATCAAACGACGCATAACTATTTTCAAACACTTTCAAAATGCCTTTTACACTTCTTTAGACACAAAAGACATGAGATTACATTTATTTTAGGACACCAGGATGTGACATCAAAATCATTCTTATCAATGTACGCATGTAATCGAACAAGCTGATATGCACACAGCGCAGGTACCGTAAATCTAGATGAAAGTGCAATGACAGGACACGACCCATATATCTTGCCGCCTAAATACAAAAAAATATATATAAGAATCTTAGCTTTTTTTGTTTATATTATTAGAATAATATATTAGATGTTTTGGTGTTTTAAGAGCTAGAAGAGCCCTTTCAAAGGTCATTGAATATCTTGGCACTCTTTGGTGTCAATATTGTAGTTGATCGTTGGTGCTCGTCGATCATGTTGATTGTAGTGGAGCTAGTTGTTTATTTTATATCTTCAATAATTTAGTAATGAATATATGTAATATAAATACTTTCGAAGTTATTGTAATTTTTGATTGACCTTTTAAAATTTAAAGTAAATATTTAAGTAATTTCAAAAATGATCATTTAAATTAATCAAACTTACTATACCATTAATGAACATTAAAAGTATTAGATTATTTAACAATACAGATTTTATTTATTATTCTACAATTTATATATTATATTTTGAGAATAAAAAAAACGACAAGTAGAGCACGTACGGCGGCGTGAAAGGCGTGCTGGACCAAGGAAAACGTCAGCTGGACTAAGTAACATCAAGAAATGGATAGGTGTCGAATTCGTGGAACAACTATTCCATTTAGCGTTGGGCTGCGTAGAATTTGGAGATGAAATAGGTACCGAAAGAGGAAAAAGAGAAGAATACGAGTAGAGTAGAGTTGTTTTTGTTATGTTAATTCGATAAATACTTTGTTGGATGTTAATTTTGCTTATGTTTTATTTTTTATTGTGTTGTATTAACAAACTGTAAATAAATATAAATTTGATTGCTAACAAGTTTAAATTAAATTTCTTTATTTTTTTGTGTTAATAAAAAGATAAGTGTGGAACCCTTAGTTGTATTATATAAGTTAAAATAAAATTTCCTTAAAAAGATTTTTTTTAAATTACATAAAGAGGATTACTATTTTTAATGCTAAAAAAGGGAAGTGGTATTTCGTTTAAGACACGTCATATAATAATCGACAGACTAAAGAAGCTCACATTGAATAAAGTGGTACAATTAGTGTTTTTACATGGAACTAAAAACTTTTAAATATGTAAACGTATAGTAATAAATTTATTTTAATTATTAACTTGACTTTTTTATTGTACAATAAAGTGAACGTATTCCTTTAATACATGCTGAAATAAGTCTTTTAATATTTAAATGTTTATATAAGTGTAGTTTTTATGTATAGAAAATATAGGTGTTGTGTTTTTGTTGTATTTTGGTGAGCTTCCCTTAATAGTTTGTGTATGTTTTATTTCCATTGTTGCAGCATCGTGTAGCGTGGCAGGCAGAGGAAAGTCTAATAGTATCCTAGTAGTCTGGTTCTAGTAGTCTAGTAGTCTGGTTCCCTCTGCCTATCCTGCAATGTGCAGGATACAGCGTGAAAGTAAAAAGAGTTTAAAATAGAAGCCTCTGTGCTGTGACGCAGTGAGATAGCTCCTGACTGTAGATGTGATGGTCGTTGGTTCAATTCCCACTTGGCGCAATGATTATATTTATTTTCATTTTCTCGCTTTGGGAGACGAAGCACGCTCTCAACTTGCAATGTTATTAAAGTTGGCGGAAAGATTAGATCGGATCGTCCTCTGCTGATTCTTTTACATGTTTCAAATTAAAAAAAAACAATAAAAAAATTATTTAATACATTTTAATGCAATATTACGCTATTACAGTTTTGGAAAAATAAATAAAATTTTTATTCGTTTGAGTCACAGCGCTTACTGGCTTTGTTGACCAAAATATGCTGATATTAAGACAATTTATTATATTTACAAAATAATAACCAAAGGTTACATTTACTATCGTGCATGAATAAATATAAAGAATGGTATGTTAATGTAAATTTAGATTCAAAATAAAAAAAAATCAAATTAGTACCTTTAATATGTTTAATAATTCCTTATTTTTTTTAATTAGCATCATTAGCAGCTCTTAAACCACTTTTTATATATTTTGTTAAAAATTAAATATTTCACATTTTTATTGATAAATAAAATATGTGTATTTTTGAATATGACGTTACTGAAGTTACCAAATAAGATATTATATAAAACATAATAGCCTAACATCAAAGGTACCCAGACCTACATCATTTTAGCAAAGTTGAAATTTTGAGGACTATTAGGCTAATATGTAGTTAAGTATCCGTACTCACTAACTTCAAAGTGGGGCCCTTTCAGAGGTAGCACCAAATAAAGGTACATCTCTGTCTGGGAGGATGAATGCGATTTGGATTGAGCCATCGGATTGGTCTGGGTGCTTATGAGGCGTCTTGAAATGGTACGCAAATAATATATGCAAAATTAAAACTTGTTCATATAACGTAGTTTGCCCAATTTTAAACAAACTTTAGAACGTCTGGCAGGAGTAAAGGCCCACGTAAAGGTTTTGGTAATAATAAATATTACGTCTCTACTTTGACGTAGGTGAGTGTGTACCTTAAGCTATCGTTACCTCTGAAAGGGCCCCACTTTCAAGTTAGTAAGTAGTCCTAAAGTCCTAACTAAATATTGGACTTATTATACAACTTATTGCTATTATATATTATTTTGTGGTCATAGGCTGAGTTTTTATTTATCAAAAAAATCAAATAGATTACAAATTTTAATTAAATATTTAGATGAATAACGTGTAAATGTAACCTTTTGGTTCTTCTATATACAATGTCTTGGCTAGTAATGCCAAGATTAAATATAAATATACAGTATTTTCTGAAATAGAATTATTGTTCTGTTATCTTATTCTCGAAAGGACCAACTTAAAAGTTACAAAAAAATAAAAATCCTAAAGTCAGTAGTAAATAATATGAGACTACAAAAATTTATACTAATTTAATTAACATTCCATTAAATTATTAAAATAAAGTTGGACCTTACGAGGGTAAGCTTTGAAATTGTTACCTACAAACAGTGCCAGATTTAAATCTGAAGAAATAACCGTTCCTTAGTAATAAATAATATAATCGATATTAAACATCGATACAATACCTAATCGATATATCTTAGACATCTAAAAAGATTTTACGAATTAACGTCAATGAGATCAATAAACATAGAATACAATCCAAATTATTATTGACATTAGAAATCAACTGTTATATCACAGTTATGAGAGATTCCAATTGATACAATGATATTTGTCCACCGATTTGGCGATATTAAAGCTAAAAGATAAGGAAATTACATCCATAATATAGTTTAAAACTAGCTAGACAGTGCTGTTAGTACCACCAAATCACAATATATTGCATACAGACTGTAATTTAATTTGTAAATAAATTTATTAGTCAATTATTATACTGTGATTATATTAAACATTACAAATCGAAGCTTGACAATGCTAGGCTCATATTTAGAGTATTATTTTTAAAATAATAATAAAAAACTAAATATTTTACATAATATGTATACGTATGAATATTATTATTAATAATAATTGTTAATACTTGTTGTTCTGATAGCGTCATAGTTGTTTGTAGGCGCAGCTTGTGCATGAAAATTGTGTATAAAAAATATAAATAGAACCATCACCTAGGTTATCTGACTAGTGTTGTTCAAGCACTTAAACTACTTGCCGTTTAAGTGTTCCTCCAATATGGCAAAGTCAGCACGACTTACGCCCCCTCGTAGCAGCACTTAGCATATTACATATATATTATACTATCTGCTTTTCACATCAAATAGAATATATGTTGAGAAAAAAAAACCTTAAATACATCTATAAGTCGTACACTAGGGTAGTACAAACAATTCTGTCTCTTAAAGCTTTTAAATAACATACAAAAAGTATACAATGACTGTTTTACGCAATCGCCTTTATATTGTCGTAGTCTCATAGCCGAAATCAAAGGAAAAAGTAACCTTACCATAGTTTTTTGCATACTTTCACACAAAATCGGAATATCTCCCTTACATTTATTTTTGCCAATATAAAACGTTTTAATTTTATGTTACATATATTATTGATTAACTGCAAAAAGAGTCATGTAACTCTTAATGAAGTTGGATTTTTGATTATTAAACATCTTTCGTATTTATTTTTTATTAAAAAAGTAGACAATTCAGCATGTTGTTAATTTATGAGCATTTGAGCAACTCTCATATAAAATATCAGACATAATATTACTTTGATAGCATTTGGCAATATTTTTAAAACTTAGTGCCATAAATCACTTTTTAATTATAACATGATCTAAGATCTTTATGTTTATTGTACAAGACACTATTAACAAATAACTAAATTTATCCAAAGAAGGCAAGAAAGAAATTTAGCAAGAAAGAAAAATACGTAACATTTTCTTAAACGCAAGGTATTTTTCTTGTAGAAGCTCATTCTTGTATATTAGAAGTTCTTACCTGTACATTAAAAGCTCATTTATTTAATGACTACTAAAATCCACTATCATACTCAGGTATACATATCCCAATCGGACCACAGTTTCGTGAGCTTTAATATTACACGACGGGACAAACATGGTCCCTCTTTTCGTGAATTTTTCTACGCATTTTGAGAATTATTAATAACTTTATTTTTTTAAAAAGTTATTAATAATTCCATAGTTAAAAATTTCGCTTTTCCACGGGACAAAATCCGACATTTTCTGGCTGGCTGGTTATTTCCAATTTTTCGGTGGTACTCGCAACGCAGTAGGTAAGGTCACTATTTCATTACACAAATAGCACCATCTGATATACAAATTTTGAATCCAAGCCACAGTAGCGTGACTCGCCTTACCTAAATTCGTTTTTCAATATGAGACAGTATTATTTGTAAGACCCCGAAGTTCACGAGACTATTTCACAGTCACTTAGCATTTAACTTGATTTGAGCGAAAATATGTACAGTAGAGGCATACGGTTGAGGTATTTAAATGGAAACTAGACTACGTGTATCTTTTTAATCATCTAAAGCCCTTAATTGAATAAGTTTTTTTAACCATTTTCATAAAAGGGTATTACTAATATTATTATTTTTTTAATATATGCCAGTACGCTAAGAGTCTGTGAAAGATGTAAGCAGATTGATGTAAATAATATTGTAAAGTTTTTTTACTCTATGTATATATCCTCGATAGGATATGCTGTTTCGATAAACTTTTGATAAAACCTTTGGAAAGCCCTCCTGGAAAAGAAAAAAGTATTGTTATTGCTATCAATTAACAGCTTTTTTATGGACTGATAATTCTCTTACAATTCATGTACTCGTTTATGTTTTAAACTTCGTTCTGTTACATTTTAAATTTAAAAAAAATCTTCAATACACATATATACATATATGAACATTGGAAGAATTTGATTTGTCTCTTCTTAAAAGAGCTGGTATGTCACTTCATCCAGAATTCAATATTTTGTGGTGGTTTAAAAATCATTCAGTCGACGTCAACGTCAATTCAGTTACATACAATATTATAGACTTATAAACAAATATTTTTGAGCTCTTATAGACTTAAGAAAATATTAATAACTAGCAGACCCGCGAACTTCGTATCGCCTAACAGTCGATTTTTTTTTATTCTGCTATTAGCGACACCGGGTCAGCTAGTAAGATAAAAAAAATAAAAACTTAAATCATTTTTAATTCTTATAATATTCATTAAAAATTATAATAAAAATAACAATTTCCGATATCTTATTATGATGCCTACTTATTATATTTTATTTTATTTTTACTTATTCTAAATTCAGTGTCATTTTCATTGTAGTACTTTATGGTACTCGTTATTTTTTGTTTGGTTATCTGGCGCGTAAACAAACAGAGCAGATGGTTTTCCAACACGGGAACAGACAACATACAATAGACCATGCGAGAAACATGAGTTTTCTATATTAATACCACAAACACTTAATAACTGCCCCTGGGATTTGTTTATAGTCATTGCGAAAGCAAGCCGTACTGGAAACTGTAGTCTTTTAAGCTCGAATGGTATGTCAGTCGAAATCATTGGGATGCCCCGCATCATCAAAAAGTCTTCTCCTTTATACTTTCCTTTTAATATGATTGCTTCTATTACGTTATTCATTATTTTTTATCGCTAATCGTGTGCCGTTACAAAGTTTCAGTTGGTTAATATTTCGCAACATTATAATTACACATTCAAGCTTTAATTGAAGGTTGTGAGGCGGCAATCCTGGAAAATCAAGTGAATTTAAAAATTCCGGTGGATAGTTCACGACATCATGTTCATTAGTTGCCGTATCAACTGACTTATGTGTCCTTATTTTGCCAGGGATGCCATTTTGAAAATTTATATTTAATTCATTTACATCAGTGTGTTTGGCAGCCAGTAAAGCTCTTTCGCTCAACCAATTATGGAATAAATAATCAGCAACATTTGGAAGCACTATATGAATGAGTTCATCTTTTGATTACGTTAACTGACAAGAACTATCAGGAAAGGTGATGCAGCCAGTCAGCGCATCTACAGGAAGTTTGCCATTACCAATATCAATGACTTGTTTAGAGAATATCTGAGATCCCAGGGCCCCCAGACCTACATCATTTTAACAAAGCTGAAATTTTAAGGATTGATAGTCTAATATGTACTTAAGACTCTCTAACTTAAAAAAACACTATCTCTGAGATAGTGCCAACTTAAAGCAACTTTCAGTTGCGTTAAAGAAGAAAGTCTCTTTTTTTTCTCATTTATTTATGTACCACACAATAAAGAAAGTACAGAAAACTTATGATAACAGAAAAAATGTGTACAATGGATAACTTATCTCTAATAGAGATCTCTACCAGAAACCCTTGAATGTAGCGGATGTTAAAAGAAATGATTCGGGTGCGGGGCGGTATTTTAATATAATGTTAATAATAATAATAAACCTACATACAAAAATACATAATATTAATCAATATTACTATACCTACATAAATATATACAATGACATAAAAGAGTTGAAACAAAAAAAGAAAATTAATAAAAAAAAGACAAAGCGACTACTAAAGATTCTAATTGAGATTAAGAAGTGTTGTTTTAATTTGATTTTAATAGTATTTAGAGATGGATTGCCCGACAATATAGAGTTAGGTAGTGAGTTCCATAAGCGCACTGCTTGAACTGTGAAGGATTTTTCATAGAAAGAGGTATTAAATATAGGGCACTCAAGCTTTCTTAGAGTTACACATGAGCGTACAGGTCTTTCACTTGGAAGTGTCAATTGAAAACGCTCCCTTAAGTAAGGAAGAGAGTTTTTATATATGTTTTAAAGTAAAAAATGTATATTTCACGTTCTTTCACGTGGACCTTTACTTCTGCCAGACGTCATAAAGGTTCTTCAAAATTGGGGCAAATTACATTAAAGTAAATTTAAAATTTGTAATATATTATTTACGGACTATTTCAAGACCCCTCTAGCCCCAGACCCTAAGTAACCAGATCAATCCGATGGCTTTATCATTTTTCCAAAAAGAGATATACCGTTATTTTTCTCTACCTCTGAAAGGATCCCATTTTCAAGTTAGTGAGTAAGCATACTGTCTTAACTACATGTAAGACTAATAGTCCTCAAAATTTCACCTTTGCTAAAATGACGTCGGTCTGGCAGCTCTGGGTTCTTGGGCTATAATATTTATACGATACTAACGTCACTCAATTGTTTTGCCTTCCAGGAATCCAGCTACTAACATTTAAACTTTATAGTAGTGTATTAAAGTCCAAATTGACTTTTAAGTAGATATTAATACGAATCTTTTGTATGGGAATATAGAAAAGTCATGTTTCTGGACCTTTTCTGGTAAATTTTAATTTTTTTCTGCCCGTTAGAACCATCCTCGTATTTCAAGGAATATTATAAAAAAAGAATTACCGAAATCGGTTCAGCTGCTCTCGTTTTGATATTATAAAATTACTTTTGCCTCCTTCCAGAGTGAGGTAATGAAAATATTAAATATTTCATTTCTTCAAGTAGGAATCGAACTCAGAACCTGTCGTGTATACAGTCCGGTGCTTGTGCCTACTTATGATACACATATATGTTACCGATTTATGGATTTTCTTTTTAAATTTTATTTAATTTGTATATATTCATTAAAAATATTTACTTAAATTTATATCATTTGGTGTTGAACCATTTTAAATAATAATTATGGTATTACGTAAACGTCAAAACAAATGTTTATTACGTAGAATAATTTATTTTAAGACGACTGACGAATTATATGTAATAAAGTTTAGCTGGGTGACTGGGGTTCCACATTGGATTCAATTTTTTTTTATGTCAACAGAAAATGCTCATCACGTTGAATAACTTTTCCTAATTCGTTGTATTGATATCTCTTATAGATTAGGCGGGCTGCTAGGGTCTCACATCAGGTATTCGGACTATCAAAATAAATTATAGCCTATATGTTGCCGAAGACTAATAGCTATGCAACAAAAGAAGTTTCATTTAAGTCTGTCCAGTAGTTTTTGAGTTAAAGAGTCACAACAGACAGACAGACAGACAAGAATTCCAAAAATCATATTTTTACCTTCTATTAGTTGTATTGAGTCCCCCTGAAGTGTTTTTTTTAGTTTATATTCAATGTACAGATTTTACCCCCTTTACAGTTTTATTATATATATAGATAATTAAAAATGTATTATTTATTTGTTTTCTGTTGTATTTATTTATTTTTATTTTTTATAAGTTCAGTTTTGGCGGAGACCATCTCTACAAAATTCTAAAACTTTATAAATCTTACCCAACTGCTTCCGCAACAGGTCTCGTTGATTCTTGCCCTCTGAACACGTGGCAAGCGAATCTTTGCAAAGTTGGATGTTTAGTAATAAATCCTAAATACCGATGGTCACGTGGATGAAATGCGCAAAAAGAAACGTTTTTTAGTGAATAAAAGTAATCGATGCAAGGGCCGCTTCGACTTCGCTGTAATATAAAAAAATAAATATATTGAGACAACTATAGCATTTCTTCAATTAAATTCTGAAATGAGAAATATATCTTTTTCAAATGGGGATCACAAGGTGAAATATTTCCTAGATATCCACGTCTTAGCAGAACGCTTCGATATAGTTATATTTGTATGAAGAGGACAAGGAGATCAAATGATATTTTTACATTTAATGAGGAAAACTCTACTGATTATTTTTTACTTTATTTATTTATGATTTACGATATTTTATTTATTTGACCAATTTTCCAGTAATATTTTTAAGGTAATTTTGCCTAATTGTGTTGTTTCCTAAGGAATTATATAGAGAAGAAAAAAATATTTTTGCTAAAAATATCTTACATCGGGCTTTGATCTATCAACCATCCGAAGGCCCTGATCTGATACTTCAAGAATACACGGCTGAGCCCCAGGATCTCCACTACATTCTCCTACTATCTTCTTAACTGCTTGGCAAACGACACCGGTACCTTTGTGTGCTAATGTTTCTACTGAGCCCATGTACCTAAAATTGTTTCATAATTATATTTTAATATTATATTATAATTTCTTTTTTAATACATTTTAATTTATTTTCGGCATGCATACAATTTCATATTTCGAAACCTAATTAATTTAAGAGATATATATAACAAGAATACTTAATATTTACCCCAATAAATATCGCTCTCGTTTTACTTTGGCATTTGCAGGATCGAAATCATTGTAATCCATGTCAACAGCGTAAGCTGACGGAAATATACCTTGCTGACCAGTTCGTAAATTAACGCCTGTAAATAACGGCAAAAACAAAAGTATTAAGTAATCTATATATATAAAAGGACTTGTCCTCACTGACTGAGGTAAGACGCACGCACAGCCGTAACCGCTGATGGGAGAAACGTGAAATTAGGACAGATGTTTACTTTCGTAATCTGGACATCCACTAAGAAGGGATTTTGAAAATTTTTCATTCTAAAGGGGTGAAATAAGGGTTGAAAGTTTGTATGAAAAAAAAATTAAATCGGCACCGATTTTTATAAAACTTGAAATTCACATTCTTAAAAGTATTTAATTGAACACATGTTTCATGGTTTTCTAGAATTCACCCCCTAAGGCTGCAAATAAGGGGTTGAAAGTTTATATGGAAAAATCATTTAATCGCCTCCGATTTTTATAAAATTTGAAATTTAGACTCTTAATAATATTTCATTGAACACATGTTTCGTGGCTTATTAGAATTCTCCCCTAATTACGCAAGCGAAGCTGCGCGCGTCCGCTAGTTACATATAGTCTTTTAGTATATAAATAGCAGCATATGTTTATATAATTTTAAATATTAATCTTACCTTCACACCACAAATCATCAGCTTCTTTTTGCACATAAATAGGGTCCCCAATCTCAACTTCAATTTCATCATGGTGCCTTGGATTGAACTTATGTAGGCCTCTGTGTGTTGCTTCTAGCATTTCTAATTGATTGTGGGGAACTGTTGTCATATTACCAGCAAAGTTAACTCCGCTAATACTGCAACTTGATGATGGAGAAACTGTAAACCGTCAAAATATGCTTACATACTTTTTTTACTTATCTAAAACATTACCAGTATCAATTTTATATATGGCTAAATCGAAACTGAGAGTAACAAGGGGATGATATCGATTAGTCTATAAATAAGATACCGGATGTTATTTGTACAAGAAAAGGTTATTTTTGTTATTTATAGCAATCAGGAAAAATATTTTATTTTATAAAATAGCAATGTACCATTTTGTTGTAACGGTGTTGGTGATAAGCTTTTTGGCCCTGTATCGATAGGCGAGTGTGCAGTACTGTGTCCACTGTCGACGTCTCCGAGACTTTGAAGTCTTTCAGAATCTGGACTAGAGTCTTCATCGAGAAGATAGCCACACTTAAGAACAAGTAAAGGTCTTTGGCATCCTGGCCTTATGAGAACACCGGTTAAAGCTCCTAATTCATCAGCTAAAGATGCAGGTTGATTAGATGGAACTACTGCTGCTGAAAATATTAAACAAATATATTTTTTTTTATCTGATACATAAGCTATACTTATCTGATATATAAGATGTATATTATTTTTTAAAGATAGTTTTCCAATATTTTATAAATACATACTGAGTGGAGTACGAGATCTTAACAATTCTTCGAGATTTTTTTTTAATAATAGTAAGATAATAAAGTTATATCGCAGACGTCAACATAAGCTTATTTAAATAGTTAAATTCGAACTAAAATGGAATATTTGCTACTTGTCTATTTTATTATTGTTTTAGTTAATTATCTATTATTTACTTACTGAATAAAATGTCAGAACAAAGTGTGGTCTATTATATTTCTTTTATGTATTATTTTATTTTATATTGTGGTTATTATCGGAAATGTCAATATAGGAACGTATATAATATTCTTTATGCAATAATGCAATTAATAATGCAATTGAATGCAATTCAACATAAAAAATACACTTAACAGAAAAAAAGTTAGCCTCAGTGGACTTATCCCTTTTAGAGATTTCTTCCTGCCAACCTGTGGAAGTGGGTGAAAAAATATGGCGAGAAGACAAAATATGCAATATGAAAGTAGAGCGGATGTGAATCTAAAATTTTACTAAAAATAAATAAATTGTAACAATTATTATGTACATATTAAATATACATGCCAGCAGTGGACGTTGAAAGGCTGATGGATGGATGGATGGATGGAAATATACATACACATAAATAAATACAAACAATTATACATACATATATATGAATACACATGCTTACATTTACATATAATATAATATAAGAGTATAAGATATAAATATACCTATACACCTAAACATAATATGAACGATATGCATAGGTGTAGTTAGATTAATGCTAAGTAGTGTTTAGTTCATTAATTAAATATTCTTTCAAAGAAGACTTAAGTGCCATACATAATTGATTGGCTTTCTTGAATAGATTTGGGAAGCATATACGGAGACAGATTTTTGAGAAATTTGGTGTTGCTCTTTGGAAAGTCTGGCATTGGTATATCACAAGACCTCCTTGAGCGTGCGGGAGTAGATAGGATTTTAAAAAGAGAACGGAAATAGGAAGGGAAATTTTGGTAATTGAGTATTTTAAAAAGGAAAAGAACGTAGTGTCGGCACACTTTGTTTCCAGGTTGTGTTGTGACCGACTTAAAGCTGCTCGAGTAGATATTAACCTTTAGTATGTTACCACATGTGTTAAGCTTATTCATTTTATAAAGGTATTATTAACTGAAAAAAGCTCAATTAAAATATAACCATTCAAGTTGTGCCTCAAAAAGATATTATATTTGACAGGCAAAAAATATCAGAAGTTTTGTCTTTAAATGTTAAGAGGAGTGAATATGAAAATATGACGGTTAAATAACTATAGACTGAGATCCCACATCCCCCAAACCTATATCAGCAAAGCTGAAATTTATTTTGATATATTTTTAATGGTCTTACTATATACCATATAGTAACTAATATCCTAAGTAATAGTAAGTAATAATGTTCAATTACATTTCAAAATTATTATGATAAGACTTTTTAGTATGTTATTATTGCAAAAATATATAAGTATCTAGATATCGTAATGTTTACTTAAATTAATATACATTTACATATTTTATGACAGTACTATATTTATTTTACAAAAGATAATTAATTAACTATAATTTTGTTAAATGTTAAAAGATTTGATTTTGTTTGTTTTTTTTATGAAAGGTTATGAAAATATACACAAAAATAGTTATACATCCTCGTATATAGTATACAAATATATTTACTTTAGAATTGAGGACAAAGGTTCAAATTTAATAATAAACTTCGTCAATAACTCGCTAGCTCTCTTTAGTTTTATATAATAAAATGTTGCAGAGTCAATCGCTTAAGCGCCGTTGCATTTATATTGATATAAGTATATATAAGTTCGCGTTTGGCATATAAAAAAATGAAATAATATGATGTTTACACATAAATTTTGACTTACATTTTCTATTCTTAGGAATCTCTGGGAGTTTTCTCCGTCGCCTTTCACCAGTTGCAAAAGATTGGTGATGAGGGCTATGTAGTGCGTCAGGTACCTCTTTTTGAGGGACAGGAGAAATATCTCCGTTTCCAGCGCTCGCTGTTTCGCTCTCACCAACTTCCTCGTCAGGCGTGCCTTCGCTTTTCGATGACGGCGACTCATCTTCGAGACCCACGTTTGGCACTAATCTGATTAAATAAAAAAAAACTTTTATAATTTTTTTTTATATTAAACTTGCTACATTTAGTATTGACAAATTTTAAAGATACAAAAAATAGATATTAAATCCACTTACGAATAAAAAGGTGTCGGTGCCTTTATATGTTGTGGCAATTTGTCGAAAACTCTCCGAAATTCCTCGAATTCGCTGTCGGCCATGTCGAAATTGCACCTGATGTAAGTAGCGGGTGCGTGCATGCGCGACTTGAACTTTATCGATCGCAATTCAAATCCAAAATGAATAGAATATTCTTTGCGCATGCGCAGACTAAATGCGTGCGCAGCACAACCCCTCTGGCTTCGAATATGTCACCCCTGCGATATTTCATCTTACGTCACGCGATTCAATTTGTGAATCAGCGGGAAACCCTCGAGATGTTATTTGACTTGTTATAAATTATATATATTTAAATTTATTGTTTAAATATAACATCATGGGTCCATTAGAAAATGACACATACTATTTCTTTACTGTATTACTATTTTACTTTACTTTCTTTACTATGGTAATGAGCTTGGTACAACCTCGGTAGAATGTTTATTATTCGTCTGAGACGAGTTCGTACATTCATCATATTTAAATTTTTCTATCCTTACCAGTCTAATGAAAAATAGCAACCATTGTCTCTTGTTATATAACAGGCAAAGTAAAATAAGGCGGAGAATAGAGGATCTTGACACTAAGTTGTCCGTGTCTACCCGAAATTCCTTATAAATATAGGAAATTCATAAAGATCTTTCGATAAATATAAATTATAGAGACCGTTGTGGCACAGGGGCAGAAGCGTGCAACTACAAGCGTGATAGTTGTGGGTTCACTTCCCACTCGGGAGAATGAAATATTTAATATTTTCATTTCCTCGCTGCGTAACGAGTTAAAACGCGGCGTTGAGTTACACAACACGCAGTACCTTAAGAATTTTGTTCAAGGTTCAAGTGTTTAATGGTAACGGAGTGTCTTAACTATAGTGCGTTTATAAAATATATTTTGCAAGGCGAGATATATTTTTTAAAATAAATTGAAATATTTAAATAAAAATGAAATTTAAATTAAAATATTAAATTGAACAAAACTATTAAATTGTTTTACAGTTTATAAACTGTTAAATATTTTTCTTGAGTTCAATAGAAAATACTAAAGTAGAAAAGTTTTTCAAACGTCTCTTCCACTGCGTTATTTACGCTTACACTAACCAGTAAAACGATTTAAGGCCGGTTTCCACCACAAGAAATGAACGAGGAATTCCTTTTATATAAAATAGGTTTCCATGTCCACCAATAAATAATTTTGTATTTCAGTCAGTCAGTCATTGCCACTCTACTATTTATTGGTATAAATATAAGTAAATGGAACATCTCCGCTCGCCGTCGAAACCTGTAAGCGGGCATAAACATGTACAAACTGCCTGTTTTAACTATCTTAAGATATTTCTATCTATTATTGAACGTCTTATAGCACTTTTATTAGCACAATTATTGTATAATAACATATTTTACTACCTATAACTGACGCGACAATCTTTTTTTCAGAATTACAAAATATATTTACAGGATTATCACAAATCGGAAAAAAGAAATCGAAAAGGTAGGTTCAATAATAATATTTAAATATGTATAATTATATTTTTATATCAATAATTATATTAAAATAAAATAAAAGAAAACACCTGGCTGTAAGTAACGTTATCGAAGCCATTTCAGTGTTATGACAGCATAAAACAACTTTGTGTGTGGATTAAATCGTCACATCATATGAAATCTTCATAACATAAATATTGTTTAACACTTACATAATAAATTATTATGCTATATTATATAATTATTAATGGAATTTTTAACCGACTTCTATAAAAGAAGGTTATCATATATAAAAGGAGTCCATTTCCGACAATATTATCTATGAAAAAATCATATAAATCTTAAATTTGCACTAAGTATGTGCGCGACTAATGGATGAAAGTCAATATCACGCCAACTGATTTCGATGAATCTTTTTTTCCAGGTAGTAAGTACTTCAAGGGTAACTTATTGAGAGTTTGGTTAGGTTCTGATAATGGAATCCCGTTCAAGTCGGTTTTCTTGTTAAAAATCAATTTACTTAGTAAATTATTTATAAAATAAATATCTTTTTCTCCACCTGAGAACCTTTCCCATTTACAATTGCACGCTTGTGCTACTGGCCCAACTGTCCTCTTTTCCTTATTTATAAAATATTAGATTATTCAAACTATCTATCTATATAATTATAAGGGGAACATACACTCCTAGTAAAAGTCTTATTACTACAAAATCTGGTCTAAACATCATATACAGTTCAAGTACTGCAGACATCCTGACGGCTTGTGGGCTTTACTTGTTTGTTTCTCTCTTAGGACGTGCGCCGGCTCGCCTCATCGGGATGAAGGAAGACCAAAGTAAATACTCAATCGTTACTGTGGTTCACTTTTATTTTTAATTCTTTCTATAATTACATTGTTTATAAACTTATCTAATTATTAATGTTATCTTCTGTGTTTTAATGACATAAAGTAATTGTTTTTGTAGGTACTATATTATTCTGAATTTTAGAGTTGATTACAAATTACTTATATTAAATAAAAATTATAAATTAAGCACTTACTTATATTCTTCGATTTGGAGCAATGTCTGGGGTTTTGTAACTCAAGTGTAGGCTTCAGCTTGAGTATTTAAAAAAATACAAATATAAGTTTGAAATTCTTTTTTTATATGAAATATCTATAATTTTGACTTTTCGGATTTTTCCGTTATTTGTATTGTAAGTTCTCACTTCGTGGCAAATTTCATAAGAGTACGTCCGCGGGAAATACCGGGTTTCAATTATGCGACGATTTTCACAAACAAAATGCTTGCTGAAATCGATATTTTGCTCGTATTTTTTGATTGTGTTACCTTAATATATGATATTAATTTCAGCTTGATACTTCTACGCGATCTCGTGATAAATGATCTTGACAGATGGACAGACGGACATCAAAGTGAACCTATAAGGGTTTCGTTTTACCTTTAGACACAAATGGAATCCTAAAATTTATATAATACATAAAATGTAAATGTATATGATCATAAAACATTATTTTGGAACTACCTACAATTTACAGTAAATTTATCCCATTAAAAACATAAATATCATGTCATGAGAGCGAAGTTAAATGTTAAGTTACGTGTTGGACTTCATTTGACGCTCTAGGAGTGGACTAACAATAAATAATAATCATGCATAATCATACTTCTCTCTCTCTCTATTTCTCTAGTCTATACTAATATAATAAAGCGGAAGAGTTTGTTTGTTTGTTTGTTTGTTTGAACGCTAAGATCTCTGGATCTACTGGTCCGATTTATATTGTTTTTGTTTTGTATGAAAGCTGTATTCTTCAGAAGTGCTATAGGCTATATAACATTACATTACACATATAAAATAATATATTTTAAAGTACTTTCTAATTTGACATGCAATTTATTCTGCCATGTTAATAACAACCATCGCGTCGCTACGCAACCGTACCGCGACATTTTGATATTCATCCTTATGAAAATAAATATAATAATCACTTTTAGCATTTTATCTAGATTGACATTATAGTTTACTGTGTAACATTCTAATAAATAATTAAGGGAGATGTCACTGATTCGGAATGACCTAGCCTTCGGGCGGCATAGTATGAGTATGACCGACGCGAACGGGCAGATGACGTTGACGGTTTTATAAATTTTCATACATTTTTGAACTATTGTTAATTTTTATGTAATTATTTGCTGTTTATAATTAATTTAAACTGCACTTTGGTTCTCTTCTTATTTTATTTGATACTAGCGGACGCGCGCAGCTTCGCTTGCGTATTTAGGGGTGTGTTTAATTAAATACTTTTAATAGTCTGAATTTCAAATTTTATAAAAATTGGTCCCGATTTAAAAAAAAAACCATACAAACTTTCAACCCCTTATTTGCACCTTTAGGGGAAGAATTCTAGAAAACCATGAAACATGTGTTCAATTAAATATTTTTAAGAGTCTGAATTTCAAATTTTGTAAGAATCGGTGCCGATTTAATTTTTTTTCCATACAAATTTTCAACCCCTTATTTGTACCCTTAGGGGAAAAATTCTTGAAAACGTTGAAACACGTATTCAATTAAATATTTTTAAAAATCTAAATTTCAAATTTTATAAGAATCGGTGCCGATTTAATTTTTTTTCCATACAAACTTTCAACCCCTATATCACCCCTTTAGGGTTAAAATTTTTCAAAATCCCTTCTTAGTGGATGTCCAGATTACGAAAGTAAACATCTGCCCAAATTTCACGTTTCTACCATCAGCGGTTACGACTGTGCGTGCGTCTTACCTCAGTCAGTGAGGACAAGTCCTTTTATACTAGTGGACCCGGGCGCGGCTACGCCTGCTTAAAGTATAAGAATATTTATTAAATATATTTTCAGTTTTCAATAGAATTAGTAAGAAAATATAAGCTTAAATAATCAAAAAGAATAATAATTAGAGACATATTATTAGAAAAATTATCTGAGAAATTGAAAACCAACATAAGAAGTAAAAGTAACTAAAGGATATTCTTAATATTAGAAAAAGTACCTAGAACCCGTGCCTTAAAACTACCTAAAAATATTTTTTGCCAGCAATATCAAATAAAATAAGAAGAGAACCAAAGTGTAATTTTAAATTAATTATAAACAGCAAATAAAGTTCGAAAATGTATGAAAATTTATAAAACCATCAACGTCATCTGCCCGTTCGCGTCGGTCATACTCATACTATGCCGCCCGAAGGCTAGGTCATTCCGAATCAGTGACATCTCCCTTAATTATTTATTAGAATGTTACACAGTAAACTATAATGTCAATCTAGATAAAATGCTAAAAGTGAGTATAATATTTATTTTCATAAGGATGAATATCAAAATGTCGCGGTAACGGTTGCGTAGCGACGCGACGGTTGTTATTAACATGGCAGAATAAATTGCATGTCAAATTAGAAAGTATTTTAAAATATATTAGTTTATATGTGTAATGTAATGTTATATAGCCTATAGCACTTCTGAAGAATGCAGCTTTCATACAAAACAAAAACAATGTAAATCGGACCAGTAGATCCAGAGGTCTTAGCGTTCAAACAAACAAACAAACAAACAAACAAACAAACAAACAAACTCTTCTTATATTAGTATAGATTGCTCGCTAAAATTATCCTATTTAATAGAGAGAAATGTTTAGTTATTTCATAGAGTCGATATATATGTACGCACGCACGGAAAACTTTATGTACTTTTTCTATTATTAAGAATACCTATCCTTTAGTTACTTTTAATCCTTTTGTTGGTTTATTTTAATAACTCAGATATTTTTTTCTAATAATATGTCTCTACTTATTATTCTTTTGGATTATTTAAGCTTATATTATCTTACTAATTGTATTGAAAATTGAAAATAATTTCATGAATATATTTAATAAATATTCTTATAGTTGCAGCAGGCGTAGCCGCGTCCGGGTCCGCTAGTATTTAATAAAATAGCTTGACCTCTTGGCTATATCAGGCCCAATTGAACGGTAAAAGTGAACTTAAAACTGAAATATTTGAGGTCACTTGTGAAACTACACTTTTTTATGAAAATAAATCCTTTTACTATTTGTAAAATTTTTATTTCATATAAACAATTTCATATTACTAATATTTTATCCATCAAAATAAACGTCTTTTTAAAACTAAACTGAGATAATTCCTTTTGATCTTTTAAGTGCATTTGTTAGAAAATATAGGATATTGTTGATAAATGATGAAGACTGAATCGCAACAATCAGCGAACGTTTCTCGGCGTCTCGGAGGAAATTGAGTTAAAATCTCCTTTCAATGTTGATTTGTGAAATATTTGTATTAGATGTATTTTACACGCCTTATCTCTCTATAAGGTCGTATTGGCGCAGGGGCACGTGAGTGTTACTGTAACTTGAGGGTTGTGGATTTAATCCCCATTGGGGGGAATGAATTATTATTTAACTGAAGATATTAATATTTTAATTTCTTCTCTCTGACACTAAAGCCCAGTGACACTCAACACGCAATGCCTCTAAAAATTCAGTGAAAAGTGGGGAACATAGTGTCTTAACGCTAGGTTCTCTTTGCCTCCTGCTTTATGCGGGATACAGAGTGAAGCTGATTTTTTTAAAAATATTTATAAGAAAACATAATAAAATAAGAATTTAGATTTTTTTTATAATCTATACTTGTTTATAATAAAATCGTATCTGATAGGTGTGGAGTGGAAGTTCGGTAGAGTACATGTCGTTTTTGGTATGACATCCAATGGGGTGTTAAACAAGAATGCACCATGTCAGCTTAGTTGTTCAATTTGTATTTGGATAGCTGTCTTGAAGTTGTGAAACAAAGTGACATGGGAGTGTGGAGTGGGAAGTAGCTGACTTGGATGTGAATTCCCGGCTGTAAGCAGGTGATGCACTGTTCATTCATTTGTCTTCAGAATGCGAGTTGTCCGAAAGAAGGGCCTTAGCCGGAATACGAGTAAGCCAATGGTCCTGGTATGTGATAGAAATGTAGAAAGGCAACATCAGTGTAAATGGTAAGATATAGAACAAGTGAATTAAGTGGTATATTTGGGAAGTAGAGTAGAGTAGAGTAGAGCCTTGTTATTAACGACCGTCGCCATGCGACCGTTGCTAAGCAACGATTTGCAAAGTTTTTTGTTAGAAAACGACACCCAAAATGAGCTTGCTTAACGCATCTCTCTATTGAAAGCTGAAAATAATTTCATAAATATATTTAATAAATATTCGTATAGTTCAAGCGGGCGTAGCCGCTTTCGGGTCCACTAGTTATATAATATAAATAGAAATTTGTAGATAAACACAGGTGAAGCTATTAAAAATACGTTAATAATATATAATAAAAACTATATGAAATAATAATATTACCTTATTTCGTATGTTAATACTTATCTAATGTACCTAACCCCTTACCCCTATCTTGTCTTATACCAGCTTCACAAAGCCGGTGTCTGACGTCACTGACATGTCCAGTTTACGGCTCGTTAACTCTCCTATCATTACTTAGTACATCAGTTATATTAACTTGGTTCTAGCTTAAGAGAATACTGTTTTATAAATATATTATATTAATATCTTAATAATAACTGGGTAATCTAATATAATACTCGGTTGTAACAAAAACTCCGGAAGATAGGTATAAGAACAATAATTAAATAAATTGTCATTTTTATAACGCTTCTTTTTGTCCACACAAGTTTTTCAAAACTTTTTAAGTGCATTGAAGCTGTTAAGTATACGTTTATCTCAAGATTATGAACATTAAGTTATTTCAGTTTCATAATGTAATGAAAAATATAATATTGTTTTAGTAAAATAATTTATGATTCAATTGTTCACGTAATAATTGTCTAGCAATTATAATAATTATTAACTATATAATACAAATATAATATATTATTAACTTATTGATAAATAAAACTTAAATCCACTATCTATGATAATATCGTTGGAAACAATTAGGATGAGGACGAGGATTGCTTAAGATGGTTCTGAAATGCACCATTCAGAAAAATCTTTTTTATTCATTTAATATACGCACCTGTTACAGTGTTTACAGTGAAGTTCAATAAGGATCCTTACATCTTAATATTTAAAAAAACATTTAAAATTGAATTCATATAATGGTCTTAAAATTTAACTTATTTAACTATAATTATTATTGTAAAAACTTTATGATAGATTTGTTTTTAAAATAATAAATCATATTATTCCAATATATTTTATTGAAATTAGGGATATCAGCATATTCTTTAAATCAATATTCTTTACGTCCTACATACATAACATAATTAACTCATGATTCTTTTTGAAATATTACCTCCTAGATATTATTATATAAAAAAAATACTGAAAGGTGTCTATTATTATATAATATAACAATAAATAAAAAGAAAATAATACAAAATATAACTAATATTGATAAGATAAAATATTTTAGTAGACATAAAAGTAAAAGTAAGTAGCTGGTCCGATAACGAATGATACGGATGCTCTTTTCGCTAAACAATGGTAATAAATACAGCAACTTAAGCGTTGAACACCCGTCACTCTGAGGTGGGTGGGTTTCATATATATACCTATGCACCAATAAGAATAAAATCTTAGATGGACTCTCACTATTTCGAAAAGAAATATATTATAAAAAAATATACATATTATATATTACTGTAAACTGACAATAAAATAGGTAAACACGTTTGTTGTAATTCCTGTGTGTATGGTAAATGTAATCTAATAACAAAGAAATATTAATGGTATTCTTCACAAACAGTATCTAGTTCATTTTGAGTTACGATAAAAATCGGGATCTTCGTAAGAGCTATTATAGTAGATTCTTAATTTATACAAGTATATAGTGGGTATGGGTAAATTATAAAAAACAATTAATAAGACAAAGCCGCCATAACGTAACACATAGTAAGCTAAAGAATAATTATATCTATATCGTTTTTGTTGTTAATATATCAATTTATTTTAAAAATATTTTAATCGTAATGTTATTGTAATTAACAAAATTATAAAAGTTCAAACAAAAACGCGAAGTGTGTCCGTGACTTAACGGAATAAAAGATCCAAGTTACACTGAACACTTGATTCAGCCAATCAAATAAACCCACCCTCCAGCGATCTCCCGCGCCTCTTCTCCTTATAAAGAGGGATACGTAGCGAACAAGCCGCAGTCAACCTTAGAAATTGCAACTGGCAGTAACCCGGTGTGATAAATATAACAAAAACAATACCAATCTTAAAATGAGTGGCTCAGGCAAAGGACTTCTTGGCTTATGGTTGTACAGAAATGGATCGGATTGGCAAGTCAAAAATGAGGCTCCTCATCATCCAAAATTGGGAGAACTTCATGCAGCTCAACAACAAGCTCAAGAGGGGGAAAGAATCTCAGTGATCTTTACAGTTAAGAACCAAGTGGGGGGTCTTGTCAAGGTGTTGTCGGTGTTTCAGGACCTTGGCATAAATGTCATACATATTGAATCTCGAAAATCTGCTATGGAAATATCTGCTGTGAGTTGAGTTTAATAAGAAATTATTGAGCTTCAGCAATGTTCAGCTTCATCAGTTTTTACTTTTATATATGTTCAAAAGTATACTTAGAATTTAAAATATTCATAATGTGTTCTAGTCTGATATCTTGGTTGACGTGGAATGTGATCCGCGGAGAATGGAACAGCTGAAAAGGATGCTAAAGCGTGAGGTACAAGATTTCGAAGTGGTCTCCTCTCAAACTGGGGAAGAGTTTCCACCAGCAACGCCATTATCTGCCGCTGCTAGTTTTGGTATTGTCTTTTGAGAATATACAAAAAATGTGTATAGTATTAAAAACAAATGGACCTGTCAATTAATGAATAACGATTTCTTTGATCGGAAGTTTCTATTTAAATATTTAATTAAGTAACCATTCAAAATGGATCCGAATTAAATGATTTAACTAATTAAAGGACAGGTTCGACGAATGACTTTACTCATATTGTGGGATAACTGGGGAACACCAAACAAAGTAATCATTAGCGACACCAACTAGTCATTAGTTAAATTGAATTAACATTACCTTCCAATTTTGTTTATTTATTAACAACGAACAGAATCATGTTTCATTATCTAAAATGGTTTCGCTGAGATTGGAACATGCTTCGGTGAACATAGAAATTTTATCATGTTTTTTTCTCACTATTGTATTTTTATTTTTAAATAGTTGAAAATAATTTTAGATTTTGGTGAAATGTCGTGGTTTCCCCGAAAGATTTCTGACTTGGATAGAGCACAGAATGTTCTCATGTATGGCTCAGAATTGGACGCTGATCACCCTGGATTCAAAGATCCTGTTTATCGCAAGCGACGGGAACAATTTGCTGCTATTGCTAATAGCTATAAATAGTAAGTATTGCCTATGAAAACTCCACGTTATGATTTTTAACATAGTAATATCCTTAAAAGTGAAAACACCATGAGTACAATCATAAATAAATAAAATAAATATGTATATTAGATGATTAAATTTTTTAAGATATTTCAAATAGAATTAACTTTCAATATTATTTGTTTTTTTTATAGCGGACAACCCATTCCAAAGGTGCAGTATACTGATGTCGAAATAAAAACTTGGTAAGTAAATAATTTCTATTGTCAATGCGAAATATACTTTTCTTTTATTCAACATTAACCAAACTTTATATAAAATATAACGCCTCAGTAGCGTGCCATTGGAGAGGCCTATGTCCAGCAGTGGACGAGGACAGGCTGATGATGATGATGATGATGATGATGATGATGATGATATAAAATAAAACTAATTTTAGTGCTAAAGAATTACATATCTGCTTGCAAAAATGTAGAGTATAAATTTCTATTATCATTTCAATGGATTCATTAAAACGGTGCAAATATTTTGACTGTAGGAAGCATAAGAACTTTAATGTATGTTTAATTGTCATAAATGTACATTATAATTTGCATGAGCTCTATTATATCGTTCTTTAATCGTTTTTAATACATTTTTTTACTTTATATAATATGATGTGATATACTTTTTAAAATATTTTATACCAAAGAGATTCGATTGCTAGAGTAAGCATACATGAATTTTCATTATTAATATCAGTTATTTTTTTTATTGTTGCCTTATAAGCCATTGATGCTGAATTAAAAAAGACTTGTGCCTTGCGACTATCCATCTATTACTAATGCGATCACCTATTATAAATATACTCCATACCCTAAGATAATATAAATGCTCGTTGAAATGCTATCTTTATTTTGACTTATTTTGATGTTTTTTTTGTTTGTATAGTAGGTTAATCTTAAAACTCAATGGTGGAGGGGAGGGAGGGGATCCCAAAAATAACACATTTTAAATAGTAAATAGATCAATATTTTTTGCATATATTCAGTTCCTGCATATAGGTCTATTTGAAAACTATACTAGTTTAAAAAAAACATAAAACCCGACTTAATAATTATGACAGTTGAGTCAATTTTTTTTATTAATTTATAATTTATAAAAAAAATCTTAAATTCGTTAAAAGTTTCTTTTGAATTCTTCTTAAAAAAATGTAAACATTCAATCAAAAGAGTTAATTGTATTATTCAAATACTTCTAAAAAGTTTAATTCCAAAAAGATCTGTTTAACTATTACTTTAGGTTATTTTTTGTGCAGTAATCTAGTTTCTCTCTCTGGCAAGACCGACAAAGCGTTATATTTCACCAATCAGAGATTTCTGGCGATAAGTAGAGAAATGAGTGACTTAACTCTCACACACATCACTATCTCCTCTTTTGTGTGAGAAAAAGCATGTTATCCTTTATTTATATATATAAAAGGACTTGTCCTCACTGACTGAGGTAAGACGCACGCCGTAACCGATGATGGTAGAAACGTGAAATTTGGACAGATGTTTACTTTCATAATCTGGACATCCACTAAGAAGGGATTTTGAAAAATTTTAACCCTAAAGGGGTGAAATAGGGCTTCAAAGTTTGTATGGAAAAAAAATTAAATCAGCACCGATTTTTATAAAATTTGAAATTTAGATTTTTAAAAGCATTTAATTGAACACGTATTTCATCGTTTTCTATAATTCTCTCCCTAAGGGTGCAAGTAAACAAAAATTCTAATAGTGTGATGTCACCATATATTAAATAATATTGAAATATATAAGGAAATATTTTAATTATTTAACCATATCAAAAATGTAAAAAAATAACGACTAATACAAACCGACATTCATATATAATTTAACCATGCAAGTTCGCTCAAATATTAAATAACAAAGCTGTTTTAATAGACCAAGTGATCTCAAGTGGATCCATTACGTTAGATATACTATATAAACACTAACAAGCTTACACGGACCTGTCGCTCTGAAACTAAATTAAGCTGTGCATGCGTCGAAGTTAGTGCAATATCCTACGTAATATAAACTTTCGTATTTGCTACGAAATTAAGTTTCTATTCCAAGTTTATCTTAGATCTACTTTGTAAGGACCTTTAATGCAGAAAGTGTTCTTATATTGAATGTATAATTTATAATATACAAATATCACTAACTTAGTAAAGACGCCGTTACTGAACAGGACATTAATTCTGTTCAAATTGTGTTCGAGATTTTATATTTGAAGAAAATTCAACATATATCTTCCTTTTTGTCCTGTAAAATACAAAATAAGATTAATAAAAGTCATGCAAGCTACACACTTACAGTCCGCAAGGACAAAACTGAGTTTTGCATGTGTTTTTCACATGTAATGAAGGAGTTATAATATTATTTATTACATTTAATCATTAAAAAAAATTACATGTAATAGAAAAAAAGTTAGCCTCGGTGGTACTTGGTTGGCCTATACCAGTTTACACAATTTTATGGCCACCAAAAAAAAGCGAACTGCAAATAACTTGTTGTTTTTCATATATTTTACATAGGTAGTTTCTTTTTCAGCTACTAAAGTCTATTCAATCACGGAAGCGGAATTCCAACCACTCTTTTTAGATCAATCATAATTATTATTGATGAAATTAATATTGCTTTGTTCTTCGCATTTTGATTAAATAAAAATATGAATACATTATGTATATAGTAAAATTTTTCAATGTGATTAATAAAAATGTAAAAAAATAATCAATTACATTAAATTTATTACAGGGGAGTTATTTTTCGGGAGCTTTTTAAGCTGTACCAGCAGCACGCTTGTAACGAATATCTCGAAAATTGGCCTCAACTTGTTAAATATTGTGGTTATAGAGAAGACAACTTACCTCAGGTACGTATACAATTATACACATAATAATTATTATTTAATAATAATAATAATTCATCAATCAATTCCACAGTAGTAGCGCAAGGGCACAAAATGTGACTGTAAGACAGGTTGTGGGTTCGATTCCCACTCGAGGAAATGTATTATTTATTTACATTTAATTTCTTCATTCTTGTGTCGAGGCAAAGCGCGGCGTTAAGTTCCGCCACCCAACACGTAATGCCTCCGGAATGGGGAACGGAATGTCTCAACAGGTTCCCTCTGCCTTGCCGTATGCGGGATACATCGTGAAGCTGATGTACATAAACCAAAATTTTCTTAAAAATGTTTCCAAACTAATAGCAAATTTTTCTCTCTCTAATTTTCACAATTCTCGAAATAGTACAAAGAAAACCGATATGTAAGTTTATTTGCTGAAAATTCGTAGACATAGTTGTACACCTGGTGAATGGATATAATATCTTGTATGAAATGCATTGCTACGCTGTTAGTATTCGTAGCGTTTGTTCGAAGATCTACGTCTCATGCTTGAAAATTTCCATGTATTTTTGCCAATTCTCGTAATTATCAGTATAATATAATAGAAAATTTTTATTACGTGGTATGGTTACTTATTTATTAAAAGTGTCATTTTATGTTTACTGTTCATTGGAATTGTTACGATTGTAATGAAAAAGAAAATTTATATTAGTAGTAGATTTGAAATTGAAACCTATTTCGTGTAATTTTAAAGTCATAAAAATAATTCATATTCAGAAGGCAGTTTTACTTGAGATTATTGTGAGGAAGTTCCTCTCTCTGGAGCCCTAGCCACCGATGTCTTGGGCCCTTGTCCTCGGAAGAATGTTTTTTTATATTTTTAAATGTATTTTTTATGACTCTTTATATTTAAAAACTTAATTAAATCTATTTTATTTATAAACATGTTTTAGTATAAATATATAAAAGCGCCATCTTACTTGAAAAATCTGCTCATGAAAATATCCCTTCTGCTTCATATTCGAAGTTTTATTACTGTAACAATAGACGGCACCTCTTCTTTCAACAGTGTCGACTGTAGATGACATTAGTGTCTACTAATAGATATTATAGCGTATATTTTAAATTTTCCCTTTATTCAATTTGCCTGTCTCCATAAGGGAAATTTTTGAAACGGTTTTTGGCCCATACGACGTCTGAATTGTTTATATCTTGCACACATGTTGGAATCTGATAGGATATTTTCAAATCGTAAAAAAATGAGCTAATTTGTAATTAATTCTTTAGTATTTTATAATGGCATCATTATAATCGACAAGAAGTTCAAGCATTGCATGAACATTAAGTTTCAATGCCTGGTATACATTGTATAAATAATATCTGTAATAAGGGCCTCGTTGCCTTTTCTCTACTACATTAAAATTATTGCACATTCAAAATTTAGATTACATAATATTGTTCATTATACACATAGTAGCTTGTCCTAAAAATATTACTTTTTTTCCAGGTAGGTACAGAGAACCTAGTGTCAAGACAATTCGTTCCCCTTTTAAAAATATTAACTAGAATTATCATACTAATAATTTTCCATAGGTAATTGAAGAAAAAATGTAGATTAAGTAAATAAACATTTTCACACAGACATTAAATCAATTTCTTTTATTAAAGTTGGAGGACGTCAGCACTTTTCTGAAGCGAAAAACTGGATTTCAACTTCGTCCCGTGGCTGGATATCTTTCCCCTAGAGATTTCTTATCTGGCCTCGCCTTTAGAGTGTTTCATTGTACGCAGTACATTCGCCACTCCTCTGACCCATTTTATACTCCAGAACCGTAAGTATTTTCATTTTCATATAGTTATAAAAAAACTAATTTTCATTAACTTAGATAATAAAATCATACACACTTAAGTATATTATACTTGTTTAACATATTATATATTGACTTTATTAAGATAACTCCTATAATCTTATATACTCAATTATTTTTTAAATAAAATAAGAAAATATAAGTGTTTATTTTAATTTTGTAATTTCATAAATATCATGATAAGTTTTTTTTATTATGTAAATAATCGCACAGTTCATGTGGACATACCCACGGGCGAGTTATTAGTTAAATATGCGTAATAACCTTACATAATATGTATGTTTAATATAATATATAACTACTCTCAATGATTTGTAATTTTCATAATAAAATAAATTATTCGATAGTCACATTACAAAAAAAAATCATTAATGCCAATAAATTTGTTTACATAATGTTAATATAAACAAATATTTTTTTCAATAAAAAATATTATTCTGTAACTATACGATATTCACAGTGACTGCTGTCACGAGTTGCTCGGGCACATGCCGCTTCTAGCAAACCCTAGTTTTGCTCAGTTCTCCCAGGAACTTGGCTTGGCTTCACTTGGGGCGTCAGATGAAGACATTGATAAACTAGCAACGGTAAGAATCATTTTTCAACTTCTAAATCTGGCATGAGAATATTTTCATATTTTATTTCTATACTAGCGATCTGCTCGCGTCCGTGTTCGCTTCAACCGCACGATATTATTTATTAATCTGAATTGCTTTCGTATTCTAATAGCATTATCATTTTCAAGACTGTCATCTATTTATATATAAATTACTAATATTTTATATTGTATAATTTTTTATTTATGATTCGATTCAAATAAACCAAAAATATTAAATTAAATATTAAGGAAAATTTGCCATAATAGTGAAAACTACATTTAAATTGTAACCAATTTAAATGGAGTTGCTATCGTTGCTGAGATTAGCGTGCACATATGTACAAACAAATAGAATTTTGACAATTAATGTTTCCGATTCTATTACATTGATAAATACCTTGCCATGCCTTTAAAAATAGATTTTCTCCTATATATTCGATGTACAGATAGCGATCAGTTATATAATAATTTTATTATATGTATAGACTAGCAATCCGCCCGTAGCTCCGCCCGCCTAAGCTTTACGCTTATTACTTTAACAAACTGAATTTCATTCATGTTCTAATATAATATAATAATATTATGCTTTCTTGCAATTATGGCATGTGAACATATGAAACACTAACAGTTCTTATGCTGTTTTAGTTATCTCTTTTTTTACTTCAGATTTTTCGGATATTAACTTTGTATGAGTAGACGTTAAACCTAATGACATGTTTATACTAAATAATAATAAATATATATGTCAGAATTACGCATATAAATAATGACTCGCGTATTCGTACTCGCGACTATCGCGTTCAGTCATTCCTTTGTTCTTCTTAAGAGCTTTCGTCACAGACTATACTATTTAAAATTAATAGTCCAGTTGTTTATGGTACTTTAAAATCAAATAAAATAACCATAAAGTTCTACCGAGGTTGTAATTAATTTAGAATGATTTTTGACAATAGTCGTCTAGTAATGTTTTTTTTTTTTTCAATATAGACTCAACCGACTTCAACCAAGTTTCTTGTTTTTTTTTTTTTAATTATTATCTGCTATGAAAAATATGTTAATTTCTTACAAAATTTGTATCCGTAAAATCTAGTAATATGAATATTGAACGTTTATAATATCTTCTCCAGATGTTTATTGTCGCTTATAATATTTATTTCTATCTAAAGAGAACATGTAGTGATTTGCCACTAAGATCGTTCTGTAAACTAAAAGCATTTTTGTGACATTTTTTTAAAGCTAAGAAAAAATCTACTATTCTTTTTATATATATAATTTGACCTAACTTTAAGATAAAATAATATTGAATAATACTCTTAATATTTGTGAAACATTATCCAAAGTATACATCAAACATGGAACACTTTTAGGTCAGTTCGTGAATTCACAAGTCAAACATTTCAGGCGTGTTTATAATTCTTATACGTTTGGAAATTATTTATTAGTTTAGAAAAGTCAGTTTCTTTTTGCTAAGATTTTTGAACATGAATAATGTTTCATATTAATTAATGTATATTTTAGACTTTGAAATCATTTTAAACTTGAAAAAGTAATGGATTTTTTTAAAGTAATAGTTCAAAACATTATAATATTAAGATATTTAACTATCACGATATATCATAATGTGATATCATATTCATGAAATTTGAACCCGTTACTGTCAATCAGATTTTGTTGATACATCGACATATTATATTAATTCATAATTTTTTAGTTTTGTATTTCATAAGTTTGAAAACGGCATATAATACATACTACGAAGAGTATTTTTAAATAATTAGTGATAGAGTCAGTTATATCAATCCTTAAGTGATGACTGCTCAAAACAATTGCTTTACACAAGAATACAAATACTTTGCTCTGGTGTCATCCATTCGACTCGTAATGCCTCCAGAACGAAGCTGAAAAACAAAATAAATATGGAAACGAAGATATGCTTCTATTTGCATTAATTACGAAGACAGCAACGCCAAACTAATAGGCCATCCTACGTTTTGTTTACATTTTACAACCACAAAGCCACATTTCATTATCAAAGAGCTCAGTGCTACAACTATTTAAATGGACATATAATTTCACACTGTATCTTGTATATAGCAGGGTAGGCAGAGGGAACCCGGGAACCTAGTGTTAAGATACTTCGTTCCCATTACGACGTTTCCGTATCCCAATTTCCGCCTAATTCTGGAGGCATTGCGTGTTGAGTCGCAATCAAAATCAAAATCGGAGGAAGGAAGGAAAATATGAAATATTTCATTTAATTTCATTTTTTCATTTAAAATATTATTATTGATTATTGATACGGTAGGGATAGTCATGTACATTAAAAATATATTTATTTTAAATACTTACAATTAGGTATATGTATTAGATGGAAAAACTAAAAACTCAACTAACGAAACGTATTTTAATAATATCATTTTACAAATTCAGTTTCAAACAAATTTCAAGTGCCCAAAGTTGATTTTAGATATACATTAATATGTAAAAGGAAAACTGTTAAAATAAAAATATAAATAGTAATTTTGTAAAATTACTGAGATATTTAATGTTCAAATTATAAAATATATATATTTTTGTTTTTAGATAAACAAAATGTAACGTAGATTAGAACTCGCGCCTCTTAAAAACCATTCAAGAGGAACGGGATCATATCCTACTACGTTTTATGTCTTAAACATATGTTTATAGTAGAAGATTCTAAAAGAGTATTTTTCTTTCGAAACTGTCGAAAAACAATTCAAAAATATTAAAAACTGTATGTGTTTACATTAACTGGAAAATCTTCCTTAGCTATACTTCTTCACTGTTGAATTCGGGCTGTGTCGTGAAGAAGATGGATCTTTCCGTGTTTACGGAGCCGGCTTGCTCTCATCCGTGGCTGAACTGAAGCACGCGCTGGCTTCACCCGACAAAATAAAGAGATTCGACCCAGAAGTCACTGTAAATGAAGAATGTATAATTACATCTTATCAAAATGCATATTATTATACCGATTCATTTGAAGAGGCCAAGGAGAAAATGAGGTCAGTTATTTTAATATTTAATGCTTGTGACGTTTAAGGATATTAAAGTAATATGCTAATTTTGTAAATGATTATTTATTTTATGGTTATGATTTAGATAAATACTTTAATGATTCAAATAAATATTATAATTTCATATTTGTTTAGTATTCTTATAGTAAATTCTAATGTATTTATTTTTAATATCTATATACATAAAATCGAAAGATCATTCACTCATCACGAAATCTCAGAAGCTACAAGTGCTAGGAATCTCAGATTTTGCATAGGAGTTACATATAGGATGTAGGTGCTCGCTAAGACGGGAATTTGCAATATTCGACTTCTAAGGGGTTGTTTTTGGGGTTGAAAGTTTGTATGAAACTTCGTCACTACAAATGCTAGGAGTCTCAAATTTTGCATGGACATCACTTATAGGACGTAGGTAGGTACTCATGGAGACAGAAATTAATAATAACATAGTTTACGCAGGGGAAGCCGTGGGCGGGCCGCTAGTATTATATAAGATTGAGTAGACACGAAACTGACATAAATCTAACTTCGCAGATGGTAAACATTTATACATAACATAGTTTCATAAATGAAAAACATTTCTAATATGATATGTTTGCCTAGAAACTAAAAACGTTAACGTTAACTTATTTTTTTGGGAATATTCCAGAGCATTCGCGGACAGCATTCAACGTCCATTTGGAGTGCGTTACAATCCATATACTCAAAGTGTGGAGGTACTAAGCAATGCACAGAAAATAACTGCGCTCGTGCGCGAGCTACGGGGTGACATATGTATTGTGTCGTCCGCCATTAAGAAAATATCAGCACAAGATTCGACTCTCGACGTTGAGACTATTGCTAACATGCTCCATACTGGACTACAGGTGATTTATTATTAATTATCTCATAAATGACCTCATTAAATATAAATTTATAAACGCGACAGGTTCTGAGTTCGATTCCCACTCGAGGGTGCTAAATATTTCATATATATTTTTATTTCTTCGTGTATTTTTATGTTATAGTTAAGGAATTATTATTAATTTTACCCACAGCTTCGTTGAACTTAAAATTTTTAAGTTTTACAATTCACTTAAACCAATAATTTTAAAAATTGCTTCATTTTTTACATCAGAATTTCACATATACATACATGTATATTACACATACTATAAAAGTTAATAAATATTTAATTTTCAGGTAAGTGATAGAAGTCCTCAAAGTACATCGGGCGGAAGTTCCCCAAACTCTGAGCGAGCTTTGACTCCGAAATCAGAGGCTTCCAAGTAAACGCTAAAATCTACTTTGAAATTTTAATCAAATGTCATATCTCGCTGTACTCGTATATCTGTAATCTAATAATTTTGATTATTAAATAATATTTAATATAACTATTGAAAATAACATACTTTAGAATATTCATAGAGAATAGTGTTCTTAGAAATTGAAAGTATTATTATAATATTGTTAAACGTAATATTATATAAACATTATGAATTTATATATACGCAATTTTAAATTAGTAGTTTTCAATTTCAATTGTATTTATATATTAAAATTCATTCCTTCACTCTGGTACCAAAGCAAAAGTGCGGCGTTGAAATCCACTTTTCAACAGGCAATGCCTGGACAATTCGACAAAAAGTAGAGAACGGAGTGTCTTAACACTAGGTTGTCTCTGTGTACCTAGCTACATATATTCAGGTTAAAGAGTGAAGTTGAAAAGAGAATTAAAATTTAATAGGCAATAATTTTAAATTGATTAATGTCATAACAAAATGCATACTATTTGGGAAATATTTAAATGATGATAAAGAGATATAAAATATACATTATATAGATATAATACGCTTCACAAATATATGTACTGCACTGTACTAAAGATAGTATTATAAAATTATTCTTTATAAACAATTGGGATTTATTATTAATTTTATAAGAAAAAGATATAGTCACATTTTGTTTAACTCTTTTAGCGTGTTGTTACTATATTATTTAAAATTTATTACTATTTCTTTTTGTATAAATAATTTTTCATTTTCTTAACGTAGGATCTCACATATTATATATATTAAATCTATTTAAAAGTTACATGCATGTAAAAGCTTAATAAATGAATTCCAATTAAAAATAGATGTATTATTTGACGCCTTTACACTTTTATATATTTAATTTACATTTTTACACTTATTAAATATTTTAATATTTTTCTTTAAGTATTAACATATAGAGTATTAACATATAGCGCCACTCAAAACACAATGCCGGAACTACCTTAACGTTAGCGGAGTGACATTAAGCTCACAGATTCTCTCTGCAAGCCCTGTTATGTACGGGATATAGCCTAAAGCTAAAAAAGATATAAGATATAAGATATAGATCTAGATGCCACGTATGTCACCACTTATGACATCAGCAGGGACGTACTGGTGTGGCCATCTTGGAGGATGCCTAAACATCGTGCGCTCGTATGCTGCTCGTGATGGAAGTCCTAGTCAAGGCAGGCAATGCTACACTCAAATCTTCCATCATCAATTCCCAATAAGTTATAAAAAATATTTTTAGAAAAACAATGCTTGTATTTATGTTAAAGAGAATTGCCAAAAAAATTATCGTTTGAAATTTGCATATTTAAGCTTATTTTTAGCAATTCTTGCAGCTGTGGCGCAGATGCATTAAGTGTGCTGCAAAATCGACTGGTTGTGGGTTTGATCCCCACTCGAGGAGTTATTATAGTATTAGTTAGAGAGGAATTCCCCTACCGATTTACAAATAATTGAACTTAACTATGAATCAGCTAATATTGGTTTGAATTTGATTTTTTTTTAAAAAAATACTATTCCAGAATGAAAAAAACCCGAACGTTGACCCTGTATCATTTTTGATTTAGGATCGTCAAGTTTCGATGTTTCCAAAAGTGGAACATTTCATAAATTTGAATTGAATTTTTGATGTATTTAGATTAAATCGAGTTTTAGGGTTCCGTAACTCAAAAAGAACTCACTTTCACTATTAATTTTATTGTCCATCTGTCAAAACCTTTTGTTTCGAGATCACGTGGAGGTATCAAGATGAAATTAATATCAAATATCATGTCAACGCATTATGCATCGTTTTTGCTGCATTTTGCGTGAAAATCGCCACGTAATCAAAACCTATAGACTTATTCTCTTAGACCTACAGATTTAAGATTTTGTGAAATTTGACAAGGAGTGAGAACTTAGAATATAAATAAAGGAATAAACTGAAAAGTGAAAATTTATAGACATTTCATAAAAAAAAACCTCAGAAACTTGTAGTTCATTTAAAATTACTAAATTAGTGCGTACGGCCGCAAACTTGACTTTGTCAAATTTTTTAAATCGTACTTCTCATACACTTGCAATCTTAAAAATAGTACGGAACCCTTGGTGGGCGAGCCCGATTCGCAATTGACTGGTTTTTTATGACTTGTAGTGCGTATGTGTTTTCAAAGAGAAACAGTATTCATTCCAGACAGCTTTTATTTCGCCAAAATTAAAGTATTTATTAGTTTATGAGATTAGTGTGATTTATAGGCTCATTCACTCTCATTGAAGTGAACAATAACCTTACAGCATATTATTTGGTGACTGGTTGTATATAGAGACTCTTCGTATTCTGACGAACTCACTGTTCCGTCTGGATATTTATCAGTGTTGGCATCTCGCCAAACGGTCTTATTACGATATATTATTTTTATTATTTCCATGAGTAATAGGCCACATATTAGAAGAAAAAAATGTTTAATATAATAAAAATGAATATTGTGAATTGTATTGCTTATGATGGTGTTATATTATAGTTTAGATTGTGTAATATGTAAGATTTTTATTTAATAAATTAGTTTCTCTGTTTATTTCGACTCTGTTTTTGTTTTTAATTATTTATTATGAATTCTTTGTATTTTTTTAAGCAACTATAAAGGTCCGAAACTGAAAGTATGCAAATATGGCACTTAGGTAGGTAATTTCTACTAATAAACGTGAATAATAAAAAAATAAACTCGGAACGAGATTAAATGTTTCTCGAATAATTATATTAAATTTATAACAAACATTTTAACGAGCGACTGAGGGCTCACGGGGTCGGTTGTTCATTTTTAAATAGACGTTTCAGAGTTCCGGTATATATATAAACAAAAATGTAGGAACGAATGTAAGTAAATGTCAATATACAATGCAATGATCATTATTATTATTTATCATGAAATTTTATATTAAGTTGTGGCACAGTGGCACAAGCGTGACTGTAAACACGATGATTGTGGCCTCGATTCCCACTTGGGAAAAATGAATTATTATTTATTAATATTAACATTTCTTCGCTTTGGTAACTAGGCAAAGCATGCCGTTTAGTTCCGCTGCTCAGCACGCACATAACTTGAAAATTCAGTGGAAACGGGGAATAAGGTTCCGTCGGTCTCTATCCTGCTTTATGCGGGTTACAGTTTGAAGCTGAAAAAAAAATGTTATATAGTTATTTAATTAAACAGTTTAAAGTATAGATTTTGTATGAAAAAATAACCAGTACATTTAAATAAGAATCTGATCTCTTAGATTCTTTTCAACCAACAGTAAGAAGCTCTTCTTGGATTATAGAAGTGTCCTTATTAAATAAACATGAATTCTAGAGCCAAGTTATTAAGAAACGTAAAGTTACAATATAATAATAAGCCATGGAGTATGGCATTGGTAAGTAATTAAATAAGCTTATACATGTAAATTCGAAGTAACAAAATTATACTTTTTTATGAATGAATATGAAGTAAAAACTTTGACAATTTGACTGGCTTTTTTATAAAAAAATACCTTACACAAAATGTTCGGTTACTTCAGAAGATACCGTCATTAACGCTAACTAAACCGCAAACGTAAACTCTATAAAACAGAGTTTCCTTTATAAACAACTGTAAGATTTAAATAGATATGATTTAATGGTCTCATAACGATAGATGAGTCAGGTAATTCACTTTGTATCTGGTTATTTTCACGTTCTTTTAATAACCCAAGTCGTTGTGGATTTCATTAAAAATATTTAAAAATTGTTTAAAATGTAAAGAAAAGTGATAACAATCAGTCAATCAACAAAATAGAATCATCACATTATGTAATTGCCACAAAACTTATTTTTACTTTCAAATTTAAAGAATTTTATTTTTAATGAAGTTATTCAGTATCTGGTCAAGATATACTCTTCCACAACCTTTGATTTAGGGCTTCCAATCCCGCAGCCTGTATTCAATCTCGGTTTTTGCGGGACTAGGAATTTGCAATCCCGGGGATCTCAGTTTTGTGGGATTGAAAATATCTTACAATGACTTAAATAAGGTGAATAAAATAAAACAAAAATGAATGAACATGACTTCAAATCTATTTAAGTTTCAAGATAAGCTAGAGTACAATACTATTACAACTTTTATTTATTGAGAAAACAAAGTCAGTCTTTAATTGAAGTAAATTAAAAAAAATAAAGTAAATTTAATTAAAAAAGTGTCATCTGCCAAATTACTACATATTTAAGGGGCAATTTCCATCATATCTAATATATAGAATTTGAATTTTGATATTTTATTTTCATCAAACTCATGCAAAATCTTTAATTTTCCGAGCTATCGTGTACTAGAGAAGTTGTGTGCATACTCCTTTCTACGAATCCCGCGGATCCCGTGCCGGTGATCCAGCACGCGGAACTAGAAAATGATGCGAGATCCCGCAATTCCGAAATCTCGATATTCCAAGAATGGAAGCCCTATTTTCATTTGTATATTCTACTTTTGGTAAGATATTATATAGGTACTGCTCCCGGTATGTTTTATAATTTAGAAAAGACCGATTTGTAACAGAGATTAGAAACTCAAATAACATTTTTAATTTAAGTGTTCTATAGTATTTTTTGTTTATTGTTTGTGTTATCATAAACATTTATTTTAAAATCCATTTCAGTTTACTATTTCTCTTTCATGTCTGGTTATTTATTATAAGAGAAATATATACATCATTTTTCTACGCTCTTTGATTTTTTTAATGAATTATATTTTGAAGTAACTGTCGGTTCTGAATAATGACTAGTGTTAAGACTTTAAGGATAAGTAATTATAGTTGTTAGCAATATTCCAATTGTATCCAAGTGGCATAGTGGCATAATGGTGTGACTGTAACGCGAGGGTTGTGGGGTTCGATCCCCACTCGAGGAAGTGAAATATTTATTTACGTTTATATTTCTATTTCTTCACTCTAGTGTCGACGCAAAGCGCGGCGTTGAGTTCTGCCACTCAACACGCAATGCCTCCAGAATTCGGCAGAAAGCAGGGAACGGAGTGGCTTAACACTACGTTCCCTCTGCCCACCCTACTGTGTGCGGGATACACCGTGAAGCTATAGAAAATTAGTTTCGAAAGTTTCAGAAATACTAGGAATATATGGATTTTATTATGAATACAAATTAAACCAGTCACATGTACTAAATAAAAATTAAGATATTCTTCTCTAAAATCGCTGAACGAATTTTAATTAAAACTGCTACCGAGGACCTGCATTGAAAAAGAGAGTAGTGAGAAAAAAGTATGTAAACATCCTGTTTCATACGAACGGGAATGTATCCGCCGTAATTTATTAATTATCTATATAATTATATAAAATTGAAAGGTCACTCTCTGGGAGGAAGCTCAAATTTTGCATAGGAGTTATTTATAGGACATAGGTGCTCGCTAAGACGGGAATTTGCAATATTCGACTTCTAAGGAGTTGTTTTTGGGGTTGAAAGTTTGTATGAAACTTCGTTACTTCAAAAGCTAGGAGTTTCAAATTTTACATGGACGTCACTTATAGGACGTAGGTACTGCCTAGCTCTATGGAGACAGAAATTAATAATAACTTAGTTCACGCAGGTGAAGCCGCGGGCGGGCCGCTAATCTATATATATAAAAGGACTTGTCCTCACTGACTGAGGTAAGACGCACGCACAGCCGTAACCCCTGTGCGTAGAAACGTGAAATTTGGACAGATGTTTAGTTTTGTAATCTGGACATCCACTAAGAAGGGATTTTGAAAAATGTTAACCCTAAAGGGGTGAAATAGGGGTTGAAACTTTGTATGGAAAAAGAATTAATTCGGCACCGATTCTTATAAAATTTGAAATTTAGTCTCTTAAAAGTATTTAATTAAACACATGTTTCAAGGTTTTTTAGAATTATTCCCCTAAGGGTGCAAATAAGGGGTGGAAAATTTGTATGAAAAAATCTTTAAATCGCCATAGATTTTTATAAAATTTGAAATTGAGACTCTTAAAAATATTTCATAGAACACATGTTTCATGGTTTATTAGAATTCACCCCGAAGGGTCCAAATAAGCAGGCGAAGCTGCGCGCGCCCACTAGTATTTAATATAATCAATTGAAATGAATGACTTAAGAGTTTTATTATAATTTTGTTGAACGTTATAGGCGCAGTGCCAAAGCAGAAACAAAATGAAGGTCACCAATATATTTTAAAACATCATAATAACTAAATTAATAAATTAAAAAAATAAACAACAAAAAAACATATTAACATAAAAAAAACATTCTTTTTTTACTAAATACCTTATTGATATTGTATTGGTTTTATCAAAAAATGCTGTTTTGGTTTTAAGGTCATCAAAAAAATAAGCACATGATCGAAGTTATTTTTACTATATACTAATGAAAACTTTGATTAAATTTATTATTCTAATAAATGATCTTCAGCTATTACTTGTAATGTTAAACTTCCGTAACTCAGCTCTATCTGCTTTATATCTAGTCTTGTCAGTGAGAACATGTTGAAGACATGTTCAACGCGACTTTGCCGAACTAAGATCTCGTGTTCGTGCTATATATATATATATATATCTATGTAAATTCCTATACTTATATAAGATATAGCTAGATATTTCTAAGATATAACATGGCCTTTTTTTATATTATGTTCATGTTGTAAGGAATGTAGGTGGAGTACGAAGATAATATTTTAAATTTGGATTTCTATATTTTATTAATTTTATTTTGTTATATTACGTTGAAAAGTCTCAATTCTACGTTGCATGCATGACAGACAAAAAGAAAAAATAAAACCAAAGGTGGCCAGTAAGCCAGTGGATAACATAATTATTGTATCGATTATAGACAAATTATTAACCAATAACTTATAAATTCAGTAAACATTGCCACTGGAACTTATTATTAGGAAACTGGAACTTATGATAACCAATCAACACAATTTTTATATAAATAGGCCACTTGTATAAGCCTGTGATCCTTTACGTAGCAGGAAGCATTGTTTAGGTAAATCTATCTTATATTTGACCGGACAGTCGTACTTTAGGTTTGATATACTTTAATAATTTTTTAGAATGTTTATACAAATGTCACAAAATTCTGTCTGTATCTTTTTGAAACTGATTTTCGTTGAAAATCTTCATAAAGATCTACATCATCATCAAAAGAGGCCAGTTGTGGTGCAGGGGCACAAAATGTGATTGTAAAATCGACTGGTTGTGGATTCGATCCCCACATTTATATGTATATTTCTTCGCTCTGGTGTCGAGGCGAAGCGCGGCGTTGAGTTCTGCCACTCAACACGCAATGCCTCGAGAATTCAGCAGTAAGTGCCTCTGCCCCCTGCCTACCCTGCTGTATGCGGGATACAGCATGACATAAGAGAAGATAGCAGATGTATAAAATGATTTATTTTAAAAGAATTATATTATCTAAAAGAAGTAAATTTTTAAAATTAGTAGTTTGTTGAGATAAATGTAAAGTTGATTGTTAAATTGTTTTATGGTGTATTTCACATATTGCATTGCAAGCAGAGGAAACTTAGAAATCGCTCTCCACGTTCCGCCTAATTTTCGAGACTCGAGAAGTTCTGCGAAGTGTCTCTACACTATGCTCTCTCTGCTTACCGTGCTAAACTGAAAATATTATCGAATATATCATTAAAATATATAATTAGTATTCAACAGGAACTAGTAGGAACGTGTATTAACAGCTGTTAATCTTACCGCGATCGGTCCTTGGCAATGCTGCTCCAATTTAATTATAACCTGCGTGCTCGTATCTGTCACATCTATACGAACGTCGGCAGAGCGACGCGGCTAATACTATTTAAAATTAGACTAACATTGAAATTTCACGTATGACACGAGTGTTTGGTCATTGTTATGCTATTGTTATACATATTATATAAAAATAACTGACAAAACCTTATAGCCAAATTATTAAATCTTTATATTATATTTGAAAGCTATGTGTTATTCTTTTATATATGCTATATTACTATAAAGTTACATCCAAATCTATTGAGTAGTTTTGGCGTGGAAAGGGAAAAAACATCCACAAACTTTCACATTTACAATATTAGTAGGATTATATAACTATAATCTAATCTAGACTTACTCTGTATCGCTAGCGGTGCTACCTCTTTTACCTCGTCCAATGTCATCAACCTCTCCATACGTACCCACCTGGAGGTCCTCATGCTTTTTACGAAATCTTCCTCCAGTATCTTTGATACTGTATTTTTGGAGGTGAGTTCTCCCTCTACCTCTCTTACCGTTCTTACCGCTATACACTGCCTACCACATATAACTGTTTAATAGTTTTATTTAACTATACATATATTAATTCTGTACGTACCTAATTTAAACATATCGAATAATAAGGCATTCAGCGCATCTTAATAGTATTTGAGTTAACCAAAACAATCTTTTATTTATTAACCTCAAGTTATATTATAAAGTAAAATTCAAACTTTCCTTTACTATATCAATTAACCAATGTACTAAACGAATAGTTAAGGCTGACAATAGAGCCTTAATCTAATAATGAACGAAAACATTTTCGAGATTTGTAACATAGTTTACAAAGTTTAATTAATTAGGCGAAAATTTAATTTGAATTTTAGAATATTTACTAAAATTTTAGTAAATTAAAGTTATAATTTATTAAATAACATATGAATAAGATATTTTTCCAATGCATTAACATTTAAAATATATTCGCTTATATAAATATGTACGTTTTTCTGTTTACATCTATCATCTACAGACGAGTAATGGTGAGAATTTCTTTTACGAAGTCTTTGACTCGATACGTGTTATTTCAGCAGTCCTGAAGGAAAATGCAGTAAAACTTTTTTTGCCTCAATTGAACAATTTTAACTTGCATCGTTAAAGTAAAAAAAGAACATTGACATAAATCTAAATAAGGAATCTTTTTATTGATATTCTGCTTTAAAAATGATTATTTGCTGAATAAAGAGGTATAATATAATACAAAACAAATCGCAAAGGGAAATTTTTCGATAAATATAATAACTGAATACATGTGAGAATAAAACTCACCTATCGAGGGTTCCTTGCCAATTTTATGATTGATATCTGTGTACTAATTTGAATGTATATAATAGATTCTTTTATAATCATATACCTAAAGATATTCAATTTTAGGATTACTTCCTTTATTGTATTTTAATTTGCAAGGTATCATAAAGGGAAGTACCCTATTGGTTTTGATTATGAAGCTCACTGCATAATTCTTCCCTAAGGTACTCATGTCGTATCGACCTGGACTCACTACCACAGGTAGGTCATTCCATAGTTGCATGGTGCCTGGAAGTAAGTTCCCACGAAATGGCGCAGTAGTGGAGTAACACGTATCCAGCTATCTTTATATTTGAGCTGACGTAACGCTGCATAAAAACAATCATGTAATAATAGAAAAATAATACAAAAACTTAAATATTTGATAAAATATATTAGCATATATAATCATCATCATCATCATCAGCCTGTTCTCGTCCACTGCTGGACATAGGCCTCTCCAATCACTGAGCTCGATCTTCAGCTCTTCGCATCCAGCCGCTGCCCGCTACTTTTTGAATATCGTCACCCCATCTAGCTGGAGGACGAGCTACATTACGCTTGCCAAGGCGTGGTCTCCACTCTAGAACGCGCTTACCCCAACGGTCATCGGTTCTGCGGCAAATGTGACCAGCATATATAATATTGTCGTGAAATTATTGTTTTCCACATTAATAAATGGATACACTTGGCGCATAATAAGACATAAATAATTTGGACGTAGTCTGTGACAGATATTCACATTATATCAAAATGAATACTGACATACTCGTCGAACAATTAAATTCTCTTTATTTGTAGTTCACTGAACATTTTGATAAAAGTGAATAGTATAATAAAGGTAGTATTATAAAAAATATGGAATTATTTCGATAGACTAAGTTAGGTCCAAATAATTATTAGTTTGGTCGTGGCGCGAGGGAACAAGCGCCACAGTCGTGGGTTTAATTCCCACTCGGGCGAATTAAATATTTAATACTTTAATTTCTTCGCTCTGATAGCGAGGCAGAGCGCAGCGTTGAATTTTGTCACTCAGTGCCACCAGAATTCGGCGAAAAGTGGGTAACAGGTTCCCTCCACCTAACCCGCTTTATGCGTGATACAACGTGAAGTTAAAAAATATTCATGGTGGACAGATACGAAAACATAAATATCTGTATTGACTGCGATTGAACCTATCACCATCGACTCAGCAGATAAAGCCAAGCTATAAAATCAATAGGCAAATCAACAAATTAAATTAAATTTATAGGGTTACATTAAAATTTTACATTTACACACCTATAAATAAATTTAAATTTAGAGTAGCAAAGAAGTTTCCCTGCCTTTAGATCAAACGAGTTCACGAACGTTTACCAACCTTGCTCCATTTCTGTTCGGCTAGGACGTTGATGTTATAAAACTTAATTCCCAGACGACAGATTTCTTACGAAAATAGCTAAATTATGAATGTTTATCGAGTGACTTATTGTTTTATAGTAAATTTGGATACTGTAATGTTTATTAATTTTTAGATAAAAAATATTAGAATAACAGAAGCGATATAAAACTAACTAGTGTTAACTCTTTTGGTTTTTTTTTTTCAATTTTATAATTTGTCACCTATATAGTAATGGAAGCAAAGACAGGATAGTTGCAAGACATTCTGTTCTCAGAATTCCGCTCAAGCTCTTGTCGTGGAATAATACGGACAGGTCTTTTCGCCTCGCTTTGACTTACCAGATTGGGAAAATGAAAATATTCTACCGAGAAGGGATCAAACCCACTACTATCGTTTATATACTATACCACAGTGGAAAACCTACTTAACTTATTGTTTATTTAAATTAATGCCACAATATAACAAAATATTGTAAAGTTAAAAATATATTTACAGATTTCGGTTTACAACTGCAAATAATTTGCACTGCGACAAGTACACTTCTATAGAAGTGGTTCCATACGAGGTCGACGTCACGAGCATACCACTCGTGGACAACTGGTCCACATTGGCACGGACGAGTGACGTTTTTAGAGTACAATAAAAGAATATAAGAAGATTTTAGTTTATTTAGTTTATATGTTATAGAGGCTGACTTGGCGCAACGGTTGTGGATTCGATCCCAACTCGAACGAATAAATGATTATTTATTAATTTATTAATATTTTCATATCTTCGGTTGGCACCGAGGCAAAAGCCCGGCGTTGGGTTCCGCCACTCAACACACAATGCCTCGAAAAATTCGGCGGAAAGTGGAGAACGGAGTGTCTCAACAATAGGTTTCCTCTGCCTTCGTACTATACGCGGGATAAAGCGTGAAACTGAGTAAAAAATAAGAGTAAAATATTATATTGGATATTTAATGCTTAGTGATTAAAATTTTAATAATACATATACCAACATATATATGTTGTATACAGTATGTAATTATTTTAAAACTACTTAACAATTTTTCTGTAATGTGAACGCCCTTGACGCATTGCAGACGAAATCTCTTCAATAGAAACCTTTCAATATCTATGAGAGCTCTGGTATCGATAAATAAGATTTAAAAAGGTATAGTTCATGTGTGAATATCGATGTCCATTCAGAGTTGAATTTCAGTAAAGAAAATTATATTTTTTTACTCTTAATTGTAACAATATTTTAAAACATGAGAAGTTGAAATATAAATCACTACTGGCTTTTCTAAAGAATTTAATTAATTCAAAATATTATATATTAAAAATATAAATTGAGACTATAGTAAAAAATAACTTTGAACAAAAATTTAAAAATCATTATAAATTTTCTAACTCAAATTGACAAAATCAGCTTCACCTTCAGGCAGAGGGAACCTGAGGGAACCTGAAGGTGTTAAGACACTCTGTTCCACTTTCTGCCGAATTTTGAAGGCATTGCGTGTGGAGTGGCAGAACTCAACATTGCGGATGGGTCGTCTAAGCTTCAGTTTCTCCACAACTTTCATCTCTCTTTCGTTCTTCTTTTATAATACCAACGTTTAGGGGTACAGTGTGGGACCGTAAGTGTTTAAGATTTTCATTTGGTTGCTTCAGTAATCAGGCAAAGCACGGCGTTGAATACCTTAAGAATTCGGCGGAAAATAGGGAATAGAGTATCGTAATGGGGAACGGAGTGTTTTGACATTAAGTTTCCCAGGTTCTGTCTAACCTGCTGTGTGCGGGATGCGGTGTGAAGCTGAAAAAAAGTCATGGTAGACCAAACGTTTATTTAAACGTATTTACGTGGTGATCTTATTCGAAGACAAAGATTTTTTGTTTCTAAATTACTACTTAATTTGTATAATAAAATCACTGCTCACATGCTTCACGTCGTATCTCACACACAACAGGGTAGGCAGAGTCAACCCAATGTTAAGACACTCTATTCGCTCCACTTTCCGCCGTATTTTTAGTGGCAGAACTCAAGGCTGAGCTTTTGCCTAGGTGCCAGAGCGAAGAAATGAATTCAAATAAATATTTCATTTCCTCGAGTTAGGATCGAATTCACAACCAGTCGATTTTACAGTCACAGTTTGTGCTCTATAATTATTATATTATAAATATACAAGTATTAACATAAAAAACAAAAAAAAATTGAAATAAAATTTATATTGCAGTCTTGTCTCCAAAGTGTTGTTTAATTTAATGAACGTCGTCGGTCGTCGAGTCGTTAAAGCAAGAACACTGTCGTAGAATTGCTCTCTGGCATTTCAAACATGTATTTTATAGGGCAATACCTTTCAATGGAATTCCGTCCCATTCTTGACGATAATATACTACTTAGAGCAAATTTAGCTTAAAGCTGTATCCCGTATATAGCAGAATAGGCAGATGGAACCTGGGGACCTAGTGTTAAGACACTTCCGACCCATTTCCTCCATACTTCCGTTCCTCACTATCCACCAACCCATACCGTACCGTCTACCTATATATGAAAAAACGAAACATTTTATATAGTAAATAAACCAGCTTCACATATCCCGCACACAGCAGGGTAGGCAGAGAAAAACCTGGTGTTACACCCCTCTCTCCATTTACTTTGAAGCAATACATTTGAAGCATTGCGTCCACTTGGCCTCGTAACCAAAGCTAGGGCATTAAAATATTAAATATTTCAGCCCCTGAATCGAATCCACAACTAGATATTGTAAAATTCCATTTACATTCAAGGAAATTTGAATTATTTACGCTAAACAAGAAACTCAGCAAACCACACTATAATACAATTCTAAAAATATGAACCAACCGGTTTATCCTTTAGTTAATATGAAAAATTTCGGACGTCACAAGATATTTTATTTTTAGTCACTAACGACTGGCACGGCGACGTCGTACATATTGCACCCTACTTTGTCGTTTAATCCAACTTTGTATAAATGTAATTTACTTCATATAAAAATTATGCAGTATTTTTAAAAGCTGTTTTATTTTTGAATACAGAAAAAAAACATCATTATTCAACATATTATGTTTCTAAGAGAATGACTCGTGAGATGAATGATGTATTGCATTTCTTAAATAAATTTAAAAGATAAAAATTATTTTGTGTTGAAACCCCATGCCGTAATTTATCTATGTAAGATTGGAACAATTTATACACATTCTGTGGAATTATATTTTAATTCACAACCATTTGGCCAAAATTATGAAATTATATAAAAAAAACCTATCAAATATTAATAAGCAATTATATTATTAATGATATTTTTTTTTCAAATCCATTGAAAATAGTGGAATATTACGAGTATAATTTTCACAGAGAAAATGCCGAGACACTGTAATAAAAATCTTTTCCTTAAGGCGACTAAAAGTTAATATTAAATGAAGACAAACTGCCGATAGTCATACATACTGTTAGATACAAAGACGTTACGGTTGAATACGCGTCTTCCTTTTCAATTTCTAAATCGACCTTCATATATATAAATACAACACAATGATATGATACATAAATTTTAGTCTAATCTCTAAATCGTAACAGGGTAGGCAAAGGGAGTCTAGTGATAGGACACTCCGCCCCCCCAATTTCCGCCGAATTCACTTAACTCGCAATGCCTCCAGCATTGCGAGTTAAGTGCCGGGACTCAACACCGCGCTTTGCCTTGACATCAGAGAAAATGAAATATTTTATTTCCTCAAGTAGGAATCGAACCTACAACCTGTCGCGTTTACATTTACATACCTGTGCTTCTGCACTATGACTAGTTTCTATAAACAGTATATAACTCTTCTCTCTTCCTTCTTCGCCGAAGTCAAAAGATGTGTTCATGGTATTATATAGGTCAGTAGGGCGCAAGGGCTCGGCCAACTTTGTCATTTATCACAAAAAAAAACCTGTAAATCTGAAAAAAAAAAACTGAATATACAAAAGACTTGTACAAACACGTTACAATAGAAGGCCCTGGAACAAATTAGCGAGGTTTATTGTGAACGTTGTTTTGTTTATAATGAAATAGCTTTATTTGTTTCACATAAAAGGGAATTTTGATATTGTTATCGTACAGTGAATAATACCTGCAGATTTTCAGCTTATTTTAATTGGAATCTTCTTGATTTCATCTTTATTTAAAATTATATTAAACTAGCGGCCCGCTCGCGGTTTCACCCGCGTAAACTATGTTATTATTAATTTCTGTCTCCATGGCTACGTCCTAGTGACGTCTATGCAAAATTTGAGACTCCTAGCATTTAGTAACGAATGACAAAGACAAATGTCATTAGAAAATGTTAGACGAAGTTTCATACAAACTTTCGACCCCCAAAACAACCCCTTAGAAGTCGAATATTACAAATTCCCGTCTTAGCGAGCACCTACGTCGTATAAATAACTCCTATGCAAAATTTCAGATTCCTAGGACATATAGTTTCTGAGATTTCGTGATGAGTGAGTGACCTTTCGATTTTATATATATAGATATATTTTATGAGCTTCATGCTGTATCCCGCACAGCAGGGTAGGCAGAGGGAACTTAGTATTAAGATACTCCATTCCCCACTTTCCGCCGAATTCTGGAGGCATTGCGTGTTGAGTGGCAGAACTCAACGCCGCGCTTAGCCTCGACACCAGAGCGAAAAAATGGAAACATAAACGTAAATAAATAATTTTCATCTCCTCGAGTGGGGATTGAACCCACAACCAGTCCGTTTTACAGTCACCTTTTGTGCGCCTGCGCCACGACTGGCCTTATGTTTTAAATTGATGCTTATTTCATATGTTGTCACTATATATAGAAAAATTCTTCCTTCACTGACGAGAGTGAGTGTGATTGACAGACAATCTATAATCGAAACTATATATAATCTATTATGTAAGTTAGGAAATATAAATGTAATAGAAGATTTTTCAATATTCATCACGGGAAGAGAAGAAAATTATTACGCACGCACGCACACGTATTATTGCGATTTACAGCTACTCTTATATAAGCAAGTATTCAAATAGGAGAGCATTTAAAATTTAAAATTATAAAATGCTGTATTTTTTTACCTTACATATTATGTTTATAATATACCTATATTGTAAGTGAACGACGCACACAATATAAAGGAGCAATAAATAAAAAATCAATTCTACAATATTTTTTGTATTTCTATTCTGTATAACATTTTTAAAAATATGTGTATTAACTTAAGATTTTTTTAATATCGATATGGTAGCCTAAATCTTTCTTATTTTATGAAAAATTATGAGGATAACGTTTTTCTACTCTCACGCAAGTTTACAGCTGAAACAGTTTACAGTTACAGTTTACAGTTTGTAACTGAAACGACAATGTAATAATATAGTAAAATATTTCATTACTCATTATATTCTTTTTTTTACCAAATTGTAGACAATTAATGGAAATGCTGCACGATAACCTAAAATATAAAATTTAATAACTTCATTTTAATTTTATAGTGAACGGAGTGTCTTAACACTACGTTCCCTCTGTCTACCCTGATATGTGCGGGTGATTATTATTTCAAATGATATTTTCATTCCTCGCTCTGGTGTCCAAGTTAAACGTTACGCCACTCAACACGTAATGCCTCATGAATTCAGCGGAAAATGGGAAACCAAATATCTTGACACTAGATACTGAAAAAGCTGATTTTAATAACATTTGACTTTTATATAAAGAAAACATTTCTTATAAAACAGCGCTATAACTTTTACTTGTGGTTTATGTGGGCGTCACGTAAGTTTTAGCCACCTTTGACCTATTTAGTTAAGTTTAACCTGCTCATATGAAATAATATTGTGTATTTTGAGCGAAGAAACTGTGCTTAGCCAGTTTTTATTATATACTAAAACTAAACATGTAGGTAATATATTTTTTCAACCATTCAATCATCAAGGCATCTTAAGTACCATCAAGGCATCTTAAGTATAATTCAATGGTATCGATCGATTTGGTAAAATTGCTATTCTCAAAACAACGCAACTAATCATTTATATTAGGTGATCCGGATTTTACTCTACAAATGAAGAGTGAAAACCTAGTCACTTAATGAGGGTTGGTAATATTTTTAAATATGTATATTGTGAGAGAAGAAACGTTAGTTATGGCAAATTCTTCCATAGATTCATTGTGCTGATGAGCACAGGAGGTGGAGATAGACCCGTTTTTTGAAGGTTCCCATATCGTACCGACCTGGAAACACTGCCACAGGTAGGCCATTTCACAGTCCGGTGGCGCGAGGAAGGAAATTTCTACGAATTAGTATATATATATATACTAATTCGTATATATAATAATTCTGTTTTTGGTTATGGAAAATAATAATTAAATAAGTCACTTGTATCAAATAATAAAGTACAGAAGTCTTCTAACTATTTTACTTCGTTAGACATAATATTTATAACATATAATATACTCTTAACATAATAGTCGCTTACAAAAGGTTGAACTAACATCAGCAGCGTAATCAGATACGCTTAATGCACGTTGTTATTATCAATAATAGTTTTCTAGCAGGAATTGATTAAAAAGATTTATCTAGTAAAATTATAAATAAGGTAATCTGTTGACGTCATCTTGCTTATCGAATCCGCAATGAAGAGATACACATAATGGCAGGTACTAGCGAGGATGTCACGATGAGAGTAAAGAAGAACGTGCTCAGCTGGTTTGGGCACGTCGAATGAATGAGTGATGAAAAAATGGCGAAAAAAAATTATGACGGAAAAGTGAGTGGTAAAATAGCTAGGGGGAGACTCCGTTTGCCCTTCGAAATAAACAGTATCAAAGATATTCTAGGAAGGTCACGTAAAAAATATGAAAATCCATCAAGGGGCATGGATGAAGGGGTTGATAACAGTGGACGAGCCGAAAGAGGTACGTGGAAACGCTATGTATGTATGTGTATGTATGTTATCTTGCTTAATATGTGACATGATGAGGGGAATCACTCAGCCTGCGTGCGTATGCTTGTTAAACAAGGATGCCGCTCCGCCATGTCAGCTTAGTGGTTCAATTTATATTTGGACAGCTGTGATAGTGAAAGTAGGTGACTTGAATGTAAATTGACTTCAGTTTACAGATGATGCAGTGTTCATTCCATCATCACAATGCGACTGTTACTCGCATTGGTCAATACTCTGAAAGAAGGGTATGAAAATGTCTAAGCCTGAATGCGAAATTTGAAAGAAACTAAGAAAAACGGAATGCAAGATCAGTGTAAACGCATGAATTAGTTCGGTAAAGTAAGAATATATACACACATCCGCACACCAGGGTAGGTAGAGGAAACCTAGAGTCCCTCTGTCTATTAGGAAACTGGGGGAATGGAATGTCATAACCCTAGGCTTAAGATATTCCGTTCCCCTATTTTCCTCCGAATTCTGGAGGCATCGCGTGTTTAGTGTCAAAAGTTTGTTGAGTTCCATACCAGATCGAAGTAATAAAAATATTAAATATTTCCACGAGTGAGGATCGAACCGGCAACCAGCCACATTTACAGTCACACTTTGTGCCCCTGCACCACGACTGGCTTCATTGAAAAATATATATATGAATGTGCCCTTTTGAAAAGAACGACAATAATTATAGTTGTACCGAATTATTAATTTGACCAATTACACGCTAGTACTAGTGTCTATACGTTACTGTGGCATCAGTAATAAATTATGCATTCAACACTGTCACGCCACCTGAATGGAGAATTAGGACTTGCGAACTAGGACAAATTAGAGTGAATTTACTGTACTTAGTATACTTAAATATTAATAGAGGCCATCGCCCATCCTGGCGTAGTGGGAAAGCGTCAGGCAGGTTAGGTTACTATCAGACAAATTAATCATTTATTTACATTTCCCAAGTCGCGTGTCGAGCTAACACTTGTGAAATGTAGAGAGGAAACACAGCGTTCTCTGTCTTCTCTGTTATGCTGATGCTGGATGATGCGTGAAATATTTATAGAATTTCTTCATTTCACAGTCTATCTCGGTATTAAGCTGAAAATGTAAAATCCTCAAATTGAAATGTATTTATTTAAGCGCCTTTTAGTTTTATGTAACTCGTGAAAATATTATGAGTAACGATGCAACGTTTATGTGCGCTATATAGGGTGCTTAATGGAATATCCATTTCCTATACCAATGTATACACTTATATTTATATACTGGGAGGGTCGTTTCCCCGTTCGCTTCGCCCGTCAACTCCAATTCGCTTCGCTCGGAGCAATATGATGTATTTTTATTGATGCTCCTGATATCTTTTAGTTATTTACATTTGTACACATAGGTACAATCCAATAAAAAAACAAAAAAGAGCATTTTTTCAAATAATATTGAAAAAGATCATACAAAATCGTATATTCATAAAGTAAATGCATTCTTAAGCTGGGATTCATTGTTCGTGTTATTGGGACATTGCTATATAAAACGTTTAAAATTGAAATGCTGAATGCAATTCGAGCATTCTCATATTGCTTCTATCGTTTGATTTTCTACTATGTTTACAGGGAACTCATTGCTTTATATATACATACATAATTTCTGTATAAGTAGGTAAAACTAAATAATATTCAGATGAGATACAAATATATTCACCTGTCAATTTATTAACCTACCATGCTTATAAAAATATACATACATTGTCTCATAAAGTAGACGTCTTATATAATTCAAGTAATACAAATCTGTATAGGTATATAATATTTGAAAATCTAAAAATTATTAATATTAAGCCGTCGCAGCAAAGCGTCATAAGGGTTTGACTGTAATACGACGGTTGTGAGTTCCGATCCTCACTTAAGGAAGTAAATTATTTATTTACGTTTATATTTCCATTTCTTCGCTCAGGTGTCGAGGCAAAGCGCGACGTTGAGTTCATGCAATCAACACGCAATGCCTACAGAATTCGGCAGAAAGTGGAGAACAGAGTGTCTTAACACTAGGTTCCCTCTGTCCTGCTGTATGCGGGATACAACGTGAAGCTGTTGTTTTTTATCGTTTACTTCACACAAGCGTGCGAATTTAAACGCAATAAATATTATATTCCATTCTCACATTGGAATCTGACGGAAAATAGGGAACGGAAGTGTCTTAATGGGAACGGAGTGCCTTAACAATGGGTTGCCTGGTTCCCACAGCCTACCCTGCTATGTGCAGGATACAGCGTGATGCAAAATATACGTTATGCGTAATTTTCACTTTAATTTGTAATACAATAGATCCTTATTCGTTTAGGAAAGTGAAAAACATTTGAAAGCTCTTAGCGCGTTTGATCTGTACTCCATATCTCCTCATAGCAATAATTACTTGCATAAAGCTAGCAAGTTAAAATGAGTTGGGGAATTGGAATGGAGGAGTTGAAAATTTAAAATGATGTTGGGATAATCTATAAAATATGTATATAATATATATAGTATATACAATATAATTTATTCTTAAGAATATGTTTATAATAGAAATTTCAATAATATTAATTTTAAATATGTATTCTCCCGTCTGGGTATCGAACCCACATAAGTTGCGCTTACAATCACATAACATGTCACAATCACACAACATTACATCACTTCATAATAATAGTCAAGATAAAAATTATACAAAGATTTTTGACTCATTCAGTGTTCTAGCTTCCACTTATTTAAATTTAAATTGTTATATTACATTCAGAATGTAAATTTTTCCTCTCGCTATCAAGACTCAAGTCTTTAGCATCAATTCAGAAAGAATGGTCTTCGTTCGACAAAGATGTACGTTGAAAAGTTAGCAATTAGCAGTTCTTATTTTGAATGTTATAAACATTTTCATTGAGTGTAAAATAAAGTGAACCTACATGAAAATTTGCGCTCAATCATAATGTTTGATAAAAAAATATTAAGGAGATTATATATTTATTTAAGAGTGAAATTATAATTCAATTGAATATTTTTTTTTTAAAGACCACCTATTGACGTACCAGGGGAAACCTCTCTCGCCCGTTCCGCCGCCTGCTTCTCGAACATTTGCCGCCCATGGCCTTGATGACCAGGGCCTAGATGGTCCAGGGCCTAGATGGCCCGGCACACGCTGGGGATATGCCCAACGTGTACTGGGACAGCTATCTCCCGAAGCAGTCGTGCCCCGAGAGTACTCCCACATTTCTGATGCAGCATTCTGCTCATATTGCTGTGGTGTTGTGGTAGTCACCCTCTGCGCCGGTCACAGCAGGGCAACAATCTGTTGCCTTAAGGCGTCCGCCCATAGGTGATCACCGTACAGGGCCATCAAACGAACCACTCCGGTGAACAGAAGGCAGCTCTAAGTGTCAGGTCAGGTGCGCAAAAAGTAAAAAAAGTAAAATGGTTCCGAAAGCTCCACCAACTGTCCAAGACATGCTTGAAGTACCTTTTGCTTTTTTTTCCCTCAATGCTCATCCCTCTAACTACGACGTGGGCATCAGATGCTGTCCTCCTCCGAGGAGCATACAAGTAAATTGTCTCGGTCTTGTCGAGAGGTACCTCCAGGCATCACGGTTGAATCCGACGATATCAGCCACCAGCCGTCGTGAAGATCGCCGCCTTGTGATAGGTCCTGCTGCGCCATTACTACCATGATATCGGCGTAGCAGAGGACTTTTACGCTCGGCAAGGTGCAGCACCCAGTCGTAGCCGATGTTCCAGAGTATCAAAATAAGTACCTATAATATATATATTTTTTTATTGGAGCGGTAACTTTTTAAATTATTATTCAATAATTTAATAAAGTATTCACACTCCTTTAATGTCTAAAATTATAACGAACAACTGTATATCCCTATTATATATTATTCAATATTAAAATAATAAATAATTTTCAGAATACTGCCGTGGGCGTAACTCCCGGTTGTGTTATGATGAAAATATTACAAATATTTATATTAAACGAATTTCCATTTTACATCAAAGTGAAGCTAGTATTAAAAAATTCTTACAAATGTCAGAGGTTGCCACTGTATTGTGTTGGAAGAAAGAAAATGTTCTGCATTAATAATTTTTCTTACTCTTACTTGGAATAGCTAATTAGATATTGTGTAGCTCAGAAATAAAAAGATTTAGAAAAATATATTATAATGATATATTTTCTTAATTAAATAAAATAATATAAGATAACAAGTAAATAGATATATTTACACTTCACATATAGGTAAATAGGCTACAGAGAATTATATAAAAAGATTATAATATTTTCCTAACCCAATAGCTAAATCTTTTAATTGAAAGTGATAATATTACCGAATTATATTATTTATTATAATTGCTTTTCTTTGATTGTTATTTAACTTGCCGTATTAGGATGTGCAAGTTCAATTTGACCCACTTCTCAGTGCACGATTGAGCTAATGTTTGGATTGTGATTTGCGTTCTGATAACAATTAAATGATATATAATCAATTTTGTTGTAAATCTAATGGTTGCCACAACTTCGAAGTATCCACCTAGTACGGGTATAAGATGAAATGGGTAAATTTATAAAATACAATATAAAAAAAGTAAAAAATGGTATTTTAATTTAAAAAATGTTTTTAAAAACATTACATATAATAGATATTATTAGTGTAAGTAAGAAAATTGTCCAAACTCCTAATTCCTAATTTAGATTTCTATATTTTCCATAATCTACCTACTCGTTATTCGGTGATCTCTGGGCTATTGCTTGTGGTTTCTCAGAGTTGCTAATGCGTCGTAGTACAATATTTTTTATTCTCTAGTTTCTAGAGCCCTAGTTTCTAGTTCCAAAAGACCGGGTTCATTTGAACCTAAAAACTTAAGAATATACATATAGTTATATTACGAAAGAAACAATAATAAATTCTTGTGATCATTTCGACGCCTACTCACCTTTATTCTAAATTAAATCGAGAATTTTATATGTAAAACAAAATTGTGCTTATAGAGCTGACTATTAATTTAACTTAAATTTTGATTAATATTATAATATGAGATTTTAATTTCATTAATTTCAAAGAAATTGATTTGACCTTGATGATCTTGTATACACTTTAGTTTTTTTTAGCATCCTTCCGTATCTTACTTATAGAAAAAGGGTAGGCGGAGAGAGCGTAGTGCCTCGAATGGGAATCGAACCCACAACCTGTCGCGTTTACAGTCATACGCTTATGGTCCTGCGCCACGCCTGAGCCTCTATTTCTTTCTTCATATAAAATCTTTAAATTATATAAAGTTATATAAAAGTGATTAATTGGTAAAGATGTAAGAAATATTAAGTACAACAAGGAGGATATCAGTGATAAGTTACTATTAAGGAATTTTTAATTTATAGACATGTATGAAAAATTTATGTCCAAAAAACTTGTTAATATTGAATGTAAAACGAAAATAAATCTCCAAGCAACCTTACGAGGGTTACTTCCGAGGATTGAAGCCTTTTAACGCCGCGAGAAATATAAATTACTTTTAACAACTTCTCTCATTATTCCTCTTTCAGTGGTAACTTCTAAAGCCACTCGTAAGAACAACGGTTTTCTAACGAATGTAATTGCAATTGAAATAATAGTCCAGGGTAAAATTTTCAGAATGAAAATGTTTATACTATATATTGTACTAGCGGACGCGCGCAGCTTCGCTTGCGTATTTAAGGGTGAATTCTAATAACCCATGAAACATGTGTTTAATGAAATATTTTTAAGAGTCTAAATTTCAAATTTTATAAAAATCGGTGGCGATTTAAAGATTTTTCCATACAAACTTTGAAACCCTATTTCACCCCTTTAGGGTTAAAATTTTTCAAAATCCCTTCTTAGTGGATGTCCAGATTACGAAACTAAATATCTGTCCAAATTCCACGTTTCTACGCACAGCGGTTACGGCTGTGCGTGCGTCTTACCTCAGTCAGTGAGGACAAGTCCTTTTATATATATAGATTACGTTGAATATACTTTTATTAAATTAGTGAATCAATTTTACATTTTTAAATATAAATTATTATAAAAAAAAAATACATTTAAAAATATAAAAAAACCACTCTTCCGAGGGCAGGACGAGGCTCCAAGCCATCGGTGGCTAGGGCTCCAGAGAGAGGAACCTCCGCACAATACGTGCCGTCTCAAGTAATACTGCCTTCTGTATCCGGTTCTTGATCCAACAGCTAAGCGATAGCCTCTTCTGATGTACTATTTATTATGATTAAGAAAACATAGATGCAAACATATTTAGTAAATTTTCCGCATTATATTCGAGACATTGTGTGTTGAGTGGTGGAACTGAACGTCTTTGACGGAGAAATGAAATTAATCTAAATATTTATGCGCACATGTGGGAATTGAGCTCACTTCGATATTAGTAATAATATTTAATGCTTAAAAGCTAATATTTGAAAAAAAAATCACGCTGTTTTCCGCACATAGCGGGGTAGGCAGAGAGAACCTAGTGTTAATAAGACACGCCGTTCCCCTCTTTCTGCCGAATTCTGAAGGCGTTGCGTGATAAGTGGCAGAGTTCAAAGCCATGCTTTACCTCGACACCAGAGCGAAGAAATGGAAATATAAATTTTAAATAAATACTTCAATTTCTCGAGTGGGGATCGAACCTAGAAAAAGTCGGTTTTACAGTAGCACTCTTTGCCCCTGCACCATGACTGGCCTATATTTACTATATACTTTATACTAGATGTTTTTTACTAAAAAATATATTTTTTTAAACATAACAAATTTCCCGGGATTTAGCCTCATATAAGTGGGATGGCGATATCTAACGCCATACATGTATTCGCGGGAAAGTCCAGTGCCGGCCCGCAGTCGCGTCGTGCTCTCCGCGTCACATCGTCGCGTTTTGCCAAATCGATATTTCGTCTTACGAAACGTAAACATACAGCCAAACTTTTATTTAATTAATTCTAATAACGATATTAATTAATTAAAAAAATATTTAATTTCTAAACAAAATACTTTGTTTATTTTTTTGTTATGTCGCGGTGAAGGTCATCGCGTGTTGGCAGCGCTTGCGCTTGTTCATGTCCTACTGGTGGTGATTGGTGGGATTCTATTAACATGGACTACCAATGCGTGGTCGTATACACCATTATCAACATCGCGCCCCCGAAATTCTCTCAGGACATATCAAATGGCTGCGTGGACTGGTTCAAAAATAAAATCAAAAGGTAAATATTAATTTTAATTACTATGGTGTTGAGTTCCGCCACTCAGCACGCAATATCTCCAGAACTTGTCGGAAATTGGGGAACGGAGTATCTTGACACAAAGTTCTCAAAATCTCTCTCTCTACCTTGCTATATGCTATTATTAAAAAAATGTAGAGCCTCTTATAATTGAGCGATTTTTTATTTTTTTTTACTTTTATCTATTAAGCATGCTCTGCGAATGAGAAATAATTACAAAGATTTAAATTATAATGTTTCAAATGTTTTGTATGATAACATTCAGTGTTAAATGGTGGGTACTGTAGGAAAATGGAATATTATTTACGTTTTTTAATTAAAAAACAGAAAAAGAAACCTTAATTTTACCTACCACATATTATTCCTAGTAACTTTTAAAAAAATGTTTTAAATGCGCTATTATATGAATTACCTATTGTATTCAGCAATAAATAATTATAAAACTGTCAACTAAAACAAAAGAAGTAATAAAATAATAAACATTTAAGAAATATTATGTTAAAAAATATTGTGTATTGGTGAAACCAAAGTTTTGGTTATTTTTCATATTTACTGGTCGTCTAAAGATAGAATATTTTTCTAATAAAATGTAAATTACGTTTAATATTTATGGAAAATAGGACTCATTCCGTTTCTCGGTGTATATTTATTAATAGTACTTTAGTTCATTTGACATTTTGTAAATTTTGCATTAAGTGCGTTTGTAATTCAAATAAATAGTGTCACAATGTATTCTTCATATCTAGAGCAGGGCAGTCAGAGAAAACCTAGTGTTAGACACTCCACCATGCTCCACCTGTAGTTTAACTATCGAGGCATTGGCTCTTACGTATAAAAAGAAGTTATTTTTCCTTTGGCTTGGTAATTGAACTCACTACTGTGTTTACAATGAGATGCCGTTCTACTGAGCCACAACGGTTCAATCGGCTAATTTTATATAAAAACCTAATATAATTATTTAAAATGATATTTTTATTTGGTTATAGATCTTTTAAAGTTTCTAATTTATAAAGTATGAAAGTCTAATGGGTGCATTTTGCTGCGAATTTTATGAAAGGTGGCATAAATGAGCTACAACGAACTAAAGCTTTAGTGATAATAGCGTATTTTTCATAAAAGTACTACAATTTTACTATATACATATATCATATTCACATATTATACGTATTTACGTATATTATATTTTTTTAGGTTAAAATTATTAATATATTTGCAAATAAATTATTGCGAATTTTGAAATATGTTTTGTTTTTTGGATCTACATATTTTATATTAGATATACTTAAATAACGAAGCTTAATTAGAGAATAAAGGAATGTTTAAAAAAAAATCATATCCTTCTAATAAAATGACTATGATGAATGAAAATGATAAGAATATGATTATGTTTTTAGTATTAATTAAGTATATCATATATCTTTCTTTTGTTTATATGTCCTCCTTTATTTTGCGTTATTTAATAGTCTACCAAATAAGATAAATTTATAAGGATTTTTTTTTATTAATGATAAAGGTCGTAGATACTAACTAGATAATTTATTCATATGCTTTACAAATTATAAATTTGATAATAAGGAATTTGTAGATGCACAAAGGTACATGTGTGGTCAAGGCAGAAGCGTCACTTTCAACCCCACATGGTAGAATTATTACATAAAATTCATCCTTATGAGAATCTTTAATTATTATTTCAAGAGACCTCCAAGCAAGTATTATTATTATTATTTATTTATTTATTTTATTAATACCATTTTACAACGACCAATAGAAAACGACTGGCAAACCTCATCGATGTCATTAGAACAAAGCGAGTTTTTAAAGTAATGGAGAATTTATTTCTGCTAATCAATAAAAATAAAAGAATGTTAAGAGTCATGAGCATACGTCAATGTAGAGAAGAATAAACAGCACAGCCCGCAATTAAATAATTTTAGAGAAAAATTAAACCAGATAGCTATTGTTTTAGATTCAAGGGTAATAAAAACAGTATTTATATTTAAACCATTGTAGACGAAGATAACATCAGCATATATGGGCGTTATCCTCGCAGGAGTCTTCTGTCTTAACAACGAAAGTAGAATATTAAGAAGATATTATGAAGCAATGGATGCAATGAGTCCATGGGTGTTGGACTCTGAAGAAGATGTGTCAGTACTTAGGAAAAGACGAACTTTTTGTTATTTAAAGGATTCAAAATCATTTTCCGAATTAATTAATACATTTTTAAAATTTCCACATAAAATAATGTAGAACGGGTGGAAAGTGGAGAGTGAAGTATTTTGACACTAGATTCTCTCTACCTACCCTGCTATATGCAGGGTGAGAAAGAATTAAATGATGAAAGGTTAAATTTTAAAAAAAAATCACGCAGTTAAAAATAGGAATCAATGAGTGCTACATCTAATTTCAGTTAATTCATTTGCCTGCTTGTTTATGGTTTTAGTTCCACTACAAATTTTCCGATACCGAGTACAATGGGAGTATTTATTTAGAATTAAGTTAAGCCTCAAAAAAGTGTAGTTATTAATTAATTTAATTAAAAAAATACAAACTTAATTTATCCATACATTTACTCGTATATATTAAAAACGAAAGAGAGGTTGTTTTATGCGGTAAAGATAACTAATTTGTTCACTTTCAGCTTTTTTAAAGATATATTAGGTATATGTCGGTTGACAGAATTTTGCCTTACTATAGCGGGGAAACATAAGTATTTTAAATATAATAGTTTCTCGACCGTGAAACGTACCCGCAATTATGAGAGACTGGGAGAAAATTACATTGATTTTATTAACTTAGTAGAAATATTATTTTATTCCATTATATAAAATTATTATTTGTATTTATTGAGAATGTATATACTCAATCAAATACTAAAACTTTCTTAGAATCAAAGTTGTCTTCCGATTCTATTTAATATGTTATTTTTCCTACAAAATATTGTAAGAGGCTTTTCCTGAAGCTTACTGATAAAAGTTATTGTTTTTCACGTGTTATAATAGTAGTACTTATAGAATTAGTTTTATCTTTAACATAAGGTTATGTTCCGTAGTTTCTTATCAATTATTTATTGTTACTGTTGTACGAACAGAAATATGAAAATTTTCTTAACAGTTTTGATGTATTTTTAAAATTGCTATAAAATATTATTAAAAAACAAAAAAATAGTTTCATAATATTATTCCTGTAGATACAGCAGAAAATACTATTTATGTTATTATTATTTTTTTTTTATGAATATAGGAATATTTTTATGTTCCATTATAATCTAATATTTTAAAGATATATTATTAAATAATATCATAACTTTTCTATAATAATATATTATCAAATACAATAAACACGAAGAAAGATCAATACTTTCAATGCCTCTGAGAATCCAAAGTTTCCAACAACCTTGAAAACGTAAAACTAAATATTTATTATTTATGGCAACACTACTATTGTTTCGAAAAGTGCTATCAAAACAAAAGCTCAATCAACGAACACAGACCGTTTATTATTACAGGGCGCTAGCAGTGTATCTCCAGTCGCTGAAGCTTCCACCAAACAACGGCATCTTACACGGCAACTTGGCATGCCTGTACTATAAACAAGGGTTCATAGATCTAGCTATAGATACTTACAGGCAGGCTATAGAACTGCAACCTAATTTCCCTGATGCATATTGCAATCTCGCCAATGCACTTAAGGAGAAAGGACTGGTTGGTGAAGCTGAAGAATGTTATAACAAGGCGTTGTACCTCTGCCCCTCGCACGTGGATACTCTTAATAATCTTGGAAACGTCAAAAGGGAACAGGGTAAAATTAATGAAGCCACCAGCTTATATATGAAGGCGTTGGAAGTGTTTCCGAATTTCGCAGCGACGCATAGTAATTTGGCATCGCTTCTTCAACAGCAAGGTACGGTGGTATAGTCTTGTGTGATCATACTAATATTATAAATATAAATAAGTCAATCGATTGTCTCGAAACTTGGTACACATATTCTTAGAAATATAAGAAAAGACATAAGAATTATTAGTTATAAAAAAGTTATAGATATCTATATATAATAAAACTGTAAAGGGGGTAAAATCTGTACATTGAATATAAACTAAAAAAAACACGTCAGGGGGACTCGATACAACTAATAGAAGGTAAAAATATGATTTTTGGAATTCTTGTTAGTTATAAAAATATACAAATAAAATGTGTGAAGCAAGGGCCAAAACCTTGTATCAATGAAAATTATACAACACAATATAATTCTATACGAGTAGTTAATTTAATTACTTCATGATAATTTCATGTTAATCATTGTTAAATGAATTAGTGATGTTTGCTATAATTATATATACGCTCCTAATGTAATTAAAACAATGTTTTAAAATTAACGTTCTTAAAACGTTACACTTGCCAGTATATAGTTAAAATGACCAGTTCAAATTAATGCTCCATAGTTTTTTATCGCTCTCTTTAACTACTAAGAAGAATAGTTTTAATATTTTGTTTTTATTTAAAAAAAATGTTATTTATGTGTTATTTAAACACAGTTTTAGTGTTTTTAAAACAGTATTGAAAGATACTTGCAATTATTCACTTTCGATTTTTACTTAAGGACCGTCGAAATACGTATTTACTATTATTTATGGATTATTTATGGACTTAGTACATACATACATACATTCCTATATGTATGAATCATCAAATATTTCTGAACACCAAATATTTATTTATTTTATTTTATTTTAATACTTTATTACACCATAATTGGTATTAATTAACTTACTAAAAAACAAGACGAAAAACAAACATAAATTAACTTAAACAAAAAATAGAAAAAAAAAGAAACAAATGAAAAGTGCTGTAAAGGCGGCCTTATCAACCACAGGTGATCTCTACCAGGCAACCTTTAAAAAGTAATATTTTCAAATATTATTGACAGTATCCAAAACAATATTAGTTATATATAAATGTTATATGTAACAGAAGATTTTCATATCATCATCATTAACATTATTATTCTATTTATCATATTTAACAGTTTAAAAATATTATTCCATGCTAGAAAAAGAAATATACTTATTTAGAGCGCTTGTACGATTTCCAAGAGGCGCGAATTTAAGTCTCGCTACATTCAAAATTTATACGTTTCCAAAAAAACTAGAAGTATTGTAAACTATGAAACTCGATAATTCTCTATTAGTAGATTTACTTCGAAATCGGCTTAGTGGATTCTTGTACTATAATAGAATTGGCTTAATATATCTGCACAGTCTAAATAAATCTCGTTAAGACTTACTTAGCGGTATACATAGTGTAAAGCAAAGGTCGCTTGCACTGAAGCGAAACTAATATAAGTGACTTTTTGAAATTGTCGCGTAATACCTTCTTGAAACTTGTGATTCAGAGTTTGATTTTTATATTAAAGTTAAGCTAACAAGATATTTTTTTAAATGTTTAATATTGTAAAAATATTTTGTGTTTTTTTTCTTTTATGTTGATAAATTAAATTTAAATTTAATTTAACACTGTCGTAGGCTCCGTATATTGCGGACAAAACAGCTCAAACTATTGGTGATGTGTTTCTCTTTTTCTCTCTTTCATCAGTGTTATGTGACAGATTGCGGAAACATCACGTAATCGCTCAAAGTGGTCTTTTCGCAATAGTATTAGCGTTAAGATAAATATAAATTTTAAGTGGTCTTGAATTTCTGGAATTTATATTTGTTGTATTTAAAATAGTTATATATAAATTTCCGTTAGCTGAGAGACTGACAGACAACACAAATTAATATCACTACTACGTAAAAAGTTGAAATTTGAGATAGTTATTATACTTAGTTCTTTGAGGAGTAAGGTAGCATTATGGGAAAGCAATTGAATTGTCACTCCCTTAAGCAAAACTTAAAACCGCACTTTCTCTAATTAAAGAGAGAAAATTAAAATAATTAACTGCCCCGAACGGGAATCAAATCCACAATCATCGGATTAGCTCACTGTGCCACAGTATATTTTGCAACTTGGCAATAAATGCATTGCGAAAACCCAATGATAAATCATTCCCATTTCATTTCCTCACCCAAAACAGGATAGGACAGCGGAAACCAATATTGTTCTTTGTCGCAAACAAGCCGTTACAAATAGCTCCATGGTTTCATGGTCCAATATAAGCAACGGGAATTTAAACCTATGAAATTTATTATACAACAATTCTAATTATAATTATCTATGTCGCACCCAATAACATACATATATATTGAGATTGTATATTTTTAGTTCAAAAGTTAAGTCTTTGTAATAAATAATAAGTTATTTTTATGGCATTTTTTGAGGGTGAAACGCTATGGCCTCTGTATATCTCTTTGGCCTTGTCTACTCTCATCATTCTACTTATACATTCCCCATGGAGAATTCTCATGCTTTTTACCACCTCCCTCTAATATTATCGTTACTTTGTTTTTGAGAGTCAGCAGAGAACTCCTCTCTCTTACCATTCACTCCTCCTTCATAAATCTTTTTAGCCATTTTATTCTCATTTATTTCCGTACATTCTCAAGCTACCTGAGCCTCTTATTTTCATTCTCACCGTGATATCTGCTTCTCTATCCATTGTGGATTCAGTTAGCTAGATTGACTGCGCATGTCTTACGGAGAGATTTCTTCATCTCAGCATTCACGTTTCACTGATGTAGAACAGCGTCGGTACCAGCGCTGCATTGTGTACACCCAAACACGCAGTTATGTCTCATTAATGCACCTTAAGCACCGTTAACTCTATTACCGGCAATTATATGGAATTACGCATCAGCTTATATATTTTAATTTCAATAATAAATTTTTAGAAGTTTTTTGAATTGTTCCGTAAGAAACGGTAATAATGATTAGTGCTTTAAATATATAATACAGCGATTTTTATAAATTTCCTTATATTTTGTTAAATATTTAAGAAATATAGTATTTTCTAATTTGATTTTCAAAAATAATTCCTTTTATTACCTTTACTATATAACAGTATAATATTAACATGTATATTTTATAACTATTTTAAAATATACTTCGTAACAAAGTATAAAAAAACACTTTAATCAATTTGCAGGCAAATTTCAGGATGCCTTATACCATTATAGTGAAGCAATAAGTATACAACCGACATTCGCAGACGCTTACAGCAATATGGGAAACACTTTACGAGAAATGCAAGATGCGAACGGTGCTCTTACTTGTTTTAAAAAAGCTATCGAAATAAACCCTCAATTCGCCGACGCGCATTGCAACCTAGCCAGCATTTACAAAGATATGGGCAATGTCACCGAAGCGATAACATCTTATCGGAACGCCTTGAAAATAAAACCTGACTTTCCAGATGCTTACTGCAATTTAGTACATTGTTTGCAAATAATTTGCGACTGGGACGATTACGACGAACGTATGCGAAATATAAAAACGATAGTAGAAAATCAATTGTTACACAGTGATAAATTGTCTTCTGTCCATCCACATCATTCCATCCTTTATCCATTGTCGAATAGAGCAAGGAAAGAAATAGCCGCCCGACATGCTAATTTATATTTAGAAAAAATTAAAATGAATCCTTCAAGTGTATTTAATCACGGAACCCGACATGGTCGGCGACTGAGAATCGGCTACGTTAGCAGTGATTTCGGTAACCACCCTACCTCTCACCTTATGCAATCTATACCAGGGTTACATAATCGGACTAACGTAGAAATATTTTGTTATGCTCTAAATTCAGACGATGGAACCACATTCCGTAGTAAGATAATGAAAGAATCTGAACATTTTGTTGATTTATCACAAATTGCTTGTAATGTTGATACTGCTAAGAGAATATATAGTGATAATATAGATATTCTAGTTAATATGAATGGGTATACGAAAGGTGCTAGAAATGAAATATTTGCTATGAGACCTGCCCCAATACAAGTTATGTGGCTTGGTTATCCAGGAACTAGTGGTGCGGACTATATGGATTATTTAATCACTGATGAAGTCTCCAGTCCAATGTCAACGGCTTCAGATTTCAGTGAAAAGTTTGCCTTTATGCCATTTACTTACTTTGTGGGTGATCATAAACAAATGTTTCCGCATTTAAAAGTGCGATATGATGTCGTTATAAAAGACGAAAAATTAAGAAATTATAATGTAGGTGTAGTAAATGCTTCGGAAAATATCAATGTTGACGAACATTTAATTGTAAAACATATTAAAGAAACTTTAACATTTAAAAATTTGGAACCAATACAAGTAAATATAAGAGAAATTTACATTCCTAGGTACGTTATAGAGTGGACAATAAATCCAAAACAGGAACAGGTACTTGTATAAATCTTAAAGAGTTATTGGCGAAAATTGTCAATTAAACGATTTTTTTATAAGTATTTTGTTTACAGGTATATGTAAATGGTATTGCTATTGAAAATGGAATATCTATTAATTTACGTCATAGAAAAATTGCTTCAGGAGAAATAATATTTAAAAACATTATATTAACGACCAGACAACAATATGGCCTTTCCGAAGATTCTATAGTATTTTGTAATTTTAACCAACTTTACAAAACTGATCCAAAAATAGCGGAAATTTGGGTGAATATTTTAAAAAAAGTGCCAAATAGTATTCTCTGGCTTTTAAATTTTCCGGTTGCTGGTGTACCCAATATACAAAAATATATGGAAAAGCAAGGTACATATATTGAATGATTATATCAGATAATAGTTTAATTTTTTTCATTTCCTATTGTATTGTATATAATATGTTATTTTAATTCCATTATGATAGTTAGGATAAGTTCTAAAACTATTTATAAAATATTTTAATTTAATTAAGTTATAAGATCTATTCATATATCGTTATCCTAATTTCATTATTTAATTTCAGGAATCCCACAAGGACGCGTCATATTTTCTAAAATATCGTGCAAAGAAGAACACGTGAGAAGAGGTCAATTGGCTGATGTGTGCTTAGACACACCTCTATGTAATGGTCATACCACTACTATGGATATTTTATGGACGAACACTCCTGTAGTGACGCTGCCGGGGGAAACGTTAGCATCGAGGTGATTCTTTATAAATATATTAATTATTGTTTAACCTACTGAGAGTATTTGATACTATAGGATATTTATTTCCTACTATTAAAAATGAGAACTTGCAGTATAAAGAAAATTCCGAAAATTGAAAATTTATATAAATTTTCATATAAAAATTATTACAAACGTAATTGTAGTTCATTTCATACAAAGTTAGTGCAATAACTTTGCATTAATAACAGTTTGTAAACTTTTATAATTTATACTTTCTGTTCATCTACAATTCTGAATTTGGTACGGAACCATTGGTGGGCGAGTCCGACTCGCTCTTGACCAGTTTTTTTTTTTAAATAAAAATGGTCAGTCTAATACTTTTCAGAGTGGCAGCCTCGCAACTAAAAGCTTTGAATTGCTCAGAACTTATAGCAAAAGATACGAAACACTATGAAGAAATAGCTGTGGCACTCGGATCCAATACAGAATAGTAAGTAAAATACAATTATTTACTTTACTTATTTTTTTTATTTAAAAAAAGTAAATCGAATTTTAGGCAGGTTGAATGGCAGGTAACTTTAGTTGGCATTTAAGTGAACAAAATAATTAATTATTTATTAATTGTTAAAAAATTGTATATTATCTTTTTATTACTTGATATTTTTTTTTAGCTTCACTCTGTATACCGCAAATAGCAGGATTCGGAGTGAAACCTAGTGTCTTAAATCTAGTTTTAAAATGCTCATTTTCCATTAAGACACGTCCGATCCCCACTTTCCGCTTAATTCTGGAGACACGGAACACAACGCCAAGCTTTGTGCATTTGTGCCTCGCTACCAGAGGAAATTTAGATTTTATTTTCATTTCTTCGCTCTGGCGTCAAGGCAAAGCGCGGCGTTGAATTCCGCTACTTAACACGCAATGCATCCTAAATTCAGCGGAAAATGGGTAACGTAGAGTCTTAACTCTAGGTTCTCTCTGCCCACCCTGCTGTGTGCGGGATTTTTCTTTATTTCTTCGAGTAGAAAGCAAACTTCCAATCTGTACCGTAATTACAGTACATATTATTAATTATGAAATATTTTATAATCATGAAAAATTATATATAAAAAATAATATAATTAGAAAACATAATAAAGTATTTATAATTTGTTACTAAGCTCTACTCGTTTATTCAAAAGTTAGTGCCGCGGCATTATTATTATGTTATTGTAGGTTAGTTTAAACTTTAAATATAATCAGTTTAAATACACTTTCTATTTAGTTTAACTAACGGTAACACGTTTTAATGAAGCCTTATAGTTTAAAAATTTAATTATAATTTTAGTAAGTCTTGCCAGTATGAACGTTGTCCAAGTATAATTAAATTAATTAATTAATAAGAAACCTTAATATTAATGAATATAACATGGCTATAGATATATTTAATAGCGTTTGTTGTTTTGTAAGTATTGTGTATAGAAATTACAGGATTTTTTTGTACGACACAGCTGTTAAGACACTTCGTTCCCCATTTTCCACACCGAATTCTGGGGTGTTGAGTATCAGAACTCAACACCGCACTTTGCCTTGATATCAGTACAAATATTTCATATCCTGAAGTGGGAATTGAAAGGAAATTAAATATTTATTAGCGACAGGTTGTGAGTTCAAACTCATTTGAAATGACTTTACATTTATATGCTCATACCCCACGACTGTCCACATACAAGGGTCTATTACACGAAATATAAAGGATTTTATAGAAGGATTGGGTATTTTCATACAGCTAACAACCACTTAAATTGACCTCGTTGGTAAGAGGGCCCTTAAAACGATTTACTCGTAACGTATTTCGTATTTCAATCCATGCAACAAATTGAAGTAAAATTTACGACAGAGTTATAAAATATTAGGTACAGTTAAAGTACTTTTAAATCGAATAAAAATATCGCATAACATATGAATTCTATGAAAATCTATTATGATCTATTAAAATAAAAAAAAATAGCTTCACGCTGTATCACGCTGTTTCCTGCACACAGCGGGGTATGCAGAGGGGGGTATTCTATTCCTAGAACGTTGCCTCGACATCAGAGCGAAAAAATGGAAATATAAACGTAAATAAATATTTCACTTCCTCGAGTGGGGATCGAACCCACAACCGTCGCGTTACAGTCACACCCTTGTGCCGCTGCGCCACGAGGGTCTATTCTATTATAATCTTGCACGTAAAATAATACACATAACAGAGGAAAGACATAAATTATAATGTACATAAGTAAGAATTAGAATTGTAATACCAAAGGATGGTATGTATTTATTATGTATTGATTTTTCCAACCATTTAAGGCCAGTCGTGGCGCAGGGGCACGAGCGTGACTGTAAACGTGACAGGTCGTTGGTTCGGTTCCCACTCGGAAATGAAATATTTAATATTATATCATTTCGTCACTCTGGTGTCGAGGCAAAGCGCGGCGTTGAGTTCCGCCATTCAACACGCAATACCTCCAGAATTCCGAGGAATGTGGAGAGTGGAATGTCTTAGCACTAAGCTCCCTCTACCTACCCTGCTGTGTGTAGGATACAGCGTGACGTTACAAAAAATATAGGTCAAATTTTGTAGTAACGTACGGTACGCACGTAAACTTGGTTAAAATGTTTACGTTTACATATGTAGATATTTTAAGAGACTCAAACAAAATTTGAATATTTTTTGTCCTATTTTAGCAGTACAGTAGGTTACAATTTTTGCTATTTTGATACCTTAATATAATTGAGAATAAACATATAAATAACATCATTAGCTTAATATTTTTTTTCTTCATTATACGATTTTTTCTCATGATATTATCAGTCAGCCTCAACATGACTCACTTAGCAATATTACATGCGACATATGATTCGAGGCTAATCACTGAGCGCTACGCATCGTCAACGAATCGATAGTACAGTTCTAACTTTGAAAATAAAGTACATATTTAGTTTATATTTTCTTTGGCGTATTTGAATTTGCATAAATTTCCTGAGTATATTAAATTTTGCGTTAGATTATTCTACTCCTTTTTTTTTATTTTATCAAAAAACAAAATAAATATTTAAGATATACAACATTCTTTTTACGGCAAGCAACTAACCAATGCTATTGATAACAAAAGTTTACTCAGAAGGTAAAATTTTACTCAGAAGGTACATGGACGAAGGAATAAGAGCGGCCGGGTAGTCCGTGCCCACCCCAGATTAGTCTTTTACCCACCCCAAAAATGTTACCAGTCCTGAAAAATTAATAAAAAAATGTTTATACGGACATATCTATTCAAAGCTAAAATCCATTGTTCACCCATAAAATATAGAGATGGATGGACCTACGACTATGGAGGTATTTTGTAAATAATATACAGGGTATAACATGAGAGATGACAAATCATAAATTCTCAAAAATTTGCTGAATTACTGAAAATCATATAATAATTACTGAAATATATAGGGATGAACTAGATGGATACTAGGGGTCCCATAGACAGTCGTCAAGTCCACGATCGCGTTACCTTTGTATGTAATATAATTAGGTGTACTTAATAGTAGGGTAGGAATATAAGGTGTATTTAATTATACCTTTTATTCCTCCTAGTATTCGTAAGTATGATATTAAAATAAGGTCGATATAGGTACATATCGCATTAAATAACTCTATTACTCTTTATCAGAACATAACTTAAATTTTTTATTACAATGGCTTTCAAGATTAAAAGTCTAGACTACTTCTGTTATAGAGTGAACTAAACGAGTCCTAACTAGGACTAACTTATTTAACGTTATAATAAATTCTTATCTTATATAAATTTCATGCAATATGTAATTAATACCATGAACATGAACAGTAGAACCTACTACGAAAGCCTGCCTATATTAAATACTAGCGGCCCGCTCACGGTTTCACCCGCGTGTACTATGTTATTATTAATTTCTGTCTCCATGACTACGTCGTAGTGACGTCTATGCAAAATTTGAGACTTCTAGCATTTGTAGTAACGAAGTTTCATACAAACTTTTGACCCCAAAAACAACCCCTTAGAAATCGAATATTGCAAATTCCCGTCTTAGCGAGCACCTACGTCCTATAAATAACTCCTATACAAAATTTAAGATTCCTAGCACTTGTAGTTTCTGATATTTCGTGATGAGTGAGTGACCTTTCGATTATATATATATACTAGCGGCCCGCTCGCGGTTTCACCCGCGTGAACTATGTTATTATTAATTTCTGTCTCCATGGCTACGTCCTAGTGACGTCTATGCAAAATTTGAGACTCCTAGCATTTGTAGTAACGAAGTTTCATACAAACTTTCGACCCCAAAAACAACCCCTTAGAAGTCGAATATTGCAAATTCCCGTCTTAGCGAGCACCCACGTCCTATAAATAACCCCTATGCAAAATTTCAGATTCCTAGCACATGTAGTTTCTGAGATTTCGTGATGAGTGAGTGACCTTTCGATTTTATATATATAGATATAGATAATTGTCAAAAATATCTTTAGAAAGAAGAAGAAGTAAAACAGCTAAAATATAGTCCAATTATCTATTCAATATGTATCGCCCATCGGAGCTTAACACCGTGCTTTGTTTACTAAATAAATCAGCTTCACCCTGTACCCCGCACACATCAGAATAGGCAGAGGGAACCTAATGTTAAAACACTCCGTACAGCCACACTTGTGCCCCTCGCATCTGTGAACTAAAATGATGTATATTAAATAAATTTAGAAACAAGTTATTGCGACATATTATAGGCATTTAATTATAATATTTATTTTTATTGAGTATTCTTATTCAGACAGAATATGATCAATAAACAATTATATATTTCTTTTATTTCAGTCGCAGATATATTCGGGCGAAATTTGCGAAAGCGCGTCTAACAAGCACCCTGTTCGACTGTGAGTCCTACGTCAAAAATTTAGAAAATCTTTATATGAAAATGTGGGACCGTTATGAAAATGGAAAACTGCCAGACCATATAAAAACAACGTAAAGTAACACAATATACTGTTCGATATAAGGTAATTTTCTTAAATTTCCAAACGCTGCATGCTCTATATTAACAAAACAGATGAATGAATGGTATTTAAATTTGGGGAAGTTGAGATCGAATCCAAAAGTATAGTATACTAGCGGCCCGCTCGCGGTTTCACCCGCGTATTATTAATTTTTGTCTCCATGGCTACGTCCTAGTGACGTCTACGTAAAATTTGAGACTCCTAGCATTTGTAGTAACGAAGTTTCATACAAAATTTCGACCCCAAAAACAACCCCTTAGAAGTCGAATATTGCAAATTCCCGTCTTAGCGAGCACCTACGTCCTATAAATAACTCCTATGCAAAATTTGAGATTCTTAGCACATGTAGTTTCTGAGATTTCGTGATGAGTGAGTGACCTTTCGTTTTTATATATATAGAAGATAAATATTTATAAATATTTTCAAAATAGGAACCATCTATCATAATAAAATGAAATAAATTAAAAAAATGAGAGCTGTCGTATGACATTCTCCTTTCCATCACTAGATGGAACTTATTGATATAATTTTTAACAAAAGGTTTTTCAAATTAATTTCATCACATTCTTTTAGTGTACCCAAAAATATTTGAAAGACAAAGCACAATTTAAAATATTTATGGTTTGCCCTATTCGGCTTATGATTTTAATATTAACACCATCTTGCTGGTCTCTATTGATTGGTTCAAAAAATATTTACTCAAAGTGTCTACTTTGTACCACTAATCTAGTGGTACTGGACTACCTTTCAAAAATGTTATTCAAAACAATTTACTTTCTTATTTATAAAATTCATTTATGAAAAAAATATATGTATTGCTCTACATTACAGAATAGAGGTATATTCTTTCTCATGGAATAGTTTCTATAATATATTGATCTTTGCTTTTTCTTGTTGCAGTTGAATTTAAATGAAACTGAAGAATTTTACCACATTTCTCCGTCCAAAATGGTCAAGAGAAGTTAAGAATCGTCCAATTTTACAAATTCGGAACTAAAATATTTTGTTGCGATACTAGAAAAAATGGTTGACGATAGAAAAATTAACGACACGTCTACTTTTTAATATTTTATTGGAAACATTGTTTAATAAAAGCACAATACACGAATATTTATAATTATTAAATATTTAATTATTTCATTTTATATGCAAAACTCCCGAAATTCAATGCATGCGTACATTTGAACTAGATACCTACACTTATTTTAAGACATCTTATCTTATATAAGTTAATTTTCTTACATTTTAATGAACAAAAAATATAAATTCTGAAATATTTGACGTACTTAATATTCCCAAAATATAATATTTTGATAGATAACCATGTTTTTTTTTAGTCCAATAAATACAAGTGAATAGTGCAGAATTATCTTAGTGCTCCCATTCTACTTACCATTATTTTTATATTACACAAGCATGAAAATTATTTCATTTATTTTTATAACATTAGTCTAAAAAACATAGTTTCAAACGCTCGTCTTAAACGATGGTGGGTAGGAAGAAATGATAAAAAGTTATTTAGTTAAAAGTTTATTTCCTTGTTATTTATAATATACGTACGCTAATGAGACTAAATATATTACAATAATTATATTTTATCATTGGTTGAAAATAAAAAAATCTTCAGTTAAATTTTTTAGTAAAAGTTTGTAAATTTTAAAAATTAAATATTAATAAAATTATTCAAATAATATTGATGTAATTTTATATTTTTTACCTACATATGTTTACAGAGATGCCTTTTACAAAAGTATTATAAAAAAATATTAAGAATATAATTAACTGATAATGTACAAAAATATCCTCGGTAAATATTAGTTCAGTTCTTAAATATTAAAGAGTAAATAATATAACGGAATGACAAAGATATTTTATGTCGACTACGGTAGTAATACAGAATATATCGATTAATAATAATGTCAGATATTTTTAAAGTGAATATAAAACTCGAGTAAAATCATTATAAATTAAAAATATTTTTAGAAAATTAATTACTTAATGAACTTGATATATTAAAAAAAATGCCAAATAATTACGGTTTTCATTTATAGTAAAAAATATTAACTTGAATTTTACGTTAAAAAAATTTTGTATATTTCACTACAATGTTTTCTTTTTAACCGATTTCTTTTTCGAAAAGGAGGAGGTTCTGTATTTTTTAACTATATTTTTTGTACTAAACTATATATTATGATATTGTAAATCATTATTTTCATAGTTGTACTTACTTGAAAAGGATAGCTTAAATAATTTTGAAATAATTTACCATATTTTCCTTATATATGCTTTATTTTCTTATATACATTAAACGATTTGTCCTAGCAACGATTGTTTTATTTGAAAGCCTAAGTTGAGCCATTTTTTGCTAATTATACCTTATATATTTTAAATATAGACATTGTATAATTTTACTAAATATATATAGGTGAGAAAAAAATTAAATGGTGGACGTTTGGGCGCAGTACGCAATGTGTTAAGGCAATAGATAAAAACAAATATTTGTAAAAAACTTACAAATTTTTATGTTTATCCTAAAAAATCACTGCAATTTTGTGATTCCCAACTTGAGTCTTGAGAAGGATAAATAAAGTATGAATAAATCGTAATACAATTGTGCATATATACAAGCTAATGATATGAACGGTGAAAAATAAAAATAAGTATGTGGGAATTAAGATTAATTTTATTTATTACTTGTTAAAATAATCTATAGGTAAATATTGAGGGAATTTGATCGAAGTACATATTTTGGTGAATTCAAGCTATATTACTAATATAATGAAGGAAAGGATAGTGGAGTAAGTTTTACAATATTTATTTGTTACATCTCATATTTTAGTATTTAAATTGTCCTAATTTTGTATGTTATTAATTAATGACCACATATAAGTATCAAGACGTTATATCTACCACCCTACTTTGAAAATTATCTTTAATTGAGCTTTCAAGTTGAATTTCAACATAGCAACGCATCGAGTGCAAGTTTATCACAGATTTCCAAAGTATTTCATTTGAAATTCGTAAAAGAATTGATTGAAATAAAATTATTAGTATAGTGAGAAAGTATTGATTGGAAAACATTATATACTTAGGTAGTAAGAACTTTCAAAGGAGAGGATACATTGACAATATTGACACCTTAGACTGATAGTTGATATAATTAAAGTACTAAATTAAGAGCCATAATTAAAGAACCATACCATAAATTACTTCAGCTAAGTTGACTTTTTCAATTTTGAGTGATTAATAAGTTTCTCGACTCTTGCGCATTGTAAATATCCTAAAATCAAGTCTGCCCCGCCCTCTACGGCTAACTTTAGAGCGGCATAGACTCGTCGTCGTTCATATTGTAATTATTTATTATTGTATCGAATAATGTTTTTTTAAATACTTATATGAAATATAAGTATTATATACAATTAGAACAAAAAATTCTATAAAGTCAACTTAGCCAACAAGTTTGACGTCGATTCTACTTTTTTTTGAAAAAAAAATATATATCTTGTGCGTCAGTGGGCATTTTTATTTAATCACTATGAAAATGTTACATATTGTGATGTAAGAATGAACTTACCGAATTATTGTATTTAAATTTATTTTATTATTGAACAGTTATTACTTTATTTGGCTTCGACTATTGTTTTATATTCAACTATACGTTTCATTGCCTTATACGTGTATAATTTTCGTGCACTTTTCGATTATTTGTTTAGCACCTATACATTATGAGAGTAAACTACATTTCTGATGGTATCTAGCTAATAATTTATAACTTTATACCTTTTTTAATATTGTTATTACATATTTATAAACCTAAGTGGTGTATCTATAAAAAAAACCCTAGTGTTACTTAAATATGAAATTTTAGAATTACTATCAATGAGCACCTCGTTGTGCATGATTGCTTAAATGGTGTGCTTATTTAAGTTATGCAATATTTTCATACACAGTGACTTAAATATTTTCTTATAAAATTCATTATTAAGGAAAAAAAATATAATTAATGTAAATATACATCACAAACTATACAATCGTTACAATTTAATGGGAGAAACCATAATAATAGTATGTAAAGAATATAGCTATTATTTGGAAGAACAGATTCATTGGGTAGGTAATAGGTACTGACTTAATTTGTCAGACATGGATATTGTCTAGCGCTAAACACCGTTAATTACGTAGATACGTTAACGTTCAATTTATCATAAATAAATGTAATTAAAATTGAAAAAGTGACATAAAATTTTATTTTTATATGCTTTTATATATCCTATATATACTATGAAAGAGTAAATTTACATAAATAAAATATTTAATTTGAATTTTATAATATAACAAATTTTGTCACATAATTAATCAATTATTATTACAAAACCCTATGGTGTTAAAATATTAAACTTGTTACTTAAAGTAATTACCATATGCTAGTGATGTATGAACGTGCGTAAACTAATATGAAAATATTAACAATATAAATATTCTTTCTTATTAATAACATACACGTTACTTATATACTATTAGATAAACAGACATTTTAGAATTTCGTTTCGGAGAATATTATAGTCCTACATCCAAACATTAAGACTTTCTAATATTTTATAATATAATCTATGTTAACTATATAAGATGCGCTTATCACCTATATAAGTGTTGCTTGACTATTATACTCTAACAATATATTTATTTATAATGACAGTATTACTATATATAATATATATAATAATAATCTTAGGTAATTTGACAAATATGTACATTTCTATAATATGGTCTATTTAACTATTGCTATTACGGTGTACATTCTGTCTGCGTATGTGAATGTGAATACAAAATTTAAAAATAATATTTTTTAAAAATAATTTTCATCTTAGAATGCAATTTTTTACAATATGGCACTGTAAATGGAAACACACGTACACAATATCTTTTTTAATTTATAATTCACATAAATTATATTTAGATTTTCTGCTGCATATGCGTCTTTTTGTGATACTGTAGTCACAATTTTTTGACCATAAACCTTCACAAGGGTTCCATAAGTATCATCAGTTTGGAGTTGGATCAGTTGGAGAGAAGTTACTACTAAGTCATATTCACCTCAATTTTTTGCGTTTTTTTCATTAATTTAAACGTACATATTATCACCATAGATTTTTTCGTAGCGTGTTTCATTGGAGTATTATATTATATTTATGTCACTTACATTCGAAATAATTCCTTAAGGAACCCAATGCTTCATTATTTTAGTTACATACGTAGCTGAAGACAGGATTTCTGCGTTTCGGACAATCGAGGGATATTGTTGATTGTTAATGTAGGAAGTGCCATTCAAAGTCATACGACAACTGCAAAAACACGGTGTCGTTGATATTATAATCTATATATTAATATTAGATTGACATTATACATTTATTAGACTATGGCTAAAGTCTAATATTCATATATAGATTTATTATACGAATATATCAACGCTACAGAGTATTAACAGTTTTTTTGGATGAACTCCCAACATTAACAATTTAAGTTTCCAATGCTCAATATTGCAGGATCTACACGAGCATTTATAGGTAGCGAGCAAAACTACGTCGAAAAGCATTGCATTTTCTACATAATTGTGCAACACTAATAATTTAACTAATTATCTGTATGTTACCTTTATGTCTAATATCAAAATTATCAAAACAATTATTTTGGTTGCAAAATAATTAGACTAGAATAAGCATGGAAGGATAAAAATAAATTCACAATTTTAATTCTACTTCATACAATGAGGTTTATAAAGTGTGACAAAGTTAAGTTAGCAATAAGTGAAGTAGTTTAGAAATACGTTTTTTTTTTAAATATTTAAGTGTTACGATTTGTTCAGTTATTTTTTCTTAATTTAATGTTAATTTAGTATTGAAAACTTAAGGTATGGCGTAAAAGTAAATATCACTCATGCCAAAGGCTCTATGTTAATATTGCACATGCACTCTATAGATGAAAACAATAATTTTTTCCACTATTAGAAATTTAATTGTTTTATTTTGTAAAGTTATTATTTAATCATTTAATGTAGGTGATATCGTTGTTGTTAACCGTATAAAGGCCTTTTTTTTTTTAAATTTTCAAGAAGTAAGATTTGCCTGAATTTAAATCACCTCGGAATCTAATGTTAATGTTATTTGAATCACGAAATTTGTCTTCCTTATTATTGTAATAGTAGATCTACATAGTATTTGTATTTAATACAATTATATAAACATTGTTTAAGATCAGAATTCAAGCAAACTTAATAATTTAAAATACTATAATATAAAATAATTATCATGCATCTTTTCAATGAAAAGCAATATCGATCGCTCACTCAAGACATTAAATTTATGATACATATACCTCTTTATAAAATGAAGCTATGACAATCAAATTAAATAATAATATATCTTTTTGAATGGTTTGCAACTACAATTAAAATAAAATACCTAGTGATATAATAACAATAATATAGATATTGCAAACAATAAACAAGTCTAAATTTTCAACAAAAGTACAAATTCTACTAATTAAGATTAATAATTTAAGCAAAAAATTTGAGCATTAGATATATATTACAATAATATGGCAGTCCACTCATTTTATGAAATAGTTCGAAACATTCATTTGAGTGATAAAATTGTTTTTAGGAACTTCTGTATAATATTCCATTTTAAAAAAAAAACATCACATACATATGTTTCTCCTTGTTATTTTTTTTTTTTTCAATTTTAAATCACCAATTTTGTCTCGAAATCAATTTAAGATTTATAAAACACATTTACAGTTAATATTTTAGAATATAAATGAAGTCTAATTTAGAGTCTTAAATATAACGATTCAGTCGATTGTTCTACATCAGACTACGACAAAACTAATCGATCTTACATATTATGTGAATTTATAATTACTCGTATCGTTCAAGTCTTTTATTTACAATTAATTATTTACGCGTTTACTTTTAAATATATTTCAATTTCTAAACGATACTACTTTATGTCTACAGTACTGAAACTAATTTACGTAGTTTTCCAAAAGTTTAAAAAGAATACTAGTTCTATCTTCATAAGATGTTTTGAAATATTTTACTGTAGCACTAAAAGTTTCGAAGTTATTAGGTATAATTTTAGTAAAAATGAGTGGATGCCAAAAGAACGCCCTCTATTTATCTTCTTCCAGAAGAACCAGATCGTCAGCCACGACGTCAGACACGTGAAGGTATATGATCCAGTACATAAGGTTAAAACAGACGAAGCAAACTGGGAAAACAATGCGGGAATATTTGTCTATATCAGACGGTGTCATGCCCAACAGCTTTGTTATATCCTGAAAAATACAAATATTCATTAACATTAGTATATTAATCAAATGCAGTATAAACGAGTCCATTTCATGAATCATGATAACATCAGCTACTAATAAATGAAAATGTTTAACAGTGGACCAGTAAGAGTAAAATTTAATATTTACGTGGCATACTTTTCGTGAACATTTTAATATACGTTAGTCATTATAGGAAAGAGCACGCGAGGCTTAATTCGCACGGCATTGATCGCAAGCACAATATAACCGCCCAGCGACTCTATAAATATGAGGTTTTTATTCAGGATTACCTTTCCAGGGTGAAGTATATGAGGAGGTGGGCCAGGATTGTCTTCGTCTCCTGCTCCTCTTCCTCCATTAATTGTGTTTTCAAGAGTGCCTCCTTTTGAGTGTGCTTTCGGATCATGAACTTTAAAACGAACCTCCTGGAATTATATTAACAATTCAAAATTTTCTTATCGTCTTTAATTGATTGTACCAGAAATTAGTTTTACCGTTTTAAATTTCCAATTTTTTTTCCAACTAGTTTAATTATGGCGAATTTGTCTATATTAAATAGTGTATTGATAGTAAATTAATAATATTTAATATTTGTCGTTCGTCATTGCATCTGCGGCTTATTGATCAACACTTAACATATTGATGTTAATTTATATAGATGACAAACATTACAAGTTTAGTTTTTAATGTTATCTATCTATTTATCTGTATTTGAATACCACCGTTGCTGTGTTGTGCTGTTAAGCTCATCGTAACAAGACCTAAGTCTGGAGATATATTAAAAAAATTGCAAACATCTTTCAGAGCTTACCGATGGTCTCCCTGGTGGACATCTATTTAAAGTTCCCATTTTAGAAAGAGTATGAGAGTCTCCGAGCGGAGGACAGTCAACTGGAACCTTCTTTTCTGATGCAATTTTCTGAATAGCTACAAATCTTTGTTTCCTCATCTGTATTCTCTTCGCCATATATCCCACGGTTGCGTATTCTGTAAAGATAGAGAACCTCGTCCATATTAAAGTGCTCCACCAATATTCCTTCGCATCCGAACATGACATCGTCTGTAGAAAATTCACAAATAAAATAACAATCGCTTGCAAATTCTGTATTTTAATATTCGCAAACATCCTTACCGCATAAACTTCGCATTTTCTATAAACAAAAGAAATTATATGTCCACCAAGAACACTACAATTATTTATTTTTAAAGTAATAATTACCTAGTAAACTGGCGAACACCATCACGAAGCAAGTTCCTAGGTAAACGTCAATCGATTTCACATATGAAATTTTGGGTAAGGCAGCATTTGTCGATGACATTAGAGTAGTCATAGTGAGGACAGTGGTCACACCCAGTGCTACACGTGCGGGGGTGGCGTTGCGGTTCAGCCAGAATGACACCCACGATATAATAACGATTAAACCAGACGGAATATAGATTTGAATCAAATAATATCCCATTGAACGTACAAATTGTATCTCACATGCCAATCTTGAATAATTTCCTGTAAAATGTACCAAAAATGTGTTATATTTTGTATAATATATTAAATAAATAATAAAATTAGTATACTTTCTAATTATTCATTATAACAAACCGCTATCTAGCTCTCGTCTAAACTTTCTAAGATACTTCAATTACGTAGTTGAATTAAAAAGTTTTACAAAATTTGACTGTTAATTTCAAATACTAATTAAGTAAGAGGAAATCACTTAAAATAAACGAACGTTACTAAAACACACAACTCAGTGTTGTTAGTGCAAAAATACAAAAGCAGGACGTGAAAAGATTCGTGGCTGTTTATGTTCAGTGTTTCACGTTTGGTAATGATTGTATTAGTTTTCCGTCGCCTACTTTTTGATTTCCCCGCATTTAGTACCTGTCGTAAGAGAGATCTCCATGGCTCGCTGCCGATGACCCAGAACCTTGAACTGCGGCAGGGACACCTCGCTCGACACACCCACTGAGTTGGGCCCCTCGTTCCATTTGTATCGGATGTCTCGCATGGTGTAGCCGACTGTGCGCAGCGGACACATAAATGAAAAACCCCAGGCCCATCGCAATGGGTTTTGAATCTCGAGTCTTATTCGGTCGGGGTGAGAGCGGGGATCGCGAGCTTAGCTTCGCGCGTCTTGTCGTGCGTTTGTTATGTCGTAGTTAGCGTGTGTGCTTAGTGTCGCGTTTCGATCGTCTGCACACGGGCTGAGGGAGACGGGGTCGGATGCAAAAATGGATGGACAATGCTTGGACAGCGGGCATTGCGAAACTGGTTACCTGTCGTGAGTGTTACAACGGTGGCGCTCTGCCGGTGCCCCAACACTCGGAACTGCGGCAGCTGGACTTCGTTGCTCATGCCCACGCTTAAGAGTCCGTCCTTCCAATGGTACCGAATGTCTCTCATTGTGTACCCGACTCCGGAGACATGCCAAACACACAAAACGCTATCACTTACGCTGTGAAGCATCGCGTACCCTCATGGCTGGTGTCGGTGAGACTCGCGGACACATTGGGTGAGACTTGAGCGAGCTGAATCGAGTCCTCCAAATCTAATGTACTCGTATCAACTCGATATGGATGATAGAAAAATATAAATCTACAAGATCTATCTATTAGGTGATAACGTAAATATAAATTTCTACTTGTAAATAAAGTGTATAAAAAATTAATAAAATATTGAAGAAGAAAAAATAGTAGAAGCGTTTGTATGCTAATATCATGCTGATATTGGTGAATAGTGTATGAAAGCGTGGGTGCAATGTGGCCGATGACGTGGTGAGCGAGGAGCGGTGACGCGCATCACTAAGGTGAGCGGGATACTCGGCGAGCTTGGACGTGCATGGGTGGGGTGCTGGGTGCATGGGTGTGAGGTCGGTCGCGTGCGCTCCGCGTCTACGGCACGGCCCTCGTGGCTTGTGAGACCCGCAGCCGCTGTACCCCGCCTCCTTCGACCCGCTCGGCTGACACAGCGTCGATGTCTCAATATCATTTCTTTCGCTTAATGCTCGTGAGGAGAAAGGCTTACTATTTACGGGTCTACCTTCTGCGGGTGCTGTATGCGAGAAGGAGACATTCCAATATATGAGAACACGACGAATAAGTTGTACGCTTGTGCTCACAGGGTATCCCTGAGTAGCATCTGTGATACAAGAAAGTGGTCACAACACAATATCTGTAAGCCTAGTGAGAATTTGCACTGTGGTAAGAATCAAATCAATGATTGCTTTAGGTGAACACACGCACATCTCTTAAATACGACTTGTTATTATTATTTTTCTATCATCAAAAATATTTGGGCCTCTCATTTCGAATAGGTTTATAAAAATTTAAACACAAAATAAATTCACCCAACGAAGACTCCGATTCATCATAATAGTATAGAATATAAAACCACACGATACATAATATATGAAGCGTGCCTTTTGTAGAGCACTTTTATATAACGTATAAATATTAGAAAGGATTACAGCAATATAAAACAAAGTAATAACAGTTTCTTTTTCAGTATATATTTTACATAATTTAAACTTTTTTTTCCACGATATACACAAATAAAAATCATTGTCAAGATACTTACAACTCTCAATTTCTATATGACAAAGCTGCCGATCCATGGGAAAATACTGAAGGTTCATAGGACATGATGCTGTTATTGTTAATCTGAAAAGCAATAATTAAAATTGAATTAATAATTTGTAGATAAAAAATCAAACTTGTTGTTTTATTACTATACTGTATTATTTTTAAAGCATCTTGATTTTTACGTTATAATTATAGCAGTAGTAATTTTTGAAAACTCGTTCGTATTTTTAGTACCTGATACTCCTAGTTATAGAGCCTGAATAGTGAATGCGGATAAATTCGTTGCTTGTAGTTGCTATATGGAAATACGATTGTTTTTCGTTTACAAAAAACGTATCTGGTACCCATATATTTTTAATAAATTCAGAGCCGACCGACAGCGTTTCAACGCCCGGCCTCTTTTTATATGCCAAGCGAGGATCAGTCCAAAATTGTCTGAAGTAGAAATCCAGCGTAAAATCCTGAAGAGAAGAAGTAAATAATTCAGTTTCGGCTATATGTCTCATATAATTGTGAATCACTAAGCAATATGAATAAATAATTAGTAGACAGCGATCAAGTCACAGACCTCACTGTCAGTGATTCCAAAGGCTAGGTAAATTAATGATGATCAGTTGATTTGTTGATGTTTGAAATATAGTTGTGAGAGCTATGAATTGTAGATGCAGAAATAGGAGAAACACATGTAAAAGAAAGTAGACAAAGGTAAAATTAAAAATAATGCGCTATATATAAAACATTTAACATAGCATGCGTTGATGAAGTAGCGTAGTAACCTACGTTTGGATAGAACGGTGGTGAATTGCCACCGTTTCGAATAACAACAGTTTAATGCAAGTGCTGGAAATCGTCATGGAGATTATTTTTACACATGATATTTACGATTCAATTGAGCGAAGCTTGAACAGAGGAAACAAATGCTGTGTAGTGTGACACAAAGCCTAGGTAAAGTGATGTCTATTAATGAAATGGGTGCTATGGTGGGATAGGGCGAGGTGAGTGGGTGGTGGCGCAGGCTGGCACCCACGGCTCGATAAAGGCAATCTCTTAATAGAAGCTAATAAGCCGACAAGTACACAAATTGCCACGTGTAAGTTTGATTTATTGAAAAATTAACGTTCATTGTTCTCTTGGGTGTTTGTGACTCGTATAAACACACAACCTCTCTATGGCCATGGGTCACGTCTTACTGTGACCTTCCCAGCTTTGATTTGGTTTCCACTTAGGGGTCTTTCACCCAAACGCCTAGCAGCTCAAAACTAATACATACTTTGGAAGACCGGATAAAAAGTGAATAAATGTGATTAAATGGGCTCTACAGTACACTAAAGTACATAATATCCAAAAATATTTAAGCATATAATATAATTAGAACTATATAAACCGGTGTTCCAAATTACTCGAGAGCGTGGAAGGTAACGATCAATAATGCAATTTCAGTAGATACACATATATACGTACATACACATCAAACTACGAAATGAGTGACGAAGAATTACACAGTCGTCGCAAATCCATAGAATATCTTTAGCTTTCTACCGTGTGACAGCCGTTGCGTATCGCATCTCGCGGATTTATTATAGAATGATGAAAAAAAACGAAGTGTTGACGTCACTTGATAAATTTTTATTAGTATTTAAACTTCATGTATTTTACAACATAACTAAGTTGCACAAAAAAAATATTAAAGTGCTGCAAGATTTATAATAGCTTGAAAACATATATCTAAAACTCGTCAACATCACCACTTCGCATAAAATGATTTGTCTTTGGAATTACGAAAACTGCTGGACACACAACCTGAATATTTTTAAGGTAACGAATTGCTGTTCTTATTATGATGCCACAAACATGTTCGTTCAGAATTTACAGAATCAGGGGACACATAATAAGAAAGCAAGTTTGCGGACAAGGGCGTTTGCTGACAAACGCGGACATGCTCGCAGCCTCGTATCTAGGGCTGCTCAGCGGTCGAGTCAAGCGCGAGCTGACAGTGACGAGTACCATGAGCACTTCGGAGACGGAGCTGATAGAGAGCACATACATGGTGACGCCCACCTCCACTGGCGGACCTGCAATCAAGCCCAAGAGTGAGTCGCGCGCGCCTCGCGCCTCGCGCCGTGAAAACCAAACCAGAGGATTCGACGGACGTGACAAGATCGCAGCGGATGCCTACGCGATCGAACCGTGGACACGGGTGCTACAATGAACGGTAATGCTGGTGATCGTACTAAAGGACAAATCTTGCTATGTATGCGCTGTGTCTTTAATATTGATTGCTTTAAATACGAAATACCATTTTGACTTCAGACAGAGAGCTGATGGAGAGCACGTACATGGTAACCCCCACTTCCACGGGTGGTCCTGAAAACGACACAATATACATAACAAGTGGTCTTGTTGCGTCGCTATGATGTCGATGTCGAGGGAAGAAGTCGGAAAGTTACATTTTGTGCTAGATAGACACAATGCGATATTTATTTCAAGCAGAAATGTTGTTAGAGCTAGATGAATGTAAATAAGAGTAAGAAGAATTAGCGGCACTATTTCTACATAACGGAAATAAATTAAAATAACAATTTGCAATGCTTCACAAGCAATCACAGACAGGTCAGCATTTAGTAGCTATTGTTTTTCAATCAATTTGTTTTTATTGGCCAACGTTTAATAATTTAAAATCAAACTGTGAATAAAATCCTCGTTTTATAATAATACCTGCAAATTTAATTGTTTCTCGCATAAACAATTTTATATGGAGCTAGAAATTTCAGATTGTGTTAAAATTTTAATAGCGCGAGAGCTATAACTGAAGTAGATGCCAGGTGAAATTTATTTTGTTCTAACTTAGATTTTTATTGCGATGCGGGAAGATATTTTTACTAAAAAATTGTTAAAATAACATATATGTATAAATATAGGAATCTAAGGAATATATTATATTCCTTTATTTTTAGCCTTAATGGGTTAGTATGTACTTAAAGTTTTTTTTCTCTATGTTTTTCATCAAATATAATTTGTGATATTGAAAGTATATTCTTTGTTTAACTTATTTTGCATAGAATGAGCTAGTACATCATTTAAAAACCTGCGATATTTTATAAAATAGTTAAGAAATGGGATTTCATTTACAACTTTCTGCATATTACAAGGACATGTCGTGGTTACGGTTATGTGTATAAATCACTGTTTTCAACTTAGATTTCTTTACAGCACTTGTACCTGCAGAAAGAATTTGTACCAGCAACTACTAGGTACAGTCGGACATGTCAATACCTTCATAACATGCTAATTATAAAAGTACAATGGGAATATTCGTATAGTATACGTAGTATGCTGATAAATTTTCTATTTGCCTTATTATCTTAAATAAAAAACATTTTTTTGGCAGCGTCTTCTATATAAAAGTAAATAATATTATGATTCAAGTGAACATTCTACATATGAATTATACATACCTATGTTAGACCTGTGGGTTCGATTCCCACTGGAGGAATTGAATTATTTTATATTTTGATTTCCTCCTTCTGATAACGAGGCAAAGCGTGGCGTTGAGTTTCACCACTCAACACTCAATGTTTCCAGAAATCAACGGTACCCTGCTATGTTGGATTGGATGCAGCGTGAAAAAACATACCTATGTATGTGTGTACCATAACAAAAAAAAACTGAATTTATATCTTTTTTTTTTCATTATTTCATGTAACCATGTAAAATGTACACTGTACGAACAATATATATGATATTTGCTTTCAGATAACGACGTATGATAGAGTGATTTATATGATTACACTTGGGCGTCCATAAATATTCGATTTGCGAGACATATTTTACCAATGTATATTTATAAAAAAAACATTTTAAAGTGTTGTGTGGATAAATTTTAATTTATTTTACTATGTGACAAAACTTTACATATTATGAACTTTACATATTTTGGTAAATAGAACTTTGTACATAATATATAACTATTATCTCTTTTACACATTTCATAAAAGAGAACTTAAAATTTGAACTTTTAGATAAAATTTAAACATTGAAATGACGTCGGGGTCACCAATGTAGTGTTCTTATTATATCATGTGGATATTTAATAATATACGTATGTAGGTACATAATGAATTCCAATAAATGTAATATTTAATAACGACTACCGTACAGAAACGTTTGATACCGACTGATGTATCGCGCGTGGATTTAGACTAACATGCAACAATGTGTCCCTACAAATTCAATTCAAATATAAAATATTCTTTTTTCAAATAGGCAATTATTATAAGGACTTTTGAATCGTCGAATGAACATATATACCAAAAGCTACCACCGGTTTGGAAGGCAGTTCTGCTGAGAAGAGCCGGCAAGAAACTCAACAGTTGCTCTTTTCAAAATCAATGGTACAATCTATTACATTAGTTGGCGGCTATCCCGCATTACATTCAATAGACATTAATTCCATACATGTTTATCCTCTAAATACTCTTGAACCGTGTAATAAGCTTTACTTGTTAGAATTTTTTTACAGATATTTTAAATTTTGGAAGTGGCAAACTAAGAATACACTGCGGAATTTTATTATATACACGTATACTCAGACCCATAAAAGATTTATTAACTTTTTGGAGGCGAAAACTTGGTGTAACAAGCTTTTCTTTATTTCTCGTTCCTATCGTATGACTGTCACTATTTTTGCTATGATAGAATTTTCCTACAGAATTATTAATCAAAATTTTACTAGGAAAAGGTTTAAAATATTCGAAAACAATTTTTAAAATGAATATAATTACTCAGTAAACTATTATAATTTACTCACTATCATTTATTACGGATGAAGTTTCACGTTATGGCTCTACACAGAAATGTATATATATATGAAATATTTATTTAGTTATAACAGTTATAACAGTACTTTATTAAATATTCGATTTTATTTAAACAAACAAGATTTTTTTACACCAATTTCATGTACCAATAAAGCCACTAAAAGCGCTTTATTTGCATGTCAACATAACGGCCGTCAGTAAAAAAAAAGTTTGTTGTTCATTGCTGTGGGAAATTATGTAATAGCTGAAATAAAAAAAACTGATCTTGTTAGGAAATTAGGGTGCACGGAAATCTATATAGTAAAAGATCTACGTAATAACGTAAATTTTTTTTTATTCAGTACTAGCTATTCAGGGGTGATGAGTTTAATAGACAGATAAGACTATATAATTGTTCGTATCATTTTCGTATTCCTGCAACTTTTCCACAAGTTCAAAATATACTTACTTATCCCTAGCGGGGTTGTCAGAGAGAACGGAGCGCCAAACGCTACGGTCTCTACAGAGCTCTTTCGTCTCGTCCACTGTTATCAACCTCTTCATGCTCTTCGGGGTACGTTCTTTAGGTGACCTTCCTCCAGTATCTTTGATATTGTGTTTTCGAAGGTCAACCGAGGTTCCCCACTACTTCTCTTACCACTTTTCCATCATAAATCTTTTTTGCTATTCTCGCATCACTCATTCGTTCGACGTGCCCAAACCAGCTGAGCACGTTTTTCTTCATTGTCACCGTGACATCTTCGCTAGTACCTGCCATTCTGTGTATCTTTTCATTGCGGTTTCGATAACCTAAGCTGACTCCGCATATCCTACGAAGAGATCACATCTCCATAGTATTCATCTTTCTTTCATTCTTCTTCTGAAATACCCACGTTTCGCTGCCTTATAACAACGTCGATACCAACACTGCATTTTGTACGGCCAAACGCCCAGCTGTGCTGACGTTTTGCCGTCTCATTAATGCAGCTAAGGCTCCGCTAACCCTGTTTCCTGTAGCAATACGCCTTTCCACATCCATCTCGTATCTTTCAGTAGAGACTGAACATACTTCCCAAGTATTCACCTCTATCTATACACTGACATTGCATTCCGTCCTCTCTTCGTTTCTTTCAAACACCAGAACCTTTTTTAGTAAGAACTCGCATTCAGGCTTAGACCATTATTTTCACACTCTTCTTTCAGAGTAGAGAGAATATACTTAAGTTAACATTTTCATATTTTTTTAATACACGCAATTTTCTGAAGTGATAACTTCTTAAAATACAGGTATTAAAAACGTGCAAGCGGGTTAAGTGCTAAGTGTTGACTTCTGACGCATCTATTCATTCATATTTAGTTGTAACTAAATAATTAATTGTTACTATTAATCAATCTGTATATCATGTAAAACTATCCTCCGCAAAGCGACTTTATACACAACCAGTATTTTTTGTAAATATTTTTTTAAATTACTGGCTATCTGTAAAGTCGGTTATTTGTAACTCATCATAGATTAAAATTAAACAAAAACAGGTTTTTCATAAATGATTTTAATTGATAGTAGATAGACATAAATTTTAAAAATGGTAAAAAACTATACAACAAGGAAAATACCTTTATACCCGATATAAAACCACAAAATAATTTTAATTTATTTCTTTAAATTCCTTATATATACTATATATTTTTTTATGGAAAAAGGACAAGGAAAACAAGCGTTCGGGTCACCTGATGGTGATCACCGCCGCCCACGACCCCGTGCAACACCAGAGGGGCTACGGGTGCGTTGCCGGCCTTTGAGGTGGAGATAGAATATTTGAATCGTTTTGCTCATTAAATGTATAATATAATATGATTGTATAAGCATCTAGAAAATCTATTAAGTTATTACATATCTTCTTTCTTTTACCGAGCTATGTTATTGTTACCTGAATGAATTTTTGCTCTCAGATAAATCATAAAATATCAAGTTGTTACTTCAGTTGTAAACATCATAAAGAGTTGTTTTGGTGATTACTTCTATTTACTAACCTCCATAGTTGGGTCTTACTCTTTTGTCGTAACTTATACTAAAGGAATCCAGTATCGCTGATATATTGACATCTCCGAACATGCCCCCACCACCGGCACTGAAAAGAAATAATAAAATTGAGTCAACTAACTCTCTCGTCAACTCGTCAACTAACTCTCTTTCTCTGTCTTATCTGGATATAAAGAAATATAAATGTTAAAGTGATTTTTCTTTGTTACGTTTTACCACAAAAAATATACATTTTTTTAAGAATATACAATACTTTAAGAAAATATATTAAAAAAATCATGTTGGCATATATAACATCGAAGACTTTAAATATAATTGAACGTCATCTAATGTCCTACATTTTTCGTTCGTTCTTTGTTATTATTTAACTTTTAGGATATCTAATAAGATAAAATGTCTAATATGAAGTTAAGACTCGCTAATTTGAAAGTGGGGCCCTTTCAAAAGTATAGTTGATGAGAGATCAAAATTGAGCAGATGGTAGAACTCAGAGCAATTTTTTTTCGAATTAGATAACATTTATAAGATCATCGTGGTATAGGGGCACAGGCATGTTGCTGTAAACGTGAAGGTTACGGATTCGATTCCCACTTGGGGAAGTTAAATATTTAATATTTTCATTTCATCGCTCTTGTAACGAGGTAAAAAGCAGCGTTGAGTTGAAGCGCGCAATGGATTGAGAATTCAGCGGAAAGTGGCGGACGTGGCTTAATGGGGGACGAAGAGTTTTAACACCAGGTCTCTGTACCCATCCTATGTGCATATATGCGAAAAATAAGAAGTAGACAAACTTGGTAGCTCAAGTTTGTCTACTGCTTAATACTCCAAATCCAATTATATTATAATTCATGCCTCAATTTCCATTTAAAGTTACATGTTATAAATACCTATGTGGTACGCGCTTGGCGTCGTCACCAGGGCAAGAATTGAAAATATTAAATACTAGTGGCCCGCCCGCGGCTTCGCCTGCGTGAACTACGTTATTTCTGTCTCCATGAGTACCTACGTCCTATAATAAGTGAAGTCTATGTAAAACTTGAGACTCCTAGCATTCATAGTAACGAAGTTTCATACAAACTTTCAACCCCAAAAACAACCCCTCAGAAGTCGAATATTGCAAATTCCCGTCGAGCACCTACGTCCTATAAGTAACTCCTATGGAAAATTTCAGATTCCTAGCACATGTAGTTTCTGAGATTTCGTGATGAGTGAGTCACCTTTCGATTTTATATATATAGATTTCATTCTTCAAGTGGGAATCGAACACATAGCCGTTGCGTTCACAGTCGCACGCTTGTGGCTCTTTGTCACGACGACCTTAACTACTACTTGTTTACGCGTCTTACAGAAAATATAGGTACTAAAAGGAAATAAAAATATCAAAAGTTTCCATGTATTAATTTAACTTACATAAGTTGTATGTCATACTGTGATTGTTTTAACTATATCAGAAAAATAAATATACACATATGAATCCAAAACCCAAACACTATTCAAGTTACTTTACGTGCATATACTATTTACTACTGACCTAGTAACGAGGGCTACTGTGCTGTCGCTGTTCCCGATAGCCTTTTCATTTAAAAATATAAAAATAGCCCAAAAGTAAAATAAAAACAGACATATTGAATTGGATATTTTTCAGAAAAAAGCCTTTACAGTCACATGCTTGGGGTACAAGCGCCATGACTGGCCTCTCCGTAAATAAGTAGTAAAATAGTAAAGATGTTATAGTAAAGTTGTCGCATATTATGTTTCTTGAAATAAGTTAAACCAGCAATTATTTTCCAATTATCGTCCAAAAATCATAGTCTTATAACTTGTGAAGCTTTAATATTAAATTAATTTCTATTTCAACTTAGAACACAGCAATATAGCTCGAGTGCGGATCGCACCTACAACCAGTCGATTTTGCAGCACATTTCTGCCACTGCGCCACGACTGGCCAAAAAAAAAGTTAAAAAGTATTTATATAATAAAAAAACTATTTGATGTTGCTAAACTATAAGTATACTAAATTCATTTACAGATTTGTGTGAAACAAGAATTAATAGCCTTATTTCCACATTATTCAATGAAAATGTATTTAAACTTCTATTCAACTCCGATCTCAATAGCTAGCTAGTTTGCGGTCAGAGCTCATAAAGAAAGATGGCCGGCGTGTTTTAGTCACTGCAACCTAATGGCAATGCAAGACGAACTTATAATTTCAAAGCTTCACTTTCAGTGATTGTAGTTGCTTTTGCATAATTAAATACTCATACAGTCGGATTTGCACATCGACATCTAAGTACTTCTGATGTTATTTATTGATATTATTTATTGGTGTTATTTATTGATAATTTGACCATTATAAATAATCAATGGAAATAAGATAAATTATTGGATAAGTATAATTTTACAAATTTTGTATAAAAAAAGGTTGTATTGTCCTTTAAAAGATACCGTTCGCTCTTCTACATAAGAAAATAAGAAAAAGAAAGACTATGTTTTCCAGATATTAGATGAAATGTACACATCAATATGCACACAAATGCTATTCTTCTATGCAAATAAATATGCTTTCTTAAATAAAGAGATAATATAGCCTTTTATACAGGCCGTCATGGCGCACCGGCACACGAGTGTGACTGTAAGGCGACGATTCGATTACCACTCGAAGAAATGAAATATTTATTTGCATTTATATTTTCCTTTCTTCGCTCTGGTATCGAGGCAAAGAGCGGCGTTGAGTTCGGTCACTCAACACGCAATGCCTCCATAATTCGACGGAAAGTAGGGAACGGAACGGTGTCTTAATGGGAACGGAGTACCATAATACTAGGTTCCCAGGTTCTATCTGCCTATCCTACTATGTCAAGGATGCAACGTGAGCTATAAAAAATATCTCCATCATGGTAAAATTTCTCATCATGTTTAATGAAGTAAAAAAATAAAAAATTGACCATGTTTTTTATCTGTATCACTTTGCTTATCGATCTACTAATTATATTGTAGCATATTTTTATATCAATAGATCTTTTGAATTGTGACACCGTATAAGTAATTAAAAAGATTTTCAAAAGATGTTAAATAACATGATGTTATGAATAAAAAAATATGAATAGGAAAATAGATATTTTTGAAAAAGAATATCTCATTAAAATATATATTTTTTATTTTTTCTATAATGACTCCTTGAGAAAAGCATCTTCACTCATATTATTTAAATGAAAAATATTATCAGCATATAGAAAGTAGTATAGAAGATAATTTTCAAATATGGTGAATAATAAAACTACAAAAACCTATACAAATAAAATCTTAAGTTTTATATGAATCTGGAAAAATATATGTATATTGCAACTGCAATATGGTCTTATTTATGTAGCTTTATTAGCTAATGGCCAATGGCTTTATGAGCCATTGGAAAGTGGTGACTTCATTAACCTGAGACATCCATACGTAATTTGTAATCTATTTCCCGCTTCTGGCTTGCCTCCTGGGCCAGCAAAGTGCAGAAGATGTATGCTCGAGAGGGTGGAAGTTCTCAATCTGCTAAATAACGGGGAATTCCACAACAAATTTCCAATAGCGTAGCCTTGGCTGACCACATTGGAGTTGCTCCTAAATCACTATGCCGCTTTGTGGGCCATAAGAGAACATCTAGTAGGTGATGATGAGTCACCTATTACTAGACTGGTGATAATAATTATTTATCAAAGAGATAAGTGAGGGACGTCCGTTAGTCTCATGAATTTGGTCAGTATTCAGTCCACTTTAACTCCATCCGACCTTATTTTAAACTTAGAATAAATTCATAGTTCCTACACCATAATAATAATTCCATAGTTCCTACATCTCTTCCTCCGATCATCCCTGGGCGGTGATCATTCCTATGGTTACTCAAAAATGGACCATGGCTGACTGGTCAAAACAAAGCATTTTTATATTCGCTAACGGGTTTCTACGTATTCTGTTGACTTGCGTCTTCATTAGGTCTTAAAACACGGCGTTGCGAGACCTTAACCTTTAACTATGGACGTGATTTTTTTATAACACACACATGGACGTCGGGTCTGTCAGACCAGTGTATTTATTGGTCATATTCCGTCTGTTTTTAAAAGGAAGAAGCCAATTTTATGTTTTAGTTTACATGAATAGCCTCCAATCAAATAAAATCAATATAAATAAAATCGCTTTTTATTAAACTTTACGCATCACAACGATTTAAGTAACTTAAAGTCACAATTTCAGTCTTTGGCCACGTGGGATGCCTCTTAAGAAAATAATACTATAAAAAAAAGACAGATAATAAAATAAATATTTTTTTAACTAAATATAAAGTCTAACAATTAAAAAAAAATAAAGAAATAACATCTTATGGTATAAAATAAAAATTTTGACAACATCTCAAGATAAGGTACAATTGAACATCGATACACAATGGCTTTCAACATTGTAGGCTAACAGGACGATTGCAGTCAACATAAGTATGTGTAGTCTTTCTATATATCTTATGGGGGCAAAGTATACATGTTTTTCAAGAACCCAAAACTATTTTTTTAGCTTCATGTTCAATAAATGATAGATCAGATCGCGAAACGCGAGTCAAAGTCATTCTCAATTCTTAGAGTAGTTTAGTATACGAAACGCGTCTTTTTATTTGATAAAGTGCTATTTTCTTTATAAAATGTCGTCGTCCAATTCTTCTGTTTGATGTTGATTATAAAGTACCCATATATTTGTCCCTGACGTGCTTAGTCGATCATTTTTTTCCATTTTATCATAAAAACTAAAAAAATTGAATCTTTTTTACGTAAATTATATTTATATTACTAAAATATATAACAAATAATGCAAAATAATATATGATATATAACAATAAAAACATTTCAATACAAATAATACAATTAAAATATTAAAGTATATTTTGTAATATTTTAAAAATGTATGATGTTTTGAAATCATTATGTATGGGAAACATGGACGTCGGGTCTGACAGACCCAAGTCCCGTTTAAAAAGTTAAATACTCACGTGTTTTGAACCCAGAGACACAACCACTGCTATCTACATTCATTTTGTCATTAATACGAAAGGTACTGAGCGACTCAGTGGGGGAGGTCACCGAGAAGTGGCCGATTTGTAGAATTCGTAGACCTAGATGGGTCTGTGAGACCCGACGTCCATACTTAAAGGTTAAGTAAAATAATATGAACTCTAAATTGTTAATGAAAGTTAAACATAATTATCATTATAATTATTACATGGTTCGTATACAATGTTGTCGTGATCTTGCTTTTTATTTATTTTACTTATATTTTTTTAATGGGAGATATTATTTAATTTTCTTGGGAAAAACATCATTTTTAACACTAGGCTTTTTGTACACCTATATAAGAAATATGCATGAATGAATGTTGTAATTTTATACATTAAAAAGTGTTATTTTATATATTCATTATATTGCTACCATTTTTATTGTTTTTAAGTTGTTTTCTATTATACAAATTCTATTTATTTATTAGCTTGTTAAAACTTAGGTTTACAAAATTCCTTTCAAAACTATTTCAATTGTAATTGAAAAAGTTTTCCCCTGCATTTCGTTCAAACTTTACCAGATTCTAATCAGCGATAGCGAAGATACTGTACACGGCTTAACGGAAACGAAAAGAAAATAAATGATGGCAGAACTCAGCTAGAGAATTTCTCTTTTAAATACATAAGGGCTAAGTTACAATAAGAAGATTTTTATTAACAAACTAGCGACCCGTTGAGGCCAGTAGTGGTCGAGGCGCAAAGTCTGACTGTATATGGGGGTCTGGGTTCGAATTTCTTTTCTTCTTTCGAATAGTTTTTCCTTTCCTCTGATGTCGAGGCAAACCGCGGCTTTAAAGCCACTTAACCTGAAATGCAAGAATTCAAAATGGGGAACAGACTGTCTTAAGGTTCCCTTTGCCTGTCCTGCTGCGTTCATGCTATCTAGCGCGTTATCTCAAGATACTGGTTCGGTCAAAAATCTATTTGTGTGTGTCCATTTATCGAAGATGGCTATAAGATCACGTTAATAGTTTGTGCCCGCGGTCAGAGTTATCACTTAGAATGTGTCATGTGTCATACACAAGTCTTAGCAATTTCCTTGGACTATGCGGGGGAAGCCACACATAAAAGTTAGTATATTACAAAAATAACAGAAACCTTTATATACATTTTCCACGATTTTGTTTTTGATATTTGAAACTGTTCCACGATATTCCAATATAACATTTTCAACAGTATAAGCAAATATTCTCTAGAATATTTATTTTTCTAACTTATGAAGAAAATTTAAATACAAAAATATAACTTATATAGCTTTCATTTAAATAAACCTATAAGAGATTTGTATTATAAAAAAATCATCTCCCACGAAAAATTAGTTTCCTTCGAAAAAGATGATTTTAAAACTAAAATGCATAAAACACCAAACATTCAAAATGTAACTAGAGTTTAAACACGACTTAAATTATATATTTCAAAAGTCTCATATCAGAAAGTATGGCGTTTCCAAATGAAACAAATCGATACTCCTACAACACTGAAGCGATTTATCATGATGTGAGCGAGTGAGCGCACTCACTGAGCTCGGCTTTGCTATCAACCTATTTCCATACGACTGACATGCTCCAATTACTCGTGATCTTGTATAAGGGTACTAAAATACAGATTTTCCATAAACAGTTACAAATTACTCATCTATATGTTTATCAGCTGCCTAAAATTAGATTTTCCGGGAAAACGGTTGTTGAGCCTACAGCGCATGGCCCTTTTTGGGAATTATTGCTTCTAAATATGAAACCTTCAGATTTGGAAATAAGGACGCTTGTTGTATTCGCACAAGATTATGCCCTTTTCTTTTCTAACATTTGGGGTGTCACGCAGGCACGTGTAAGATGAAAGATGCGGTTCGAGGTCAAACCAGCGCTTTGGCCAAGTTCGAAACTTAATAATGAAGAACAGATTGAAACAATTGGATCATCATTGCCACGAATAAATATTTCAGAAGAAATTTAATTTTCTTACATGACACAATAATTATATTATAATTAAACAACATATAATAATCATAAGGTTATATCAAATATGAGAATCAAGCTAATTCTAGAAAATACTTCCAATCAATAGCTATTTTCAGGGAATTCCTTCACAAACTAAAATTTCGAAGTGTTTAAAATGCATACATTATCGGTACTACCACAAGTCGAACTAGCCGCATAGGCTAGCATTGCGTCAATCGTTTATCCCTTAATGCTTCAATAAATTGTCATACATTTACAAGCTGTTGTACTATAAATTTCTAAAGGATAAAACGTAGGTAATAGTGTGAATGTTATATATCAAGAACTGATGAAGAGTTTGATAATTAGGCACCCGTGGAGCAAATTATAGGAGTTATAATATGTGTAGACTTATTTAGATGAAAATAAGAAAATTATTATTACCACTAGGATTTCTTTGCCTATTCGATTAAATGTGTAATAATAAATAAATAAATATTACATGCCTACTTAATATGAAACTCTGGTCATCTGCAATGTTCGAAGGTCTCCAAAATTGGAGGATCAATATTCTAATGTTCCGCATCTAAGTGGCTTGCGTAGTTGACTATGATATGAATAAACTTTATATCCTTAAAATCAGCTTCACGCTACACCAAGGTAGGAAGAGGGAAGCTAGTGCTAAGACATTTCGTTCTCCACTTTCCGCCAATTTTTCGAGGCATTGCGTGTTGAGAGTATTATACATATTATATTTATTTTATATAATGTATGTATTCTAATATCTCCTTCTTCTTCCTGGCATTAATCCCGGCTAGTAGTATATATAGTATTCTAATATAATATACAACTACCTTGTACTTGTGTACAACACTGTATCAAACCATCATAAAAGGTACCTAGATTGTGTTTGCATAAACCCCAAGCAGTTTCCGCAAATAATTCTATACGTGGCGTTGTTATTCTCATTCGTTGCGCATGCGCGATGTGGACACCATTAAAAGCTTTCAATTCGAAAGATAGATACATAGATAGATACACACTTTACTTCTAATTTTATATCTTCTATCTAATATTTGTATCTTTCAAATCCAATAGAAACTAGTAACGTCTTATCATAAAAATTTGCGAAATTGGAATGTCTGACATTATATTCTGATAATGCTAAAATTACGATATATAATATGCTAGTGGACCCGAACGCAGCTACGCCCGCTTGAACTATACGAATATTTATTTCATTATTTTCAGTTTTCAATAGAGAGATGCGTTAAGCAAGCTCATTTTGGGTGACGTTTTCTAACAACAAACTTTGCAAATCGTTGCTTAGCAACGACAGTTGTTATTAATATGGCGGAATAAATTGCATGTCAAATTAGTAAGTATTTTAATATAATGGTATATACCGAAAATATTATAAATATGAGAAAAAAAAGTATCTATGTTCATCCCGAGACCCTCAAGTATCTCTATATGAGTATTTTGTCACATTTAAATTAGCGGTTTGGCCCTGATTGCGTAAAAGACAGCCAGACAGATAGAGTTACTTTCGAATTTATAATATAGGTATGGATTATAAAAACATACATAAGTTAAGAAAACAACTATTAATCCCAAATACATAGTTTATATTCATTAGAACTGACCAAATTAAGTTAACGGCTTATATAAAGTGATTTATATTGAAGTGTGAATAATACCGCAAATGGATATGTGCTCGTGAAACTATGTGAGAAATCCCGCGAACTATGCGCTCTATGAAATATTGGAGCTTTAGTTTAATATGCATATTGTGGTTGAAAATTTTACACTCGTGTTTAAAATTATTGATTAACAATATATTTAATTTAGTCTTTAGCCTTGATTTTTTTTATTTTTATCCTGTTTTATAAATGAATAAAAATTTTTTTTCTTATCCTATCCTAGATCTTATATATTATATATTTCGCGTCTGTCTGTTGTTTCTAACTCTTCTTCTTCTAAACCACCCAACGGATTTTTATGCGGTTTTCACCATTAAGTCGAGTGTTTTTCGTAGAAGGTTTATATATAGTTTATTATTTGTACATTCTTATGTAAATTAACATAAATACGATAAATATGTATAAAGTCCTACCCGTTGAGACACTTTCGCGCATGCGCTGCTTTAATGGTAAGTACTACATGAAAATAATGTACTGGAGTATTGTTCCTTAATAAGATTTACACAAAACAGCACATATACAACATATACAACAGCATACGACAGCATATACGTATATTTTAAGGATAACGTGTAGTGATCATATTTCTGTCTAAAAATAGTAATTTCAATATATTTTTTATTGTGAGGGATATTTTTCCATAATGGTATTAATCCTTATCCTTTAAAATACTTTATTAATTTCCTAGGTTAAACGAAGAAAAATTTGCTTTTTTACTATTTCGAAAATGCGAATAGTTTTAGAGAAAAACGCATTTAATTGTTGACACATCACGCCGCTGACACATCAACTATATCGAGTCATGTTTTACTTATCCCTTACTTTCAGCATATAAATAAGTATATTAGTTACGTTGGCCATTTAATATAGATCAATTGATGATTTTTTTAAGCTTACATACTCCTGTTTCGATATTCTATGTAATCCTTCGATAGCTTAGTTGGTAGAGCGGTGGACTGTAGCGGTCCAGGTCGCTGGTTCAAATCCAGCTCGAAGGTGATCTCTAAGCGTTCAGATCCTTTTTTCGTATAATGGTATTATTTTATTATTTTTATTATTTTCGTATATTTTATCAATTATTTTTTATTACTATTTACAGTTTCCTAAAAAAATACTATATAGAAACATATACCATATAAAAATACAACATAATGATAAATAAAAAATTACATAATATTAACATTTTAATTCAGACGAAGAAATGTGAGAAATTTTACAATTTATAATTTATTTGTCTACTAACAAGTAACAGTAATGTATTTCCACGCGACGTAGTTGGTTACATCTTTCGTTTAAGTATTTTTGAGTAAGAGAATAATATGTAGTCTGTTGTTTATAATTTCTTTCGTTAAAGTTCTCTGTTGTTTGTGTTATTTATTTGTGTAGATATTTTAAAACAATTGGAAAATCCTTATTAAAACTACGAAAATGCGGGTTGCATTAGGGTTTAATTAATTTTCACATTATCTTAAGTGCTTTGCAAACAAACACTAAATGAATAATTTAGTAGTTAAAGCGGACGAAGCCGCGAGCCGCTAGTTACTTATAAAATTGGGTAAAATACGAGATAAGTAAGCTGTAAAAGTATTTTTTTCTTTTGCATCTCCACGCTGTATCCAGATTACACAGCAGAGTAGGCAGAGTGAACCTAATGTTACAACACTCCGTTCCCCACTTTCTGGCGAATTCTCGAGGCATTACGTATTGAGTGGCAGAACTCAAAGCTGAAATCCGCCACTTACCATGGAATGTCACGAAAATTTTGCGGAAAGTGGAGAATAAAGTGCTTAATATTAAGTTCTCTCTCCCAATCCTACTGTATGCAGGTTACAGGGTGAAGCTAAAGAGATCGTTATTATATAACATATAATATGATGATTATTATGTCGATGATTTCAAATATAACACACCTTTTATAAAATATTCTAAATCCATACAACTATTATACATACTCAGTCTGATATCGATTTTGATGTTCATACAAAGTTACATTAAAAAGGGGATCGCGTGAGCTTTCGTCCTCGCTATAGACGTTTTATATTATGCAAATAAACTCAGCTTATAGAAGACCTTCAACAAAAGGAAAAATACCAATTCTATTATATAGACATGACGAGTTGCATGCTAGAACAAATAGTTTTGATTTATTATTTTGTATTTATTTATCAAGTTTACACGCAATCGTAGGTTATACTACTATATAATATATTTGCTTAGTGTTAGCTCACCATGTTAAGATTTTTTGATTTTTTAGAACATTAAAAGTAACATAAAAATTCAAGTTATATCCTTTTTTTACATTTTAAGACTATGTTTAATGTTTTAAAGATGAAGTTAGATTTTTTTATCGCTTTCACAAGAACTACTTGTTCGATGTTAATAATTATTTGTATATATAGTCCATTTTTCGAGGAAGGTTATTATATAAAAGCTATAAACTGCGGTTAAAGTCAAGTAAAGTATAAAAAATATTTTATAATTAAATATTTTTTATTTTATTACAATCCTGTATACTAGATTTGATGTAGCAGGTGGCGTTAAAATCAGTTAGTTTTTTATGGCTATTCTTGTTTCCTCATTAACTAGTTATGGTTCTCACATATCAACCTAATTTGGTAAGATATTCTAAACTCATCGAAAAGTCTATCTATATCTATATCAACATCACAGGGAAACATATAACATCTATAAGCACTTATTGGTAAAGTATTGGGAAAGCGTAGATAGCGGTTAATACTAGATGCTACCTTGATAAAGTACTTGAAATTTATTTATTTATTTAGGATTGACAACAGAAGTAACATTATAACATGGCCAAATTACATCGAGATCTATTTATAAACTAAATGTTTTCCAATTAAAGACAATCACAGCATGTATCTACTAATAAAATTACAATTGTTATTAATTAACAGAATAAAAATTGTAATTGTAAATTAAAGTAATATAAAAGTCATACAGTAAAATAGTCATAGAAAAATGTCAATTAATTGAATGTCATATATTATAGATAAAAAAAATATAGTTATCAAATAATATATGAACAAAACAATCAATAGAGCCTGTGATCAATCACCAACCGAAACAAGGTTTTCTGGACCCAAATAGAAATACAAAATAATAGTAAGCAAATGTAAAAATTGAAAGTGATATGAATGGCATTAAAACAGAATAAATTTAAAAAGTTTCACATTCACTTTCATCAGAGCTTCAATGAAACTATTTATAGTGCATACGAGAATTCTGAATTAGACCGATCGATATACAACTAGCGTAGGACGATACTATCGTTAGAGCCTTGAATGTGGAAATATTTATGCAATATCAGTAAGGTGTTTACTGTTTTTATTATTTTAAGATGTAATTATTCAGTAAAGTTTTAAAAAAACTTTGGAAAAAGATGTGAGCTTCGGAGCCCACATATTCCCACTTTTCCACCGGATTCTGAAGGCATTGGATGTTGAGTGACGGAGCTCAACCTAAGCTATGCCTTGACGCCAGAATGAAAAAATGAAAATATTAAATATTTTATTTTATAGAGCGAAAATCGAACCCAGAACCTGTCTCGTTTACAGTCATACTTTGTGCCCCTGGGTCACGAATGACTTCTGTTAGTTGTAGTTCATTAATATTATTGAAATGATTTAACTCAGTTTCTTCCTCATCCAGTTTTTGATAAAAAAATATTGCCTTTGTAAGTATGCGAAATGCAATAACTAAAGCAATAATAGCTTTCTAACCATTTTCCATATCACTTTTACATTTTAGATTTAACATGAACACAGAAATAAAGGTACTGAGCGACTGCGTCAGATTTTACGCCGAAATATTGTCAATAATATTGTGTAGTATGCGGGGCCCTATCAATCAAATCAGCCTATTCGGATCCACTACTAGGCATAGGTCTTCATAGGTCTACAACAATGTGATATTAGAAGGATTCCTTTTTTCTATTGAAGTACGGAATTCTCCAAGCATATAAAAATCCAATTTTAATAATGACATTTCAAATTAAAGTCATTTTTGAATAAAATAATATTTGACGTATAAAAGCTACGGACATCAGAGAATTTCTAATAAAAAGGAGCTTTCTAAAGTGGCGTTTAACTACATTCTTTAAAACAATTAAACGACCGGATAGCCGGTGGCAAGAAATAATGTAATAAAAAAACACTGTTGGAATAAAATGGACTTGAATTTTCTTTTCTCAAAGAATTTTATTTAATATCAAACTTCCGCAACAAAAATTAAGACTTAATTTTTGTGTATATTACATAAAATCTTTGGGTGTGTGGTATCTATACTTGTTGTCTTCTTTAGCGTAAAGCTGCCCATAGCAAGGTAGGCAAGGTAGCAACCTAGTGTCAAAACACTCCGTTTGCGCTAACCACTTCCGTTCCCCATTTAGAACTCAAAATCGCACTTTGCCATCCTCAGGAATTATTCATTAATTTACAGTAATTTAACTTTGAAATTACTCTTTCGGTATATGAAATAAAACACTTTTACATGAAATTATACATATACATATAAAAACGTAAGCTTAATTTAACTTATACATATTTACTGATTTTAATTTCAATTTCAGTGTACTGTAGCCAAAAGCTGGTCATAAAAGAAAATGGTATGAATTCCAAATTGGAAGCTTTACCTTTGAACAACAGATAAATATTTTATTAATCCATTCGTCGCAAACGATGTGCCGCTGTATTTTGAGTATTTGGTTATTTTTTCAGTAATGTACTTGTGATATTTTCAAGTCACATTTGAATATATTATACAAAAATTATATTATTAAGAAGCAAAATAAAGTAAGTTTATCCATTGTAAGAATTAATGTTAAAAAATACATAAAAAAGATTTACCTATTTTATAGATTAGATTAGATTAGATTTAATATCAAGAATTTTCACATCCGTTTGTCTGCTTTATTTAAATACTAGCGATCCACTCGCAGCTTCGCTCGCTTTAATGAAAGAATTATCTTTAAAACATCACCGATTATAATAAAGTTTGAAAATTAGACTCTTAAAAATATTTAATTGAACATTTGTTTCATGGTTTTCTAGAATTCACCCCCTAAGGGTGCAAATAAGGGGTTGAAAGTTTGTATGGAAAAATCTTTAAATCGCTACCGATTTTTATAAAATTTGAAATTTAGACTCTTAAAAATATTTCATTGAACATGTGTTTCATGGTTTATCAGAATGCACCTCTAAATAAGCAAGCAAAGCTGCGCGCGTCCGCTAGTTTAACTATAAATCTGATATATTATAGAATAATATATTGAACAAAATACTTTATATTGATGTCACTTTTTTATTTATAAACCGTTTTAAATAAAACAAACACTAAAGGTTATAGGAAGCTTGCCAAAATACAATTTAAATCGAATAAGCCGTTTCTGAGATTTCCATACACAAAGAAACGTACAGACTGATAAATAGACAAAATTTTTAATTAAAATCTTATATTCAAATTTAATAAAATTATCAACTAAAATAGACAAATGCCATGTAATGTTAAACATATTAAGTCCGCTTCACGCTGTATTCCACACAGAGCAGGATAGGCAGAGGGTGAGAGGCCTAGTGTTACGACACACCGTTTCCCACTTTCGTTCACGTTACATATAGAGTGGCGGAAATATACATTTAAATAAAATATTTCATTTCCTCGAGTCGGAATCGATCCTACAAACATTCGTGCCCCTGCATTACGACTTGCCTCAGTTAAAAAAATAATATAAAAAATCTGTTTTCTGTAAAATTTCATTAATGTAATTTAATTAGAATGTAGCTAACGAGCGTAGTATCTACTAATCGCCCCGGCCAATTAAGAGAGAATGATCCAATGAGAGTATGAATTATTTACGCTTCTAATAGGGTAAAAGAAATCGGGTAAAAAAATACAGTTTAAATTAAGGCAACGAGGCCTTAGTGGCGCAGCGGCACAAGGGTGTGACTATAACGCGACGACTGTGGGTTCGATCCCCACTCGAGGAAATGAAATATTTATTTACGTTTATAATTCCATTATCCAGACCTCAACGGCGCGCTTTGCCTCGACATCAGAGCGAAGAAAAATATACAATTTCTAAGTTAGAATATCATTTAACATCTATCATCTTAATTTACCTAAAGATAGTTAAAAGGATAATAGCTCTATCTGTATAATATGTCGAATATAAGCGGAAACATAAAAGTTCTGAGAAATAAACTAAATCTAGGTAGGTGTGTATTTTGAAGGACCGCCCACCCGGGCTGGGTCGATCTCACAAGCCGGCCAGTGAGAAGTCACTCTGTTCTTCTCTCTCTACCTATATCGTACATAATCTGACCGAGATACAAAATGATCAGTTGAAAACGAAAATAGATAGTGCTGCCTACATATACATATATGTACTTTTGTACATATATGTGTACATAAATCCACTTATACGAGTAAATAGCGAGCTAGAATTGGAAATAGAGGATATATTGTGTTCGCGACAGGCTTACCGAATCGGAATATAGATGAAAATTTAAGGTTTATGAATACGTTTTTATAGATAAGCTTTTGATAGGTCATTTTGATGAATAATTTTTGAAGCATTGCGTGTTTGGCAGACACCAGAGCAAAGAAATGGTAATATAAACGTAAATAAATATTTGACTTCGTCGAAAGGGGATCGAACCCATAACCGTCGCGTTACAGTCACGCCCTTGTACCGCTGCGCCACGACGGACGGAAGATATTTTGTGTTTCTAATTTTCTTTATATAAAAAATTATAGTGACAGAAACATTCTTGAGCATACCAATAAGTTTAGCATTCCGTTACTCAACAAAAATTGTGACTAAAACGGACGGAAAGTAACTAACGTGACACTTATTACCAAATTCTGCCTATCAAAAATGTATAATAAAAACTAGGCAAAGTAGAATTTAAATATAATTATTTCCCCTAACGGAGATTGAACCCAAAACCACTGCGTTAGATACTGTCTCACTTACCCCACCTGATGACCTATATATAAAGTAGTAACATGTTTATATATAAATTAACAGTCTTATTTAGTAACTAGTGGACCCGGACGCGGCTACGCCTGCTTCAACTATAAGAATATTTATTAAATATATTCATGAAAATATTTTCAATTCTCAATAGAATTAGTAAGAAAATATAAGCTCAAATAATCAAAAAGAATAATAAGTAGATACACATTATTAGAAAAAAATATCTGAGTTATTGAAATGAACTAACAAAAGGATTAAAAGTAACTAAAGGATGGATATTCTTAATATTAGAAAAAGGACCTAAAGTTTTCCGTACGTGCGTACATAGATATCGACTCTACGAAATAACTAAACATTTCTCTCTATTAAGCAGGATAATTTTAGCGGGCAATATCAAATAAAATAAGAAGAGAATCAAAGTGTATTTTAAATTAATTATAAACAACAAATAAAGTTCGAAAATGTATGAAAATTTATAAAACAGTCAACGTCATCTGCCCGTTCGCGTCGGTCATACTGTGTCGCCCGCTAGGTGGGTAGGTCATTTGGAATCAGTGACATCTCCTTAATTATTTATTAGTATGTTATACAGTAAACTATAATTTCAATCTAGATAAAATGCTAAAAGTGACTATTATATTTATTTTCATAAGGATGAATATCAAAACGTCGCGGTAGCGGTCGCGTAGCAACGACGGTTGTTATTAACATGGCAGAATAAATTGCATGTCAAATTAGAATGTACTTTAAAATATATTAGTATATATGTGTAATGTATATGTTATATAGCCTATAGCACTTCTGAAGAATGCAGCTTTCATACAAAACAAAAACAATGAAAATTGGACCAGTAGATCCAGAGATCTTAGCGTTCAAACAAACAAACAAACAAACAAACAAACAAACAAACAAACAAACAAACAAACAAACAAACAAACAAACAAACAAACTCTTCCGCTTTATTATATTAGTATAGATATAGATTTCTCTTGGTCCGAAATATTCATAAATTTTGCTAGCAACAATGCATTGTATTGTGCTTCATGACAATTGGCCTAACCGAGATATGCTAATCAAATCTGTGTAGAATAGCAGGAAATGGCCCTAGCATCAATTGCTTGTAGTGTAGGGCTTATAGGTATCGTGATGAGGGTCAGTGTAGACTAGGGTTAGGTTTGCTTTGACACCAGAGAGAAGAGATGAAAATATTGAATATGTAATTTTTTCGATTGAGAATCGAACCCACAACCTATAGCGTCTACAGGCACACGTTTGTGCTCCTGCATCAGTACTGCCTCAGCCTCAATAATTTTTTCTTTGATCTATGTTAACAAACAGTGTTGTATTGGGTTTTGCATCTATTAACGTCTCTAGAAACTGAGAGAAAGTAGGAAACGTAGAGAATAGTCACTTAATTCTTCTGGAGCTGAATATAACCTTTAATTGACGTTTGAAAATTATTTTAGTGAAAAAAATCAGAGAGCTAACATTAAGGTATAAAGTAATTGTAAAATCGAAAAATCCGGCACTTTCAATTATAATAATTTAAAACTACAAAAACATTTAAATACCTTTTATTTAATGCTTTTCATTTTAAATATTTATGAAATGGCTTTTCTTTGCTACTGTATTATTAATTAAAGATTGATCAAAAAATTCATAATAATATTTTTTTGTATTGGAATGTGGAGCAGATCAGGTCAGCATCTTTGTTTAAATATTTGAAGAAAATGTTATTAAGTCTTCCATTTTGTGTTTTTTCTCTCTTTGAAATTTATTGTGTAACAGCATAATTGAATAACATGAATATTAGTATTTCTTAGTATAAATCATATATATATATATATATATATATATATATATATATATATAGACTAGCGGACGCGTGCAGCTTCGACCGCTTATTTGCACCCTTAGGGGTGAATTAAAATAAACCGTGAAACACGTGTTCAATGAAATACTTTTAAAAATCTAAATTTCAAATTTTATAAAAATCGGTGCCGATTTAAAAATTTTTCCATACAAACTTTCAATTTTACCCCTTAGTTAATTTTACCCCTTTAGGGTTCAAATTTTTCAAAATTCCTTCTTAGTGGATGTCCAGATTACGAAAGTAAACATCTGTCCAAATTTCAGCGGTTACGGCTGTGCGTGCGTCTTACCTCAGTCAGTGAGGACAAGTCCTTTTATATATATAGATAACCATAACGTTTAGCACATAGCAGGATCGGAAGAGGGAACCTAGTGTTAGGACGGAGTATGATAGTATTAATTTGACTGAGTTACTAATAATATGAAAAAAGCTTTTAAATAAAGTTTCCAGAAAGTATAAACATAAAATGGAATATCATTAGTAAATGGATGTACACTCCCTCGCTAACCCATCAAGCTATTATATATCTTAATATTTTTCCATAGAAACTGCACCCTTTACTTTATATTGGGGTCATTAAGCTGTTAAACGCGTACGTAAATAAGCAACATTAGGTTTGTGGACCCAATTTGAAGCTTTCTAAATAATGCAAATTTTAACTTTTTTTGAGGTTAGTCGCAGCTGGGGAGAGGGGGGGGGGGGGGAAATTGAAGCGACTGTAAACATGACAGATTATGAGTTCGGTTCCCACTCAAGAAAATAAAATATTTTATAGTTTATAGCTCTGGTAGTTGGCTGGTTTCGTTCCGGGAGGTTCCTAGGTACTAGAGCGAAGAAATGAAAATTTTCACTAAAACTGTAACTTTGTGAAATTCAGGCTATAATTAATTTACTTAACCTATTGGTTAAGTAAGCTAATGCAACGGTAAATCGTTTTCTGTTGGATTACAGAAGCAGTCGATTTACTTTTTATTTTGGTAGAGGGAACCTAGAGATTTTGTAAAACTAAGAACTCTATAATTAGGGTTCAATATTAATAGTGAAACAAAACAGTCTAAAACCTTGAAACCGATTATACGATTTCGCGGAGAGTTTCGTAATAAATTTCAAAATATATTATGCAGCCGGTTAATCATTGTCTGCACGAAGCGCTATTAAAACTTAAACAAGTAGGTCAAACTATTGACTTATCGATAATTGTAGCTTTTATGTTATTTGCCTTACGTGGAAAATATATTTTAAAAATTATATAATTTAAAGTTATTTTTATTATAAATGAGTAACAAAGGAGTAGTTTTTATAATAATATTATTAAGGTCATAGATAAAATACATTCAGAGGTCTTTTATGGCGCAGGTACAAAACGTGTTACTGTATATGAAAATTGTGTATTGAATTTCCACTCAAGGAAATAAATTATTAGATATTTTCATTTCTTTGCTCTGGTAGGCAAAGTAGGTAATGCGGGATACAGCATGAGGCTAATTAAACTCTCTTAAGTATGAATTTCAAAATTACGTAATTTAAATATGATATAAATATGTAACATATTTATAATATATCGTGGAAACTATTTCTCTTATTCACTGTAAACGTTAAAATTTGATGTAATAGATTAGAGCTTTTTTTTTGTAAAAAAGTAAACGAACAATAAAGAAAATGAACGCTGTGTTATTGTATATTAAGTAATAAGACTGAAAAAATATGTAAATTTAATAATTCACAGGGTCACAAGGGTGTGACTGTAGGGTTCGACCCCCACTCGACGGAATGCATTATCATTTCCTAACATTTTAATTTCTTCGCTCTGGCACCAAAGCAAAAATCCGGCGTTATGTTCCGTCACTCAACACGCAATGCCTTTAAATAATTCAGCGGAAAGTGGGGCACAGAGCGTCGTAACATAAGGTTCCTTCTATCCACTCTGCTGTTTGCAGGATATAGAGTGAAACTGATAATAACTATACAATTTTTTCATGAAAACCAAACGTCAAAAGTAATGATTATTAAAATTTGTCTTTTATATTTCTCAATGTTAAATATAGTATTCAAAGCTGTCAGATCCAGAGCTGCACTCGCGTTTAAGTTTAATGTACGGGAAAACTATCGAAGCATTGTAAACTATGCATTCAATAAACTTATATATTTGCATTCAATATATTTTTCTTATTTTATTATGTTGTTATTATGTTATATTAAAATTTTTAAAATATGTAAATATTGTTGTATGTGTTAGTATATATATATTTGTTATATAATATAATATTTTATGTAGGTAAATATAATTATGATTTTTATATAAATTTCAAATTGATTTTAATCAAAATAATATAAGTAAAATCAAAAATATAATATTTTCTTCAATATTTATAAAATATTTAATAAGCAATTTATTTTTAGTATTTTTTAATATTAATAATTCAAACAAAAAAAATAATATTAAAAAATAAGTAGATATTTCATTGGATAAATTGTAATTTTAAAAAAGTATTAAAAAAGCATTTAATGTATTTTTTATTCCATGAAAGAAAGTCCCGTTAGAAAGAGACAGCCATGCCTTGTCGGGTTCTCTTCGCCAAATCGATAACCTTGGCGTCACTTCTACGCAATTTCTAATTTTATTACTCTTTACTCAAAAGTTAAATTAAATAAAGTCCTAAGTTCCTATTAATATCTTAATAAATAAAAAGAGAGTTTTAGAAATCTGATTTTCTTTTTCTTTTGCACTAAACAGTTAAATGGAACCGCAAACCATCGTATGCTTTGCGCATGTCACAATCTAAGAGCGGCCATCTTTCTCCGAGGTCCTACGTTAGCGCACTAAAAATATTTTTTTCTATATAAAATACTATTCTAAATTTCTCTGAGTGAAGATTTAAATGAATAAATTTATGTTTACAGTATCATGTAGTAATCTAACGTAAACTCAGGTGCAAAGTGTATCATATCACAACGAGTGAAACTTTCGACACTGTTCTAAACTTTCAAGTGAAAACTTCAGGTAAAACTTTGTTTTAATTTAACTTTTATCGTTTAACAAAATAAAATGACCATTTTATATTAATTTAATTTAAATAAAACATGCACAGAAAATTTTGGAAAATCACCAAAAAAAAAATTTAAAAAATTATATTATTTTTTTAATTTAAAATAAAAAGTTTTTACAGGTTTCCCGAGGTACTCACGCAACATGGTCCGCCTGCGGCAGGAAAGCGACCGCCAGCGCTAGTAACAGCGCGGTGGTGCGGCCGCTCATAGCGCTGTACTGGGTATCATAGCCGACCCGAGCAACACAACCGTCGTCGGACGGCCAACTGAGAGTTGCACATGTAAGTTAAAACCATATCGATTGTCGCTTGTGGCGCCCCTGCTGTCTACAACTGCGCCGTCGCTTTATACCTAATTACCCAAACCATCGAAATCCCCCATGTCTTTCGAGATTTGAGTCTAATCTAAGTCTTATTATAACAACGTATTTGCAAAAAATATGGAAAAAAAAAATCTTAATAATTCACATTTTGTATGGTATTGTGGTTGAAAACTAAATTTTTATGGATAAAAAATTTTGACCATTTGACATTTGAACTATACAGCCATCTTACTTCAAAAAGGCTTGGATTAGAGGAGCCAATGACAGTGTCTGATTTCGCGCAGACGTAGCGTCCGCCACTGTAATCGCTCTATGGGGCGGTCGCTTGATTTAAACTTTAGCTTGGCTTCCACGTGGTCGCAAACTTTTCAGTAAATTTATATGTATTATCCATATCTATATTATAAATTCGAAAGTAACTCTGTCTGTCTGTCTGTCTGTCTTTTGCGCAATCAGGGCCAAACCGCTACTTTTATTGTGCTAAAATACTCATATAGACATACTTGAGGGTCTCGGGATGAACATAGGATACTTTTGTTTCTCATATTTGTAATATTGTCAATATATAGTAATATATTAAAATAATTATTAATTTGACATGCAATTTATTCTGTCATGTTAATAACCACCGTCGCCATGCGATCGTTGCTAAGCAACGATTTGCTAGGTTTGTTGTTAGAAAACGTCACCCAAAATGAGCTTGCTTAACGCATCTCTTTATTGAAAATTAAAAATAATTTCATAAATATATTTAATAAATATTCGTATAGTTCAAGCGGGCGTAGCCGCGTTCGGGTCCACTAGTAAATATATATGTATGTATAAAAAAAACCTTGAACATAAAAATAAATACGTCAAATTATTAAAAAGTATTGTAAAAAATTGACACTTGGCGATGATTTTTTTTTAATCAATATTCATTTTACAATAAAATTACCATTTACTTGACATCATTATCATCATATTCAAATCATTGGCGTATTTTAATGTAAAATCTTAATCAGCGCTCTTGATTAGAAGCCTTAATGTTAGTCGTTTTGAAGGGACGTAGAGTGTGTTATGGTATCGTATGGAATACTATGGAAGTTGAAATTACTGTTTAATAGTTTATTATTGTGTTAAATACAAATATTGTATGAAGAAGAACGTGCTCAGCTTTCTTGAGTGATGAAAGAATGGCAAAAAAGATTTGTGATGGAAAATACAGTAACAAAGGTCACGTAAAAAGCATGAGGGGGTAGAGGGCATGTCTGAAGAGGTTGATGACATGGATGAGGCAAAAGAGGTATGTAGAGACCGTAGCGTTTAGCGCTCCTTTCTCTCTGACTACCCCGCTAGGGACAAAGCGTGAAGCTAAGTAAGTAAATATTGTATTAAATACAAATAATAAACTATTTTACAGTAATGACTAAATACATTATGATACATAAACACTTCTGAGGCCAGTTGTGGCGCAGGGATACAAAATGTAAACGCGACAGGTTATGGATTCAATTCTCACTCATTTAATAGACAAAGTGCGGCGTTAAGTCCCGCTTCTCAGGTTTTCCCTGCCTACCCTGCTATGTACGTGATAGAGCGTGACGCTACGAAACTTCTGAATTTACGTAGACAAATAATATTATTACTACCGCTACGTTTTAAAGCATATTCAATATTAGAACAGAAATGAAAATTAAATGTAGGTAAATATTTAAAAAAATGGATACTTTCATTCACAGGTGAAAACTTATAGCTGAATAGGTAACGAGAAACTTATATTACACAATTTTTTCTACTGTATTTTTTCGTCATTTGGAAATTAATGTAATCTATATATATAAAAGGACTTGTCCTCACTGACTGAGGTAAGACGCACGCACAGCCGTAACCGCTGTGCGTAGAAACGTGAAATTTGGATAAAAGTTTACATTCGTAATCTGGACATCCACTAAGAAGGGATTTTGACAAATTTTAACCCTAAAGGGGTGAAATAGAGGTTCAAAGTTTGTATGGAAAAAAATTTAAATCGGCACCGATTTTTATAAAATTTGAAATTTAGATTTTTAAAAGTATTTAATTGAACACGTATTTCATCGTTTTCTAGAATTCTCCCCCTAAGGGTGCAAATAAGGGGTTGAAAGTTTGTATAAGTATTTTTTAAATCGTCACCAATTTTTATAAAATTTGAAATTCAGACTCTTAAACGTATATAATTAAACACATGTTTCATAGTTTTCTAGAATTCACCCCCTAAGGGTGCAAATAAGGGGTTGAAAGTTTGTATGGGAAAATTCTTAAATCGCCACCGATTTTTATAAAATTTGATATTTAGACTCTTAAAAATATTTAATTGAACATATATTTCATGGTTTTCTATAATTCACCCCCTAAGGGTGCAGATAAGGGGTTGAAAGTTTGTATGGAAAAATCTTTAAATCACCACCGATTTTTATAAAATTTGAAATTTAGACTCTTAAAAATATTTCATTGAACACATGTTTCATGGATTATTAGAATTCACCCTAAATACGCAAGCGAAGCTGCGCGCGTCCGCTAGTTTAAATACAATTACGACTTCCTATATATGGCTTTTGAATTGCTTGAAGCTAAGCCAATGTCTAAAATAGAACACGTAAATTTCTTTAAACGCATAAAAAATGAACATTGTAAATAATATATTTTAAATCATTTAAAGCTTCCAACAAGAGTATTTTGGAATCTTAGTTAAGAATAATATATCATACCAATGCTTATTTGAAACCACAAAAGTGATTTGATGGATTATAATTTTCCTTTTGTGCATATGACAGCGGACGAGAACCACAAAGTTAATAGCTACTTCACCATTTATAAGTAGATATATTATATATAAACTTAGCTTTACGTTTTTTAACAGTAATTTCAAATAAAAATAAGTTTTTTCGAAAAAAAGAGTGTTTGCTTAAAGATTATTATCTTAAAACGTATTTTATTTTCTCGGTGGAACTGAAAGGAAAATGTCTTGAAGAAAACCTTTAAATTAATTGATGTCCAACAATGGTCATTAAAGGGCTGATGATGATGATGACGATAGATGAGAAAGTTTGTCATGTTCGTAAGCTTTTTATAAATTGACAATTTGAATTTATCACGTGGATAAATAAAGTGAAAATAACATACTTTCGACGGACTCTATAGTTAAAGCCCTAAAACTAAACACCAGCCCATCCCAACGTTATTGCTTCAACTTTATTTTTGCTCCATTTAAATTTAAAAACCAAATCGTTAAATCCCGGATAAAATTTACAGCCAAAACCCGTAAAATAGGCTAGCATATAAGTTTTATACTACAAAATAATCTATATATATAAAATCGAAAGGTCACTCAAACATCACGAAATCTCAGAAACTACAAGTGCTAGGAATCTCAAATTTTGCATAGGAGTTACTTATAGGACGTAGGTGCTCGCTAAGACGGGAATTGGCAATATTCGACTTCTAAGGGGTTGTTTTTGGGATTGAAAGTTTGTATGAAACTTCGTTACTACAAATGCTAGTAGTCTCAAATTTTGCATGGACGTCACTTATAGGACGTGGGTATCATGGAGACAGAAATTAATAATAACGTAGTTCACGCAGGCGAAGCCGCGGGCGGGCCGCTAGTACTTTTATAAAATTGAATTGTTTGAACGTCTTCTTTTACATATTAAATGCGATCCTTAAATCATATTATTAAATATGTAACAAATTCGCATTTTCTCACTTTAAATTCATTAATTACATAAAAAAATAAATTAATACTTCTAATTTATATTAAAAGGCATTCAAATAACGTAGTGTAAGCTTGAGTTTTAAAAAAAATCTTTCCTGTTTTTAATTTTCCTAATACTGCCGACTTTTTAATGTATGAAGCAATAAAGGTGCATAGATGCTGGACATAAATCTACGTAATAAAAACTTCAACGAGCGCACTTTATTTATTAGTGCATAGGATACATTTCATTAAATTAAGAAGTGGGAATCACATTGATATTCTCTACGTTCTTCTTATCTTCACTGCAAAGTACAAGTGAAGCATAGGTTGATATTATAGGTGTAAGCCCTTTATAAATACTCTAACATCATCATCATCATCATCATCATCATCAACAGCCATCTTTTGTCTACTGCTGGACATAGGCCTTCCCCAATTCTCGCCACCACTCTGACATATTAACAAAAATTTTTTACTTTATGCCAGCTTCCACGATAGTCATAAATGTGTAGATTTTCAGTAAATCGTAATTGTAACTATAATTTAATAGAAATTGTAACTTTTTTAAAAATAAAACAAAAAAACCACAGTGCTTAAGTATCCCCGCATTTTTAATTTTTATTGGCTACTTACATAATATATTCTGAAAGCTTCGCGAAATTACATAGTTAATGTTGGGCATCAAACGTGATTTATTTATGGTTTTAAATTCAAAATGTAACTTTGCACATGTATGACGATTTTAAATATTCATTACCTTAAATTTTATATTAGAAAGCAGCAGTAACGCGGTTCAACAACAATAATGATAGGAAAAATAGGGAATCGAACCTGTAACCATCGCATTTTTAATCAGACGTTGTGCCAACACGTCGTAACTACCTTTCTCTATTATTTATAAGTTGCTTATGTTTTTGTGCATAAATTGAAATTAATTTTCATATAATATCATTATACCTTTATAATTTTTTTTAAAGAATTTATTTGTAAAAGAAATGAACATAATTTAGGTTACCACAATAAATGTTGGTAGGGTGTGTCATTTTAAATTAGGTCACGTGGGAAATTTTATGTTGCTAGAAACTACTGCTAAGCTAATGTATTTTTATAGATGTAAATATTATATTTTTACTAAACCTAAACGCGTTTAAAACAGAAGTCATACATTTTCGCCACATTCTGGAAGCATTGCGTATAGAGTGGCGGAACTCAACGCTGCGAAAGTAAACATACATTATACGATCTTCATTTATAATAAAAAAATGCCTATTTTTCGTGATTGCAGAAATTATAGTATCAGAATAATATATTATTTTCTTTTATCGTTATCCTTATTATCGACTAAACATAAAAAAATAGTATTTGTATATTTATATCTATGTTAAGTCACTGGGGCTACTAATTCCACCTACATCTACATAGTATTATATTGTTAGAAAACGGCAGTGGTTAGCGTTTTTAAAATAACACGATATAAAATACATACCGTCTATATGTTTCCAACGTACTCGGATAGAGGTGCCACGTAATTACAAATAAGTGACATATATCACTCAATAACAACACTACACACTAGATAGCTTCCAATCAGGGCTTCTGCCTACAAGCAACTGTTCCCGTTTGACACAATTCCAGTGCTTTTATTGTCTTTTTCACCTAAGTCTACCCAGTTTTAGACGAGTACGATTCTAGTAATATTATACCCAAAAAAACACGTATAAACGATTGATTTAGTGTGAAGTTAAACTATTGTAAATAAAATTAGTCTTCCAGATTTTTTTTAAATGTCGTCGAAAATAAAATAAAACATCAGGTTTTACCTACAATGTTTTTTGCTTAGAACAAATATTCAGTTTATATTTTACTTCCTCTATAGATATACTGTGTAGTTATTTTATACTTGCCCTAGCTTTCACGGTGAGAAGTAATTAAAAAGATTGCTGTAATTACAGTACGGTTAAAGTTGCTTGGCTTGTTTATTTTTAGAATATATTTTGAATAGCCTTTATACAAGACGAAAAATGGGAAACGTAGTGGCGGAACACTAGGTTCCTTAACACTAGGATAAAGCGTGAAGCTGGTATTTGATTTATACAAAAAAATTAGAAAACTTATATGTCCTTAAAAAATGTACAACTATTTGTTTTAAAAGATTTTAAGTCACTTTGAAAGGCAAGTTTTAAATTGAATGTAGAGACTTTTATATGATAATATGGTCTTGGACTTTGAGTATTTTCAAATGAAAATTATGTAAATAAAATACATTATAAATCCACTAAAAGTGTTTTATTTTACATATTTTCCTAATATTTTTTATAAAAACATAATTAGTACAATTAAATTGTTGTTCTATTTAAGAATCTGAAAATTAACAAAAAAAAATTAAATAAATATAGGGCATAACGATGTTCTTATAACGTACATATTGAGGCCTCTAGTGGCGTAGGGGCACAAGCGTGTGACCGTAAACGCCACAGGTCCAATTCCCAAATGAGGAAATTAAATTTAGTATTTTAATTTCTTCATTGTGGAGTCCAGACAAAGCACGGTGTTTAGTTCCCCCACTCAACACGCAATGCCTCGAGAATTGGCGGAAAGTGGAGAGCGGAGTGTCTTAACACTAATCTCCCTCAGCCTAACCTGCCATAATCGGGATAACGAGCAGACAGACAGACCAACTACCGACATTGTTTTCAAAAGTGTAATATGAATCCTTTATTTATATTCAATTGTTCCCAAATGAATAGCACTAATGGACTACTCCAAATATATGTACACGTACAGGTATACAGTAGCGAATGCGAACAATGGCGTCCTATGAATGAAACTGTCAAGGGATCATTCACGTTCTTTTGTGTAAATATGAGTGGCTCGTGGTAATATTCTGCAACGTTATTATATTAAATTAAAATAGTAATAAAAATTTAAACTACAGTTCGTATTTCGTAAAAAAAATGTAAGATCGAGCCGTGACTGTTAACACGATTGTAGTGGTAGTAAGTTCGATTTCCACTCAGAGGAAAGAATAATTTTAATGTTTCCTCTATGATATGACGAAATATGACATTAAGTTCCGCCATTAAATACACAATATCTCAAAGTTTGAGTGGTATACGAAGGCTTGAGTATTAGCACTGAATTTACTCTGTCTACCCTTCTATGCGCGAGAGGAAAGGAGCTGAAAAAAAAGGAAAAGGTTCATGTTCCTCTGTAATTTAATTAAATAAAAACAAACTGCTAATTAAATTGGCGATGAAGCTTTTTATTATTGATTTACTCTTTTTACAGTTTTACACTCTAAACTGACGATATATTTTTACAATAAAATAAGATAATTTCATTATCATTTGCCTTAACATTTATAATCCATACCTATATTATAAATCCGAAAGTAACTCTGTCTGTCTGTCTGTCTGTCTGTCTATCTTTTACGCAATCAGGGCCAAACCGCTAATTTAATTGTGATAAAATACTCGTAGAGATACTTGAGGGTCTCGGGATGAACATAGGATACTTTTTTTCTCATATTTGTAATATTTTCGATATATACCAATATATTAAAATACTTATTAATTTGACATGCAATTTATTCCGCCATGTTAATAACAACCGTCGCGTTGCTAAGCAACGATTTGCAAAGTTTGTTGTTATAAAACGCCACCCAAAATGAGCTTGCTTAACGCATCTCTCTATTGAAAACTGATAATAATTTCATAAATTTATTTAATAAACATTCGTATAGTTCGTTCGTTCGGGTCCACTAGTAATAATATAATTAATCAATTATTTTAAGCATCAACCAATTAGAAAGTCAATATAGAACAATATTAAAACTAGTACCAAAGTTTCGAATAAATTTATATTATTTTGTGCTATTATACATAGGAAGACCTACTCGTACATCTAGAAGTGTAATTACACCGGCTTTGTTACTCGCTGGCGAGTTATATCAGGTAACTTTGTTTCACACTCTAATATACGTTGAGTGGGTAAATTGAGAGAAACAAATTGTATTTGGTTGTGTAAATCACGTTACAATGTACATAATGAATGTATTTGCTATTAAATTTAAATCCTAACGTCGGAAAGTTCTCGCTATTAAATGTTAGGTGTGGAGGATTTAAGTTTTAGGGTTCCGTATATCAAAAGGTAAAAACGAAATAGGTACCTATTTTATTGTCAATCTGTCCTTCTGTCAAGCTTATACCATTATACTTCAGAGGGTTATAATGTGGATATCAAATATTTGGGTCTATAGTCTTTTATAAAAAATAGTGTTCAAGCTTAAGCTTCTAAATCAACACAAGCAAAAGTTATGAAATTTGACACAAAGGGAGTACTTTCAATATAAATAAAGAAAAATATTCGAAAAATGAAAATTTATAGGTACTTAATAAAAAAACTGTATAAAATATTTGTAGTTCATTGCACACAAAATTTGTGTATTTGCCTGTAGTAGTACTTCTCGTACACACACACACACAATACTGAAATGTACGGAAACCTCGGTGAGCAATTCCGACTCACACTTTACTGGTACTTTTATCAGTTGCGTACTAGCCTTTGCAGAGAGAGATAATTTTGTGTTAAGACATTCTTTGTGTTTGTGTTTGTGTTAAGACTTATTCCTTTCAGCTTGATTTTGAAACATTGCGGTTTGAGTGCTTTTCATATTATTCCAAATGTTGGTGGGTGTGATTGACACTCAGCGAATACAATGCAACAGGTAGAGAGAAAGAGAGAGAGGAATAAAATGTTAAACTACTATGCGAAGATGATCCACAATGGTCTTATAGATGATTCATCTGAAGCAAGTATTCACTTAAATATATATAAATATTTAAGTAGATGATTTTTGCTACAATTATTTTTACAAGCTTTTATTTGACTTGCTGTGTTAGTACCTATATGTGAAATCTAACAAGCCCAGTTTGACCCATTTCGCAGTGACAGATTAAGCTAAAATTTGAATTACATTTCAAATCTGATGGCAATCTAAATAATCAATATTCGGTTGTTGTTACAAAATGGCGTGATATAAATTTTCGCACAACCAAATGTGAGTATGAAATAAAAAGAATTGATTTATATTGAACAGGTACTTATGAAACAAAATCATTTTAATGTGAAAAACATTTTAAAATATGAAAATTATTAAATATTCGACGAACATAATTCTGCAATAAAAAGCCAATATATAAATTTATAAATACGAGACCTCGTTGTCTCACCGCAACGTTGCCGCAAAGTAAATTGGACCGTGATTAAAAGATACTTTTATGGTTTTACCCTTTCTTTTTGTTTTACCAGGCGAATTCCAACTTGACTTTTCTGCTATTCTATGGAAATGAAAGTTTATATATAAGCTGAGTTTTTGTTGAAATCCAATTTTGTTTTCTAAGCGTATACTGAATAACTTTGTTTTTTTATTAATTTCCGTGTATTTTTATAACAACTAGTGTTTTTTTTTCCCACAAATTTAATTCTTTTTACATAAACTGTATTCATATGATACTAACTACGATAACAGTACTATTTTCAAATTATTTTATTATCAAAAGCTATATTTTAATTTTAATCAAATATAGAAATAAAGATATTATTTGTAAAAAACAAAATCAGTCTTACGCTGTATCCCGCACACAATATGATAGGTAGAGGGAACCTAGAGTTAAGACACTACATTCCTCACTCCGCCAAATTCTGGAGGCATATTATATGTAGATCAGCTTGTATAATATTATTCAAAACGAATTACATGCACATACAATAAAAGATCACAACGTACTCGTTTCACTCACTCAATCATAGCTTTAAGTGCCATTCATATTGTAAGAAAATCTTTAGATAAATCTCAACAGTTTTCATGAGAATGCTTCAGAGATTTTTCATTTTTCTTTCTTTTATCTTATAAATATATAAATACGAGACAATATATTGCAAATGTTAATAATAGCTTTGGATTTTTTATGTTGTATATATAAATACGAAATTTAGAGGCCATCATCGTACGGGGTACCTATGTTTATATGGTTCGATGCCCGTTCGGGGGAATGATTAAAAATGTTTTTATTTCTCCATCTTATTTGGTGGAATTCTATTAGGCCATCAAAAAATATTGTCCTATTGAAGGAAAAAAATTAATTTACTTAATACAATAAATATATCTATATATTTATAAATTAATCAGATATGACTTTAATACCAGTAAAAATGATTTGCAGAATTGAGTCACAAGGCCGTCTTTGACTTAAAAAATAGATTATGCCATACATATAGAATATAAAAAATATAGAATTACGTTCCTTATAAAAATTTAAATCTTTATAGGATTACGGTGTTATCCGTCTGTCATGACAATTTATCTCAGGGTGTGTGTGTATATCAAGCTAAAATTAATACTAAATAATGCCTAGGGACCCATGGAACACAGAAAGTTATTTTTTTCAATTATCCGTTGAATTAGCTTCTAAGTCAACGGAGTGATATGTAAGATACGTGCGCTTATGCATCGTTTTTCCAGCATTTTGTATGAAATTCGCCCTCTTATCAATCTCTGTAGGGAACTTTCCGTGGACCTACAACTATGAAACTTGACACAAAGAAATAATTTATAACATAAATAAAGGAAAAATTAATAGTATTTATAGGTATTTATGTTAATTTACAGGTACGAGTATTTAATATTTGTACCTGGGTCACGTTAAGCATATATTAAACTTACATATAAAACTTTGAAGGTAATATTTTTTTTAACTAAACTTTGGCTTTCATAAAACAAAAACCAGCAGTGAAAAAGCTAAATATAAACTTTGCAAAAGCAAGTTTTATGAGGTACAAATTTTAATTGTTAATTCCACAAACGTACGTACGTTCAAAGAAATACATTTTAAATACAAGTTTTGAAATTGAAAGTTTGAAACAAATAACGATTTGTGTTTTTCATTTACTAAGAAACGAGGCCAGTCTTGCCGCAGGTGCAGCAGCTTGGAACTGTAATCACGATAGGTTGTGTGTTCGATTCCCACTCGCGGTAATTAAATAGTTAATATTTTCATTTCCTCGCTCTGCTAAAGAATAAAAGCGCAGCATTGAGTAACGTCACTCCATACTCAATGCCTTGGAAAAGAAGTGTTTTAACACTAGACTCCCAGGTTACCTCTGCAGGCTACCTACCCTGCTGCTAGCTATGTGCAGAATACAGTGTGAAGGTAAAACAAAAGAAGCCAGCCTTTACATTTATATTTTAGGTGAGTTATTAAAAATTGTTATGCTTATTAAAAACGCCGTCATGGCGCAGCGGCACAAGAGTGTGACTCCAACGCGATGGTTGTGGGTTCGATCCCCACTCGAGGAAGTGAAATATTTATTTACGTTTATATTTCTATTTCTTCGGTCTGGTATCGAGGCAAAGCGTGGCGTTGAGTTCTGCCACTCAACACGCAATGCCTCCAAAAGTCGGCAGACAGTGGGGAACGGAGTGTCTTAACACTAGGTTCCCTCTGCCTACCCTGTTGTGTGCGGGATACAGCGTGAAGCTGTTTTTTTTATTATTAAAAAGTGATGCTTTAAGTTTACGAGGTGAGGTGACCGTTTGGTTAACTATTGTTTGACTATTAAAATGCTCAAGCAAAAAATCAACCAATGTAATGGGTAAATCAAATTTTGAAAATATTTATGAAGATTTTAACTACATAATATGGATAGTGGACGACATACCTTATCTTTTGCGCCTCTCTGGGTTTAACTATAATTATATATGCATCATCATTTGAAATTGTTATATCTATCTATACTATATACTATATTACTATATTATTAATATAATAAAGCGGAAGAGTTTGTTTGTTTGTTTGTTTGGACGCTAAGATCTCTGGATCTACTGGTCCGACGATGCGAACGATGGTGGAGCATGCTTACCCAGAAAATGCCTATTCACTCTTTCCTTGAAGACGGCCAGGTTATATTTAATGGGGAACAGGTGAGCAGGCAGGGAGTTCCACTCCCTAGCTGTTCGCATTAGGAAAGTGGACGCGAAGCGCTGCGTACGAGAAGCAGGCACATCGATAACATATGGGTGAAACCCCAGCCTACGTCTAGTGCTCTGCTGATGGAAAGGAGAAGAGGGTATCAGGTCATGCAACCACACTCACCGTAATGTACCCTATAGAATACCGACAGGCATGCTACTTTACGACGGTGTTCGAGGCTTTGCAGCCTCAACAATCGCTGTGTCGCCAATGAGCTTCTTGGCGCGATTTTCAATCGCGTCTAAGGTCGCTAGCTGATATTTAGCAGATCCGTCCCATAGGTGACAGCAGTACTCCATACATGATCGGACTTGAGCTTGATAAAGTTGAAGAAGCTGTCCCGGTGTGAAATACTGCCTAACCCTTGAGAGGACACCTAGTTTTTTAGCTGCTGTAGTAACCAGAGACTCGATATAACGTCCAAAGTTCAGATCTGACGTAAGGTTCATGCCAAGAAGCTCAAGATGGTCAGCTATCGGCACGGGTACATCACGGAAAATCGGAGCAAGATCGAAGGGGCTCCGTTTTGTAGAGAATAAACACGCCTGAGTTTTGGTAGCGTTAAACCTGACAAGATTAGCATCACCCCATTCGGAGACGCCCTGAAGTACCAGATTCAGACGACCGATCATAGACTCCCGACAAGACCGGATTTCGTTCCGGTTGGCTTTCGCATTAGACAGATATTTGTCAACAACCGTGCTGTCATCAGCGTACCCAACGATACCGGGTGCTAACATATCGTTGATGTGCAGCAGGAATAGGGTTGCGGACAGAACAGAACCTTGAGGAACACCGGCATTTATAACCTGTTGATCAGATACGCGGCCATCAAGGACAACTTGTATCGATCGCTCACTCAAGAAGTCTGATATCCAAATGCAAAGGTCACGCGGTATTCCGTATGCGGGAAGCTTATTTATGAGGCTTGCGTGCCAGACCCTGTCAAATGCTTTAGAGATATCGAGAGACACGGCAAGGGCCTCGCCATATCTCTCGATAGCCTCGCCCCAAACGTGAGTGACATATACAAGGAGATCTCCCGTCGATCGTCCTTTACGAAATCCGTACTGGTTATCGCTTAGGAGATCATTATCCTCCAGATATGCCACAAGCCTTTTGTTCAGTACACGCTCCATAGTCTTGCAGAGTATGGAGGTGACTGATATCGGCCTAAAGTTGGCAGGGTCAGCCCGACTGCCTTTTTTGGGCACAGGTTGCACGTTTGCAAGCTTGCACGACTTGGGCACAACCCCAGTCTCTAGTGAGAGTCGAAACAGGCGTGTCAGAACAGGAGACAACTCAGGTGCACAGTTTCGCAGCACAATCGCAGGAATGCCGTCTGGGCCGCTCGCCTTATTCACGTTTAGATTTTGCAAGGTTACGCGTACCTCTTTTTGGCGAATGCGGACAGCTGCCATAGAGCAGTCGGCGCGGGGTAATGATGGTGGTGTTTTACCAGCATCACCTAGACGCGAGTTATCCGCAAACATAGAAGCGAACAAGTTCGCTTTCTCTTCCGCAGTGTGAGCAAGCGAACCATCTGGCCTCTGCAAGGGCGGCAAAGAGGGCTGACAGAAGCTAGTTTCGACCGCTGGGTACGAGGCAAGCTTAGCGCCTACCTTTACGAATGCGGTCGAAACGAGCTCTGCGTAATTCTTTTTTGCCTAGCCTGGAGGCCCTGTTGAAGTTTTTCTTCAGTTCACGAGTATTCGGAGCTTTGTGCGTGCGAGCATCAGCCCAGGCAGTGTACGCCTCCTGTTTCCGCGCTTCTGCACGGTCACAGTCAGCGTTAAACCATGGGCGAGCTTTAGCACCAGAAGGAATATCAGAGTATGGTATGAAATACTCCATGCCCTGCCGTAAGACTTCGGTTATGGCTTCTGCGCAGCTCGACGATTCTCCTGAAGAAAAACAAGATCTCCAAGGATAAGGTGTAAAGAAGTGGCGCATCTCATCCCAGTCCGCTGACTTGTATCGCCACACCCGTCTTATACCGCAAGGGCCCTGATCGGGTGGTGAGTATACGGATACAGACTTCACCAGACAGTGGTCAGAGGAGCCCAACGGGGCCGTAACTGCCACAGAGCATCGGTCTGGATCTGTAGTCAACAGAAGGTCTAAGCAATTAGCTGTGTGGGACCCAACATCGGGGACCCTCGTCGCACAATTGACCAGCTGAGAAAGATTTTGCAATATTGAAAATTTGCGCGCTTCCCGTCCAGCGTGGTCAGTCGTCTGGTATGGGAACAGCCACTCTTTGTGGTGAGCATTGAAGTCCCCCAGGATGAATAACTGTGCGGCTGGATACCTCTGCTGAATCTCCTCAGCAGCTTCGTTGAGATGACCAAAGAGCCTGGTTGTCTCCGAATCCCCACTGTGCGAGCGGTAGACACCAGCACACATTTTGTGTTGCTCCAGTATCGACCAGTACCCAAAGTACAGACAAACCCGGTACCTCAAGGTTTTTGAGACGCTTGATGCAGATGTCATCGCGAACGTACACGCAGACCCCTGCTCGCAGTTCGAACCTGTGTTCCAAGGAGTAGCCAGGATAGTTGAGGTACGAAGCGTCAGCTGGACATTTGATCTGCGTCTCAGTTAGGAACAGAAGATGCGGTCTTTCGGTCTCTAGGTGGTGGTGGACGGCGTTGATATTAGAGTGCAAGCCTCGAATATTGGTGAGGTGCACTTTCAATGGGAGGATGTGCAACCGCTGTTTAACCTTGTTTTTGTTTTTGTGCTTCATAGATTATTTGAGACGAGAGAGGAAGTGAATAGGCAGGAAGAAGGCAGTTGTGTGAGGCATCCTGACTCGTTTAGCCAAAGGAGCGAGCTGACTGCGACCACACACAGAAGAGGCTGACTTGGAGACCGCGGGGACGCCCGAACCCCCCCGGGGATGCTCACCTGGTCCTCCCATCCGGTCGCCAACCGGCAAGGTGGAACAACCCGGGATTTTTCGTCAGGTGGCGGGGCAGCCTTTCACGGGTGGCTTTCCCGCTACTTGGGCCCCCAACTGCCTACGGTCGGCCAGCGATGCACCGTGCTTCGGATCCCGCTAGCCTCCAGAGCCAGACACCCGGTGCCTCGACAGTCAGGCGCTCCAAACCGCTTACTGTCAAGATGCAACTGCACAGACCCAACCTCCACATAGGCTACTACTAGCTGCGTACCGGAACGCGGTGATACCGTTTGGCGGTACGATTTAGTTAGTAAGGTGGTAACCAGCCACGGCCGAAACCTACCACCGAAAAGAGTGTTGTCCATTTGGCACTGCCCAGGGGTCACGTGTAGGGTATCTAGAGTCATGAAGCCCATAATGGGCTTCGCCTACGGACGCGGACAACAATTAACCCCCAAATGTTTTGTATGAAAGCTGCATTCTTCAGAAGTGCTATAGGCTATATAACATTCCATTGCACATATAAACTAATATATTTTAGAGTACTTTCTAATTTGACATGCTATTTATTCTGCCATGTTAATAACAACCGTCGCGTCGCTACGCAACCGTTACCGCGACATTTTGATATTCATCTTTATGAAAATAAATATAATAGTCACTTTTAGCATTTCATCTAGATTAAAATTATATTTCTATAGAAATTATATTTTTATTTTTCAAGCAGGCGTAGCCGCGTCCGGGTCCGCTACTCTTACATATATATAACATACAACAATTTAAAATAATGTTATATAAGGAAGTGGAATGTATGAAAAATGTTTTTATTTACTTAATTTGTAAATATAGCCATGGGAATTTTGAATCCGTAACTTAAATAAGTTAGCCCACTGGGCTATAGCAGTGTCAGTTAAATAAAAAGTTCATATAATATAAAATAACAACTTGCTATGATTTCCCCAGTTGAATTCGCTTATGATTTTTACAGTTCAATGGGTTGCATCGCTATTTTAGCTCAAACAAGTGAGAATTTTCAATCCATCGGATATTTCTTTCGTAAAAAATCGCTGCCGAACTTCAAAAGCTTTCACGTGTAGTACTCGCTTTAAATGTTTCCTGGCATTTGTTGAATACAAAAAAAAAATATAATACAGACATGGTGAGAAATTGCCAAAAAAATATAAAAAGTCAACGAAAACAATAAGCTTTAGACAGTAAAAATAAACCGACTGATCCTTATTCAGATTTATTGTCGTGTCCATCCAATTTTCTACTTTGTCTTCTTTATTCTGTTAAAAATTGCGCATTCTCGTTCGTGCGATATTCTTGTCAAGTAATCGATATTTCTGAGTACCTTAATGTATGCAACTCCGTAGAAGCTCGAGCTTCGTAGCGTCTTAATTTAAACTAAGATGATGTAGCGTAATTGGGTAATATTGGTTTTGAAACTTGCATTGAATATTCATAAAATTTTAAGTGAGACCATTTTGTAAATTGTGATTTTATTTTCAAATGTCATGTTACTCAAAACAACACGTCTATGAAATTTTTAATCTATACTAATATCCCATCAAAAACATAAATGTAAAAAGAAAGCCAAGTTCTGTAATAAAACGTATGCTTTCAGCGATAAAAGAAGTGAGATGTAAATGTATGCCAAGTTCAATGGTCAGTCCTGAAATTTATTTTTAACAATATAAAATATTTTATAACAACTGAAAATGCCCATTCTCCTTACAACTTGGAGACTTCATTTATGTGTAATATCTGACTTGGCTAGTTTTCATATGAATTTACAATAGAATCTGAATAGAATAGAATAGAATTTAAATACATTCATTAATATCGATGTAAATTAATTTGAAAACTAGCCAAGTCAGATATTACACATAAATGAAGTCTCCAAGTTGTAAGAACAATGGGCATTTTCAGTTGTTATAAAATATTTTATATTGTTAAAAATAAATTTCAGGACTGACCATTGAACTTGGCATACATTTACATCTCACTTCTTTTATCGCTGAAAGCATACGTTTTATTACAGAACTTGGCTTTCTTTTTACATTTATGTTTTTGATGGGATATCATTACTTTTTGTACAGAAATTATAAGTAGGAAGGTTCATAATGTTATCAAAATCAAAATATTCTTTATTCAATTTGGCCATTACAAGTACTTTTCCTATAGGAAGCTACTATAGCAAGAAACTCAAGAGTTGCTCTTTTTAAAACATAGTTTAGAGTAAGCGCTTCATAGGACATTTCTCTTCGCCGAATAAACCAAGTAGGACACCATTGTGATAATACACTTCTATCTTAATATTGTACAAATCTACTGCAGCCTTTATTTCGGAAGTAGCTCCGTACGTAGTTAAGCAAAGCATGTCTTCTTTAGAAGAGTAAGGATTCCCGTTTCGAGCGCTAGTGTAGATACTTAAATCATTCCAGTTACGACATACGTACTCTACTATAGTCTCGCGCAATTTATTAGTTTGTTGTATATTAATACGCTCAAACAAAGAATATACAAAAGCATGGAAGAGACAGCTCCCATCGGGAGGCATTGGAACAATTCGGTGTAAGGTTCTTGTTTCAACCACAAGCAATTCTATTGAACGACTCATTGTTCAACATGTCTTGGAAAAAATATAAACAATAAGTTTATTAAGTGCTGACGGTACCAATCTGAATTGATATGATCCCAAGGTCGACTTCGTTCTCTGCCGTTTTCACAAGTGTTCCTAAAACCAGTAAAATCATGAAACCCTGGCCAAAAAAACCATTAAAATATGAGCGCCTTTGTACAATAAAATGTATCTAATATAATTAGGTATTTACTTTTTTTATTATAGTCAATAATATTATGTTTTATTACTCTTAAGATGATATTTAATTATATATGAATTTAGATTATATTTATCTATGAATCTCGACTATAGTTTTTATTTTGTTGATTAAATGACAGTTGTCAGATTATAAAGTAATTAATGTATGCTGCGTTTAGAAATCTGATAAATTTATTATTATTTTTTTCTAATTTTATTATTTTGTTGGAATAACTCAACACGCAATGCCTCCAGAGTTCGATGGAAAGAGGGGAACTGAGTGTCTTAACACTAGGTTCCCTCTGTCTACCCCGCTATGTGTGGGATACACCGTAAAGCGGATTTATTTATTGGAACGAAGTTCCTTACGGCAGGCTTGGAAGGGATAGGGATTTCGCTGCGTGAACGAACTGAAAAAAATGTGATAGTAAAACCGTAAGAAAAATGCGTGGAATAAAACCGTTAAACGAGACGTGCGCAGGCGCGACAATCGCATACACAGACGAGTAATGTATAATACCTTTCTCTTTCTCCCTCTTTCTTTTTTAGTTGATAATTTGAATTACGATGTTTTTTTATTTTAAGTAATTTATTATTTCCTAAAATACTGAATTTTCTAAATACTTTCTTGTACTTAAATAAAAACAAATCTGCAAAATTTAAGAGAAAAATCAAGAAAACCTACATAAAATTGAGCACGACTTTTTTTGCAATTTGTGTCGATTCTACATTAGCCGAAGGAACTTCGTTCCTACCTGGTGTCCCACGACACCACACTTTGGTTTTTTTTATTATTTTGTTTAAGTAATTTTTAATTTTCTCTTTTTTTCTCTTATTTTTTTATTAACAATTACTTAAATTTTTACTGTTAATAATTACTTTATAATTACTTCTGTTAAAATAGCTGGTAGGCTGACAATGTTTCAAAATAAAAATCAAATCAGCTTCACTCTGTATCCCGCACACAGAAGAGTAGACAGAGAGAACCTAGTGTTAAAACACTCAGTAACTAGTAACCAGTAACCAGTCAGGTTTTACAGTCACACTTTATGCCCCTGTGCCACGACTGACCTTACAGATAGTATATTATTATTAAATTTTATATATATTTCTATCAATATAATTACTTTTTAAAAGCTTTTATTTATATTTATTTTTTAGTGTATTTTTTTCTGTTTTAGGATTCTGTACCTCGAAAGCAATAAAACAGAACCCTTATAGGACTTAATATTTAAATATTGTAATAATAATTTGTTATAATAATTTGTTATTTGTTATCATTGTGCCGATAGTGGTTTCGGTTAACGGTTTAATAGCGAAAAGCCTCGACCAACACCTTAAGAGGCTATCGCTTAGCTGTTGGATCAAGAACCGGATACAGAAGGCAGTATTACTTGAGACGGCACGTATTGTGCGGAGGTTCCTCTCTCTGGAGCCCTAGCCACCGATGGCTTGGACCCTTGTCCCGCCCTCGGAAGAGTGGTTTTTTTATATTTTTAAATGTATCTTTTTTATAATAATTTATATTTAAAAATGTAAAAGTGATTCACTAATTTAATAAAAGTTCTTCAGGTATTTAATATCAAATACGTTAATCGACTATGCAAATGCTCTTAGTATAATAAGTACTAAAATGTTTAAATTATCTATATATATAAAAGGACTTGTCCTCACTGACATGGACTGGACATCCACTAAGAAGGGATTTCGAAAAATTTTAACCTTAAAGAGATGAAATAGCGGTTCAAAGTTTTTATGGAAAAAAATTTAAATCGGCACCGATTTTTATAAAATTTGAAATTTAGATTTTTAAAGGTATTTAATTGAACACGTGTTTCATCGTTTTCTAGAATTCTCCCCTCTTATTATCCCCCCCCTAGAGAGAACCTTTAGGGGTGCAAATATTCATAAATATTCATAAAATTTGAAATTCAGACTCTTAAACGTATATAATTAAACATATGTTGTATGGTTTTCTAGAATTCACCCCCTAAGGGTGCAAATAAGGGGTTGAAAGTTTATATAGAAAAATTTTTAAAACGCCACCGATTATTATAAAATTTGAAATTTAGACTTAAAAATATTTCATTGAACACATGTTTTATGGGTTATTAGAATTCACCCTTAAATAGGCAAGCGAAGCTGCGCGCGTCCGCTAGTAATAAATAATAATGAAGGATGTTAAACCATTTATTATATTTTTATATTTTTACGTGAAGCCCTTGAAGTCCACATGATGACAGGCTTTCTCAGGACATAAATTAGAGTCATTTTCAGCTACAAATGGAGACATATCTTATCTTAAAATATACTTGAAAGCATCGTGTTGTTTTCGATGGCTTACGTAAGTAATAGTGAAGTTAGTCTACAAAACAAATAAAATATTTACTAACGTGTGACATAAATAAAAGCAAATATATATAAATAATGCATTGCTCTTATTTTGTTGGCAGGCGCTATGCCTAAAAATCAGTTATCATTAACTTTGATTGCTATGCTTTCATTACAGGTGCTATAAGTAAATGTTCCTAATTGAATCTATTTATTGAAAAATTATAAGAAAATATTTAAAAAAATACTAGTTTCGGATTTTTCCCTTGACATACACCCAATTACTTAACCGGATGCTAAATTTCACCATTCTAGATCATCTGGAACTTGGTTAACATTAAGGTCTATAGGTCAGTCACCCCCCTAAAAATTTACGATTTTTGGACGTCATTATCTAAATAACTGTTTGAGCTGTGTTTATGAAATTTTATGCACGTATACAGGTAGGGGGTCTAAATATTTGAGCCAAATATGACAGCTTTAGGTGGAATAGTTTTTGAGTTACGAATAGGTAAAAAGTGGCTTCAAATGGTTCGTGTAAAATAACACACGGTGCTGCTCGCCAGTTCTGAAACCCAGAAACTTGGCACGCGCTCCGCGCGTTTTAAATAATAAAGCGGAAGAGTTTGTTTGTTTGTTTGAACGCTAAGATCTTTGGATCTACTGGTCCGATTTACTATGTTTTTGTTTTGTATGGAAGCTGCATTCTTCAGAAGTGCTATAGACTATATAACATTACATTACACATATATACTAATAAATTTAAATACTTTCTAATTTGACATGCAATTTATTCTGCTAGTTAATAACAACCGTCGTTGCTAAGCACCGGTTTGCAAAGTTTCTTTGTTGTTTTAAGAAAACCTCACCCAAAATGAACTTATATTTTGATATTTATCCTTATAAAAATAAATATATTATATAATATTAAATAAATATTGTTATAGTTCAAGCAGGCGTAGCCGCGTCCGGGTCCACTAGTTAAAATAATAAAATTATAAAATACCAATGAAAATTAATAAAATTTGGGGCATTAAGGCTTAAATTAAAATAAGAAAATTTTAATTCAAGCCTCAATGTTTAGGAATCCGTACCTCAATAGGTAAAAACGGTACCCTTACAATTAGTTGTCCGTATGTCTGTTTGTCTTGACTATTTATCTCAAAGTCGCGTAGAGGCGTAGAGGTAAATGGTAAAGTCTACAGTCTCATAAAGTACAGTAAAAAATCAAGCTTCTAAGCCAACACAATCAAAATAAAAAAGAAAAGATAGCACGAAGCAATGAACGAAGTAACGAAAACTTACAATACAAATAAAAGAAAAAAGCCTAAAATTGAAAGAATAATGGACAATATTTGACATAAAAAATCATTACAATTTTACAAATTATATTTCTAGTTCATTTCACACAAAATAAGTGCATACGCGTTTCTAAACTATTATAAGATGCACTTCCCGTTGACCTGAAATTGGCATGGAAGCCTCGTTTGGCGAGTACGACTCGCACTTAACCGGATTTCTACGTAAAATTTCATTTTTGTATAACAAATTGTTACTTTTTACTTATATTTTATTTCGTTTTAGATAATACCTGACGAGCCAATTAGTGTTTCATTGATTGAACAGTACGTATTGAGGTTCGTTAGTACAATTGCGGTGTTCTCTGTGAACTCTAATTTCAATTAATTCGTCGATTTCGGATTATAGGGCTACTAATTTATATAGGGAAACTGTGAATATCTAATGTAAAATCAATTTTGCAAGTTAAATTTCAAATTTCCAATTGAAGCTAACCGTGACGCATGGGCACAAAGTGTAAGTGTAAATGCGACAGGCTATGTGTTCGGTACCCACTGGAGGAAATGAAATATTTAATATTTTCATTTCCTCGTTCTAGTGTCGAGGTGCGCGGTGTTAAGTTCCGCTCAAAACGAAATTTCTCCAGAATTTGGCGGAAAATGGAGAACGGGGTCTTAACACTAGGTTCCCTCTGCCTGCCTTAATGTGACCCTAAAAATAAATCAAATCGATAGTTCATTTTTATTTAAAACTATACTATAGCCTTCCTTATATATAATAGTTCGGTGTAACGCGATCTATTTATATATAGGAAGAATAATTTCCGCACAACAAGCTATCTTTTATCTTTTACATATAAATTGGCCCAATTTAAAACGCGCGGAGCACGTGGCCAAGTTTTTTTACGAACAGAACTGGCGAGCAGCACCGTGTGTTATTTTACACGAACCATTTGAAGCCACTTTTTACCTATTCGTAACTCAAAAACTATTCCACCTAAACCTGTCATATTTGGCTCAAATATTTAGACCCCCTACCTGTATACGTGCATAAAATTTCATAAACACAGCTCAAACAGTTATTTAGATAATGACGTCCAAAAATCGTAAATTTTTAGGGGGGTGACTGACCTATAGACCTTAATGTTAACCAAGTTCCAGATCACCTAGAATGGTGAAATTTAGCATCCGGTTAAGTAATTGGGTGTATATCAAGGGAAAAATCCGAAACTAGTATTTTTTTAATATTTTCTAATAATTTTTCAATAAATAGATTCAATTAGGCACATTTACTTATAGTGTAGCGCCTGGCATAATATAAGAGCGATGCATTATTTATATATTGTTGCTTTTATTTATGTCACACGTTAGTAAATATTTTATTTGTTTTGAAGACTAACTTCACTATTACTTACGTAAGCCATCTACAACAACATGATGCTTTCAAGTAAATTTTAAGATAAGAGATCTCTCTATTTGTAGCTGAAAATGACTCTAATTTATGTCCTGAGGAAGCCTGTCATCATGTGGACTTCAAGGGCTTCACGTAAAAATATAAAAATATAATAAATGGATTAACATCCTTCATTATTATTTATTCCTAGCGGACGCGCGCAGCTTCGCTTGCCTATTTAAGGGTGAATTCTAATAACCCATGAAACATGTGTTCAATTAAATATTTTTAAGTCTAAATTTCAAATTTTATAATAATCGGTGGCGTTTTAAATATTTTTCTAATATTCTGAGAATTCTAGAAATCGATGAAACATGTGTTCAATTAAATACTTTTAAAAATCTAAATTTCAAATTTTATGAAAATCGGTGCCGATTTAATTTTTTTTCCATACAAATTTTCAACCCCTGTTTCACCCCTTTAGGGTTAAAATTTTTCAAAATCCCTTCTTAGTGGATGTCCAGATTACGAAAGTAAACATTTGTCCAAATTTAACGTTTCTACCATCACCGGTTACAGCTGTGCGTGCGTCTTACCTCAGTCAGTGAGGACAAGTCCTTTTATATATATAGATAATTTAAACATTTTAGTACTTATTATACTAAGAGTATTTGCATAGTCGATTAACGTATTTGATATTAAATTATTATTACAATATTTAAGTACTAAGTCCTATATAAGATCCTATAAGGGTTCTATTTTATTGCTTTCAAGGTACAGAATCCTAAAACAGAAAAAAAATACACTAAAAAATTTATATAAATAAAAGCTTATAAAAAATAATTATATTGATAAAAATATATATAAAATTTAATAATAATATACTATCTGTAAGGTCAGTCGTGTCACAGGGGCACAAAGTGTGACTGTAAAACCTGACTAGTTGTGAGTTCGATTCCCACTCGAGGAAATGAAATATTTATTTAAACTTATATTTCCATTTCTTCGTTCTGGTGTCGAAGCAAGGCGCGGTGTAGACTTCCGCCACTCAACACGCAATGCCAACAGAATCCGATGGAAAGTGGAGTTACTGAGTGTTTTAACACTAGGTTCTCTCTGTCTACTCTTCTTAGTGCGGAATACAGCGTGAAGCTGATTTGATTTTTATTTTGATATCTTGTCAGCCTACCAGCTATCTTAACAGAAGTAAATATAAAGTAATTATTAACAGTAACAATTTAAGTAATTGTTAATAAAAAAAATAAGAAAAAAAAGAGAAAATTAAAAATTACTTAAATAAAATAATAAAAAATAAATAAAATTGCTTTACGGTGTATCCCACACATAGCGGGGTAGACAGAGGGAACTTAGTGTTAAGACACTCAGTAACTCCACTTTCCATTGAATTCTGGAGGCATTGCGTATTGAGTTATTCCAATCTATACTAATATAATAAAGCGGAAGAGTTTGTTTGTTTGTTTGTTTGAACTCTAAGATCTCTGGATCTACTGGATCGATTTACTTTGTTTTTGTTATGTATGAAAGCTGCATTCTTCAGAAGTGCTATAGGCTATATAATATTACATTACACATATGTACTAATAAATTAAAATACTTTCTAATTTGACATGCAATTTATTCTGCCATGTTAATAACAACCGTCGTCGCTATGCGACCGCGTTCGTTACCGCGTCATTTTGATATCCATCCTTATGAAAATAAATATAATAGTCACTTTTAGCATTTCATCTAAATTGAAATTATATTTCTATACAAATTATATTCTTATATTTCAAGCAGGCGTAGCCGCGTCCGGGTCCGCTAGTAAAATTATAAAATTAGAAAATAATAATAATAAATATATCAGATTTCTAAACGCAGCATACATTAATTACTTTCAAATCTGACAATTGTCATTTAATCAACAAAATAAAAACTATAGTCGAGATTCATAGATAAATATAATCTATTTTCATATATAATTAAATATCGTCTTAAGAGTAATAAAACATAATATTATTGACCATAATAAAAAAAGTAAATACCTAATAATATTAGATATATTTTATTGTACGAAGGCGCTCATATTTTAATGGTTTTTTTGGCCTGGGTTTCATGATTTTACTGGTTTTAGGAACACTTGTGAAAACGGCACAGAACGAAGTCGACCTTGGGATCATATCAATTCAGATTGGTACCGTCAGCACTTAATAAACTTATTGTTTATATTTTTTCCAAGACATGTTGAACAATGAGTCGTTCAATAGAATTGCTTGTGGTTGAAACAAGAACCTTACACCGAATTGTTCCAATGCCTCCCGATGGGAGCTGTCTCTTCCATGCTTTTGTATATTCTTTGTTTGAGCGTATTGATATACAACAAACTAATAAATTGCGCGAGACTATAGTAGAGTACGTATGTCGTAACTGGAATGATTTAAGTATCTACACTAGCGCTCGAAACGGGAATCCTTACTCTTCTAAAGAAGACATGCTTTGCTTAACTACGTACGGAGCTACTTCCGAAATAAAGGCTGCAGTAGATTTGTACAATATTAAGATAGACGTGTATTATCACAATGGTGCCCTACTTGGTTTATTCGGCGAAGAGAAATGTCCTATGAAGCGCTTACTCTAAACTATGTTTTAAAAAGAGCAACTCTTGAGTTTCTTGCCGTAGTAGCTTCCTATAGGAAAAGTACTTGTAATGGGCAAATTGAATAAAGAATATTTTGATTTTGATTACATTATGAATCTTCCTACTTATAATTTCTATACAAAAAGTAATGATATCCCATCAAAAACATAAATGTAAAATGAAAGCCAAGTTTTGTAATAAAACGTATGTTTTCAGCGATAAAAGAAGTGAGATGTAAATGTATGCCAAGTTCAATGGTCAGTCCTGAAATTTATTTTTAACAATATAAAATATTTTATAACAACTGAAAATGCCCATTCTTCTTACAACTTGGAGACTTTATTTATGTGTAAAATCTGACTTGGCTAGTTTTCATATGAATTTACAATAGAATCTGAATAGAATAGAAATCGAATACATTCATTTACATCGATATAAATTCATTTGAAAACTAGCCAAGTCAGATTTTACACATAAATAAAGTCTCCAAGTTGTAAGTAGAATGGGCATTTTCAGTTGTTATAAAATATTTTATATTGTTAACAATAAATTTCAGGACTGACCATTGAACTTGGCATACATTTACATCTCACTTCTTTTATCGCTGAAAACATACGTTTTATTACAAAACTTGGCTTTCATTTTACATTTATGTTTTTGATGGGTAAACATAATTCAATATCTTAAATAATATAAAACCGAAAACTATTGTCATTTTAATAATAACATAAAATAATGTGTGAATAAGGAACAATAATCTTTAAAAAAATTCATAAACGTTTAAAAAACATTCTCTATTATACAAGAAAAACAATATGGTCAATCAATAAAAATCGGTTATTCTCATTTTAGTGTTGGAACGTAGATTTGCTATGATTTTAACCCAGCGTGAAATACGGTCGACAGAGCGATTGGTATCGACTAGGCAGACGTATTCAATACACGGGCGTTTGCACTGTATTAACGTGAAACTGCCCAAGTACCGTGAAGCTAGCTAATAGTTCAGAGAGCTGGAATTTATCGTTTAGTTATTTAAGTGGCTATAAAGAATAATATCTTTAGCATTTTTTAGTACTTTGAAAGAGTCTTTATTTGGTTACCTTTAAAAAAATGGTTTTACCATCCTCAATGCTATTTTTAAAGATCTTTCTATGGACGAGTATAGGTTTGATGATTTTTTTTTAGTTTCATTCTCATGTATGAGGCTCCCTCCTCCAATATTTTTTATTTTTGTATGAAAGTCGTAAATTCGTAGTCGTAATTAGTCGTAATATTAATGTGAATTTCGTTTTTATAATTAGGCTATAATATAATATCAATAATTAATTCTTCGTTTTGGTGTTGATGCAAACCGCGGCGTTAAGTTCCGCCATTCAACACACAATGCTTCCAGAATTCAGCGTAAAATGGGGAACGGAGTGTATTAACACTAGGTTTCCTCTGCTTACTCTCTGCTGTGTGCGAGATATAGTATGAAACTAAAAAAAAATAAGATAATCCGCTTCTACTGCACTCTACTGTATTTATTTATCAATGTCTATATCATATAGCATTTAGATTGTGGTTATAACATTTATTGCTACTCAAAATTACACTTTTAAATTGGAAAAGCGGAATTTTAATAAACTTTATATTATTATGAAACTACTTATATTAACCTATTTTTCTGTTCATAACATAACATAATTTCTTTTCATATTTTCCAATTTATGATGGCGGCAAACAATAATGCTTTATCGAGATCTCGCCGTTGCACTTTGTAACTGACAGGTTTCATAATAACCAAGAGATTTCTTTGATACGAATATAGTATAACATAAAATGCATTTAGAGATATGTTACATCTTATAAAGATGTCTTTCAAAATGGCAACGTTTTATAATGTTAGTATGAAATATGAACAGCTTTGATTTCATGTCGTGTTTTTATTCATGTAAAAGGATAAATATATAAAAATATCACTTGTTTGTATAAAAAGTAAGAAATATTTAAAAATGTCTGCTTTAAGTATTTAAATTTATGTGTTAGTATAATATATTTTTAATTTTAATAGTTTTGAGCTTTAATATTTTTTTCCCTTCACACTTTTTAGCAGATGCAGATTAAGTGTCGAGACACTAACTCAAATTCGATTGCTATATAGTTTTGAGGATCTAGCAATCCAAATTTATCATCTATAACTCTGAACTCTGCATAAATTTTCACATTGATATCGTTTTAATATTTTCTATTTATAATCATATATTTCTTTTTATCTATGCATATTTTTTTCAATTTTCTTGCTATATTATAAATATATATAAAATGTATGCTTTTAATACTAATAAAGTTGTATAAAGTAATATGCGCTGGCGGGCACATATCGTGTTATAAAATAATTTTCTCATCATCGTCATATTATAGCGCATTCTCGCTGGCTATAGCTGTCGATAATTAAATGTGATACTTTATGTTTGTGTGTGGTAATGGTCATTACCACACAAATATACATACATACTGTTACTTGCCTCAATTTTTTTTTCGACGATCAAATGCCATTGTAAAAAAAATTATTTTTTTTAACTATAAGTCACACCACTAGGTTCCCTCTGCCTTAAGCTTAAAGCTGATAAAAAGTCTATATACCTATTCTTAACCTAATCTGTGGTAATTAGTTTTAAAAATATACAATTAAGACAAGATTTTAAAATTGAATATTAAGAAAGAATATGAAAAACATAAATAATAGGTAGAGATTTTTACAGTTTATCTAGTTATAAATTATCTTTTCTTGATTTTTTCACATAATTAAAAACTGAAACATCAATATGTTATGCACTATAGTATCTATTCCATATTCCAGATTCGTTCAACGATGTACGTAACTAATATTACTGACCGGAAACAGAAGATTCAAGCGGAGATAGCGAAACCTCGAAATTAACTATCTGACCGCCCTAACCAAGTTATACTTGAGTTATACTAGATACTAAAATTGGTCGGATTATTAAAATGTTATATTTAAATATTTTACATATTATTTCAGTAAAAAATAATAAAAACGTAGATTCACACTACATATAAATCGTTCACCTTCAGTTTAAGTTTTGTTCACATTTCACAAGTTATCATAAAAGAGAAGAAGAATTAATTAATAAGATTTAATTAATAATTTAATATAATAATCTATAAAAAAGACTATACAGCACTAAACTATATAACTTTATTATAATAAACCAATGTAATTGAAAAAAAAAACGTAAAACAAATTGAGGTTATAGAATCAATATAAGTTTTTTTTTAAATTTATCTTCACTTGCATTCTCACTTGCTTCTTCGTTGCACCGCACTGCGACTCAAATACTCAGCAACTTATATCAGTACCCCTACATAACCCCCCCTAAATGTCCCAAATCTTATTTGTCAGTATTACCATCAACCTCGTTGATAATAATATTATGTTGATATTTCACGCTACAATAATTAATTAATTTGATTAATTTGATTAATATTTTTCAACTCATACTAGGTATTTATCTCTTTCTGAAAATAAATAAATAATTATATTATACTTAGATGTTTCGTCACAGGCAGCCACATAGTGCTTGCATTTCCTCAGAGTGTCCTCTTCCATACCCAACCGGTGTCGCTGTAAAAGCCAATAGGGCTACCATCTCAAACAAAAAAAAAGAACATACTTAGATGAGGCCAGTCGTGGCGCAAGGATCACACAAGTGTGATCAAAACGCGGCTGTGAATTCGATTCCCACTCGGGGAAATTAAATATTTAATATTTTCATTTCTACGCTCTGGTGTTGAGGCACGCTTGGCCTCGGCGTTGAATTAACACGCAATTTTTTTAGAATTCGGTGGAAAACGGGAAACGGAAGCGTCTTAACACTACGTTCCCACGTTCCCTCTGCCTACCCCGCTGAGTGCGGGATACATCGTGAACATAAAACAAACGATGTATTTTAATGTTTCAAATCATAAACATTGATTAATAGCAAGTCACTAAGTATAAATCGTTCGGCCGCCGCCGGGCAATGGCTACTAAATTTGAATTTTGATGGATAAAATTGTTTAGTAATTACTATAATGTAAAATATATTAAATAATAGAAATAAATATTCGATACGGATATTATTAATAGTTTAAGGCAAATATATTTGTTACTGTAATTCATTGTTTAGAGACGATTTAGAGTCAAAACTGCTCTTTATATTTACCAGACCGGGTATAAAAATAAATATAATTGCTATCCTTAATTGAAAAGTAACCTGTAACTACGATACGAGATAGATACTTTAAGTATTAAAGTTTGTATATTCTGTTCATTTTTCCTAACTCTTGACCCAGGTTGAGCTAATGAGGATCATTTAACCGTTGAACTCGAGTGGAATTTTAAGTGTATCAACACTTAACCTCAAAAGTGCTCAAGTCGAAGCCCTAATAAATTACTTTTTTTTAATGTCACACTGTATCTCACGCAGCAGAGTATGCAGAGGGAACCTAGTGTCAAAACACTCCTTTACATTTTCCGCCGAATTCTGGAGGCTTGGCGTGTTGAGTGGGCGGAACTCAGCGCCGCTTTTCTTTGAGACCATAGCGAAAAAATGACAACATTAAATATTTAATTTCCTCGAGTAAGAACCGAACCCACAACCTTTTACAGTCACGAAAGGCCGAATTAATTACTTATATTAAAAAAATGTTTTACTATGAAAACAAAATGAAGTCAGAAAGCTTTATATTTTTCTAGTTTTATGTTGAACAGAATATTCTCATATGATATTATGCACTGCATTGCGACTTCCAATGTTTACTGTGTACTCGAGTTGGCTTGTCTCGGAGCTGAGGGACAAAGAGCACTTGGATTTTAAGTTCCTAGTTAAACTTAATATTCCATGTGGGTGTTTATATATTAGATAGATAGATAGATAGAAAAAACTTTATTGCATACAAAGCTGATACAGAGGACAATAAAGGTGAATCTTAAGATAAATCCAGAGCGTGCAAAGGCGGTCATATTGCTGATAGCAATCTCTAACAAACAACCTTTGAAGAAAGAAATTAGCCTTAAGAAACATGGGCTAGGCATCTCAAATGATGTTACAAATTCAAGTGAGAGATGGTACCCTGTCTCTAGTAGATGAGAGGCATAAAATAAGAGTCCGACAAAGGGGTCCGACGTAAAAGATCTTAAGTTAATAATTGAGCGGAGAGTGGTAACGGAGTCTCTTAACATTAGGTTGCTTCTGCCCTACTATATATAACAAAATTGTGAATTTTAAGGCCAAATTTAGCTATCTTTAGGATTATGTACTTCCGTAATCAAAATGTGTAATCGGAACCCTTTAGGATCAGTTGTTCGTATATACGTCTATCAAGAATATTTATCTTGAACTTACAATACAAATAAAGGAAAAACCCAAAAAGTGAATATTGGTAGGTATTTCATCGAAAAATCATCTTATAATTAACAATCAAATGCGCTCGCAAACATGAGTTTGTAAACTTTTATAAGTTGTACTTCCCGTTGATCTACATTTTCGGTGTGTACGACTCGCCCTTAACCAGTTTTTTCTTTTATACCTAAGTCACTCCGTACATCACTTCTCACAATTTTTGAAACCATACGCGTTTTCCTTTGAGGATTAAAGGAAATCAAATTGATTTTATATTTAATGTGTATTTCAAAGCTTTCAAGGATATATATATATATATATATACAGGTTCACTTTATCCTGCACACAGCAGGGTAGGGAACCTAGTGTTAAGACACTCTATTCCCCAGTTTCTGCCGAATTCTGGAGACATTGCGTGTTGAGTGGCAGAACTCAACGCCGCGCTTTGCCTCGACACCAGAGCGAAGAAATGGAAATGTAAACGTAAATAAATATTTCACTTCCTCGAGTGGGGATCGAACCCAAAACCGTCGCGTTACAGTCACACCCTTGTGCCGCTGCGCTACGATAGTCTCCAATAAATAAATAAATATATAATTCAAATATTTTCTTACTTTGATATATTACAATGGATTAGTAAAAGAATAAACTGTCACTAACATATAAAACTGAAACCTTATAACAAAGATATATAACTTTTTAATACATTTTAAAATTGATAGACATGATGATAGACATACTTGAGTTAACTTTAACGATAATTAATAGTATTTACTGCAGCTTAATTTCTTCAATAAAAGACTTCATATATCTGGAGATAATTTAAGTGCTGTTGTGAAATGTAACACAACGGTCGTATGCTCCAGTGGGATCTTTTAAGATAGAAGGAAACCAGAACAGGAGAAAAAATCTTTTTAAAATGTTTTCATAATGATGATCTCTTTGTTACATAAGAGAAAGGCGGAGAATTTATTACTAAGTCCCACAAAGTTAAAATTTTTTTTATGTATAGCATAAAATTCTTAGTACTATTTTTGAAAAATGAAATGTTTAAAAAAAACGATATTACTAAACATAACGTACATTTTTAATATGTTTTTAACCATTAAACATTACTGCAATTTGCTACTCAGTTTCCATTCATTGAGTACAATTTTACAAAAATATAATTTTGTGGATTGCTTTAAAAGCGAATACATTTAAAATTTTATCTACGTGTATAGCAGAGAATAAAACGCGAGTGCCGATATTGCATTTTACAAAATAATCGAATTGAGATATTATGTCGAGAATGTAAACAATTTCATAGAGCTTTTGCAATTTTCCCTGAATTGTTAGTTTTTTAAATTACAAACACGATAAAATCAACAATATAGATTCGTGAGAGGAAACCAAGATTATTTGTACAGCATTATCAATTGATATAACAATGGTTATTTAAAATTATAATTCTTAAAAAAATTAAGATATTTTTATTTTTTTATAATCTTCCATTTATATCATAATATAGGTATACTAGCGACCCCCTTGCGGCTTCGCCCGCTTTTACTACTGGATTATTCATATAATGTATGTTTGCAAAGCACTTAAGATAATGTGAAAATTAATTAAACTCTAATGCAACCGCATTTTCGTAGTTTCAATAAGGATTTTCCAATTGTTTTACACAGCAAGGATTTTTTAGTAGGTACCGTAATTTTAAATCTGTGCTACTAATCTTTTCAAGTACTTATTAAAATATTTTTAAATGACTATTTTTAGATAGTTAAATGACTATTTTTAAACGGAAGAAATTATAAACAAAAGCCTACCTACTAATAACTACTACAAAAAATATGAAACCAAATATATCGCGTTGAAATAATACATTCAACTCCAATTATCCAATACGTGCAAACGCATCTAAATCTTCGTTGCTATGCCTCTATAGCGGGCGGGTTTTTTTTTTCGAGCTTGTGGTTAATGCTGAAGAGGGTATTCTGTCCCTGGTGAAAAGCAAGCACTACGTGGCTGTCTGTGAGGAAAATTAAATAGAATACATTGGCCGGGAATCAAACCCGGGCCCGCGTGGCAGGCGAGCATTCACTGAACCACCGATGACTGCTCATGACGCGCTTGTATAAGCAAAACGTCGCGGGGCGCGTTGCGCAGCAAGGATGTTTTGATATTGTATCAACTTCTAAAGTACTTATTAAAATGAAAAAACAGTAAAAGACAGTTTTGATCTACATTAAATGGCCAACGTAACTATTATACTTATTTATATGCTGAGAGTAAGGGATAAGTAAAACTTGAGTCGACACAGCTGATGTGTCAATGGCGTGATGTGTCAACAATTAAATGCGTTTTTCTCTAATACTATTCGCAATTTCGAAATAGTGTATAAAGCAAATTTATCTTCGTTTAACGTAGAAAATTAATAAAGTATTTTAAAGGATAAGGATTAATACCATTATGGAAAAATATCCCTCACAATAAAAAATATATTGAAATTACTATTTTTAGACAGAAATGTGATCACTACACGTTATTCTTAAAAGATAAAAATATGCTGTCGCGGACTTTTTTGTAGATCTTATTAAGAGGAACAATACTCCAGTACACTATTTTCATGTAGTACTTACCATTAAAGCAGCGCATGCGCGAAAGTGTCTCAGCGGGTAGGACTTTAGACACATTTATCGTATTTATGTTAATTTACATAAGAATGTACAAATAATAAACTATATATAAACCTTCCCTGAGAAATACTCGACCTAATGGTGAAAACCGCATAAAAATCCGTTGGGTGGTTTAGAAGAAGAAGAGTTAGAAAGTTCAGACAGACACGAAAAGCGACTTTGTTTTATAAGATATAGGATAGGATATCATAAAGGCATAATATATGCAATTATTTCGACGTAGAATTTGTTCTTCGATAATATCTACTCTCTGTTTATCCTACTATCCTGCGGCAAAAGATGAAAAAAAGTCTCTAAATTAGACTCACCAAATAATTCACTCCACAAAATAATTTATTTCGTTTATTTGTTACTGGAAATTATTCACAAGCTAAACATAATTTTATTGGTATTGAAATTGAACATAGTTGCAACTATTTTTGATATAAACAAGCAACTGCTGCTACAATTCACTGAATAATTAATATGAAAATTCTATACTAACCTATGCATTCAAAATGTTAGCGTACCTACGATACAGCGGGGTAACCGAATAAAACTTTTCAGGAAGCGTCATTAAATAAAAATAAATAAATCAGCTTCACACAGCAGGGTAGGCAGAGGGAACCTAGTGTTAAGACACTACGTTCTCTACTTTCTGCCAAATTCTGTAGGCATCGTGTGTTGAATGACAAATCTGCCAAATGCCGCACTTTGTTTTGACATCAGAGCGAAGAAATGGAAATATAAACGTAAATATTTTTTTTTTTCACTCGAGTGGGGATCGAACCTACAACCGTTGCGTTACAGTCACATCCTTGTGCTGATGCGTCACGACGGCCTTTAAATTAGTAGATGTAGTTATAGTATAAATTGCGCTGCAATAGCATAAAATTTTGATACAACGAAATTTTATCTATTCTAAATTGAATTCAGTTATAGTTTAAAATGCACAGAATAATTATACTTTAATCGGCTTAAGCTTATATAATTTAACTGAATCAATGTTATGATAAAATTGCTGTTAATTGAAAATTTTATGCGGAAGTGGTTGTGCTTTACACATTTGGTGATAATTTCTTATACATTTTTCATTATAAAATTTATGGTAGAGAGCGATAAAGTGAAGAAATAATACAGCGAATTGACAATTTCTAACGCAATATTACAGAAGGTGAAATTACTTATATATTTCTTATATTGACAAAAATCTACTAAATGCTATGTTAGAATTATTGAAAAGCTAAAAAAAATACAACACATAAAATAATTTTAAATTTAAATTAAAAATAGACATTAGAACTATTAATAAAATTAAAATTGCACGCTACTATAGAGTTTTCTCATGAAACAACATGTGTGAAAACCGGAACGAAATTCATTTACTGTAATTAGTTCACTCAGATGAGCTTGTGGCTTTACGCTCTCATTGGTAAAGAATTTGTTTCAAGTCATTATTACAGGTCAAATAACAAACAAACGTAACACGAAAAATAAATACTTTTAGGATAGTTATACTAAAAAATAAAATTTACATAAATGCTTAGGAAACAATTAGGTAATTCTATGAATTTTGATAAAAAAATTCTTAACTACTTGTCATTCGACGAGGGTGCACGAACGTCCCTTATTAGATTTTAAGCAAAAATAAGTGATTTATTTTTACGTAAGGCTTTCTCAATGCTTGTTCCATTTCTATTCGGGGGGTTGACTATTTCTATTTTAACAATGTGATAAGTAAGATAAATCGAATCTGGACGGATAGTTCTGGAAGGAATATGTTGACACTAGGTTCTCTTTGCCTAACTAGATATATGCGAAATTCAACGTGAAGATCCAATGTTTACAGCGAGGATTAGAATAATGTTTTGACGCAGTTAGAAAATACCTGAGGTTCAAAACATTCAAAATTAGGTGATTTATAGAAATTAAGGTAAAAAAAATAAAAAAAAATGTTGATTTTATAAGTTAAAAAAATAAAATCTTTTGTTGATTTTACAGGTTTACGTGAATCAAAAAATTGTTTTCGTGAAATAAAGACACAAATCCAACAATTTTGGTTGAAAGAGGACAAATTCAAGTTGTGAGACACCACAATAAAAAAGTATAATTCATAAATATTAGTATGAAAATGAAAATACAAACATATGACTAATAAAACAAATGTTTTAAACATTTCCTTTAATATTGCAACTGAAGCAATTTTCATAATAAGGACTTTACGTTGCTCAAATCTCAAGCAATCGCGTGCGGATATGTAATTCCCCTGGTCATGTCACGTTTGACTTAACTACTCTTTTTATTAAACGGTTTTATTTAGCTCACCCCGTTTGTTTATTTGTTTGTTTGGGTCAAATTTAGTAATTGAAATTTAACCCTCTTCCCGTTAACCGATTGATCTGAAATTTGGTATACGCCTTTGATTCTGGTGACAATACAATTATCCATATTCAATATTATTGTGAATCCAAGATGGCCGCCGCAAATTCTAACGCAATATTACAGAAGGTGAAATTACTTATATATTTCTTATATTGACAAAAATCTACTAAATGCTATGTTAGAATTATTGAAAAGCTAAAAAAAATACAACACATAAAATAATTTTAAATTTAAATTAAAAATAGACATTAGAACTATTAATAAAATTAAAATTGCACGCTACTATAGAGTTTTCTCATGAAACAACATGTGTGAAAACCGGAACGAAATTCATTTACTGTAATTAGTTCACTCAGATGAGCTTGTGGCTTTACGCTCTCATTGGTAAAGAATTTGTTTCAAGTCATTATTACAGGTCAAATAACAAACAAACGTAACACGAAAAATAAATACTTTTAGGATAGTTATACTAAAAAATAAAATTTACATAAATGCTTAGGAAACAATTAGGTAATTCTATGAATTTTGATAAAAAAATTCTTAACTACTTGTCATTCGACGAGGGTGCACGAACGTCCCTTATTAGATTTTAAGCAAAAATAAGTGATTTATTTTTACGTAAGGCTTTCTCAATGCTTGTTCCATTTCTATTCGGGGGGTTGACTATTTCTATTTTAACAATGTGATAAGTAAGATAAATCGAATCTGGACGGATAGTTCTGGAAGGAATATGTTGACACTAGGTTCTCTTTGCCTAACTAGATATATGCGAAATTCAACGTGAAGATCCAATGTTTACAGCGAGGATTAGAATAATGTTTTGACGCAGTTAGAAAATACCTGAGGTTCAAAACATTCAAAATTAGGTGATTTATAGAAATTAAGGTAAAAAAAATAAAAAAAAATGTTGATTTTATAAGTTAAAAAAATAAAATCTTTTGTTGATTTTACAGGTTTACGTGAATCAAAAAATTGTTTTCGTGAAATAAAGACACAAATCCAACAATTTTGGTTGAAAGAGGACAAATTCAAGTTGTGAGACACCACAATAAAAAAGTATAATTCATAAATATTAGTATGAAAATGAAAATACAAACATATGACTAATAAAACAAATGTTTTAAACATTTCCTTTAATATTGCAACTGAAGCAATTTTCATAATAAGGACTTTACGTTGCTCAAATCTCAAGCAATCGCGTGCGGATATGTAATTCCCCTGGTCATGTCACGTTTGACTTAACTACTCTTTTTATTAAACGGTTTTATTTAGCTCACCCCGTTTGTTTATTTGTTTGTTTGGGTCAAATTTAGTAATTGAAATTTAACCCTCTTCCCGTTAACCGATTGATCTGAAATTTGGTATACGCCTTTGATTCTGGTGACAATACAATTATCCATATTCAATATTATTGTGAATCCAAGATGGCCGCCGCTACAAGATGGCGGACAACTTAGTTTTTTTCAATCCCATCAATATGGGTATCAAATGAAAGGGCTTGTCAAGTAGAATTCAGTGCACTATACAAAATCAAAATCAAAGATGGCCACTGCTACAAAATGGCGGATAATGTAGTTTTCAATCCCATCAATATGGGTATCAAAATAAAGGGCTTGGTAAGTATAATACAGTATACTATACACAATTACAATATGAATCTCCCACCTAAGTCAAGATCTGGTATCCTGTCGAGGACTGTGTGGCTATAGGGTACCTAAAAATGATACGTCGCTAGGGGTACCACCCAAGGTAAAAGGTAAAAGCGCGCCGAGAACTGTAAGGCTAGGTGGATAAAAATGATATGTCGTTAGCGTTTTCCCCTCAAGATTCAGGCACATCTTGTTGTACATAGCCTTGTCCCTCTATTGGACCTCTGGGGGGGTCGTTCGTAACATTCTCCATTAACCTTGCAATAATGAGACATCGAGCCTCATTTCAACGAATTGAATAGCATGAGAAATAAAAACTAAAAACTTAAAAATAAAAAAGTATAAAAAAAATTTTAAGTTAAACGGTTTTATATTGCAGATAAATGTACTAAAAGCTAAAAAATAATTTCATAGAAATTATGATTACTAAAATAAAATCGTGGGGCACGACACTTGCTACTTACCACTAGGTGGGTGAAGTCTCACGCTATGTCTTTCAATTGTAGATATTGGACGTGCCCCACGATTAAATTTTAGTAATCATAATTTCTATGAAATTATTTTTTAGCTTTTAGTACATTTATCTGCAATATAAAACCGTTTAACTTAAAATTTTTTTTTTACTTTTTTATTAGTTGAAATATATTATAGTTATTTAATATTCTTAAATTCTTAAACTAGCAGCTAGAGAGACTAGATTGAAGCAACTGCTTAAAACAAGAATAGCAATCCAAGCAGAGCAACCATTCGGCAATCATTATGTTGATCCAGATGCAGCCAGACCATCGTCGTTTTGTAAAATCTGAAGGTTTTTCTGCGCACAACACCAGCAAGTATTGTCAGGGAATATCAAACTTGGATATTTTGGCATTTATTAAGCAAATATTTCAATTTTCATTCAAAAGGATTGCTCTTCTTGAATAAAAGTAGTGTCTTCAGGATACAAAACAACTATATGCTGCAGCACTTATATAGGTAAGCATAATAAAATATAGAATTCCACGAGTTATTTAAGAATTGGAATGGATATTTTGTTTGACAGTTCTTGCACATATTTTGGTTACTGTTTTAATTTAGAGTTTGTTTTTCAGCTTCAAACTGTATCTCGCATATGGCATGGCAGACAGAGCCTAGTGTTAAGACACTCCGCTTCTCACTGTCCGTCGAATTCCTTAACACCAGAACTAAGGAAAGAAAATATTTAATGAAATATTACTTCCTCGAATGGGAATCGAACTCACAACTAGTGACGTTTATCCCGTCACGACTGGCTTCAAGTTTTGACGCAAGTCTTAATTTTGAGTTTTCTAAAGAAAAATGAACCTTGCCAATAGGAATCTAGTAAATATTCTACTATATTCTACTCTTATTAATATGCTTATAACATAACCCTAACGCACTTACATTTTACTTTGCATGTCCCTTGCTCGCATGTCGAGGACTAATAACGGTGCTAAAAAACTTACCCCTTTATAAACTGTAAAAGTAATTTATTATTAGCCATAATATCGTGTAGGAAATCTTAAAATTATTGTATAAAACTAGCAATTTTACCCCAATTTCAATCATGACAAATTATTTTAAAAAATCAAATTAATTTATATAAAATACATTTTAAAAGCTACATCAATTTGATTTCAGTACCGACAATTAATAATTTTAGTTAAAATAATAAAAAGTTTAATAATTTTAGTTTTTAGTTTTGATATGGTAACCATTTTTATTCACTCTATCGATGTATCCCGGACAGTAGGATAGGCAGACAATAGCTTAGTGTAAAAGCCTATTTTCTACTTTTCCATTCAATTACAATATAGACATAACTGTACTGTCATAACAGAGGTCATGGCTTAATTTAATTAATTTATAGTGAGGAGTGTCTCAACACTAAATGTTCCTACCACAAAATGCGGGAAAACGTTAAGCGTAAAATTAAAATTAAACCTTTTAAATTATATATGTACAATGGTCGTTCATGTAGGAATATATCGATTCTTTTGATTTCCTTGACCTACTATTCTAGGTCCTCTTTGTGTGGCAACGTTATTTGCGATCCTGTTTTACTTTGAGCTTGCAACTGACACCCCACTCTCCTCATTCAATAAAATATATAAATAAACACCAAATATCACAATATAACATTATATCAATAATAATTTTAATATGGCTCGTGCTATGATAGTTAGAACTTTTATCGTGGTGATCGTAAGAGAGATCATCCATAGAGATTCAGAAGGAACCACTTTACAATTTAAATATATATCTACTCATTTAAATATACATAATATTTGTCGATAATCAATTTTCAGTGATAAATGTTAGGACTAGTCGGAAACTTCCTATCCCTGCTTCTGTTACACTAATCTATTATTGACAGTTAAAACAAGGAAAAGATAGCCTACGGGCCCCACCTCTCCCATACGTGAAATTGTCGTGAATTCTGTCCACTCCGATTAACTCCGACTCCACTTTTTTAATGTAAGTAGCTAGAACCTCTTAAAAAATATGTTCTATACATTTTACGTAAACAAAAACATTGTATGTTAATTGATACAACCTAACCTAAATATTTTATATAAATATTACTTAAACTGGGCCGTGTTGCGGATTGTCGACATGTGTATTGTGGATTCGATTCCCTTTGTTCTGGTAACAAGGCAATGTGCGGCGATAAGTTCCGCCATTCAAGGTATTTTAATAAAATGATTAAATTATCAAATAGTTACTTTATTATTACCAACACTCGTAGTAATAGGTAATATTTGGATAAAATCTCGTGAAATCTAAGGTCGTAATCAACCTCATAGGTTCTTTTCTTTATGTTAAAAGCTGCCACAGCTTTTGACAAATGAAACATAAAACGGTAGGCTTTTTGCCAAGTTAGTTGTACTGTTAGAAATAGCAGCATATATGATAAGGCTTATTTTAGATGGTAGATAATATACTTTTCTTTTATGAGATTTTTTTCATTTTTACTTGATTTCTGATATTGACGGCCATCGGTGATCCTCCAGATCCTGACTATTTATAATGCTCTGAAAGTGATGACTTTCAAGAGCAAGACGGTGATAGCTATAGGCCTGTTGTTACATGGATAGGAATTTTATGATTTTATTTTTCATTTGTATACAAGGTTTTTAGGATAGGATATGTATATATCATTGCCTTTCCTGTCTATCTCCATGGAAGATCCGTAAATATATCTTTTATAGCCTCACGCTGTATCCCGCACGTGGCGGGATGGGCAGACGAAACTTGGTAACTTAGCGGTAAAACACACCGGAAATCGAACCCACAACCCTCACATTTACAGTCTGGCCTCGTCTACAGACGGTAAAGACAATAAAATAGCTTAAAAGATTGATAAGATAAAAATATTACAAACTTTTGTAAACTTACTGTAATAAGGTTACAATAATCTATCTATAGATATATTTTCAAAGAGAAAGATTTCAAACTTGGCCAAAGCTTAACCGCATTGTTCTGTTGAAGATAGCTACAGTATTCACGCGCACTTTAAAGAAATGTTGTCTGTGAATATAATTATTTTCAATAAAGAAACTTCTGATTCTATTGTTACTATGTAAGTGTGCTTAAATACTATAGTAGTTTAATTTATATGTAATCCTAATTTATGTTCTAAAAATCAATTTGTATTATTTTGCTGATTTAATTGACAAAACATACAAAATATATATATTTATGTAAGACTTATGTATGACTCCGTATTGGCGTAGGGGTACAAGCATGCGACTGTAAAAGAGACTATTGCGGGTTAGATTCCCACTCGAAGGAATTAATTATTTAATATTTTTATTTCTAACGAGGCATAGTATGGCGTTGAGGTTCGCCACTCAATACGCAATGCCTGAATAATTGAAGAAGTGTCTTAAATAAAGGTTCCCAGGTTCCCTCTGCCTACCGCTATAAGCGAGATACACAGGGAAGCTAAAAAATGTATAAGACTAAGACCCTCAGTTCTCTACTTTCTTTCGGTTCTAGTTGAGTGCCAACTTAACTTAAGAGCATGGAAGAGAAAATAATATATAGTCATTCTTTTGAGAAGTCTACAACCAGATCGTGTTTGCCCCACAAAGATATATATTATATATTTTTATTTATTAAAACTCATTAGGGTAAATTACCCTACATTTGGTTGTATATCATATAATATGAAACAAGCTTATCACGAATATATCGTAAACAGAACACGTGCCAAGAGGAAGGCCAGAAATTTGGCACTGACGCTTAAGGCGCAAATTATACCGCTTCGGAACTTGCTATGCATTTAGGCTAATGATAGTATGTTAATTGTATGGAGCTTAATTGTCTTTTTATATTATACTAGCGATCCTCACGCGGCTTCACCCGCTCAAATTTATTGTTATATTATAGGCAAATTATAAAAAATGTTCACACAAATTGTAGGCTGAGTTATTCAGACGTGTTTGTTATTCAGAAATATAGTTAATATTTCTATAAAGTTACATCGAAATTCGTTAAGTAGTTTTTGCATGATCATCTTTCAATCAATGGTCAAAATAAATAGAAATATTAATCATTTATTTATATTTCATCATTTCAAAAACGGAAAAGGATCTTATTCTATAGCTGTGGACTCGAAGTTATTAGTTATTAGTTATTATATTAAAACTTATTCATTTCTGTCCAGTAATTACATACCAGCACAAGGGTGAGACTGTAAACGCACGCAGATTATGAATTTAAATTCCAACTCCAAGAAATAAAATATTTTATATTTTTATTTATTCGCTCTGGTATCCAGGCATAGCGCGGTGTTTAGTTCCACCACTCAACACACAATGCTCCTAAAATTTGGCGGACAGTGGGAAGTGTCTCAACATTGGTCCCCCTCTGCCTAGCAGGGAGCATGCAGGGACAGTGTGAAGCTGAAAAAAAAATTAAATTCGAAAAAAATAAAAATAAACTAAAAAATTGCTAAATGGTTTTTAGTTTCTGCTGTAGATATATTGACTTTTTTATACATAATATAATATTTATAATATATATTTTAACCTGCACTTCAATAGCTTAATTAAATATTTTGTTCTCTCACAATCTGTGGAACGTTTAGTTTCGAAACAATTTGCAGCGACAATTGATCTAACAATTCGATAACAAACGGTATCTGGATCGTGGAACTCTAAATGTTGACTAATTTTGAATAGCAGGTACTTATAACTCTAAGATCTTAGTATAAATAATTAATATATTCACCAATAAGGAATATCTGTATTTAATGGGTTATACAAACAAATACATTAAAAAATGTTGGCAATGTAAGAAATGGACCGTTTATTTTGAGAGTGGTGTAAGTCCATTTTCTTTTGTTTCGAGAAAATTAAAGGTTAGTATGTCGATGATTATGCAATTTCATTTACCGACTAATTTTAAGTTGTTCAAAACATGGGTTTTTTTTTTGAGAAATAAACACGGACTTAAAATTACATTAAATTAAGCATGAATTACGTGATAGCTCATTTTTCTCAAAAATGGACTTACACCATTTTCAAGATAAACGGTCCAAATATGTACGGTACAGGGGTGTGACTGTAACGCGAAGGTTATGGGTTCGATCCCCCACTCGAAGAAATGAAATATTTATTTACATTTATATTTCTAATACTTCGCTCTGGTGTTGAGGCAAAGCGCGGCGTTGAGTTCTGCTACTCAACACGCAATGCCTCCAGAATTCGGCAGAAAGTGGGGAACGGAGTGTCTTATCACTAGGTTCCCTCAGCCTACCCTGCTGTGTGCGGGATACAGAGTGAATATAATTGTGAGTGACAAAGGTTCAATTCCTTTTTTTTTTAAATTCATTTTCAGCCATTCCAGCATTTACTAAAATAGTATTCATCCTTTGTGAACAGTGGAAGGAATATCGTCGAAATTACTTTCAATGGCCGTAATCTCAATTTAGCTGACAGTCTAAATCTGGAATTTCTGATCATCAAATATCTTTTCTGAATACCGATCGAAGCGCTAACTAATACCTTTTGTTTTTAAATTTATAAAATGTATATGAACGTATAATATATAAACCTTGATATAAACGACAGTTTTTGTTATTTACAATTTGTAGGATTATAGACAGATTGTCGGTTCGATTCCCATTTGAAGATATGAAATATTTAATATTTTCATTTCTTTGCTCTGGTGTTCCAACGTCTCGCTCTGGTGGTTCCGCCTCTCAACATGTAGTGTCAGATTTCGGCGGAAAGTGGAGAGAGGACTGTCTTAATTTTAGTCTCCCTATGCTTATCCTGCTACATATACAGGAACACATAAAAGAAAAAAAAATATTTACATATCGCCTTTGTAAAGATGTAAAAGTTTTTTTGTAGCAGATTCAAAACTTTAAACATTTCTTTCATCAATTCAGTTTTAGATTGAAATCACAACCAACAATTTACTTAATTGAGGTATCTAGCAAAGGGCACGCGGTGATCTAGTCTGGTGCATTTGAAGCACGTTTCGTTACCATTTTATGTACACACAGTAAATCAACTCTATGAATCCAATTGGTTCATATTTATTTTGTCTATTGTATTTGATTTTCTACGGCATACACTGTTTTGAAATTTAAAGTTGTTATTTTCATGTATCATCTATACTACTGTAAAGTTTCATCAGAATCTATTCTAAAATCCTTTTAAAAATCAGTATTTGCGTGTAATCGGAACAAATATCAATCCTCACAAACTTTCACGTTTATAATTTTAAAAAAATTAAATCAGCTTCACTCTGTATCCTGCACACAGCAGGCAGAGGGAACCTAGTTTTAAGACTTTCAGTGGCATTCTGGACGCATTGCATGTTGAGTGGCAGAACTCAACGCTGCGCTTTTCCTCGACACCAGAGCGAAGAAATGGAAATATAAACGTAAATAAATATTTCTCATCCTCGAGTGGGGATTGAACCCACAACCAGTCGGTTGTACAGTCACATTTTATGCCGCTACGCCACGACTGGACTCACCAGGTTCTAACGTTTATAATATTAGTAGGATATAAAATTGAGTCCATTAAAGCCGCGTGAAACTCGCCACGACCGTATCTACATATTTTTCATACCACTTGAACATTTCATACCAATAAGAAATAAAAGAATGAGGGAAATTGCAATTCCAATGAAAGGCAAATAAGTACATGTACTCGTAGGTATATGTAAACTATGCGAGAGTACGATAAAGTAAAAAGCAATTAAGTTTCAAGTTCACAAACATCTTGGCAATATATTATAATGGCCACGGCAACTACAAATAGGTCATAGTAGGTAGTGCCAAATGATATAACGTAAGCTTATTCTGAACAGGTCACAAGTTCGATATTCATCTTCATAAAAACTGAACTGTTTGACGTCAAAGCACTCAAGACGTAATTAATGCCTCCAGAATTCGGCGGAATGTGGAGAGCGGAGTATCTTAACAAAAGGGCCCCTGTATCTACCCTGCTGAATGCGAGATACAGCGTAAAGCTGAAAAGAAAATCTGTTATCCAATATAACCGCTAACAAAGTGAAAAGTGATTCAAAAAAGTACGCTTATAATATTATGATACATAATAATAATATTAAAATCGACAAGATTTCTAATATGATGTCTTGAAAAAACGTATTTTTATGAGCTCATCCGCAAACGGTAGATAATGAACATGAAATAGATGTAACAGTAAGCAAGTAAGCGAAGCCGCGACTAGAATATTTGTCATCGATAAAACGCTATCTATACATCAACCGTAGAAACCTTTCAGCGGTAGCTACGCACCCTGCAACTGACGTGATTTAATTTTTGTACAATTATACTGACGGCAGTAAACAAGACACCTTTTTAACAGCATATATTTTAACAGAATTAGCTTTGCTTTTGCTTAGCTTTCTGTTTTATGTAGAAATTTAGATCACTAGTATATTTATTTTGAACGAGTAAAATATTGGTTATCGATAAATTATTGTACACGAACCATAGAAACTTTTCAGCGGGAGCTTCACGCGAGCATACTGTACTGTCGGTGCTCTTAAATTCGTATCGATCGGTAGATTCTACTTTCGGTAAAGCATTTTGTAAAACTCATGCATAAATAAATATTTACACTATTTTTACGACAGTGTAGTACTATAACCTATAATAGGTAATGGTTAAAGTTGAACTATCGTTTCATAGTATAGATTTATCTGTTTTAAGTGAACATGTGAAAGTTCTTATAGAAAAATAATTTAGGGCTACACTGGCGCAGGGGACTGTAAACGCGACAGGTTTTAGGTTCGATTCTCAATGGAGAAAATGAAAAGAAAAGAGGGGAGAAAGTAGGGACAAGAATGTTACTACTAACACTAGGCTACCTCCGCCTACGTTGTATCCTACTACATGTTGTATACAAAGCTGATAAATAGAAAAATGCTCAATTAAAAAAAAAACTACTTTGCACACGAGAAAACGCCTGAATCTGAAAATATTTAAGGTTTAAAATAAAACATAATATAAAAATGGTAAAACACTATTAGTGTAGTTTATAATACTGCATAGATGCAATTAAATGTGTCCTCGAGCCATTTCGCCTTCACCCATTAAACAGACGAAGTGATTAAATAAATTGCTGTAATTACACTTATTTTTAAACTACTGTTCAAATTGTGCTATGTTTTAGATATTACGATTCTTAGAATGACACATAGGTATGTAAGGAGAAAAAAACTGGCCAAGTCCAAGTCGGACTCGCTTACCGCCGGTTCCTTACCAATTTCAGGATTGTAGGTCAAGGGGAAGCAGAACTTATAAAATATCACCAAATTAAGATTGCGAGTGTTTGCACTCATTTTATATTTGTTTTGGATTTTTCTCATTTATTTTTTTTCCAAATTTCATAATTGAAATACCCTATAGGAACATAATTTATACAACATTGGTTTTCGGCTATAATGTTGTTAGAGTTTAAGAAGCGAATGAGTCTAACATTAAGATTTTCAAGGATCTTAGATATGACAAGGAGAATATATGTTCGTCTATAGTTATTGACACTGCTCCTGCCTCCAGATTTAAATATTGGATACCAGCTGTTTTGAAGCAGTCGGAAAAGATGCCTACGGATTGGTTACAACTATAATAGGGGTAAACATATCCATAGAGTTTTTGATGGTTTTGGCAAATAACTATCAATACTAGAGGAGCACTCGTAAAGATATAATTATTGATTTTTATTTGCACATAATCTGTTTAAAATAAAGTCATGGAATTTAGAAAAGATTTATTTTTTAGAAATAATTTACAGGTACCGTCATTTTTAATATTTATATTTGAAATAAATAATATTTCTAATGATGAAGTAGCAATGTTATCAGAGATATTTAATAACCATATGGCACAGTGGTCTCTTTGGAAGTGTTAGTAATATGTACCAATCTCTCGCCATGTAGGGGTAGCAGCAACTCTTCTCGTAAATTCTTCTCGTAGTTTCTTTAATTTTTTATTAATAATTTCGCACCTTTAGAATTATCTTTTAAAAATATCAAGTTTTTGGAAAAGTCAAATAAAGATGCGTACAATTACATTTTTGTACAAAAATTAGGCTTACAAAATTTTTTAATGAATGCTTTTTAAATTAACTCACATAACTTTTTTCTTTCTCAAAATCTCATGGTGTTTTTTTTATTAGGTCACTATAATTTTAAAGGTGCGATTTTTTACATACATTTCGATATATTTACTAGAAATATAATTTTTTATACGTTTTCTTAAGAGCGATCAAAATTAGTTTATTGTTTTCATTTCTAATTAGTATAAACGTAAATAAATATTTCACTTCCTCGAGTGGGGATCGAACCCACAACCGTCGCGTTACAGTCACACCCTTGTGCCGCTGCGCTACGACTAACTTAATGTTTGTAAATGTACTGGTAAGGTGGGAATTAAGTTCATATAAGCTTTTGAGTGTTGAATTTTTCTTTAACAATGCCACAGAGAATTCTGTTATAGTCGGTTATCGGAGCTATTTTTCCGCATTTCGCATCACACCAACAGTCTCGAGGGATCAAAAGGTTTTACAATATTCCAAGCTTTAACATATATTATCTTATTATTATGTACAATATTAATCCTTGATAATTTCATAGTTATATAGAAACTTTTTTTATAATTATTGAGCAATAATCATCTTATTCTAAAATTATATTAACAACTAAAGTTAAAGCTGTTAATACCCTAGAATTTAAGAATACTAATATTTTAAAATAAACTAACACTTATTAAAAACATTATATTTGTGGTTAAACGATTATTAAAGTTATGCTTACTTATTAGAAAGATATATCAGTTGTATATTTTAAAAAACGCAAAAAAATTACTTAAATATTCAAAAGTAACATACAAATATGCGACTTACAATATTATTTAATGTTCAATTTCGTGTAAAAATGTTCAAGAAATGCTCATATTATACGAACATTAAAAATATTTTCACATTTCAGCAGCAAATAATATAAAAGCATGAAGTCACAATAGTCGTTTTATCGCCTCCATAGGGAACGTAAGAGCTGGCTCGAGTTCCCTCTAAAGAATCGACATTGCGATAGCGAGGAAATGCAACGAACGTTCTTCTCATAATTCCACTCGGATATGTATGAACATCTACATTTTTTATTTGTGCAAATATACTTTTAAGGTGGCGTAGTGCCAAAGTGTAATACTTTATAGGCGATGGTTGCGAATACGATTCCTAGCCATGATTTTATATTTAAACTATTATTCTGCTTGTGGCTTTGCCCGCGTGGTCTTTGCATGATTCGCATAAAAATATATATATTTGTATCACCATTATGTTAACGGTGTTGGCTGTGAAGAAAAATTACGTATTAAATAGAAAAAACAACAGTTTTCTATGTGTTAATAATAGATTGTATCATCAAGAACAGTGTGACCACGAAATGATTTTTTCTTTTCACTCCTTTGTACATTTTTTATTTTGGAACTGTGGTCGTGCCAACTTTTTCTTTCACTTTAATAAACCAACCGTTAATAAACCAAGCCAGGGGTGCGCAGCGCGTTAAGCCATCGAAGATCAGATTATATCTCGGACTCCACGAGCACTTGACGCTTAAATTAATAAATTAATCATAAAATCACACACTTTTCTTATATATTATTATGGTGTATGAAATACTCATACACCATAATAATATAGGACTTGTTTAATAATCTCATTTTTACGGAAGACAGTTAAAAAAAATAATTTGCATATTATTGTAGAAAAGAACATCAATATCAAAGCTTGCTATGCGGGATGCATAGCAAGGTAATGGCGTCGTGTCAATTGAAGTTCTTATTGAAGTTTTAAATAACCATTATAATCAGCTTCACGCTGTATCCCGCACACAGCAGGGTACGCAAAGGGAACCCAGTGTTAAGACACTCTGTTCCCCACTTTCTGCCGAGTTCTGGGTGCATTGCGTGTTGGGTGGCAGAACTCAACGCCGCGCTTTGCCTCGATACCAGAGCGAAGAAATGAAAATATAAACGTAAATAAATATTTCACTTCCTCGAGTGGGAATCGAACCCACAATCGTCGCGTTACAGTGCCCTTGTGCCTCAAATAACTAATATGAAAAGCCAAATGAAAATAACAAAATATTTTTTCTACAAAAAAAAATTTTTTTCGCACTGTTAAGAGTTATATAAAAATACAGCACACGTCGTTGCCCAATTTCCAAAAGAGAGCAGAGGAATAAAAACTATTTAAATTTCCCCGTATGAGGAATGAACACAGTACCGTCACGTTTACAGACACACAAATGACAGACCTCTATCATAATTAACTTATCTATTCAAATAATTAATTGATTACCTCAGATGTTCTCTTGTTAGGCATTCTATGACATCCATTGTTGTATATGACTGCATCGATATATCTGAAGTTCAATCGTGTATAGTGCATATGACACTTGATATTAATAAGCCATTACAGATTGATACATCTAGGTGTTTAGTATATATAAATACTAGTGGACCCGAACGCGGCTGCGCCCGCTTGAGCTATACGAATATTTATTAAATATATTTATGAAATTATTTTCAGTTGTCAATAGAGAGATGCGTTAAGCAAGCTCATTTTTGGGTGACGTTTTCTAACAACAAACTTTGCAAATTGTTGCTTAGCAACGGCGGTTGTTATAAACATGGCGGGATTAGTTGCATGTCAAATTAATAAGTATTTTAATATATTGATATATATCAAAAATATTACAAATATGAGAAAAAAAAGTATCCTATGTTCATCCCGAGACCCTCAAGTATCTCTATATGAGTATTTTATCACAATTAAATTAGCGGTTTGGCCCTGATTGCGTAAAAGATAGACAGACAGACAGACAGAGTTACTTTCGAATTTATAATATAGGTATGGATTTGTAATTGATCTATTATTGAGGTCATCGCATAACAGAAGGCAGTCTAACTATAAATACAATATATGGTTGTGGGTTCGATTCCCCACTTGGGTAAATAAAACATCTATTTTTTCACGCTCTGAATACTGTAAATAGTAAAAGTATGGTTTGTTATGCTTTGTCGAAAACCTATCTACCGAGGATTATCTTGTTATTCGGTTACAGTGAAGCGTATTGTCAGTTTGTACGTAAGTTTTGGTATATAGTATAATATAGTAATTGGAATAACATAGTAATTGAATGGATAGAGAGATTCTAGTATCAAGTAACTCAGCTCTACACTCTCTGCCCAAATTCTAGACAATAACACGTTGAGTAAGCACCTATACAACTTGTAGTGATGTTGCACACATATTTAATTGTTAATAATCTTTGTATGTATCAATTTATATTATCCATGTACTTAAGAATAGAGTAAGAAAAAATATAACTCATTCATTCATATTTTAGTTCGTTTCTCATCGAAACGTGAGTTATATGAGGCAAGCATTACATGACTTTGACATATAGTGTGCCACTTGAAGTCTGGCTTAAAATTTTTGGATGGAAGCCAATCCCGCGTCCAAACTGCCTCCATAACTCCTGCAGGTGTGATATGAATAATCGTTTTCGTTACGGCACTGGTAAAAAACGGTTCATAATAGCCTCCATTTATCGACATTTTTTAAGAAAAATATACATTTTTTAATAATTTTAAATTTTGAATTTGAATTAAAATATATTATAACATACATGTAATTATAAATTTTATAGTAAATATTTCAAACGATCATTGCAATATAATATATATACAGAGTGTTTTTTTGTCAGCACTAGTTTAAATGAAATCACAGTTTTAACTACAATTACAATATTTTTTTTCCGAAAAATAATAAAGTTTTTTTTTTCAAACAAAATAAATAATAAATTAAAACACCATTTGTCAAGAACGACACCGCCACAGACACCTCATTCCAAAATCGAGTCGTAGTTATTGGCACCAAAGTTCAAAGTTGTTTAACTTTTAGTAATATTTTTGTAGTAGTATGTGTTTACGTTATTGGTATATATAATATCATATCGTGAAATGAAAAAACAATCCTACGTCTAAACTGTTGAGGTATCTTGATTAATTTCTTTAAGTATATGCTTGAAATATTTTACCTTATATGGTGTTCCCGTAAAAGGAGCACTGACGCTCCCATCCTGTATAATATCATATTTCTACATCAACTTAAGCCAAAGTAAGCTGGAATATTAAATTATAAAATTTAATTAAAATACGCAAATTCGTACTGCAATGTTTTAATTTTAATATATCTGGGTTATTAAATTCATAAGCCGTATTATATTGCCTTCATTATTTTATGATGTGCAGCAGGATATACATTACTTGTAGATATTTGCAAGAAAAAATCTAATACAACCGTGTATACTAGGGATGTGACAATAACGAATAATAAAGCACATGTTTTACATTATCTATATATATAAAATCGAAAGGTCACTCACTCATCACGAAATCTCAGAAACTACACGTGCTAGGAATCTCAAATTTTGCATAGTAGTTACTTATAGGACGTAGGTGCTCACTAAGACGGGAATTTGCAATATTCGACTTCTAAGGGGTTGTTTTTGGGGTCGAAAGTTTGTATGAAACTCCGTTACTACAAATGCTAGGAGTCTCAAATTTTGCATGGACGTCACTTATAAGACGTAAGTACACACGGAGACGCGAATTTTCAATATTCCACCCCTAAAGGGTTGTTTTTAGGGTTGGTAGTTTTCATGAAACTTCATTACTATAAGTGCTAGGAGTCTCAAATTTTCTATGGACGTTACTTATAGGTCGTAAGTACACACGGAGACGCGAATTTCCAATATTCCACCCCTAAAGGGTTGTTTTTAGGGTTGATAGTTTGTATGAAACTTCGTTACTATAAGTGCTAGGAGTCTCAAATTTTCTATGGACGTTACTTATAGGTCGTAAGTACACACGGAGACGCGAATTTCCAATATTCCACCCCTAAAGGGTTGTTTTTAGGGTTGATAGTTTGTATGAAACTTCATTACTATAAGTGCTAGGAGTCTCAAATTTTCTATGGACGTTACTTATAGGACGTAAGTACACACGGAGACGCGAATTTCCAATACTCCACCCCTAAAGGGTTGTTTTTAGGGTTGATAGTTTGTATGAAACTTCGTTACTATAAGTGCTAGGAGTCTCAAATTTTGCATGAGCGTTACTTAAAGGAAGTAGTTGTTAACTAAGACGAGATTTTGCTAAATTTGATACCTAAGCATGTAGTTTTGGGGTTGATATTGTATATGCAATTTCGTAATTACAAGTGCTGGTCAAAGATCTTAAATTTTACATACGAATTATTATAGTGTCTACATGCTACCCCAGATGGGATTTTGACATGGATTTTGAAATATGTTTTTTTTTTCGAAATTCGACTCCTAAGGGTGTGTTTTTCGGGATATAAGTCATAACATCTGTTAACTATATAATGTATTTCATATTCTACACATAATTAAGGGATAGAAAAATATAGGCCTTCGTGGCACATGGGCACAAGGGTGTGGGTTCGATTTCCACTTGAGGTAATGCATTATTGTATATTAATATGTATATTTTTTCGCTCTAGCAGCAATTCAAAAGCCAGGCGTGAAGTTCGGTTACCCAACACGCAATGCCTCGAAAAATTTAGTGGAAAGTGGGGAAAGTAGTGTCTCAACGCTCGGTTCCCTTTGCCTATACTCTGTGCGGGATACAGCGTGAAGCTGAAAAAAGAAAGATAAAGAGGCCAGTCGTGGTGCAGAAGCACGAAAGTGTTATAGTAAATGCGACTGGTTGTAGGTTTTATGTCTACTCGAGGAAATGAAATATTTATTTAAATTTATATATTTTTTTTATTTTTATTTCTTCGCTCTGGTATCGAGGCAAACCGTGACGTTGAGTTCCATCACTTAATACGCAATGCCTCCAGAAATCGGCGGAAAATGTGGAACGGAGTATCTTAGCTCTAGATTCCTTCTGCCCACACCACACCCCACTGTGCGCTGGATACAGCGTGAAGTTGATTATAAAGATATAAAAACTTAAGAATTAGGTCCATTAATATATCGATAATTTAGGCTTAAAACTACTTAGTAGAATTTTTGTCTCCGATCGCGAATCATGCAAAAATGACTGGTATAATGGATGCTGGCAAAACCAAAGTGTCAAGCCTTTTACAGTATATGGGATGCTCACCGATTCAAATGGTTTTAAGTTGTATGCAAACATATGGTTCCAAATGATACTGGGGCGCGTGCTTCGAGATGAGAACAGTACTTCATATGAGGTCGATCTTGGGCTCTTTACATTACCAATCGGTGTTTTGACGTAAAGTAATGTCTCGCTCTGCCGGTGACTCCCAGTGTCTTTGATACCAACTTGCTCTTGCTTTCCGTATGATCGCGATATTAACTGATAGTTACTCGAAACGTTAAAGCCCAACATGTTGATACTGGGTGTATATGAGAATAACATTTTTTTTGTTTAAATTAATAATGCTCTATAACAAAAATTTACATAAAAGTGATAAGAGCCCTATCAGGTATGAATCCCTGTCTAGGCCAGTTATTTCGTCTTAAAGTCTGTTTATGCAATTGTAAATTATTTGAATAGTTCAAATTAATACTTATATTTCTTTTTAACATATGGTGAAAGTAAAAAAAAGTAAAAAAAAAATTAACCATATCTTTGCAATATTAACCATAATAAAAAAAGTTAACCATATCTTTGCGTATATTTTGCAATATACGCTCTAAAAAAATCGTTAATATATGTATTTACAAAAAAAATCTTATATCTTAATATATTGTTTTATATTGTATTAAAATCTTAGTATATTGAATTAATAATTGTGTAGTTTAAGCGGGCGAAGCCGCTGGCGGTTGCTAGTATTAAGTATAGTCAACAACATAAAAGAAGTGAATTAACCTATATACGATAGCCGTGCCCAAACGAGGACACCTAAAAAAGTAAAAAAAATACCCATTTTTTAACATTTCTTTTTTTAGGATTCCGTACCGAAGGAAAAAACGGAATCCTTATAGTATCACTTTATTGTCCGTCCGTCTGTCTGGCAAAAAATATGTTTTGTTCACATTTGTACTGGATCTAACCATTGCAAACGCATGGCGGCTTCACATACTAACCAAAGATACAAGTAACTACATATTTCGTCGATATATTTCTAGTAATTATTTAAGACAAAAAACCTAACAAAGTTTGCTTCCATTAGCTTCCGTGGTGCCAAGTTTGCAGCATGATGGAGTAATTACTATCCTAAAATATTTTCCACATCAACTGCGATGTACCGTGTGTCATAAAAAACGCGTGGGCCGTGTATAAAGTGTGAAAAAATATTATGCTTAGAAAAAGAACGTTTCTGCATAAACCCATTGTCCCCAATTGCGGACGCCGTTTTTTTTTTCTATAAAAGGTTAAAATTAAATAAATATTTCGTTATTTTATTTAATATTATTTTGTTAATTGATTTATAATAAACTAGCGGCCCGCTCGCGGTTACACCCACGTGAACTATGTCATTATTAATTTCTGTCTCCATGACTACGTCCTAGTGACGTCTATGCAAAATTTGAGACTCCTAGCATTTGTAATAACGAAGTTTCATACAAACTTTCAACCCCAAAAACAACCCCTTAGAAGTTGAATATTGCAAATTCCCGTCTTAGCGAGCACCTACGTCCTATAAGTAACTGCTATGCAAAGTTTGAGATTCCTAGCACTTGAAGTTTCTGAGATTTCGTGATGAGTGAGTGACTTTTCGATTTTATATATATAGATTAACTAGCGGCCCGCTCGCGGTTTCACCCGCGTGAACTATGTTTTTTTTTTTTATTAATGGCCTGATTTTGCGATGACAGGCGCAAAATATTCTGCCAGTGTCACGTATAGTAGAAAACACACGAATGATATGGTTGTGAACTATGTTATTATTAATTTCTGTCTCCATGGCTACGCCCTAGTGACGTCTATGCAAAATTTGAGACTCCTAGCATCTGTAGTAACGAAGTTTCATACAAACTTTCGACCCCAAAAACAACCCCTTAGCAGTCGAATACTGCAAATTCCCGTCTTAGCGAGCATTTGAGGTTTCTAGCACTTGTAGTTTCTGAGATTTCGTGATGAGTGAGTGACCTTTCGATTTTATATATATAGATTATGTTGACTTTTCTATATATATGACGTATCATCATAAGTTTATTTACTTATATCATTATTTCTATTTTTTTTATAAAAGATAGAAATAGCTTAAATAGCTTTAAAAAAAACCCTTAAATATATTTCAATTTGATATTTTTTTATGACCAGTTGACAAAGAAAATCTCATCACAGTAAAAGGTTGATTAATTCAACTCAAAAGCTGTATACTGTTTCATTACGGTAGATGTATTACGCGGCAGTGATCGTTTGAAACACTTGCATTACGAGATTAATTAACTATGTTGGAAGTATGTACGTAATATGTAATAAGTAGTACAAATGTATACAAACAATTTGAATTCTAGCTACCATATTTGTTTCTTAAGTTAATTTGACTTCATATAAAAATGAATATTTTATTTTCATAATACTTTATCACAGACTGTATGAGTGATTCTTGATTTCCCTGTGTCCTGGCACATGTCCTGTGTCCTGGTCCTGGTCCTGGCCTGTGTCATTGAAAAGGAAAGATATATATACATAATACTTTACCTTAAAGTTATCGAAAATGACCTGAATGTAGAAATATTTTTATCGCAATATTTTTTAGTATGTTTAATATAAATATTATTTGTATAACAATAATAATTGATTATGGATGAAGTTATCAAGACACGGAACTACCAGAGACATATTATGAAAGATGGCACTATCGACATCTGCCGGGCGTGTCATCGACCTGGGGAGTCCCTCAGACATATTATCTCTGGTTGTTCTCATCTTGCTAATGGTGAGTATTTGCATAGACACAATCAAGTAGCCAAGATAATACACCAGCAACTTGCTCTTCAATATGGCCTTGTAGAATTGGAGGTGCCTTACTACAGGTACAATCCCATGTCAGTTCTTGAAAATAGCTGTGCTTTGCTCTACTGGGATCGGTCTATTATTACTGACAGGTATATTGTTGCCAATAGACCTGATATAGTACTAGTAGACCGAGTGGCGCGCCGCGCAGTGATTGTTGACGTTACTATCCCACATGATGACATTCTCGTAAAGGCCGAAAAAGAAAAACAATCTAAATATTTGGACCTAGCCCATGAGATTACCGCCATGTGGGATGTCAATGCGACTATCATTGTGCCGATAGTGGTTTCAGTTAACGGTTTAATAGCGAAAAGCCTCGACCAACACCTTAAGAGGCTATCGCTTAGCTGTTGGATCAAGAACCGGATACAGAAGGCAGTATTACTTGAGACGGCACGTATTGTGCGGCGGTTCGTCTCTCTGGAGCCCTAGCCACCGATGGCTTGGACCCTTGTCCCGCCCTCGGAAGAGTGGTTTTTTTTATATTTTAGAGTGGTTTTTTTATAAGATACATATAGTATCTTTTTTTTATAATAATTTATATTTAAAAATGTAAAATTGATTCACTAATTTAATAAAAGTATATTCTGAATCATAATTGAAAATTAAAATTAAGAAATAAGAAAAATATTCTGTTTTGTTTCTCCAGTAATGTTAGTAATTGTTTTATTACGACGCTTCAATAACATTGTAATTTAATATTTACAAAGTGGCATAAACCTCGTCGAATGTATGATCATTACAAGCAAAATGAAAGTATAAAGTAAAAAGTAACACGAATTATTGGATGAAGTAAAATTGATGTCATTTGATTCATGTTTTGTAGCTGAAATCGTAATTTTAATTTAGTCAAATATATCTTTTTGATAAATATTTATGTATTTATAATCTTTATTGACTCTTATTTACGTACTAGCGAACGCTTACGAAACTGGGGATCATCAGCAGAGCGAGACAGTACTTCACGCCAAAACACCGAATGACCCTGTACAGGGCACAGGTTCGGCCTTATATGGAGTACTGTTCTCATCTCTGGGCTAGTGCACCCAAGTATCAACTCGACCGATTTGATCACATAAAACGTAGAACTGTTCGAATCGTTGGGGGCCCAATGCTCTGTGAAAGTCTTAACACATTAGCTTTACGTAGAGATGGCTCCCCGCTGTGCTTTCTCTACCACATTTATCATGGGGAGTGTTCTGGAGAAATGTTTGATCTGTTAACAGTAGCCAAATTTTCTGACCGTACAGTACGTAACTAACTCAAGTACCATACACATCATCTAGATACGTGGCACTCCACTACAGTGCAGTTTCGTAGGAAGTTCCTTCCACACGACTTGCAACTGTGGAATGGTCTACCTGCGGCAATGTGTCCAGTTCGATACGACCTGGGTACCTTAAAAGAGCATTCCTTGTTTATTCCATAAAAACATTTTTATTATTTTTTTTATATTATGTTTCTATAACAATAAAAAAATATTCTGTGAATGATTTTGTTATTGAAGAAATTAGGTCATCTAACTTAACATACTGAAGGGATTACTCGTTACTCCAATAAAAAAAAATCTCTAAATATTTCAGCTATATATTTATTTTACTTGCTTATATATAAATAAAAAGTGCATTTGATAATAGTTTGAATAACTTGACAATATAACAAGTGAGTGGCATTCTCAACTACCCACAGAGAGGGCGCATATAATGAAACCTGACCTAAATTATCTGGAAAGACTGTGACGGCTTAAAAATAGTAACTGCACTGACACAATAGAAAACCTGCGCGGAATATGTTTTGTATTCTTCGTAATTAACTTTGGATATATGTTTTTCATTATTTATATATATATACTAGCAACCGCCAGCGGCTTCGCCCGCTTAAACTACACAATTATTAATTCAATATACTAAGATTTTAATACAATATAAAACAATATATTAAGATATAAGATTTTTTTTGTAAATACATATATTAACGATTTTTTTAGAGCGTATATTGCAAAATATACGCAAAGATATGGTTAACTTTTTTTATTATGGTTAATATTGCAAAGATATGGTTAATTTTTTTTTTTACTTTTTTTTACTTTCACCATATGTTAAAAAGAAATATAAGTATTAATTTGAACTATTCAAATAATTTACAATTGCATAAACAGACTTTAAGACGAAATAACTGGCCTAGACAGGGATTCATACCTGATAGGGCTCTTATCACTTTTATGTAAATTTTTGTTATAGAGCATTATTAATTTAAACAAAAAAAATGTTATTCTCATATACACCCAGTATCAACATGTTGGGCTTTAACGTTTCGAGTAACTATCAGTTAATATCGCGATCATACGGAAAGCAAGAGCAAGTTGGTATCAAAGACACTGGGAGTCACCGGCAGAGCGAGACATTACTTTACGTCAAAACACCGATTGGTAATGTAAAGAGCCCAAGATCGACCTCATATGAAGTACTGTTCTCATCTCGAAGCACGCGCCCCAGTATCATTTGGAACCATATGTTTGCATACAACTTAAAACCATTTGAATCGGTGAGCATCCCATATACTGTAAAAGGCTTGACACTTTGGTTTTGCCAGCATCCATTATACCAGTCATTTTTGCATGATTCGCGATCGGAGACAAAAATTCTACTAAGTAGTTTTAAGCCTAAATTATCGATATATTAATGGACCTAATTCTTAAGTTTTTATATCTTTATAATCAACTTCACGCTGTATCCAGCGCACAGTGGGGTGTGGTGTGGGCAGAAGGAATCTAGAGCTAAGATACTCCGTTCCACATTTTCCGCCGATTTCTGGAGGCATTGCGTATTAAGTGATGGAACTCAACGTCACGGTTTGCCTCGATACCAGAGCGAAGAAATAAAAATAAAAAAAATATATAAATTTAAATAAATATTTCATTTCCTCGAGTAGACATAAAACCTACAACCAGTCGCATTTACTATAACACTTTCGTGCTTCTGCACCACGACTGGCCTCTTTATCTTTCTTTTTTCAGCTTCACGCTGTATCCCGCACAGAGTATAGGCAAAGGGAACCGAGCGTTGAGACACTACTTTCCCCACTTTCCACTAAATTTTTCGAGGCATTGCGTGTTGGGTAACCGAACTTCACGCCTGGCTTTTGAATTGCTGCTAGAGCGAAAAAATATACATATTAATATACAATAATGCATTACCTCAAGTGGAAATCGAACCCACACCCTTGTGCCCATGTGCCACGAAGGCCTATATTTTTCTATCCCTTAATTATGTGTAGAATATGAAATACGTTATATAGTTAACAGATGTTATGACTTATATCCCGAAAAACACACCCTTAGGAGTCGAATTTCGAAAAAAAAAACATATTTCAAAATCCATGTCAAAATCCCATCTGGGGTAGCATGTAGACACTATAATAATTCGTATGTAAAATTTAAGATCTTTGACCAGCACTTGTAATTACGAAATTGCATATACAATATCAACCCCAAAACTACATGCTTAGGTATCAAATTTAGCAAAATCTCGTCTTAGTTAACAACTACTTCCTTTAAGTAACGCTCATGCAAAATTTGAGACTCCTAGCACTTATAGTAACGAAGTTTCGTACAAACTATCAACCCTAAAAACAACCCTTTAGGGGTGGAATATTGGAAATTCGCGTCTCCGTGTGTACTTACGACCTATAAGTAACGTCCATAGAAAATTTGAGACTCCTAGCACTTATAGTAATGAAGTTTCATACAAACTATCAACCCTAAAAACAACCCTTTAGGGGTGGAATATTGGAAATTCGCGTCTCCGTGTGTACTTACGACCTATAAGTAACGTCCATAGAAAATTTGAGACTCCTAGCACTTATAGTAACGAAGTTTCATACAAACTATCAACCCTAAAAACAACCCTTTAGGGGTGGAATATTGGAAATTCGCGTCTCCGTGTGTACTTACGACCTATAAGTAACGTCCATAGAAAATTTGAGACTCCTAGCACTTATAGTAATGAAGTTTCATGAAAACTACCAACCCTAAAAACAACCCTTTAGGGGTGGAATATTGAAAATTCGCGTCTCCGTGTGTACTTACGTCTTATAAGTGACGTCCATGCAAAATTTGAGACTCCTAGCATTTGTAGTAAAGAAGTTTCATACAAACTTTCAACCCCAAAAACAACCCCTTAGAAGTCGAATATTACAAATTCCCGTCTTAGCGAGCACCTACGTCCTATAAATAACTCCTATGCAAAATTTCAGATTCCTAGCACATGTAGTTTCTGAGATTTCGTGATGAGTGAGTGACCTTTCGATTTTATATATATAGATATACATATATATTTTAACTTTGGATATATATTTTTCATTATTTATAATAATCTTTAAAATAGAACATGTAGTGTATATAACTTTTTATTTACATTCGAAGATTAAAGAAGCTATCACACACAGCAGGGTAGGCAGAGGGAACCTCGTGTTAAGATACGCCGTTTCTGCCGAATTCTGGAGGCTTTGCGTGTTGAGTGGCAGAACTCAACGCTGCGTTTTGCCTCGAGACCAGAGCGAAGAAATGGAAATATAAACGTAAATAAATATTTCACTGCCTCGAGTGGGGATCGAACCCACAACCGTCGCGTTACAGTCACACTCTTGTGTCGCTGCGCCACGACGACCTTTGATAGATATTGAAAACTTTTTTATAGGAAAAGTGAAGAGACAGAGTCGTACCTCACACATATATGTACGGAACATCGCGATAGTTTCTGCTCAGAGAATACTCAGATAGATTTTTAAATATTTTTTTCACATTATTTAAATTGTCAATAACAGTTGTATCTTACTAATATTTTTAGATTTTTATGAATATTTCTCATAAGACTTAGATTAGGTGACCTTGAAAGTAAGGTGTGTACGAGACGTATGCTTATGAACAAGTAACGGTAAATATAATTTATTTATTTAATTTATATACAATTAACGGTAAATGTAATTATAATATATTAATATACCAGGATATTGCGGAATTCAGTATTGCATTTCATCATTATGTCATAATTATAGATTGCAATGGAAGAACTGTGAATGATAATCCTTTTAATCATAGTGCTTACTTAGTAAGTAAATATTTACTTATTTAGAAAAATAATTCCAAAGGCCCGGGTTTAAATCACGTTACGTTTTAATTTTTATACATTTTTTAAATAAGTATTGTTCTTTCCTAAGTGTGGAATGACACTCAAAAAAAAAATCTTATGTGAAATTTATGTTTTATTAATTTATAAAATATAAATAAGTTAGAAAAAGCTAGATGACTAGCACACGTATAAAAGTACATATTATTTTATTTGCCATAGATGTTTTCTTCCTTTTTAGCTGACTTTTTAGGAAGCAGTTAAAATATCCATCTCGATGTTTCCCATATATCTAAGTATATGTATGTAATATACATGCCAATATAAATAAATACATCTTATAAAGTAAAACAAATCAATTATATTTTGATTTTCTAATCAAGTCAGGCGTGGCGATGAAAACCGCCACTTAACACGTATTGTTTGAACTGTCGAAGGCGGCTAATTGTGTGAGGGCTCTCTGCCTACTTCACTAGTGAAATGGCTTGAAGATGTCACCACTTAAGTCAGATTAATCGACAGAAACATGACAGAATTGGCAAACTTCTATCAATATAACAGTTGTGTATGTTACTTAAATAAATAAGAAATGTATGAGTATATAAAAATGATTATCACACAAAATGATTATAATTTATTTTATTATTATTTATAGATTTTAAAGTACAAATATGCAACCAATACATACATGAGTTTTCATTTCCTTTTTTATACTAATTCAAATTTCATATATATCTATATATATAAAATCGAAAGGTCACTCACTCATCACGAAATCTCAGAAACTACATGTGCTAGGAATCTGAAATTTTGCATAGGAGTTATTTATAGGACGTAGGTGCTCGCTAAGACGGGAATTTGTAATATTCGACTTCTAAGGGGTTGTTTTTGGGGTTGAAAGTTTGTATGAAACTTCTTTACTACAAATGCTAGGAGTCTCAAATTTTGCATGGACGTCACTTATAAGACGTAAGTACACACGGAGACGCGAATTTTCAATATTCCACCCCTAAAGGGTTGTTTTTAGGGTTGGTAGTTTTCATGAAACTTCATTACTATAAGTGCTAGGAGTCTCAAATTTTCTATGGACGTTACTTATAGGTCGTAAGTACACACGGAGACGCGAATTTCCAATATTCCACCCCTAAAGGGTTGTTTTTAGGGTTGATAGTTTGTATGAAACTTCGTTACTATAAGTGCTAGGAGTCTCAAATTTTCTATGGACGTTACTTATAGGTCGTAAGTACACACGGAGACGCGAATTTCCAATATTCCACCCCTAAAGGGTTGTTTTTAGGGTTGATAGTTTGTATGAAACTTCATTACTATAAGTGCTAGGAGTCTCAAATTTTCTATGGACGTTACTTATAGGTCGTAAGTACACACGGAGACGCGAATTTCCAATATTCCACCCCTAAAGGGTTGTTTTTAGGGTTGATAGTTTGTATGAAACTTCGTTACTATAAGTGCTAGGAGTCTCAAATTTTGCATGAGCGTTACTTAAAGGAAGTAGTTGTTAACTAAGACGAGATTTTGCTAAATTTGATACCTAAGCATGTAGTTTTGGGGTTGATATTGTATATGCAATTTCGTAATTACAAGTGCTGGTCAAAGATCTTAAATTTTACATACGAATTATTATAGTGTCTACATGCTACCCCAGATGGGATTTTGACATGGATTTTGAAATATGTTTTTTTTTTCGAAATTCGACTCCTAAGGGTGTGTTTTTCGGGATATAAGTCATAACATCTGTTAACTATATAACGTATTTCATATTCTACACATAATTAAGGGATAGAAAAATATAGGCCTTCGTGGCACATGGGCACAAGGGTGTGGGTTCGATTTCCACTTGAGGTAATGCATTATTGTATATTAATATGTATATTTTTTCGCTCTAGCAGCAATTCAAAAGCCAGGCGTGAAGTTCGGTTACCCAACACGCAATGCCTCGAAAAATTTAGTGGAAAGTGGGGAAAGTAGTGTCTCAACGCTCGGTTCCCTTTGCCTATACTCTGTGCGGGATACAGCGTGAAGCTGAAAAAAGAAAGATAAAGAGGCCAGTCGTGGTGCAGAAGCACGAAAGTGTTATAGTAAATGCGACTGGTTGTAGGTTTTATGTCTACTCGAGGAAATGAAATATTTATTTAAATTTATATATTTTTTTTATTTTTATTTCTTCGCTCTGGTATCGAGGCAAACCGTGACGTTGAGTTCCATCACTTAATACGCAATGCCTCCAGAAATCGGCGGAAAATGTGGAACGGAGTATCTTAGCTCTAGATTCCTTCTGCCCACACCACACCCCACTGTGCGCTGGATACAGCGTGAAGTTGATTATAAAGATATAAAAACTTAAGAATTAGGTCCATTAATATATCGATAATTTAGGCTTAAAACTACTTAGTAGAATTTTTGTCTCCGATCGCGAATCATGCAAAAATGACTGGTATAATGGATGCTGGCAAAACCAAAGTGTCAAGCCTTTTACAGTATATGGGATGCTCACCGATTCAAATGGTTTTAAGTTGTATGCAAACATATGGTTCCAAATGATACTGGGGCGCGTGCTTCGAGATGAGAACAGTACTTCATATGAGGTCGATCTTGGGCTCTTTACATTACCAATCGGTGTTTTGACGTAAAGTAATGTCTCGCTCTGCCGGTGACTCCCAGTGTCTTTGATACCAACTTGCTCTTGCTTTCCGTATGATCGCGATATTAACTGATAGTTACTCGAAACGTTAAAGCCCAACATGTTGATACTGGGTGTATATGAGAATAACATTTTTTTTGTTTAAATTAATAATGCTCTATAACAAAAATTTACATAAAAGTGATAAGAGCCCTATCAGGTATGAATCCCTGTCTAGGCCAGTTATTTCGTCTTAAAGTCTGTTTATGCAATTGTAAATTATTTGAATAGTTCAAATTAATACTTATATTTCTTTTTAACATATGGTGAAAGTAAAAAAAAGTAAAAAAAAAAATTAACCATATCTTTGCAATATTAACCATAATAAAAAAAGTTAACCATATCTTTGCGTATATTTTGCAATATACGCTCTAAAAAAATCGTTAATATATGTATTTACAAAAAAAATCTTATATCTTAATATATTGTTTTATATTGTATTAAAATCTTAGTATATTGAATTAATAATTGTGTAGTTTAAGCGGGCGAAGCCGCTGGCGGTTGCTAGTATATATATAGATATAAAATCGAAAGGTCACTCACTCATCACTAAATCTCAGAAACAACAAATGCTAGAAATCTCAAATTTTGCATAGGAGTTACTTATAGGACGTAGGTGCTCGCTAAGACGGGAATTTGCAATATTCGACTTCTAAGGGGTTGTTTTTGGGGTCGAAAGTTTGTATGAAACTTCAACGTTACAACAAATGCTAGGAGTCTCAAATTTTGCATAGACGTCACTAGGACGTAGTCATGGAGACAGAAATTAATAATAACATAGTTAACGCGGGTGAAACCGCGAGCGGGCCGCTAGTCTCATATATATATTCAAAGCCTGTCTCTACGTGTACAATATACATGTTTAAAAGATAAAATTTAATTTTAGAATACAATTTAAAGATATAATTTCGTGTAGAAGATACGTATGTATATCTTTACACATATAGATATGCATTTAAGTAATTTTTTATTTTTCAAGACCTACATACCTTTTGGATAGTAGCCAATCTTGTGGAAGTATCGTATCGTGTATAGCTCGTGCAGGTGCAGCAATAAATAATGGTGTTTCAGAAAATGTACGATGTATTTACGTGCCTACGTCGCGTAGAAAATACTAACTTTTACTTGTGACGTCGCCCATTATAAAAATATATATTAGATATTATTTCAATTCAAACTTTAAGTTTCTGCGTTAGTATTGAATTAGTATTGGATATAATACATTAAAGACAAAAATACTTTGAAATGTCCTCCTCTAGCACCTGTAGCAGTATGCCTCGTAATAAAGTTAAGTTCATCCAATTAACAAGTTGGATGAATCGACTGCAATGATTTATATCAAATTAAAACGAGGAAAAAAAAAATCTAAATATAAGAAACTACGTCAAGTATATAGGTTGGATCCATTACACACCTCCCCATTTACATATTTACTTATAGATCTTTATAAATTTAAATACATATAAGTTAACAAACACTTTCATATGCATATTATAATAAGACATATAAATAATATTTTTTCTTTTTCAATTGAAGAAAATATGATGAAACATGTTTTAAAATTAAATTTTATATTTTTTTAAGTAGGTAATACGAAATTCCATCAAAAATATAAAAATTAAATTAGAGCAAAGTTCAATATAATGTTAATGAACGCATAATTCCGTGCGTCGCGCTTTACTTAACCGACAAAAAAAATCAGAGGATTACATGGCTGCCAAGTAAGTACTTCACTCGAGATGTAATTAAAATTCAAAATTTCACTTGATATTTATTACATACAGGCTTTATTGCATACTAAAAGTATATGTAAGTATTTTCACTTATAATGAACCTTTACTAGGTACCTATATTTTGTTTGGTGGTAAGAACCACCCCACAGATCTCAGATTCTTCTAAGATCTACATTAAAAGTGATAATGTTCACAATATAGTGAACGGAAGTAATTCAAATAAGAAAATAAATAATTGTCTAATACAAACGGGGTAAGCCTAACTGGTCGCTAGTTTAAAACAAAACATAACATTTACTTTGCAATAGAGTCAACCTCGAAAACATAATATCTAAGCATTAAATGAGATGCTTTATACTAACGAATTTCCATAATATATTATTGAGAAGTAAAACAATAGGTCCGACAAAGGACCAAGATCAATATGATCCCTTTTGTATTGTTAAAGCGATTAATTAAATTCCTTTACAACTTAAATAGCTGTTGCATATTAGATATCAACAATCCGAAATAATTAGTAACTAATGTCCTTTTATTTAAATTATTCTGCTGGTACAAATTAATAACATAGAGGTAGACTTTGTTTGTATAGTTTTCCGGTCTCCAAGCATCTTTTGCATTTGATAGGTTGGTTTTCATGGAGAACTGTTCTGTAAGTTCGAGCTCTTTATCACCTACGTTTCAAAAGCAACTATATTCACGCTGTATCCCGCATATAGCAGGGAAAACAGAGAATATTAAGAAGCGCCGTTCTCCATTTCTCCAAAATCGTGAGTCATTGGGATTTTAGTGGCGGGACTCACAGCCACGCTTTGCCTAGTTACCAGTGAGGAAATGAAAATATTAAGTAATTAATTTCTATGAGTGGGAATCGAACCCATCAAAACCGTCGCGCTTACGTCCCGTCGTGAGTCACATGTCTGTGCCCCTTTTATTTATATACTACATTTTAATACGAACCAGAGCGGAAATAAATAAAAGATTAAATTTTTTTACTAAGGCTATTTTACTAAGAAATTTGGCAAAACCTTACAATAATTTGGAAAAATTCTTATGCTTATCTACATCTGTAAAAAAAGTGTAACTGATCACTATGTATATGTGGAGGTTATAAGAAAATAATATTATAAATATTTTGTTCTACAAAATTGTTATAAAATAATTATTGTATTGTATTGGCCTAAACTTCAGTTTTCATTGTATTGATAATTTATGCGATGATAAAAAATACAATCTCCAGTATTTTGTAGGAACGATCTAAGAAAAGCACAATCTATCTCTGGAAAAATTTCAAATGTTTCATATTTATAATGGCAGGATAAAACATAATTTTCCGAATTCTTTAAATTAACTTTTCCACGCGGAGGAAGTCGCTAAAGAAACTACCAAATAATATAATTGGATATAAGAAGTTACAATATATTAATAAAGAAAAAAATAGGATCAAGTTTCGATATCAAGATTCACATTAAATATTTCTGCACAAAACTTTGTCTAAATTATACTGTAACGGGAAGACCATGAGAAATTATTAAAATTCACGAGCTGATATTCGTCGGCATATGCACTCACTATCCCAATCACTTTTTCCTTTTTGTGTCAACTGTTGAACGTTGGCTTCTCCCATCGTGCGCCAGAGCTTCTGGTCCTCCACTCAACACATCCAAAATGAAAATTCTTATATTAAAATATCAAAAAGTAACACTAACGAACACTTTAATGAGTAAACAATCACATGTTTAAAATGAACAAAGCCACGGGCATGTCGGTACTATTATAAGATAAAGAGCATTTTGTAAAGCAAAGCTCACAAAAATGCTATAAATGCAGATTATAATAGACTTTAAAAACCATCGTCTTTATGTTTTTTTTTCTCGTAGCGCTTAGCGGCCAGTTTTAAATGTTTTATAATTTTATCATTTTGCTGATTTTAAGAGTTTATGAAATTGCATCTACAGTAGTGCTTGCGCCAGCATCTACGATGTTAATTTTTAATTCAATTGAAAAATATAAAGTACGTGTTAAGTGTACTTCAAACAAATAGATTATGTAATATAACTTGTGTTACATTTAAAAATGGTTCACATTTTGAGTTATATATAATTATTTTTAGGATATGCTTAGACAAAATGTAGTGTTGGGTTTCATTTTTAAATACACAATATATTCAAACGGACAGTAAAAATTTTCTTCAGTGAAGTCACTAAGTTCTTAACTCCCCATAATATCTACATTTTTATTTTTAATTTTGATAATCCAAATAAAGAACGGTATTTAACTCTATCTGTATCTTATAAAATGTGGGTAAAGTGAAAAAAGAGTGACGTCAAAAAAGGCTCTATACCAAAATAAAAGAAAATCAGATTTACGCTATATCTCGCACACAGTAGGCAGAGGGAACCTAGTGTTAAGATACTCTATTCCCCACTTTCCGTCGAACTCTGGAGGCATTGCGTGTTGAGTGGCGGAATTAGAAATATAAATTTAAATTAATATTTCATTTCCTCAAGTGAGAATCGAATCCACAACCAGTCGCATTTACAGTCACACTTTGTTCCCCTGCGCCACGAGTGACCTCTGCATAAAAAATCAAACAAACAAAAAGGATTTGTACGAAATCCCTAGCACGCAAACTAATCAATACTTTCAGTACTGTTTCAGTATTGCGTGTGATAAATATCGTTCGGGAACGTGCAGTCGCGACCTCAATAATTATCGCCCATAAACAATGCAATCCACACGCTAGTCTATTGTATAGATTTATATACATTTGACTTAAATGTAATTAAAATATATTATATTATTTATTTCTATTTCAGCTTCACTCTGTATCCCACTTATAGCGGGTTAGGCAGAGGGAACCTAGTGTTACGACACTGTGTTCCTCACTTTCCGCCGCTTTTTTTAGGGGTTAAGTTAATCAATTATTAATTATTATTATAGTTACGAATATGGTTAAGACCTGACGAGGAGGACCGAAGAAGCTGGAGCAGTGAAAGGCGAGTGTTAGTTGCTGAAAAGGGGCCACTGAAGCCTTCAAATGTGGTCACAAGTCCACGGCACTGCTCCAAGCTTCACATCAATTAAAGAGTAAGATAACATCACATTATTTATTTACCCACCTACATTGTTATTTATTACACTTACAACTATAACCCTTCATAATTGGTTTACTTTGAAATCGTTCAGTTATTTATGCTTTCAGTTATTATTTGGTTTATTTATTTATTTAATTAACTATTTATGCTAAAAGTATTTGTGCATATGTTATGTGTTCATCAGACATGAGTAGAAGCAAAGGTCAGGACGTGGTCGGAGGTTCTACTCGTTTATTTATAACACCTACGCGTTCTTCTTCTACCAAAATCAGAAGTGGGATCGGAACGAACTCCGGTCTCAATCGCTTCCTCTTAACCATCGGTTCCACCTGTCACATTAATATATATATATATATATATATATATATATATATATATATATATATATATATATATCAGAAGCCAGCGTTGTCATGTATATATATATATATATATATATATATATATATATCAGAAGCCAGCGTTGTCATGTATATATATATATATATATATATATATATACATGACAACGCTGGCTTCTGATATAATGAGTTGGCCAGTCAGTTCAGCCCTATCAAGACAACGGGCACTCGCACTTTGTAAGCTTTGTACAATACTTCTAAAGCTGTAAGAACCTCAGAGATCTTACGAGAACCTATAAAAAAAAATATTTGGTTCAGACATCCAAACTCGACAGATGTCAAGTACTTGGTATTTTACTATTATGATTATAATCTTTGATAATAGCAGGTTATTTTCACTACGTTAAATGAAACCAGTTTTAGTTATTATATAAAAGGTATATTAACAAAGTAAAAAAATATTTTTTTTAAACAAACTGTACCTTATATATACTTAGAAAAAAACGTACTAGAAAAAAAACGTAACTTATATATACTGTATGTACTGTATAGTAGTACTAAAAACTACTATATAGCAGTACAAAAAAAAAATATTTAATAATAAAACTTTTACTAATAACAAACTAATAAAACTTTATTATATTAGACTAGCACAGCCAAATTTTTTTGTGAATAATCTACTTAAAATAACAACTAGTATACATAAATGTATTACTTTGTGTCACAAAGGCGTCAGGCGTCAGTCGATGAAGAATCTTCTCTAGAATCATTCCCCAAATTCATTCCCAAGGATCCTTCAAAATGAGCACAGCTTCCAGATTTTTAACAATTTCATGTTAACGTAATTCATTTATTCATTAAGCAATAGCATCTGCCTAGATGAACAGTTTATTGGGATCGGCCTCGAGTATTTCGCAAGTGAAATGATCTTGCTCTATAGGTTTTTGTATCCAGGTGGATGGTAGGTGGATGGACCTACCATCTGAGCAGTTTCGAACGCTTCCATTAAACGTTCTTTGGCAATCTGTGGAGTGGAAATAGAATATTTTTTATTAGTTTAAAATTTTTATCAGTTTAAGAATTAGGTTGTCAATTATTTTAAAATTATAAAATAGCCATAAATAGATAACATTTTCATTTTTTTATCTTGTTATACAGAGAAAATCTTATAGATTACTTTGACATCATTTTAATCTAATCTTTATATGGGTTCTAAGTCCGATTCCGGAATTGGTATCATTGGATCTGAAGGAAAACAATATTTAATAAAAATATATAAAGTATAATCACAAATTAGTTTAAAAACTAAAAATTATAGGCCGAGGCCAACAATACGAGGCGACTGTAATGGGTTCAATTCCCACACGGAAGAGTGAATTATTTTAAGTTCTTCGCTCAGGTACCAAGATAAAACGACAAAAGGTAGATCAGTTTAGCTTTACAAGGCTTGCCCTTTCAAAATCTATTCAAATATTTTTTTTATCTATTAACATTTATTAAGATTAAATATTATGTTTTAAAAACAATTTTGATAAATAAAATAATTTAACATACATGAATAGTAGTGCGTAGAGATATCTCTGTAGGCATCTGCGGGCCGTCACCTTAGGATATATAATATAGATAAAATTATCATAAGCAGTTTTCAACATTAATTAAAAAATAAAAAAAACCTAAACCAGCTTCACACTGTATCCCGAGAGCCTAGTGTTAGGACATTCCGCTTCCCACTTTCCGCCGAATTCTGAAAACACTGCGTGTTGAATGAAATAACTTAACGCCGCGCTCTGCCACGACACCAGAGCAAGAAAATAAAAACATTAAATATTTAATTTCGAGAAGGAATCGAACCTACAACCTGTAGCGTAATCACACGCTTGTGGAGTACAACCGCGCCACGACTGGCCTCAATTTATTCATTTAAATATATAAATATACAAAATAAATATAGATAATCTGACTTTGGATTCGATACCTACTCGGGGGATGAATGATTTTAAATTACTCTTGCTTGTTACAAGATAAAGTGCATTGTTCAGGTCCAGCACTGAACTAGCAATGTTTCTAAAATCGGTCGTAGATTAGCGAACTTAATATCTTAAGACTAGGTTCCCTCTGCTTATCCTGTCACATGCATTATCCCGCAGCGTGAAATTAGTCAGACAATTTGTAAAAATGTCCCTATAGATATGCTAACAAATAAGTTATAATAAGAATTTTGACGTACTGCCCTCATACACGCGGGGCATAGCGTGAACGTGAAAATATCATCTAATCAGACACTCACTTAGCAATATGATCGGCGAGAAACTGTGGAAGCCCATCATTCGAGGCAGGCTGTAGTAGGTTTGGTGTTCCGTCACACATTTCTGCTAAGGCAGCTGTAGCTGCGGCTAATTTTGCCATTTTTTTACTTGGACCTGGAAAATATATTTTTATTAATTTGGTGAATGAATGAATTTTAGGTTAATATTTAAGATTTGGTTAAAAAATTGTATCTGATATTAGGTATTGTTTCTTACGGTAAATATGCTACTAAATAGAATTGTATATAAAGTAATCAAGTCAATGAGCATTGGCTCAGAGTGTGGCTGATTGTAAACACGACGTTTGTTGGTTCAATTCCCACTCGAGAGAAAGAATTATGTAATATTTTCATTTCCTTAGTCTAGTAACAAGGAAAAGCGCGATGATAATTTCCGTTACTCAACTAGAAAGCGGAGTACTGAATGTCTTAAAACTAGGTTTTCTCTGAATGCTATACTATAAATAAAAGACACTAAACACTTTAGTTTAGTGTTTCCTATTTTTTATAATAAATCTGAAATAATACATTTATATAATTCATTCATTCATTCAATACTCACCAAAACCTTCGAAAACTTTATCTTTTATCTGGACGACCATTTTAAACCGCATGCTATCGATTGGTTGTATCGGTGCTACAAGAAGAAACGGAAAAAAACAAATGAAATAGGGAAATCAACATATGTAATTGTATGGAATGTGTTTAATAGACTTCAAAAAATAATATACAGTTTGACATGAAAGTATCTACAGTTCACGACAAAAATAAGTAGACACGATTGAAAAAAGTTTTTTTTATTTTATATTAAGTATTGCTGAATCATAACAAACTAAATTTAATATTGTTTTTTTTTTATCTTTACTTTTCACTTTCAAGCGCATGCTATGCAGTTGTATTGGGACTACAAAAGAGTAGCCAACATATGCCAACATATGCCAACATATGTATGTGTTGTATGGCTATGTATTTGTATGGAAAAGTTACTTTGATATGTTGTCATTTTCTTTTTCAATCTTTTTTGTTAGACTTTAAAGTCTAACCAACAGAGAGAGAAGAGTTATGAGTTTCATATGTATGTATGTTCTTATGTTCGTTGCATGATACTTGAGTATGATGATATGTTTATTTTTTTTATATTGTGTGTATATTTTTGTCAACAAATTTCTCGGAAACTTATTGTTAGAGTATTACAGCTCAGTTCAGTAGTTTTTAAGTAAGTTATGAATATCCACGTATTTCAGGAATATTTGTACATACCTATTACTTACAAAATGTTGATATGTTTATTTTAAAAATAATATAATAATTAAATTTTGAAAATATAAATGGAAAATTATGGATAGCAATAGTAAATTTTGACGTCACTTGTTATATTTTTTGTAAATAAATATATTGAAAGGCTCATATTTTGAGGTATCTAAGAACATTTTTGTAAAGAATAAATAGTATTTTAACGATTCTTTGAAAAATTTAAAACAATAAGCTGAGCTCATATTTATAATGTATGACTGAAAATAAGATCTCAAGATCGATCTCAGATTTTTATAAATATGGGACCTAAATTGGCGGTGAGCACTTGTGACGTCACTTGATACTGCCATTCTTTCATAATCATACTCGTTTTTTAATGAACACTAAATAACAAATAAAATACATATATTATAAAACAACAATAAAAATGAAATTGTCATTTTTTTACGATAATTTCTACTAAACTAACTACTTACTTAATGAAATTAACATTATTAATTTGTTCTGTTTATACAGAATGTGAAAATATTTACAATCAAAAATGTCAATATTTTCACTCATTGTTCTCATATAATATAAACATGTAAATCAATAATTTTATTAATAAATAAAAATGCTCACCATTTAGCATTCCCAAGGGTGTCCCGTCTCCGAACGTACAGGTGAACGTTGATCCTGGATACTTTTCATATAGAATATTTATAGGATTTTTGGGTATCCGTGAAATTGTTGACCCGAAGAGACCTGAAATTATTTCATGTTATAGAATTATTTAAAATACGCTGTATACATATGTCCCGAATATAGTAGCGTAGGCAGAGGGAACCTAGTGTTAAGATTCGCCGTTTATCATTTTCTGTGTTGACTGGCGAAACTCAACGCCGTCGTTATTAATCTTGTTACCAGAGGGAGATGATAAAAATAAATGTCAATCTCCAAAGTGCAAATCAAACTCAAATTTTAATCATTTGGGATTTTATTTAATATTGTTCGCAAAAATTAATAATTATTTAATATAGAAAAATGTTTAGTACGCGCGCACGGCAAACTTTAGGTACTTTTTCTAATATTAAGAATTTCCTATAGTTACTTTTACTTCTTTTGTTTGTTCATTTCGGTTACTCTGATATTTTTTCTAATAATAAATCTCCACTGATTATTATTTTTTAACTTATTTTAATTATTTAGGCTTATACTTTCGCGGGCGTAGCCGCGTCCGGGCCCACTAGTATATGTATAAAGGGCTTAAAGGAAAACATATGAAGGTTTTATCAATTCGAATGAATATATCCTGAGATTGGCGCGTTTAACCAAACAAACTCTTCAATTTTTAAAACTAGTAAACTCACCATGCGGTTGTGCTGATTTATTGACATCAGCAGGTTGAATTTGAAAATCCCCAAATAAAAAGTCTGACACTAAAATAAAAAAAACAACAATGTTTATTGAAACCTTTATGAACTGAATATGGTGTAGTATTATTAAAATACCGACACATCTGCTCACACATCAACTAAGAGGTGCGAATTCAAATAAATTTAGGTTTTATATAAACTGTTCTATGGAAACTATTTCATTTATGGTGAAGAATATTTCTATTATATAATCAAGCCAGATGTAGTTGATGACATGGTCGAATCTCCGTTGGAAAAATATTACATCTATAAGTAGGGATTGTCACTTTCTACTCTCATTGCTTGCTGTAATAATAAAAAAACAAAACTCGATTTCACGAAGTGGCGTGAAGAAAAGCAATCAATCATAAAAAAACAAAATAATTATAGGATCCAGCAGGTCCAGCTCGCGCCAGGCGTGTTAACATATTGTCCTCTTTCGCATCGCACAATCGAATAAGAACAAAATATATCCCAACATACCTGCAAAAACAATACTAAAACATTTAGTAGCCACTCTCTAATCCATAACGTATTTACCAGGATATTCGGGTGGCTCATCGCTTGTGAAGTCTGGGGCTGGACCAGGGTTGGGGGTAACACGTCCAAATCGCGCCAGCAGTTCGTTCACACAGGTCTTAGCTGCTGCTGCCCGAGCTTCTCGCTTGCTGTGACCCCAACCCGCAAACGTCATATCGGCCACCTGCCAAAGAAAACATAGCATATTTTTTTTTATGTATTTTTGGAGGACCTCTAAAAATCTAGTGATAAAACACGAAAAATTTTTAATTATAAGAGTGAAGATATAAGAATAATTAAAATATGATCATTCTCCCCAGTGGGAAACAAATTCACAATCATTGCATTTACAATCAATCGCTATACCACTGTGAGGAGACACCGTCAAACTTATTTTCTAAATATAATCTTTATTTCATACTTTCCAGGTAAATTACATAATCTTATAATCGACTATAAACAAAGTATAGAGGACGAACTAAGTATAAATGCAAAAATTACATCATTGATACAGTTAACAAAATGACGTCATTGTTAAATAATTATAGGTGGTATATATTTAGATTTTTATACATTTTTTATATTGTGCAATTTACTAAGGATAGGATATTGCAGTCTAATTAATGTAATTATTTAATTTAAAATTCTAGTTTGACATATAGGAATATGTTGGTGTGGGTTCGATTCCCACTTGAAGGAATGGTTTTATTTATATTTATTGTCATTTGCCTTTAAGGAAATATAAAACATCGTACCAAGTCCAAGCTCTAAAGCAGAAAAAGGAGTGAAAATTCCTTGTGAATTAAAAATGTTTTGTATTCTTCATATAGCAAGCAAGCAGAGGCAACCTAGTGTTAAGATACTCTGTTTCCATTAAAACACTTCCATTCTCGACTTTCCAATCAAAATTTTGAATTTTAATCACAAGTTTGTTTTTTAATGAAAATGATTTTTTTTTTCTGTTCTGTTGTTAACACAAAACACAGCAGTAAGTCACTCAACTGGAAGTTTCTTGAAAATTGTGTAGGTACTAGGTACAAGTAGATGAGTTATAAAATCAAAACAGAATAAAATACATAAAAAAACACAACTCACCTGTACAGCAACTGTAAAACTTAGGTCATGCTGGGGCCCTTGTTGATTCAGCACACTGTACTTGACGCGCACTCCGAGCTCATTCAATACGGACACCGGGGATTTACCGGCGGATTCTACAGCTGTTGCCGCTCTGGCAAGGACCTGGATTTGAACAACAAGAAATATTGTAACTGATTAGCTTTTACGTGCAGTTTCCCCACGTGATCATGGATGGACATGGATTTTGAGATGCCGTTTTCATTTTTTCTAATTTTTTTTTCTCTTTTTTTTCTATTTTTAATTTTTTACTATTTAATGCTACTATTATATGTTTTTTTGTATTTTGATGGCTATTTTTATTATTATTATTAGATTTTATTTTGTATTTCATGTATGGTTGTAGTAAAATGTAATGTAAATGAATAATCATGTAGTTCAAGTGGGCGAAGCCGCTGGCAAGCCGATAGTAAATAAATATAAAAAAATAGCTCACGTCAAGATTCCACTTGAAACCGGCATCCAGTTGTATTGATGTCCTTGGTTTTTTCCTTGGTGGTTCACCATCTAGGCAAGAGTTAATAATACGTATAAGGTTATTTTTATGTTATCTGTGCAAGAAATGACAAAACTTATGTGAGGGAAGAATCGGTGTCTCAATGTAACTGTTGAAAGTTTTTCAACTACCGCCATGTACATATTTTATATTTTTTTCTTATTTACAAAAAGATTAATAGAAATCTGACGAAAATCTGACACCATAGAGCTTTGAAGACTTAAATATAATGAAATTTAAAAATTAAATTCAAAGAACTTAATTGGATTTCAATAAAAAAAATCTTATTTTGAATTTTAAATTTCAAATACGAGTTTCACAAAAGAGGTCGTGCAGGGGCACAAGCTTGCGACTGTTAACGTGACGGTTGTGAGTTCGATTCCCACTCGGGGGAGTGAAATATTTACGCTCTGGAAATGAGGCAAACCCGTGTGCCAAAGTGTTGGGTCCCGCCACTGAAAACATATTGCCTCATGAATTTGGTGGAAAGTAACGTAACCGTAAGTACCAATTTCGAGTAATATTATTATTTAACAATAATATTTTAGATATAGACAAGTTTACGGGAGCGCGAGTGGGCTTTCTAAAAATAATAAAAAATAATTTTATTTTAATTAATACTTGAACAGAATTTCATGTTCTTATATAATTAAACTTAACTAGTAAATCGACCAAGCAGAAGCGCATGCTCTTGTCGATTGAAAAATAATATAAAGAATATTTAATGCTAAAATACATAAAGTTTGTTTCCCATGGCTTGAGAGGATTCGCGTTACATACTCCGAACGCTGATCAAGCGTTTACCTGTACCGTTCTCATACCATGAGCCAACATAACTATATACTTCTAATGTAATTTTAAGTACAATGTAAAAAAATTGTAAAAGCAACTTGTTTTTTTTCCCGTAAGGTAAAGGAACCTAGTATTAAAACACTTCGTTCCCCACGCACCGTCAAATTTAAGTCATCACGTGTTAAATGGCCGCAAGCCACTGTCTTCCCGCGGGAAATGAAAATAATTAATCTTTCTTCCGATTAGGGATAGAACTCACAACCGCCGTGTTTATTCAGATGCCATTCCACTGCGCCATGTTGGGCTCTTACAACAAAAGTAGTGTCGTTAAAACAATAAAGAGCAAAAAAAGCAATGTGTACTTACTACAAATAAAAAATGCAATAAATCGAAAATATTCATGGCTATGAGCATCACGTTATATACCGCATAAGAAAATATTGCCTCATGAATTTGGTGGAACAGAGAGTTAACCTAGTGTTAAGAGATTCCTTTTCTAGATTTAGTTCACAGACTAGAAAATATTTTTGTTAAATATTTAATTTAAATGCTCAATAAAAAAAAATTATTCACATATGGGACACCTATGTCATAGCACTTTACAATAAAACTTACCCATACTTCGGTTATGGCGTTTGGTCTTCCTTCTCGTGATTTCCATCGATGAGCTGATGCCGATTGAGTCCTACGTTTCAGATATACAATGAGTACATGTGACGCAGGGGCACAAGCGTGCGACTGTAAACGCAGCAGATGGGTTCGAATCCCACCCGAAGAAATGAAGTATTTAATATTTTCATTTCTACGTTCTGGTAAAGAAGCAAAACGCATCGTTGAATTCTGCCACTCATTTTATTATGTATATGCCTTGTCGTGTCAGAGCGGAAAATTGAAAATAATTAACTTTCCCCGAATGAATTGATTGATTGTTTATTTTATGGCTTTTAGGCATGCTAATAGAGAACAGTTTACTTCGCCAATGTCACGATTAATGAAGAAGGCACGATGGAGATTGGTCAGTATATCTAGACGAAATAAAACTTAAGAAACTAGATTAACAGTTCTAAAGAAATTTTAAAGAAAGTTTTCGCCTCGTCTTTTTCTTGTGTTACCAACCCCAAAGATAACATCTCCGCAATAGTAGGACCCCCGGAATCCGAGGGGCCGGGCGGCCGGACTTTTTCCATGCCTACCCTCTAGTCTAATATAAATTTAAAATAAAAAAACTTACCTAAAATACATCACAATTAAACAAACACTAACTAAACACCACATTTTTTGTAATAACAAACTACAACCATCTATTTTAATACCAATAAAACCAAATTATCAACAAAAACGAAAACCAAATCTCACTCCACGTGCGTGCACGTGCGTCATCCAAAACATACGCTAGCGACAGGGATTAGTTCGATATATCAAAACTTTAAACTATTTACTTATCGTATAATAAGTGAGAATCTAATTTTCTTTAAGGTTTTATAATGATTATATCTTTTATTACTTAATGAAACGAAAGAATAGTGAAAATTGTTAATGCTAATACGAAAAAAAATCTATAGGAAAATGTAAAATATAAGTATATTTATATTGTTTACATTTACTTGTTTATTCACAATGACGTCGTGGTGCTCCATTATATTTGTAAATTAATTGTTTAATTGGGATTCTCTCAAACGGACTACTTTTAAGAGTGGCAACCACGTGACGAGTGAATGTTGACACTTGCCACCCTTGATAAAGATATACCATTGCCATATTTTTTAATTTTGCTTTATTTTTAGCGCTGGATCTCGTTATTACATCGTTCTCCACTTTTCACTAAATTCTAAACGCATTCATTGCTTGTTAATAAATTCACCGTATTAATTTAATACAGTATTATTATGACTGTAAATAAATGATAAATAATATAATGTAGCTTACTTGGTTATAGTATTCAAAAAGTATTATTTTAATATTTATTTTAACATGTATTACGTATATCGCGGTAACAAACAAAACCGGTAGAATATAAAACTTTGTGTATCGTTATTACCGTATGGTACCCATGTAATACAATAAAATAAATAATAATTTAATTTTCGTAACTAGCAACATGTAAATTGTTTGTCAATAAAACGAAACGGACAATTTGACTGGACGATTTTATTTAAAATTGAAATTCAATGAAAGCACTTAACTAGGCTTGTTCGATCGGTCAATCTCCGTGATTGAAATATATATATTACAACCAGAAATATATATTGTACCAAGATTTCTACACATAGTAGACAAATTACAATACTAATTTATAGTGTGTTGCTAAAGTGGAATTAAAAATGCATGTTTGCTTAATTATAATGAATTTAATTTATCAGCTGAAGAATTATACAAAAAGAATTATATAATAAATTGGACTTTTATAATATTAATTTAATTTTTCACATGTCTCTTTTTTGTTTATTTTGTTATATTTGTCAATGCCAATAATATAATCTGTGTAAATGTGTTCGGTCATCTGTGTTCTGAATTCTGTTGTCACTCTTGAAAGTGTAAGTAAATGTTTTCTGTGAATGTGTTTTGTGGTAGTGTGTGTGGTAGTCCGTTTGAGAATCTATCATCTAATATAAAATAAATTCCGATTCCGATCCCAATTAAACCATTTATTTATAAAAAATGGAACTCAACGACGTCATTGTGAATCAACCAGTTGTTATAGACAATGTAAATATACTTATATTTTACATTTACCGATCGATTTTTGTCGTATTGCCGTTAACAATTTTCACTATTCTTTCGTTTCATTAAGTATAATATAATCATTATAAAAGCCTAAAGGAAACTAGATTCTCACATATAATAATATGATAAGTAAATAGTTTAAAGTGTAAACATATAGTAATTTACAAGTAAAATGAGTCATACATTCTTTTTTATGAATAATTTGCATCTGACACCGTTGACAGGGCTCAGGTGTGATCAAAGCTGGGTTCGCTGGTGATCAAATACCAAAATGCAGGTTTCCCAACTAGTGAGTATCTTAATATTTAATGGAATTACAATACCTCTACTGCATTTACACGAAACATTCTGTTTCATTGAGTGTTGAGTGGCGAACCTCCACTCGGTGATTTGTCTTGCAACCAGAGCAAAGAAATAAAAATATGATATAACCCATTCAGCTAAAATTTAGCTGATTTAGCTGCTAAATGGACTAATCCTAAAGCCTAACTCACAACCATTATGCTTAGTTATTTACTTCTGTTGCTGTGTATCGATGACTTTATACATTATATGTGATGACTTTTGAGAGCAATTATGGGACAGCCACACATATAAGTAACGTTAATAAATATAAGTACTCAATAGTAGTAACATATATATTTTTTATTACAGCATCGGTCGCCCAAAACACATCCGTGTAATGGCAGGAGCCCTAGAAGGGGAACTATTTGTAGGTCCACGAGCTGAGGAACACAGAGGCCTGTTGAGCATTAAATATCCAATGGAACATGGTATAGTGACCGATTGGAATGACATGGAGAGAGTGTGGAATTATATTTATAGTAAGGTTGGTTAATTTATTGTTTTTTTTTTAATTTGTTGGTTAATTTATATTTTTAATATACTCGGCTTTGCGTTCTTTTTTACCAGAGAACATAATTTATTTATCTAATCTAGATCAAATCTCAGCAAAATATTGCATAATATATACAGGGAAATGTTTGAAATTGTTAAAAACAAACAAATTACTTGCGCGAATTTAATAGGTCTTGGATCTTTCTTTATTTTGTACTTTAATTATTTAATTCAATGGGCCTGTAGTTGTGGACATAGTTCCGGGTGACTAAAACTTGACAGTTCTGGGTATGACTACTCAGGGGAATGAAATGTTTAATATTATCATTTTCTCGCTCTGGTAACTACTTAACGCTCAATGCCTCAAGAATTCGGCAGTAAGTGGGGAATGAAAATATGTTAATGGCAATGGAGGGTCTTAATATTATTTTCACACATTCCTTCTGCCGACCCTGTTATGTGCAAGATTCCTTCAAAAATAAAGTAAATGGATGCTCTTACAATAATATAAAACTGAATAGCTTAATCTCAGGAAGACCCTGTGCATATTGCCATTTTTTTATATTAGATGGACTATTTATTGAGGGAGACTTTAGGTACTACAACACATTATTAGTTTGAATGTAACCTGCCGTCAGAACTACCTCCATCACTTAGTTTTTTATTGGGTCATACAAAATTTTAGCTATTTCTAATATGGATTGATCACCCAAGCAAGCCCACAGTTAAAAGGCCTGTTTATTTATATTTTGTTTCATTTTATAGGATCAACTATCAACATTTTCGGAGGAACATCCAGTTCTTTTGACTGAAGCGCCACTGAACCCAAGAAGGAATAGAGAGAAAGCAGCTGAAGTGTTCTTTGAAACTTTTAATGTGCCAGCATTGTTTTTATCGATGCAGGCTGTTTTGAGCTTGTGAGTATCTATTAGTATTGAATGAATGAATGATCGTTCATTCATTTTTTTACCTTCACGCTGCATCCCGCACATAGCTAAGTAGGCAGTGGGAACCTCTGTTCCCCACTTTCCCACCCCAACTGGTCCCTAAAGCTTTTTCTGTCTTTTTAATATTACAGATACGCAACAGGTCGTACAACTGGGGTGGTTCTGGACTCAGGGGATGGGGTCACACATTCTGTTCCCATTTACGAAGGATTCGCAATGCCACACAGTATTATGCGGGTTGATGTGGCTGGTAGGGATGTTACACGGTATTTGAGGTGAGTTTTGGGGATGAAACTGTGTACTTTATTTATTTACATAAATAAAATTAGTATTATGGCTTAAACATGGTTCTTGGACTTAAACGGAATGTAATCTCTACTTTTATCATTTGTTAAATTAATGTTTTGGCCAGTTTTTTTTAATAGTCATGGATTGCTAAATAAGTAACATTATCTAAAAGAAACATTTGTGTTAAACTACTAAAAATGCAGTTTGAAATCAATTATTGGTATTTTTTACTGTTCTTTTTTCAGCTTTATGCTGTATCCCGCATGTATCAGGGTAGATAGAGAGAACTTAGTGTTAAGACACCCATTCTTCACTTACCGCCGAACTCTTGAGGTATTGAGTATTGAATGAAGGAACTGAACAGCTCCCTGCACTTGTTACTAGAACAAGGAAATGAAAGTATTAAATATTTCATTCCTTCGAGTGGGGATCGAACCCACAAGTGTTGCATTTACAGTCGCATGCTTGTGCCTCTGCGCCATGAGGGCCTCGCGCAGGTTTATTGTGTACAGGGTTAGTGTTTGTAACAGTACAATATTATGCTACCATCAAGCTGATTTGATCATGAAGTTGGAAGATGGCTGATAAAACCTTGGACTGCCTTCTAGTAGACATATGGAGTTTTTTCTCCTTCGTATTACTAATGATTTTTAGTTTTTGAAATTATTTATTTAACTTCTAGACTTCTCCTCCGTAAAGAGGGTGTGAATCTGCGCACCTCAGCCGAACTGGAAATAGTCAAAGCTATAAAAGAGAGAGCCTGCTGTCTCTCTCCCAACCCGCTGAAAGAGGAGACAATGGACTCTGAGAGGGCTCAATATAGTTTACCTGATGGAACTCAACTTGAGGTATTGTTATATGTTTTATTCATTCTCATTCTCGTTGAACTAATATCAAACACTCAGGTTATCAGGAGTTCAAGTCTGAAATGTCGAGGTATTAAGTGTCCTGATTTAATAAATTTGTCTCCAATTTCTATTTCAGATCGGCCCAGCGCGATTTAGAGCACCTGAAGTGTTATTTAGACCAGATCTGATTGGAGAAGAGTGTGAAGGTAATAATATTTTTTTATAGTCCCGTGCCTCAAAAGGTAAAAACCGAAACCTCCACGCGTCTAACTGAAATCAAAATTAAATATTCATGTTTCAGTCCCTTGAAGCACAAAAAAATCAAGCTTATCAAAATATACGAGCATTCATGCATTCTGTATGAAATTCGTCGTTAATGTGTAAAATATGTTATAGGGTATTTTTTCCTAGACCTACCTAATTATAAATTTTGTGAGAAATGAGAACTCGCAGTACAAATAAAGAAAAAATTCCGAAAAATCGATATTTCTATTACATTTAAAAACTATTATAAGTGTAAAACTATTAAAGTTCATTTGATACAAAAAGAGTGCATACTTTTATAAATTATACATCCCATTGACTTACAATCCTAAATTATAATTAATAATAATTAATTATCAATAATTTATTATATAGTTAATTTAATTATTTGAAAAATAAAAAACAATGTTTTGTAAGTGCTACGTGTTTTTTAAGAAAACCGAAAAATACCTACTTTTCCTTTCCAGGTCTCCACGAAGTATTAATGTTCGCCATACAAAAATCAGATATGGATCTTAGAAAGATGTTATACCAAAATATAGTACTGAGTGGAGGTTCGACTCTCTTCCGAGGCTTTGGGGACAGGTTGCTGGCGGAAATAAGACGATTGGCGCCCAAGGATATGAAAATTAGGGTAAGCAGGCTTGAATTGTGCTTTTTTTGCGTTGAATAGTTTGTTTGTCAATTTATCTCAACGCCGCGTTTTGCTTATCTTCTTTAGGGAAATGGAAATAACTTCTATCAGTAGGAATCAATACCAAGGAAAAAAAAAGTAGGGGAAACCCACATCCGTCGTATACTCAGACATCAACCCACCGCGAAAATATAACCTCTCATAAAACTACCTAACTAGTCTTTCCTCGCCTCGTCTGCATATTCAAGTTCCTGAGATAAATGCATTCAATTAAACAAACACTTTAACTTTGTAATATTAGTATACATATTAGATATATTTATCTTTTCTTTTGTTTCTTTTCTTTTTCTATAAATTTAATATCCAATTTTTTTTAGATCTCAGCGCCTCAAGAGCGTCTATACTCAACGTGGATAGGAGGTTCGATTCTCGCCTCCCTAGATACATTCCGTAAGATGTGGGTCTCTAAGAGAGAGTATGATGAAGAGGGTCATAGGGCTGTGCATCGCAAAACGTTTTAAATATTATTATATATGTAATTTATAAGTTAAATAGGGTTGTCGGTTATACATTTTTGATAAAAAATGTAGACAATTAGGCTTTTTAAAGGAAATTTGAAACAGACGACCCTAAATGGACTTGCTGACTGGATATTTAAGAATATTATTATAGCTAGCATATTATTATGTTGCATTTTCAAAATTAAAGTGGGTATATTGAAGAATTTTTCAAAAAAGTTACAAATATTTTGAGTTGGGACACTTATTATGAAAATGTGATATAATAAAAAAATAAATAAAGACTCATAAAAGATATTACTTTCTATGGAAAAGTGGTATAACCTGTGTTTGCTATGTTTTTTTAAATTAATTTTTAACATATACACAGTATTTTTTTACGTGGCGTTAGACCTTACCTTTTAATAAACTGAACGTTAAATTATTCTATACTGGAAAATCTATTTATAAAGTTAATAATACCCAAAACAATTGTTTTAAAATTTTGTCAACTTGTCAATTTGTCTGTGCGTTTGTGAATGCTATTCTTAGAAACAAGCCGTTTCTGATACCGATATAAATTTTACCGATATAGATGCAATTTTCGCTTTTTTATTTTGGCAAACTTAACATTGAGTTTTAATTATATTTAGATCAGTTCATAAACGACAAAGTTAAGTCAATATAATATATTGCATGCGGCAATGTCGTCGCTAGTATAAAATCATTTTGTTGAATAAATATATTCACTAAAACTATCCCAAAATGAAAACCACACGATAATTTTGGGTTAGTTCTCATTACATAAAAATATATACATTTTTATTTCAATCATACTCATCATACTGTAGAAACCCGATTAACCGGATTAATTATTGCTTTTAAGCATTAAGGTAAACCCAAATAATAAAATAATCCAGATAATCGAAAGTATTTAATATAAGTTTCTAAAATACATGGCTTAAATTATGAAATAATATAAATAGAAATTTATTTAATGAAATGTTACGCGTCTATATATTCACGATGGATGGATCACATTCTTTATGGGTAGTCTGGATAATATCGAATCCGAAACTATCCAGATAACTCCACTGTTGCTATGTATTTGTACGGGTTGCACCATACCATGTTTTTTATATATTGCTATATATAAAAAGTGGTGCAACCCGTACTATTAGCTATAAGCTGCTGCTAATAAATAATCGTTGCAATATGTGCGTATTTGCCTTTCAAAATAATATCTTGTGATAAAAAAATGTGGTAGCTTTTTAAAGACGCAATATTTATTTCTTATGTTACTTAGAAATTATTATTATAATCGGTATCTGTTTCACTGCTTTGTCCTTTTTTTATATAATAAAACATTATTCTTAAGCACACGAAAGTTTTATATGTAAAATATCATATTAAAAATATCAGTTTATAAGTAAGTTATAATCTGTGGTATTATTTAAGAAACCTTTATTATTTACACATGGTTCTCCTATTTTATGCAATATGTAGAGAAATCCTAGTGTTGAGACACTCTGTTTTCTATTTGTCATTTTAGTGACACAATGAGAAGGTTATCTTTTTTTTCTTAAATATCACAATAAATCAAAAGTTATGGCCAAAAAAAGGCCTTACTCATTGAACTCATTTTTAAGATTGGAAAAATATTATAAAATATGGTATCGGGACAAGTAACTCAATATATTAACAAAGCGATATATATTAATTTTATAATTATGCATTTTCCACATAAAGTAATACTAGAAAACTTTATTACTATAACAACATTATTCTCATATCAAAACACATTTAAAGCGTTATTATAATATTAGGCGTGAGTTCTAGATACGATCATAAAGTTACACCTGCTGTAAATACTTCAAATATGAACTTACTCAATTTGTCTATTAAAGTGGCTTAGCGAAATTTCTGGTGACATTTTATAGATTTCAATCTAAAAATATTTATTTTCATAATGGTAACTGCACGGCGAGTACTACGAAAGGATTCCTCTAATCGGTAACGGGAAAAGAGGGGGCTTACCGTTTTACAGTTCAGTAAATTTCCTCGTTTTAGTATCGAGGTAGAGCGTGGCGTTGAGTTCTTTCTCTCCATACGCAATGCCTCCAGAAATCGGCGGAAAATAGAAAATACGTATATAGAATCTTTATACTAGGTAGATATATAGTTCACGAAATGTTGACGAAAAGTTGCCGTACTTAATTGATATAATTTTTTTATCTTTGACAAACAAAATAATATAGGTATAAACAAAAGTTTATAATAGCATACAAACTTCAAAAGACAAAGCAACACCAGGTTTCTTATTTCGGCGCGCGGCTGCAATCTTGTGAAGTGGCTAAACATTATTTATTTAAGAGAGTCTGTTAGTTTTCCAGAAATAACAAGACATTGGCCTTGGTTCACATTTTTAAGGTGAAGAAGATAGATATTTTAATATTCTTTTGAGATATTTTCATGTCTAACTTATTGTACCTGGCGTACACGTGGTGTGACTTTGAATAGGGAAACTGTTGAGTTTCTTGCCGGATCTTCTCAGCAGAACTGCCTTCCGAACTGGTGGTAGCTTTTTTGTTTATATGTTATATGTACATTCGACGATTCAAAAGTGCTTGGAATAGTTTATTTGAATAAAGAATATTTTGACTTTGAATTTATTTATTGTGAATTAAATAGCTTCTTATAAATTGTTCTGCCACTTAAGCATTTGATTAAAATCAAACCGACGCATACCGTCATTTAGGTAATTCAAGTAAATATTAGGTTCGGTTGGAAATTGGAGAATTTCCACCCGAATCTTGTCTTCTATATTTTATAACTAGCAGACCCGCGAACTTCGTATCGCCTAACAGTCGATTTTTTAATATGTATTCTGCTATTAGCGACACCGGGTCAGCTAGTAAGATAAAAAAAATAAAAACTTAAATCATTTTTAATTCTTATAATATTCATTAAGAATGATAATAAAAATAACAATTTCCGATATCTTCACAACAAGTCTCAGGTGTGTATATTTGGTAGCTCTAAACAATTATCTAAATTACGTTCTCCTTTACCCTCAATTTTTTATGATAATGTTTGTTTGGAGGTTAGTGAGAGTGTTAGGAATCTGGGAATCAGGGTGGATAGTTCTTTTTGCTGGTCGTCTCACGTATCTGAGCTTAGTCGTAAGGTCTTTTGTACCTTAGGTAGATTGAGAAGATGGAAGAACGTCTTACCGTTAAGGACTAAAATCTCTCTTGCCCACGCTCTCTGCTACTTAGATCTGTCCCAGCAACTACTAAACAAACTTGAGCGTCTGCAAAATCTTATAATTAGATTTATTTTTGGGCTAAGGAAACATGACCATGTGTCGCAGTACCGTAGTCAACTGAAATGGTTGCCAATAGAATACAGGCGTAACTTGCATGCCCTCACTCTTCTTTATAGCATCCTTTTCAATCCTGTTACACAATCCTACTTCAAGGAGCGTTTTACGTTCCTGGGGTCAGACACCTTTCATTCCCAAAACCTCCGTTCCCACCTTAACCATATCCTCAAAACTCCTCTATGCCACACTAAATGCTATAGTGACTCTTTTACGGTTAAAACAGTAAAGCTATGGAATAAGTTGCCGCTGGAAGTAAGACGGTCCCAGTCAATTGGGATTTTTAAACGACGTCTTAAACTTCACTATCTCCAACTCAATTCATAAAACGACAATATTATAATTGTATATGTATTTATCTTTAATTGTTGTATGTATGTATATATGTATGTATTAAACTATTTTGTGTTCTTTGAATATTGGTTTATATATTTTATGTACTTTTTGCACCTTTCTGCTTTCTTTTCTAAATTTAATCCTTCCGTTTTTTCTTTGGTTGCTTGTAATAAATCGCTTTTAGTGATAAGGCCGCCTTTGCACACTTGTTAATCGTATTTCTAATGAATTGTATTTTTTTTCTTCTCTCTTATTTGTGCAATAAAGTATGATATTATTATTATTATTATATTTTATTTTATTTTTACTTATTCTAAATTCATTTTCATTTTCATTATAGTATTTTATGGTAGGTACACGTTATTTTTTGTTTGGTTATCTGGCGTGTAAACAAACAGAGCAGATGGTTTTCCAACACGGTAACAGGCAACATACCATAGACCATGCGAGAAACATGAGTTTTCTATATTAATACCACAAACACTTAAATTATTAACAAAATTACAAATTACAAATTAGTAACAAATTGATTGGTAAAATGAGTTTTTACAATAACCTTACAATATTGGCAAGCTGAGTTCATAGATCCAATAGCAACACAGATGTAGGCACTGCTGGCATCAATTGATATATCGTAACAAAAAGCAGCTCGATTCAAATTTGCACCATTATAAGTCAACTATCGTGCTCACGTTCATTGCAATCTTCACGTTCTGGGAGTATGATTAGTTTCTTCTGCCACCACTTCTGCTATCCACCGCCTTATAGAAGGCATAATTAGGTAGTCACAAATACACAACACTTTATTAATATTATAGAAATTTGTGGCTTTTAGATTTAATAATATAGACGCACAATGAGACGTTTACATTTCAAGTGACATCTTACCATAGAAATATTGACAAATATTGACATTAATAGACTGAGATCCCAGGGCGCCCAGACCTACATCATTTTAGCAAAGCTGAAATTTTGAGGATCGATAGTCTAATATGTAGTTAAGACTGTATGCATGCTCTCTAACTTAAAAAACCTTCAGAGATAGTGCCAACTTAAAGCACACTTCCAGTTGCGTTAAAGTAGAAAGTCTCTTTTTTTAAATTTATTTATGTACCACACAAGAAAGAAAATACAGAAAACTTATGATAACAGAAAAAATGTGTACAATGGATAACTTATCTCTAACAGAGATCTCTACCAGAAACCCTTGAATGTAGGGGATTTTAAAAGAAATGATTCGGGTGCGGTATTTTAATATAATGTTAATAATAATAATAATAAACCTACATACAAATATACATAGCATTAATCAATATTACTATACCTGCATAAATATATAAAATGACATAAAAGAAGAAAATTAATAAAAAAAAGACAAAGCGGCTACTAAAGATTCTAATTGAGATTAATAAATGTTGTTTTAATTTGATTCTAATAGTATTTAGAAACGGATTGCCCGACAATATAGACTTAGGTAGTGAGTTCCATAAGCGCACTGCTTGAACTGTGATTGGACTTTTCATAGAAAAAGGTATTAAATATGCCCTATATTCAAGCTTTCTTAGAGTTACACATGAGCGTACAGGTCTTTCACTTGGAAGTGTCAACTGAAAATGCTCCCTTAAGTAAGGAAGAGAGTTTTTATATATGTTTTAAAATAAAAAATGTATATTTCACATTCTTTCACGTGGACCTTTACTTCTGCCAGACGTCATAAAGGTTCTTTAAAATTGGGGCAAATTACATTAAAGTAAATCAAAAATTTAAAATATATTATTTACGGACTATTTTAAGACCCCTCTAGCCCCAGACCCTAAGCAACCAGATCAATCCGATGGCATTATCATTTTCCCAAAAAGAGATATACCGTTATTTTTCTCTATCTCTGAAAGGATCCCATTTTCAAGTTAGTGAGTAAGCATACTGTCTTAACTACATGTAAGACTAATAGTCTTCAAAATTTCACCTTTGTTAAAATGACGTCGGTCTGGCAGCTCTGGGTTCTTGGGCTATAATATTTACACGATACTAACGTCACTCAATTGTTTTGCCTTCTAAGAATCCAGCTACTAACACTTAAACTTTATAGTAGGGTATTAAAGTCCAAATTGACTTTAAAGTAGATATTAATACGAATCTTTTGTATGTGAATATAGAAAAGTCATGTTTTTGGATCTTTTCTGGTAATTTTTTAAGTTTTTCTCTCCGTTATAACCATCCGCGTACTTCAAGGAATATTATAAAAAAAATTGCGAAATCGGTTCAGCTGCTCTCGAGATTTGCGCTTAGCAACGCATTCAGCGATTTTTATAAAAAAGAAGATATTTCGTATATTTTTTGATATTATAAAATTACTTTTGCCTCGTTCCAGAGTGAGATAATGAAAATATTAAATATTTCATTTCTTCGAGCAGGAATCGAACCCAGAACCTGTCGTGTATATAGTCGCGTGCTTGTGCCACTGCGCCACAACGGGCCTCAAAATTATAAGAATGTAATCTTTTTTTTCTGTGATACACATATATGTTACCGATTTATGGATTTTCTTTTTAAATTTTATTTAATTTGTATATATTTACTTAATATATATGCCTAAATTTATATAATTTGGTGTTGAACCATTTCAAATAATAATTACGGTATTACGTAAACGTCAAAACAAATGTATATTCCGTAGAGTAATTTATTTTAAGACGACTGACGAATTATATGTTATAAAGTTTAGCTGGGTGACTGGGGTTCCACATTGGATCTAATTTTTTTTTATGTCAACTGAAAATGCTCATCATGTTCAATAACTTTTCCTAAAGCGTATATATGTTATCTCTTATAGATTAAGCGGGCTGCTAGGGTCTCACATCAGGTATTCGGGCTATCAAAATAAATTATAGCCTATATGTAGGCGAAGACTAATAGCTATGCAACAAAAGAAGTTTCATTTAAATCCGTCTAGTAGTTTTTGAGTTAAAAAGCCACAACAGATAGACAGACAGACAAGAATTCCAAAAAACATTTTTTTTTACCTTCTATTAGTTGTATCGAGTCCCCCTGACGTGTTTTTTTTTAGTTTATATTCAATGTAAAGATTTTACCCCCTTTACAATTTTATTATATACTAGCATACCCGCGAACTTCGTATCGCCTAACAGGTGATTTTTTTTTAAATATGTATTCTGCTATTCGCGACACCGGGTCAGCTAGTAAGATAAAAAAATAAAAACTTAAATCATTTTTAATTCTTATAATATTCATTAAAAATGATAATAAAAATAACAATTTCTGATATCTTATTATGATGCCTACTTATTATATTTTATTTTATTTTTACTTATTCTAAATTCAGTCTCATTTTCATTGTAGTACTTTATGGTACACGTTATTTTTTGTTTGGTTCTGGCGCGTAAACAAACAGAGCAGATGGTTTTCCAGCACGGGAACAGGCAACATACAACAGAACATGCGAGAAACATGAGTTTTCTATATTAATACCACAAACACTTAATAACTGTCCCTGGGATTTGTTTATAGTCATTGCGAAAGCAAGCCGTACTGGAAACTGTAGTCTTTTAAGCTCGAATGGTATGTCAGTCGAAATCATTGGGATGCCCCGCATCATCAAAAAGTCTTCTCCTTTATACTTTCCTTTCAATATGATTGTTTCTATTACGTTATTCATTATTTTTTATCGCTAATCGTGTGCCGTTACAAAGTTTCAGTTGGTTAATATTTCGCAACATTATAACTACACATTCAAGCTTTAATTGAAGGTTGTGAGGTGGCAAGCCTGGCAAATCAAGTGAATTTAAAAATTCCGGTGGATAGTTCACGACATCATCTTCATTAGTTGCCGTATCAACTGACTTATGTGTCCTTATTTTGCCAGGAATGCCATCTTGAAAATTTATATTTAATTTATTTACATCAGTGTGTTTGGCAGCCAGTAAAGCTCTTTCGCTCAACCAATTATGGAATAAATAATCAGCAACATTTCAGCAACATTTGGAAGCACTTTATGAATGAGTTCATCTTTTGATTACGTTAACTGACAAAAACAATCAGGAAAGGTGATGCAGCCAGTCAGCGCATATATAGGAAGTTTGCCATTACCAATATCAATGAGTTGTTTAGAGAATATGTATCCAGATTGATCATTTTGCAACATGACACGCATATTCTTGCTTAAATGTAATACCTTGACATGTTTCCACAATTTCGAGGACTTTAAACACGAATTCAGTTCATCAGCTTGCATGGAACGTGGAACCACTGGCAATCCTCCTCCTTATAATAAAATCATTGCGCCACCAAATTGATTGGCAAACTGAGTTTTTACAATAACCTTACAATATTGGCAAGCTGAGTTCATAGGTCCAATAGCAACACAGCTGTAGGCACTGCTGGCATCAATTGATATATCGTAACAAAAAGCAGCTCGATTCAAATTTGCACAATTATCATATCAGTCAACTGTCGTGTTCACGTTCATTGCAATCTTCACGTTCTGGGCAGTACGATTAGATTCTTCTGCCTAAATTTGTCCACCGCCTTATAGAAGGCATATTTAGTAAGTCACAAATACACAACACTTTATTAATTTTATAAAATTTGTGGCTTTTAGATTTAGTAATATAGATGCACAATGAGACGTTTACATTTCAATTGACATCTTACCATGGAAATATTGACAAATATTGACATTAATAGACTGAGATCCCAGGGCCCCCAGACCTACATCATTTTAACAAAGCTGAAATTTTGAGGATTTATAGTCCAATATGTACTTAAGACTCTCTAACTTAATAAACCATCAGAGATAGTGCCAACTTAAAGCACACTTCCAGTTGCGTTAAAGTAGAAAGTCTCTTTTTTTAAATTTATTTATGTACCACACAAGAAAGAAAATACAGAAAACTTATGATAACAGAAAAAATGTGTACAATGGATAACTTATCTCTAACAGAGATCTCTACCAGAAACCCTTGAATGTAAAGGGATGTTAAAAGAAATAATTCGGATGCGGTATTTTAATATAATGTTAATAATAATAATAATAATACATACAAATATACATAATATTAATCAATATTACTATACCTACATAAATATATACAATGACATAAAAGAGTTGAAAAGAAAAAGAAAATTAATAAAAAAAAGACAAAGCGACTACTTAAGATTCTAATTGAGTTTTAGAAATGTTGTTTTAATTTGATTTTAATAGTATTTAGAGATGGGTTGCCCGATAGTATAGAGCTAGGTAGTGAGTTCCATAAGCGCACTGCTTGAACTGTGAAGGATTTTTCATATGAAGAGGTATTAAGTATAGGGCACTCAAGCTTTCTTAGTGTTACACATGAATGTACAAGTCTTTTACTTGGAAGTGTCAAATGAAAACGCTCCCTTAAGTAAGGAAGAGAGTTTTTATATATGTTTTAAAGTAAAAAATGTATACTTCACATTCTTCCACGTGGACCTTTACTTCTGCCAGACGTCATAAAAGTTCTTTAAAATTGGGGCAAATTACATTAAAGTAAATCTAAAATTTAAAATATATTATTTACGGACTATTTCAAGACCCCTCTAGCCCCAGACTCTAAGCAACCATATCAATCCGATGGCTTTATCATTTTCCCAAACAGCGATATACCGTTATTTTTCTCTACCTCTGTAAGGATCCCATCTTCATGTTAGTGAGTAAGCATACTGTCTTAACTATATGTAAGACTATTAGTCCTCAAAATTTCAGCTTTGCTAAAATGACGTTGGTCTGGCGGCTCTGGGATCTTGGGCTATAATATTTATACGATACTAACGTCACTCAATTTTGTCTTCCAGGAATCCAGCTACTAACATTTAAACTTTATAGTAGGGTATTAAAGTCCAAATTGACTTTTAAGTAGATATTAATACGAATCTTTTGTATGGGAATATAGAAAAGTATTGTTTTAGGACCTTTTCTGGTAATTTTTTATTTTTTTCTGTCCGTTAGAACCATCCTCGTACTTCAAGGAATATTATAAAAAAAGAATTAGCAAAATCGGTTCAGCTGCTCTCGAGATTTGCGCTTAGTAACACATTGAGCGATTAATTTTTATAAAAAAGAAGATATTTCGTATATTTTATTGATATTATAAAATTACTTTTGCCTCGTTCCAGAGTGAGGTAATGAAAATATGAAATATTTCATTTCTTCAAGTAGGAATCGAACTCAGAACCTGTCGTGTATATAGTCGCGTGTTTGTGCCACTGCGCCACAACGGGCCTAAAAATTATAAGAATGTAACATTTTTTTTCTGTGATATACATATATGTTACCGATTTATGGATTTTTTTTAAATTTTTTATTTGAATATATTTACTTACATTTATATCATTTGGTGTTGAACCATTTTAAATAATAATTATGGTATTACGTAAACGTCAAAACAAATGTTTATTACGTAGAAGTATTTTAAGACGACTGGCGAATTATATGTAATAAAGTTTAGCTGGGTGACTGGGGTTCCACATTGGATCCAATTTTTTTTTATGTCAACTAAAAATGCTCATCACGCTGAATAACTTTTCCTAATTCGTTGTATTGATATCTCTTATAGATTAGGCGGGCTGCTAGGGTCTCACATCAGGTATTCGGACTATCAAAATAAATTATAGCCTATATGTTGCCGAAGACTAATAGCTATGCAACAAAAGAAGTTTCATTTAAATCTGTCCAGTAGTTTTTGAGTTAAAGAGCCACAACAGACAGACAGACAAGAATTCCAAAAATCATATTTTTACCTTCTGTTAGTTGTATTGAGTCCCCCTGAAGTGTTTTTTTTAGTTTATATTCAATGTACAGATTTTACCCCCTTTACAGTTTTATTATATAATATATAGATATATAGATATATAGATATAGATTACAAAAGGCAGAGGACATCTAGTGTTAAATTTCAGAAAAATATTGTATTGAATTTTGTTTCATGTAAGAGACACAGATAGAACTCACGTATTAAAAATCAATACCAGTGAATGTGAACAAGTACGCGTGGAAACATGTAGATGGCGCTGTTCTTATTTCCATTTATATTTTTAGTTTTAATATCATAAAATGGTGAAATAAACATTTTATATCAATTGAACGTAAATAGCAAAATAGAAAAAAACATAGGTTTTTTATATTCCGTTATTTTCTCATGTTCATTACGCCTCTATAACTTGTTAGTAATCATTCCTTGCACACGTTAATTCCGTCTATATGTTGAGACACTACGACACTATATTATATTTAAAAATTACATAATAATTGAAACGCGTGCTCCTTACTACCCTGCATACCAGCTGAACGTTATTATAAAAAATATGCCGTCAGTACATTATTCTACAAAATTAATATCTTATTTAGCAAAAATAATAAATAATTCTTATAAAATATAACAAAAGCGGTGTTGTAGGTTAAGTAGTCAAAGCCCCGCCAGGACTCGAACCTGGGACCTTTCTGTTTTTTTTAACAGAAGCGCTACCAGCTGCGCCACAGGGCTATGGGATTTTATGGAGCTAATTGAATACATATTGTAGTATGCAGTCCAACAAACAAAATGAAGAAGTACTTAATTATATTATTACTAGTGGGCGCGCGCGGCTTCGCCTGCTTATTTGGACCCTTAGGCGTGAATTCTAATAAAACATGAAACATGTGTTGAATTAAATACTTTTAAGAGTCTAAGTTTCAAATTTTATAAAAATCGGTGGCCATTTAAAGATTTTTCCATACAAACTTTCAACCCCTTATTTGCACTCTTAGGGGGAGAATTCTAGAAAACGAAACACGTGTTCAATTAAATACTTTTAAAAATTTAAATTACAAGTTTTATAAAAATCGGTGCCGATTTAAATTTTTTTTTCATACAAACTTTCAACCCCTATTTCACCCCTTTAGGGTTAAAATTTTTAAAAATCCCTTCTTAGTGGATGTCCAGATTACGAAAGTAAACATCTGTCCAAGTTTCACGTTTCTACGGCTGTGCGTGTGTCTTACCTCAGTCAGTGAGGACAAGTCCTTTTATATATATAGACTAGTGGGCCCGGACGCGGCTACGCCCGCGAAAATATAAGCCTAAATAATTAAAATAAGTTAAAAAATAATAATAAGTGGAGATTTATTATTAGAAAAAATATCTGAGTAACCGAAATGAACAAACAAAAGAAATAAAAGTAACTAAAGGAAATTCTTAATATTAGAAAAAGTACCTAAAGTTTGCCGTGCGCGCGTACTAAACATTTTTCTATATTAAATAACTAGCGGACGCACGCACCTTCGCTTGCGTATTTTGGGGGTGAATTCTAATAAACCATAAAACATGTGTTCAATGAAATGTTTTTAAGAATCTAAATTTCTAATTTTATAAAAATCGGTGGCGATTTAAAGATTTTTCTATACAAACTTTCAACCCCTTATATGCACCCTTAGGGGGAGAATTCTAGAAAACGATGAAACACGTGTACAATTAAATACTTTTAAAAATCTAAATTTAAAATTTTATGAAAATTGAAGCCGATTTAATTTTTTTTCCATACAAACCTTCAACCCCTATTTCACCCCTTTAGGGTTATAATTTTTCAAAATCCCTTCTTAGTGGATGTCCAGATTACGAAAGTAAACATCTGTCCAAATTCCACGTTTCTACCATCAGCGGTTACGGCTGTGCGTGCGTCTTACCTCAGTCAGTGAGGACAAGTCCTTTTATATATATAGATTATTAATTTTTGCGAACCTTATTAAATAAAATCTCAAATGATTATAATTACGATATTTTAAGTGTATAACATCGGTATAGATAACCGAACTGAGATAAATTAATTAAAAGCAGCAAATAATTACATAAAAATAATAGTAATTCGAAAATATATAAAAATTTACAAAATCATCAAAGTCATCTGCCCGTTCGCGTCGGTCATACTATACCACTCGTAGGCTAGGTCATTTGGAATCAGTGACATCTTAATTATTTATTAGAATGTTATACAGTAAACTATAATTTCCATCTAGATGAAATGCTAAAAGTGACTATTATATTTATTTTCATAAAGATGAATATCAAATTATAGAAATCATCTAATTTTTGTTAATGTATACAAATCTATATTAGCGCGCGCCATGTATCCATTAAGCAAACTCACTTTGGGTGACGTTTTCTTAAAACAACAAACTTTGCAAATCGTTGCTTAGGAACGCGTAGCGATGATTGTTATTAACATGGCGGAATAAATTCCTTGTCAAATTAATTATTTTAATATATTGGTATATATCGAAAATATTACAAATATGAGAAAAAAAAAGTATCCTATGTTCATCCCGGGACCCTCAAGTATCTCTATATGAGTATTTTATCACAATTAAATTAGCGGTTTAGGCCTGATTGCGTAAAGGATAGACAGACAGACAGACAGAGTTACTTTCGAATTTATAATATAGGTATGGATAACATAAATTTGATACGAAATTTTTATATAAAGCGATAAATGTTTGTTATAAATCATGTTAAGTTTAATTTACGTTCCTTAAAATTCGATAACAATACCTACAACCATGCATCTTATTCTTATTGCATGAAACCAGGATAAGGAGTACTTAAATACTTTCGTAAGTATTTTGTTTTAGATAATTGAATCAATTATTCAGCTTCACGCTGTATCCCGCATGTGTATGCAGTGCATCGAACCCGCAATCTGTCGCGACTGACCTCTGGATTGTTGTTTTTTTTTCGTGATTATTTTGAAATATATTTGAAGCAAACGTATAGTTCAAACAAGATGTTAAAGTAGTTTAAGCGTAGGCATTTCATATTTATTTATTCTTATTTGTATATATTATAATAATATAATTATTATAAGAATAGACAAATTTATATTACATACTAACGGCCCGCTCGCGGTTACACCCGCGTGAACTATGTTATTATTAATTACTGCCTCCATGACTACGTCATAGTGACGTCTATGCAAAATTTGAGACTCCTAGCATTTGTAGTAACGGACTTTCATACAAACTTTCGACCCCAAAAACAAACCCCTTAGAAGTCGAATATTGCAAATTTCTGTCTTAGCAAGCACCTACGTCCTATCAAAGTCAAAGTCAAAGTCAAAATATCTTTATTCCATAAAAATGCTTAACATTCACTTGGACATGTCATAAAAGATAAAAAAAAAATGGAAAACAAAATAACCAAAAAAAATGTGCAATTTTGACTTGAAAAAAGCCCGTTCAAATGGTTGAGCTCATGAGAAGATACAGGCAAAGAAACTCATGGCCACTCTTTTTAAATGCCAACATTTGTTATAAATCACAATTAACAATTTTAACTTAGAAATAGAGCAACTCATTTCCAAACATCTTTATCGCGAACATAATCTTTAACAGAGTAATAAGCTTTTTGGCAGAGCCTGTGCTTTACCACTTTTTTAAATTTGTTCAGTGATAAATTAACCACGTCGTTTGGAAGTTTGTTATAAAAGTGTATACTTTGACCTACGAATGAGTGAGACACTTTATGGAGCCTAGAGAAGGGCACAGCAAGCTTATTTTTATTTCTTAAATTATATTGATGGAGGTCACTGTTTTTATTAAATTTATTAATATTCTTATGCACATATACTAAGTTGTCGTAAATATATTGGGAGTGTAGTGTGAGGATGTTAAAGTCTTTAAATTTATTCCTTAGTGACTCCCGTGGACCCATTTTATAGACTGCTCGGACAGCCCGTTTTTGGAGCACAAAAATGGTGTCTATGTCAGCGGCACTGCCCCAAAGTAATAGGCCGTAAGACATAATGCTATGAAAATAGCTGAAGTATACTAAACGCGCGGTGTCAACATCGGTCAGTTGACGAATCTTGCGGACAGCATACGCTGCCGAACTAAGTCTACCAGATAAAGTTTCTATATGCGGACCCCATTGTAACTTAGCATCTAATGTTATACCTAAGAAAACAGTTTCATTAACTACTTTAAGTTCCTTATTGTTCATCAAAACCCTGGTTTCTACTTGTTGAACATTCTTAGTAAAGAACCTGATACATTTAGTTTTACTACTATTTAAAAGCAAGTTATTGGCACTAAACCAGTGCAATATCCTAGAAAGAGCATTGTTTACATCGTCAATTTCCAATTGCTGTCTATTAACCTTAAAAACTAAAGATGTATCATCTGCAAACAACACCATTTCACAGATATCTCTCATAAGGTGAGGTAAGTCATTAATGTACAAAAGGAACAAAAACGGACCCAGAATAGAGCCTTGTGGCACCCCCAATGCTACAGGTGACCCGTGTGATAGTTTCCCGTTGACATTTACCTTTTGAATCCTATCACTTAAATAAGAAGTGAGAAGATCCAAAGCAATGCCTCTTATACCATAGTGGTGTAGCTTCCTGATAAGAGTTTTATGCTGCACACAATCAAATGCTTTGGATAAGTCACAAAACACCCCAAAGGCATCACGTGACTCCTCCCAAGCCGCGAATACACTCTCTAATAATTTGACCCCAGCATCAGATGTTGACCTTCCACGAGTGAAACCAAATTGACCTGTGTGCAGTAATTTATTTTTATTAAAATAAGTAAGAAGCTGACTGAGTATCAGCTTTTCAAAAATTTTACTAAACGTAGGTAGTACTGAAATCGGTCTGAAATTTGTGGGGTCTTGCGTACTACCTGATTTAAACAATGGAGTTATTTTACTATATTTCATCAAATCAGGAAACACTCCACAATCAATACATCTATTAAAAATTGTAACTAAATCAGGAATCAAAATATCAATTAAAGAATTTATGATATTAACTGAGACACCCCACAAGTCGGCTGTCTTTTTCATACTAATTGATTTGAAAGCTACACTAATGTCTGAATAATTTACATGACGGAAAACGAAACCATTATAAAATTCGGGAACATTGTCTTTAATTAACGATTCTGCAATAGTGGTGGAAGAACCTAAATCGTTTGTTAGACTGACTGGGAAAGTAGAGAAAAACTTTTCAAATGCAATGGCCACTTCCAAATCGGAATCAACAATGTGACCGTCAATACTAAGTTTAAAATTAGAATCTTTCACCCTAGTTCTCCCAGTCTCGGCATTAACAACCTTCCAAGTGGCTTCAATTTTATTATTACTATTTCTGATTTTTGTTTTAATAAATAAAGATTTAGCAATTTTGCAAACTCTTTTGAAAATTTTAGAGTAAGATTTTAAGTACTCTTTAAACTCTTCACCACTATTAAACTGTTTTTCATAATATAACATATACAGTGTCTCCCTACTCTTATAAATACCTGCTGTGGCCCAGTCTCCAAAGATAGGACTATCAGTAATTGTAATCTCTTTGGGAGTAAATATTGAATGAAATTTATTAATAAAAGAGTAAAAAAAAGAATTGTACAAAGAATTGGGAGGTAAAGTTATATCTAAAACTAGTAAATTAGTTAGTAAACTAACTCTCATACGTTCCAAACGACTAGCTGTGACAGGTACAACAGCAATTCTTTTCTTAGCCACCTGTTTTTTCTTACTATAGAATTCTACTAGCTGACCAGAGTGGTCAGAATCCAATTTATTAATAATGCTTTTGTAGCATGGAATAATGTCAGTAAATATGTTATCTATACAAGTACTAGTCGTAGGAGTTATTCTGGTTGGCTCCATAAATAAATTAAGTAAATTGTGTGACTTAAAAAGACTTAATAAATTAATGGTGGGACTAAAACTTTCCAAAATATTAACATTAAAGTCCCCACACACTAACAAAGGCTTACCTGACTTGGTAAGTTTGCTTAAGGCCTCATCCATTACTTCTAAAAATAATTTTAAATTGGCGGAGGGAGGTCTGTATACACATATAGCAATGAATTGCTCTAATTGAACACACGCTAATTCGATAGAACATTCTACAGAAAGGGACACAATATCTTTCCGTTCCTTGAACTTAAGGTTCTTGTTTAATATTATAAGCGACCCCCTATAAGTAACTCTTATGCAAAATTTGAGATTCCTAGCACATGTAGTTTCTGAGATTTCGTGATGAGTGAGTGACCTTTCGATTTTATATATATAGATAAAAAAAATCAGCTTCACCCTTTATCCCGTACACAGCAGGGCAGGCAGAGGGAACCTAGTGTTAAGACACTCTGTTCCCCACTTTCTACGAATTCTGGAGGCATTGCGTGTTGAGTGGCAGAACTCAACGTCGCGCTTTGCCTCAACACCAGAGCAAAGAAATGGAAATATAAACATAAATAAATATTTCACTTCCTCGAGTGGGGATCGAACCCACAACCGTTGTCACACACACCCTTGTGCCGCTGCGCCACGACGGCCTTACGTATATATACTTATTAAATGTAAATTATTAAAAAAATATATTTATCTTATAAATAGAGAAAGATTAAAAATAATAGACAAAGTACAACATCAAAAATTTTATGATTATATTTGCTTACAATATTATGATGAAATACATTCATAGTTTATTGGGATATGTTGTATTGTTCACTAATGGCAGTACTTATTAGAGTTAAAAAAACAAGCTACATTAGCACGAAGAAGAAAATAGCTGACAGACTGAAGCTTAGGTTTATTAAATTATATAAAGCAATAAGCATTTTTTAACCCTTTTATAATTTGTGATCAGTAAAAATGAATTAAAAAATTAGTTAAAATTAATTATAATAATAGTTATATTATAATTGAAATACAATTAAAAATACAAAATACATTTAAAATGTTATTTTTAAAAAAGACTGATTGGCGCGAGCAACCAAATCGTAAAACAGTGAAAATTGTTTTTTTTTTAATTTTACATTTTTTAATTTTATTATACTAACATGAGTTACATGATTTTAAGACAATTGGCAGATCGACTACAAGCTAAAATATTATGAAAGCTACTTATTAAAACATAAATAACTATTCCTTAAGTAGTAAATAGGAAGGATGCATTTTATCTAACGCCATCGGCATTGGAGGCAGTGATAATGCTTATATGAGAAGTAAAGATAACCTATAATTTTATACTATAATCTTATTTTATTCTGTTTATAATAGTACATTGTGAGTTATCTCCATTTCTTTTACACAGCCCAGATGTGTGTTTTTTTTATTTTCTTTTAAGTATTATTATTGCTTTTTATAATAATTGTACTTTCACTTTTACTCACAAGATTCGACCATTTATTTACTTAGTTCCCAAAACTGTTTGTCTTAGAAACTTGATAAAACTTATAGATTAAGTTTTAATTACTTGCAACAACTATCGTTTTATGATAACTAAGTATAGTATGAGTATAAATGCTTACATAAATTCATGATAAATGTAAAAGAAGCAAAGCTTATTAATTAGGATATTTAGTTATTAAATCGAACAGTTGATTCTAGTTAGTTGATACCATGAAAATTCTCTTTAGTTTTTAATTTTTATTTTTGTGTGTTTAATTTAAATAGTGAAAATAATAATTATTTCTTAATCAATATGGATTTACTCTTAGCTTATATGTTAACATATAAAAAAATTCCATCGTTTATTACGTTAGCCTACCTAATATAGTAATAGATGATACGAATATACTTACCCTAAATATAGCGAACTATTAATTTTAGCAAAAAGTAAGTTTTGAATTTGCATTCAAAATTATGTTAAAAATTGCAAAAGTCTATAGAAATGTTATAAAAATTATAAAAAAAACTTAATATTATAAAAAAAACATTTTTAATTTAACGTAACAATTTAAAGTTTTGATATAAGTTTTTTTTTAAAACACTTTATTTTTACAAAGTATTACTTAATTATAATAAATACCATTTAGCAAAAGAACGTGTAAAAGCTATCATTTATAGATTTACGATTAATATTAGTATTGGTAACTTATATTATAATATAAGTTATAATAAAAATGGGAAGAATACATTAAAAAAAAATATAACAATATAAAATAGATCTACATTTCGATGAAAGATTAAAAATTATTAAAGCGTATTTACAGAAGTAGAAAATTAATTATATAATTTAAAATATAAATAAAAGCAATATATTTGAAAAAATGTCAATTAAATAATTTATTTTATATATCAGAAAAGACATTAATAGAAATTAATTAGTGATTAATGAAATATTCTTGTATTTTTTTTTAAATTTCTATGATGAATTTATAAAAAGAATTATTAAAGTTACTTAACAATAAAAAGATAATGAAAACCTTAATCATGTAATAAATATATCTAAATTATGCAATTTAAATAACAGCAAGCTTAAAACTATACAAAAAATAAATCTGAACAGAGAATAGTGTTACGAAATACTACGCTCTAGCATATATAATTAACAATATTATTTAATATAGTAACGAAACAATGATTAATATAATTATCAAAACATTTAAACATTTTATGTGTAAAGGTTAAACTAAATATTTAAACTAATCAATCAAAAATCTATCACTAAATTGTTCTCGCAAATAACATTAAAAAAAATAATTCAATATACAAGACCATCAGTGTATAGCAACAATTTAAATAAATTAAATTTACCACATTTGTATTATGGTAAAATACAAAAAAAATAGTTAATTTTCACGTTTCAGTATTATTTTTATAATTACCACAGTTTTAAGATGGCCTAACACAAAATAACTTAGAAAAGTAAATAACAAAAATCTTACAATTGATATAAATCAACACCGTTCTTAGCGACGGATGAGCGGCGGACGTTAACGCCGCTCTTCTCCTCGGATCACACGTGTGTGAAACTTGCGTGCACGGCGTCCTCTTGCGATATTTGAGCGCCAGGCGGGAAATACTGGAAATGTAATAGTGTAAAGTTATTTTTAAAATATTCAAAATGTTATTACATACTTATTGATTGATAATTATTACTGATTGGAAACTAATTTAAGTATAAAACACAAGTAATAACGACTATTCCTTTAAAATAAAATGACTTTTCCTTTAAATTTTTTCACAAAAATATAAATAAAACAAGTATCGAATAGTAAATCCTATGTTATTTTTATATAATTCATGGTACTGACTATATAAAGACAATGCCCAATAGTAAAAAACAGGTGTGACCTCTGTTACAAAGATGAATGTACTCGAAATGAAATTTACATCGACAGTTAGAAAACAAACTGTTCACGCAACGTTTACAAATAGGCGGCAAAAATGTGCAACAACTTGACATTTTAATATTAAAATTAGTAGTTACTATAATACCATGAATGTAGCGAGTTCGATTACTGTTAACAAATACTAAATTAACTAAATTAAATTATCAATATTTACTTATATGTACGTTTATTTGTATTGTTGTGTTGTGAAGGCAGGATCTTAGTAACATCTTTATTTCTCTTTCAAAAATGATGTCAATAATATTGAACATGAGAGGTATATTATAAAAAAAATTTATCTCTAAACTTTCGACTTAAACAGTTAGGAAATATATTAAGAAACAGGCAATGCATAATATGGAAAAGTGTAATATTTAGAAAATTATTAGTACACAAATGAGGAATGAAGAGGACAGGGGGTTGTAATGGATTATTTCTTATTTAAGCGAGAATAGAAAATAATCCTCATCAACGTGGGTACAAGCACACGAAGACATTCACGTCAAGGTCAGGGGGTAACGGTCGAATTAAAGTTAAAAGGACCTTAACGACGCCATCATGATAGGGTAAAATTATTAAGTAACTTACAAATTTATTTAATAAAATTTGTGATGTCTAGTGGTCGTCAATTCCCTTCCTAGGAGGAAGTCATTAAACTGAAGTTGAAAAATAAAAGTTATATTATTATAATATAAAAAGACAAAAAGACTCCATATATGTATATACATTTTATTTCTTTCTAAATTTGAAATAAGCAAAATATAAAATATAGTACAAATATGCCAACTAGTGTTTAAAGTAAAAATAAAAAGATAATAAACTCAGAATTGTAGGTCTTTTATTTTTTTATATATTTTTCTTTATTAGTGTCAGTTTTTTTTTATTAAATCAATTTCATACCGACGACGATGATGAAATTTTACTATCAGTGACGAAAAATCAAACTACATTACCCCAGTAAAGGCCGCGCCGTTCCAACCGAGTCTATCCTCCCTTTGTGGGGTCCTTTGCGGTGTTTTCCTTTCGTGTGACGCAAGCCTGGCTTTGGCACGTAATGCTGCTCCCAGCGGCACGTTAGCTCTAGCTGCCTCAGTTCGGCCGTGCTGACAGAATTCCAGCAAAGCAACACCCAGGGCTAGCGCCAATCCTCCAACTAATACGTAGAATATGCCAGCAACTTGGGATAGAGTCATTTCTGTTATTGTTGTTTCCTGAAATAATAAATGAATGTTAGTTAAAATCTCAATATAATTTTCTATATTTTTTTCTCACTTTTTACAATCACGCTGTATCTACCTATAGCTGGGTAAGCAAGGGGAATGTGTATCTATAAGTAGTTAAGGACACACCGACACACACGAAATGTCTCAAAAATTTGATGGACACTTCCAAAATTTTGAGTCATTTCGTATTGAGTGGTGGAACTCAACGCCTCGCTTTGTTTTGTTAGCCGGGTGAGGACAGGAAAATAGTTTATGCTCCCGAGTGGGAATAGAATCTATAACCATCGTATTAACAGTCAGGCTAACCGCTACGAAACGATGACCGTAAATATTGTGTATAAAATATGGTGTAAGAACTTAATTTCTCCACCTCGTGCGGTGCGGCGAAAAGTGGAGACGGAAATGTCTTAATGAGAAACGGAGTGCCTTAACACTAGGTTCCCAGGACTTTCTCTCCGCTTTGCAGCTTAAAAAAATATATAGCTAAATATGATTTATAACATTCAATAATGCACTAACTACGACTTATATTTTGCGAACCGTATCAAGAGGTGTCAGATAAGTCGAATCCAAATTTACAAAATATTTTAATCTCATAAATGTACTGCACGTGGCATCGTTACATATCCAATTTCAATTTGACAGTGAAATAAAAAAAAATAAAAATTGTTCAAATCTAAATTTGCAAATATGTACCTGTCAAAATGTTTGCCATCTCTAAATAATTGGTATTTGCGAGCATATAATATTTAAACCTGTGCAAAATTATAGTTAAAAATTCATACATGCCAATTATTGTTTTAGCATAGATGACTTTATTATTTTAGTTAGCAAAAGTAATTAGAATAAAATCTTTTGGACCATTTTTTTTTTCTAACACAACAAAAGACAAAAAAAGTATTTCATAATGTAAAGTTGCCTTTAAGACAATATCACTTAGAGATTTTTATTATTGGAACACATCTTAGAATTAAATCTAATGTTAGAGTCAAATCCTTGTGGATTTGTCTATATTACCCATTTTTCTAAGATTTTATCAGACAATGCCTTCGAACATATAACATTAAATTTTGTTTATATCACTTTTATGTGAAAACCTCAATGTATTACAACTAAAACATTTTAGATTTCATCCATATTTTCGTTTCCAAAAGCTTCAAGTTAATACAAAGGAGCATTCTTTAATATTCTTTTATTTTTTATCCTTTAAAGTGGCACATTAGCCTTCAGTGTTGGCGGACGTCCAAAGAGACGACCAAGCCTCTAAGACGCGAAAGATCCCAACAACTTCATTTCCGTGATCGTTGTTTCTTGATAGAGAATTCCTAGCGATCTATTTTTATTTTGTTCGATTTTTTTTAATACAGTGTTATGAGAAATAGAAACTAGGAAGATTTTTTTCGTGTTAGATTTTTTTTTCAAACAATCATAAATATATTTTTTATATTTATTCATCATATGTATGTAATTATTACATTTATTACGAAAACATAGAAAGAATTAGCAAAGATAACTCATTTAATAACAGTTATTTCTATTTTCTCATTGAGAACTTTGAACTTGAAATGTAAGCAATTTGCAGAATGCACCTTTTACGCTAACTGCAGAAGTTCGCCGAGAAAATTATATTACTCGCAATTTAATTTTAGTTGAAATATATAAATTTTGTAAGAAATTATTTTGTTAGAACTATGATTGTTTTTTTTTTCAATGTTTATTTAATAGTTTGCTAAGTGCTAAGACACTCCGTTCCCATTAAGATACTTCCGTTTTTCACTTTCTGTCGAATTCTGGACGCATTGCGTGTTGAGTGGCGGAATTAAACTCCGGAATTATGATTTGAGCAGGTTATTTTAATTATTTATTGTCATTGGGATAAATATTGTAAAACTAATATATTATAATACCAGTATGTTACTGGCGGCAATCGATTATAAGATTATTTTCATTTCCCTTTCCCAGTGTATAATGAAAGTGGAGAACGAAAAGTTTTAACACTTCTGTGTTAAAAGCATAAAATTTTAAGAAAAGATTAGGTATATGAATTTCAACAAAAAACAAACCTCGTCTTTGACCAAATCGCAGTCGGGTTTATTTGTAGTCAACAGCCATTTCCGCCATAACTTTGAAATGAGGCCATCTCTCTTCATGTTGACGATAGCTAGATTTATTCCCTCCCTGGAATAATGATATTGAATGTCAGCATATTTTTTATTTACAAAAAAATTAAGACCGTCGCGGCACAGCGGCACAAGTAGACTTGTGGGTGTGGTTGACAGTTCGATCCCCACTAGGGGAAATTAATTATTTTTTTATTTTATATTTTCATTTCTTCGCGCTTGCATCAAGAACCGGCGTTGAATTCCGCCACTCAACACGCAATGTCTCGAAACATTTAGAGGAAAGTGGGGAACGTCTTAAAACTAGATTTTCTCTGCCTACCCTGCTTTGTGCAGGATACAGCGTGAAGCTGGTACTTTACTTTAAATGCTGTAATTAATATTTTTGATCTGTAGAACAAAATGTCAAAGTAGTTATTTTAAATTAATATTTACTGTTGTTATTAGAAAATAGAATAGCGAGTGAAGCAAGCAAATACATATATAGGTATAATGAAACTTTACCATATGTACAGAAAGGTATTCCTATTGTTGTTTAATTATTAGTGGCAATATTACGGGCTTGGATACCACTAAAATAATACCTACGTATAACGTATGTTTTAGTTAGGAATGTTTTTCTTTTCGCAAGTAAATTGGATTAAATAAAAAAATATATTCTAAAACTCCCAATGCAGTTGTAATATCTAATAAAAAAATCTTTCTATCTGATTTCATTTTATTTCATCCAATATAATTTAAAAAAAGAATAGAATATAATGTAAGATCGTGAGAGAAATCACCTAGCCATACCTCGCGCCGCACCGGGAGAAGAATCTCGCGGTTTCACAGCATCCAATAAACTCGCTGCTGAATCGTGGTATCATAAAATCACAGCTGTACGTTATAAAATGTAAATTTTTAACTTGTTGTTAAAAATCACGTTCGCAAATCGTGCACCATAAAAATGGGGTGGTATAAATTCGAAATATAGAACACCCACTTCCTACTGACGGGCCCGTGTAGATTTACGACTGTTCCGTATTCAACTGGGAATTACCGCAGGAGAGTTAAGCCAGACAGCGGGGACTCCCCGATACAGTTGCCAGTTCACGCGAGGGGGTGCCAATACTCTGATATACCCATTATCGTTCTTTTGTTTCCATCGCCATTAGAAATGGACTTTTACCGACCATTGAGTTTTTTCCAATTTGATCCTTATACCATTTGTAGTCTCCTTCCGCTTATATTTTTGATGCTATTCCGGTGAACGAAGGCCATAATTCAGTTTTCTGCCCGAAGACACGTTATAAACGGTAGAGCCGCTATGACGTCGGGCTAAAAATCAGTTCTTCTTTATGTCCGTTTCAGGCTCTCTATGGATTTAGAACGCACTCACTCACGAATCCGTATTTGTTCAATTACAGCGATTTGTTTTGTTTTTTACGCGTTAAATTCGTATTGTGTTTTTCTTATTTCTTATAAACTAATTAGATTCGTTAATTATCTATATGTTTTTTATATTTTAATTTATTGTCACAGGTTTAGAAAAATAGTAGTAAACCTAGTAGCGAAGCAATTATCTTCCTAAATAGGATTAAAACAAAACGTCATTTGAAATTTATTTTCTTCGTTTTAGAAATACTTCTGCTATTATTAAAAGTCAACCTTTGAAATTTCGCATTTTACTTTAAAAGAATTTCCAGTCTAGACAATATAGAATTGTCTAAAGATTATATAAATGTGTGTATTTTACTGTGTAATGGAATATGTCCTGCTTTTATTGTTCTATTATATGCATAAATGTGCTTTCAGAATTGTATTTTATTTATTTAAAACGAAATATTTTCATAGTTTACGAAACTGTTAGTTTAATATCACGATAAAGTCAAAAGAACATACAAACATTAGTCCATTCCAAACCTTTATCAAGGCTGCGGGCCAAGATCAATCATTCCAACATAGCGAGGAGAAAAGAAAGAAAAAAAAACCAGAAAAACGCTTTATGACCCTCTGCTTTGGCCGTTCAGTTGAGAATATTATCCATGGAAATTTCGCATGAAAATCCCGGGGGTTAAAAAGCCCTATCTCAGTTTTACCAACTGACATTACGGATATTAAACCAGACACCGTTGATGGCGTCACGTCTGCACTCGTCTGGTGCGCCATCCAGTCGTATTGAACGTTCATAATATTTAACACATGTACGTATGTACATATCTTAGTGAGAATGGAATAATTATATTGTATTTAATAAGCTATGTAAAGGCCGTTATGGCGCAGTGGCACAGGGTTATGACTGTGACGCGGTGGTCGTGGTTCGATATCCACCCGAGGGAATGTTATTTCTTAATATTTCCATTTCTTCACTCTGGCACCAACGTAAAAGCCTGGCATTGAGTTTCACCATTCAACACGAAATACGTCGTAAAATTTAGTGCAAAGTGGGGAAAGCAATTAACACTAGATTAACACTAGGCTCCCTCTGTCTACCCTGCTAAATAAAACTGATTTTTTTAATTAGCTATGTGCTTAACGATTCTTAGTCAATATTTAGATGACGTTTTTTGCAATGAAATTTATAAACCTTTATTTATTATTCATCATCATCATCATCAGCCTGTCCTCGTCCACTGCTGGACATGGAATCCATTCCAAGCCAAGGTATTTATTATTACCTGATTTAAATTTGGAATCTTTTTATAGATATTATATTTATCTTATATCTATATACAAAACTGTCCGAATTTCGAAAAAAAATACATATTTGAAATTTAATTATATGAACATTTATGGTTATGTCGTAATTACTTGTTAAAGCAATTTACGCCGGAAACTTTTCTGTTTATAGCTTAGCTAAAAAAGTGTCGTGCAAACAAAACGTTATGTGAAAAACGCCGTACTAATGTGAAAAACGCCGTACTATACCTACTAGCGCCGAAGGACTTGCCTATAGCATGACTGTAACGCGACGGTTGTGAGTTCGATCCCCACTCGAGGAAATGAAATATTTATTGACGCTTATATTTCCATGTCTTCGCTCTGGTGTTGAGGCAAAGTTCTTAAATGCATTCTCAGTTCTTTAAAATTGTTAATAATTAAGATTTACCTAAAATTTTTCTGGCAAAAATCTTCTTTAATATTCAACGAGAGTTCGAAATTTTATATTGACCCAATAGCGCAAATAATCTAAAACCAACATCGCGATGATTGTAAAACCACATAACACAGGTTTTTATTGATTTACTAGTGGGCCCGGACGCGGCTACGCCCGCGAAAATATAAGCCTAAATCATTAAAATAAGTTAAAAAATAATAAAAATATCTGAGTAACCGAAATGAACAAACAAAAGAAGTAAAAGTAACTAAAGGAAATTCTTAATATTAGAAAAAAAACCTAAAGTTTGCTGTGCGCGCGTACTAAACATTTTTCTATATTAAATAATTATTAATTTTTGCTAACAATATTAAATAAAATCTCAAATGATTAAAATTACGATATTTTAAGTGTATAACATCGGTATAGATAACCGAACTGAGATAAATTAATTATAAGCAGCAAATAATTACATAAAAAATAATAGTAATTCGAAAATCTATAAAAATTTACAAAATCATCAAAGTCATCCGCCCGTTCGCGTCGGTCATACTCATATTATGCCGCCCGAAGGCTAGGTCATTTGGAATCAGTCACATCTTAATTATTTATTAGAATGTTATATAGTAAACTATAATTTCCATCTAGATGAAATGCTAAAAGTGACTATTATATTTATTTTCATAAGGATGAATATCAAATTATAAAAATCATCTAATTTTTGTTAATGATTTGTATAAAGAGATTTGTATAAATCTATATCGGCGCGCACCATGTATGCATTAAGCAAACTCACTGTGGGTGACGTTTTCTTAAAACAGCAAACTTTGCAAGCCGTTGCTTAGCAACGCGTAGCGACGATTGTTATTAACATGGCGGAATAAATTCCTTGTCAAATTAATTATTTTAATATATTGGTATATAACGAAAATATTACAAATATGAGAAAAAAAAAGTATCCTATGTTCATCCCAGGACCCTCAAGTATCTCTATATGAGTATTTTATCACAATTAAATTAGCGGTTTGGCCCTGATTGCGGAAAAGACAGACAGACAGACAGACAGACAGAGTTACTTTCGAATTTATAATATAGGTATGGATTAAATAATTATCGTGCGCAAATTTAATTTTTATATATCAATAAACATTACCTGTAAATATACTTGTATATGTTTTTGCAAATTTGTTCTGTCGACTTTGTTTGTAGTGTATAATCTTCTGAGTAGTTTAAGTCCAGTTTTGTTAGATGGACGATTGTGTTGATTCGGACCATTCACCATATATAAGAACGACTATTAAACCTCTTCAAAATATATATGTCGTATTTTATTTAACCAGATCAGGGAAACGAGAAAATTTTCCATATAAATCCCACGAATGGAGGCATAGGCCACACAACTATCACACATTTTTCAACTTCTTACCTCAAAGGCGATCCTTTAGGCGTAGCTATTCCGAAGTTGATGAACTTGAACTTACAGGCGCGAGTTAGAGAACAGTCTTCAGTGCTCGGCACCACCACGTTTACACTGTCGTCTTTCACCAAACTCGTAGAAAATTGCGTCTGTAAATATATGCTTATGGAAAAATCATTACATTAAATTAATGATTTATAAACCAAATAATTGTATGTATTTTGTAGATATCTTACAATATTTTAAAGTCGTAATTCTTTTTTAAAAGCCTTTGTAATAGAAGAAGGCCTCATTATTTACATGAACTGGTGCTATAATAATCGTAGAGAAGTAATCGTTTGATACTCAACCACTGTAATTATAGTAATATGTATTATATCTCACATTAAGTTTATATTTAATTAATATTGATAACAATATTGACATTTATTAAATAATGAAGAAAACTAAAATTTAGAAATTAAGTATTATACTCTAAAAATCTACATTAAATTAAATTTACTTTAATTAATCTATTTAAATTTATAAATACCTATGAATAGAACAATAACGATGCTTTCACTTCTTTCAAACAAAAAGGTATCTACAATAACAAATATTAAGTGAAATTTAAAAAAAAAAACATAGTGAAAGAGAAATGCAAATATTTTAAAATTATAATAATAAAATGTTGTTAAATAATCGTTATTACTTTGCTTTGAATTCGTAACTTCAAGATTAATTTTAATATATTTAATTGAATGTCTAAATAGGATCATTTATAGTCCTTACAGCGAAACGGGGTAGGTCTCATATAATTAATGGTGGAGGGAATAAGCTACTTTATTTAGAATTCGAAGCACGTCTTGGAAAAGCTCTAAGGCACGTTGAAATATACACTTAAATGTTGTCAAATGGTTGGTTAAACTAGAATTGTAGAATACATTTTGTAGTTAAAATACTTAATTAAAAACAAAATTGTCAAATTTGTATGGAGTTCATGAAGATATTTTGTATGTTTTGTTCTTTAAAAAAATAGCTTCACACTGTATCCTAACCTAGTGTTAGTTAGTAGTGTAATTAATTCCCTTGAGTGGGGATCGAACCCATAACCGTCGCGTAACAGTCACACCCTTGTGCCTCTGGCCACAACCGCCTCGTATTCTACAGTAATCTTCATTAATAGAAGATGACATAAAAAACTTATTTCACAAATAAAATATGTTGAAGTTAGCTGTAAAAGCCTGCGTATAGTAAAATAAGGCAAGTTGGCTCTAAGGAAGTCCGATGGCCGTATGATAAATGTGTAAAATTCACAGAATGAATGCCTCTAACATAGTTGCATGTGTACTTAAAAACTTTTATACTATTCCGTTATAAGACGGGAGTATGTCTCGGAAGTCGTATAAACTTGAAAAATTCATTGGATATAACAGATTTTTAAAAAGCTGTATATAAAAGACACCCCAATTGATGAAAATCAAGTCAATTTTCCTTATAGTTTATTAATTTAGAAGACCTTATAATAATCTATATCTATATCTATGTTAAGTGCTTCGGTTTGTGGCCTTACGAGACATGAAGCTTATGCAGGAGAGTACGGTCTGATCTACTATGAAAGAAAAAGTGTAATGATGATCTTTGGGGCGGGGGGTAAAGCACCAAATATAACACCGTTAATCTGGTGATGTGATGACACCAAGGCTTAAAGACCATGCTGATATTGGAACATAACGGAGGGCGTTGTCAGAGAGCGAATATGCTGGCTCGCAAATTTGCACGTTGCTCGATTAATGTTAAAATAACATTGTCCAGAGCCTACTGTCCAAGTTTTTATTTATCAAGTTTAGTTTGGGGTGCTGCTGGCGCTGCTTCCTTTCTGTAGCGCGTCAAGGCTGTTCACGATTGCGCGATCCTTATTAAAAAGGTTGCGGGGTAGCACCAACCATCCTTAATATGATGTCTAATAGATTATACAGTGTGTATGTAAACCATTGCTTTATGGAATTACTGAATTAGAGAATGCTATTTATAAAACATTTAAAAAGGATCTTATAATTTAATGAACTAACAAAATTATAATATTAAAATAATGAATGATAATGGAAAAAATAATAATATTACAAAACTACTTAAAAATGTTACTTTATTTTACATCAATTCGCTTGGCATTTAATTTTCATCTTCGTCACACATTTTAATTGTTATTTACATACAGAAAACGAAAATAATCCTTTAAACAAATACTTAAAAATTATAAGTAATATAGCCTTAACGTAACGGTATTTGAACCCGCGCCTCTTAGAAACATTCCAAGTGCTCTGAGAACTGAGCCATATATTCCTACCATAACCATTCTAAAAAAAACCTCAAAACACATAAAAAAATATATTAACAACACTATTACCGTCCTATAATAAATTCGCCAGCGACAAATCTACCAATACATCTACCTCACCTGCTGTTATATCTTACATCGGTTCTCTCGAAGCGCAGGACGGCGGGCTCGATCCTCTCCACTATGAGGTAGGCGGCCAGGTTGGCGGTGTATGAGCAGACGAGGACCAACGCGAAGAACCACCATACTGTGCCCACGATGCGACCGGATAGAGACCTAGGGGTGGATTGTTATAATACATTTCTTAGCGGTATCTTTTGACTTGAAAATGTGATTTTCTACGCTTAATTATTTGACAAAGAATCTAGACAATCTGTCTAGATATAACCAAGTCATCATGTAAGGGATAATATATTTTTTTTTGAGATACGTAACCTTAATAACTATGGGTTACAAAAATTTTTAAACTATGTGTTTTTTATTAATCAACAATTTTATTTCACCGTTCATTCAACGTTATATTATGCTTCTTTTACAAAGTACAAATATTAATTATAGTTAGGCATTTTGCCTATACAGACAACAAATAATAAAAAAACTAAAACAATATAAAAGTTAAAACTAAAATTAAATTTGATAGCAGATAAAATAGCATATTGCTAATATGTAATAGAAGAATCTCTTTCCCGCTGTTTCGTCACGCTCCAATAGCGACTGTGTAAATCAAATTGCGTAACTATGTAATTGTTAGGTCAGTTTTATATAGAACATGTGATAAATCAATATACCTAGATTATATTTTATGTTTTTTTATAGTAAAAAATGTTTAAAGAATTGTGAGAAATATTTATATTAGAAAATAATTTAAGAAATAAGTTTAAATACATTATTAATTTAATTAAGTTTAAATAATAATTAAGTTTGAAGACATTATATTCCTGTGTTAACCAATATTCATTTCCTCGATATGGCGCGCAGCGTTGAGGTTCGAGAGAATTCGGTGAAAAATGGGTAACGGAAATGTCTCAATAGGAACGGAGTGTCTTAATAATATGTTCTCTGGTTTCCACTGCCTACCCTGCTTTGTACGAGATACAATATGCAACTAAAAAAAACTGTTAAATAATTTCTTTTCGCCTATTTAGAGGTACTACGTACTACGTGACCAGAAGCTAGTGTAGCGTTTATTTTATCCAAATTGAAAAAAAATCTAAATTTAAGATATATACCTACGACATACGTAATTTCAAGTCACACAATTAGACCTCATTTAACATTCCATAATAACTATACACTAATTAAATTACTATTACAATATATAATTTTAACCGAATACAGTAAAACAATAGCTGGAGTTAATTAATTCGACTATGACGATGTGGTTAACCACAATTATTGATTTATGCCAACTTAAAAAGTGACACTGCCTAATTATTATCTCATGTGACAATAACCGCAGAGTTGCAATTGAAAATAATAATTTATGTTCAAGGAATTGTACCTATATTTATAGTATAACTAGCGGACGCGCGCAGCTTCGCTTGTGTATTTAAGGGTGAATTATAATAACCCATGAAACATGTGTTCAATGAAATATTTTTAAGAGTCCGAATTTCAAATTTTATAAAAATCGGTGGAGATTTAAATTTTTTTCCATACAAACTTTCAACCCCTTATTTGCCCCCTTAGGGGATGAATTCTAGAAAACCATGAAACATATGTTCAATCAAATATTTTTAAGAGTCTAAATATTAAATTTTATAAAAATTGGTGACGATTTAAAAAAAACCTATACAAACTTTCAACCCCTTATTTGCACCCTTAGGAGGAGAATTCTAGAAAACGATGAAACACGTGTTCAATTAAATGCTTTTAAAAATCTAAATTTCAAATTTTATAAAAATCGGTGCCGATTTAAATTTTTTTCCATACAAACTTTGAACCCCTATTTTACCCCTTTAGGGTTAAAATTTTTCAAAATCCCTTCTTAGTGGATGTCCAGATTACAAAAGTAAACTTTTGTCCAAATTTAACGTTTCTACGCACAGCGGTTACGGCTGTGCGTGCGTCTTACCTCAGTCAGTGAGGACAAGTCCTTTTATATATATAGATATTTTATTGATAACGGTAACGAGACAAAGTGCGGCGTTGAGTCCCGTCACTCAACACGCAATGCCTTCAGAATTAAAAGAAAGGGGGGAACTGGAGTGTTTTAAAATTAAGATCCCAGGTTTCCTCTGCCTACCCTGTCATTTGCGGGATACTGAAAAAAATATCTTATTTCAGTTTATTAATCGCTAAATGTATTTAGTTAAACGGTGATGATATCATCTTATATCATGTATACTGTGGAAGTGCTGCAGCTATGAAATTTTAATTTATTCTTATAAATATAAACAACATATATAACATATCAAAGTTCGATCGACATGCTTGAGCAATTGCGTGTTCTGGACGATTCAAAATAATAAACCTCATTTTTATAGTGTTTGTTAGAAAATTCATTGGTCATAAATTTAGATATAAGTTATTTTCAATTCGTTTTATCATGTACTCGTTCTAGGTATACGGTTTATACCTGCATTATATTAAAAAAATGGTGAAATCCAACTATGTCTATTGTGTAACTAGGTAATTTAAAATAGTTAAAACATAGCAAGATTTTTAAAAGAAAATTCTTAGTTATATTAATAAAAATATTGCCATAAAAACAACGTTATAAATAAATTAATCTAAAAAAGAAAACAAAAAAACATCAGCTTCACGCTGTATCCCGCACACAGCAGGATAGGCAGAGGGAAAAGAGTGTTAAGACATACCGTTCCCCACTTTCTGCCAAATTCTGGAGGCAATACAAAACATTTACAGTTATTTAAGCACTAATGCAAGGTGCATAGTGAGTTAGTTATATTTCAAAATAATACTGTTACCTCGGAACAACGTCGCTCCCTTGTTGCATGAACGAGCCCAGCGAGAACCAGAACGAATTCCAAATACTGAATTCATTGTGTAAAATAATCTGAAAATCAAAATGTATTTCAGTTTTCTAGACTATTTCGTACAAGTATTTTAGTAAATAAAATGAACGCTTCCGAAATTCGTGAAATTGCTGCTGAAAAGTGTAAAGTATACTGAATTTTATAAAGTAACATTATATTGTTGTGTCTTATTATAGTTTTTATTTTCATTGTGATTTTAAAACTGACATAATATGTCCATAGCTAAAATATAAAATGGGGAGGAAATATTTGTTTCTAAGTTCTTAACTTAAAAACTATAAGGCAAAAATATATATTATGATACTTCAAAATAATTCTAACTAATAATATTCTATAAATTTAATTTAAATTGAAAATTTGAACAAACCTCATTAGTGTTGCTCATTGGTTGTTCTAAATGTGTATCCGTGATTGAAACAGAACGCCACTCGTGGGGAGAGAATCGAGACACTAAGAAGAGTACAATGCTGACTGCGAAGAAACTGAATAGGACGCAGAGCTAGAAAATAATTGTTAGATAAGTATTTTTATTTTCACCTTCACACTATGGCAGGATAGGGGGAGGGAACATAGTGTTAAAACACTCCGTTTTTCGATTCATTGCGTGTTGATTGACGGAACCCAAGCGAAGAAATGTAAATATTATTAAATATATGATATACATTATTAAGTATATTATTAATTAGTTAAATAAATGTGTATATAATATCTATGTAACATTTAATGTCTTTGTGGATAATAAGAGCTTCAAACAACATGAAATAGATAGCTCAGTCTTTAGCTGTCAAAGATATTAGACGAAAATAGGATTAAAATAATAGTAATTAATACATAATTATTAAGATATTTTATAATTATTTCAATTTTTATTCTTTTTATAATATTTTTTTTAAATCAACATGTAATTAAAGTTATTTATTTCATATATTAATTAAATTAGAACTTTAGATAAGTCTTTTGATAAAAATCGTGGTTTATATTCAAACGAATAGGTTGAGAATGTAAGTACACTTTTGTATACGAATATTAACAATAAAATCTCAATAAAAATAATTAATTAACTGAATTTTGCTGAAATCAAACATAATATAACTGGTTACTCTACTCATAATATTTTTGACAGTAAATTTTCTTTTCATTTCAATAAAAAAAATGAGAACGTGGTAGCACAAGTATGTGACTTTAAACATGACGGTAGTGGGTTCGATTTCTACTCAGGGAAATTAATTATTAACATTTTCATATCCTCGCTCAGATAACGAACAAAGCTCAACACGCAATGCCTCATCCCTTTTCCTACCCTGCTATATGCGGGATAGAGCGTGAAACTGGAAAACAAAATATAATGCACTATATTATTCCAAATACAAAACACAGCAATATCCAATAATAATATATCGTGAGTTTTCTTTACAACAGCTAATACAATGCAGTTGAGATCATAAATCACTGAACAACTTAACAACGCACGGTACACTCGCCCAAGAACTGTCATAAACATGTACGAACACGCTTTTATCGGGAAATGTTTGGATACGCTTCCGGCGGTCGTTATGTAAATGCCGCCGATGTTACTTTTGCTTGTTCAGTTTTTTTTGTGTATGGTCTTCTTTACTGTTGCAGGTAATTGATATATTTTTTTTAATAAGTTATCTTTTTGTTGTTATTTTTTTTTTATTTTCTCACAACACTGAAATAACACATTTGATTCCTATGAATAAGATAAGTTAAATTATAAAAAAATATAATGAAGCATATTGATTCTCGAGAACCTATGGAAGTTTAGCCAGAAGTAAGTAATAAGTTAGTCATACATTTTAAAGGGAGTAACCCCTTTAAATCCAAACTCTGCAATTTGTTTCATGAAGCCCAAATGGGTGAAATAGAATATTTTAAATATATACAATTTCAATCAACACTATTCCGAGCAGAAATAAATATTAAAGTTATTTTTATTTATTCGAATTCATTCTCCATTTTCCATTTTCCAATCTACAGTATTAGGTGCGACGAGGTAATATTTTTTCTAAAGCCGTCATTCTTGATGGAGTTTATAAAACTTAAATAAGTCTACTTCAATAAAACTTGTACCTATCTTAATAAGATTTCTAGCAAAGGTGTCTGTTACAAGAGTAGTTTGCTAAGATTGCTCTTTGCTTAACGTAGTACAAAATAGAAAGTTCATATTATATTTATATCTTTAAAGTTTGCTTATTATTTGGTAATGTATTTATTGAGTGAAACTTTAGATATTAATATATTTACAAACAGTAGAAACTCGATTAACCGGACTAATTGTTTTCGATTAATCGAATTTATAAAGAAAAGCTAGTTTTGTCCGCTCCCCACTTTCTTACGAATTCTGTAGACATTGCATGTTGAGTATTGGAACTCAACGACGTGGTTTGCCTCGACAACAGAGTGAAAAAATGAAAATATTAAATTATTTTCTCGAGTGGGATTCGAACCCATAGTCTGCAATTCTTTGATTTTATTTTAGATGAATCACAATTACATCAAACAGATAAGATATGATTTCGTTAAATATTATAATGTGCGCTAGATATAGATATCATCGTAGTGCTATTTTTCAAACATAAAGGATGTATTCAACAAGGGGACAATCTTCTCACACCAAGAAACATCTTATACAATATTTAAAATTTGTTTAAAGAAGTTTAATGAAGAAAAAAATATTATTTTTTTATTCAAAATTCCAGTCATTTAGAATTATTACTCACCCATATCTCCTTAGATAGTGGTCGTAGAAAGCTGAAAGTACCCGCATTTTGCTTCGGCGTTTTGGTAGGTTTGATCGGAGTCTCTATTGACAGAAATGGTTCACTGAAGTCAATGGCTTTCTCCCTTTCTGGCGTTACAGCTAGAGGTGCAATGGCCATATCTGCTTCCTAAATGAAGATTATAATAGGAATATTAATAAAAGTGTTATTATTAAATTTAAGATTTTATGATTAATAGAAGATTTCACAATTTGTTTGTTTTTTACTGTAAAAGTATGTAATATACAACTTTTACTTTAGAAAAATAAATCATTTTTTGTAAATAAATTAATTTTTAACAAAAAGAAAAACCGACTTCTAACAACGAACTAATAAGTGAAAAATAATTTTACAAAGATTTTATAATTTTGAAGTCGGTGCCAAGTAGAATAAACAGGCTTAGTAATTAGATATTGTAAAGTTGTTGTTGACACCGACTTCAAAATTATAAAATCTTTGTAAAATTATTTTTCACTTTTTTACAAAAAAAGACTTTCTCAATTTTGACCAGATCCCATAATCGGAACCTAATCAAACTTTCACCAAATTATCCTTGAAGTGTCTCCTTTCAAATAAAAAAAGAATCATCAAAATCGGTTAGCGCGACATTGAGTTATTCGTCTATTTGTCGTGCACATACCTAATGCAAATTTAAGACTTATGTGATTTTCTCATAGATACCATTGTCAGTTATGGACCAAAAAAAAGGGACCATTCGGAAAGCACTACTTTTCAATTTAAAAAAAAATTATCCAAATCGGTTCACCTAGTTAAAAGTTATGAGGTAACAAACATAAAAAAAAAAAAATAAACATACAGTCGAATTGATAACCTCCTTTTCTTACAGAAGTCGGTTAAAAAGTAACTAATGTTATAAATATGTTACGTATTAAAATATTTTTACCATTGCTACATTCAAACGTACGACCATCGTAGGTATATAATAGTAGTATACCTAACGGAGTTTACCGATTAATTAAACTACACATTGATACTTTTATCTCAATATATTTTTACGATTTATATTAAGAATACTTCATACAATTAAAATGACAGGAGACAATTTAAACACTCGCAGTGGCTTCTCAATCGACAGAACGTAAAACTATTAACGTCTCATTTACACGTCAACTATACCCGACATTTTGCACTACAAGCATCATAAAATTTCATATTGCATATTAAATACATACTTAGTTGAATAAAGTTATTTATTTATTCATTTTTTATACATTTATATACTTTTATGTAAGATAAATACATTTTACATTATCTATCTATATATATAAAATCGAAAGGTCACTCACTCATCACGAAATCTCAAAAACTACATGTGCTAGGAATCTGAAATTTTGCATAGGAGTTACTTATAGGACGTAGGTACTCGCTAAGACGGGAATTTGCTATATTCGAATTCTAAGGGGTTGTTTTTGGGGTTGAAAGTTTGTATGAAACTTCGTTACTACAAATGCTAGGAGTCTCAAATTTTGCATGGACGTCACTTAAGCCCAATGTTAATAATGTATCTCCGATCTCCAGTTAACGTCAAACTTGGATTTTTTGACATGTCTATCCAATCACTAACCTGCATGCCGTCCTCCATCTCTGTCTATTTCAATCTATGGTTGCAATTTATAGATTAGGATTGATTATTAACATCGGGCGTTATAGGACATACCTATGTCCTAGACTCGTAGAGATAGAAATGAATAATAACGTAGTTCACGCAGGCGAAGCCGCGGGCGGGCCGCTAGTTAAATATATATTTTTTTAAGCTTCACGGTGTTCCCGCATGTAGCAGGATAGGTAGAGGAGGTCTAGTGTGAAGACACTCCGCTTCTCACTTTCTGCGGAAATTGCGATTTGAATGGCGGTACCTACATTTTGCCTCGATACCAGAGTGCAGAAATGAAAATATTAAATATTTAATGTCCTTTTGTGGGGATCGAACCCACATTTAAACACTTGTGCCCCTGAGCAACGAATGGCCTCATAAAAATACATTAAAATTTTAAAAAAATACTCTTCCAATGATGGGATTAGCGTACTAGCCATCAGTGGCTAGGGCCTCACAGAAAGGAACCTTCTGACAATACGGACAGTCCACATGTAATATTGCCTTCTGCTTCTGTTTCTTAAACAGCTAAGCGATAACCTCTTAAGATGTTGATAATCAGTTTTATTATTATTATGTTTCCCATCGAAGTTTCTCATCAAAGTTCGAGGAAATTGGATTTATTATTATTGTGTGTGGATAGAAATGTAATAATAATATTTTTTTTATAATATTATTTTAGTTACGCATTCTCTAACGCTTTCAGTAAGCAAAAGGAACGTGTCTAATTAGTCTATTGAACTTAGTAATATTAGCTTTAAACCATGCATTCAATAACCTCACATATTATAGAGAATTTATTATGTAAATGTTTTCATTATCAGGCTAAGCAAAATAGAGTAACTAACTAACTTTCCTAGTACCTAAACTAGGTACCAACAATGCTTGTAATTTGTCAAAAAGGTGTTATTGATATCCAATAAAACGATAAATTAAAATAAAAAAAAATTAAATCGGCTTCACGCTGTATCCTGCACATAGCAGGATAGGCAGAGAGAACCTAGTGTTAAAACACACCGTTCCCCAATTTCTGCCGAATTTGGAATGTACTCGCGCGACGATAAATTAATTACTTAAATTTAAAAATGAACCAATAAGCTATTTTAAGTAACTAAACCGATTTTCTAAATTATATATAAATTTTTAACATATTTTAATGTGTTATTGCACACTTAGGAAAGAAAAATACTTAATTAATTTAATTTTATAAGTACACTTATCTATAACATATATTCTATATATATATACATTGAAAGATCGACCAAAACCTAGTCAACAGACAACCTATCCTAATGTACATGAAAATCTTACAGTGCGGATGCCACTAATGCGTTCATCTAGTAATGAAGTCCACACTGGCTATTATATCATTAGCTAATTGAAGCCGACTACTACAGAATCCATGTGAACCCTATTCCTAACAGCATAGTCTCTAGACAAAACATACCCTGATTGGGTTCAGATGCATATAGTTGTATGGCCATCATTAATAGTCCCAGCATTGATAGCAGATCAGGCCTTTGAAGCTAAGCACATCACCATATAGATTGCATATTATTTTAAACTACTTTATTCCTTGAATATAAATTTCCTTGTAGTCAAAGAATGGTGGAGGTAATAAACGAGGTGGGATACTAGATGTATTATTTAATCTTATTTTGTGATTATAAAGCTATAAAGGTGGATTGCGCTTCAGAAATACGAGTGGAGAGATTGAAGTAGCTTATGCGAAACATAAGTTATTACCATAATGAAATATTGATTTTTATTTAGGTGCATTTCCATACAAAAGCCTTATATTTTCAAGTACTTAGTACTAATATTTCAGTATGTTTTTCATGAATGAGACACTTTTGTAAAGTTAATAATAATTTGAAGTTAGAATGTACATATAATCTCCTTAAACTGATCTCGTCGTAATCGTACTCTACTATGAAATATGTTACACACTGAACTAATATAATTAATATTTAATTAATAAGTCGATTCTCTTAATTAGTTTTAATTAATCAATAGGAAGAATCATTTAATATTGTGTAAATTAGCTTTCAAAATTTAATCAATATCGGACAACACTATGATAACTCGAAAGTCTTACGAGCTATTTAATATAAATTTTAATTCATCATTTTCAAAGATATAAATAAAAATAAATATTAAATCAGCCTCACGCTGTATCCTACACGCAGCAGGTTAAGCAGAGAGAACGTAGTGTCAACATACTCCGTTTCCATACATGAATAAAAACAATAATAATTTCAAACTTTATCTAATAAAAGTTGACTTTATCTAGAATCTCATATTATATAAGTTTGGAAAGCTATGATTAAAACGGAAGTTCCTATGAATAATATTTAAATAGGTAGAATGAACACTATTTCTAGCACATCTACGAATGCGTGTTATCTCGTTTATAAACGACGTAGTTGAGCTCACCCGGATATTAAATCCTTGGAGCTGAAACAAGCGGGTGAAGCTCAAAGACAGCGACTGTTTATATGTAGAACACAATTCGGGAAGTTGTAGTAAAAATTTGATTACTATTAAATACAAAGGAGGCTTTGTGTAATCGTATACGTTGTTAATTTATCAAAGTATATTGGATATAAATCAAATTAAATCAGCTTCACGCTGTCGGCATGGGAAACTAGTGTTAAGACACTCCGTTCCCCACTTTCTTGCTGAATTCTGGAGGCATTACGTGTTGAGTGGCAGAACTCAACGCCGCGCTCTGCCTCGACACCAGAGCGAAGAAATGGAAATATAAACGTAAATAAATATTTCACTTCCTCGAGTAGGGATCGAACCCACAACCATCGCGTTTAAATATATATTTTTATTTATTTCAAAAATAAATAAAAATATTTACTTGCCTATAAAAACTATCATATTAAAACTGCACTTTTACCTGCCTGTGACAGTATCAAAATATATTAAATAAACATTTCCTGTATAATTTCGAACGTGCTCTATATTTACCGATAGTAGCGTATGTTTTTATAACTGAACTAATATTTATCTATAAAATATATAAATATTTTTAGCTTAGATTACTTGTAAATATTGGTATACAAAATGTACATATATTGTTTATATATTTGTGTACTTTATTTACATTTAGCTTAATATATTATTTTCTATGTTTTTATGTTTTTATATATTATTCTTAACGTTACTTAACAATTGATTGTGGATGCGATGGTGGTGGGTTCGATTTCGACACTGAGAAATGCTTATTAATTAATACAGATATTAATACCAGAGTATGCTCTGGTCTGGTGTATATCGGTGGGTTATACCACCAGTTGAAATGCAGGACATTCATTGAAGAAAAAAATATACCAAAAAACTTCTATTGAAATGCCGTTGCCAAACCGCTGTATCGATCTTGATGTTTGGCACAGACATTACTTATAGTCTTGCAAACTGAGTACATTTAGTGCAGAAAAAAGTAAATAAGATATATTCGTACTGCGGTAGCACAATAAGTAAATTGAAAGGTTCATAAAAATATTTACTTTTTAAAGTTTTATTGTCGTATATAAAAAAAAAATTGAAATATTTTTTAAAGTAAATTTTGAATGCAGAATTCTTAATCTCATTTCTAATTTATTATGTCATAATATAATTTATTTTGGAAAGCAATCGGTGAATTTTTATAAAAAAGCTGAATACGACAGAAATATTCCATAGCAAAATTCATATAAAATAGCAATTTTTTTTATTTTTAAACATAAAATTAATAAAAATAACGTATATTTTTCACAGACTCAAACCCAGAAAACAAGGAAAAATCTATTATCTTAAGTAAACACATCTGACTGTATATAGACGGCATAAAAAAGAGCTAAAATTCTTAAGGTTTCCTTTTGTCCTTAATAACTAGTATACTTGCCCGGACATCTGATGTCACTTTATGCTCCTTTAATTAGATCTTTATTTCCTTCTACAGCTGTGTAATATGGTCCGCGTACGGGGGCCAACATCTTAAGAGAAGTCCTAGTAAGCTATTATATACCTTATTGATATATGAATAAGACACACGTGTAGAACCGCATGTACGTACATAAATAGCTTGGAGAACGCCCAAAACAAATTAGGAGTTGCTTTTGTTCAATAGCAAAAAACCTTTGCGGTACTGTTGTTCACAAAGTAAAAAAAAAATATTTAAGTATTGGAAAATTGTTTAGCTATATTTATAAAAAAATATTTGTATTGACCTACTCGCTATAACGCTGTTCTTTTCTTTTTGTTGTAAAAGTAATTTACTTTTTATAAATTACACTTCTTTTTCAGCTTAACATTTGCCTATAACCAGAGCGAAGCCATGGCAATGTTAATGTTATCCATACCTATATTATAAATTCGAAAGTAACTCTGTCTGTCTGTCTGTCTGTCTGTCTTTTCCGCAATCAGGGCCAAACCGCTAATTTAATTGTGATAAAATACTCATATAGAGATACTTGTGGGTCCCGGGATGAACATAGGATACTTTTTTTTTCTCATATTTGTAATATTTTCGTTATATACCAATATATTAAAATAATTAATTTGACAAGGAATTTATTCCGCCATGTTAATAACAATCGTCGCTACGCGTTGCTAAGCAACGGCTTGCAAAGTTTGCTGTTTTAAGAAAACGTCACCCACAGTGAGTTTGCTTAATGCATACATGGCGCGCGCCGATATAGATTTGTATACATTAACAAAAATTAGATGATTTCTATAATTTGATATTCATCCTTATGAAAATAAATATAATAGTCACTTTTAGCATTTCATCTAGATGGAAATTATAGTTTACTGTATAACATTCTAATAAATAATTAAGGAGATGTCATTGATTCCAAATGAGCTAGCCTACGGGCGGCATAGTATGACCGACGCGAACGGGCAGATGAGTTTGATGGTTTTGTAATTTTTTATATATTTTCGAATTACTACTATTTTGTATTTAATTATTTGCTTATCTCAGTTCGGTTATCTATACCGATGTTATACACTTAAAATATCGTAATTTTAATCATTTGAGATTTTATTTAATATTGTTCGCAAAAATTAATAATTATTTAATATAGAAAAATGTTTAGTACGCGCGCACAGCAAACTTTAGGTTTTTTTTTCTAATATTAAGAATTTCCTTTAGTTACTTTTACTTCTTTGGTTTGTTCATTTCGGTTACTCAGATATTTTTTCTAATAATAAATCTCCACTTATTATTATTTTTTAACTTATTTTAATGATTTAGGCTTATATTTTCGCGGGCGTAGCCGCGTCCGGGCCCACTAGTCTATATATATAAAATCGAAAGGTCACTCACTCATCACGAAATCTCAGAAACTACAAGTGCTAGGAATCTCAAATTTTGCATAGGAGTTACTTATAGGACGTAGGTGCTCGCTAAGACGGGAATTTGCAATATTCGTCTTCTAAGGGGTTGTTTTTGGGGTCGAAAGTTTGTATGAAAATTCGTTACTACAAATGCTAGGAGTCTCAAATTTTGCATAGACGTCACTAGGACGTAGTCATGGAGACAGAAATTAATAATAACAGTTCACGCGTGTGAAACCGCGAGCGGGCCGCTAGTTTCTAATATTTACAATATCGTATAAATCGATGGTTACATGATGAGTTTTTATAAAATCGCTTTGTGTTTGAATATTCGAACATTTGTATTTAAAGAAGTTCAGTAAAAACCGATAGTAAATAAATACAAAAAAAAAAAACAATACCCTACGTACCCACACAGAAACAGACACCGTAATACACGTACGTACGTATTGTATTAAAAAGAACAAATGTATTCAAAGCTCGGATGTGCAGATTTAGATAAATGGGCAATCGTTTTCTGGCAACGTTCTTTCAACCCATCCATAACTGGATAGAAAATGAAAACCAATAAACAGGCGAGTTATCAAACATGGCGCCGTTGTTGCGCAAACTTTATACAAAATTGCATTCGGTTAAAAAGTCAGCCTGCGATACATAGAAGAAGCAATAAACTGCATTATTTCATACTAGAGTACAAATCCCTTTGTGGTCGCGCAGACAGTAGACGCGACTTATTAAAAATATTTCGAATACTGCAGATGCTGACCGAACGGCATTTGCGGTATGGAATATGCGGTTCGAAGAATGTTTGTTATAATTTTTAGATTCAACTGGAATTGGAAGGTGGCATTTGGAAGGTTAACATGTTTGAAATAAAATTTTGGTGTTTATAAATCTGTGTTTCTACGGTTAAATATCTAGATAAAATTTAGTAATATATTATGTAACATTAGCATTAGTACCTTATTATTGTAAGTTAATTCTTTAAAAAGAAATATATTTAGCGGACATTTTATTTAAATATAATATTTTTTTATATTATATTATGAAACATTCAATTTATATACAAAATATTGAAAATTATTAATCACACTATATTTTTATTACAAATTGTTCGCCGTCTTGTCTGAAGTCTACGCTCAACTTTAGACAAACTCTAAGTGTATGTTGCTACGGTTAATGGAATAGAGATTTATTCTTACCGCACGTGCTTTCCTCTCAGTACAAATTTAATTCAGTTTCTTTGACTAAATGAAGAATATGCGATTTTCTTGAGTCTTTGTTTTAAGAAATAATTTTAAATTACATTCTGTTAACTGAATTTCATTTATTTGCGTATTTTGTTCTTATATATCAATATTATTAATACTTAATATAATTTCATATATCTAATTTATAATTATTTTTTATATATAAGTAAAATTTATGAAAAACTGTCGGCGCTAGGTTCCACCACTTAGAGATTAATATGATATATTATAAAACATAGTTATTATTTATAAATTCTTCATAATGTATTAAAAACTCACCTTTCTGAAAACTTCTCCAACGATTCCAGTCCAGATATGGTGGGATAATTCTTTACCAAATTGCCCATCCCTTACTAGTCGAATTTCATCTACAAAATGAATGACAATATTAATTTGCTTAAGATTTAACATAGTATTTACCACTTTTGGCTATTATACAAGTATTTTTAGATAGGTATTCACGTACATTTGATCCCAAGTTTAGACGCCACTACATCTGCAAGGTCCTTGCAAAATCCATGAAACTGATCCTTGTGACCATACTCTGGCTGTTTCAGCATCATGAAAGGTTCTTGCAGAATGGTTGATATTATATAAGTTTTATTAGTATCATACGATATGGGTGAATGTAGCTGAACGTGTCTTGGAGTACTGAGGGTCAATCCTTGTTTGTCTGTCCATGTCGCCACCTAGTAAAAATGTATGAAAATAATCAAATTTTCCACAATTTTTAATTATTTTACCTTTTTTTGTACCTTCTAATTATTATGAATAGATGTTTTGCAGGTGGCATGGATATGATTAATCATTATTTTTATAAATTAATTAGAAAAACCAAATTTGTTTTAATAATTAAAGCAAAAAACTGAAATGAAACTTGAAATATTTTTATTAAATCAATTGTAAGCAATTTTCCATTGAATTTCTATATGCAAAACAACTTCAAGTGATCGAAGTTTTGAGTGGTACTCTAGTGTAGCTAGGATATATATCCTTTAAAATTGATGAGTCTTGTCCAAGATCTGAAAGCCTGGATGTTCGCAATCTCCGGAGTCAAACTTTGATCTCGTACATTAATGATGTCTGTGAGATTAGTGCGATCTGGCTATACAAGACTACGAGTTTGTATTTAGAATCCACTGGTTGTTAATTCTAATTGATTCTGTAATTCTATATTCTTCTCGTAATTCTATACTAATGAAACGTAGCGTGTGTCATTAGAAGATAGTAGCGATGATAGAGTGTTGCCGTTGTGTATTGTATGCTATACGATTCGAACAAATGATATGGTAGAGCACAATTTGCATTTGTTATTTTTAATGTTAAATTATAAAGTTGCGAAATTAAACCTAATAACTGTTTTTTTTTATACTTGTTGTTACATTTGCATATGAAAATAATTATTATCTGTTTTCTTGTAGAATGCTCATCTAATACTCAGAAGTATATATTAACTAGTCTCCAAAACTTGTTAAATTTATGTTTAGGCAAAAAATAATATATTATAAAGGACTTTATTAAAAATATTTTCCTCGATTAAAAATTTCACATCGATCTTACAACACGTAGACTTACTTTGAAACATTGATTTATGGACTTTGAGAAATCATTACTTAGTTGTAGCAAGTTGTAAAATGAAGTTCAAATTAGTCTTCACGAAAGGTGCCTCGTGATGCCAAAAGTTATTTAAGTGCAGAGTTACAACAATGTTAGGCAGTTTCTTTTTATTTTCAGTTTTTTTAGCTTCACGCTTTATTCCGTATATCATGTAGCAGGATAAGCAGAGAGAGGCAAGTGTTAAGACACTAAGAAACTCAACGATACCAGAACGAAGAAATGAAAATATTGAATATTTCATTTCATCAAGTGGGAATCTAACACACAAACTGTCATACGCTTGACATACGCTTATTCCCCTACGCCACGAATGGCCTCTGCCTCACCTCGGCCTCGATTTTAATTAAATTGAATTACAATATCTTTTCCTCGATTTCTTATGTTAATTATTTCTATTGACATGATATCTTTATTATTTTGAAAATAAAATGTAAATGACAATTATTATATTTTTTAAGTAAATAACTCTGTAATATATATATAAAAAAAAACAATAAATATAAAAAAATTAAACAAGATACTTCAATTATTCGACAAAAGAAAGAAAAGAGTAACGACACTATTTCATCTTTAAGAAACTTCAGCTTAAAATTTATAGTCTCAACAACGTTTTACACTGTATTTTTTATGTTGCACATAAAAATATACTGACTTTCATCATAGCACTCTGGACGGTCATCTCGACGACGTGAAGCGTGAAGTTACAGCGGTGCCCTTCTTCATTGAAAGAAATATTCCCAGTAAGACCCTCAATATCAGTCTGAAAATAAAAATTGTTTAGAATCATATTTTTCCATATTATTCCATATATACGATGGTAGTCAGTCCGAAATTCCCACATAGCAGAGTAGGCAGAGGGAACCTAGTGTTAAGATACTCCGTTGTAATGGCGTGCTTGTGCCCCTGTGCCATCAATTTTAATATTCTCTTAGATGCACGACCCTTCTAAAGGTTCAACTTGTTAAGCCTAAAGCTATATAACCGATCTAAGAATACATTCATTGTTAATAGAATTTATAGTTATTTTTGTCAGCTTTGATTCATTCCTAAAATAATAGCTCATTTATGTATATTTCCTATTAAGTTTTCTTAACGGAACCCTCTTTTTTGTATCACGGTAGGTCTTACTATTCGAGCGAAGAAACGAAGGTTTTTTCATTTAAAAAAGTTGTTACACAGGCACGGATTAAACCTAGAACCGACATTTAGATTTTCCACTGAGCTACGACGACTTCAGTTTTATTACGTTTTATGATAAAATACAATATATTTAACAAGTGATATTAATTCTATACGTTCTAAATAGATACTCTATGAACTTTGAGCTGTCATAAGCATAGTATTAAATTAATTTAATATGAAACTAATATTAGCTAAAATTGTGAACAACCTAAACGCATGTCAGACTACCATATAAGGGGTGAATAATAATTAAAAGTTGCTTTATAATATCGTTTGATTATATAAATATAATATTTAATTGTATTAATTCTACATATATAATTAATTTATTATAATATTATACTGTGAGGCCGTAGGGGGAATGAATTGTGTTCATTTCCTTGCCCAAATAACAAAGGAAAGCGCGGCGGTGAGTTCTACGCAACACGCAATTTTTGAAAGTTCGACTGAAAGTGGAAAACGAAGTGTCTTGACTCTAAATACCTTGGTATATGCGGAATACAGCATAAAGCTAAAAAAAATATACCATACATTTATTTATTTGCAATAACAGTTCTTGTTCAATGCAAAAGTCTTGCTAAGATTTTCTTTAAAAATATTATGCATCGACTTATTGTTTCTATTCAGTTAGAAGATTGTATTGCGATTCAACAGTGGAATGCAACTAGCATTCTTGCCACTACTTTACGCGGACTCGATGTACATATTGTATTTTTCTATGCAGTATCCTGTATTTATCAGGGTAGGCAGAGGGAACCTGGGAACCTAGTTTTAAGAAAATTCGTGACCATTAGGAGCACTATGTTTCTTTATTAGTTGTTTTAGTAATACATAGGATAAGTCAGTCTGTACAACTATATAACATTTTTTGTACAAAAAACTTTATTTTTTTTTCCCAATCTTTTGATTTAGTGTAAGACGCACATAAAATAAAGGTGGAACAGATGTCCTAAGTAATGTTACGAAGTTTGAAAATACGATAGGAAATCACTTTTTATCGAGTACCAAAGACCCTTTTGAGACTTACGGGAATGGCTACAGAGAGTCGTAAATATGTCCATACCGGCCCTTACATTTATAGTAATCACCCACATGCAACATAATGTATGGGTGATAATTATATAATACTTGGATGAAAGTTATATACTCAAAAAATATAAAAAAAATCTTCATAAATTTTGCGTATTTACGGTATAGGAGGACAGAGAATTTTAATGTATAATTTCGATACCTTTCGTTAGTTTGAAAGGCAAGCTTGATATTCAGATAGATTTATCAAAGATTTTTTAATATACTCACAAATAAATATTTTTTCGAATGGGAATCGTACAATCACTTTTTTATTTAGTTAAGAAGAAGAAGTATTCTATAGTATCGTGTATTATACGTTCTGTTATACAAAACAGTTATATAATCAGCAAAAACAGCGCCAGGCTTACATGTCACGTGTCATGTCATACAAACCAATATAGATTGGTTTCAGGCCAACCGTTCTAAGGAAAAAAAATAGTAGTATCAATTAATAATTCATAATAATTGAATAATAAATGATTACCTTTTTAATCAACCTCGATATTTTATCACCATATTCGAAGGGCACTACCCAACTTTTGCCAGGATTGCAATCAATGACTTTTGTAGAATTGGCGAGAGCAGCAGCTCTTCGAAGTGCAGTTCTGAAAGTATCAGCTTTCTTCTTCCACAGCCGACCCAAAGCGTCCATTAGAACTTGTACTCCGTCATACATTAGTGCTGTTTGCGCCTGTGAATATAATTTAATCGAAGTATATGTGTAATGATAATACACAAAAATATTAAATCGTCGACTTAGAGTGTAAACCTGCTAATAACCTAATAAGTAAACTTTCAGGACAAAAAACGGATATTGTCAGAAGGAAATGACGACTTTTAAAAAATTATAAAAATTACATATATAAAAACTTATTAAATTGTCAACACGACATATTAATAACAACTTTTTCCTTTTACTATTAACAGGAATATTTATAAAAGGATAGAATTTAACGTAATTGCAAGTAAAAGATAAAAGGAATAAACTAAGTATTTTCTAAAACAACGAGCTTTTCCCGAGGTGACCCTAGGCATCCATTAGCACCTGCACTTGGTACATTAGCGCCATTCAGCCCTGTAACCAGTTTTGTTGTTCTGCCATCGCAAAAATAGTTTTAGATCTATTACTTATTTACACCTACCGTTATATACGAGTAAATAATATATTAGTTTGCTTCAAATAATTTTAACTTAATTTTAATCCATTTTATTTGATACTTAAAAGCGACTTCGCCCGCTTAAACATATTTTTATATATTGTAGGCAAAGGATAATATATTTTTTAAATGTATATAATTTTTAATAGAGTATTCTGTGTAGTTCCTTATGGTTTTTGAGAATATGTGTAGAAATTTTCATGGTAATCGGTTGCGTAGTTCTGGCGTGAAATAGTAACAAAAAAATATTTTTTTTAATATAAATTTCAATATCTGTTACTATCATGTCGCCAATTAAAATAACATTATATAAATAAATTAGATAGGAATATATGATGTGAAAATGCTAAATAAAAATTGAATTACATATATATTTTGCATTTTTCAATAATAAATATATGCTCCTATAATATTGCATATTATTAGAAATGTATAATTGTCGACATTAGTTACATTTTTGCGATTACGCTTCCAACAATGATAAAGGATTTTTTTTAAAATTTATTGTTACAAAGCAATGGGTTTTATTACGTAAACATTAATTCTTGCATCTAAGGCAAAGTGTGGCGTTAAATTCCGCCGGGAAGTTGGGAACGGAATTGTCTACCACTAGGTTCCCAGGTTCCCTCTACTTACCTTGCTATGTGCGGGACACATCATGAAGCTGATGTAAACAATTCTTAATATGTTAAATTTATTTCATAAGTACATTTTTAATATTAGCTAAGAAATAATAAAAATTTTGACCTCAGGTAACTGAAACATTGTAGGCCTTATACGCTGTCAGGTAAAAAGACAGCTAAAAGCCGGTTGTTGCCCTGCACCCATCGGTTCCATTAGTACCTGCACTTCATCATGCATTATTAGAGACGTTCCAGCTAAGAGCTTTTCAGTCTTTATTACCTTCTATTCAATTGCATAAAAAAACACACATTTTTTTGTATTTAAGAAAACTACTTCCTTGGGTGAAATAACCAAAAACTTTTTTATTACCGACATAAAAAAAACTGTCATTATGCATGGAACACATTAGTAATCTATGAAACAAATCTCTATACTTCCTCGTAGGGAACCAAGTGCCTACTAATGTCATAATGTGAAGTAATAATTTATTCGGGTACCCACTTACGGTTTCATTAGAGAGTAGGCAAGTTAGTGAAATCTACATAAGTGTGTTATATTGAACGTTGAAATTTTCTTCAGCCATATACACCACCTCGGGGCACGCTTTACGTTGTACCCAGGGTTTGTCGTAAAATTTTGTTGATACTGTGCCTATAAAGGAGATTTATAAATATAGTCGGGAGGGCGTATTTTTTATATGCGTTTCCGTTTACCGTTTTTTATGTTCATCAATTTTTGTTTACTGAATGCTGTGTATTGTTGCAGGTAGCAATATAATAAATGTCTTGCTTGAAGTATGTGTAAGGTGCGAGTCGTGATCGAAATTTACTTTTTTATGTGATCACGCCCTTTTTTCTGTTTCTACATAAACGTTGAGGGTTCTACGTAGAAATAGCTAATAAAATGTTTATTTTATATTCATTTTATTAAGATTTCTGTAACATACGTCAAAATGTTACAGAAATTGCGTTGTCTCGCTTGAAATATAGTAGTAATAGTTGTAAGAAACTAAGCTACTTACTTTATTATTTACATTAATGATTCATTTTCTTCCAGTACTTAAGTATTGAAAGAAAATTAAGAATCAACTGCTAAAGCAATATTGAAGTTAAGGAAAACTGAGTCCAGTGTATAAATATAATTAAAACTAAAACTTAACTGCAAGGAATTATTATATTTTAAACATTTTTCATTTCTTAAATAAAAGGTATAAAAATATTAGATAGATAGATAGATAAGATTAAAAAGGATAGATGGATAGACTTAGATTTTAGATTTTTTTTCGATTATATCTAATAATTAACATATTTTGAGAACCAATCTTGGTAGCAAAATTTCATTATAATTCCCCATTTCATAATAAAGAGTTAAAATGTCGCTTCAATTACCTTTGATGGGCCTCTCTATCGTAGCATACATTATTCAACGTATGTGTTTATTATCAAAGGCATGCAATTAATGTATCAAGTGTGTTGTGTCAAGTTACCGCATCGCCCAGCCCAGTTGAGCAAAGATTTTGCATTTCCACCTTCTTATGTCTTAGGAATAAGGTTCAATTTGTTCTAGATTAATAACTTGAAAAAGTAGCTTTATTCAGATTTTATACCTTATAACGGTACACTATTAGGTTGGTTTTGCTAAATAAGCTAATTATGAAAAGGTAGTCGCATTTTCGTTCTTATACATCTCCCTACATTTCTTTGAGCAAGGTATTGTTGCGAAATTCTTTAAAATTCCTTGCGCATGCTATGCAATTATAAAAGAACATGTTGACGTAGTGATTATAAGTAACTAAAAAAACAATTAAATCCAATTATTTCTTTTTTCATAATAATAAGAAGAGAATTTAAAAGAAATGTACTCTTTCTCATATATGTGTCCAATCAGTGGTTTAAAATTTAAATTGAGGTGGTTATGGAGCTTGAAGACACACGTACTTGGTTATTTTAAATATACCATTAACTTCTTCTCCAGTTCACCCATTTTTTTTTTCAACCCTTTGCCCATTTCATGGATTATCTAAAAATATCACTGGCCTATGTTAAATGGACTATCCAATATAAAAATAATCTCTCAAATCGAACCAATACTTTGTCATATGACGTTCGACAAAACAAAATAAAAATTTCTTTGGTCATGATATTATGTTATTTTTTGATCATTGAAAGTCTGCTAGTTATATTATTATTAAAATAAATAATATTCAAACGTTATGTAAATGACAGCGGCACACTTTTGTGTAGATTTTTAAGTCTTCTTATACTATCTCTATATTAATATTTGCCCTAGCTACTGACAGGACGGGGAAAAAAAAAATCATCTAGGAGTACTATAGACGAACAAATATTTAGTTGTTTCTACTGCCTGACTTCAGACAAAGCAAAAATTTTCGCTAGCTGGTCTCTCACTCACTCTCACTAGGTTAATTCGACTTAAAAGAGTCATTTGAATCGATTCAAACTGGAATTAAAACAGTTTTTTTTAACAATTTCGTGTAAATTGATCGTTCAAGAAAATTTTAATTTCTCTTATAAGCTTATATAGAAACCGATAAATTTTATCTTGCAGTTATGTAAGGATAAATAGATCTATCGTATCGTATGTACGTTGGACTCGAATTTCTTATTATTTAAACAAATTAGTCGTCTATTGCCCCAGCACGTCGTTTTACGAGTTTAGTATAGAATAATTACCCTACGTTTTAATTATTTTCTATACTATGTCGTACCTTTAAAATTTTTTAACATAAATATAATAATGATAAAGAATATATGTATATTTAAACATCTATATTATATTTTAAAAAATCTGATGAATTCAAAAAAATACTAATACATACAATATAACGAACGTCAAATTGTTATACGATCGAAAATGGAATTAAACGCATGGTAAAGCTCTAATGAACTCGTTCGCTTTGAATGCTAATTGCACGGGTTTGCGGAGATTTTTGCTTAGCTACGATCGGGACAAAGAAATATTCATTTATATTGTTTTATCATTAACTAACGTAGAGAGTGCTAGAGTACTAGATTAAAACGAAGGTTTGTTTTTATAATGGAACTTTGGTTATTATTATACTTAGTTATTAAAAATTGTCATTCTCTTTGCTTCGGTATCGAGGCAAAGCGCGGCGTTTAGTTCCGCCGCTCTGCACGCAATGTTTTCAGAATTCGGGGGAAAGTGGGGAACGGAGTGTCTTACTACTAGGTTCCCTCTGCCTACGTTACTGTATGCATCCTACACACACACAGTGAAGCTAAAAATATATTTATATGAATTTATCCATCTTTGGTAGAAATTCAAATTGGTGTGTACTAACTAGTTTTATTGTATTTTCATAAAACAGCTTTTTTAACCTTTTCTAACGTTCCGTACTTAGTGAGAAAAAAGAACTAATAGCTAGTTTATTCAGATAAGAGAATATCTGTATAGTAAAGAAATATTTATTTTGTATTGTTCATGTTCAAAAATATTTGAAAATTATGTGAATTTACATTTTTGGTAACTGTATAAATAATTTTAATGAGATATTCTTAAATTTATTTTATTGACTCGTATAAAATACGTTCCGTACAAGCAAATTATGATAAAGGGAAAATTATTTCAATGTAATCTTATACATTCATATATATTTTCAGCTATAAAGGTTTTATTGTATGCCACATCCGGTTTTACACAGAATCCATAGCTTAATGCAAGCCCCGTGCGACGTGAGTATCCTGAAGGTAAACCTAATAATCTCTCGATCACAGTATCTACTGTATACATGGACCAAATATATATATGGATAATACGCGCAAATAGGCTTCTTATTTCAATTTTAAAATTACTAATATTAAAGAAAATTCATAGTTAAATTGAATTTAAAAAAAACCATCTTGCCTTGGCTAAAATCAAGTGCGTACATATTAAATTGCTTATAGTTAAATTAAATCGTTGATTAAATGTAATAATAGTAATATACATTGAAGTATTAATACATGTTCAGTCTCATTAAATTCTCACCGACACTACAAGTGTCAAAGACTTTTCCAATAAGGCAAATAATTGCAAAGAAGTTTTATTTACAGCAACTACGGCTATTAAGTGACGTTTACTGTATTGTTCTCGATAGCTCTGATTTCTACAAAAATGAAATTTATTTTCTTTTAGCTTATAAATTAAATTGTATAATTTACAATTACGAAAATAATACAAGAATATATATATATAAAAATATGAAAATTAAATTAATTATTTAATGTATACCATTGATATGTATAAGTGTCATTTCAATCATTATCCTATTTAGAAGGTGGATAAAAAATGACCAGTGTAAAGTCAAAAAAAATTCTTGCAGTGAATTTTTATTTTATATGTTTATTTGTAGTACTATACAAGTATATATTTGTACATAATATGTTATACTACACGAAAGCCGGTAACATTGACCCCATCCTACTCCGCTAGTCCGTTTTCTCAATGATCATAAATCTGCAAAATGCCAGGAAAAATGTTCGCAAAGTTACTGAAACAGTTCTTCGAACTATCGAGTCCATTCTTTGAAGGGTATTTAAGTCGTTTAGCTTAGTAATTGGTGTTTAAATACAAACAAAGATTGATTATTTTGTAACATTCATTTAGGTTTTTTATTTACTTTTATTGAAATGTTTTAAATTTATATTCTTAAGCTGTTACCATACTTTTTATATAACATATGACATTATAATATCATACTAATATTATAAATGTTTGTTTGTTACGGTTTTACGCCAAAACTACTCAACCAATTATGATGAAACTTTGTACTCGTTATATTAAAGTTAATTAGAATTAGAGGACATACGGACGGACGGATAAGATATTTTTTAATTAAAAATATATATATTGAAACAAATATTATCATTTGGCTATTTTTCTTTCATTAAGCAATATCTTTTACATATATAAATATATACTCGTATATATATTTACCATCCGTGAAATGAAGCTTCCAAAAGGAAAACGTTAAAAAATATATATTAATAAAAAAAACTTGAAAACTTACTGAAATAGTTCCTTTAAATCTCGAATCCATTCTCCTCAGGCCTTCCATGAAATCACGTACAATCCTACGCGTTGTATCCACTATACGGAAGCCGGTGATGTTGACCGCCCCGTACTCGGTCACCTCGTTTTCCCAATGGTCGTCCATAACCTGCAAATGAAAATGCTCTTAGTTCTAGTTATGATGTAACTGGACTACTTTCCTGGTTGGGTTCCCGGTTCATTAGTAGAATATATTTAATAAGAAGGAGACATAATATTTCATTACAATTTTTAAATATACTGTCAATTAATTAATAATATGTAAATATTAAAATAGCCATAAAAGAAATGATATCGTATTAAAGCAATGTTCCTCTAAAAGTCGGCAATAAACTAGAAACAAATATATGAACGTAGCGAAATTCCAACCCCCTAATTTTAATGTTTTATCTTTCTATCCAAAATGCGGATTATACTTTTTAAAGTCTTATGAATATTTAGTACGTTATGAGTCTAGTTGTGGGCTCAATCTCCATTTGAGGAAATTAAATATTTATTTCAATTTATGTTTTTGTTTCTTCGCTCTGGTGTCTAGGCAAAACGCGGCGTTGATTACCGCGATTCAACACGCAAGAGTTTGGCGGAAAGTGGGGAACAGAGTGTCTTAACACTAGGTTCCCTCTGCCTACTCTGCTGTATGTACAGAGTGAAGCTGATTTAATTTATTTTGAATTCTTTACTGTAAAGGAAAAAAATAACATTGAACGAGGCGTAAGAGGCTTTTAGGTGCAACCATAAACGCGACCGTTGTAAGTTCGATTCCCACTCAGCGAAATGAAATATTTAATATTTTCATTTCCAGTAACGACGCAAAACGCGGCGTTAAGTTCTGACACTGAACGCGAAATGATCCGAGAGTTCGGCGGAAAGTGAGTTTCTTATCTCTAGAATTATACAGGATAAAGCGTGGACGCTTTAAAAATCGAAAGGTCACTCACTCATCGCGAAACCCCAGAAACTACATGTGCTAGGAATCTCAAATTTTGCATAGGAGTTTTTTATAGGACGTAGGTGCTCGCTAAGACGGGAATTTGCAATATTCGACTTCTAAGGGGTTGTTTTTGGGGTTGAAAGTTTGTATGAAACTTCGTTACTACAAATGCTAGGAGTCTCAAATTTTGCACAGACGTCACTAGGACTTAGTCATGGAGACAGAAATTAATAATAACATAGTTCACGCGGGTGAAACCGCGAGCGGGCCGCTAGTATATCATAAACATGAATATCAGATAGATTTCAAAACTCACCAAGCCACTCAGCATGTAGTGGTACGTCCTCCTTCCCAGCTGCACTTTCCTAACGTGCTCGACCAGAATACTTTTTGCATTTTTCGCGTTGCAATCCAACACTATCCTCTTGTTACTCCAACGGTCGAATTGTTCTAACGCTAGTAGGAAATCTATCGCGTCGGTTGCATTGTAAATACGCTTCACTATGGTTATTTTGAAAGCTGTTTTACCGGGTTGCATCGTTTGGTATAGCTGTTGTAAGCGGAGCAAGCCTAGAATTAAATTTTTATAGTGAATATACTCGTATATAGTAATTTGTAAAAGTATAGTAAGTAAAGTAAATGGCGCGGGGGCACAAGTTCAATTTCCACTCGAGGAATTAAAATATTTATAATTTTCATTTTCTCGCCCTGCTAACGAGGCAAAGCTCGAGGTTGAGTTCTGCTACTCGACCCTCAATGCCTCCAGAATTCGGCGGAGAGTGGGGAACAGAAGTGTCTTATTGAGAATGGAGTGTCTTAACACTAGGTTTCCAGGTGCTCTCTACCTACCCTGGTCTGTGCGAGATGCAGCGTGAAGCCATAAAAAAACATCCAGTAAATTATATATGTATGAATGTAAGGGTTTTATTATTTTCAACCTAACTATTAAAATGTTATATTATTTTTTATATAATTATAAGATTGTGTAAAATGAAAACAAAATTCGATAATCCATTATTAATAAAATTCATTAAGTATGAAAATAATTCTTCACATAGTTGAGAACGTCTCATCAATCCAAACACAGAACTAAATCGGTAGAACTTTATTTCAAAGGTAATCCCAAAGCATAGGTTTACAGTTCCCAAACTACAAGCAGTTGGCAAACTCTGAATTAGATGAAAGATAGAAAAGGAACTTGTTCCTCTTTTTAAACTTCCCACATTCTTGAAAATAGCTCGAACAGTTTTGGAGGGATCGATGTTTTCATCTTTAAAATGCTTTTCATTTCAACAAATGATACTACGTAGACATCGTAAGTACACTTACTTCACATTTCTATTTCCTCCTCTTAACGAAGCGTCATTTAATGTTATTTGATAAGTTATATAGGTCTTTATAAATACATTTTTAAGTTAATATTTTATGTTACTAAAAAATTCTTTGAAAATTGTGAAAAATTTTCGTCAAATTAAAAGGCACAGACGATATTTATTTAACATGTTTAGTACAATTTTGTAGTAATTAAAATAATAAACACCAAAACTATAATAAATTTTATATTAATTTAAAGAAAACATAATATCAATTTCCTAAGACGTACACAAATTGTCAATATTTAATTTATTAATGCAAAACATTTTTTTCTACATTAAATTTCACTAATTTAAACTTTGAAGTTTTTATTTAATGGATTGTACATGTTTATAGGTTGTGGTTTCGATTCCCAATCGAGGAAACAAAATATTTATTACTTCCATTTTCTTCGCTCTGGTGTCGAGACAAAACGTGGCGTTAAATTCCACGACTTAATATGCAATACCTCCAGAATTCCACGAAAAATGGGGAAAATTATTTCAACACTAGTTTCCCTCTACTAAAAATGCTATCGGTTTCTTAGATTTTCAACAGGCATGGAAACAGAAAAGAATCATCGGCTGCGATAAAATTTATACGTTTGTCTCTTTTCACTCCCCCCTCCGTTGGCCAACCCCAGTTATTACATCCGAATTGACAAAAACTTCGTTGAGTAAGATTATTATACACTGTGACATTTATATATGTTGTATAGGAAATTGCATTTTTCATTTTATTCTGTTCGTTTTCATTTTCAATATTTTTATTTCACTTTATTATTGATTTTTAATTTTTTTTATAAAATATATCGGAAAAAAAAGCCGGACGAAGACAAAATAATTCCCTAGTGCTCTGTAAACAAATAAATACCCCTACGGCGTTCTACGTAGGTACATATATGTATTTCAGTACTCCTAAACCGATTCGAATCCATGTGAATTTCATCGAATTAAACGCCCCATATAATATAAGCGATACGAAAAAAGGACAAAGCGTGCTCGGAAAAGGCAAAAAATAAAATCTGTTTTTCTCTGCGGAAAAGCCTTGAGTTGCTATTACGTATTCTCGTATGTTATACGATAGGTACTTTTCGACGTAAGGTTCTCTCCATACTTTTTACAAGAGAATCGGTTTCTATATAATGATTGCTATAACTATTTATTGAGGCAGTCGTGGCGCAGGGCCACAAGGGTGTGACTGTCGCGATGGTGACGTACAGGTTGTGAGTTCGACCCCCTTTTGAAGGAATGAATTATTATTTATTAATATTCTCATTTCTTCGTTATGGCACTAAGGCAAAATACCCGGCAACTCAATAAGCAATGTTTTGAGAAATTTAGCAGAAAGTTAACACTAGGTGCCGTCTGCCTACCCTTAAACAACTCGTCCTTTATACAGCGTATAGCTCATTTGATTTATAACTATTTATGTATTTGCTTGTTTGTGACAAAAATGAAATGCTGGAGGATAAATAATTTTATGAATGAATAAAAACGAAGCTCAATAAACTGGTAACTTACAAAAATTCTTCGAAAAAAAAATTCCTTTTGAGCATTTTCTTTTTAGTATTAATCCCAGTGTTACAATAAGCTGAACGTTATTGTAAACGATACAATTGTTTTGATTTTACTTACCTTTTTCTTTGTATTTATCCGTAAAAAGGAAAATATTTCATGTTTTAAACAACATCATTCTTAAGTATGAATTTGTTAATTGAAATACTTATGATTTCTTTTTTCTGTTCCTACTCTGCCACAGCCTGAAGACGCTATAGCAGAGTAGGCAGAGGCAGCCTAGTGTTAAAACACTCCACTACATAATATATACGTTTTTATATTTTTTCAAGAAAAAGTATCCTATGTCCTTTTTAATACCTCTAAGAATATGTTTACAAAGTTCCAAGGGAAGTTGAAAAGCGTAATAAACAAACTGACCGTTGAAGGCGTAATAACCAAACTTACATACACATTTATAATAATAGTACGATTTATACACATACAAAATAAAAATAAAACAAAGTCGTACATCGTACATACAATGAACGGATTTTAATAAAACAACGTACGCTTTCGTCCGTTAGTACAAAATACACATAACGGAGAAAAAACAAAATGACCACCGAAATCCCGTTGCGATGAATTTCAATCGAGCGTTTTTAACCGAAATCCGTTACAATCCCGGTCCTGATTTTCACTGAATAAATCGAATTACAACCTCCTTAATCCCTTTATCCAAAACTGTTTCGATGTTAAGAGACAAATGTGCGGGTTAAACTTTCGACGAGACTATTTGCGACATGTGGCGTTTTCAACTGGCGACCCTTGAGGTTGAACCACTCGACTAATGGCGTACGGTTACAATATTAATTATAAGTTATATTTTTTATATATATGATGGCCAAAACAATTTTACCCGTTTTCGATGTTAGGCTAAATATTATATTTATTTAAATTTATATTTCCATTTTTTCGCTCTGGTGTAGAGTCAAATCGCGGCGTTAAATTCTGCCATTCAACACCTCCTCGCAATGCCTCCAGAATTCAGCAGAAAGTGGGGAACGGAGTGTTTTAGCACAAGGTTCTCTCTGCCTAGGGTAGGCGGTATTGTTTTCTTCTTCATGTACAGACATCGATTAGTGTCGATTTTATTATACGTATAAATTATTTTTTTTAATGTCGTAGTCGAACATAAATAATAGTAGTCGCTACTATTCTATCACTTATGTATTAAAAATTATAATCTCAAATAAAGAAAACAAAATCAATTGTTCTACATATATAGTGATAACTATATCATTCTTAGTATAACATATATATATCGGTAGTCCTCTCTGCGCATATATAATATCTCCTTCACACCTTCTAACATAATAGGTCCCCCTCGTGGGTCCTCTGAATTCGGGCCTAACTATATCTGAATATATCGAGTGGTGCCGGTAATATCTACTAAATAATTATATATTCTCTAGACAAAGCGTTGGTAGCGACTAATACCGCAAGCTATATTAATTCTCATATGAGATTTCGTAATTGATTAATGATGTGTAAGTTTGGGATGTATGAAAGTTATTTTTATCCCTCAGAAAAGTTCGTTATTATATTGAGCAAGTAGGGAAATTTTAATAAGAAATCTTAAAAAGGAAGACATTTGTAAAGTTAATCTAGACCACGAAAACGAAAATATTTTTATAAATATTTTTTAATATAAAAAAATCGATCTCATAGTTATCATGTAAATGGTAGGTGGGGACTATTATCTAAGAAGATTAGATTATGCTTAAAATCAGCTTCACGCTATATCCCGCACGAAGCAGGTTAGGCAGAGGGAACCTTAAGACACTCCGTTTCCCACTTTCTGCCGAATTCTGGAGGCATTGCGTGTTGAGTTGCAGAACTCAACACCACGCTTTGCTTCGACACCAGAGCGAAAAATGGAAATATAAACGTAAATAAATATTTCACTTCCTCGAGTGGGGATAGAACCCACAACCGTCGTCACACACACCCTTGTGCCGCTGCGCCACGACTGCCTTAGATTATATTATCTTTCGTCGATAATTTCATAAAATATTAATGAAAATAAAATTACAGTGACAGTGTAAAAAAAGTAATAAGTAAATTCTCTTATAGGAATGTAATATATACCTATAGATATATAACACATAAGGTTAACGATTCGATCGGCATAATCACCGGGTGATCATAAAGTTTTATTAAATACGAAACTTATTAAATGACTGTAATTACGCCTCGCAAAGGCCAGAATTAAAAGCTTTTTGATCGCGCTGACGTCGGCTTGCGGTTGCTCACCTCGAAAATTGGTATTGTAAGAGATTGTGCACACATTACCTACTTGAACTTCATGAAGTCATTTTGAGTGTTAAGCTGCAAAAGCAATTATGATGGAAAATCTGAGGGTTTGTCGGGCTACGTGGTTTGAAATAAAGTTTTTTGCGAGTAATAATGCTATTGAAAATATATTTTAAATCTATAACATTTTTTTAAGGTATATGTTAGTCCGGCGTTGAGTGCCGCCACTCAATATGCTAATGCCTCGTAAAAATCGTCAGAAAATGGGGAACGGAGGGTCCTTAACACTAGGTTCCGTCTGCTGCGGTTCAATAGAAAAATAAAGATGTGGTAACTAAAACTGTTTTCCCTGATGGAACGTAATTAACACAAAAGTACATTGTGAAAAACGAGTGAAGGTTTCCAGGTTTACTTTAACTCCCATTAATTTAAACTTAATTGCATATTTACTTAAGCATCTATGACTAGAAAAATATTATTTTTATTGTGCTTTGTTAAAATTTTAAATATATTAGTTACTAGCGACCCTCTTGCGGCTTCGCCCGCTTTTACTACTGTATTTTATATATTCATATAATGTATGTTTGCAAAGCACTTAAGATAATGTGAAAATTAATTATACCCTAATGCAACCCGCATTTTCGTAGTTTCAATAAGGATTTTCCAATTGTTTTACGCAGCAAGGATTTTTTAGTAGGTACCGTAATTTTAAATCTGTGCTACTAATCTTTTCAAGTACTTATTAAAATATATTTAAATGACTTTTTTTAGATAGTTAAATGACTATTTTGAAACGGAAGAAATTATAAACAAAAACCTACCTACTAATAACTACTACAACAAATATGAAACCAAATATATCGCGCTGAAATAATACATTCAACTCCAATTATCCAATACGTGCAAACGCATCTAAATCTTCGTTTGCTATAAAGGCAGGCGGGTTTTTTTTCGGAGCTTGTGGTTAATGCTGAAGAGGGTATTCTGTCCCTGATGAAAAGCAAGCACTACGTGGCTGCCTGTGAGGAAAATTAAATGGAATGCATCGGTCGGGAATCGAACCCGGGCCGCCCGCGTGGCAGGCGAGCATTCTACCATTGAACCACCGGTGTGTGTTAGGCAGGCGGGCGCGGCGGACGCGCTTGTATAACCCGTTTCGCAGCAAGGATTTTTAAAGTACTTATTAAAATTATTTTCATTTACATTAAATGGCCAACGTAACAAATATACTTTTTTATGTGCTGAGAGTAAGGGATAAGTAAAACTTGAGTCGATATAGCTGGTGTCAACGGCGTGATGTGTCAACAATTAAATTTAAAACGCGCGGAGCGCGTGCCAAGTTTCTGGGTTTCAGAACTGGCGAGCAGCACCGTGTGTTATTTTACACGAACCATTTGAAGCCACTTTTTACCTATTCGTAACTCAAAAACTATTCCACCTAAAGCTGTCATATTTAGCTCAAATATTTAGACCCCCTACCTGTATACGTGTATAAAATTTCATAAACACAGCTCAAACAGTTATTTAGATAATGACGTCCAAAAATCGTAAATTTTTAGGGGGGTGACTGACCTATAGACCTTAATGTTAACCAAGTTCCAGATGATCTAGAATGGTGAAATTTAGCATCCGGTTAAGTAATTGGGTGTATGTCAAGGGAAAAATCCGAAACTAGTATTTTTTTAAATATTTTCTTATAATTTTTCAATAAATAGATTCAATTGGGAACATTTACTTATAGCACCTGTAATGAAAGCATAGCAATCAAAGTTAATGATAACTGATTTTTAGGCATAGCGCCTGCCAACAAAATAAGAGCAATGCATTATTTATATATATTTGCTTTTATTTATGTCACACGTTAGTAAATATTTTATTTGTTTTGTAGACTAACTTCACTATTACTTACGTAAGCCATCTCAAACAACACGATGCTTTCAAGTATATTTTAAGATAAGATATGTCTCCATTTGTAGCTGAAAATGACTCTAATTTATGTCCTGAGAAAGCCTGTCATCATGTGGACTTCAAGGGCTTCACGTAATAATATAAAAATATAATAAATGGATTAACATCCTTCATTATTATTTATTACTAGCGGACGCGCGCAGCTTCGCTTGCCTATTTAAGGGTGAATTCTAATAACCCATAAAACATGTGTTCAATGAAATATTTTTAAGTCTAAATTTCAAATTTTATAATAATCGGTGGCGTTTTAAAATTTTTTCTATATAAACTTTCAACCCCTTATTTGCACCCTTAGGGGGTGAATTCTAGAAAACCATACAACATATGTTTAATTATATACGTTTAAGAGTCTGAATTTCAAATTTTATGAATATTTATGAATATTTGCACCCCTAAAGGTTCTCTCTAGGGGGGGAATAATAAGAGGGGAGAATTCTAGAAAACGATGAAATACGTGTTCAATTAAATACCTTTAAAAATCTAAATTTCAAATTTTATAAAAATCGGTGCCGATTTAATTTTTTTTCCATAAAAACTTTGAACCGCTATTTCATCTCTTTAAGGTTAACATTTTTCGAAATCCCTTCTTAGTGGATGTCCAGATTACGAAAGTAAACTTTTGTCCAAATTTAACGTTTCTACGCACAGCGGTTACGGCTGTGCGTGCGTCTTATCTCAGTCAGTGAGGACAAGTCCTTTTATATATATAGATAATTTAAACATTTTAGTACTTATTATACTAAGAGCATTTGCATAGTCGATTAACGTATTTGATATTAAATACCTGAAGAACTTTTATTAAATTAGTGAATAACTTTTACATTTTTAAATATAAATTATTATAAAAAAGATACATTTAAAAATATAAAAAAACCACTCTTCCGAGGGCGGGACAAGGGTCCAAGCCATCGGTGGCTAGGGCTCCAGAGAGAGGAACCGCCGCACAATACGTGCCGTCTCAAGTAATACTGCCTTCTGTATCCGGTTCTTGATCCAACAGCTAAGCGATAGCCTCTTAAGGTGTTGGTCGAGGCTTTTCGCTATTAAACCGTTAACCGAAACCACTATCGCCACAATGATAACAAATAACAAATTATTATAACAAATTATTATTACAATATTTAAGTACTAAGTCCTATAAGGGTTCTGTTTTATTGCTTTCGAGGTACAGAATCCTAAAACAGAAAAAAATACACTAAAAAATAAATATAAATAAAAGCTTTTAAAAAGTAATTATATTGATAGAAATATATATAAAATTTAATAATAATATACTATCTGTAAGGTCAGTCGTGGCACAGGGGCATAAAGTGTGACTGTAAAACCTGACTGGTTACTGGTTACTAGTTACTGAGTGTTTTAACACTAGGTTCTCTCTGTCTACTCCTCTGTGTGCGGGATACAGAGTGAAGCTGATTTGATTTTTATTTTGAAACATTGTCAGCCTACCAGCTATCTTAACAGAAGTAATTATAAAGTAATTATTTACAGTAAAAATTTAAGTAATTGTTAATAAAAAAATAAGAGAAAAAAAGAGAAAATTAAAAATTACTTAAACAAAATAATAAAAAAAACCAAAATGTGGTGTCGTGGGACACCAGTTAGGAACAAAGTTCGACGAACAACGAGTCCTTCGGCTAATGTAGAATCGACACAAATTGCAAAAAAAGTCGTGCTCAATTTTATGTAGGTTTTCTTGATTTTTCTCTTAAATTTTGCTGATTTGTTTTTATTTAAGTACAAGAAAGTATTTACAAAATTCAGTATTTTAGGAAATAATAAATTACTTAAAATAAAAAAACATCGTAATTCAAATTATCAACTAAAAAAAGAAAGAGGGAGAAAGAGAAAGGTATTTATACATTACTCGTCTGTGTATGAGACTGTCGCGCCTGCGCACGTCTCATTTAACGGTTTTATTCCACGCATTTTTCTTACGGTTTTACTATCACATTTTTTTCAGTTCGTTCACACAGCGAAATCCCTATCCCTTCCAAGCCTGCCGTAAGGAACTTCGTTCCAATAAATAAATCCGCTTTACGATGTATCCCACACATAGCGGGGTAGACAGAGGGAACCTAGTGTTAAGACACTCAGTTCCCCTCTTTCCATCGAACTCTGGAGGCATTGCGTGTTGAGTTATTCCAACAAAATAATAAAATTAGAAAAAAATAATAATAAATTTATCAGATTTCTAAACGCAGCATACATTAATTACTTTATAATCTGACAACTGTCATTTAATCAACAAAATAAAAACTATAGTCGAGATTCATAGATAAATATAATCTAAATTCATATATAATTAAATATCATCTTAAGAGTAATAAAACATAATATTATTGACTATAATAAAAAAAGAAAAAACCTAATTATATTAGATACATTTTATTGTACGAAGGCGCTCATATTTTAATGGTTTTTTTGGCCTGGGTTTCATGATTTTACTGGTTTTAGGAACACTTGTGAAAACGGCAGAGAACGAAGTTAACCTTGGGATCATATCAATTCAGATTGGTACCGTCAGCATTTAATAAACTTATTGTTTATATTTTTTCCAAGACATGTTGAACAATGAGTCGTTCAATAGAATTGCTTGTGGGTGAAACAAGAACCTTACACCGAATTGTTCCAATGCCTCCCGATGGGAGCTGTCTCTTCCATGCTATTGCATATTCTTTGTTTGAGCGTATTGATATACAACAAACTAATAAATTGCGCGAGACTATAGTAGAGTACGTATGTCGTAACTGGAATGATTTAAGTATCTACACTAGCGCTCGAAACGGGAATCCTTACTCTTCTAAAGAAGACATGCTTTGCTTAACTACGTACGGAGCTACTTCCGAAATAAAGGCTGCAGTAGATTTGTACAATATTAAGATAGAAGTGTATTATCACAATGGTGTCCTACTTGGTTTATTCGGCGAAGAGAAATGTCCTATGAAGCGCTTACTCTAAACTATGTTTTAAAAAGAGCAACTCTTGAGTTTCTTGCTATAGTAGCTTACTATAGGAAAAGTACTTGTAATGGCCAAATTGAATAAAGAATATTTTGATTTTGATAACATTATGAACCTTCCTACTTATAATTTCTGTACAAAAAGTAATGATATCCCATCAAAAACATAAATGTAAAAAGAAAGCCAAGTTCTGTAATAAAACGTATGCTTTCAGCGATAAAAGAAGTGAGATGTAAATGTATGCCAAGTTCAATGGTCAGTCCTGAAATTTATTTTTAACAATATAAAATATTTTATAACAACTGAAAATGCCCATTCTTCTTACAACTCGGAGACTTCATTTATGTGTAATATCTGACTTGGCTAGTTTTCAAATTAATTTACATCGATATTAATGAATGTATTCAAATTCTATTCTATTCTATTAAGATTCTATTGTAAATTAATTTGAAAACTAGCCAAGTCAGATATAACACATAAATGAAGTCTCCGAGTTGTAAGAAGAATGGGCATTTTCAGTTGTTATAAAATATTTTATATTGTTAAAAATAAATTTCAGGACTGACCATTGAACTTGGCATACATTTACATCTCACTTCTTTTATCGCTGAAAGCATACGTTTTATTACAGAACTTGGCTTTCTTTTTACATTTATGTTTTTGATGGGATATGTTTTTCTCTAAAACTATTCGCAATTTCGAAATAGTGTAAAAAGCAAATTTTATCTTCGTTTAACGTAGAAAATTAATAAAGCATTTTAAAGGATAAGGATTAATACCATTATATAAAAATATCCCTCACAATAAAAAATATATTGAAATTATTATTTTTAGACAGAAAAATGATCACTACACGTTATTTTTAAAAGATACGAATATGCCGTCGCGGACTTTTTTGTAGATCTTATTAAGAGGAACAATACTCCAGTACATTTTTTTCATGTAGTACTTACCATTAAAGCAGCGCATGCGCGAAAGTGTTTCGACGGGTAGGACTTTATACACATTTATCGTATTTATGTTAATTTACATAAGAATGTATAAATAATAAACGATATATAAACCTTCTATGAAAAATACTCGACCTAATGGTGAAAACCGCGTCAAAATTTGTTGGGTGGTTTAGAAGAAGAAGAGTTAGAAAGTTCAGACAGACACGAAAAGCGACTTTGTTTTATAAGATATAGGATAGGATGTTATAATATAGAATTTCAGTATTCAGTTTTTAGTTACAAAAATTTAAAAATATAGTTAGAATGTAGGTTTAATTGAATTGAACCCTTGTAAAAATTCCAAGAGGTGTGAAATTAAGGTAATACTCCACGTCCAAACTTTTATTCCAGACTTTTTCTAGTATTTTCCTATTAAAGTTATTATTATTTAAATTTAAGATGGATTATATATTTCAATTACGTATATATACTAATAGTAGATATTTAATTAAAATTCAATAGTTTGTTAAGCAAGTTTTAATAACCACTTCTATTTTCGCCTCGTCTCACATAATAGAAGTTGAAAGATTATTTGACCGAAATCGACACATAAATCCAATTTTCTATCCGTCCGAATTATATTCGAGGAAACTCATAACTCTTTAAATTCAATTATTGTGGGGAATGAAAGTTATCAAAGTTTAAATTCTGTAAATGAAATAACAATGTATAAGATCAGCTATACTAATTGCTACTTGCATTTGTTTGGAAATTCGTGGTTTGGCGTATTGAATGTTTTATACATATTTTCGACCTTCACTAATTAAATTTTTTATTATTTATTATTTGGAAACTTTTAGTTAATAAATATCTATTTGCACTAGTCTGGTTGCCGTGTGTTTGTTTCGAAATCCGAGGAGTTCCATCACTTTCCCAATATGCAGTATGCAGTGAATTGAGCGAAAAATGTGGAGTGTCTTAACACTAGGTTCTCTTTCCCTAATATTCTCTGTCGGTAGTGATGCTGCATTTTGCGTAGACAAAGCACCACTACAGACGTCCAGATGTGTCCAGAAGTGAAAAAATTTTACAAGAATTCCAATTCATTTTATTTTTTCTAGCTAAAGATACACGCTGTGTCCCACATACAGTAGGGTAGGCAGAGGGAACCTAGTGTTAGGACACACTCCAATCGCCATTTTCTGCCGAATTTTTGGAGTCATTGCGTGAAATAATAAAAAAAATTAAAAAGAAACATTATAAGTACTTGTACCTATTCTATACATGTGTATATATTTTTGTCCCAAAGCCTGCCTAACACATCCAATAAATGGAATTCCAACGGGAAGAGCATGGGGAAATGTTCATTTTATTATCATACGCGGATGGCCCTTACTAGGAAATACAAAGGCGGGATATAGATAATAAATACCCTTTAAACGTATTGTCTTATGATGTGCCATTATTTATATTGCATACTATTATAGTAATCTGAATGTTTTGTTTCATTATATCATTGGTATATTATTAATTATTGTGGGAAATATTGCATTATATTGCAGTCATGGCGCAAGGGATCAAGTGTGTGACTGTAAACGCGACGGGTTGTGAGTTCGATTCCCGCTCGCGGAAATGATATATTTAATGTTTTCATTTCTTAGCTCTAGTGTTGAGGTTAACTAAGGGGTAAGAATGTCTATTTCAGGTTGTTCGCTTCGATATTTTAAATATAATTTCCTTAAAAAAAATATGCGAATAGGTATAAAGTGTTATATATTTTGAAAAACCCTATAGTATGTAGATTTTAAAACAATTAATATGTTGAGGATTTTGTGATTATATTTTTATAATAAATATTAATAATAAGTGAAGAAAAAATAGGTACGTGTTTAAAGTTCATCGAGACTTGACAGTTATTGACGTCTCCCGACGCGTTACATATGATGTTGTTTTATAATCAACTGCGTGAAGCTCAAAAGAGTAAATTAATTTAAAAAAAACTATTACAAATAAATAATAAAATTACTAACAGACGGTTGATTATTAAGTGTCTTCACTAAATTTCAAAATGACTAATACTTTCAAGTGTTCCAAGAGTGAATTATTACTCCCATACATTAGAGGAAGAAAAAAACTTAAAGCTATATCTGTTCATAAAAGATCTATCTGGTTCTAAAAGAAAAGTATCATATTTCTGAACACAACATGTGTTTTATTTTTAGCGACATTCAAAGGAATCTCATTGGTTTCTTTAATAAACGATGGACAGAAGCGTTCCGGAGAAAGAATTCGTTTTTAAAAAAGAACCATATGTTGACAAAAATAAGGAAACTTTGTTTGTACCGATATTATTAACTAAACTGAAGATATTGATTACATATTTATAAATTTATTTATATATCTAAAACAAAAGGCAAAATTATTTTACTGCGAAGGTGTAACCTAAGACAAAATAAGCTGCAAATTAAATACCTAAGGTATTACAAAAGAAATCAGAGGTGCATTAGAATTGACGGTAATTGGATTTTCACTGAAAATAATAACATTTTGGCGAACGAAGAGAAAGGGGTCTGATTCTTTTGAAAGACCTTAACTTATTATTGGATTATAAACTGTTTGAAAACGTTTACAAAGGCCCGTCACGACTGAAATGTCCAAGTTTCTGAGAGGATTTGTAGTGATATTTTTAGGGTTCTGTAATTGAAAAGAAAAAAAAAGAATCCTTGTCAATTTTTATGTTTGTCTGTAAATGTGTCAAAGCTATTTATCTCGAGCTCGGTATCAATTTGAAATTAATATTAAATATTCAGATCAACAGTCTCTTAGAGCACAGAAAGAAACCAAGCCTCTATAAGCTTCTAAAGTAAAGCAAGGCAAGTAAGCATTTTGTATGAAATTCACCACGTATAAAATCTATAGGATATATTTCCCGTTTTGAAATGTGGTACAAAATGAATTTTTTACAATATAAATTAAAGAAAAAATCCGTAAAGTCAAAAATACAAACTTATATTTGTAATCCATTTAATAAAAAATAAGTGCATATGCCCGCAAACTTAAGTGTGACAATTTTTATAAATTGTACTTTTTGCTGACCTATATTCTTGAGATTGGTACGGAACCTTCGGTGGGCGAGTCGGACTCGAACATGACTGGCTTTTTATTTTATTAGAGAATATTTAAAAATTGACCTTATCAAGTTTTAATATAAGATATCCATTACACAAGGTAAAAATATCTTAGAAAATATTTTTTTAAATATTATCTTAATTATGCAGGTATACTTTTTAACAGTATTAAAAGGTAGTGGATAATAATCGTTACTTGAATAAATGAATTAAAAATGGTCATAATTATATCGTTTGTATCCAATTGAGCATCGATAAAAATTAAAATATAGAAAATTTCTGATTTTACGTTTTTTTAATGTTGTTAGATTACTAACTTTCCTCGTATAATATTTCAGCACCTAACTAAAGAAAAGTTGCAGTATGTACCACCTTTTTCTCAAAAATATTATATAAAATTTATAAAAGTAATGAAGATCTATGATAAATTCTATGATCACCCTAGTTATATATTAAACTAGTGGACCCGGACGCGGCTACGCCTGCTTAAACTATAAGAATATTTTCGCGTCGGTCATACTCATACTATGCCGCCCGAAGGCTAGGTCATTTCGAAGTGACATCTCCTTAATTATTTATCAAACTTCATAAGGATGAATATCAAAATGTCGCGGTACCGGTTGCGTAGCGACGCGACGGTTGTTATTAACATGGCAGAATAAATTGCATGTCAAATTAGAAAGTACTTTAAAATATATTAGTTTATATGTGTAATGTAATGTTATATAGCCTATAGCACTTCTGAAGAATGCAGCTTTTATACAAAACAAAAACAATGTAAATCAGACCAGTAGATCCAGAGATCTTAGCGTTCAAACAAACAAACAAACTCTTCCGCTTTATTATATTAGTATAGATTTGGAATTTTGAAGTCACTATCATTATTAGTTTATAGATATTTGACACATTTTTTTAATGATATTACTTACCAACAGCATTAAAACAAAGAAATTTAAACAAATTGCAATGAACTAAAATTTAAATCAATAACATTAATTACTCAAATGGATGGGTTCGTACATCATACGTACAACATAAATTGAAAATCACTTTCATACATATAAAGGCCAGTTAAAATTTTACACGTGTAAAATATAAATGGACGTCAGTTGGGATACGTGCCGCAATCAGTTATTGATCATTATTGCTGCTTTCCGAATTGTACCTAAATTATCAGAAATAATTGCAGTAGTACTGTTGTACTTCCCACCCATGTGGAAAGTATTAGTTAGTTGAATGTAGTTTTGATACTAACGTTTAATAATTGATAATAATGGATTGTGTTTAATTGCAATTTATTATTTTTTGATATTTTCTTTTAACTACTTTTACTACTTGTATATATTTTTAAAAGAAACTTTTATTTCTATTTATTTGATATAGGCTAAATAAAGCTATAAATAAACATTTAATTAAAATGAACTAAATGAAAAAATGTAAGCCCTTAGTAATACTTCGATTTTTTTTTACAAAAAACAAACAAACATATTTGATAACCACGTTAATTGGAATAGAAATTGTAGTTATTAATAAAAATCCAAATCTATATACGCACATAAAAAAATTTATTTTTTACAATGCTCCTATAACATTAATAGGTGCCATTTCAATTTTCCGCTGAGTAATTTTCGATGCTGAAAATTTACATTATTGTTACAAAAAACGTACAGCGATAAATTAACTATTTCTATTGAAACCGGAACGGACCGGAACCGGACGGAACCTGGGAACCTTGTGCACGGCACTCCGTTCTTATTAAACTTCTTTCCACTGAATTCTTGAGATATTGCTTATTGAGTGGTGGAACTCATTGTTTTTGCAATATTTTAATAAAAAATATTAACATTCTGCATTACCTCTATATAAACTAAAACAGTGTCAATTTTCATACTTCACCGTCCGCACAATTTTCGAAAAAAATGTTCAACTACTAATATACATTACAATGATAAACCACATTTACAATAAAGAAGATTTATTTTTTTCATTGAATACTAGAAAATTTATAAACATAGGTAAATAAAATTATAAAATATTTCTTAATTCAGAGTACGTTCAAGCCACATTGCCTATATTTTACCCGGAGAGCCAATCCCAAACACCTGCGCAGACCTGACAACTAGCCAATGAAGTGAGCCAATGAGAAAATTTTCGGCCACACATTGGAACATAGATTTAAAGTGACTCTTTAGACATCGTTGTACTAACTGCAATGAACTGAAGGCAAAACTTTTTAGTTGACTAAACAAGAAAAACTAAAACTCTTTCCGGTTATCCGGGGACTTATCTAGGAAAATGAAAAGCTTCCTTTAAGCGTTCAAAGTTCCAACTTTTCCACTTTTTCAAACCTTCAAAATTGAATTATTGCAATCGGTTGTAAATAACAAATGAGTTACCTGCTTTTAAATGTAGATACATTAATAGGTATTTTATACCTACTTAGGAAGAAAATATTATTTTTATTGTTAATAATAATTTAACATGATCTTAAGACAAATTTTATAATGTGCACTTTGTATAACATTGAAGCAGTAGCACAAGTAGGTTTGTGACTGTAAACGTAGAGAAATAAATTATAATTTATTATTCTTTTTAATTGCTCTAGGCAAAGCCGGCGTTAAGTTCCACCACTCAATACGCAACGCCTGAAAGATTTAGTGGAAAGTGAGAAATAGTGTCTTAACACTCGGTCCTCTTTGATTATATTCATTTATTTTTTTCTATATTAACAATACACTTATATTGAATTAACTCGTTGGTCTTGTAAGTTATTTCGCCTTATCACGTCGGTTTCCGCGACTCTTACCCGCCAGAGCCATTTGATTTCATTACACGATAAGTCTCAGATAAAACACTGTATATTCAAACGCACGAGTTAGGCGTAACCAGGTGATGTAGAATAAAAGGTGATAGAAGTGGCAACTGTTCAAAATCTTTTAATATTATATAAACATATCTTCTTATAAATAATTATTTTTTTTGATGAATAAGTTTTGACACAAACTTAACCTAAATTTCAAATAAAAAAATATTCGTATAGTACTTCTTAAAACTTAGAAGGGCTTCTTTTAGGCATGTTTAAGAATCATATATAACATACATTAGATAATATGCCTACGTTAAAAAAAAAACTCTTTTTAAACTAACAAAATACATATAAGATATGAATAAAGTTTTTTTTTAGTTAAACTAAAACATTATCGTTGCTTCCAGCATTTCTCGTGGGCTGAATGCAATGCGAGTGAGCACCGAGATGATATCGGTATTCAATTTATTCAAGATATAGCAAACAGTACGCGGTACAGACCATTTGAATGCCTCTTGCATGCCTTTTATAAAATACTTTTTTTGTATTACTTTTTTTAAGTGGGTAGATTTTATACATTTCTAGAAATAAGTTTTCTCCTCTTTAGTAGTAGCTTTTTCTTTATATTGAAATGTATGTATTTTTCAGCTTCAATTTTCCGCACACTTCATGGTAGACATTTTCCTCGACACCAGATTGAAGAAATGAAAATATTAAAAATTTCATTTCCTCGAGTGGGAGTCGATCCCACAACCTGTCACGTTTACAATCACACTTTGCGCCCCTGCACCACCACCACTGGTTAAAATATGTTTTAATTATTATATTTTTTCTTGGAAGACAATTATTATAATATATTTATTTACCAATGGCTATATCGAACCGTATTATAATTGTACATAGAAAACAATAACAAACACCAGTATTATATATATATATATATATATATATATATAAATATATATACATAGTTTCTTTTATTAAATAAACATAAAAAAAGCTATCGAGCCAACGTATTACACGTAATATATTCTACAAAATATAACTAGATACTTTTCCAAACATACTAAGAGTATAAGGTACGGAATCCAAACAAATGACTTAAAATTAATGAAATTTCATCCCTTACAGAGCATCAGGTATCTCTCGAGCGGGAAACAACATCGAAATGTGAATTTATTGAAAATAACCTCCCTATTGATATTTACGTACTGTTGTAAATTGTGAGGAACCTTGATTCTCTTTCCTAAAAATAAATAAGGGGGAAGGCCCCGTCTGACTTATATAGCAGTCACTTCTGATTATGCCACAATGTACTGGCACCGTGTTTTAAAAGAAAATTGACACACTTACTAGTCCTTTTTTCCGCATTTTTTTTTTATTATCATACACTTTTAGATGGTTATTGTAAGTGAATTACATTTATATTAGTAACTAGTGAGCAATTGTTTAAGGCAGCACATTAAATAAAATACATATTTAAGTACTATATGTACATATATTTTGTATTATAACAATAACGTAACCTAGCAACCGTAACTATTATACTCGTATATATATACATGACAACAACAGAACCTACCTGAACTTTCGAGACATTTAGGGAAAATAATTAATCTTTAATAATTATGTAATCGTCGATTTTTCATTGTTTCTAAGAGTTAATGAGCTTATTCTAACCTAATAATTGAAAAAAAATAACATAAGCTATGAGTACCTCGCGGTGAAGGCGGTAACAGTTGAAGTTTATTTTATAACTAGCGGACGCGCGCAGCTTCGCTTGCGTATTTAGGGGTGAATTCTAATAACCCATGAAACATTTATTCGATGAAATATTTTTAAGAGTAAATTTCAAATTTTATAAAAATCGGTGGCGATTTAAAGATTTTTTCCATACAAACTTTCAACCCCTTATTTGCACCCTTAGGGGGTGAATTCTAGAAAACCATGAAACACATGTTCAATTAAATATTTTTAAGAGTCTAAATATTAAATTTTATAAAAATCGGTGGCGATTTAAGAATTTTTCCATACAAACTTTCAACCCCTTATTTGTACCCTTAGGGGATGAATTCAAGAAAACGATGAAACACGTGTTCAATTAAATACTGTTAAAAATCTAAATTCCAAATTTTGTAAAAATCGGTGCCGATTTCATTTTTTTTCCATACAAACTTTCAACCCTTATTTCACCCCTTTAGTGTTAAAATTTTTCAAAATCCCTTCTTAGTGGATGTCCAGATTACGAAAGTAAACATCTGTCCAAATTCCACATTTCTACCATTAGCGGTTACGGCTGTGCGTGCGTCTTACCTCAGTCAGTGAGGACAAGTCCTTTTATATATATAGATGATAAGTACGATCTTTGATGGATGGAGATGCAAAAGCATCTCCCGATTACCATATATCTGGGTAGATCTTTAATATATAATAAATAATTAGCTTTACGTATCAATGCTCTAATATAAAATAATGTATATTATTATAAATAACAAGTATCGACATTCCTTATAGAAATTACGATAATGTCGTAAAAAAAAACATATTAGAAGTCATTATAATTGTCAGTCAATTAGTTAAAGCGAGTAAAGCCGCGGGCGGGCCGCTAGTAATATAATATATCTCGATTCTTTTATCATAACTTTGTTAAAAGATATCAAAATAATGATTTTAGCTCCGTATCTAAATTTTTGCACAATTTTATTATATATAATATGTTCAATAGAAATTTTAATTCAATTTCCCCACGCTTAAACAAAACTGGTTATTGGCAACCGATCACTTTATAATTGATTACTAAGTACTTTGATATCAACTTTATTTACTTTATGTTGTTGGGGCTCAGATGACTTTCGTTGAAGGACTAGACTCGGTGGATACTGAAGAAGTTGTAATAATTTAAACTTATAAACAATAATGAATATTAAGGCAGTTTACTGTTCACAAAATATGAATTGAATTGAAAATTTTAATTTATGTGCCTCTAAAAACACCAATTTTGTATTTTAAATTGTAAATATTGAATATAGGCTGATAATAAATACTTAAATATATGATAATTATTAAGTCCACAACACGAGAAAATGTACTTAGTTGAATTCTTATTCGAAGAAATCCCCACTGCTTACTCCTTACCACGAGGAAATAAATATTTATTTTAATTTATATTTTGGCTCTGGTGTCGAGGCAAAAGAGCAGGGTTCAGTTCCGCCACTAGTGTTGAGTGGCGGAAAAGCATTGCTTTTTGCCTCCAGATTTTGGCAGAAAATGGGATACAGTGTGAGGCTGATTTGTAATGAGAATAGTAATTTGGTTTACTTTATTTGATAACTAGTGGATCCGAACGCGGCTACGTCCGCTCGAACTATACGAATATTTATTAAATATATTTATGAAAATATTTTCAGTTTTCAATAGAGAGATGCGTTAAGCAAGCTCATTTTGGGTGACGTTTTCTAACAACAAACTTTGCAAATCGTTGCTTAGCAACGACGGTTGTTATTAACATGGCGGAATAAATTGCATGTCAAATTAATAAGTATTTTAATATATGGGTATATATTGAAAATATTACAAATATGAGAAAAAAAAAGTATCCTATGTTCATTCCGAGACCCTCAAGTATCTCTATATGAGTATTTTATCACAATTAAATAAGCGGTTTGGCCCTGATTGCGTAAAAGACAGACACACAGACAGAGTTACTTTCGAATTTATAATATAGGTATGGATCAAAGTGCATGTAGATGCTATCCTGAGTAAATTTCCTGACTTTTGCTAGTCACCACTTTAGGTTCCTAAAATTGTATACAATCTCCAGATGCCAAAGAGATAGAGATGCGGGCATCATTGACACTATCAAGGGAACCAGAGATCATTATTCTCTCACGGGAGACAAGTCACAAATGCTTTGCTCTATAATTTGATGTTTGCCTGATCCAAGATGTGCCATTTCTACGGATTTGGCGAATTAAAATACATTTGTTTGTTTAATAAATATTTGTATGTACATAAGCGATATTAAATTTAAATAATAATAAAAATTGCTTTAGAACTAAGAAAAAAAGGTATAATTTAATAATATATGTTGACTTGGAGGCTTATATTTATAGTTATAATACAGCTAATATAAGAATTATCTTTATCGACAAACAGACGGTGGAATGGTAAAATTATCTTAAATATATTTTTAACAATTTCGAAACTATTGGATCTAAGCAATATTTGTATATTAAAAGCTATTAAATAAATAAATTAAATTAGCTCCACGCTGTATCCCGCACACAGCAGGCAGAGGGAACCCAGTGTTAAGACACTCCGTTCCCCACTTTCTGCCAAATTCTGGGGGAATGGCGTGTTAAGTGGCAGAGCTCAACGCCACCGACACCAGAGCGAAGTAATGGAAATATAAACATAGATAAATATTTCACTTCCCCGAGTGGGGATTGAACCCACAACCGTCGCGTTACAGTCACACCCTTTTGCCGCTGCTTCACGAAGGCCCTAAACTATTATTCTTTATATTAAAAACTTTTTATTACTGTGTAACCAGCAAATAACTACAGGATTTTAGAAAGATTTGCATTCAACAGGATTGAGAAAAAACAAGATTTTCATAGGATTTTACTTCTGTAAGTCCACGCAAACAAAATTATGGACGACTACTAGTGATAAATAACGCAACAGAAAAAATAATATAGTCCATGCAAGCGAATATACAAGTGGAATATTAGTATTGTATATAACTCCCAGATTTTATTAAGATTTTATTGATTTTATTACAAAAGACTAATACAATAAATTAAAATTAAATTGTTATTTAACAACCATCTACAAAATAGTTTTCTACAAAACGTTGGCATCCATTTTATCCTGCTGCATTGCAGTATCGGAAAGGAGTCGAAAATATTATTTTAAGATCATAAAAATACATTCGTTCATAAATAAACATTGACAAAAAATTATACAGTATATTTTTTTTTCAACAAGATTTCAGTTTGTTATAGTCTCCGCAAATTTTATGATTGACTCAGTAAATAATGAAAAGTTTTCGTTTTTATCTATATATTCGTATACTCAAAGGGCTCAAGAAACTCAATCCTCAAAGTGTTACGGAGGAATATGAAATTTTAGAGAAGTAGTGCAGAATGCTGTTATTTTTATAAAATAACACATAATTTTCCCAGGCAGACTATTAAAGGGCAAAACTCAATTGCACCCACAAAACGTTGCGTTACAGACAGACCTGGTGCCCCCGCGCCACGATGCCCTCAAAAGAAATTACCAGAATATGTCAATGAAAATCTTAAGAAATAATTTTAGGTTTATTAATTCAAGTATTTCCAATATAATTAAAAACAGAACATGTCTGGTTACCACCCAAATAAAATATTACATGTTAAGTGACGCAACTCAACTTTTTCTAACCAATGGGGAACTTACGCAATCTTATTTCATCATCATCATCATCATCATCATCATCATCGACAGCCATCTTTTGTCCACTGCTGGACATTCCCTTCCTTCCCCAATTCTCGCCACAACACTCGATCCTCAGCTTTTCGGACCCATCCCATCCAATCTTATTTACATACTATAATATTTTACTCTTGTATTTATCACTCTTTTTTGATAGCTACAGTTGTAATTCACACATAAGACGGTAGGCAGAGGGTATCTGGGATTAAGATATTTTTCGTTCATATTAATGCACTTTTGTCCCCACTTTTCGGCGAATTCTAGAGGCATTGCCTAAAAAAATAATTTTCTTCGCTTCGCTAAAAATAATTATTTGTATGAACATACAATATACACACTATGTACATATACTAGTATGTCTTATACAAACCACTGCACCTAACACCATTCAGCAATTCTATTGTTACGGATAGGATAGAGCGCATTGCAATGAAAGACTGACCTAATATCATTAGGAAGAGCTTTAGTGGTCACAATCCGCGCTGACCGTAAAACTTAACGATCAAGACGGTCGTTCCGCACACCACTCAATAGAAAAAAGTATCATTGTACGAGGACCATTTAAAACTATTTTTATTGTTTTTCTAATTTTTAATGGAATTAATTTGATATAATTAAACATTTTCTTCATATTTTTTTATATTTTTAAAGCTTAAAATACTTTTAAGCTTTAAACCTAAAAAAATTGAATCGGCATTGCAAATAAGTTGTAAACATAAGCATGCATGTAAGAATTTCGATGTAGCCCGATGAGAACGAGTGGAGAGTTCTAATTTCGCTACTTTAAATTTTTTGTAAATGTTTTCTAAATATTTGTTTTTTAATATTATTTTAATAGGATTAACTTAAATTTATCTCCACATAAGGCAGGCTGAAATATATGAGTGCTATGTAATATAATAAGATAAGTAATATTCTAGCCAAATCATATAAATAATTTCACACACTAAATAATTCAAACATCACAATTTTATGATATACGATCCATTTAGAATCTCTTATATAATAACAAACTTATTGCATCGTCGATTAATACGAGCTTTAGAGAGTAGGGAATTTGCACAGTTGCAAACTGATACATTGGTAAAGTTGTATAGCATATAGTTGTGTTAACGCTCCTTGGACTATAAATCTAGAGCTTCATAACTTGAACTGCAGTTGAGTAGGTAGGGTCCCAAATGAGGTGTTCAGCTCCTGTACTATAAATATTATTTATGCTCCTAGCGAAGTCCCAAGGAGCTAGAATAAGTAAGGTATTTCTTTCTATGAACATAAACTGAGGTGTTCGTTTAAAACGAGCTCTTCTTAAAAATCTTAAGAAAATAAATAGTGAAGTATATAAAATAGAAGTTTTTATTGGCTATTTAAAGATTTGTAGAATATGATAATAATAAATTAAATATTATAATATATTTACAATATTTACTTTTTATATGTCTTGGTTGATTTTTGTTTATACTATTAGCTTTATTTTTGTGACAAATTTACTTTGTTACTTACCTACTCAAAGAACAATATTAGTATGAAAATAGCTGCTACAAAAACTGATACTCTCACACTAAAATTTGAAAACATTTGAAAACAAAGACAAAAGAAAACTGAACTATTTAATTCACTTTTTTAGAAACATATACATACTCGTATATATATATATTTACAAATTTCAATTTTTTATATTATTTATCTATACTAATATAATAAAGCGGAAGAGTTTGTTTGTTTGTTTGTTTGTTTGTTTGTTTGTTTGTTTGTTTGTTTGTTTGTTTGTTTGTTTGTTTGTTTGAACGCTAAGATCTCTGGATCTACTGGATCGATTTACTTTGTTTTTGTTTTGTATGAAAGCTGCATTCTTCAGAAGTGCTATAGGCTATATAATATTACATTACACATATATACTAATAAATTAAAATACTTTCTAATTTGACATGCAATTTATTCTGCCATGTTAATAACAACCGTCGTCGCTACGCGACCGCGTTCGTTACCGCGTCATTTTGATATTCATCCTTATGAAAATAAATATAATAGTCACTTTTAGCATTTCATCTAGATTGAAATTATATTTCTATAGAAATTATATTCTTATATTTCAAGCAGGCGTAGCCTCGTCCGGGTCCGCTAGTAATAAATATAATAAAGCTTTCTTCCTGAGTGGGGACTAACAGTAAAAAAATCGCAATTTATCTTAGTAACGAAAATCACCAACCAAACGGTCATCCACAATACGAACATGGCGGCATAGGGCGAGGGCGGTTAGCTAAATCGTTTGACATTTGCCAGCCAAGTCCGTCCTTAGGCGTCGAACACAATATTCGTACAAATTAAATAAGTTGGCTTTGTTCCATTGCTGATAGACACCATTACGCCTCGGATGACTATTAACGTCCGTTGCCGTTCAACCGCAATCTCTTTCGTGTGGACGTTTTATTATCGGTAGAGTCAACTCTGTGTAGCGCCTTGGGTGTAGTGGTGCATGTATAGTGAGTTACTTAGGTTCTTTTGTAACAGAAAAGACATAAATACAAATTTATATGTTTAGTTGAAATATATTTTTTTCATTTTCACGCCTTATCCATATCATATATCCAGGGTAGGTAAGGGAACCCTAATGTTAAGGTACTGGTTTTATAGGCAGTGGCGGAACTTAACGCCGCACTTTTCCGTTGTTATCAGAGCGAAGAATGAATATATTTAATATTTTATTCGCCCGAGTGGGAATTGAATTGTCGCGTTTACAATCGCACGCTTGTGCCCTAGCGCTACGACGAAATCATTTATTCAATTGTTAGTTTCATTATATCTATGCCACTTTACTTCAGAGTGTATCACGAGCTCAGGGTCTTAAGAGGAACAACTCTTATCCACCCTAGAGATGTATGTCTTAAATAGTTATTTCTTCGGTTTTCTTGCACTTCAGATAGGCAAAGAGCAAAAGCTCGTAGTTTTTTTAATTTTTTGTGTAATGTTAGACATCATTATTATAATATCCTGGATGATAGAACTCTATACTACAGTTTGACTAAAAAGATAAAAAAAAAAACGAAACCAGTTTAAAATAAAGCCCAGGTGGATTTGTAAAGTCAAATCCATCACGAACAGCCAAGCACTTTTAAACATTCAAGTAGACTCAACATTTTAAATATCTGTCAGCAGGAGCACAAGGGTGACTATAACGCTACGGTTGAATTATTAATTATTAATAATTGAAGTTTATTTCTTCGCTCTGACACCAAGGCAAAAGCCCGGCGTTGAGTTCCGTCACTCAATGCGCAATGCCCCGAAAAATTCAGCGGAAAGTGGAGAAAGGAGTGTCTCAATACTATGTTCACTCTGCCTACCCTACTGTGTGCGAGATATAGCATATAGCTGACAGGAGTCCTTATATAAATTTTAATACGTGAAGCAAAAATTTTGAACCCCTTTTTACGAAAATTGAGCGGACGCAGGAGTATGAAATTTGGCACATTTGTGCTTTATATGTAGAAGGAGTTCAGAACGTTAATATTTTTTAATAATAATTCTTATAAAGTATATAAAATCAATATATTAAACATTAGACACACTACCACGAACTTGGCAATATTTACACTTTTATGTTAATAAAGTGGCATATACATTGCTATGGCAACGCCAACGCTTATAGACATCAATTGGTTCTAAAATAAAATTCATTGCATATAAATAAAAATAATTCGATCTTTCAACGCATAATACCAATTATTCTAGGTAAATGTAAGTTACTCCATACAATCACTGTCAGCTTTGAATCGCTTATTGTGACAACTAATTAACAAGGCTATTCCTGATACCAAGAATATGGTCTAAAGTTCTCAACCATCCAATTTCCTGTCTCTACTGCATGTATATTGTATGTATATCTGGAGACTTACCACAATTCATTTTGTGTGTTGGTGACGAATAGAACTTACCTAGATAAAATATAACTTCAGTTAAATTTTTTTTTAAAAGAATGTTATGGTACATATATATGTTTAATTTAATTTCTTATATATGTTTATAATTACTTTTATAAAATTTTGCAATTTTAAAATTTTTATGATCAATTGTAAAATTCTTAAACAAAAAAGAATACGTTAACAGAACAGGTAACTACAGAACAGGAACAGGTAACTATTATCTGGAAGTAAGTATAACGAAGTGAACGAGAAATAGAAATTTAATTATTCGCGATTGTGATAGCACTTATACCCGCATAAAAACTTCTTGAATGAGCTAAGAATCAAATCGTATAATATAAAGGGAAATAAGCAGGACAGTGGAATAGTGCTTGATTTTATCAACAATGATAATTGGTTCGATATCTACTTGAAGGAATGATTATAATATGACAATATTCAATTATTCCGCAACTTAACATACACCGTGTTGAAATGAACAAAAGAGGAAAACGGAATGTTAAAAAACTAAAATCCGTTGGCCTATCCTGATTCCTGCTGTACACAAATGAAAAGAGAGAAATCCCAGCAGTAGCAGTATAAAGTGAACTCATTGCACACTAAGTGTTATACAAAATAGACAAGCCCTTTTGAAAATATACTAGCATTTATGCAAGTTGCATTTGTCGGACTTTAAATTCCGTCTGAATAGATGTGTGAGAAGGGCGGGCGAAGTTTTGAGTGCCACTCGACGACCTATTGTTTAAGTATGCTTAACTCGCCTAGTAAATTAGGAATGCTATTCAAATGTTAATATTGAAACTGAAATAAGATAAAGAGTTAAATAACTCAGATTTCAATAGTGAAATTGAATTTCACTTTGTAGCGGGTAACGTTGATATTTTTGTTATATGTAATCGTTTTTTTTTTTATGAATGTATGTAAATATAGTGTGATCTAAGAGCTCGTCGTAGTCACAAGTATGTGACTTTAAATGCGACGATAGTGGGTTCGATTTCCACTCAGGGGAATGGAATTATAGTATCTTCATTTCTTCGATCACAAAGCAAATCGGGGCATTGTATCACGCCACATGCAATGCATCGAAAATTTGGCGGAAAAGGGTGAACGGAGTGTATTAACACTAAATTCCCTCTGCCTACCCTGCCATATACGTGATATAGAGTGAAACTGAAAAAATAAACAAACTAAAAACAAACTCACCATCATGAGAATCATAGATGTAGATAACTTCTTTCCATCCGTAATGTATTATTGTATCGACGATTGCCCGATGATAGTCCGGCCGCATGCTGACCGCGTGATCTATTAGTCCCGATGACGGCGGTATTACCTGCATCGAGAGTATTCTATATTTAATGGGTCACTGTTTTGTGGGTAGTTTCGAAAATAATATAGCTAAGTTGTTGTTTGATGGATTATTAACTGACTGAATGCGCTCTCAGGTCTGAGATCGATCTTGAGATGCCGTTTTTATTTATAATTTATATATATATGAATAAAAGCGGCATCTCTAGATCTATATTAGACTTGAGAGGTTTTATATACGGGCCTAATCTCAGTTAAGCGCTCATTGATGTTTGTGAGTACCTATAGGAGCTGATTCGGTATTTGTGATTTTATTAACTATTATTAACATACACCCTCTGCACACTGTATGTCCCGCTATACATAAAAGATATACCTATAGGATTTAAACACAATTTTCACAGTTATATTTTGGAACTTTTTTCGTCAGCATTTAGTGTTTGTTTTGTTTGAATCGGTGCATAAGTAAAAAAGAAATATATTAGTAAACAATATTATGTTCAACAAAATTTGCCACAAAATAACTGTTATATTGAAATGGTTGAAACATTGGTTTTGATAATGTTTTTAGACTACGAAAGAATTCAGATTAGAATTCCAGATTATTATCCTACATGAATACTTGTGTAGTTCAAGCAGACGAAGCCTATATACATATATTTGGTTAATAACAATAACGTAGTTGCTGACTAAATAACTGCATAGTTCTATGATTTCGATAAATCGTATTTCAGAGACTTCCAATTGAATATTTAATCTTACAGAAAAAAATCTCTTTCGCTGAGCATGGAAATTGAGAAGATTTATTGTCAGCGAAAACCTATAGACGTTTTAATGCAGTTTTATCTCGGCCATCCGTGTTCATTAAGTCTAATACATTGTAGATTTTTCTGCTCTATGTACACTTTTATTATATATCCTGATAAATTCTCTAAGAATATATATTTTTTTATTATTACATAAATTCAAGCAATATTAAGAATAAAAATTAATTCGGACTTTTTCCTATTCTTCGTTCTCACGCAGATAAAAAAATAATAGTTTAGGCTTGTTTGTTAACTCTTTAACATATTACAAAAAATATTAATATTAGTAATGACAAAAAATAACAATTAAATAAATATATTACCTTCTCAGGAAACCAAGGAGTGATGAAAGGCATCTGGAACGTATTAGTATAAGAGTGCAGAGTATCAAATGATTCTGGAGTAACGGCACCAAGCATTGCAAACACACCACGCGCAAATTGGTTGCAGACTGTGAACAAAGAAAAAATTGTATAAGAATTCTGAATAACGTTTGCTGTGGCGACATATTCGTATTTAAATATCTTTAATAGGTCCTTTTGAGCTTCTTAGTATACTTTCATATTTAAGCCAAGAAAAAGCTCATCTATCTGAGCAGCGTTTGTTTTCTTATCTCTATTTTTTAAATAGATAATCATTAATTGTCCTGATTTCATTAATACATATTTGCTGTCACAATATGTATGGTCAACACGTTAAATAACTTTTGCAAATGTAACCCCACCTAATCCTATTATATTATCAAACCGTCCGTTCCAGGAATCCATTCTAATATATCAAAAAAATTTCATTCAAATCTGTTGAATTACCTTGCATGTACAGAGAAATCTTCCAAAGTATTGTTACAATAAAACAAATTATATTTTTACTTTGTATAAATTAGAAAACCTTATAAAGAGACTTTTTTTAAAAAACAATATTATTCTACAAAAACTCCTTTAGTTTTTTTTCCTTTAAATATTTGTAACGCAGTTTTCAGTTTTATTGAAGCTGTTAAATGTGAATGCATGCAATGGTCGAGGCTTATATGTTTTTTTTTTTCAAAATATATTTTTCTATTTAACATACTACTAGTGAATGTCGGACTTATTTTAAATGCCTAATTAAATGCCTGCCTAAAGCACTAGTGTAGCAGGGACACAAAGTATTCTGCAAAATCGACTGGTTTTGGGTTCGATCCTGACTCGGGGGAAAGGTTCGCATTAGTTCCGCCACTCAACACTCAATGCCTCCAGAATTCGGCGGAAAGTAAGGAACGAAGTGTCTAACACTAGGACGTTAGGAGGTTCTACCCTGTCTACCCGGATACAGCGCGAAGCTGTTTTTTTAAATTTTATTATTGAAAAATATATATATATATATATATTAGATACTATTATTATAACAGAAAGTAATTACTGCTAATTTCATAATAAATATCAATAGAAATATATGGTTTTTAATTTTTAACTACGACTCTATTAAAAATGTTAAAAAATCATAATATTGCATAGCGAACGCCACAATAGCAGAGCACTGGGGTTTTATCGCAATAAAATCTGACCTACATCTCAATTTCTATTGGACAATCCTAGATGCGTACTGTGTGAAATATACTAACGTTACTTCTATTGTATACTCCTGTTTGAATTATTATAAGAAGAGATTTCTAATGTACGAGTATTTGTTATTCATTTTATTATTAAAACTTATTGAATTTTATGTCCATTTTTAGAAGATTATGTGAATTCACGATATATCCCATAGCAGAGTAGGCAGAGGGAACCTAGTGTTCAGGCACTCAGATACATTCTGTGTTGTGGCGGAACACAAAACCGCGCTTTGCCGTGTTACCAGAGCGACGAAACAATGTAAATAATAAATATTTTATTTCCCCGAATGGGAATCGAACCCAACTTAACCCAAAAGTAATCGCGTTACGTCCGGTAACAATTGAAAATAACTTAAGTAAATAGTTTTACTTATTTAACTTTTCATAACCAACGATCTTAATGATTAAAGGAATCCACTAAAGTACTAAATTTCCATATATCATTATAATAATTGAATATTTAACATTTTTTAATATAAAAAGTAACAAATTGTTTAATTTCAAGAACGTGGGCATCTATATTCCGTTATTCCCAACCGACAGCACCTCCGTTCGCTGTAATTACACTCTAACACAATTACCTTAAAAGCCTGTCACTGGAGAGAAATTTAATGAACCTATTAATTGAGTGAATTGTCTTAAATTTAATCTAGTTACATTTTTATGTCATTGATACGATTCTTTTTATATTAGTGACGTTTGATTGTTGATTATTTGATGTATTTTTGATGTACTGAGATAATCTAACTTAAAGAAAAATATAAAATGTTTTGAGTTGAAGTTAAGTTCGAATGAAAAATTACATGTTGTTTGGTATAATTATTTATTAATATTCTCTAACAAAAAACGGCTTCAAACAGTAAATAAAATAAAATATGAATTTGTGTTATTCGTCGATTTCTCACGCAAATACTTAATGCAAATTTAAGACATATGGTTTTCTCATTGAGACATCGTTAGAAATTCAAACCAACCAAATCAAAATAAATATTGGAGCCTATGGTAAGCACCAGCTTTCAAATTAAAAAAGAATCATCAAAATCGTATCAAAAATTCGTCAGAAAATGGAGAACGGAGTGTTTTAATACTAAATTCTGCCTATACTCTAACAGCGTGACAGCAGTTATTCTTAAAAAAAAGTATAAACTATATAAAGCGTACAACACAAATAGAGACATTAAATTAAGTTAAACAACATTTATCGTACGATAATAGTATTACAATTTTGTTTTTGATTAAGCGTTAGCGTGCGGTTCCCTTCCATAGCCGTAACAATAATGGTAACGTAAATAAACATGTACGTTTATACTGATATACATATGTATGTCTGTCTGTGACCATATAGATATAGAACAGAAATTGTAGGTAATCACGATGCGGTTTATTATGCATTTTGCAATATTTGCTTATTCGGACTAATTGTGCGATACTTATTAACCTATCTGATAATGTTATATAAATATTATATGGGACCGACGTTCTGTGTTTATACTATTTATGATATAAAGTAGTCTAGTCTAGTCTAGTAGTCTAGTAGTCTAGTCTAGTCTAGTAGTCTAGCTTTATAATAAAGTATAGTGAAAAAATATCGTCTCTTTAAATTTGTGAAATAATAATAAAATAAAATTAAAATAAAAAAATTAAAAATTAAAAGCCTTTGATATCTTGCATCTATAGTTAGTACATACATATAGTAGTTACATTTCATAAAATAAAAAAAAACAAGTTAGTGTTAGTATTGTTAGTAAAATATTATTAGTTTTTATTTTTTTGTGCGTTTATTATACATAATCTTTTGTTTACTTATCTATTTATAACTATTTTTCCCATTATCGTTGTTATTATTACTTTTAATTTACTTATTTATTTTTCAATGCTCGAGACGAACCACATTTTTACCCGACTGCGTGATTATGGGTAATGTAAATAAGACTATGTATGTATGTTTGTTCCTACGAAGCTCTGTAAAGATCAAACACAAAAAAATCGGTCAGCGATTTTGATACTTCTTAAGAAAATCTCTCTTAACCTTGTGAGTAAAAAGACAGGACAATAATTAAAATCGGGGAACTATTTCAGGTGGTATTACATTTGACAAAATTCTTAATTCAATAGACCAATGACTGGCTTTTTTTCTTTGCAGTATTTGATTTAATTGGGTTTTTTTTTATAATTCAATTTGTTTATCTATTTAAGCTGAGACAAAAAAGCTTCATGAAAAACATAAAAGAGACATAAATTATCAAAACTAACAATTTAATAAAATTTCTTCTAATTACTACTTACGGTACCAAAAATTACTTGCATTTATACTGGAATTATAGAGTATGGTTGGCATAAATTTATGTGCACGCTAAAGCATAATATATCAAATGCATTTACATAGATTGGAATGGAGACATACACCCATATATTCTCCGTAACAGATATTTCGATTATTCAAATTCGTAGTACATATTGTATATAAGGATATAGTGATTATTTTATATACAACTAGCGACAGGCTCGCGGCTTCGCCCGCTTTAACTACTGAATTATTCGTATAATGTATGATTGCAAAGCACATAAGATAATGTGAAAATTAATTAAACCCTAATGCAACCCGCATTTTCGTAGTTCCAATAAGGATTTTCCAATTGTTTTAAAATAAACACAAATACATAACAACAAAAGACAGAAAACTTAAACGAAAGATGTAACCAACTACGTCGCGTGGAAATACATTACTGTTACTTGTTAGTAGACAAATAAATTATAAATTGTAAAATTTCTCACATTTCTTCGTCTGAATAAAAATGTTATAATTATGTAATTTTTTATTTATCTTTATGTTGTATTTTAGTATAGTATATGTTACTATAGCCGGGGGGGCGCTGCAGTGCTTCTTGTAACATACGCTCCGTAGAAATATTCATAAAAAATAGTATCAGTGCATAAATAATCAATAAAACTAGTTGAGTGGTTAAATAATCATCTGATTCAGGACATATATTGTGGACAGTGACCGTGAGCAAGTTTAATAAACAATAAATCACAAAATAAAGTGTGTCTGACATTGTTCTCATTCGTCATCAAAATTAATGCTTTAGTGAAAAATTTTACAAGTATATTTGTGTTTTATTAGAGTGATGCAAAAATTATAAGGCTAAGAAAGCCCTCAGTGCACATTCAGTAGTCTATTTTTCAAATATAAAATAAATAACTACGTTCGTAACGTGACTTGCAAAATTTGACCCAAAAGAAGCGCCATCTATTGCGAGCTCGCGAGCACTTTCCTAATTATCGACCGGACAAAAACCAATCAAGTATTACACCGCGAAATCCTAGAGAGGGCACTAATTATACCAAAAGATTGTAAACACTTTTGTAGAAACGCTTATAATATTCAATCATGGACGAAATTATGAGTGTGCTTCGCAAAATACAAAATGACATAAACGAGCAAAAAACAGCGATTCTGGATAATGGCAACATAGTTACACAACAAGTAACTTAGAATATTAACACCATATTGGAAGAAAAATTCAAAACTTGGGAGGAAAAATTCAAAAACATTAGCGAAAACATAGAAAATCAAGAAAAACGTCTCTTTTTCCTCGAAAAACAAGTCAGACAGAGAAATATTGTATTATTCGGTTTTGAAGAAACTGAAACCTCATATTCAAATTTAGAATCAAATATAGTCAATTTTATTGCACAATATTTCTCTATACAGATGGACCGCAGAGACATACAGGAAATAAAAAGAATAGGTAAGAAAGGAGAAAAGCCACGACCTATTATCATTACGTTCTCGACACTTGGTATAAAAATAGATATATCTCAAAATAGAGGAGCACTAAAAGGCACTCATTATTATATTAAAGAGGATTACCCGAAAAATATATTGGAAAAAAGAAAGTTACTACAACAGGAAGTAAGGATGGAGAGAGAAAAAGGAAACAAAGCAATAATTAAATATGATAAAATTGTAATACTAAACAATAATATACATACACCAGCATACGAAAACAAAAAAAGAACTCTTTCCAATTCCCCTGAGCACAACAAGAATAATGGAGTTGAGCAAAAATTGCAAACATGTAAGAAGAATAAAACGCAGAGATCGATACAAAGATAATCAAGCTTATCCGAGAGTGTTTTAAAGCCCAGCATGCTAAACTTTTTAACTAACAAGAAGCCAAATGACGCAGCCAATAAATCAACAAAATAAATCCACGTACAAATAGCAACTACCACCCCCCTCTTGCAGAAAAAACACATACAATATTCAAACAATAACTATTTGTTGAAATTAACTAATTGCAACACTGAATAACGCCATCTATCTTTATAAATGTCAAAAAACAATGACTTGTCTGTCGATAATTTCATTCATATACTGTAATTTGTATTGCTGTCTGTTTACTAAGTAAATTAAATAATATTGTGTTCTGGAGTTACATTTTCTTATAAATTACTTTAACATTCCATTAGGTTATGGGCAAATAATGTCCGAAAGTAAAAACGAAATATAATTCGATACAAAACTACTGTGATTAAATTGGATTCAATTTCATAACCTCGCAATCGGCCATTACCGGCGTGTTTGTTTCCTTCTTCAACATATTCTTTGACGAAAAGTACATTAAAATGGTGTCACAAATATCAATGGGCACAATTGAGAAACTCATTGGAAGAGGAAACTACCAAAGTTAGAAATTTGCCGTCAAAAACTATCTGGAACATGAAGAATTGTGGCAGGAAATTGAACCTGATGCGGGTTATCAATCCGACAGCAAGAAAAATACGAAAGCAAGATCGAAAATAATACTTTTGATAGATCCAGTTAATTATGTCCACGTTCAAGAAGCTACAACAGCGAAACAAGTATGGATAAAACTCGAAAAAGTATTTGATGACTCTGGGCTCAGTCGAAAAGTAGGTTTACTAAGAGATCTGATCACCACCAACTTGGAAAATTGCTCGAGTGTTGAGGAATATGTCAACAAGGTAATGTCAACAGCTCATAAGTTACGGAATATCAACTTTGTGGTAGGAGATGAGTGGCTTGGTACATTGCTGCTTGCTGGCCTCCCTGATTACTACAAACCGATGATAATGGCTTTAGAGAGCTCTGGTGTGGCTATTACTGCTGATTATGTCAAAACCAAGTTGCTACAAGAGGTTAAGGTATCAGATTCTGTTGCTTACTATTCAAAGGCCAAGGCTTACAATAAACAAAATGTGTCAAAGTTTTCACAGAATAATTCACATAACCAAACACAAGAAAAAAGGCAACCCAAAGGCCCACGGTGCTATGTATGTAATAAGTATGGGCATATGAGTAAAGATTGCTATTTTAAAGACAAAAAAAAGGGTTCGTCAAACACAGATAATTCAAAAATTAATGGTTATTATGCTGCTTTTCCAGTTTCTGCTGAATTGGATGGAAACTGCTGGTATGTGGATTCTGGAGCATCTCTGCATATGTGCAATAATGAGAATTGGATGTATGATGTTACTCCATGTACAATCAATAACATCAAGGTGGCAAATAATAAAATAGTGCCAGTAAAAGGCAGTGGCAATGTGGATTTCCAGATAAGAGACTCAGATGGCACATTACAGACAATACAGGTTAGAAATGTTCTATTTGTACCCACACTATCAGTTAATTTACTTTCTGTAAGTCAAATGATAAATAATGGCTGTGAAGTGAAATTCGAGAGAGATGGTTGTCAAATTTATAAGAATAATAAATTAGTATTGACAGCTCTGCATCGCAATAACATGTATATAGTAAATAATGTTTCTGAAGCACCGGCATTGCTATCAACAGTGAATGAGCAAGATATAAATTTATGGCATCAAAGGATGGGCCATCTAAATTTCACTGACTTACAGAAAATAACAGAAAGTGCAGAAGGGGTTGAATTATTAAAAAAGGCAATCAAGTTTGTACAACTTGTTTAGAAGGTAAAATGAGTAGACAACCGTTCAAAAATACTGGCACTACAGCTTCTGAATTGCTCCAATTAATTCACTCTGATGTTTGTGGTCCGATGGAGACAAGTTCTGTTGGAGGTGCCAGATATTATGTTACTTTCATAGATGATTATAGCAGGAAGGTATTTGTCTATTTCATGAAAAATAAGTCTGAGACTTTAGAGAAATTCAAAGAATTCAAGAATTTAGTAGAAAATGAAATAAATAAAAAAATAAAGACATTGCGCTCCGATAACGGAAGAGAATATATAAATAACGAATTTAAATTGTTTCTGTGTAAAACTGGTATTCAGCATCAAACAACTAACCCATATACACCTGAGCAAAATGGCATGGCAGAGAGAATGAATCGCACATTAGTAGAGAGAGCTAAATGTTTAATTTTGAATTCCAGATTACAAAAATATTTTTGGGCTGAAGCGGTTTCAACAGCGGCTTATATTGTAAATCGTTCACCAACAAAAGCTTTGGAATACAAGACACCATATGAAATGTGGACTGGTAAAAAACCAAATTTGAATAACATGAAAATTTTTGGTTGTCATGCAATGGTTCATGTGCCAAAAGAAAAGAGACAAAAATGGGATTCAAAAGCTGTCAAAATGATACAATAATATAATAATTTTTACTGCATGTCGCTTTGTTTTTAATACACACCTTATTGAAATCGGAAAGTTCAATATGACTCACCCTGTATTTGTGGGTTATTGTGAACATACAAAAGGTTACAGATTGTATGATATGAGTAAAAAACAAATATACAAGAGCAGAGATGTTGTTTTCCTGGAACACACAGTCAAAAACAATTGTGTTATAATGCCGCTTACTACATTGCGACAACAGGAAGCTACTGAACTAGAATCTGATACCGATACTTTTGTAAATGAAAGTTCTGAAGAAGACAAATTGTTTGACGCCACCAGTGAATTGTCAAACTCAGAGTCAGATAAGAATGACCCAGATTACACACCAGAGAGTTTCGAAGAGGAAGAAACAATGCCCTTTAGAAATATGACTTTGAGGCCAAGGAATAAACCTACTACATTTTTTTTGTCATGATGAGAAGCCAACTGATTCAGCAATATTATTAAAGGAACCAGAAACTGTGGAAGAAGCTCTTTCAGGTTCAAAAGCAAAAGAGTGGAAAGATGCCATGGATAGTGAATATGAATCACTCCTTCAGAATAATACATCGACATTAGTTACGCTTCCTGAAAACAAGAGGATAATTCCTTGCAAATGGGTTTTTAAAATAAAAACCGATGCAAACGGTAAAGTTGTACGATATAAAGCTAGATTAGTCATAAAAGGTTTCATACAAAAGAAAGGAACTGAATATAATGAGATTTTTGCTCCGGTAGTACGACATACTTCAATAAGATATTTGTTTGCAATGGCTGTAAAAGAAAACTTATATATAGATCAAATGGATGCAGTTACAGCATTTTTACAGGGAGACATAGACACTGAAATATATATGAATCAACCACCGAGTTATGAATATGGGCACGAAGTTTGTAGATTAAATAAGTCCATTTATGGCTTAAAACAGGCCAGTCGCCAATGGAATTTAAAACTAACAGCCTTGTTAAAAGAATTGGGATTGAAAAGTACGTCTGTGGATCCATGTGTGTACTACAAAAATGATAATGGAAACATTCTTGCTATACTGATTTATGTTGATGATTTATTATTTTTTTATAATAACAAACAGAAAGGTGAAGAAATAAAGCAACAACTTAAAAGTAAATTACATATGAAAACATTGGGACCAGTAAATCATTTTATTGGTTGGAGAATAACTCAGAATGAGGCCAGAGACCAAATACATATTGATCAGACTGTCTATATAAAAAAAATTCTACAGAGATTCCATATGACAGATTGCAATGCAGTTCATTCACCATGTGATCTTAGCTCTAAATTGATTAGCACAGGAGAGCAAGATAATATTGTTAAAAATGTCCCTTATCAAGAAGCAATTGGGAGTTTACTTTACCTATCACAGGGTACAAGACCAGATATATGTTTTATAGTAAACAAATTGAGCAGCTTCAATAACAAACCAGAAATGCAACACTGGCTAGCAGTAAAAAGAGTACTGCGGTATATAAAGGGCACAAAGGATTGTAAATTGATATTTAGTCAAAACAAAGAAGAGGAAAGAGTGTTTGGCTACAGTGATTCAGATTGGGCTTCAGATACTAACAGCCGGCGATCATGCACTGGCTACACATTTCTATTTCAGGGTGCTTCAGTTTCATGGTGTTCTAAACGTCAGAACACAGTCGCATTATCAACCATGGAGGCAGAGTACATGGCATTAGCTACTGCCACACAAGAGGCTTTGTGGCTACGACATTTGGAGTCAGAATTGCAGTATAATGTTTCAGTTGCACCTACCATAATTTACTGTGATAATCAAAGTGCAATTAAATTTACAGGCAATGACTATGCACGAAGCAAACATATTGATATACGATATCATTTTCTTCGCGAAAGAGTCGCTAATCAGGAAATTGATCTCAAATATATTGGCACTCAGGAAATGGTTGCCGACATACTTACAAAACCAATTTCTCAAAAGAAGACTGAAGTTTTTTCTACAGCTATGGGTTTGCAATTAAGAAGAGGATGTTGAAATTAACTAATTGCAACACTGAATAACGCCATCTATCTTTATAAATGTCAAAAAACAATGACTTGTCTGTCGATAATTTCATTCATATACTGTAATTTGTATTGCTGTCTGTTTACTAAGTAAATTAAATAATATTGTGTTCTGGAGTTATATTTTCTTATAAATTACTTTAACATTCCATTACTATTGATAAATCTAATCTCCCAAGCCGGTTGGTCACCGTGGGAGAATATGACCACAACCCTCCAAAGAAAAATATAAACATACGAAACATACGGAACATACCAATAAACTACAAACTGAATAAACTATATTACATTATGTGAAGATTAACAAACTTTGGAGGAGGCCTTCACCTGTTGAGGGGTTCTTGCGAAATATATTGAATTAAATACATATATTGAATTAAATAAACAAATAAAAAGAAAAATAAATAATTAATTAAAATATACATTACGTTACTAACCCTAAAATAAAATAAATCTAAAAAATATATACATATATATTAAAAATAAATACATATATATTAAAAAAAAATGTAACTAACCTAAGAATAGCTGTAATTTACTTTAGCAAGAAATAAAAGGCTTTTTATTTATTTATTTATATGTTACTATATTGTATTTTATTTTTTGAAACTGTAAATAGTAATAAAAAATAATTGATAAAATATTATATGAAAAAAAGGTCGGCACGTTCATTGATATGAGTACCTTCGAGCTGGATTTGAACCAGCGACCTATGGACCGTTACAGTCCACCGCTCTATCGACTGAGCTATCGAAGGGTTACACGAATTATCGAAACTAGAGTATCTAAGCTTAAAAAATCATCAATTGATCTACATTACCGTGACCAACGTAACTAATATACTTATTTATATGCTGAGAGTGAGGGATGAGTGAAACTTGAGTAACATACAGCTGTTGTGTCAACGGCGGGATGTGTCAACAATTAAATGCGTTTTTCTGTAAAACTATCCGCAATTTCGAAATTGTCTCAATTATGCACAATTTATCTTCGTTTAACGTAGAAAATTAATAAAGTATTTTAAGGGATAAGTATTAATACCATTATGGAAAACTATGACTCACAATAAAAAATATATTGAAATTATTATTTTTAGACAGAAAAATGATCACTACACGTTATTCTTAAAAGATATGAATATGCCGTCCTGGACTTTTTTGTAGATCTTATTAAGAGGAACAATACTCCAGTACATTATTTTCATGTAGTACTTACCATTAAAACAGCGCATGCGCGAAAGTGTCTCAACGGGTAGGACTTTAGACACATTTATCGTATTTATGTAAATTTACATAAGAATGTACAAATAATAAACTATATATAAACCTTCCCTGAGAAATACTCGACCTAATGATGAAAACTGCATCAAAATCCGTTGGGTGGCTTAGAAGAAGAAAACTTAGAAAGTTCAGACAGACACGAAAAGCGACTTTGTTTTATAAGATACTAGCGACCCCCTTGCGGCTTCGCCCGCTTTTACTACTGGATTATTCATATAATGTATGTTTGCAAAGCACTTAAGATAATGTGAAAATTAATTAAACTCTAATGCAACCCGCATTTTCGTAGTTCCAATAAGGATTTTCCAATTGTTTTACTCGGCAAGGATTTTTTAGTAGGTATCGTAATTTTAAATCTGTGCTACTAATCTTTTCAAGTACTTATTAAAATATATTTAAATGACTATATTTAAACGGAAGAAATTATAAACAAAAACCTACCTACTAATAACAACTACAAAAAATATGAAACCAAATATATCGCGCTGAAATAATACATTCAACTCCAATTATCCAATACGTGCAAACGCATCTAAATCTTCGTTGCTATGCCTCTATAGCGGGCGGGTTTTTTTTTCGAGCTTGTGGTTAATGCTGAAGAGGGTATTCTGTCCCTGATGAAAAGCAAGCACTACGTGGCTGCCTGTGAGGAAAATTAAATAGAATGCATTGGCCGGGAATCGAACCCGGGCCGCCCGCGTGGCAGGCGAGCATTCTACCACTGAACCACCGATGACTGCTCATGACGCGCTTGTATAAGCAAAACGTCGCGGGGCGCGTTTCGCAGCAAGGATCTATATATATAAAAGGACTTGTCCTCACTGGCTGAGGTAAGACGCACGCACAGCCGTAACCGCTGTGCGTAGAAACGTGAAATTTGGTCAGATGTTTTCTTTCGTTATCTGGACATCCACTAAGAAGGGATTTTGAAAAATTTTAATCCTAAAGGGGTGAAATAGGGGTTTAAAGTTTGTATGGAAAAAAAATTAAATCAGCACCGATTTTTATAAAATTTAAAATTTAGATTTATAAAAGTATTTAATTGAACACGTATTTCATCGTTTTCTAGAATTCTTCCACTAAGGGTGCAAACAAGGGGTTGAAAGTTTGTATGGAAAATCTTTAAATGCCCACCGATTTTTATAAAATTTAAAACTTAGATTCTTAAAAGTATTTAATTGAACACATGTTCCATGGTTTTCTAGAATTATCCCCCTAAGGGTGCAAATAAGGGGTTGAAAGTTTGTATGGACAAATTCTTAAATCGCCACCGATTTTTATGAAATAAGAAATTTAGACTCTTAAAAATATTTAATTGAACATGTGTTGCATGGTTTATTAGAATTCACCCCTAAGTGAGCTAGCGAAGCTGCGCGCGTCCGCTAGTGTTTTGATATTGTTACAACTTCTAAAGTACTTATTAAAATGAAAAAACAGTAAAAGACAGTTTTGATCTACATTAAATGGCCAACGTAACTAATATACTTATTTATATGCTGAGAGTAAGGGATAAGTAAAACTTAAGTCGGCACAGCTGATGAGTCAACGGCGTGATGTGTCAACAATTAAATGCGTTTTTCTCTAAAACTATTCGCAATTTCGAAATAGTGTAAAAAGCAAATTTTATCTTCGTTTGACGTAGAAAATTAATAAAGTATTTTAAAGGATAAGGATTAATACCATTATGGAAAAATATCCCTCACAATAAAAAATATATTGAAATTACTATTTTTAGACAGAAATATGATCACTACACGTTATCCTTAAAAGATAAAAATATGCTCTCGCGGACTTTTTTGTAGATCTTATTAAGAGAAACAATACTCCAGTACATTATTTTCATGTGGTACTTACCATTAAAGCAGCGCATGCGCGAAAGTGTCTCAATGGGTAGGACTTTAGACACATTTATCGTATTTATGTTAATTTACATAAGAATGTACAAATAATAAACTATATATAAACCTTCCCTGAGAAATACTCGACCTCATGGTGAAACCGCATAAAAATCCGTTGGGTGGTTTAGAAGAAGAGTTAGAAAGTTCAGACAGACAGGAAAAGCGACTTTGTTTTATAAGATATAGGATAGGATTAGTTAATACAGTAATAAGATTTCTACTACAATTAGTAAAAGTTATGAATGTTTCAAATTTAATTTAATAATTTCTATAATTACTAATTTCTCACCCAGGTCAGTTCACTTATAATGTGTTCTATATATTCTAAAATGTTTAAGACCTTGTAATTACATTATCGTTATTTCAATAAGAATGATTCATTAATTAATGTTGTATATAGACTGAGCAAAAATATTTGTTTTTGCATCAGTGCACTATGTATTGACATAATACATATATATAAATTTTTCTCTTAAATCAACCTGTCTATTACTGAAGTTAAAGTCCGTTGAGTGGTTTGAAAGTTATACGCGTTTCTCGCTGAGAAGAGACTTCCCTTACATGACAAGTATATTATGTAAAAGTAAAAGTTACTGATCACTCTCTATATATATAAGTTATATCAATTTATTTTCGTACACAGACGAAGTTGCAGGCATACCTGGTTATTATATACATATAAATATAATTTTACTTTAAATGAATAGAATAGAATTCCCTTTTAAGCCAACTGAAAAAGTAGGCTGTATTTAAAACAAACACAATCTTTTATTTCATATTAGAAATGTGTTTAAAACAGTCGACCAAAGTTATAGTTACAAAAACTACACATACAGCGAGATTAAACCGAATCCCGTACATTTTTATTTGCAGCAAAATAAAAGACAGAGTTGTCATACAGCGGCGTGCGAAGCTAATTTGCGAAGCTAGTTTACAGAAAAAGACAAGCATTTAAATTTCACAGGACAAGTTAATAATGTAATAGAAACTTTAGCAACACCATTTGAATGATAGGAGAAAGAGAGGCAGACGCTCGCGGACCGCAAAGGTCTAAAGCACTACTCATTAGACCGTCGGTCACCGTTCATTCTTTTACGGGTAATTTGCTTTTGTTTCCTCTTTTAATTTCTGTGTCTGTATTTTTGTATTGTTCTCATTTTTTTTTTCGGAAAAAGTGAACCTATTCACTCTATGATATCTCGTGGCAATGACTGCGATAAGTTTTATGTTTCGAAGAATACAATACAATAGAATAGATACAGATTCGTTTTTTGTTAATAAAAAGTGTCAAAATTTCTGCTCGGAGCTCATTTTGACCCGTAGATAACAAATAAGAGTGGTTGTAAACTTTATGATAAGAGCTCGGTAAATGTGAGAAGACAGCGTATTTTTTATAGTAAAAATTAATTCATATTTTAACTTATATGAAAAGGATTTAAAATAAACCGTATAAAAATATTTTATTTACTATATGAAATAGATGATTAAAATCAGTGTCACGGCTTATCTTAACTAAAGCAAAATTACCTACTAATATAAGATTTTTTTAACTACATCCGCGTATATTGTTTATTTTTGTTCTAAAATCGGTGGACAAAAATATTTTTCTCGAACCGAAATATTCTCGAGCCACTCGCCATAGTCTGCGGTCAACTAAGATTTATGTTCCCGTTCTGTCGCAACAAAATTTTGACATATTTCATTACAATCTTTTTTTTAGCTTCACGATGTAGCATGGTAGGCAAAGAAAATGTGGGAACCTAGAGTTGAAACACTCTGTGGATCTCCTTTCCCCACTTGCCCCAAATTCTCGAGCCTTCGAAATTTAACGCCGCGCTTCGCCTCTTTACCAGAGCGAGAAAATAAAAAATATGAAATATTTTTAATTCCATTCGCAATCTTGTGCCCCTGCGCCTTATTGCAATGCTAACTGTTTTATATTGATAAAATAAAAATCTGCTTATGGTAATTTTAATAATCGATTTTTTTTATTGTATCTTTATACTATGAAACTTGCCTTATTTCCCAAATAGAGTCACAAACGATCGTTCACAATACTTCTAACATATCGTTTCAAATAACACGTTTTTATAAGCGGGAAGTGTTACAAAAACAAAAGAGGCTCGGGTAGACTTCCTGCATTAAAATTCAGAGCTCCCATCCCACATTATTATCTTCACCTAGTCATAAAAGCTTTATGGTGTGTGTATGTAAAACCGCTCTTTATTTCTCACTTTTAGTCTTTAAGAAGCACAAGGAAATTTTCAGGTAAAAATATAATATCCGTTCTTAAAATAAGTAAGATAATAGAATGTACGTTTTACTTTATGTTATTGTAATGAAATATTTTTCATATTTGTGTAGTTTTCAGGATATCGAAATATGTTAAAATAAATTCCTAAAAAAAGACCAAAACGGAGATGGCGACACGAGCTGGACCATTACAAGCCCGACTGGTGGTCAATAGCGCGAAAAAGACCAGAGTGGTAGAAGTGGAGGGAGGCCTTTGCCCAACAATGGGATAGTACAGGCTAGGGGAAAAAAAATCCAAAAAAAATTCTAAGTAATTAAAAGAAAAGTTAATATTTAATATTAATTTATTATAAAAATTCCTCCGTTTCCTTTCATGACTGTAGGTCAACGGGAAGTACAACGCATAAAAGTTGACAAATCCAAGTAACTCAGCTCTTTCAGTCATGACAGACGAACAACAAATTGATTCAATAAGGGATCCGTTTCCTCGTTTTGAGGTATGAAACCCTAAAACTCAAATAGAATGAAATATTAAAATAAAAAATAACTGAGAACTGTGATTAAGCAAACATTGGTTTTCAATCCGCAGTAGTAGCAACAGCGGAAAGTTTGGACGTGGTATCAGTGTCAACTGACAGTTCTGGTGCAAAATGGAATATGAATTTTATTTGCCGGCACGTCGACATGAGCTGGTTTTCTTATTTTTCATTTAAATTTGTAATATAAAATATTTGATATATATATATACTGTATAATATCCCGTCGCTATGAAATATTTTTTTTTCGAGTGAAACTAACGAAATGGGTCACCTCGAATTGTATACTAGCAAAATGGATAAGATTGTAATGCTAATATCGTCATGAAGTATAATCAAAGGTGGCCTATATTATTCATTCATCGACTATATTTTTTGAAACGTACCATATAATTTTGAAGAATAATGTTCATTTTTGTCATTTTAAGCTGTGTTATTCATTTGTTTTCCCCGTTAAGTTATTTAGTTTTTTTTAATTCCTTATACAATACCAAAGAAAATGGCGGCACACGCACTACGTGCATTTTAGAAATTGTTGTTACATATCTGAACAATATACTAATATGTTTTTGTTTTCCTCTTCAAATACATTTTCTAGCTCCTGCATTTTAAATAATTTAAGCTTTTAAAGTTCATTGATGACATGAAATGTACTAAAAGTGTATATTTGCAATTTATCGAGCTTCCCTTTTTGCCTTTATGTTCCCGCCAATCTCTGTTAATATTATTTTTTATTTTTTTTTATTTATAACTTAACAAACTAGTAATATACAGCCTACATTATATTTTGCATTGATATAAATAAAAAAAAATAATCATTTGTTTTTAATTATAATGATTAACAATATTATATATTATTATAATTATTTATTTTATATTTTTTACACAAGCAGTAGGCTGTGAACGCGACAGGTTGTGGGTTCGATTTCCACTCGAGGAAATTAAATATTTAATGTTTTCATTTCAAAGCTCTGGTAGCGAGGTTAAGCGCGATGTTGATTGAGTTCCACCATTCAATACGCAAATTCTCCAGTTGTCGGAAGAAAGTAGCGGGAACAGAAGTGTCTTAATGGAAAAATTATCTTAACGGAGTGGTACTAGGTTCGCTATGTGTTATGAAGTTAAAAAAAACTGGAATAAATATTTTAGTAATAGTAAATAGTAATAATAATAATAATTCGTACAGAATTCACATAATTTTATAACAGTAAAAATATTTGATCCTTTTTATTTCCACGGCATACAATAACGTTCTTTAAAAAATATCAGTTTAATCATAATGCAATGACATCGAACGTAGGAGCTTAAGACTGGGTTCCCTTCGCCTATTAAATTTACACTTATAATTATAAATTCACAAAGTACTGTATGTGAGGTACAAACGATATTATTTTCAGGCTTTGATTCATGGGTTCCACGGGACGAGCTCTAGATATCATACATAGTAAGCTACGTAGCTTATAACTTTTATTTCTACCGAATTTTCAGCTACAGCTACTTTTCAGAAACAGAATAATATTTTTTTTACTGGATTTAATGAAAATGCCTCAATCGAATACATACATTTTCATATAACTAAACATGTATCGATTTTTATTTTTTTTATGTAGAAAAAAATATGGTTAAATTATAATTCGCTTCATGTTCCCTTTTTGTATCGAGATACTTACCTACTATTCATGGAGTGGCGAATTGCTGCTTTTTTTAATATCATGAAGAGGTTTTGCGCCAATTACAATATATTAACATTTGCCTGCTACTTTGGAATCAGGTTCTAGTAAGATTTTTAATTATTTTTATTTTTTCACATCGCCATTTAGCAGAGATGATATAGATACCTTCCACCAAAATGCAGGCCCGCTCCGTCGTTGTAGGCAAGGGAATAGGAGAAGGCAGTATTCTCATCTCCAACTCCCCTTACCCTAGAGAGTCACCATTAATACGACGGTGGCCCGCTACAGGCGGGCTTTCCACCGAGTCGCCGTAGTGGAATGCGTTAGCGATCCTGCGGCGTCTTGCTTAGGTGGGTAGGTCTCGCTGGGTTTTAGTCGGTAGTATCGGGTTCATACTCCGGTGAGCCCCACAGTACCGCTCTTTCGGTTTGCGTAAACTGCATTTCCCAGCGTTAAAAACAGAAATGTAATAAAAACAGAAATATTTAATTTAATATATCACAATTTTAATTTAAATTGATACTTCACGAATACGAAATCTTACTTCTGTACTTAAGATTTAATTTATAAGCGAAGTGCTTATTGAATCTAACAATTGCTGATTGAAAGGTTGAGATATTGAAAGGAATTGATATACCATTGAATTTATCGGTCGGCGTCCAATTATAGATGATTCGAATAGAGGGCTCGACTACCACTTTACATTATTTTATTTCTGAAATTGTTACAGTAACTTAGAATAATTAATAGATTAGAATGAAATTGTGATAACCTTAATGACATTAATTTACAGGTCTGAAACCATCGTGGCACAAGCGCGTGTCTATTAACACGACGATTGTAGGTTCAATTTGCACTCGGGAGAATGTAATATTTAATGAATATGGGGAACTCAGTGTTTTATCAGTAAGTTCCCTCAGCTTAGCCCGCTAAACGCAGGGTACAGCGTGAAGCTAAAAAAGATCATTATTTTAAGAGTTATTCCTTAAAATTTAATTTTTCCTTATTTTTCTCTTCCTTATTTTTCTCTTGTTTACCTTTCATACGGGATCTAACAAACTCGAGTCTTATACAAAGTACTTTTGACGTTGATTTTGCCACATAGAAGGCAAAATGTAAAAATTAAGCGGAAAGTAGGGACCAGTATCTTAACAGTCGCAAAGCAAAGTTTTAAGCTGAAAAATATACACTCAGTTATTTAAGTTTTTTTTATTTTAGCTGCAAGCACATAGCATTCAGTTTGGTAGGCAAATGGAAACTAGAAATCTAGGGTTAAGACATTCCGTCCTCCACTTTCCGGCTAATTATGGATGCCTACATGAGTGCTGAGTGGCGAAACTCAACGCCGTGCTTAGCTTAGTTAGCAGAGCGAGAAAAATGAAAATATTCAATATTTCACTTCCTTGAGTGGGAATCTAACCTATAACTATATTCGCACGCTTGTGCTTCTGCACCACGACAGCCTTAATTCTCATAATGAATTTAAAAATTGACGAAATAAAATTTAAACCTCCACTTTTTGGACAACATCTAAGAAATTAACTCAACGCACCCTTTCTTAATAAGGCATTTCTGACAGTTTTGTGTCCAAGCAAGCTGCAGGCCAATCCTAGTCATTCGTTTCTTTTATTCTTCCTTGGAAAGTTTCACGAAGCTGATATTATTTTCTTTGTAAGAACATCATTGGCGGAATTTTAAGCTTCTTTCATTTTGAAAACTCTTTTATTCAATTTTTAGTTTATAAAATAAAATTTATATTAAGAGAAAAGGGATTAAAGTTGTGATTTCTATTTTTTACTAATTATTTTCTTGTATGTATTACACACTTGTATAATATTTGTAATTGGGGTTCTTCTTTACTTACGAGTTCATGGCTCACATGAACTGGCTAAATAAAACTATAAACGGTGAGTTTCCCTACCGCTAACAAAATCGATTATATTTTCTTGATGGACATTTAACTTCCACTAAACAGATGCAGCAACCTATATAAATTTTATTTTATTAAATTTATCGTACATATGGTTGCATAAAAATATAAACATAAATAATAATGTAGGAGAGGCTCGCCCGCGGCTTCGCCTGCGTGAACTACGTTATTGTTAATTTCTGTCTCCATGGGTACCTACGTCCTATAAGTGACGTCCATGCAAAATTTGAGACTCTTAGCATTTGTAGTAGCGAAGTTTCATACAAACTTTCAACCCCAAAAACAACTCCTTAGAAGTCGAATATTACAAATTCCCGTCTTAGCGATCACCTACGTCCTATAAATAACTCCTATGCAAAATTTTAGATTCCTAGAACATGTAGTTTCTAAGATGTCGTGATGAGTGAGTGACCTTTCTCGATTTTATATATATAGATGATTTTTACTTATAAAAATTATAACAGATCCTTTATTATAACGAGTATATTAATAAATGCATTAATTGCAAAACTGTCACTATATTCACTTGCTCATAATATTGTTTTTTATTCGACTAAGTAATTTTTAAAAAGCCAAGTATGCAAGTTATGAAATTACGGTATCAGAAATTGGATCATTTTCAAACCCATCTCATCAAATGAAATGCTTGGAACGATGTAAATATTCGAAATTAGATGGTCCACTTAAATAAACTAGAGTAGAGTGAAAGATTTATAAGGTTTAAATGCTTATTGAAATATTTTTGGTTGTCAGCAATTATTTTTGTATGTAGTTTATTTCTTTATATTATTCAATTTCTTATTTGTGACTAAAAATTTGGATTTTGAGGCTAAATATGGAGCAGGGGTAGAAGCGCGTGACTGTAAGCGCGACAGGTGGTGGGTTCGAATCCCAATCGCGGTAAAAAAACTTTCATATTTTATATTTTCATTTCCTCGCTCTGGTGATGGGGCAAAGCGCGGTGTTGAGGTACGCCAATCAACACGCAATGCAGCACAAATTTAGCGGAAAGTGGGGAACGGAAGTGTCTTAACACTAGTTTGCCAGGTTCCCTTTGCCTATCTTGTTACGTGCAGGATACAGCGTGAAGCGTGAAGTTTGTAATAGATAGAAAAAAATAAGATGTTTAATTAAAATTAAAATTAATTTAATTTTCTTATAATTATATTACTCAAATGACACAAAGGTAAAACACTATTAGCTAGCTGTGAAAATTAAATTACTTTTAGGCTTTTTATTCTATAAGACGAACTCGTTAGATACGTGTTCTACGAAGAGGCACTTAGATTATAATTAATGGAGATTGAAGATATGGATAATGACATAAGATATCATTATTAATATGTTTGATGTGTACCCTATATATTTGCGGTAGACAGTTATTACGTAGATATAAGCCTATGTTTTGTAAATAATTCATTGTTTTGTCAAAGTGCGGCGTTGAGTTACGATTCTCAACAAGTCATGCCTCAAGAATTCGGCGGAGAGTGGGAAACGGTGTGTCTTAACGCTAGGTCCGCTCTGCCTACACTGCTGTAGATGTTAATACGATGACTAACGTCTTTGGTGGAAAATGGTTAACAAAGTGATCCGTTCCTGTTTTTAAATTTTACTGAGAAAAATAAGCACAGATACGGTGGGAAAAAAATCTACTACTACATTTAAGTTTGTCGATATCAATCCATCTACCAGTAATTAGATTATAGGCCTTTAGGTTTTCTATTATTTTGTTATTGTTATGACAATCGGATAGAATTACTTCTAAGCTTTCATATCATGTAATACCTAGTTAAAAACTATCGCTTTATAAATCTCGGAGACAAAATCGAAACAAAAATAAAAAAAAACTGGCTAATAAACACAGATTTTTTTTTCCACAAGTAATATATAATAAGTTGTCCCTAAATTTATAAGATTTTTAAAATTGAGTTAATATTTAACACGAATGCAATAAAAAAAATAATCTTAATTCTCCTAGTTTCATAATAAATATAAAATGTATGAGCTATCTTCCATTATTAACACTAATGTACATTTCAAATTCATGCTGCTTAACTGAAAAATCTATAATTATGCTAATTTCGTTATTAACTAGTATTACGTACCATATGCACTGCTCTGTGCCCTTTTGATTTGCAATATTGTTTTATGGTTACCATTTCATAATTACATACATATAAAATTAGAATAATTGAATACTCGATTTTACATATTAAATTTTCATAAATAAATATTTCCCTTGAATGGGAATAGATTATGTAGAAAATAAGAATTAAAACGTGTGAATAATATTTAGGTTTATAAATTTATCCGTAAAATATTAATCAATAATTGTTAATTGAGAAAAAATGTAAAATTAATATAATAAATGGGCATAATAACCTGTTAAGCGCGAGTAGAACCTGCCCACTGAGGCTGCCGTACCAATTTCAGAATAGTAAGTAAATGAGAATTACAACTTATAAAAGCTGACAAACTTAAGTTTGCGAGCATTATTATGCACTCTTTTTGTATGAAATTAACTATAAAGTTTGTATTTATTTTTTTCTATGAAATACCAACAAATTTTAATTTTTGGATTTTGTTCTTTTATTTGTATTTTTGTAAATTCTCATTTCGTGCCATGTTTCGTAACTAACAACTAAGTAGTTCCACGGGAAGTACCCTATGAGTCTTGATTACGAATTTCATACAATATGTGCATAAATGTTCAGAAGTATCGTTTAATTGTAATGACTTTGAAGTTTGATTTTCATATTAAATATATGATATTAATTTTAACTTCGTACCTCCACGTGATGGACAACAAAGTGATCCTACAAGAGTTCCGTTTTTATCTTTTAAGGTATGGAACCCTAAAAAATTTTAATTTTAAACATATACATTTTTTTTTGCTTCACGAGTTATTAATTATGTATATACAAATATATTCGAACATAATATTATAAATTGACTAATATTATAGCGTGTAATACTTACTCAATCGTGACAGCTTGAACGCGTCCGCAGTGTTAATGACATCAACGTAAGCCTGAAACTCCAAGCGGCGGCTGCTTATATTCTGGTTGTGAACCGTCATGGCGTATTTGAATACATTTTGAATTTCTTCCGTATTCTGGTCGAAAATTGCACCTGAAACAATGATTTATATATATATAGAGTGAGAAAGTACTTAGCTGGAAAGTGTTGAGCATGTCGAACGAATGGATGATAAAAGAATGGCAAAAAAGATTTATGATGGAAAACTAAGTGGTAAGAGAGGTAGAGACCTCGGTTGACCTTCGAAAACAAAGTATCAAAGATTCTGAAGCAAGGTCACGTAAAAAGCATGAGGTTCATGTATAAAGAGGTTGATGATAGTAGACGAGGCGAAAGAGGTGTGCAGAGACCGTAGCGTTTGGCGCCCCGTTTCCTCTGACTACCCCGCTAGGGAGAAAGTGTGGAGTCAAGTTAATTCTAAAGAATTATTATTACATTTAAAGAATATTACTTAATTACATAAATATTTTGAGCTCGATGTTGCAGCTATTTTAAAATTGTTTTTATTTAAATTTCAGTCTCAACTAAATAGCTATTTTCACAGTCAAACAACATTTGTATATCACATACCATAAACTTAACCTATTCTCCAAAGAAATCAACGTGAACATAAATACATAAGAAAATAAAAAAAAAATATGAAAGGCTTAATTAAAACAACCTATTAAGAGTAAATCAGGAACGAGAGGGAAAAAAAAGCTTTTAATAGAATAGGTTCAGAAGTGTACCTAGCTAGTATCTTTTAATAAACACATAGCTTTGTTGCGCTCAACGAGGGCGTCACAACTCACGCGACAATAAGCAATCGTTGTTCAGCCATAGCCTAATAGGATTTTACACTCGATAACTAGCGCCTTACATCGTGCTTTTATGTTGGAGAACGTTGAGTTCTTAGAAAAAAATGACTTGTTGCTCACTAGAAATAGTTCTATTGAGAGTAGTACCTATATAGGTCGATGTAGCCATTTGTGTGTGATTCTAATAAGTACGTGGAAAAATGTTTTAACTTTTGTATCTCATAACCATCCAATTTGAGAAATTGTCAAAGTGAAATAAATATTTTTCTAAATTTACATAGCTAAAATGAATTAGTATATCATTTTTTGTATTTTTTTTATCTTCACACTGTATTCCCCAGCAGGGTAGACAGAAGGAACCTGAGAACTTGCGCTTAAGACACTTTTTCCCTATTAAAAGTATTGCGGTCCTCAATTTCTGCTGAATTCTTATGATTTTGTGTGTAGTGGCGAAACTCAAAGCCGCGCTTTGCCTCGGTACTACGGCGAAGAAATAATAATATTAAATATTTCATTGCCCCGAGCGGGAATAAAAGCCATAAAGCCGTTTTGTTAACAGTCGCATTGTGCTTTTAGGTGGTAATAGACACCCGTTCCGAAGGCACCCAGGTCGTATCGACCACTGGAAACACTGCTGCAGGTAGGCCATTCCACAGTTGCGTGGCGCGACGAAGAAAGTCCTTACTAAATCGCACAGTAGTAGATTTCCACGTATCCAGATGGTGTGGATGATATGAACTTGAGTTTGCAACGTATTGGGTCAAACTGCTCCCCAGAACACTACCCGTGATAAATACGGTAGAGAAGTGAGGACAGGTCTCTGCACAAGGCCAAAGTGTTAAGCATTTCATAGATCATTGGATCCTCAACTATAGATCTGAATATGTGATCTTGAGATAAATGGTTTTGACAAACGGACAAACATACAGACAGACGGTTATAAGGGTTCCATTTTTCTTTTTACTTCCAAAATCCGGAACCCTAAAAATAACTTAAATATAAAACAATAACCTACACGCCTGAAATTAGATTGTATCCATAATAGCTTTGAAAACAATAAAAGCTAAGATATAGTCCCATAAACAGTCAATTCCGTTGCAAGACAAAGAAACGTGGCCAAATTAAATAATTTGGTGGAAAAATCGCGTTACCGAGTATAACACTTCGGTGGACATCTTTATCGGTATGAGAGCCAGCCCGTATTCTGGGGTATCATCGGGTTATATACGAGCGCTGACCAAACCGTTTATCTGAATCGTTCGACCATACTCCGCTAGTTCTTGCGAACGCCTCATGTGCTTTGATAACACGGAAATGTGGAAAATGAAAATATTATTTTATTCAATTAATTCGTATAATAATATCAAGATTACATTTTAAAATATATATTTTTTTAACTTTTCTAACAATTGTAAAATAATCTATTCTCTTCGCATATATTACCTGTACATATAATATGTAAATGTATAATATATAACATACTAGCAAAATAAATATAAAAAAGACTATAATAATCCAATTCTGTAGCAATAATAGCTTGGATAAGAACTCTAAGAATCTCTAAAGTCTCTAAAGCGTTTTTACACTATCTGTGTCTTTTTTCACTCACTAGAGCATTATACCGTGAGAGCCATTCCGAACTCCCATTTCTGTCGATATGTCTCCAGTTCGCTACGTCATTTCTTTCTATATCGTGTCGAAATGTTTTATTCTAGTTTATGAGAATTGGTGCCTTAGCCTTATTCTTAACTGATTTCGGTAATTTTGTTTCGCCAACGCTTTGTGAGGAAAAACACTAATGATCTTTGAACGAACTAAATGGTTTTCTTACTAGAGTCGATTGTTTTATTGGCACCGGTTTATTCTCGTGTATTTTTGTTCGGTAGTTTTTGTGATATTTTTTTGTATTTGGTACGATATAAGTAAATTATATTTATTTATTTATAAAAAGGTACATTAAAATTAATTATTCTTCTTATATGTTCGAGTATATCATCATTTTAGTGTTTAAGAAACCATGAAATTAATTTCAAGTGCAGTATTTGTAAAAATCTATAGAACCGCATAGTACAAATATGCAAATGTAATAAAACGTGATTATTTTATTTTTATTTTATTTATATTATTATTATTTTATTTATTTATATAAACTGGACATGGATGTACACACATACATATATTTTATAGACATAAAGGAATTCTTATATAAGATGTAACATACATTATATAAAAATTACACATAATTTACCTCTAAGCTACATTTTAAAAAGCAATAATCTACGTAATAACTATCGTGGAACAGTTATTACGGATTTTCGTTACGTCCAGGATTTGTTGGCGTTAAACTGTCTTACCTGACTGCAAGACTGCTGTAACTTCATTAAAAGAAGATTAAAACAAACTTTTTCAGCGCTACAAAAGTATTTAAAACCCCGTCGTAGTACCGTGAATTTTATGAGACAATAACAGCGAGTTGCAATATTACTTGTTGCAGTTTATTCTGTCCGCTTTTTAGCTACTTTGATAGTCACTGAGTTTAATCTTTTACATAATATTTATTTTGAAATTAAATAAGTTTATTGAGAAAATTTATATATATATATATATATATAATATGCAATGTTTATGATCAAATTGATTGGAAGTTTGCTCATAGCCATCACTGAAAGTCTAATTTAGAGCTGCTACATATCACCCACAGCGAATATATACTCGTATAATAATACGAGTATAAAATATATTGATATTATTTGTGTGACAGAAATAAAACGAAAGGGCAATGACACAACCAATTTGCCGGAGTCGGCCTCATATCGAGTACTGTTCTCGTATGTGGCCTTGTGGAAGCCAGTATCCTCGCATTAAACGTAGAGCCGTTCTATACTTTTGGAGCTCAATGATTTGTGGAAGTCTAGACATTTGGTACTGCGTAGACGTTTCCTCGCTAAGCGTTGTCTATCATATGTTGGAGAGAGTTTTAATGAACCAAATGTTTGTCCCTCTGCCCAATTCTCTAACTGTAAAACTACTGTGTTACAGTTAGACAATTCATACAGTTATAAATTTAAATGTCATCTTCCATCATCTGGATACCTGGCACTCGACCACCTTGAAAAAGTGAGTCCACCAAGGTCGGCACTTGTAGCTCCTATGGTATTACACTTATCAACCTCGTTTGCTTTGTCTCTATTATAAAAAAATCGGACAAGCGCGAGTTGTACTCGCCCATCGAGGGTTCCATATAAAAATTGGAGTCTCTTTGATTAGGTCTCAAGCTTGTTGTGAAATTTAGACATAGCTTAGTCAGAGTCCTTTCATCTGATACCTCATTTGAACTAGCGGCTTTAATACCAATTTTTTCCCCCCTTTCCAGGGTATTATTTTTTAGGATTTAAGTAGATATGTATAATTTTTAGATTTTTTTCTAAACAAGTACTACATGTATATGTTAGCTGCGAAATTTCATGATTCTAGGTTAATCAGAAGTACCCTATTAATTTTGATTGCCTTACAGTCGTATCTTTTTTTTAAGTTAATTCAAAAGTACCTGAGATAAAGGGTCTTAACAGACAGACAGACAGGCGGACGGACAGCAAAGTGATCTTATAAGGCTTCCTTTAGAAATACGGAACCCTAAAAAGGATACTTCAGCCATTACAGTATCTAATTGAGAGATAATCATAATATTAGAATCTTATTAAAAAGTTTTCAAAAAAAAAATTAAGCAGAAACTTTTAAAAGTAGCCTCACATTATCATTTTCTTTACATTTAATAAACTTAATTTCTAAATATTATAAATACCTGTTAACATTTAGAAGTGAAACTATAAAATGTTAAAACATGTTGACTACTGAGAGCCAGGACGGTCATCACTTGACCCAAATGAGACCCATTGTGTAAACACTTCAAAACAAAACATCAGTTCATTTGCCACCAGCTTCAGAAGCCAACAAATTTATTTAATCAATTACTTGTGATATTTATAATAACAATAGGAAACCATACAATTTTATCTGGCGATATACTCGTACTAATTTAAATTAATATCTATATAAAGGTATTTCAAGGTTCAAATAAAATTTTAAGGGTCACGATGATGCCAAGGTCAAATCCTCAATTATTCAATGATTCAATTTATATGAAAATTTACTTTATTCTTTCATTTAGGCCAAATAAAATTATCGTATATTGTTTCATCACATCATAATATGCGTTTCTTTGTATACAGTAATGAGGTTTCTGCAAACAGTAAATGTTCTAATCATGTACATTAACAATTTTCAATTTAAATTTAAAATATTAATTTATGATATGAAGCTCGTTGTTCAATGTGAACAGATTTTAATTGTATAGAATCAATTTAAAAGTATTATTATTTATTATACCTCTGTCGGTTGATTAATATATCGATAATGGAAGAGAAAGGCCACGCTGCAGATATTTTGTCTGTCTCTCTTCTGGTGTCTCCCAGCTCAGGCCACATGTGAACATTTCTGTGCGAATGTTATCCAGATTATTTACGAGTTAAAGAGCACTCTCTACAAGTTTGGAGCAACTCGTTGGGTCACCTGATTTATTGCGATGCTCGGGGTCTTTGAAGTTAGCTGGCACCGGTAATCGTACCGATTTCATATTTTTTGCTATATTTCTAATCAAAGTTTCATTTTCATGACACATGTCAATAATTTTTTTGTGTTTTTTTGGTGACATTTTTTACGTGTATGATCGTTTAGTATAAACAATGAAAAGCTACTAGCACTATAGTTTAAAAACTTTTTTCTTATAGAAATGTTTTTACAGTAAACAAACTCAAAAAAAATATAAAATAGTGTTAAACTAGACAGTAACATGACTAATCATGAGATAATTTAAAAGCTTATACGCCGCAATAGTGTAAACACTATTGCATGTTGGCGGAACGCCAGCAGTGTATGGATATTATTCATGTAATTACTTTTAAGGCTGTTAGTGAAAAAACAGAACCCGCATAACAGAATAGGTATAAAGAATATAGTGTTAAGGCACTTCATCCTCTACTTTCTTCTCGATTTCGAGATATTGTGTGTTCAATGACTAATCTTTGTTTTCCCAAAAGTGAAAAAATGCAAATAATTTAAATATTATGATTCTCCTCAGTAAGGATTAAACTCACAGCCATCTTCTTTACCCAATACCTTATGGTTCTAAATTAGTGGATATTTGTGACATATTACTATTACGTAGGTACTCGTAACAACACTTCTAATATTACATACATCATATTTTACAATAATAACACACTTTTTTAATATGCGTAATATTAAAAAAACTTTGTCATTTCATTCAAAACCTGCTCGGCAGATTAGATAACATTTTTTAAAACTTTCACGCTGTATACCACACATAGCAGAGTAAGTGGGAACCTAGTGTCCAGACACTCCGTTCCCCATCACTCCGTTCTCCACGTTCCAACGAATACTCGAAGCATTGCACCTTAAGCGGTAAAATTCACCGCCGCACTTTGACTCGTCACCAGAGCGAGGAAATAATTATTAATTAATATTTAATTCATTCCCACTCATGGAAATGGAACCCACTACGTCGCGTTTACAATTGCACTCTTATGCCACATCGGCCTCTAGCTCAACTCTAAGGCTAGATAATAGGTTTCTTGTTGTAAATAGTTATTATAAGTTAAATAGAAGAAATTCTGTTCTAGACTAGATATTATTCCCCATTTGTGTAGCTCGTTTTATTCGTAATAACGTTTCATATTCATACCACTGTTATATCTTCCAATTTAAAGAGCAGTTTAAGTGCACTGAGATAAAGCTAGGTTAGAAATATTGACTCTAATTATAACATTTGTAATACCAAAGTTTTGAAATGAATATTTCGTAATAGCATATTTGTTTCTAAATTGTATCTTTTTTTAATGATATGATTTATCTTAATTTATTAACTTAATTAAAAAAATCTCAATTATATACTATAGGTTTAAAAATCTATTATTTACTCCAGTCTTAACTAAATATGTACAAATTGTCATGAAGGTCTAGGATTTTTTTTTCCCTTCAATATACCTCGCATACTTGCATGCTTTTTTAATTATTATTTTTATCATTTGTTATATTTTAAAGTTTTTTCTTTTTTTTTTTTGTAATTGAACTCATTTTGATCATACTAATTTATGAATGGATGCTTGTTAGGCGGGCGTTAATAACTGCCACACAGTTTGCAACTAATGCGGTTATTATCGTTATAAATTGTTTTTTTTTTTTGTAATTTTGTTTATGAATAAATTATAATTATAACCTCAATTATAGAAAGAAATGGATAGATACTGAGGTCCCCTACCTATAAACTACCTGTATACATATTAAATCACATAAAACAACTATAGCCATCACGACTGGAACACGTCTAATATATTTATAATATAACAAAAAGTATGAATAAATCCTACAAACTCTGATAAGAACGACATCTTATTTCCATAACCACATTCTACACTAGCACTAACCAAGATATATGTTACCTCAGGATAAAGCCAGCAGATATTATTACATGCAAAATGAAATCGGTGAATCCATCTAAAGTGACAAAGACTTACAGTGATCCACCTTTAATATACTTGAAGCATGTACCATTATAAGATATAGAGTCGCAATAGTGCATTCTTAAGTAACATGAACTATAATAATCTGTCTATACCAGACATTGTAAGCATTTAGTACTTTTATATGAAAAGCTGTAAAATAAAAACGTGGAAAACTTTTTTTTTATGTTAGTTGTTAAAGGTGTTGGGTAATAGTGATTTTCAAAATATTATTATATTATAATTATGAACCTAAGTATTATAGCTGTTAATCTTCTAGCGGACCTTGGCTACGAAAATTTGAAATAATATATCAATGTTAGTTCAAGTCTAATCTAATTTATTGTTTTTAATGTAATACAAACATTGATTTTAAATTTACACGTATAAAATCCGTTTCTTACTTTACAGATTTAAAAATCCAATGTTGGAGTAATAAAAATAAAGAATAAGGTGTGAATTTTATTGCCTTTGATCTCTTTCACAGGTCAAATGGAATAAAGTGCAGTTACCAGAGTTGGATGGCAAACAAAGTTCTGACAGAAACCTAAAATCAAAAGCTGTTTGGCATTCACACTCCAATATGTATTACAAAGAAGCGATATGTCTATATGAAACGTGTACTCAATGATACCAAGACAAGAAAAATAAAAAATAAAAAATTAATATTGTATTATATAGAAATAGCATTTTATTATATAAAGTAGGGTGAGAAAAATTCCGTGATTCAAATTACACCTAATAAGATTATACATATTATTTAAAACAGCTATAAGCTAAATATAACTGAATATATAAACATATTTTTCATTATTATAAGTCTGCGTAGAGAATAAAATATGTTACATTGCCACGTCAGTCTATTATAACATAGATTTAAAACACTTATTACTGAGACCGTTGCCATACTGAGGCCGGGTGGCACAGGTGTGACTATAAACGCGACGGTTGTGGGTTCTATTCCCACTCGGGGAAATGAAATATTTAATATTTTGATTTACTTGTTCTGATAACGAGACAAACTACGGCGTTGAGTCCCGCCACTCGACACGCTGTGCTTCAGAATTCCCCGGAAAGTGGATAACGGAAGTATTTTAATGATAACCAGGTAAGGTAACCAGGTCCTTCTGGCTACCCTGCTATGTGCAGCATACAGCGTCCTACTGAGTGTATTTGTGTGTATCATGTTACTTAATGTAACTTGAACCGTGGTAACTAGAACACCCACGAAGCACCGCTATTGAAAATAGGTAAAATTTCCAATACAATATTCGCTCCTCGAATACTTTCCACAAGTTTCGCTTTTCAAGTGGAGATAGTCATTAAACGAACAAGAAGTTGATTGCAAGAATTTATGCAATATAAGAAGTGTGTATCAGAAAGTTGCATCTATAACTTTGACGGTAACGTTGCGAGCTTTGTCTAAATATTGTTAAAACTTTTCACGGCTTTGTTTCAAGAAAATTCAATATTGAGGGAAATTTTCTCATACAAAATATTATTCGACAAAATTGAGATGTTCGTTATAAATTATCTTAGGTACTTGTCACACACTGAACTCTGCTATTTGACGAGAGGCTGTGATAAAACGTTTTTGTTTTTTCTTAGCTTAAATGATTGCCTCATTCGTCTCTACTGTTTTTGTATATTGCTGTAGGGACCATTGATCTTATGTTATACCACTTGTATATAGCTTATATTTAACTCAAAATAGAAAGAAAAGTGTTTTTGTTAAATTAATTTTAAAAAATCATTTATCTATATATATATAAAAGGACTTGTCCTCACTGACTGAGGTAAGACGCACGCACAGCCGTAACCGCTGTGCGTAGAAACGTGGAATTTGGACAAAAGTTTACTTTCGTAATCTGGACATCCACTAAGAAGGGATTTTGAAAAATTTTAACCCTAAAGGGGTGAAATAGGGGTTCAAAATTTGTATGGTAAAAAAATTAAATCGGCACCGATTTTTATAAAATTTGAAATTTAGTTTTTAAAAGTATTTAATTGAATACGTGTTTCATCGTTTTCTAGAATTCTCCCTCTAAGGGTGTAAATAAGGGGTTGAAAGTTTGTATAGGTTTTTTTTAAATGGTCACCCATTTTTATAAAATTTGAAATTCAGACTCTTAAACGTATATAATTAAACACATGTTTCATGGTTTTCTAGAATTCACCCCCTAAGGGTGCAAATAAGGGGTTGAAAGTTTGTATGGGAAAATTCTGAAATCGCCACCGATTTTTATAAAATTTAAAATTTAGACTCTTAAAAATATTTCATTGAACACATGTTTCATGGGTTATTAGAATTCACCCTTAAATACGCAAGCGAAGCTGCGCGCGTCCGCTAGTTCACATATAAAAGATATATAGATTTTTTTACATGTAAAGCGTACGTACATAGTTCCTAAATATTACAAATAGTTCTAATATTAAAAAAATAATTAAAAATGATCACTAAAAGTGATCCTTTCACCGCCAATTTTTTTTTTAAATTAAACATGGCGTAGTACCATAAACCGTATCCTAAAGTAGCGCTACAAAAGTTTCGTATTTTTACTAAAATTGGTACAGCCGTACTGTCACGTTTGCATGCATTCGACAAAAAATATTTCGTTGCTCCATAGTTTGCGCCGATGACTGCACCTGTAATAGTTTTTTTATCACAGTGAACGCCGTTGTTTCGCCTAGCTGGATTCCAAAGAGACATATTTATAAAAAACATATAAAAAATATATGGACAATGGTTTTTACGCTGCAGTATCGGATGGCTCAATCGGGGAAGCTTATTTTTTTAAGGCTTGAATTCAATGATATTTATCTTTGCTCTATATATAATGTATCACGACAATAAAGTATTTTTTGTATTTATGTTTTACGTTACCCGGAGGATTCCACACAATAAGTAATTCGTCAAGAAATTAATTTGAAAGCTTTAGATTGTCTAACTAAAAAGGAGTTCATACATTTTAAATTATGTTTTCTCTGAAAAAAAAACTTAAAATCGACAACATTCTTTGACATATCTGAATGCAAAGTAATGTTCATATACATATGTATCAACTGGCAAAACGACGGCGAATGTAAATAGTTCATAAAGAAATTACGACTTACAAAATAAGCCCAGACTCACCTAGAAAAAATCATTATCTTTATACAGATATATATATTTAATAGTTTTTTTTATATGTATTGTAGTAGAAAGAGCTAAGAGTATCAAAAACTCGAAGTTTATACATTTTACATATAAGCAAAACATATATTTAAAATAAGAAGAATGTAACAGTATGAATTTTGAATTAAGAAAAAATGTCCACCTGAACATAAAAACCAATGAAACACTGGTAGCTTTATTTATCTTTTTTTTATTATTACAATTCCAGCATACAGATGACTGATTGATTCAATGTTATTGTTGAGCATTTTAGGCCAGTATTGAAAATCAAGGACAAATTTGTCACAATGTTGCCTTTTTGAAGCTCCGGATATCTATATATATAAAAGGACTTGTCCTCACTGACTGAGGTAAGACGCACGCACAGCCGTAACCGCTGATGGTAGAAACGTGAAATTTGGACAGATGTTTACTTTCGTAATCTGGACATCCACTAAGAAGGGATTTTGAAAAATTTTAACCCTAAAGGGGCGAAATAGGGGTTGAAAGTTTGTATGGAAAAAAATTTAAATATGCACCGATTTTTATAAAATTGTAAATTCAGACTCTTAAAATGATTTAATTGAACACGTGTTTCACGGTTTTTTAGAATTTACCCCCTAAGGGTGCCAATAAAGGGTTGAAAGTTCGTATGGAAAAATCTTTAAATCGCCATCGCTTTTTATAAAATTTGAAATTTAGACTCTTAAAAATATTTCATTGAATACATGTTTCGTGGTTTATTTTAATTCATCCCCTAGGGATGCAAATAAGGGGTTGAAAGTTCGTATGGAAAAATTTTTAAATCGCCACCGATTTTTATAAAATTTGATATTTAGACTCTTAAAAATATTTAATTGAACATCTGCTTCATGGTTTTCTAGAAATCAGCTCCTAAGGGTGCATATAAGGGGTTGAAAGTTTGTATGGAAAAATCTTTAAATCACCACCGATTTTTATAAAATTTGAAATTTAAACTCTTAAAAATATTTCATTGAAAACATGTTTCATGGGTTATTAGAATTCACCCCTAAATACACAAGCGAAGCTGTGCGCGTCCGCTAGTATATATATATAGTATTTCGTTATAAAATATATTTATTAAATAGGGACGCTATATATAAATACAAACAAAAAAAAATCTGAACATTTATGTTGAAACATACCAATTCATTTATTGATTTGGTATTTCCTGAATAAAACAATCTTCTTCTATCAAGTTTTATCTGCATACTCGCTTAGGTTAGTAGATACTAGACTAGTAAGTGGATATATTAAATGAAACGCGGCCACCATTCAAGATAGAATTGGTAGCAAATTGGATTTTCGCGATATCATTTTGAAGTAAAGAAAATAGTACTTGGTTATAGAAAAGTCCATTCCACACAAATCATGTAAAGCTTTGCCATTATAAGTGACACATCAACTGGATCTTTTGAAATTACGAATGCTCACAGATATCAGAAAAACAGGTTTATTAATGTTTTATATCTTTGTCAACATAATACGGCTTATGAAAATCATATTTTGTATTGATTAATAAATTGTATGCTGGATTAACCCTAAAACACCTACCACATATTTATACAGTTCAGGATTCGATAATGGTCCTACAAAAACGATTCTTTCTTTTATAATGATTATACTATCGACCGGAAGTGTGGTCTAGACCGAGAAATTGGATATATTTTAGTCAGAGATATATTCTAAAATAAACACTACTAATGATAGAAAATTACTGCAAAATTTTGTTAATTATCTATTACAATTCACTAATGAACTTTATTGTTCCATTTTTTGAATCCAACATAAGTAAGAGTTCACATCACCACATGGTTTGTTTTCGTCGTCTGACATATTCTGTTTCAACCAGCTCTTCATAGTGAAATCTCCCAGAGAAATTATGATTAAAACTACTAAAAAAAATTTAAAAAAAAATGGTAAAATTTATACAACAAAAAACACAATACGATCAAGCATTTTGTAAGAACTCTCTCAGAACTATAGCGATAATTTTTTACTGGCCTAAGAGACATACTCGCCCACTTAGAACGTCGCCAAATGGCTACAAGACAGTTAGGGGTGCGGCGAAACGAATGCAAATATTAATACGAAATTAAGGTAAAAACATTCCTTAATATTAATTCGTTGAGATATAGTAAATAGGTAGTTAAGGGTTAAGGTTTATTATTAAATTAATATTGATTTATTTATTTACGTGGTTTTCGACTTCACTTGTCTACATTTAGTATTATGTAAGGACGTAAAATTGGTTTCGTACGTAATTCGGCCTAGTAAACAATGCAGGCCAAATAGCCAGCTATGAAATTTGAAATATAGCATACGTGATAGCTTATTTTGTTTATATTTTAAACATATATTTTTATAATTTCAGTTCTGTTCCTTATATAACAGTTTTAGGGCAATATCACGTTGTCAGGAGATAGCATACGTCGTCTTCCCTTTTTCACTATTTCCATGAACACTGTGAAGTAAGGAATGAGCTCATATTGTTATACCAGTATGCATAATTATATAATAATGCTATTATATTTGCAAAGCTACATTCATATTAATTACTATTGCAACTCATGAAATCAATAAATTTGTTAATACATAATCAACCATTGGTTTGTTAGTTCCACTTATTACTTTATAAATATTGACGATAGAATAAAATGACAATATTTTATAACATTACTAGTGGACCCGGACGCGGCTACGCCTGCTTCAACTATAAGAATATTTATTAAATATATTCATGAAATTATTTTCAATTTTCAATAGAATTAGTAAGAAAATATAAGCTTTAATAATCAAAAAGAATAATAAGTAGAGACATATTATTAGAAAAAATTATCTGAGTTATAGAAATGAACCAACAAAAGGATTAAAAGTGACTAAAGGATAGGTATTATTAATATTAGAAAAAGTACCTAAAGTTTTCCGTGCGTGCGTACATAGATATCGACTCTACGAAATAACTAAACATTTCTCTCTATTAAGTAGGATAATTTTAGCGGGCAATATCAAATAAAATAAGAAAAGAACCAAAGTGTAGCTTAAATTAATTATAAACAGCAAATAATTACAGAAACATTTACAATAGTTCGAAAATGTATGAAAATTTATAAAACCGTCAATGTCATCTGCCTGTTCGCGTCGGTCATACTATGGCGCCCGTAAGCTAGGTCATTTGGAATCAGTGACATCTCCTTAATTATTTATTAGAATGCTATACAGTAAACTATAATTTCAATCTAGATAAAATGCTAAAAATGACTATTCATAAGGATGAATATCAAAATGTCGCGGTAACGGTTGCGTAGCGACGCGACGGTTGTTATTAAGATGGCAGAATAAATTGCATGTCAAATTAGAAAGTACTTTAAAATATATTAGTTTATATGTGTAATGTAATGTTATATAGCCTATAGCACTTCTGAAGAATGCAGCTTTCATACAAAACAAAAACAATGAAAATCGGACCAGTAGATCCAGAGATCTTAGCGTTCAAACAAACAAACAAACAAACAAACAAACTCTTCCGCTTTATTATATTAGTATAGATATAGATTAGTATAGATAATATAATATACAAACTTGACTAATTTGACTTAATAATATCTTGCCAAATTTAATCAGTCAATAAAATGCATCAAATTTCCTATTACAATAGATAATAGCACGATCGTTCAGATATAGGAGGGTTATATTAACGTAACAGAACTAATATCAATAACAAGCATAGCAGCACATCACACAAATTTATTACGCTATAAAGTCATAAAGTTGATTTCGTTCACACTTAGCAAAACAATGCGAGTGCCAACGGACCAACAATGGGTTAATGCCTTTTTGTTTATGATATTTATGAGGATATTTTTATTATCAGCCGGATCCAAGTGCGGATGGATCGTTTGTTTGATAAATCAATATCATGAACAAAAAAAAGTGTTGTTTTGGTCAAAATAAATATTAGATCGGTTTAGCCTTTTGGTTTTAAGTTTAAAATTGCTTCGAGCCAGAGTTACAGCGGTGGTAATTGAATAAAATGAAAAACATGTATATATTTTAATAATATAATTATTTATAGTGGTAGAATGATTGTAATTAATTTCAAATAGTAAAGGAAAGCAATGACTGACTTTGCTCTCTATTTTAATTGTAAGAAGACGAGACTTTATATAACTTTATTATTCTTGGTCGATCTGAAACTCTGCACTCAAGCGAGTGCAGAGTTTCTGTTGTTTGAAACATGAGAGTCAATCACTTTATTATAATAAAAGTAATATTAAAAAAATATCATCCAGTGAGGCTGTCGTCGCGCATTGTCACAACCATGTGATTGTAATGCGAGAGTTGTTGGTTCGATTGCCGATCGGGAGAGTGAATTATAATTAATTAATATTATCATTTCTTCCCTCTGGTACCAAGGCAAAAGGCACAGAGTTGAATTCCGTCACTCAACACACTATGGCTCGAATAATCGGTGGAAAGTGGGAAATAGTCTGAAAGTTCCGTCTCCAGGGTGCCCTGGAGTTTCTCCTAGGGCACCCGCAGCCTCGATGACTTTCAGGAGGATCACCCTGATCCTCCCGCAGTAGCTCCTCTAGGGTAGAGGGAGTTGAAGATGCGCAAAATGCCTTCTCCTACCCCCTGGCCTGTGTCGGCGGAGCGAGTCTGCGTTAGAGCTGGACTCTCGCATCCGCTCCGCGACCTCCATCAGTGCGATAAATGATTTGCAGAAGGAGACCATTGCAAACCAGTTCCTCTCACTGCTCAGCATGGCCCCCACCACACTGGTCAGTAAAAGGCCCCTACCCACTACAGCCATCAAGGCATGGCGTTGTGGGTAGAAAGCAAGGTATCCAGACAGAGAGTGGTGTGCCGAGTCAACAGAGGCATCATACTCGTGGCACACCGGCGACATTTCCCGACGTGCAATCTGATGCAAGTATTTGCCGTGCCCCGTCAGTACCTGCACCAGCCTGAACGTCAGGACTTCAAAGTCTCTTCTAACCCGACGCTCAAGGTGGGGGCGGAATCGTCTGCCTACCCTGCTACATAAGGAATACAGTGTGAAACAAAAAAAATTGCGTCATCTCTTAATGCCGGTTTACAACATGTCCAATTTAGGCTTTGTACATCCAGTAGTTTTAGTTACATGTTGTCTATCAGAGCCACTCAGTAACGGAACTTCATTCAGCAACAGAACACTTTAAAAAAATAAAATCAATCAGCTTCGGGCTGTATTCCACACACAGCAGGGTAGGCAGAGGGAACATAGTGTTAACACACTCCGTTCCCCACTTTCTGTCGAATTCTGGAGGCATTGCGTGTTTAGTGGCAGAACTTAACGCCGCGCTTTTGCCTCCAGAGCGAAGAAGCCGGAACACATATTTAATAAAATACATAATAAAAAATACCTGATATTTTTTTGTAATTAAAAAATTAACGGTTAATTGGCATGATATATTTAATTCTATGGATTCCGTGGAATGATTATGAATATACTATATATTTTTAATCACAATAGTTTTCTATACTTTTGGATTCGATTACAAATAATAAAATCAAAGAGCACGACGCCTAACGACAATACTAATACAAGCTTGGTAAAACATTAACAGCTCGAGGTAATGCCTGAAGCATGTAAAACGAACTTGTATTCGCTGAACAGATATTTCACTTTGCATCGCTCCATTGTATAACAAATTGAATTGAATCGAACTATATACTCTACATATATATGTGTTCGTAATAAAAGATAGGTTAATATTTATGTGTCAATCAAGATAATAAAATGAATATTGCTTCCGACACAGATATGGGAAAAATGAATTTAATATAATATGAAAGTATACACTTATATAGTAACTTAGTGGTTGTATGGTGATTGTGGATTCAAATTACTAAGAGTTGTGGAAATATTTAATTTTAAATAACAAAAAATCTAGGCCAATCGTGGTACAAGATGTGACTGTAAACACGAAAGGCGAGCGAAGCGTTTTTACACAAGGTTCCCTCTGCCTACCCTGATGTGTACGGGATACAACGTGATTAAACACGATGAAATTTCAAAGATTTTTGAATAATACAAAAAATTACTATTTGAAGATGTACGCAATAAACGACTCACAAACATTTGCTTTATCAACTTCGACATCAAGTTAATCCTATCGATTTACATCTCAAGCAGCTTATGTCGATTTGACCAAATAGAATATATTTAACATTATTTCCGAAGTGTTTCTGCGAATTCCTTTATTTAATTTCATTTGTGTTTATCGAAACGTTGCGTATTGGCACTCTAAATCCTTTTGTTCTTCTTGTATGGTAAAAGCTTAAATAATACTCTACTATTTATATATTTTTCTATTTATTCGTCAGAATTTTATTTTTTACTGAAATTTAAATACATACAGTTCATAAATATATAATATATAAATATAAATGTTTAAAATATGTTTAAAAAAACAATATAAATATAGAAGTTTTCTATTTACGGTGTATATAAAATTGTATATCAGTTTTATTTATAGTAAATTAATTATATAGCTTATATTATGATTTTATATTATTATTTTAATATGTTGCACCTTTTGTCAATACTAAATTGTATAACTTAATAGTGGTAGCAGTATTGTAAAATTAGCATTTTAGAAATTAAACTCTACTTTTATTTATATCTTTAGAAAAACTGTACGAGTCATAGAAACTATGAAAGAAAAATAAGATAGATAAGTAAAACTTAATTTATTTTTTGGAAAGAAGTATTTTAATACTAGGTTTCCTCTCCCTCCTTGCTATCTCTGGGGTAGAGCGTGAAACAAGTCTAATAATATTGTTATAAATTAATTGAAATCGTTAAGTTTCAAACGATAACAGATATTAGTTTATATTATGTAAATATTATTTAGAAAAGGCAAAAGGTCAAGGCGGAAACGATAAATTTACGAATCAGGCCGCACTTCCATGTTATTTGGGATTTCTGAAAATTATCTAAAATATCAATAGACGCTGATTTTACGAAGTTAGTGACACTATTGAAATATTTTTATATATATATTTTTTACTTAGATATATAAAGGGTGATTGCTAGATACACAAACTAGTACACGTGACAAAGGAGGTAATTTTCAACAATTTTTACCCTGTAGCGTGATCCGAATTTCTACTATTTTCAAAATATTTGCTACTTAATGCTTGTAAAAAATATTTTGTTTTTACACTGATTATTGATATTTTTACATTCTCAATAACACTTTCAGAAACTATGGAACATTTTATTCTGTAAATATGATATTTATAAATATTAAATTATCAATATCTCAAAACCGGTAAATTTCGGACCATTCTTATATCGATTGAAAGTCACCTCTATCACCTTTAACAGTTTGTCTATCGATATACCATCGTTACATACATTGTTACATATTACAAAATACAAAGTATTTGTCAGCTTCACGCTGTATCCCGCACACAGCAAGGTAGGTTGAGGGAACCTAATGTTAAGACACTCCGTTCCCCACTTTCTGCCGATTTCTGGAGGCTTTGCGTGTTGAGTTGCAGAACTCAACGCCGCGCCAACACCAGAGCGAAGAAATGGAAATATAAACGTAAATAAATATGTCACTTCCTCGAGTGGGGATCGAACCCACAAACGTCGCGTTACAGTCACACCCTTGCACCCTGCGCCTCAATGGACTCTAAAAGCAAAGTACAAAATTCTACAAAATATTTGTATAATAGCTAAATACTAGTATGACATTATTTTTGAGGCTAACTTATATTAGTTTGCTATACTAACTTTCCATTGTATCACACTAACAGATATATATTGTGAAAAACATAAATATTAATTTTCATTTTCAAATCAAAATGGAAATTCATTGTTCTCTCTGTTTTCAAAGACGTAAGCCTTCTTATAGACTTACTTTACTTCATAGAGCTGAGATGTTCGAAGATACAAGGTAAGCACATCGTTTTACGTGTTTCCGCGGGCTGAGCTTTAGACAGCATCTCATAAATATTCGAATAAGAAATATATTTTTTTTCATTTTTGATACTATAAATAAAGAAGTTAAAATGAACAATAAAAAGTTATATTTAGATGTATTCTAAATACAAAAAATATAACGAAAGTTTTTCGTATGTTTACCTAATTTTATTAACTGCAAGCTTCATTACGACAAGACTACTTGAGAATCCGTTTACCACACTTATCTAATGTCAATATCTTTTCTACAATTTTTTTTTTGCAGCATTATTGCCTTAACCAGTCTGTCTTTTTCATTCTTACAATCGCGCTATCATTTGCATTCCATTCCACTGTACGAATCTTACTGCGATAATGCGATCACCAACTGAGCTTCTAACATATAATTTCTTCTGTAATTTCTCAGATAGGTACGCAATCTTATAGCATAGCAGAAATACATATATACATACAGCGCAATCTGCTATATAAGCTTGGGTAATATAGTGTAGGTGCACTTCCTTTTCACCGTAGCCAAAAACTCTGTTAGTATATAGTATTATCGTCATACGCTTTGCAACTGCGATTTGGAACCTATCGTCGTCATTCAAAATACTTTTTAGATTTATATAATTTCAGTAACTTGTTTTTGTTCTAGTTCACCTGATGGTAAGTAATCACCCCCGCCTGCTCTGCTGATGACCCCCATTTTCTTTTTGTTCATGTTTAGCCCAAGAATATTTAAATATAAATATTTGAACTGTTTCTTTTTTTAATTAAAAAAAATTACCCAGGTCAGTTTAACTTGCAATATCAAACAACCAGCATACAATATACATTTAAAAATTCAGTTCAAATTGTAAAGCTTAATTAAAACACTCATTGTGTTAAACATTTTAAACAATGTAAACATACATATATACACATGTAATAATTAATCAAACAAAAAAAACACCTCGCGTTAAACCGCTGTATGATTGGATCAAAATAATTGAAGTTCTTATTTATGCAATAATTACGCGGCTCGGCTTAACGTAAAATATATCGTGTGTGATCTGTAAAGATCAATTTAAATACTGTTACCCGAAATTGTGTATGGATTTAATGGAATTTTAAAATTATTAATGATTTAAGTTTCAAATAATTATCTTTGTCTAGCTTATAAGCTAGCTATAACTTAGAACATTGTCATTCTTAAGTTAACGTATTAAGAGTCATGCCGAAATGGGCAATAAAGTTTTCAAAACTTCTTTATGACAGTAATGTTAGTATATCAAGAAATATAAAATAAATGAAAAAAAAAACTCAATATTACTTACAGGAAATTACAGTAGTGTTCCCAAATTGGTTCAATGGCCGCATATGGAAATTAGATAGTGATACAGGAACTTTCAAAAACACGGACAGCGTTGGCTCGAAGAACTTCCACGAGATGCTATGCTATCTGATGAAGATTTTTTACGAACATCGTCTATTAGCGTAGGTGAAAGCGAAGTAGAACCAGAATCTGAATCAGAATCTGGATTCCAGAATTTCCCAGATCACAAATCGGACAACGAAAAGGCGTTGAGTGACCGAGAATGTACAGGTGACAACAAGCCCTCTTTTTATCTGGAAAGGGATAATTCTGGCAAATATAACGAAGAACCCCATCATTTATTCGGCCAGACTAAAAACTGCAATATTATAAAACAGTTACCGCTAGTCAAACTAATTGAGTCTCATAAAAGAGAACGACAGACACGGTTGAAAGTTCATCTGTGTGGCAAGTACTTAGAGTTTTGAGACTTTTCCGAAATTTTTAAGGATCGATGATAGGAGTGCACCGAAAAGGTCGGTGCCGAGAAAGTGTTACCAAAGAAGAGAACAAATTAAGCAATGTATTCACAAATTTTTCAATCATTTTAAATACAATATGCTGTAAGGTGGCCTCCACCAATATACTATGTTGGAAGGCGGTGGCAAAACAAAGCCTTATAGCCTTTTATTGCAAGTGATAATTATCGCGAGTACCTTTTCCTCCTGGCATTAATCCCGGTTATTGCCAGGGTCTGCCTACTCAACCTATTCCACTTTGCACGATCTTTTGCGTCCTCGGTGGTTAGACCATTGGATCTCATGTCCTGCATCACGACATCCAACCAGCGCTTCCTTGGGCGTCCGGGAGGTCGCGCCCCAGGAACTAGTATAGCAAGGCACTTGCGTCCGACATAGTTCTTAGGCCGGCGCGTAACGTGGCCAAACCATCTCAGGCGACTCTCTTGGAGCTTATCCGCTACGTCACGGACCCCAAGACTACCTCGAATGAATGTCACGTATGGGCTCAGTACGCGTTACGCCGCACATCCACCTCAGCATCTTCATTTCCGTGACGTGAAGCTCCTAAGTGTGCCGAGATAGTGCTGGCCAACATTCGCTGCCGTATAAAAGAACCGGTCGGACGATGCTCTTGTATATCAGCCCCTTGAGCTTGGGCGGTATTCTGCGGTCGCAGACCACACCAGTGACCTCCTGCCATTTGACCCAGGCAGCGCTTATCCGGCCATTGACATCGTGATCGATGCCTCCAGACTCGTGCATAACGGATCCAAGGTACCTAAACTTCTCCGACTTAACGGCTGGCTCAGGACCTATAAGGATGGTGCTCGAGTCCCGGCTCCCGCAGGCCATGTACTCTGTCTTTGACACATTTAGTTTAAGACCGCCGTTCTCAAGCGTACCCTTCCAGAGGTTCACTTTAAGCTCCAGCGTCAGTCGGTTCTCGGCGATGAGTGCTATGTCGTCGGCATACATCATCAGCCATGGAGGCTGGTCCTGGATGTGAGCCGAGACAGTATCGAGCACTACATTGAACAAGAACGAACTAAGAGCCGAGCCCTGGTGAACCCCCACTGTAATCGGGAAGGGTCTAGTGTCGCCAAGAGCAGTCCTAACCATAGAAGCGGAATCGGAATCGGAAAGAAAATAATTATCGCGAGTACCCTACAGTTAAATATATTGACTAAGTAAGAAGCGATACCCAATATGTCATTTTATTTTAACACTAGTGAACCCGAACGCGGCTACGCCCGCTTGAACTATACGAATATTTATTAAATATATTTATAAAATTATTTTCAGTTTTCAATAGAGAGATGCGTTAAGCAAGCTCATTTTACGTAAAAGACAGACAGACAGAGTTACTTTCGAATCTATAATATAAGTATGGATTATCTATATATTTATGTACATGTTAAGAGTTCATAAGCCACCGGAAAATGGTTTTTCATATATAAAATATGAAGTAAACTGAAGTACTAGCTAGCACTGTGGATTTAGTAAAATGAATTTACCGGTAGCTTTTATGAAATGTAAGTTTTAATTATCCCTTTATATTATAACATACATCAAAAGTGACGTTCTATTTTGAGCGAAGTTGAAAGTGAGCAACAAAGTATAAAAGGAAATTCATATTTTAAAATTTTTAATTTTACTTTTCCTAGTTTTGTTATGTTTATATATAATATATTTTTTTTAAAATGAAGGTCAACAAAAAATCAAATTCAAATATCGAAGAAAAGTCTTTTGTAATTACTTTATAAAAAAAAGCTTCTTGCTATTCTGCTTTGTTATTAATAATGTTATTCTCAAAAATACATATTAACAATTATTTGTTTTTAAACGCTATAATTTAAAAATTTTAGAAATATATAAAATGAAAATTACTCCTTATAACTAACTAAAAGACTAATTAAAAACTTCTATTATTTTCTTTGTTTCAGCTTCACACTGTATCCCGCATATAGCGGGATAGGAAAGTCGGTTGGTGGGGTTTCAGTTGAAACACCATTAATCAATTAGATCAGAATGAATTTTGTCCATATGGACAAAAAACATTTCGTATATATACGAAACAGCAATTGATTTTAATTTAGAACCAATTTTAAACTGCCAATTTACTTTCGGAATGAAAATATAATGAGATTCCATAAAATTGTAAATATAGTCATTATTTTCAATGATAATTAATATTATGCTTGTTTTATGTTGAAATTTAAAATTCAACACTTTATGATGGTCGTGTTTTAAAAATTTGACGTTGTATTTTAAAAATATATATATATATATTAAATATTATATGCCGCACGCTATTGAATTGGAGTGAACTTTATACATATGAAACTTGTAACTGGCAATCAAAGACACTACGCTCTCCGTTTATTACTTACGCTGTTATTACGTCGCCTTTACCGCTCTACGCTAAGCTTAAAAGACCAGTGTGTCAAAAATATTGCTTCTTTTTCGATACAATTAAGGTTATTCCTTCTTATCCTAAAAAAGATAAAAAAGATACGCCAAAAGACTCATAACAATCAGTTTACTAATAAAATATAATAAGCAATATGCAGATAGATCCCATTGTTTTAGTTTGCTGAGATTTTGGCGACTACCATAACTCTAGATATCAGACCGCTACAATCATTCGGGTAATTAAATACGTTACGTTCAGACCTACCTACATCCATACCTCCATACCTATATTATAAATTCGAAAGTAACTCTGTCTGTCTGTCTGTCTGTCTGTCTGTCTGTCTTTTCCGCAATCAGGGCCAAACCGCTAATTTAATTGTGATAAAATACACATATAGAGATACTTGAGGGTCTCGGGATGAACATAGGATACTTTTTTCTCATATTTGTAATATTATCGATATATACCAATATATTAAAATACTTATTAATTTGACATGCAATTTATTCCGCCATATTAATAACAACCGTCGCTATGCGACCGTTGCTAAGCAACGATTTGCAAAGTTTGTTGTTAGAAAACGTCACCCAAAATGAGCTTGCTTATCGCATCTCTCTATTGAAAACTGAAAATAAGTTCATAAATATATTTAATAAATATTCGTATAGTCCAAGCGGGCGTAGCCGCGTTCGGGTCCACTAGTACGAATATATATTATATATATATATGTAGTACTTAACATTTTGTTACGCAAGCACTGCCTGATACGGGAGTGCATCGCCGTGTAAATAATAGGGTAAGAGCGTTTTCATTTACCGTAATGAATTATACTCGTAGCACTTAACTGACGTTGCGGCATTCCATAATTCATACGTGTACCATGGACTTTTATGGATTTCTTCGGGATATGGCCGTTGCAAAAATTTTGCGTTCACAACTGGGCTTTTTTATGATATTTTTTTTTGTTTTTAATGATTTTTTTTCAATTAAATGGAATGAAATATGTGCATTACTTTTATTTTTACTAGCTTTGACATCTATCATTGTTTTATTAGATTTGGTTCTTTGTGCGTTTTAAATTTTAACGGAATAATTTAATTTTTAACTTTTACATCTTCACCCTTTTTCCCAAATACCCAACACGTAACAAGACTAAACATGTGTCAAGACAGAGAGTCTTGACTATTTTCCACTTTCTACCCGAATTCGATTCGTTGGGTCTCTCTCATCTTCTTCTACTATCTCTATCTTTTATAATTATAATAAGAGGCAACTTTTTCTGTAGAATCAGACTCGAAATTGGAGACGGGACGTCTTACCACCAAGTTGCCTCTGCCTATCCTGTATTTTAGTTAAATATATCAATTCCTCCACAATGATGCTTTATTAGCCTAGTATAACCGGAGCGTCCTAATTCAGCTATATTGTTTTGAGTCCTTGTTTAGTTTTACTTCTCATATATAGTATAGAAAATATTATGAAAGTATGTATTATAGAGGAAACGAAATATTTACTTAAATTTATATTTCCGTTTCTTCGCTCTGGTATCGAGGCAAACGCGCGGCGTTCAGTTCCGCCACTCAACACGCAATGCTTCCAGAATTCGGTGGAAAATAGTAAGACGGAGTGTGCTAATACTATATTCCCTCTGCCTACCCTGCTGTGTGCAGGATACAGCGTGAAGTTGATTTTTTAATTATTTTTTTTTAATTCATTATAGATTAAAACGTAATTGAACAAGATATCAAATAAATAATAAAATTAACTTAAAAGACTACTGTGTGTGTGTCTATGTGTGTCGTTGTGCGCGTGTGTATGTGTGTGTGTTAAAGTAACTTTAATTGAAATTTATTGAATATAATAAAAATCATTTAAAAAAACTATTCTATGAGTGTGCGCATGTTTGCGCGCCCATTTATGCGCATGTGTGCGCTCGCACGTGTGTTTGTGTGCGTATTCTAAGGTAACTTTGATTGAAAAAAAATTAGATAGAGTGGAAAGCTCATACTAAATTAAAATATTGAAATCAATTAAAATATGTTGGATATATGTCAAAAATGTGTTACATTTCAATATAAATTGACGCTAGGATATCAATTATATTATAAGAATCATTATTATTTATGATAATATAAAAAAAATAAAAATAAATAAATAAAAAATAAATATTACGTTCACAACAATTAGGTATTCCTGTTAAAAAACCCGGAAAGTGTTGAAAATAAAAGCTGACATGGCTTTAAGTGCAGTTAAAAAACACTACGTCGATGTATTGGAAATATTTTGAAACGCCCAGAGCTTTTATCCCACTTGATTTTAACGACGAGCGAGACGGACGCTGTGAGAGGGAAAGAGAAGATCGATAGCGTTCCCGACCGCAAAGACATTAGGTGAGAGCGAGACGGCAACAAAACACTTCACTTAATACGCGAAATAAGAAAAATGTCTAAGGATAGAAAATAAGCTTAAATTATAAATTAAACCTTATATAAAACAACTTGATATAAAAAAATGAATCATAATTATAAAATAATAACATAATAATAATCAAAGTAATACTAAAACTTACCGAGAGCGATCTTTTCGACTGGGAACGACTGCGCCGACACCCCGACGATTGAAAACAATACGCCGGCTGTAGCCAAAACGTGTATTTTCCAAGTCATATTTGTTATTTTATTCATATTTTACTCAAAAGTCTCATATAGCAACATCACAGTATATGAATATTGGAGAACGCGACAGTATTTACGAGATATTTCGTGTGAATATCAAAGAGGATGAATCGGATGCTGCGTGCAAACCTGTGACTTAGGGGCGACTGATGGCTCACAGGGTGTAGCGTGGGCGCGGGGCCCCCCGCACCCCACACGCTTCTACTTGCCACTGCTTACAATATATTTTTTTTTATCTTATCACTTCAGCTTGTAATAATAGGGATTGATTAATCTTTATTAGGCTTATTTTTAAAGCTGTTTTTAGACGTTTCATTTATGGTTTTTGTAAAATGTGTACTGATGAAAAATATAATTGGTTTTTTATTATTTTTTATGGCACTATAATAATACTAATAAAAATATGTCGTATAGCTACAAAAATTTTAAAAGTCAAATATTTAGAAGTCAATAATTTTAGAAGATAATTAAATTCTTGATAGTAAATTTATTTTAAATTAATTTATTAATCATATTTAAATGTATGATTTGCTTGCAAATATCAGTGGGTGTACCTACTTTATAAAGAAATAAAAAAAAATAACATGATTATTACTATCAAAAATAAATATTTATCAAAAATAAATAAATATTTATAACCCCTAAAAATTAAAGAATACATTATATTGTTTTACTTTTTGCTCTTGGCCGCCAAATTTATTTGATATCAAATATACTTTGCAATTTCAAATACGGTTAGGTTGGAATATTTATTCAACGATAAGTATCTACTACCCGCCCGCCCTAATTAGAAAGCTTTGTCATTATTGTAAGTCTCACTTCATGGCTTTATTAAACGATAATTTGGTGTCCTTCATATTTAAAACTATTTATTAAAAAGTTATTTATTTTTTACTAATCATATAGTGGTCTCCAGAAAAATGCTATACTACTGCTTAATACTTCTATACAAATTCCCAAATATCTGGGTGTGAAATGGATAGGTCCTGAGGCCCCCTACTCATAAGCAATTGTTGATCCGTAGATCTCGTAGTAGATAGTTAGGTATTTTTATTTTTATTTAATATTGTTATTTTAATTTTTTTATTTTTTTGGTTATTCTATAATAGATTTTCATTATCAGTTTTATTCCCATAGTTCTACTACCTTCCGTCTTTGACTTTGTATGTGTATAAATTTGCATATAGATTCATAATCAGTTAATGTGACCTCTCTTCTCTCAGCTCCACAGCCTAAATCCTAGCTATTGAATCTGCATGTATTGAAATGAGGCTTAATTCCATTAGGAGTATAATGCTAATATCTACAATAAAATAAAATTAATAAGAAATGGATAACCTACCTATTTTTCATCACATTTACTTATAGGCACATGGACTAAACCTGTAGTAATAACTTTTTTTTATGTACATTACAAGAATATGAAAATGGAGTTTAACTGATTCCCCAAACGCCTTTTATTTATATATTTACTAGTGAACCCGAACGCGGCTACGCCCGCTTGAACTATACGATATATTTCATTATTAAATATATATAAATATATTTATTAAATATATTTATAAAATTATTTTCAGTTTTCAATAGAGAGACGTGTTAAGCAAGCTCATTTTGCGTGACGTTTTCTAACGACAAACTTTACAAATCGTTGCTTGGCAACGGTTGTTATTAACATGGCGGAATAAATTGTATGTCAAATTAATAAATATTTTAATACATTGGTATATATCGAAAATATTACAAATATGAGAAAAAAAAAGTATCCTATGTTCATCCCGGGACCCTCAAGTATCTCCATATGAGTATTTTATGACAATTAAATTAGCGGTTTGGTCCTGATTACGTAAAAGACAGACAGACAGACAGACAGACAGACAGACTTATTTTCGAATTTATAATATAGGTATGGATTAAATAATGCTTTGGCTCATGATGTGTCTAGTGAGCGTTAACCTTCTAAAAAATTTTTAAAGATTTTAGGTTAAATCTTTTTGTAGTCCCATAAATACTAGTATTTTTTACCTAAAACAGGGTACATTCTACAAATCTATAGTATAATTATAGAATTTAAACGTTAATTAATCTCAAGATTAAAGTTAAAGGTGTAACTCCGTCTTATTTCCTCTTTAAGATCCTACTAAATTTGCATTTTACGCACTTCAAACTACGAGTTGAGGCAATCTTGTTTCATTGGCCTTCCTAAAGTAGCGATCAAAATCAAACTTGCCGAAATTTGCAATGGTAATATCTTTTTCTTTCCCCTTGAGAATTTAAGAAATAACGAATGGATCTTTAATTGCTTCAGCGCGTATAAAAATGACGTTTGTGCTTATAAAAAATAAATGTCTTGCCTAGAATTAAATTAATTGTAAAGATTTTTTTTTAATTACAAATTTTAAAAGAATTGTTTTTTTTATATTATCTTAGAAGTCTATTGCGTATTTAAGCGATTTAAAATGTATTATATTTTTTTACTATTTTTATATTTTATTGCTATTCATATAATATTTATAATCAATATGTAAATAAACTTTATTGAAACTTGAAATAAAAAAAACTGAACTTCAATTTATTTACTTACTTATATATTAGATAGAAACTGTAAAGTTTAAAATCCAATAGCAATATACCCCATATCGCATTTAGACTCATTATATTAATTATTAACTTATACATACAGATTATATCATTCCACCAGTTCATGTCTAATCATTGAAAATGTATATAAGTAATTGGATGGGATGATTCCATTCGATGAGTGATAGGATCATGAAATTGATTGCTACGGCAATGTACTCTATGATTTTATCAGTCAAACAAGATCTTTTGTTAGTGAAGCGTTACTATATATAGAGAGAGTGTATCTCTATCGACATATTAAGTGGGTGGGTGCCCATACCCCAAATGTGGGCTGGGTTATTATTGTGGACCTCTAAATCCCCATGTATGTTTAAAGATTTTTTGCATAACAGAAGATAGTTGAGAATTTCAGAATTTATTAAGTAAATAACATTTATTCTTTAAAAAAAATAGAAGTAATAGCCTAAGTTTTGAATCTGCGTTCAGATTTTTTTTTTTCACAAAATAGCTCACTAGATCTTATATGGCTTTATAAAAATGGAATATTATTGAAAAAATAAATATTTTTTAGAAAATTTAATTTTTAAGATATAATATAATTCTTTTTGAAAATGGGACAAGCAATATTTCTTTACTTTAAAGAAGGAGTGTGCAGTGCATATCAAGAAAATATTATAAACCTGGCTGCTCTAAATTATTTCTCATAATTGTCTGTCAGTATAATAGTATTCTAGTACAATTTCAGTATGATGACATTTTTCTTTTGTTGGTTTGTGTTTTAGTGTTTTGTTTTTAGCTTCACGCTGTATCTGGCACATAGGAGGGTAGAGAGGGTACCTGGGAACTTAAAGTTAGGAAATTCCGTTCCCATTAAGACACTTCTGTTCCCCACGTATGCCAATTAAATAATTTAATTTAAGACATGGTGACGAAGGCACTGCGTTCGACTGAAACCTTAGCAATGATTTATTTTTTATTTCTCTGCTCTAGAAATAACGTGGCGTTGAGTTCTGCCGCTTAATTTGCGTTGTTATGAATTTGAGCGGAAAGTGGAGAATGAAATATATTTACAGTAGGACCACTATGTCTACGGGAAAAGTCGACAAAAATAATTATATATGTATATTCAATCCATAAAAATAATTATATTCAACTTTAATAACTAATTAAACAAAATACGTTGTTAGGTTTATATTTATCTATGTCGATTGAAAAAAACATACGTAGTACACCAAAACAATTCAGTTCATTTTTAAATAAAATAATCGTGGTGGGTCGCTAGTTTAATAAAAAAACTTACTTCTATACGAAATATAAGAAGCTGGCGTGTACTTCATAAAATAATATATTTCTTTCCGCGGGATCGTCGAAGTTTGAGTAGAAATCTTGTTATCGCCTTTGAGCCCTTGCAAAATGTATACCTACTTTACAAGGTCAATTGGAGCGAATGTTTAAAGGAATCAATATCAAGGCAAAAGATGCTATTTAAAAAAGAGCCTCGTTTTATATTTTTTCCTTCATTCACCGTGGGACTTGGTAAAGTATTTTGGTACAATGTGTAAATGGTTCAATATATGTAGGTAATTTTAAGATTAAAAATAATATAAGTATATCACATGTACTTAAACCACCGAGAATCGAACCAACACTCATCGCACTTATAGCCAGGGTGACCTCAATATTTACCAATAATTTTAACAACACCTGGCCCCTGTCTATTCAAAATTCGACCTTATTACATTTTCAACGAACAGTGAAACACTAAAACGTTTGCAAGAACAATTAATGTAGCGTTGATTATTTTTAATTGTGCCATTTTGTATAATGCTCTTAGAATTTACTTTGTTTCTGCGACCTGTTACTGTCCAGGTAAGTTTTGCTTTATCATTCAACTAGCGGACGCACGCAGCTTCGCTTGCGTATTTAAGGGCGAATTCTAATAACCCATGAAACATGTGTTCAATGAAATATTTTTAAAAGTCTAAATTTCAAATTTTATAAAAATCTGTGGCGATTTAAAGAATTTTCCATACAAACTTTCAACCCCTTATTTGCACCATTAGGGGGTGAATTCTAGAAAACCATGAAACATATGTTCAATTAAATATTTTTAAGAGTCTAAATATCAAATTTTATAAAAATCGGTGGCGATTTAAGAATTTTCCCATACAAACTTTTAACCCCTTATTTGTACCCTTAGGGGGAGAATTCTAGAAAACGATGAAACACGTGTTCAATTAAATATTTTTAAAAATCTAAATTTCAAATTTTATAAAAATCGGTGCCGATTTAAATTTTTTTCCATACAAACTTTGAACCCCTATTTCACCCCTTTAGGGTGAAAATTTTTCAAAATCCCTTCTTAGTGGATGTCCAGATTACGAAAGTAAACTTTTGTCCAAATTTAACGTTTCTACCATCAGCGGTTACGGCTGTGCGCGCGTCTTACCTCAGTCAGTGAGGACAAGTCCTTTTATATATATAGATAATAGTATTTTTATTTGTGGCCAGACGTGGTGCATGTGCCCCATGTGTGTGACTGTAAATCTTGTCAAGGTTGTGGGTTCGATTCCCATATGAGGAAATAAATTTTCAATATTTTCATTTCTTCGCTCTCAAAGCGTAGCCTCAAGTTCCGCCACTCAATATGTAATGCCTCAAAAAATTCGACCACCGTAAAATATTTAAAAGCTTTTTTAATTACCTACATAATATATTACTTCACCCCATTCGATATTCCAATTTGTAACCGCCATTTTTCAAGAAAATTATTACAAAAACTAATCCATAATTAACTTTACATTTCAATCATTCGTTCGTATTGAAAAAGCTTAGTTTCATTCAGTTACATTACATTTAGCAAGTCCTCCATAGATCGTAAAATATAAAAGCAATAAACGTCAGACGCAAACAGCCAAGTTTCACAACATAATGTGAAATAATAGTTTGTGACTAAGACCGAGCCAGCAAAGGACCATTCAGCATTTTTCTATGATATTGTTTAGTAGCATTGTATGTTAGACGTTCTTCAATCTTTGTTACGTATACCTATGAAAGTTGCGTGAAAGAAGCGCCAGATAAGTGAAAATGTATGTATTAAAAAAAATCTGCTTCGCCCTGTATCCTGCACATAGTGGGGTAGGCAGAGAAAACCTAGTGTTAAGACACTGTTCGCTATTACATTACAAAATTTTGTAATAATATTTTTAAAAGAAATTGTATGATAGACGTTTCAGAATATTTATTTAGAATGTTTAGAATGATATCAGTGAAGGCCTCAATAAATAAATAAAAATATAGCAAAACTTTTCAAAAATGTTTGTATTAAAAAAATAATGCTATATATTTTTTTATGTAGCAGTGTAGCATATAACAGGGTAGATAGAGATGGATAGAGAACCAAATGTTAAAACTCTCCGTTAAGACACTCCCACTTTCTGTCAAATATTCGTGTCATCTAGTGTTGAGTGACAAAACTAAATGTAAAGCTGTGCCTTATTATAAGAACGAAGATATTAAAATATTAATAGATAATAATTCATTCCCCCGAGTAGGAATCAAACCCATAATCGTCGCCTTTACAGTCACACGACACGACGGCCTCTACAATAAAAAAAAATATTTTTAATTCATTCGAACTAATTGCAAGCAAATTATTTTGAAAGGAAATTACAGAAAAGGCAACTTTAAAATATTATACTTCAAAATTGTGCAGGTGCTACAAAAACTTAAGTTCAAAAGTGATTTTTAGTTTTTAGTCATGAAAACTGAAACAATTGAGCGAAAGACTTGCCCCTGACCGGCTCTGTAAATATTAAGGAAAAGATTTTTAGTTATGGCAACTACCAGAGAAAAACAGAACACGATTTTAGTTTTATGAAACTATTAGTACTTAGTAAATATTGTATACTAGCGGACGCGCGCAGCTTCGCTTGCGTATTTAACCCTAGATAGATAACCTACGTCGAATCGACGTAATCGATTTTGAAAAAATGATATAACTCGTTTGTTTTTCACGTCACTTAATTGGCCATTCCTGTCAACTCATTTGGCCGTCGGAGCTTGCAGGACACACTCGTATCCCTCCGGTAAGTGCAATACTTTCGTCAATATCTACCTACCTTACGTCGAAATGACGTATGGTTATCTTTAGTGTTAGTTTTTAGATTTTTAGGAAAATGTGTTATTGCGACTTTTTTCAGAATAAATGTACATATTTTTTTTACTTGTTACAACTCACGACAAAACAAAACATCATATCGTCACATAATCGTATAAACGATGCAAAAATTAGTTGGTTGTTGCATGAAGCGACCGATGCAGAGATTCAGGGGTCGGACAGTGAAACTGAAGACAATTTATTAAAAAATGAAGTACAGAGTGATGCTGTAGACTATGAGGTGAGTGGTCCATCAGTAGTAAACACATTGCATACTGAAGATGTGTCTGAAAATAACCCTGAAACTCCTGAAAGTGCTGCTGCAAGTATGCCGATTGTCATGCCACAGCGTCAAACTCTTTGAGGCAAAACGATCATCGTTGGACAGCCACTAAAGGCAAAACAAGTGGAAGAATATCATCTGCTAATATTATACGGACATCAAAGGGTTCCACTCGGAAAAATAAATGGCCTTATGAGCTTTTAGAATGTTTCAGTACATTTATTACTGATGACATTGTAATTGAGGAGATAACAAAATGGACCAACGCAAAAATCCAGCTGAAGATTGAAAACCCTGATGTAAAAGCCACCTCCCACAGAACTCGAAGGTGTATCTGAGTTGAAGAAAAGAAAATATTGTGCCTTTTGTCCATCAAAAATAAGAAGAATGACAAAGCTATGTGCGGCAACTGTAAAAATCCCATTTGTGGAAAGCACAAGTCCAGCGCCTGTCCTAAGTGTCTTTAAGACGAAAATTAATAAAAAAATATATTTAATTAGGTTTCTAATATTATATAGTTTATAAAAAAATGATTTTAAAAAGTTTATATCTCAAATTATAAAACTGACGGAGAGATTCCTAAATGTTCAAGTTTTATAAAGTAAGAAGTACCTCCTTTTGTTCTTTTTTTATTTTTTCTAATAAAAATACAAATAAACTCTAATGTTTTTTAATTATTCAGAACACAATTACATACATTAAGATATAATATCATATTCATAAACCTAGGATATACATAATCCAAAATATGCTCACTCAAACATTCGCACGTTGAATCGACGTATGGTTATCTTTAGTGTACAGTGAAATATGGTTATCTATCTAGGGTTAAGGGTGAATTCTAATAACCCATAAAACATGTATTCAATGAAATATTTTTAAGAGTCTAAATTTCAAATTTTATAAAAACCGGTGGCGATTTAAAGATTTTTCCATACAAACTTTCAACCCCTTATTTGCACCCTTAGGCAGTGAATTCTAGAAAACCATGAAACATATGGTCAATTAAATATTTTTAAGAGTCTAAATATCAAATTTTATAAAAATCGGTGGCGATTTAAGAATTATCCCATGCAAACTTTCAACCCCTTATTTGCACCCTTAGGGGGTGAATTCTAGAAAACCATGAAACATATGGTCAATTAAATATTTTTAAGAGTCTAAATATCAAATTTTATAAAAATCGGTGGCGATTTAAGAATTTTCCCATACAAACTTTCAACCCCTTATTTGCACCCTTAGGGGGTGAATTCTAGAAAATCATGACACATGTGTTTAATTATATACGTTTAAGAGTCTGAATTTCAAATTTTATAAAAATTGGTGACGATTTAAAAAAAACCTATACAAACCTTCAACCCCTTATTTGCACCTTTAGGGGGAGAATTCTAGAAAACGATGAAACATGTGTTCAATTAAATAGTTTTAAAAATCTAAATTTCAAATTTTATAAAAATCGATAAAGATTTAAATTTTTTTCCATACAAACTTTGAACCCCTATTTGACCCCTTTAGGGTTAAAATTTTTCAAAATCCCTTCTTAGTGGATGTCCAGATTACAAAAGTAAACATCTGTCCAAATTTAACGTTTCTACCATCAGCGGTTAAGGCTGTGCGCGCGTCTTACCTCAGTCAGTGAGGACAAGTCCTTTTATATATATAGACTAGCGGACGCGCGCAGCTTCGCTTGCGTATTTAAGGGTGATTTCTAATAACCCATGAAACATGTGTTCAATGAAATATTTTTAAGAGTCTAAATTTTAAATTTTATAACAATCGGTGGCGATTTAAAGATTTTTCCATACAAACTTTCAACCCTTTATTTGCACCCTTAGGGGGTGAATTCTAGAAAACCATGAAACATATGTTCAATTAAATATTTTTAAGAGTCTAAATATCAAATTTTATAAAAATCGGTGGCGATTTAAGAATTTTCCCATACAAACTTTCAACCCCTTATTTGCACCCTTAAGGGAAGAATTCTAGAAAACCTTGAAACATATGTTCAATTAAATACTTTTAAGAGTCTGAATTTCAAATTTTATAAAAATTGGTGCCGATTTAAATAAAATCTATACAAACTTTCAACCCCTTATTTGCACCCTTAGGGGGAGAATTGTAGAAAACGATGAAACACGTGTTCAATTAAATACTTTTAAAAATCTAAATTTCAAATTTTATAAATATCGGTGCTGATTTAATTTTTTTTCCATACAAACTTTGAACCCCTATTTCACCCCTTCAGGGTTAAAATTTTTCAAAATCCCTTCTTAGTGGATGTCCAGATTACAAAAGTAAACATCTGTCCAAATTTCACGTTTCTACGCACAGCGGTTACGGCTGTGCGTGCGTCTTACCTCAGTCAGTGAGGACAAGTCCTTTTATATATATAGATAACTAGCGACCCCTTTGCGGCTTCGCCCGCTTTTACTACTGGATTATTCATATAATGTATGTTTGCAAAGCACTTAAGATAATGTGAAAATTAATTAAACCCTAATGCAACCCGCATTTTCGTAGTTTCAATAAGGATTTTCCAATTGTTTTACACAGCAAGGATTTTTTAGTAGGTACCGTAATTTTAAATCTGTGCTACTAATCTTTTCAAGTACTTATTAAAATATATTTAAATGACTATTTTTAGATAGTTAAATGAATATTTTTAAACAGAAGAAATTATGAACAAAAGCCTACCTACTAATAACTACTACAAAAAATATGAAACCAAATATATCGCGCTGAAATAATACATTCAACTCCAATTATCCAATACGTGCAAACGCATCTAAATCTTCGTTGCTATGCCTCTATAGCGGACGGGTTTTTTTTTTCGAGCTTGTGGTTAATGCTGAAGAGGGTATTCTGTCTCTGATGAAAAGCAAGCACTACGTGGCTGCCTGGGAGAAAATTAAATAGAATGCACCGGCCGGGAATCAAACCCGGGCCGCCCGCGTGGCAGGCGAGCATTCTACCACTGAACTACCGATGTGTGTAAGGCAAGCGGGCACGGCGGACGCATGGCGAGTGGCGAGCCGTTTCGCAGCAAGCATTTTTTGATATTGTAACAACCTCTAAAGTACTTATTAAAATGAAAAAACAGTAAAAGACAGTTTTGATCTATATTAAATGGCCAACGTAACTAATATACTTATTTATATGCTGAGAGTAAGGGATAAGTAAAACTTGAGTCGGCACAGCTGATGAGTCAACGGCGTGATGTGTCAACAATTAAATGCGTTTTTCTCTAAAACTATTAGCAATTTCGAAATAGTGTAAAAAGCAAATTTTATCTTCGTTTAACGTAGAAAATTAATAAAGTATTTTAAAGGATAAGGATTAATACCATTATGGAAGAATATGACTCACAATACAAAATATATTGAAATTACTATTTTTAGACAGAAATATGATCACTACACGTTATCCTTAAAAGATAAAAATATGCTCTCGCGGACTTTTTTGTAGATCTTATTAAGAGGAACAATACTCCAGTACATTATTTTCATGTAGTACTTACCATTAAAGCAGCGCATGCGCGAAAGTGTCTCAACGGGTAGGACTTTAGACACATTTATCGTATATATGTTAATTTACATAAGAATGTACAAATAATAAACTATATATAAACCTTCCCTGAGAAATACTCGACCTAATGGTGAAAACCGCATAAAAATCCGTTGGGTGGTTTAGAAGAAGAAGAGTTAGAAAGTTCAGACAGACACGAAAAGCGACTTTGTTTTATAAGATATAGGATATTAAAATAATTAATTTAGTTTATTTATTTTTTTAATTATTGTGATAGAGTAGGACCGTGTCGGACTAAAAAGAAAAAAAGTTTAGATTTTAAATTAAATCTATCAAGTAGTATAATACCCGCAGTTGAAGCTGTCGTGCAGGGACACAGAGGCGAAAGGTTGTGGTTTCGATTTCCACTCAAAAAATAAAAAAAATAAAAAATGATATATTTAATATGCTCTGGTAACAATGAAAAGCATGGGCTTGATTCTGCTACTCTCTTTTGTTTCTTTTACTGTGTTGAGTACTTGTTGTAGTCTATTGAGTCTCAATTACTGTGAACATACAATGTCTCGAAAATTCGGCGAAAGTGGAGAACGGAATCTTTTTACACTACCCTCTGGCTACCCTCCTATATGCGGGATACGCGTGAAGTAAACAGAAAATAAATGTACCGGTAAGTAAAAAGGTAAGTAAAATAAAAACTATATCAAGTATTCATAAAATATTTAAACTATGAACTTGATTTATCCGTCGTGGCGCAGGGGCACAAGGGTGTGACTGTAACACAATAGTTGTGGGTTCGATCCCCACTCGAGGAAGTGAAATATTTACTTAAATCTATACATCCATTTCTTCGCTCCGGTATCGAAGCAAAAAGAGCGACGTTGAGTTCCGCCACTCAACACGCAAAGCCTCCAGAAATCGGCGGAAAGTGGGGAACAGAGTGTTTTAACACTATGTTCCCTCTGCCTACCCTACTATGTGCGGGATACAGCGTGAAGCTGATAAACATATTGAATTTATGTATTTAAATAAAATTTTAATAAATATATCTGTCTACTGTACTGTACTTGAACTTAGATTTGCGATGGTTTTGGGTTCGATTCCCAATGAGAATCAATGAAATCTCAATCAAAGAGAATTCAATGAGATCCACCTGAGTAACACACAATATCCTCAAAATGTTAACAATATGTTAGTAAGACACAGTGTACAGTGTTAAGTTATAATTTTCTTTCAAATGTAAATAATAAGAAATTCAATAATTTCTTACATTTTCAGTATTTTTACAAATCAAAAACATTTCATTTATTGAAGAAAATTAATTTATTTTAATAATTGCGTTATCAGCCATAAATCTTTTGAAATAGTTTTATGTAGGTACTATAACTACATAACATATAATATACAGTTACAACCTACTACCATCATATATATAACTTTATTCATAAAGTAACAAATAAAAATATTACGACAAGGGAGACGTCGTAAAATTTAAGCTTACACATACATCACGTGCCCCCACTTCGTACATCATAGGTCATTCACAACACGTTTCTTTTTCAGCTTATTGTATTTTACAGTGAAATTGAGCACAATCATTCAGTTAAGATGAGAACGGCCATAAAGAGACTAGTTCCAACTTTACAACCTACAATTCGAATGGAAAGAGTTTGCTTGTAAGAGAAATGGAAATGTATAATTTCACAGAAATTCGTATTTAAATTTGGAATGCACTGTGGTGGGAGAGGTTCTGTGAAATCTGTTCATCGCAGGATATCATGGCACATTAGCACAATGTTTGGTTATATATGACTTTGATCTGAATTTGGGAAAATGTTTGTAATATTTTATTTATTATCATTTCTTCTCTCTGGATTTTAGGAAAGACTGAATTCACCAAAAAGTGAGCTCATTTATATTTAAAAAAAAATATATACGGGTAAAATATGAATGAATAAATTTATTAAAATTATTTATATAAAATCTTCGGCTTCCTCTTTAAAAATGTCCTTACTATTCCGCCCTCTTTCCTGTCTCCAGCAACATTTTAACCGGCTGTAGTTCTGTATTTGTTGTATATTGTAAAACTCAACGCCTTATGTGTATATATATTACTAGCGGACGCGCGCAGCTTCGCTTGCGTATTTAAAGGTGAATTCTAATAACCCATGAAACATGTGTTCAATGAAATATTTTTAAGAGTCTAAATTTCAAATTTTATAAAAATCGGTGGCGATTAAAATTTTTTTCCATACAAACTTTGAACCTCTATTTCACGCCTTTAGGGTTAAAACTTTTCAAAATCCCTTCTTAGTGGATGTCCAGATTAAGAAAGTAAACTTTTGTCCAAATTTAACGTTTCTACGCACAGCGGTTACGGCTGTGCGTGCGTCTTACCTCAGTCAGTGAGGACAAGTCCTTTTATATATATAGATAATATATAACACCACACCACCACCGTTTCAATTCCATATCGATACGAAAACGGTGATTGTGGGTTCAACCCTGCCTACGCAAACCCAAATCCTTAATATTGTAAACATTTTTTATGATATTTTTAATAGGATACTTTTACGGTGCGTTCAATATTTGTTAATATTATATATATTCGACACAGTTTCTCAGAAACAGGATGAGTATAATAATAAAATTAGCTTCAACAACCCCGTTTTATAGAGAGTGCTTATAACTTGGAATTTTAAATGTAAATTTTAAATTTACTCAATCAAACATAATGTTGTACACATTACACGCTTGTTCCAGACTATTCCGCGAGAATACAAATTAAAAATAAATATTTAATGTTCCTACTAATTTCTTGTTATTGTTTTATTGAATAATTCATATTTTTGTTGTAATTGCTTTCAATAACATTTGAGAAAAGGTTTAACCTATGAATAATAAGTGAAATGGTAGTAATATAATAGTATACCAAGCGCGGCGTTGAGTTCCTCCACTCAACATCAGGTGCCGTCCAGAATTCGGTGGAAAGTGGGAAGTGGAAAAATCTTAATGGTAACGGAGTGTCTTAACACTAGGTTCCCGGGATTCACTCTACTCACCCTACTATTTGCGTGATACAGCGTGAACCTAAAAAAACGTAATCTCTTCATTCTGTGTAACAAAAAGCATCTTTATGCTTCAGTTTAAGGATATTATCGTAAAAGTTTATTAAAATTCCGTATTGGGCTTAAACATCATCCACACTTTTGAATTTCAACATTGAATGCCTCGAACATTTCAAGATTTCAAAGAAATATATAATATCTTCCCGTAAGCAGATAGGAAACCTATCCAAGTTTATTATAACACGTTTTCGTATCTTCGCGCCTAATCTAATTCGAAAGTCGCATTAAAAGGAATAAAGTGAGATTCTCTAGAGTACCATTCGGATGGTACGTTCAGTGTGATCTTTTAAAACCCTCGCCACATTAAATCACCTTGGATTTTTGGATAACTTACATCCTCCGTAGGGAACAATATTGATCGTAGGCCCAGATTTTGTATTCGCGTTTCTTTAGCTATCTATATCTTGATTTTTGTATGATTGGTATTTTCGACCTAAGGTTTTGACATTATCAGTAAAGATTACTTGGATAATATTTAATGCTTTGTAATTTAATAGTGGGTAGTGTAAACGTACCAAAAGGTTGTAAGTTCGATTCTCACTGGAAGAAATGAAATATTTGTCACTATTTGCCACTCAACACGAAATGTTTCCAGTGTAGAGAATAGAAGAGTCTTAATGGACGGATAGCCGAGTGTCTTAACATTACGTTCCCAGGTTCCTCGTTCTGCCTTGCTATGTGTGGAATTCAGCGTGAAGCTAAAAAATAGTACTAGAAAAATATTTTACTTTATGTATTTTCTAAATTTCCAAGGCTAGTTAATCTAATAATACGGCACTTTATCTACTTCCTTATTAAAGTATATTATTTACCTTCTTCATAGAACATTGTACGGTCCAAATAAAAATATAAACTTAAAAAAAATACTTTTTCAAGCAAAGCCAGAGCACATCACCAGTTCTGCTGTTATAGCAGCCAGGATGTGTTAACTTTAAGCTTTGTTAAGGCATTATTACATTGCCAGATGAATGGAGGTGCCGTGGCACATCCTCTAGAGGCTGTGATAACCTTTACAAGAGAGAATTTTGCAGTGGAGTCTTTGTTGCTGTACTTTCGTCTGTTAAAGGATAATGATGCTACAAAATGCTGTTTAACGGTATTCTCCACTTTAAGTAACGGCTGGTAAGGTGTCGTTAATTTATAGGCGATTTTTTTAAATTTTGTAATAATTTGTTGTTACGAAAATTTACAAAATCAAAATATTATATTCTCTATTTTCTTTTTTTTTATATCTACAAGAAAATTATTGTAGATATAAATTGTTTTTATCTGTAGGAAATACGTAATTTATTAATTTATAAACCTGCGCTACAGTTCCGATTATTTCAATTTCTTCGTTCTATTGAATATTTATTATATTTTTATATCCGTTATTATATTATAGTTATATGTATTTGTGCTCTATCTAAATCTATGTTTACGAAAATTATTTAACTATTATAATATCAGATTACAATTAATTTTTAAATAATAGTTACAAGAAATATCGATGAACGAAAAAGAGAATATAAAAAGATGAATGAAGAATGATGAATTTTTTTTAGAAAATAATATCTTTTAAAAGTCGCACAAAAGCATCCTATATCTAATTTTATCTTTATTTACAGTCATACAATCTTAGTTTGTATCGATTAAACTTTGACAGAGTTAGAGTTTCGTTGTGAGAGACAAGTATGAGCTAAGCGATATTTTAATATTTTATAAGAAAAAATGTTTTTTTTATTAATTTTAGGTATATTATCGTGTAGATTGAATCACTATTGACATCTAAAATAAGTATGACAATGAAGTAGTATAGGGCTTAATATAATATATATTAACTGGCGTTAGCGAAATCCTTATTAATCTTACTATAAAATAACTTTGCAACAAACAAACAAATAAGCAAATCAATTTATTATCACTTAAATCAATTTTTTTTTCACGTTGTATCCCGTATACAGCACGCAGAGGGAAACCTAGGTTTACGTACATAATATTAAGTTATTAAATATTTTATTTCCTCAAGTGAAGATAAAACCCACAAGTGGCCTTACTTAAGTAAATATTGATTGAAATTTTATTTCTAAATAGATATAGTAAAGTTAATAAAACAATAAATTAAAAAAGTCCCAATTCAACACAACCCCACCCGTACCCGCTATACTACATTGTACCACGATTCATTACTTATTCAAAGTCATGCGCGTAGTCTCAGAAGCTTGTAGCCACTTTGCCTTTCGCCACTTCATTATCACATTTAAACACTGAGATTTGGGACGTGTGTTTGTTATACGTTATTATATGGCTGGCTGTTATGTGATGGATGGATAGGTTATTTTAAGTTTAGTATTTTATATAAATACTAGTGGACCCGAACGCGGCTACGCCCGCTTGAACTATACGAATATATATTAAATATATTTTAAAATTATTTTCAGTTTTCAATAGAGAGATGCGTTAAGCAAGCTCATTTTGGGTGACGTTTTCTAGCAACAAACTTTGCAAATCGTTGCTTAGCAACGGTCGCTATGCGACAGTTGTTATTAACACGGCGGAATAAATTGCATGTCAAGTTAATAAGTATTTTAATGTATTGGTATATATCGGATATTACAAATATGAGAAAAAAAAGTATCCTATGTTCATCCCGAGACCCTCAAGTATCTCTATATGAGTATTTTATCACAATTAAATTAGCGGTTTGGCCCTGATTGCGTAAAGGACAGACAGACAGACAGACAGAGTTACTTTCGAATTTATAATATAGGTATGGATTTGAAGCTATGACAGTAGGACAGGGGCTTGTAAACGGATATAGTATAGTTAACATTCACTTTGATTTCCTCACTATGTGACACATTGCGGGGTTAAGTTCCGTCATTTAACTCGCAATTTCTCAAACCCTGGCGGAAAATGGATAATAGAGTGTTGAAACTAGGTCCTCGCTATCTTCACCGGGCTCACGGAAGAAGCCTATAGCATTCGAAGCTTCATTTAGGTCGAGAAGGAGCATCTTGAGGTTTTAATTGTAATTTTTCACAATTTCCTCTATAATTTCAGAAATGACTGAAAGTACATGCATGTGTTTGTTGTGAATTCTATTATCATTTATTGGAAAAACTAACAATTTTCGTTAGATTAACAATAAATACACAAAAAAATGGACAAAATAATGCTTAAACGTTGAGTATTCAATAAAATCTATTCTTGATTGAATGTTGTTTGACCTTTGGAAAGGTATATTGATTTGCGGGAAATCAGTTGCCGAGTGATAAAGGATACAGCAATAAATTTTACTTGAAAGCGGTCCTACCGATTGAGTTATTTTGTTGTAAATACAATATAAAAAATACCAAGACAGTAAGTTAAAAAATATTTACTTTTTTTTTTTGGAACGCTTAATTTACTTCTTTATTTATTTATCTGTTGATTACCACGTGCCAGGGTATCCAGCCGAAAAAATTGAAAACATGCAATTTACATATATTTTATACCAATCAATTCAAGCTTTTAGAGCCCTTTATAATTTCTAAGCCAATTAGTCTAAAAGCATTAAATTTAGTACAGTTGCTTAAACCCCATATATTGTGATGTTTATAAAATTTTAACGATTAAACTCAAACTATTATTGGTATATCAAATCTCCATTTTTGTCACTGGCTCACTCAATCATCAAAAACCTAAACTACAGTAGAAACTAGATTTTTGTTACCAAGGTAGACTACTACATAACACACAAAAAGAGTTAAGTATGAAAATTCAAAGAACACATAACAAATAAAAAGGTAAAATGAAAGCCAAGTTAAATGTTAAGTAATGCCTTGTTCTCGCCACCGAGACGCAGTTACATATCATCTATTTGTAAACGCGATAAATTAATTATGATAGGTTGTGTTCGGAAGGCGGAGAGTGGAGTGTGTTAACACTACATTCTATCTGCCTACCCTTCTATATGCGGGATAAAGAACGAATATTGGCAATACAACAGACTAGTGACAACGTAAGTAAGCAGAGGATAGTACATCTTTATTTGTATAATTCTCAAATTTAATTAATTCTAATATATAAATGACATAACATGAAACACTCACAGAATAGTTACATCACAGTAGAAGAAATTAATTGCAAATAGGATAAGGATATAGGAGGGTTACAATTCAAAACCCTTTTGAAGAGCTATCTGGGATATTGACTAAGCTACTACATCTATGTATTTACCCTTTTCATATCGTTAATTGCAGATAAATGAATATAATTAAGCTCATATTTATACCAAGCCTACAAGCTTAGAAATGCGATTGCAACATCGATATTTTATTTCTTAGCGATACCATACACTCACTGGTTTTTCTCTCACTGGTTTTTCTCTCTCTCTCACTCGCATTTTTTCTGATCAGACCAAAGAAATACCTGTGTATAGATACGATTTTTCCTAGAACTTAAAATCAATCATTGAGTGATATCAATTATAACCCATAAATATGTTTTACGCTAAAAAATAATTAAATAATAACAATATCTTTTAAAAATAATAACATAGCAGGATTTGAAGTCATGGCTCTAAAGGACCACCCAAGCGCCAACCGTCCAACCTAGGTCATATTAGTTGTAGTTTGCAGCAAGCAAGGTCCAAATTCTCATATATTTGTTACAATTTATTTATATTATCAAGAACTCTGTAATCTCTAAATATAGAGTAAGACTTGGCATTTAAAAATGATAAAATACATGAAAAAAAGAAACCCACTTCAAAATTATAAATTTAAATATTAACTTAAACAAAAACAGAATTGAAGAAAATAATATTTGAAAGATTATCCCGTAATTTCTTAATTATTGCCCTTGAATTTGAATTCGAACCAAACCTGACTTGTTGTTTGTGGGACTGAAAGGAAGTACACTCTCTCATATAAAAAAATATTTTTTAAAATCAGTTCTCTGATTACGGAGAAATCGGCGGACAAACATATAAAGAATAATTAACGAATACAGAACCTCCACTTGTTTGAAAAAAGAAGTCGGTTAATAAAGCTTATATATATATATATATATATATATATATATCTGTACAAAAAAAATCTTACTATGCTCTTACCAAGATATAGTAAAATCGTTGTATAGCTCCAAATCTAATATATTCCCTATATAAAACGAAATATCCGCAACACAAATTATTTTTGCGACACGTAGTGTAGTACAAACATGTATAGCGATAAGTCCACGCACCAGGACTACCAACTAACGATAACATAACAGCGGTTGTCGTCGACAACTCAGAGGGAAAATATGGTACAATTTCTACAGGAAAATTTACTTGTAACTTACTACGCTATGGAAACGTTTTCTAATATACGCAATATTTTATGAGAATAATATATTTTTTAAATACGGAGTGTCTTAACACTAGGTTCCCTCTGTCCATCCTGTTGTATGCGGGATTCAACGTGAAGCTGCTTTGATTTGTTTTTTTTTTATATATTTTAACAGCATTAAAAGTAAATAAACATTTAAAGTATTTTCATTGTAAATGCACTTAAAACGATCATTTTAATCTCAAATGATTTACTGCTATAGATTAACTAGTGTTTTATTTCGTATGAAATTAACTACAAACATAAGTTTGTTTGTTTCTCAGTGATACACTTATCCAATAAAAATCGTTATTTTTCAATTATTAAGAAAAATTATGGTCGTGAGTCAACGGATAGTAGCCTATACATTTTGATTACTCTGGGAACGTCTTAAAATATACAGAAAAACCATGGAGCATAAATGTCCGTGTTATTTGAGTAGGTATGTTCATTCTGTAAACCAGACGAAAAGTAATCAATTGTCATATAAGAATTAGATTTTTTATTAAACACAGAAAAATATAATTTATTTAACCAATACCAATATACTGAAACATCATTAAAACGAAAGAATAATGTTATGTTATTAGTATTTGTACACGAATATTGCAAATGCAGTTGATGAAAGCACAACAGTTGTGCGTACTCATTAACAACTCGCAGAGGAAATGTGAAGCTGACATACTATTCTTGCTCAATTCTATGCGATTTGCATGTACTAAAATGAAACGTATCTATAAATTAGTTTATATAAGTTTTTTTTTTATTTTAATATTGATTTAAAAAATAACATAAATGTGAAAATTCTTCTTCTTATCATTGCAAGATGCCAGATGTACATTTTTTTAAAAATGTTATTTATATATACATTTATTTATATATACCTAATTAATTATAGATTCAACTGGGCCAGCCGTAGCGCAGGTGGCGCAGGCTCTATAAAGACAAAACGCGGTGTTGAGTTCTGCTACTCAACACGCAATCCCTCCAGAATTAGGTGGAAAAGAGAGACCGGAGTATCTTACCATTCAGTTCCTGCTGCCTACGCTGCCGTCTGCGGGATACAGTGTGAAGCTAACAAAAAGAAAAAAAATCTTCGATGCGATCTTTGTTAGTATATTCAAATAAAAACTCATATACTTACATTCCATGGGTGCCTCTGTAATACCTCATAAAATATTCATATAAGATTTTTTAACGTCAAGCCGAAGTTCATTAGTTATTCAGTGACATTCACGAGGCAAACTCCTTTGAAATGCTATATTTCGTTCCGAAACTCCACTTAAGAAACAAAATTAATTTTTTTTTCACCCTGTTAGCTTAGAAGATCAACGTTTGTGGTTTTTGTGTTTTTATTATATGTACAATAAAAATATATGTAACTGCACACATTTTTCCACAAATGTATGTTTGTGCAGGGTAGGATAAAAAGAACTTTGTGCACTTCGTTCACGATATCAACTGCTAAGCCAATATATATATATTAATAACTAATTGTAAAGCTAATTATATGTCTCCCGAGGATTTACTTTAAATCCTAAATAACAAGAAAAGAATACAAATTCTAATTTTATCATATTTTATCATAATCACTAGAATATATAGCTAAAAGTTTAATATTACCATCAAGAACGAGGAACATGGCAATGACATTCAATAGACATTAATTCCATACATGTTAATCCTCCAAATATTCTTGTACAGTGTAATAAGCTTTGCTTGTTAGATTTTTTTTTACAAATATTTTATATATTGGAAGTGGCAAACTTAGAATACACTGTGGAATTTTATTATATACATGTATACTCAAAGTATATTGGTAAATTAAGTATAATATTTATTCGACACTTACCTAAATAAACCTAGATAGAATACTTTAGATTTTCTTTCATAAAAACTGCCTTCGCAATACGGAAGGAATTAAAACACCGTCTCCTTTCACTTGAAATTTAGTCACCTTTAAAATTTTACGGACAATTTATTTTTATTCTCGAAGTTCGTTCATTCGAAAATTTTCTTTAAGAAAATTTGAAGATAATAACTCCCGTAATGCAGAATGATATTAAGGACTACGAACGAAATAATTACGCATTTAAATAAATAGATACCTATTTAGAATAAATAAAAACATAGTGTTGATACTATAAGCTACTATCATTATATGTTTGCGGTTCAAAGAAAAAGCTTCACTGATCTTCTATTTAATATCAGACATTGTGTTTTGAAAACCTTGCCTTGCTATATCAGTTCCTGGAGTGAGACCTCCCGGACGCCCAAGGAAGCGCTGGTTGGATGTCCTGATGCAGGACATGAGAGCCGATAACCACCGAGGACGCAAAATACCGTGCAAAGTGGAGTAGGTTGAGTAGAAGGGCAGACCCTGGCAATGGCCGGGAATAATGCCAGGAGGAAGATTGTGTTTTCTAAAAATTGAATTTTTAGATGAAACTTACTAATTTATGAAATGTAAATGTAAGTTTGTTTGTTTCGCGTTAACAAAACTATTTAACCGATTATCATAAAACTTTCCACATGTTCGTAGATATATTTAAAAATGATATATACTATAAAAATAACTTTAAGCGTGCGAAGTTTGAGTCTCAAGTGTCATATATTTTTAATTTTTATTTTTAACTGGATCCCGCAATTGGAACCTAACCAAACTTTCATCCAACTACTTGGCGAGATATTGAGTTATTCGTTCATTTGTCGCGCAAATATATTTTTTATTAAAGTAAATTTGAAGTTACAAATATAACTCAGCAAAATTGGTGCGGTAGTTGAAACAACACTTTCTATAATATTCCTCCTTCAGCTTTACCGTAAAGAAAACCACTCTTATCGAATAAATTTTAACAAAATGTGCGTTCTAATAGAACAATAATATCTACACGCATATTACAAGAACAGATTGTTTAACACAAAAATATAAAATTCAATTTATCTCCGGACTTTGGTGAATGTATTCTTAAATATTAAACGTCGCGGAACCGCAAGAGATATTCCCTTTTAATAAAACTTCTGGCTTTTGTTTCCTTAATTGAAATCAAATTTCAGGAATGACACAGCTGTGCCTGAGGCTCGCTGTAACTTCTATTCTTTTAAATTATTGATTTTAACACTTATTTTTTTCTAATATTTTTTCCCGATTCCCGCACATGGTAGCAGCAGGGTAGGCAGAGGGAACCTAGTGTTGAAACATTCCGTTCTCGATTTTCTGTCGAATTTTACAAGGATTGTGTTGAGTAGCAAAAATCAAAAACAACCAGAACGAGGAAATGAACATATTAAATATTTATGCCTCTGAGTGATAATCGAACCCCAACTTGTCACGCTTACAACGGCACGCTTATGTTGACTTAAATCACAACGTAAAGAGCAATTACATTTTCAAACGGACATTCTAAAGTTGTAACGAGTACACCCATCAGGAACGAGTGCGTAACATTTAAGTACTTCTGAAGTACTATCAAGTAGGTACACCGCGACAGGAATTTATTTAGCGCTTACCTTCGGCAACTTTTAATGGGGAGAACGTAATAATGTCTCGTCTTTGAATTAATCTTAGTAATCTTTGTTCCGGAACGTTCAATATGTGGTAATCGTTTGGTGCTTCGCAATATTCTTTCATGTGTACTTCATAAAGAATTTTCAGCTCTAAAATTATCCAATAAAAATATGAGGCTCCATATCCAGTATAAATTTATAGTCACACAGTGTAGTTTAGTAGTAGTTTGGTTCTGGGTTCAATTGCCACTCAAGGAAATGAAATATTTTCATTTCTTGGCTATGTTGTAAAGCCTAACCACCACTCAACACACAATGCCTCCACAATTCGGCGAAAATTCAGGAACGGAGTGTTTTAACACTAAGTTTCCATTTGCCTACCCTGATGTGGGATGATATGCGGGAAACAGCCTGAAGCTAAAAAAAACATTGTATTGATAAAAAAAAAATGCTAGTATAAGTGGCTAATTATGTCCATTATATTTATAAATAATAAAGATTTCTAAATAGTATTTGTGTCCATTAATAATGAGATTCCTTCTTAGTATATAATAGAATAAGAAAATTTAGAGCACGTAACATAAGTAAGCGACGTTTTTGAACAATTATATTTTCAACAAGGATAAGGATAAGACAGGTTTAAGTTAGGCTTCGTAAGAAATTTCTTAGTAACTTAATAAGTACTGGCCGCCTATTTAAATTTAGTTTTAAGTAAGAATATTTGCCGCGGTAACTTAATCTCCGTTCAGTTTTTCCCTAAAGGGTACCTTGAAAATTGCCGATAGAAATGACATTTCAACGTTATTTCCAATTTGTACTAAATAAATAGGCAAATATGTAGCTATAACGCTTCGAGTACCTTTTATTTTTAGTTTATCTTTAATTTAAAAAAGTAAAGATGTCAACTTTATAATTAAGTATTGTAAGTCGCGATTGCGAATATATTTTAAGATGTAAATATGACAGCTTAAAAAAATATCCATTTTGTAATAATATTTTTATATTTACAATGCTGCAATAAAACGCAAATATTGCTTCAAGATTGCCCAGAAAACCCTTTTTTTAATAACATTTTAGCATTTGAAAAATAACCTGACATTGTGGAATTTTTGATTTTGAATTCATCCAGACAACATTTTTTTCGTAGACCTTTACCGTTTAGAATTTGAACTTACTACCTACCTCTGACAAACAAAATAATGAACAAAACTCCTCTTACATTCCATAGGTGTTAAAGTTTGATAAATTACACGTCGCTCCGTATTACAGGATCAACGCATTGTAATTTCTGTCCGTTCATTTGTATTCTGAGCTCGAAAGTCACAAACTCAAATGATTACGGTGTCATAAAATACTTGATTTAGAAGGCTTGAAAATTACACGAATCCATGTAATTTTCGGGTGAAATAACGCACTGAATCAGGTATTCTCTTTGATATATGCAGCTACATTTTTAGTTTCAATTTCTATTGTGTTATTACTTTTTTTTGTATACATAAAGTAGTAGATTCGAAAACTCTTCGTAATTCGTAAATCATTTTGTTCTTTACTTTTCACATAATTATTACGTACTTCATGGCTGAACTCACCACCACGCTTGTTTAGTAACAATGAAGAATCGCCTATATTATTAAATAATAATAAACTAAATCAACTGATACAATCTGTTTAACATTTTTATACGAATAGAAATTAACGAGCTTAAGTCTTAAGATATTTTATGAAATTTCGGAAATCTGTGACATCACGTTTCAAATTTATTATCATATTCAATTTATACAAACACTAACAACTAACAACTAAGCGATTAAATTGCATATATTATATAAACCCATACGCCTATGACATATGTAAACAAAACGTTCGTTGAAACAAATTATTACGCTGTATTTAAAGCTCAAATGTACTATAGTTATCTGGCTGCCCATTGTTTTAGTTTTCCTGTTTGTAAAACATTGTGCGAAAAAATAAAGTTTAATATGAACACGAATTACTGCGATAGCCATGCCTGCTGTTGTTTTGATGGGAAACTTTTATACATGTTATATTTTACACAAGTAAGCGTTATAATTAGTATTATTTACTTCCTCTGGCATTGGTCCCATGTGTTGTCAGAATCTGCCTTCCTACTCAACCTACTCCCATTTGGAACAGTGTTTAACGTCATCAATAGTTAGTTTAGTCCATAGGCTCTCATATCATGTAACGAGACATCCAACCGTGGTTACCTTGGGCGTCAGGTAGGTCTCCCTCCAGGGATAGACATAGTAAGAAACTTCCGTAGTCCATATAACCAACGTGGCTTTACATCTCAGGCAACGTTCTTGTAGCTTATCCTGTGAGTCACGAACTTCAAGACAACCTGAAATTAATGTGTAATATATGCAGCTATACCGTGTTGCCCAAGACATCTACCTCAGCACCTTTATGAACCCTGAACTTGGACGGTACTCGGCGATCGCAGACCACACCACCACAGCAGATCTAATGCTATTTTGCTCAATTTCAATGAGTGCTATGTCAGTGCGTGCTGTTGGGTGAGACTTGCCAATATGAGTACTGTAATTCTAGGTCCTAATTTCCTTCTTAATAATATGTTTTTTAATGTAATATACTATCCTATTTAAATGACTACTTTTATAAATGTGGATTTAGATTTAACCACACAAACGTGTCTACCTATCTACATTCATTTTGCCTTTTCTTCTAGCTACGGGAGATAGGTCTAAATAAAAAAGTATTTTTTTTCTTTACTTTTTAGTTAGTACGCTTCCACTTACATTTGATAAACTATTTTCAGTACCTAATATTGAAGAATTTGTAAAGATGTTTGAATAATTTCAAAAAAATAATCTTATTAGGTAGATATTAGATAAGCTCGATAACTCAAAAAAGTATAGTTTAATTGATTTTCTATTTGGAACTTCTATAAGATGTGAATTCAAATGTTTTTGATCGAGTTTGTTTTAGATATGAAAACTGCTGTTTTAGTAATTGAGATAAACTGAGCTGAAAGATGATTTATTCGAGGTTTTTAGGACAACTGAGGATATATTGTTATGTATCGTTTTAAAAAAAAGCTTTATATAAATAGAGTTGCCATAAATTTTATATTTTATATCACCTTACGTTTCTCGATCTATTGCGATGTAGAATCAACTAAAAACTCACTTACTGATTGGCGATTGCTAGTAGGCGACGCTTGGCGGGTCACATAGTGGGTTGAAGACCTGGGGTAAGACTAGGTTTTAGAACAACTGATACAGTGGTTAACTCTACTAATCGAAGAATCTTTTAGAGACATAGGAAGAAGTAAATCACTTTTGTTGCTGGACGGCTCCTTCCTCAATCCAGAGATCACGTGGAAGTATCAAGCTGAAATAAATAATAAATGATCTGGACTATGGTAGTTTTTGTCACTTAATAAAACAATATATTGTCATATTGTTATACTGGAAGGATCTAGGATTAATATAATTTTGTAAGCTGTAAGTATTTTATCGAAATTTTAATCAAAATATACAATTTCTGTATAAAATAAGTAGATAAATATTAAATATTCTCCATTACACTACTTTGTAGCGGATCGTGATAATATATACATCCTTCAATGATACGATGGACTCTTAACATTGATTTTCATAAAAGCGACAGTGAAGTGGCCTGTGCAATATGTAAATATTTATTAAGGATGCCAAAAAACAAAATTTTGTATTGTAATTTTATAATCTTTTGTAATGTTTTGCTATTTTATTAAAAACAGACAGTAATAAAAAAAGTATTGGTTTTATTTTGAGGTTATATTTAAATTAAGATTTATGTAATTAAATATTTTTTACATAGGCATCCAGATTAGCTACTTTATCTGGAAATCTCGAAAAAAGTGCATACATGATCTAATCGCGTAGGTTCTATATAAGTGTATAATCTATACTAATATAATAAAGCGGAAGAGTTTGTTTGTTTGTTTGTTTGTTTGAACGCTAAGATCTCTGGATCTACTGGTCCGATTTACTTTGTTTTTGTTTTGTATGAAAGCTGCATTCTTCAGAAGTGCTATAGGCTATATAACATTACATTACACATATAAACTAATATATTTTAAAGTACTTTCTAATTTGACATGCAATTTATTCTGCCATGTTAATAACAACCGTCGCGTCGCTACGCAACCGTTACCGCGACATTTTGATATTCATCCTTATGAAAATAAATATAATAGTCACTTTTAACATTTTATCTAGATTGAAATTATGGTTTACTGTATAACATTCTAATAAATAATTAAGGAGATGTCACTGATTCCAAATGACCTAGCCTACGGGCGGCACAGTATGACCGACGCGAACGGGCAGATGACGTTGACGGTTTAATAAATTTTCATACATTTTCGAACTATTGTAAATGTTTATGTAATTATTTGCTGTTTATAATTAATTTAAGCTACACTTTGGTTCTCTTCTTATTTTATTTGATATTGCCCGCTAAAATTATCCTGCTTAATAGAGAGAAATGTTTAGTTATTTCGTAGAGTCGATATCTATGTACCTACGCACGCACGGAAAACTTTAGGTACTTTTTCTAATATTAAGAATATCTATCCTTTAGTTACTTTTAATCCTTTTGTTGGTTAATTTCAATAACTCAGACTTTTTTCTAATAATGTGTATCTTCTTATTATTCTTTTTGATTATTTAAGCTTATATTTTCTTACTAATTCTATTGAAAATTGAAAATAATTTCATGAATATATTTAATAAATATTCTTATAGTTGAAGCAGGCGTAGCCGCGTCCGGGTCCGCTAGTTCTGTATAAATGTTAATTAGGGAAGTTAATGATTTTTTTATAAATCTTGACGATTCAAAAGTAAAGATAAAAAATATTCATAATAAAAATTGATTTCTTCGCTCTGGTGTCGAGGTAAACACCAGGTTCCTTCTGCCTACCCTACTGTGTGCGCGATATAGTGTGATGCCGATACAAAAAATGATAATGTTTACTGAAATATGCTTGTAATATATCGATATCATTCCATTGGCAAAATATTAATCAGTATAATATTTTCCAGAATACTCTACCTTATATTTAATTTTCAGTACATTGTTTTCCTGAACAAATATATGGATTTTCCTACAGTCATTCTACTTGCAAAACTTTAGATCGTAAGTAAACTTTATCTAGATATTTGCATGTCTCTTGGTAAAGTTACATACTTATTAGATATAGATAAATAAAATTTCACTATTTTTTCCGTTGGAGTATTTTGGAGTTCTTAACTTTGGAATTATTAAACATCTTACAGCCGACTCATAAATTAAATTACCAACACTCCAAAGTACTCAAACGGAAAAATAAGAACATTGAAATAATGAAACACTATCATTCTACAAAGGAGGGACACGTTGTCTTCAATTTAATAGAAACATAATTATAAAAAAAATATTAAAATTACCAACATATTATAATCCAAAGCTGTTTTTTATTTAAATTATTAATAGTAAAGTACGTAAGTTCCACTGGTAGAGACCTCTACACGTAAGGTTCACAATATTTCACATTAAACGCATTCTCGTTTTCACCTCTCGCGGGCACACTCCATTGGTTAAATTACTCGTACTTTCACACCAAGCCTACTAGCTAATTACGGAGAAAAAATTATGATTAATAAATTGTATGTCTGTCTATCGCATTGATTAAATATGACATATTTCATTGAATTGATAACATTCAAAAAATCTTTTTGAAAAAATGTTGAAACAATGAAAAATGTTTTTTAAATTAAAATTTTCAGTAAATCATTATTTTACTTATTACCCATTTTGGAAACAGGTATGGATGGGGGATACTTGCTTCCCTTGATAAAAGAATACCTTAATTATTTAATTTTATCAAATTATTAAAAAGTAATAGCGCAGAGGCAAAAGTAAGGGAATCTAAATGCGACGATGGTGGGTTTGATTACCACAATTGGGAACTAAATATTTAATATTTTCATTTTCTTTATTTCCTCTAAAAAAGTTTCCTCCAAAAATTTAGAGGAAAGTGAAAAACAGAATGTGTTAAGAGCCTCTATAGCTATCGAGCCTCCCTCTTTTCCCTCTTCCTTTCCTGCTACGTGCAGGATTTAGCATAAAGCTAAAAAAGTATAAGTGCAGCTGTCGTGATGCAGTGGAACGCAGACGCTGTGACTGACTGCAGGCGCAATGATTGATTCTTTTCGTCGTTCTCGCTCTAGTAGACAAGGTGCGGCGTTAAGTTCCACCACTCGATATCCAAATTTGTGAGGAAAACTGAGGATATGTGTGTAATTTTGATTCTGTCCCGCTATAAGAGGGACAAAGTGTGTAAAAAATTATTTTTATTCTTGTTGTAAGTTCGAAAAAAAATCTATTAAGCAATATGTGTTTGATGTTTTTTGTTCTGTCAAATGAGCATGACCGTTTAAAATTTCACATAAACATATCCTATGCATTTAAAAAGAATTTCAAACTGTTCCATAGAGCTTAATTCGTCATAGTATTGTTCATTTGAAAGAAAAAAATTATACAAAATTATATGTGTAAATGCTAAATATGTGTACAATTTAGAAAAGGAAATTGCATATTCTATTAAATCTAACATGTTTTTACTTTACAGTGTCACAAAAGTTAAAAAATAGAGATAAAATACGTCTCTTTAGTTTTAAACTTCGAGACGAGAGAAGAGTAGTTGAAACTTTACGATGCCACATTCTATCAACTTCATCGTACGTTATATAGGGATTCGAGCTTAATCGCTAACCTGCACTTATGCTGTATTTACTTTTATTTGACTTGAGTGATAGCACAGTGTCAGTGTGTAAATCTGAGTGGCCGCGAGGATTTGTGGATTCGATTCTCACTGGGGGGAAAAGGTTCTAGTAGCTACAGTTCGTGTGAAATTCTAAAACCTCGAGAGAACCTGGGAAGACTGGTCTTTGCGGGCTCTTTCTATAAATGAGGGTGTGACTGTAACGCGGCTGTTGTGAGTTCGATCCCCACTCGGGGCAATGAATTATTGTTTATGAATATTTTAATTTCTTCGCTCTGGCATCAAGGCAAAAGTCCACCACCATGCCACCACCACGCCACCCAACACGCAATACCTTGAAAAAATCTGCGGAAAGCGGGAAGCTAGGTTCCCTCTGCCTACCATTCTGTGTCCTGGATACAGCGTGAAGTTAATTTTATATATTTTTTTTGGGAACCACTCGCAAAACAGGCAGTAAATGGTAAGTCATAAAGTCCACACAAACGAGGTTGTGGAAGGCAATTAGTAATACAATAGCATAATTAATTCCTACATTATATAAGGACGACGTGTCATTTTCATTTTCTGCAACTTTTATACTTACGGTTCTATCTGATGAATTTCTTAAGACCACATTATAATTATTTTAAAGTGCATTTATGGTAACATAATTAAAGAAGACAACGTCTCGTGAACAAAGTAGGTCGCTGTCGCTTCTACTTAAGATATATAAATACAAGTATATCTGGAACTTATAAAAGAATTGTCTTTTTTAGGGTTCCGTACCTCAAAAGAAAAACGAAATCCTTATAGGATCACTTTGTTGTCCGTCTGTTCGTCTGTCAAGACCACGTGGAGTTATCAAGCTGAAATTGGTATATATTTAGGTTAAAAAGGTCTTACCGATTTTTAAATAGATTAATATAACCTATTAAATAACCTCTGCCTAACAATATATATTTTTTGGCTTGTCTTGATGTTTTAATATACAATAATAGTTATCTGACACTATTAAAAACCTTAAGCAACAATTGAGTTTCATTTTGAGTTAACGAGAAAACAAAGTGTCTTTGTAAATAACGCCAAAGACAGAATATTCTTTGTCAAGCTCTGATTTCTTGCCACCTCAAAGTAATGAATGGAGTCTCCAATATCGAAGTTAGCAAAACCGAAACGTTACTTTCATAAGTCACTCACGACATTTTTATTGTTACCAGAGAGAAACTAATGGGTTAATGTACCGTAGAAATGGTGAAGCTTAGATTAGGTTATATTTATGTAATTGTATTAATAAATATTTATTTATTGTGTATATAAATGTATTAGAGACTAGAGGCGTTCATAGTGTGTGTTCGATTCGAGTCAGAGGAATTAATTATTTTTATTTTTTCGCTCTGCTAACGAGGAAATTGCAGCGTTGAGTTCCGTAGTACAACACGGAGTAGCTCAAGGAAAATTAAATATTTATTTAAATTTATATTTTAATTTCTTAGTTAGTTCCACCACTCCTGTCACTGCACTGGAATATATTGAAAATGAGACTAGTTTAATAATTTCATAGTAAAGTATCATAAATGAATATTACAAAACTAAATGAAATATCTAATTACACTAGAAGACAACGAGCAACAATGCTGCGAACGATTGCGGTCACGGTAGCTAATCCCTCTGAAATTAACCAACTCCGTAGAATGTTATAGTGTGATGTTGTGAATATACAATTGTATGCTTCACGCTGTATCCCTCATATAGCAGGATAGGCAGAGGGCATCTAGTGTTAGGACAATCCGTTGCTCTTTTTCCGCCAAATTTTCCGAGGCATTGCGTGTTGAGTGGCGGAAGTAACCGTCGTGCTTTGCCTTGTTATCAGAGAGGAAAAATGAAAATATTTATAAATAATAATTTACTCCTCATGACACTCATACTCTTGTGCGTTGTTCACCACGACAGCCTCAATTCTTATTCATCATTCACTATAATTCTCATCAACCTATTCTCATTGTCAAATGCTGTTTATTTATTTATTTTCTTGGTTTTACTAAAATCCTACTAATTTTAAATTCTGAACAAGAAAACGGCGTATATTTAAGGTATATCAACGTCAAACAAACTATGTATATATAAACACACATATAATATATCGTCAAAGGTTTTATACGCTTCTAAGTTTGTTTATTAGTCATGCAAATATTTAGCTATCGACTATCAAATAGCAATCCTCTAATAGTTGGGTATACATTTTAGCTAAATAAACTTATCTAAATCGGGAATTCTACAATTAATATCAATTTTTATTTTTTTCACTTTCTCGTATAGAGCAGGGTTGGTAGAACGAACTTGGTGTTAAGACCGCTAAATTTTCGAGATATTGCGAAAATTCATGGGAATCGAACCCACTACAAATTTTGAATCTATTTATTTATTTTAATTGGAGACCATAGTCGTTAATCTCTCGAATTCGTGAAGAAAGTGAGACTCTATAAGGATCTAGATTTTATAAGGACTGGCTAAATTCAAAAAAAAACAAAACTACTTCTAACGAATTTTATTACGAAAAATAATTATCATTTATATTTTAAATTTCGAAGTTTTACGAATATTTTACTCGTAACTACGACGATTGAGGAAATTATTTTGTATTATACACTTTTATTGAAATTGTATAATATTTTTAATTTTTTACTTTGTAAATTTACTTCATCTACTGCTATCATATAAATAAAAATAAAATATGAAATCCATACAGGTAACTATATCCGGGATATGCGCTTAAGAGTACAATGTTCAATTTCTTCAAAGCCCTACTTTAATGTTGCATAAATACGTTTAATCTTTTTACCGTTTTATAGTAAGAGGACGAATTGAAATTATTTATCATAATATTTTCACACTATTTTTAAAACATCTAACAATTTTTAAATAAAATATGTATTTTATTTTCGATATATTTCTTTTTAAATTTGAATGGTTATATTTAACTTAATTTCATCTTCCTGCTTAAACAAGGGAGTGTCTTAACACTATATTCGGGTGCGGGATGCAACGTAAAGCTCATTTATTCCTGCTCTGATAAGGCGAAATGTAGCGTTAAGTTCCGCAACCCTACACACAATATCTCGAATTCGAGCGAAAAGTTGATAACAGAGTGCCTTTACACTAGATTATCTTTGCTTATCAAGTAATATGGGAAAAGAAATTAGTTGGTTAGAAATATTTAAAAAAATATTTGGTTTTCATTACTTGTGCATTGTGTTGTGGCATTTTAGTATACTCACTGACTAACTGAACTGAAGTCATAGGTCATATTAGATTGCATTTAATATACAAAATAGCTTATTGATAGACAAAATAAGGCATTGGGAGCCATCATACAATGCTCTACCCTCTTAGAAAAGAATTGAATTTGGTTTTCCAATACGACGTTTTGATTTCCAAAATAAATTTCATATTGGAAATTTTAATGCGATAATTTACCTGAGTGAAGAAGAGAGTCACACAACTTAGCTTTTGTGAGCACTGTCGTATAAACAACTCATATAAACACAATGTCCTGTACATGTTATTTCGTTATTTAAAAATTACATATAATTATATATGTGTATATAAAATAAATTAGTGTAAGTTGGTTTGTAGATATAGATAATATTCTGTTAAGTACTCACTTAGTTGTATTAAGTTTCAATTAAATTTTGGCCTTAACTCCTTCTAAAGCAATTCTACGTTTACTTACTACTAACAGTACATATAAACCCTAAGATAGGTAACTAAAATTAGCAAACGGGTTTCTTAAACTTCCCCACTTTCAGCCGACATTGCGAAGAAACGGAGATATAAATTTAAGTAAATATTTCGTTTCCTCGAATGGGAATCGAATTCACAATCATCACGGTACAATCACACCATTGTGCCTCTGGTCTACGACGGCCTCAACTATAATAAGATAACTTTCATAAGAAGAATTAGAAAAATAGTATTTTTGTACATTCATAGTTATTATATTTAAAAAGTATTTGAAAAGTATTCGACTCAACACGATAATATTGGGTTAACTCCCTTTAAAGGAATGTTCCCGAATCGGTTTCCACGCTTGTTTCGACAAATGGTGGTGTTATATTCATCATCTAACATAGAATGTCAATAAAAGAGGCACAACTAGAAGAACGGAGTGACAAAAATGCGAATAAATATGAAATAATATATGTACGATTCTCGTTTGTAACACAAAATAATAATTTATAGCAACTTATTCAGTATTTTTACAATATTTATCCTTATCTTTGTCCTATAAAAATCAGCTTATATATATTTAACAATATATACTACAACTACTCTATAATATTTATAGTAATCAAGTCCTCGAGTCAATTAGAAAGATTTTAAAGAAGCTTTGTTTTACCAGACAAGACAAATAAAAAATAACCTAAATACAAAAGAAAAAATAGTATCGGCGACCATTTCATAAACAGCCTAACACTTTCAACTGAGCCACTATGGCCTAAATCATTATCTATCTAGCCATGCGCTACCGAGACGAGTCCTCAGCATTACATACATATACAAAATGCATTTCGTGCTCTCATTCAGAAGGAGATTGTGTGATTCTGGATGAATGTTAGCAGTGCTGCCGAGGGAATGCAAGATTACATAGTAATATGCTCAAACAGCCACTGTACAGGAATATGAATATTTTAACATATATTATATTATATTATATTATATTATATTATATTATATTATATATATACTCTATTTCCTAAAAACTATAGCCCGGCTATTATTATGCTTACTTATGAATGTTAGTGATAAATTTGGTTTTATTATTAGGTATTCGATGAGATAAGGTCGTTGTGGTGCGGAGGTACGAGGGTAAGACTGTAACGTGAGGGAATAAGTTATTTTTTTATTAATATTTTAATTTCTTCGCTCTGGCACCAGGACAAAAAGCCTGGCGTTGAGTTCCGCCATTCAACATGCAATGCAACGAAAAATGCGACGGAAAATGGAGAACGGAGTGTCTTAACACTAGTTTTCACTGCCTACCCTACTATGTGTGAGATACAGCGTGACGCTGATTAAATTTAATTAGGTAAGGTATCCATATAATATGATCGTTAATTGAAACAATTAAAAAGTTCCATAAATACGAATGAACAAAACGTATTGTGTTTTTTAAATTTATTTTAAATAATTACAGAAACGCAAGCTCATTTAAAGCCACATACAAACAACAATACATTTTATATTAAAACACATAAATAATTAGTACGAAATATTGAACGTTTTAATGAAATATAAATAAAAAATGATCAACAGTGATAAATTTCGAACGAGAAAATTCAATTAATAAAACAATGAGCACGTAAAAACTTTCATAAGATCAAAACTGAAACTGATATAATGAAAATTTTAATTATAATTTTCCCGTTATGTAGACTTTGTATAAATAAAAAAAAAATACTTTAAAACATTTCATTTATATTGTATTCATAGTCGAATTACATAATTTAACATAATTTAGATTTTTTTTTATTTTCACACGATATGTGTACGTTACACATTTTTATGAAATGTTATGCAATTCTATTCTCTTTTATCGATATTTAACACATGACCTAAAACAGTATGTACTTGGTACTTGTCTAGAACGATAAGAAATAGAAATAATTTTAAATAGAATTAATGCATATTAAATTGGAAATAGAGCCCCTAGACATATTACTTTTATGACATATTACTTTTATGACATATTATTTTTATTGATTACTCACTCATTTTTTTTACCCAAATTCTTTAAAAAGACCAAAAATAAATAAAGTATAATCCAGTCACTTTTTCTCGTTTATTTAGCTAACAAATATATTTAATGCATTTAGACTTGTATAAATTATGTAATTGAGAAGCGTGGGTATAAGGTAAGCTAAATAAACTTTTATATGCGAAACATAGCAGGCACATATCGGCGTGTTCGTCCTTCGTAGCGTCGTAGCCTTTTCGTAGCGTCCGTAGCGTTTGAGAGGATAAGCAAACAATATCATATTTATTTTCCTTCCCTATAATATGTATGTATATAAAATTATATTGAAAGGAATAACAATATTTTTATAATGGAATATTATTTTTAGTTTTAGATCGATCTTAAAAGTATGCTTAGATATAATCGTATAGCATTACATATATAGACCAAAGCAAATATAAAGCTTCGGTATATGGTAATTTAAGTACACTGCATAAGCATTTAAATGTAATAAAAAAAGGAAAAAATCACATTCGTCCGTCACTCATTTCTGCCGATGTTTTTCGGTTTTTTAAAACTTCTACCTAATATTTCAAATGACTAAACTTTTTAAATAACATTCAAAATAGTGCTTAGAAGTTTTAAAATAAATGAATGCATACAAAATATTTTTGACATACACTTATAATCTAAACTAAATATATAATCTTATAATACACCTTTGTACACATAAGTAACATTAACAAAACGTTAATAAAGACAATAAAAAAACAAAAAAGGCCCATTAAACAGTATTATTAAAGAAAAATATAAGTAATAAAATAAGTCGTGCGTATCACGTAGAGCGGGGGGAGGTTTAAGGGATGCTACCCTTGCATAGCGCAGTCGGTGGTCGACTTTCGACGGCGACAGTCGTTTGTCCCGCCCCCATATAAACTTGTCACGTACGAACAAGTGTTACGAAAAATGTGAAATAAACAAATAAATCGCGAAAATGTTTCCCTTGAAAATGCTGTTGCGCTTAATACAAATTTTGATTTTAGTTTTCATTATATTATATTTTAATTCGATTTTAAAAATTGAAGTGAGTGCTCAGAGAGTTCAAATTGCTGGTAAGTTGTATTAGACATTATGTTTTTCTGTATTTCTTTTTAGTATTTTTATTATAATAGCTTATATTTTCTATGTTTTGATTTAAAATGTTTATTTTAAATATTGTTGCTTAAAAATATAAATTGCCTGCTTCATTTTTAAAGCTTAACATTTTTCAACTTATTTTGCTGTGTTAACTGGTGTTTTCATATATTTTTTATTCAACATGAGATGTAAGTAATTTATACCATAGAAAAACTGTGAACAAAGTAAAAAAATCTTAAAATTTGAGAATGTACTATCAGAACTGCCGAAAGATAAAAATGTAAAAGAAACTTGTTCAGTCATATTGGTATAACAATGAAACTCTGTTAGTTTAGTACTTGACTTGACTAGACTTACATAATTATATGCACCTAGAAAGTATATAATTTGCCAGGCGTGGCGATGGGCACAAGCGTGCCAATTTAAATGCGTGTGGGTTCGATTCCTACTCGAGGAAATGAAATATTATACATTTTTTTTCCACTAAACCACCACTACGGAATCCAATATTCAGTGGTTAGTGGAAAACGGAAGTGTCTTAATAAGAACGGAGTGTCCTATACTAGGCCCCCAGGTTTCCTCTACCTACCATACTGTGTAGGGGATACAGAGTAAAGCGACTAAAAATATATCATATAAATATATTTAGGGTATTTTTACTAATAAGGTAACAAAAAGAATGATTATGTGTTAAGAAAAATCGTATCGTTGAATTTCAGAAACAACTGGTTTGAATTAGAAAATTCTTTTTGTATTTAATAGTCATTTATTGTGAAATACTATAGGCTATATTACATTACATCAATCCTATCGATGACAAATATAAATATAAAGAAAAAGGACACAACTATCTTAATAAATCTGGTTTGTCGCTTATTCATATAAAATACATTATCCCAGTATTATCTTAGATGCTGCATGCTATTCATACAATACATGTATTATATTAAATTAAAATTAATTGATTCAGCTTCACGCTGTAACCCGCACACAGCAGGGTAGGCAGAGGGAACCTAGCTGACAGTATGACACTCCGTTCCCCACTTTCCGCTGAATTCTGTAGGCATTGAGGCGATAAAATATAATATAGAATAAGAACGAATGAAAATATAAATTTACATTTAAATATAAATTCACATTTATATTTTCATAAATATTATATTTCCTCTAGTGGGAATCGAACCCACAACCGTCACGTTACAGTCACACCCTTGTGCCGCTGCGCCACGATGGCCTCAACAATATACATGTAAGTAAAATAAAAAATATGAAATTAAAATAACGAAATATTTTTACACTGATTTAACTGAATGACATTTACACTGACTGACACTTATTAAAGCGTTATTAAATTTTATAATTTCTTCTAAAAATCTAAAAATATTATTATTTTTCAAATTTCTTCCCAATAATGCATACTTTTATCGTTATATACGAACTACGTTCTTTTTTTAATATCTCTCCTTTGTATTATTTTTTTTAGCTTAAGCATAACTTAACACAAATTTTGTGTTTATACAGACTCTTCCTCATCAATCAGTAAAAATATAACTTAGAAATCCTTAACAATATTCTTATCATAATAAGATTGATATTATTTTTGTTAAAATAATTGGATATTAAAAAATAAACATATATATTTCATTCTCATTATAACGGCAAAATATAATAACAATATAATACCCCACTTCATTCTTTCTTGAAGTGGTACTTTTATCATTAGACGTAGAAAACAAATTATTTGAAGAGCTTTCTCTGTTACAAAATTAGGTAATAATACCTAACAGGAGAGTAAGAATAAGTCTTAAACAAACGTTATGTAAACAATAGGGCATTGTTAAATGAAATTTTCGTATTCAAAGTTAAAAGTAGTTGAGACATATTTAATAATAAATGACTAAGTGAATAAGTTATTAACTAATTTAATAAAAGTATATTCATAATAAGTACATACTCGTATATATAATAAATTTTACATTTTTAAATATAAAAAAAAAAAACTCTCCCGGCGGGGAGACCAGGGTCTAGGCCATCGGTGGCTAGGGCTCCAGAGAAAGAACCTCCTACGCACGGTCGAGGGTTTTCACTATTAAGATGTTATCTGAAACCACTATCGGCACAATGAAGATCGCATTGATGTCACCCACATGGCAGTAATCTCATAGGCTAAGTCCAAATATTTTCATATTTTTTCTTTTTCTGCCTTCGCGAAACTATCATCTTGTGGAATATCAAAGTCAGCTCTAAAGCTCTACTCGGTCTACTAGTACTAAATCAGGTCTATTCAAAACAATACACCAGCCAGTAAAAAATGTAAATAAATTACAGAAAGGAACTGGACTTCAAAAGCACCTGTTGAATGCTCACTGATGTTATAATTAAATTTTGATATGCTCGCAACCTTGCTCAGCTAAAAGAATTTTAAGCGTGACTGATAAAATCTTTGAAGTTTCATCCTTTTCTTATTAGATGATTTCAGTTTTATTTAATTACTAGCGACCCTCTTGCGGCTTCGCCCGCTTTTACTACTGGTTTATTCCTATAATGTATGTTTGCAAAGCACTAAAGATAATGTGAAAATTAATTAAACCCTAATGCAACCCGCATTTTCGTAGTTCCAATAAGGATTTTCCAATTGTTTTAAAATAAACACAAATACATAACAACAAAAGACAGAAAACTTAAACGAAAGATGTAACCAACTACGTCGCGTGGAAATACATTACTGTTACTTGTTAGTAGACAAATAAATTATAAATTGTAAAATTTCTCACATTTCTTCGTCTGAATAAAAATGTTATAATTATGTAATTTTTTATTTATCTTTATGTTGTATTTTAGTATAGTATATGTTACTATATTGTATTTTATTTTATGAAACTGTAAATAGTAATAAAAAATAATTGATAAAATATTATATGAAAAAAAGGTCGGCACGTTCATTGATATGAGTACCTTCGAGCTGGATTTGAACCAGCGACCTATGGACCGTTACAGTCCACCGCTCTATCGACTGAGCTATCGAAGGGTTACACAAATTATCGAAACTAGAGTATCTAAGCTTAAAAAATCATCAATTGATCTACATTAAGTGGCCAACGTAACTAATATACTTATTTATATGCTGAGAGTGAGGGATGAGTGAAACTTGAGTAACATACAGCTGTTGTGTCAACGGCGGGATGTGTCAACAATTAAATGCGTTTTTCTGTAAAACTATCCGCAATTACGAAATTGTGTAAAAAGCACAATTTATCTTCGTTTAACGTAAAAAATTAATAAAGTATTTTAAAGGATAAGGATTAATACCATTATGGAAAAATATCCCTCACAATAAAAAATATATTGCAATTACTATTTTTAGATAGAAATATGATCACTACACGTTATTCTTAAAAGATACGAATATGCTGTCGGTGGCTTTTTTGTAGATCTTATTAAGAGGAACAATACTCCAGTACATTATTTTCATGTAGTACTTACCATTAAAGCAGCGCATGCGCGAAAGTGTCTCAACGGGTAGGACTTTATACACATTTATCGTATTTATGTTAATTTATATAAGAATGTACAAATAATAAACTATATATAAACCTTCTACGAAAAACACTCGACTTAATGGTGAAGACCGCATCAAAATCCGTTGGGTGGTTTAGAAGAAGAAGAGTTAGAAACAACAGACAGACACGAAAAGCGACTTTGTTTTATAAGATATAGGATAGGATTCTATCAATTTCGTTAGCAATACATTATTAACTGCTTTCGAACAAGATTCATTTTTGAATATTACTTACTTAAGTTTTAAGGATATCAGCTTCACTCTGTATCCCTCACATAGCAGGATAGGCAGAGAGAACCTAGTGTTAAGACACTCCGTTCCCCACTTTTCGCCTAATTCTGGAGGCATTGCGTGTTGAGTGAGGGAACTTCTGTTCCGCCGCGTTTGGCCTTGACACCAGAGCGAAGGAATGGAAATATAAATTTAAATAAATATTTAATTTCCTCTAGTGGGGATCGAACCTACAACCTGTCACGTTTACAGTCACACTTTGTGCTTCTGCGCCACGACTGGCCTACTAATTAAATAAATATATAAAAAATAATGTAATCTCGCTTTTATTAAGTAATAGTTTATTTTTATATTTAATTATATTTTTATCAGTTGTACCTAATTTTTTATTAAATTATTAATTACCATCTAACTTAAAGTAATAAAACTGTGGAAACAATAATTGAAGGAAAAGATCGCAAAGCTTACTTTTAGGGTGAGCGGCCAAGAATTCGCGTTGTAAATTTGGCTGTGGAAAAGTATTAAGTTCGAAACATTCGTATTCATGTAGTTTATTTTAATATATGTAAGTTTTATATGTATTTATTTTTATATATTATATAAAATGATTTCGAACCCACTTTCGATATCCCTTTCGTGATGATTATTATATTCATTTCCTCGCGGCGGTGGGTTCCGCCGTTCAATACTTATCTTGAATTACGTTTTGTATTTAAATTATATTTACTTTCTCTGTGCTTACCTAGCTAGGTATATGAGATACGAAATTGAAGGTACTGAGAAACTCAAGAAAAATAATGCTTATATGGAAATGACGCATACAATACCGACATGAAACAAGTATGTAATTTCCGTACACTTATGATTTCTATTAACGTGAAAGATTGTAGAATGACAAGTTAAGATATAGAGGTAAACACACCTATTATGTACCACAGTATATTAAAATTTTACTTTAATAGCATTTACTCGGTATTAACGAAAGCTTGTTATATCTTGACAGAGAGAACCTATTACTAAGACACTCCGTTCTCTACTTTCCACGGAATTTTTCGAGGCATTCCGTATTGAACGGAATTCAACGCCGCGCTTTTGTCTTAGTAATAGAGCCAATTAATTTCCTCAATCAAACCTACAACCATCGCGTTACAGCCACGACCTTGTGAGTCCTATAGGCCTATAATTAAATACTTTTTATAATACTAATCTTAAAATTGTATAACTTTTAATAACAATTTAAATAATCTTGGTAAATATAGGTAAATATAAAACGAATTTATATAGTCTTAAGTTACCTAAGTGGCGTAAGCAAGCCGACTTAGGGATCAAGCAAGACAAGCTACATGAATATTTAATTTGATACCGTTAATCATCCGATCCGGTGAGTTTCTCTACAAATATTTTACTGAATAATCTAAATTTTCAATTAACTATAAAATTTTATAAACATTAATTACTCTATGTTTTGTTTTGAATTTGTTACAGTCTGGATTAATAATTAACAGTTAAGTAAATATGCGTCCATCTGTTATATACATTATATATTTTTAAAAATCTATAAAATGTATATTATATATAGTGACATAATAACTCTGCCATCCAACATATTTTCTGTTAGTATATCACAAACAAATTTCAAGCTCTAAATTGTTCTTTTAAAAATAGAATCGCGATGGTTATTGATTCGATTCCCACTCGGAGAAGGTAATTATTGATTCCCGCATAAGCAAGACAAAGAGCGGCGTTGAGTTTCGTCACTCGTGTCTAGAATTGCGGCGGAAAGTACAGAATAGAACATTAGACACATATTTCTCTGCGTATCCTTTTTTTAGCTTCTTTGCTTTGACAAGACAACAATCAAAGTACACTGTAAATATCGTAGAAAATAGAAAGAAAGAGAAAAAACAAATTTTGACAGGAGATACATAAATAAATTATTTATTTGAGTTACTTTGCATTTGCGTATTTTAGAGACAATACAGCCAGCAACAGAAAATGTCCCCGGTGTTTACACTAGCCGGCGGAGTTTCTTGTAAAGTTTTATATAGAAATGTAAGAAAAATAAAGTAATTTCTTTCTAAATGGACCAAATGTACTAGCGCAATATAGTACTGTCAATTTTGACATTCACCCCTGCATAAATTCCCAAAAAGCTCAAAATTTGCATGGACGTAAGGTACACCGTTGTAATGAAATTGTGAAAAGTCTCCATCGATCTCCTGTCTGTAAAAAAATATTCAGGGTAAAAGTTCACAAAAGTGTACCTTTTTAGATTTTTCGTCAAAACGGTTACTCTCATGTTAAAAACATTTCAAAGAAGCTTCGTTATCTACAAAAGTTGTTTTCTTGATATTAACCACTTCAGGGAAAAAGCCATTACAAAATTTTCTTTAGTTGCTTTCTGTATAATATACACGTTAGCTATAGGATAGTGAAGTACTACTTTAAAATTAAATAAAATGTAGGATTGAACCCATTACCTTCGCATCGAAAGTCAAACGCCTGCGCCATTCATTTCTTTTGTTCAATAACTCCTCATACTTGCGCCTCGGAAGATCCTGTTTCTTTCTCCTCTAATATCATCAACACTGTGTTTTCGAAGTTCAACGGAAGTCTCCGCTTACTTTTCTTAACACACACTCTTGTCTCACAAATATCTTTTATAATTCTTTAGTCACTCATTTTCTCAAATTGCCATTGTTTATGTCTTAATTATGGATTCAGTAAGCTATTTCTATGGCTGGATTAATATAGTGACGTGCAGAGTAGGTATATTATATGTTGACAAAATATTTTACATCAAGTCCTTTTGCAAAGTAAGATCGAAATCGGATATTGGAGACTTCATCGGCGTTTGTCCACTTAGGAGAAATCCTTTGCTTACTTCTTTCCCGCAACTAGCGGCATTGGAAAATAATGCGAGACCTCTCAAGACCGAGATCTTTGTATATCAAGATTGGAAACCCAAGCCACGACAGCTTGCCTTACCTGCGAAATAGAACTTTAATATACATATTTTATATAAGAAAAGAAAATAATATTACATAATAATATAAGTAAGGCTATTGCTTAGCTGTTGGATGAAGAAGTTTTACTTAAGACGGCGCATATTGTGAGGAGGTTCCTCTCTCTGGAGCCCTAGCCACCGATGTCCCTTGGACCCTTGTCCCGCCCTCGGAAGAGTGTTTTTTATATTTTAAATGTATTTTTTATAACAATTTATATTTAAAAATGTTAAATTTATTCTCTTGTATAATAAAAGTATATATATATATATATCTTAAATGTGCAAGCAACAATTGAGAATATTACAAAACGAAAATATTTGCCAGCTTCCGTTTTTTTTAACGTTAGAAGTCAAATAAACTAAAATAATTATATTGCATAAAATCAGTTTCACCTTTGTTCCTCCGCGCTTTGTTTCGGCACCAGAGCGAAGAAATGGAAATATATATTTCACTAAACATAAATAAATATTTCACTTCCTCGAGTGGGATCGAACCCACAACCATCGCGTTACAGTCACACCCTTGTGCCGCTGTGCCATGTATAAATAGTATAAATACCTATATTTGAACATCAACACAATACTAATAATAGCCTACGAGACAATGGCTACTGCACTATGGGGAAATAGCTGCAATACCTCAAAAATTTGGGGGAAGGCGGGAACACGTATCGTATCGTGACGTAAAATTGTCTTTAATTTCTATATTTATTTACTTACGGTAAATAAAGTACAATTATTTTTTCTCTGCAAACTAACGTTTCTCGAGAGTCAAAAGTTCCCAGCTTATTAAGGTTACTCTCTCTCTCTCTCTGTAGTCGGTCCCTCATATCTGGACCGTGGTCGGCATCAAAGTTACTACATACATAATTATAAATAGCAATACATTTTTATCATGTAAATAATTTTCTGCCTTAGAAGCTATAACTTCCTGGAAATGAAAAATAAAAAGTTCGATAAGTAATGTTTTGTTAAGTATAATCTATTAAAGTGAAATCTTATTTAAAATCTATAATTTTACAAAAACTATCACAATGAATTATAAAGAAAACCAATACACATTTTTTTACAAGATATACATAGAAATAAAGTTTCAAATTTCTATTCGTCGACGGAACAAAATGGAGTAAAACAAACGATCCACTTCTGAAACGTTTGTTTGTGAAGAACTGATCAATCAAACAGGTCAATTATATATGCATATTTGCTAGGTTTCCGATAGCCGGCCAATCTCTGTGAATGCTCTTCTATGTTCTCACTGCCAAAAGTCTAGAGCAATCGGTGTCCAAACCAATTACCATGTACACATGATGCTATCTGAAACTGTGTTAATTACATACATGAGAAAGCATCATTTTCTCACGCTATTACACTAATTGATAAAGGAATTGAATGGGGAAAATAAGATATGTTTTTAAGTATGGAAAAATAAGAAAGAGTATAAAATATTGTGTCGGCTTCCCCCACCGAGGGTTTCGTACCCATTTCATGATTGATAATGATAGGTCAACGAGAACGTAATGTAAGTATCCTATAGTTATTGATTACATGGCGAATTTAATACAAAATGCAGCAAGAACTTGTACTTGTATCTTTTTATTATGATTTAAAATTTATTTTTTCTATGCTTAAAGGGACCTGCTTATATTTGATATTAGATTAAGTTTAACCTTAATTATTAACTTACCTTTACTAGATCTGACGATATATGGTCTAAACAAACGGTCAAACATACAGAGAGTTGAACAACAAAGTGATCCTATAAATATTTCGTTTTTTAGAGGTACATAACCCTAAATACCCAGAAAATGATAAACCAGTGGGGAAGAAAGGTCCTCGAATAGCGACCACGTCTCGGCAAAAGGAGTACAGGCCGCCCTCCAACCAGGTGGACCGACGACCTTAAGAAGACAGCGGGAACCCGCTGGATTCAAAGGGCGCAGGACCGGACGGAGTGGCGAGCATTGGGGGAGGCCTATGTCCAACAGTGGACCTTAAAAGGCTGATGGATGACCCAGAAAATATTAGATATATAATTGTTTAGTTTAGAACAAATTTTGTTAAAGAAAATTTAAATATTATTGAAATTACAAATCAAAATTGAAAACGAGGATAAAACGTAAACTAACAACCGGAAATTAATAAAGGATGTAAAAACATCCGTTTGGACGCTTACGGCAGTGATGATTTGTCTACTTTTTTATACTTTCATAGCAAAATCATTTTAAGTTATCGGCGTACAATTGTATTAAACTATCCAATATTCAATTCAATCAATTTCTATATTCAAATAGAATAAAAGGAATTAAGTAGCTAATAACATAAAATAAATGTTCAAAAATTTACCTAAGCGAGGATCAGCTTTATGTGAATCAAAGAATTGTTATTATATGAATCGATTGATTCGAAGATACGTGCATCGGAAATCTAGGGGTGACTCACAGTGTCTATAGAAGCGATAAAAGCAAGAAAAAAAACCCACGCAAATACGAATGACAAACTAGCTCTTATGGTAGTAGTCCGATGGACAAAGGTTGCGCTGGAGCAAAGAATAATTCGAATAGCCGAAATCAATGAATACTCATCAAAAGAGATATTTGTAATCAGCAGGTTACATATATACATAATATATTACATACACATGTGGAATAGTTTAGAGGTTTTGTAAGTTTTTTTTTGTTATTTAAATTTAAAATATAATATAATGTATTTGTCAAAATGAAGAGAGGAAAAGTCGATGGTAACCAGCTATCACGATTATTGTAAACTTTGTGTAAATTAAATAAAAAACATTTTTAATTCGCGTGTTCTCTTCCCATTCCCACATACATATTATGCATTGTGATTATGCCCTTAACAAAAGCTATACAATATTGGCTACTATTTTCGCCATATGTTAAAGTTATTATGTCAAACATTATTAAAATCATCCACTTGTTTGACGACGTGTTTTAACTGCTCGTTCTCGTTTCTGATAAGAAACGTGCTGCTGTGGATCTGAAGTTGTTCTCTAAAAGAAACCTTGCTCTTGGAATTCTTTGGGGGAGCCCCAGTCTCAGTTGAGTCTTATACATCTCTTCTTTCAGTCTTTGTTGAGTCTCATAGATCTCTTATAGATTTCTTAAATTTTTTTTATGCTACTGCTCGAACTACGGAAATATGTGACAAAGTTAAGTTTATACATGCTGTGGTGATGCGGCGGTGCAGTTTCTGATGATACCAATTCGATCACCAATCGGGGAAACTACATACTTCAATTATTTATAATTATCCAGATTGATAAGTCAAAGAGAGTAAGTATGTACCTGTATGTACGTACGTACCTGTGGCCTATATATCAAGACTAACTTAACTTTAAAAATCTGTTAAACCAATCTTGTCTCTACACGCTACATAAAATATAGAAAATAGCGTTATCGAAAATTGAAAAACCTTTTAGTAAAATTGAATGTTTACGGTGTCTTGTATGATATTCATAGTTTGTGCTTTTGTAGGCCCTTTGCCATTTTTAATTGACTTATAGCACAATTTGTTATAAAGTATCACCAACTAGCGGACGTGCGCAGCTTCGCCTGCTTATTTGCACCCTTTGGAGTGAATTCTAATAAACCATGAAACTCGTTGGAAGATTTTTTGATATTGTAACTACTTCTAAAGTACTTATTAAAACAGTAAAAGACAGTTTTGATCTACATTAAATGGCCAACGTAACTAATATACTTATTTAACAGGAGTGGATACAGCTGATGTGTCAACGGCGTGATGTGTCAACAATTAAATGTGTTTTCTCTAAAACTATTCGCAATTAAGTATTTTAAAAGATAAGGATTAATACCATTATTTTATTATATTACGGCAGATTTAATGTTCTTACATTTTCAAGCTATCAAAATGTGCAATTAATAATTAAAATTTATATCTTTTGATTAAAACACCACATTAAATTTAAAATTATTACAATAAAAACTTCACAAAATATCTCCATAGTTATCGCATTCATTGCGTATAATCATAACCCAGTTTTACACTGCCAATTTGGAGCCAAATAGTCTTTTTTTTTAAATTATTTATATAGTAGGCGTATACATAAGATGCTGGGGGCGATATTTTCCTTCTCACACATAAATCTACAAAGAACAGCTATATACAATAATGTATTGTTATTTTGCAGTTTGGCGTTATTCCAATATACATATGTATGTATTTACTAGCGGCCCGCCCGCGGCTTTGCCCGCTTGAACTTCATCATTATTTATTTAATACACAGAATTGACTGACAATTATAATGACTTCTAATGAAGTTTCTGGCAGATCACATAATGAAACTACCTAAAACTAATGTAAATATAGATTTTTTTTCATGTGGTTATAAAATATATGAAAAAATCAATTCATTTATGAGATAATCATTTTTAATGGAACTCAAAATGACCATTTTTCACAGCTTGCTGCATGTTAATTAACATATTTTTTATTTTCTTCGTTCTCCGCTTATGAAACTCTTTGCGCCCTCTATTACAAAAAGAGGGGTACTACTTGCTATATAGTCGATTGAATTGCGTTGTTTCTGAATGCGGATCGACCTAAGATCTAACTAAGAAGTTCTAGTAGGTTACAATAGATGGCGCTGCTCAATATTTTGACCGAGGAGTTTTAAAACAAAAATATAATTATTTGGCACTTTTCGGATTGCAATAATATTATAAATATTAATAAAAACTAAGAAATATTTGACTTCCTCGAGTGAGAATCGAATCACCAACCGCCGAGTTACCGTCACACCCTTCTGCCGCTGGGCAAATATTTATGTTACATTGATAACATTGAGAAAGTCGCTGGTTTTGTTTAGATTACTTTTTTACTTTTTCAAAAAGTGTTATTTAGAAGGTAAAATAATAAAAGTATTCCTCAAATGATCAATTATAAGAAAACTGGTGAACAATCACTAATTTACGTTTTTATAATAACAGATGACAGATTTCCATCCTCTAAATACTCGTAGATAAGTCTATAGTCTATCCTATAATTTAACTAAGAATGCCTATTATAATTATTGCAAATATTAATGAGGTGGATTTTTTTCATCTATTAAGACGTATATGATTATATGATGTTAGGTAGAAATAATGTTAGCGAATAAACTTAACTTCCAGGAAATAAAAGTAAAGAGGAATAGTACATATATTTTTAACTTAAACATTTTATATTTACTATCGTATTGTGATTTCATTTATAATACTATGAATAATTCAATTAAATAAATATAATAGTAAGCAGCTACTAGGTCTTTCCCGCATAGCTAGGATAGGCAAAGGAAACATAGTGATAAGGCACTTCGTTGCCTTTTTGTTTTTGCAGTATTTTTTAGCTACATGCTGTATCATGCACATAGTAGAATAGATAGAGGAAACCCATTCCACTCCGTTCCCATTAAGACACTACCGTTGCCTACTTTTTCATCGAATTCATTTTGCGCACGTTTTGCGTTGTCAGCAGAACGAAGAAATATTTCATTTTCTCGAGTGGGAATCGAACCTGTAACCTGTCGCATGCCTGTGTCACAACTGTCCCTTTTTATAAAATATTTCAAAGAGTGTAATAACATTAAATTAATTCAAATAAATAATATTAAAATATAATATCGCATTCGGGCGATTAGTCACAAGTAAACACTAGGTAAGTGCAAGTTAACATTGCGAAACTTGGTCAGTGCTCGAGAAGTTTCTCTTCATATCTTATTAATTTGTACTTACTGCCTTTAAATTATTATACTGATATAATTAAGTCTAGTTGTTTATTTAGTATTCTTCTGAGATTATTTTTTTTATTAAGGAATTCATTAATATAGAGGTTTTTTGTTTTAGTTAAGTAACTTTTTATTGGTTCAGAAGCAGAAAATTGTGTAATTCTTCTTTTCTCTGTTTCTTTAAAAAGAGAAAAGAAGTGAAAAAAAAAATCAGCTTCGCGCTGTACCTCGCGAGGTAGGCAGAGGGTTTTGGTTCAGTGTTTAGACACTCGGCTCCCCACTTTCTGTCGAATTCTGGAAGCACTGCGTGTTGAGTGGCAGAACCATAAATAAATACACATACTCGAGTGGGGATAGAACCCACTACCGTTACAGTCACATCCTTGTGCCGCTGCGCCCCGTCGGCGTAATAAATATTCTTATGAATATTGTATGATGTTAATTTTATTATTTTATACTAATTCTGGTAAAAAAAATAATATTGTGATGTAGGGAACTATTATTTATATTTATAGTTCATTTAATATGTGTTATTTATATATTTCAAAGTCGTAATTTATTTATTTATTATTAATATATATACACACATTTAATAAAATTTATATATTTTATATCGAGTATTATATTTGTATTTAGCATATTTATATATAAGCGCTCGCGATGCAATTTCGAACAGTCGACGCTTGCCACGCGTAGAATACGCGTTCGTTTGTTTTACTTAGTATTTCTTTCCAAATTTGTATCTGTCGAATCCTATTATATTATAGATATTTGCGGTTGACTTTCTTATATACTGTATCGTATTTAATTGTGATTTAACCATTTGTGTTGTCGCTATATGTATATTTAAAGTAGTGTTATTTAAACTCGGTGCTAAGCGTAAGTGGATTTGCAGTGTTAAATGGATTATTATTCACCATCAACACTACAGTGAGTACAAACACTAACCTGAACAGTCATTAATTAATGTACTATTATTTTACACACGTCCAGCAATCGATAGTGTCATAGTAACACGTTATTATTTTGTGCCTTTGTTCTCCCATTTCTCCTACATAGTTACGAGGATAAAGAAAATTTATTGAAGAGTTACTTTGTTTTCAAAAACTAGCGGCCCGCACGCGGCTTCACCCTTCTGAATTATAATTTGAATGATTGAATGATTGAATTTTTAGTATGTAATCGTGTGTAAATGATATATTTTTTTCTTAAATATTTAATTCGAATAGTCCAAAGCGAAGCCGTGGAGCGTCCGCTAGTATACCAACATACTTTTAAGCTATAGCTTCATTTCAACGGTCATCAAAGCCCAATCAAATATTTCAAAGTTTCGCCGACTGAAGCGTCACTATGAGTGCACAACGCATAAATCAAGGCATAACTGACGTGCTAAAAGCCGATTAAAAATTTAAGTTTTATTTTATTTCTATAGTATCATATATATCATCATTTTTTATTAAAAGACATAAAAATGTTTCTGAGAGATAAATTATTTCGATATTTTTTTTAGCTTTGAGCTAGCCGCACACAGAAGAATAGACAGAGGGAACATGAGAACCTAATATTAATCCACTCCGTTATCCAATTTACGCCGAGGCGAAGTTCAACGCTGCGCTTTGTTTCGTTACCAGAGCGATAAAATGAAAACATTTAATATTTCATTCCCTCGAGCAGTAGTCGAATCCACAACCGTCGCGTTTACAGTCACAGGTTTTTGCCCCTGCGCCATGATGGCCTATACTTCAATTTCGTATGGTTTTGTAGGTATCCACAAAAAGAAAAGCTAATATATATTAAAATGAAATGTAAGACTATATTTTTTTAAATTTTTTGATATGGTAGAACAAAACATTCTTAATTTCAAGAATAACTTAGTAGGTAATTAAATATACAAATTAAATAATTCTAAGTAAATCCGAAAATTAAAACACCCAATGATTAAATAAAAATCAGCTTCACGCTTTATCCCGCACACAGCAGGGCAGGCAGACGGAACCTAGTGTTACACTCACTCCATTCCCCACTTTCTGCCGAATTCTGGAGGCATTGCGTGTTGAGTGGCAGAACTCAACGCCGCGCTTTGCCCCCACACCAGAGCGAAGTAATGGAAATATAAACGTAAAAAAATATTTCACTTGCTCGAGTGGGGATCGAACCCAAAACCGTCGCGTTACAGTCACACCCTTATGCCGCTGCGCCACGATGGCCTTAAAACTGAAAAGGATGAAAATACCTAAATAAATCTTTTAAATCCAAACAATTAAACGTTTAATCTTAATTGAATCCTAAAACACAATTAAATATATCCTACATACATTATAATCATATATATATAAGTAATTTCGGGAGATGATCAAAGTTTCGACGAACTTCATCAGTTGGGATTATCGGATGAAATAAACCTTCGAAACTGCCGAGTTATTAAAGGACCTGCATGGGACGAATTCGAGAGATTTTCGACAAATTATTATCATGTTATTCAGATATTCTTGTATTGAATTTTGAAAAGTTTTAAATACTTAAATTGTTGTTCCTTAAAGCGATATTTATCATTTTGTTAAATTTGTTGTAGAATAGAAATTCTTGGTACATGGACGTTGGCGTCTTTTTCAAAAATATTTTACCTCGACTTAATACCGCCTCCATCGTTGTAAGAGCAAGCTGGCTCACTTTTCATCAGAGAATCGCCGTTGTGATTTATTGGAGAGACAGATCTAGCACTATTTCACACATATATATGTGTGAAATAGTGCTAGCACATATATATTTATTATATGGCTTAAATGCAAATATTTCACATAATACATGTTTTTAATATTCTTTACTAACTCATTGTTTGCGTTTTTTTTTAAAACGAATGAACGAATTTATTATATAATAATTAATTGCTGTTTGTTAGTATTGATAAAATTAAAAAACGGCTGGACTGTTTTCAATAGAACTCTGTGTGAAAATTAAATCCAGAATATGGCGCTGCAGTCGGTATGCACTGTAACAGACCAGTTAAATGATAATATATTAGAAAGTAGCACGTGTGCGATAGTTACCCGTTATATAGATGTCTAATTATTTTTACTGTCAAGCAAAAATCTAGTAAGAGACATCTTCTTCTTCCTGGCATTAATCCCGGCTATTACCAGGGTCTGCCTTCCTACTTAACCTACTCCACTTTGCACGATCTTTTGCGTCCTCGGTGGTTAGACCATTGGCTCTCATGTCCTGCATCACGACATCCAACCAGCACTTCCTTGGGCGTCCGGGAGGTCGCGCCCCAGGAACTAGTATAGCAAGGCACTTGCGTCCGACATAGTTCTTAGGCCGGCGCGTAACGTGGCCAAACCATCTCAAGTGACGCTCTTGGAGCTTATCCGCTACGTCACGGACCCCAAGACTACCTCGAATGAATGTGTTGCGTATGCGGTCAGACCGCGTTACGCCGCACATCCACCTCAGCATCTTCATTTCCGTGACGTGAAGCTCCTGAGTGTGCCGAGATAGTGCTGGCCAACATTCGCTGCCGTATAAAAGAACCGGTCGGACGATGCTCTTGTATATCAGCCCCTTGAGCTTGGGCGGTATTCTGCGGTCGCAGACCACACCAGTGACCTCCCGCCATTTGGCCCAGGCAGCGCTTATCCGGCCATGGACATCGTGGTCGATGCCTCCAGACTCGTGCATAACGGATCCAAGGTACCTGAACTTCTCCGACTTAACGGCTGGCTCAGGACCTATAAGGATGGTGCTCGAGTCCCGGCTCCCGCAGGCCGTGTACTCTGTCTTCGACACATTTAGTTTAAGACCGCCGTTCTCAAGCGTACCCCTCCAGAGGTTCACTTTACGCTCCAGCGTCAGTCGGTTCTCGGCAATGAGTGCTATGTCGTCGGCATACATCATCAGCCATGGAGGCTGGTCCTGGATGTGAGCCGAGACAGTATCGAGCACTACATTGAACAAGAACGGACTAAGAGCCGAGCCCTGGTGAACCCCCACTGTAATCGGGAAGGGTCTAGTGTCGCCAACAGCAGTCCTAATCATAGAAGCGGAATCGTGGTACATGCCTCTGATAATCTCAATATAGGCCTCAGGGGTCCCTTTGGATCGCAATGCCCACCAGATACACTGACGAGGCACACAGTCAAAGGCCTTCTGCAGATCTAAAAAGGCCACGTGCAGAGCTCTCCTTTTTTCCCTGTATGCCTCCATCAAAGTTCTGAGGGCGAAAATGGCGTCCATGGTGCCCGATCCTGGCTGAAATCCATATTGAAACTCAGAGACAGTACACTCTCGGCGGAGCCTGAGGTCGATCATGCGCTCGAAGAGCTTCATGGTATGACTCATAAGCTTAATGCCCCTATAACTACCACAATCTTAAACACTGCCCCTTCCCTTGTAAATAGGGGTAATAAAGCTAAGCCGCCACTGATGCGGCATCTTACCAGTGTTCAAGATATGGTTAAAAAGGTCAGTAAGCACGAGCACACCAAGAGAGCCCAACGATATTATTATCGTTCGATTATCCGTTCTTCATGCGTCGAAGGCAATTACGTGTTTCGTCAAGGGTTATTGGGGCAATAAGTCCGAGGTTAGGCGGTGGGTCGTGATGAAGACTGCATGGGTGCTGAGTATTCAGCAACTCCTGGAAGTAGCTTCTCCACCTCTCCTTCACAGAATCATGATTACATAGCAGCGTGCCCTGGGAATCTCTGACGGAAAGACATTTTGCGATATCTTGCGTCAATTTATCCCGGGAACGTGCCAGTTTGTAAATGAGCTTCTGCCCTTCCACAGTTTCAAGTTTATCATACAATGGTGACAAATTCTCACTGCGGGCTCTGGCTACAGCTCTTTTACTGGCACGTTTAGCTACTGTGTACTCCAGTCTGTCTTCAGGGGAGTTGGATTCTTGCCACTTTTTAAAGGCAGCCTTCTTTTCACGAGTCACCTCCTGGACCTCGTCATTCCACCACCATGTCTCCTTGTCGATGACACGTGCTCCCCTAGAAACACCAAGAACTCGCCTGCCTGCCGCAATGATTGCCGACTGAGCCCGATCCCAAGCATCCTGAGCAGTCTCGGTGTTAGTCGAAAGATTATGACTTTTCACCTCTGCCAGGAAGTCGGTCTGCATCGGTCCATTCAGCAACCACCACTTGATCCGAGGCCTACGTTTCTCGGCTACTTTCTTCTTCGGAGTGACGTTAAAGTCCATGACAAGAATACGATGTTGGGCCGTTAGGCTTTCGCCTGGAATGACCTTACAGTTAGTTACCCTGCCCATATGACACCGTCTGGTCAATAAGTAGTCTATTTGAGTTGAGTGGGACCCGCACTTATACGTGATAAGATGCTGAGAATTCTTTTGGAAGAACGTATTCACGACGGCCAGATCAGACGCAATACAGGTTCTCAGAATGTTTTCTCCCACTGCATTGCGAAGACCGTGTCCAAAACCCCCGTGAACACGCTCATACAGCTCAGCAGCCCTACCGACGTGCCCGTTCAAGTCCCCCCCAACGAAGACCACTTCGGTACACGGCACAGCAAGTAGCACCCCTTCATACTGCTCCCAGAATGTCTCCTTTTCGGCCGCGCTACATCCCGCCTGGGGAGCATAGGCACTGATTAAGTTTGTGATGACGCCCTCAATCAGTATCCTCACTCGCATCAAGCGGTCGGAGCGACGGTCAACTTCAAGGAGCCCATTCTGAAGCTCTTCAGAAAGCACTACCGCTACACCGTTTCTACCTGAAGGTGACCCAGTGTATATAAGCCGGTAACCCTGTCCGATGTCACGGGACTTATTGCCCTTCCAGCGTGTTCCCTGGAGGAAGGCACACTGGACCCGACGTCTCATGAGTACATCTGCGAGTTCCCTGCATCGTCCGGTTAGAGAGCCAATATTCCACGTTGCAAAGCGGAGTTTCCGTCTGGGTACTAGCGTCTTTAGCCGTGCCCGTACATGACACGGTAGCCCTTGCCCACTTGTCGCAGGTGTAGGGCGATGTGCCTGCGCGTCGTTTTGCGGTGACGCCCTAGCCATACCCGGTCTATTGTTTTGTCGGTCCATTTAAGTGGCGGTTGGCGGTTTTTAGTTGGAGCGACTGCCGTCTGACCTCCAAAACCCCTTTGTGGGGAAAAACCCAGGGGAGAGGAAAATTGAAGGGGTAGGATAGGTAAAAGGAGGGAGTTAAGGAAAGGAGGAGGGGAAGGGGGGGGAGTTAGGACACCATTCTTACGGACTGGATGAGGATGTAAGAGTGGCGGCTCGAGGATCCGGGGTCGCGTACCCGTATGCCCACAAACAAATATCGGACAGATATTAATCAGGACATCCTCTGGATCGGTCAGGACATCCTCTGGATCAGTCAGGACATCCTCTGAATCAGTCAGGACATCCTCTGGATACATATAATACATAATTCAATAAAATCAGATAATGAATGCAGCCTAATTTGTATTTTTTATTGACATAATTATGGGGTACCTTGAAAAAGCTCGTCTGTCTCGACCTCAAAGGCCGGCAACGCACCTGTAGCTCCTCTGGGGCTGCACGGGGTCGTGGGCGGCGGTGATCACCATCAGGTGACCCGAACTTGTTTGATGCTTGTTTTCCTTGTCCTTTTTCCATAAAAAAAATATATAAAGGATCTAAAATGAGATATGACAAAAGTCCTGCTACTGCATAAAATAGATTCATACATGTAAATATTAGCCAAATTGTATTAGATATCATAATAAATTTGTTTGTTTGTCAACTATCACTCAATTTAATTATATTAATAGAAATAGTTTTGTGATTAAAAAAAATTTAATTGCAACATAGAGAGGTACAGTAAATAGAGAAATATCTGAAAATCAACCGTAGGTCCATTAGAAGTAATAATTATATAGGTACAGAAATAACAAAAAAAATGCATATATATATATATATATATTAGGTTTAAAAAGTCCACCTAGAATGATGTCTAAATATATACAGAATGTAACTCGAGGCCAGTCACAAGCGAGCGACTGCAAACGTAACATGATGACGGTTCGATTCCCATATGAGAAAATGAAATATTTAATATTTTATTTTCGGCCAGAGGGTGGCGTAGAGTCCTGCAAATAGGCAATGCCTCCAAAATTGGGTAGAAAGTGGGGAACGCTTAAAAAAAGCTTCTTAATATTAGGTTAACAGCAGCTATGGGCGGAATACAGTGTAAAGTTGAAAAAACGTAACTCGATTGACGGTCTATCGGTAGCTAGTTAACTTTAGTACGTATGTATATATTTAACGCGATTTTTACAGATTCAGCAGATATTCGGAAATTTGTTTATGCTATCCGAATTAAACTGTTCAGGAATATTTTTAGAAAGTTAAAGTTAACTTAATTATCTAGGCCAATTAACGGCGGAAGCACGAAAAGCTTAATAATATCCAAATATTTTCTATCATAGTCCGACTATTGTTGACGGGTGAATAAAATTCATTATTAGTTTTTGAAATTACTTGTGGAAAAAAATCTAGTATTATTTTTGGTACAAACCCTCGACGTTACTAAATAATAAGGCTTTTCTTAAAAAAACTTTTTAGTTTTGATGTTATCTACGAGTTCTATAGACCGATGGTGTTAAGCTATTATACGATATAAAAGAGTATATTGAGAAAGAAATCACGAGCACAGACCCAACGGTCAGGCAGTATTTTTTAATTTTCTTCAAAAATATTCTTCACCAAAATAAAAGGAACAAACAAAAGAAAGATAAAAGAAAGAAAGAAATGAAAGATTTAAGATGTATCTCTCGCCTATATTGAAAATATTTACAAAATGAAATACTTCTATCACATCAAGTGCGTAGTCGAGTATTCAGAATCAACCAATACGAGAGATCCTTCACAGACACAAAGTGTGGACTGGAATGTATAGTCGCTTAGCTCGTTGAGCTTTGTGCTGTAAACGTATGGGGAAATGGTATGAGTTCTTTTATGTGTAATATACATTTTTACAATATGTAAGATAATACCAAAAAATGCTTGAAGGTAAAATATATATTTATATTTTTTTACGAAAAAGAAGTATAATTGGCGTGTGTAGCCACAGAAAAACTTATGATACTCGTGTCTGTCCTTTACCTTTTGAATTTCGTATAAAATTAATAGTTCTATATTAATAAATATATTTTTTATCAATTATTGTGAAATCGCAACCATAGTTTTACCAAGGAAAATTAAAATCACTATTACAAAACTTATAACTGAGGCCAGAGGCACTGTGGCGCAGTGGCACCAGCATGTGACTGTAAATTTGACAGGTTGTGGTGTCGATTTCCACTGGAGAAGAAGAAATATTTAATATTTTCAGTGCCTCGCTCTGGTAACAAGGATGGCACTGAGTGTGTGTGGAACGGAAGTGTCTTAATGGGAAAGGACTGTCTTAACATTAGGTTCCCAGGTTCCCTCTACCTTGTCATGTGCGGGAAACAGCGTGAAGCCAAGAAAAAGACTCATAGGTACACAAACGTTCAAAATTATCAGTAACAAATCAATATTTTCAAGCTAACAATACCAACATCAAGTATTTGGATAAAGCAGAGAGCTCTTATGAAATGCTACGATAGAACAAGACGACTCAACTGTCCGTGGCTTAGCCGGCTCAGGTTACTCAAGTGCAGATTATTGTAGTTCAACACAAAGACAAGGGTTAGTTGTTTCACGCAAAACTTTGAATGTAATTAGCAAATGTGGAACTATTGATGCAAAATGCAATTGCATTCCAACTATTGCATTTTGAATTAACTTCGCCTTCATTAGATTAAGGATAGCTAATTTTTTGGATATTTTTACCTTTTTAATAATAATAATATAACAGTGAATTACTCACTTTTTTACCTCTTAGCTTTACTACTACTATGCTAATGAGTTATTCTTGTTATTGACTACGGAATTCGACACCGGCTCTTAAATAAGCAATCAAAGTACATTTCAAATCACTTTTTAAATATATTCTTTTCTAATTAGTTTATGGTCTATCTGTAAACGTTTTAATTATGACGGTTCATGCGATATATGGTGATACACGAACAGACAGACAAGTGGAGAGATGGACAGCGGAGTTTTAGCAATAGGAACCGTTTTACCTTTGCCACAAATTGGAATTCTATAACTACACTAAGAAAAATATCTTATGACATATAACATCACTGCACTCTTAAAAAGATTAACATCATATCATTAGTTTTATTCAGTACTTAATGGAATTATTTTGAAAAAGTATACATGCATATATAAAATTATAAAATAAAAAAAGTAAATTAAAAATCATCGAAAATATTACAAATATTTGTAATATTTTCGATATATACCGATATATTAAAATACTTATTAATTTGACATGCAATTTATTCCGCCATGTTAATAACAACCGTCGCTATGCGACCGTTGCTAAGCAACGATTTGCAAAGTTTGTTGTTAGAAAACGTCACCCAAAATGAGCATGCTCATCGCATCTCTCTATTGAAAACTGAAAATAATTTCATAAATATATGTAATAAATATTCGTATAGTTCAAGCGGACGTAGCCGCGTTCGGATCCACTAGTTATATATAATTTAATAATTGATAATTATTTAATATCATATATGTGTATATAGCATTATTTGTACACCAAGTGATTAACACTTGTAAACAATATTAACATTGGATTTTGATTGTCATTTTCATATTGTGTTATGAAATAAATAGGCACGTGTATTTGTTTTTGAAATGTATTGAAATCTGTATTGACTTAATATAATACTAATATTTAAATATTAATTGTATTAATAATTATTATATTTTTATTATATTAATCGTCTAGTAGTAATAATATGTTGAATTTAAAACATACGAAACTTCTTCTGGCTTCTTTCCATTTTCTTTTTTTCTACAAGTCATTAAGGAAAACGAAGTCAACAGTTTAACTTCTCATACTTTGCAATATTAAGAACGTACCAATCATTTAATGCATAAATGATCTATTAGCACTTATTTAGTGACAAACTATTTTAATGAATTAAAAAGAAAAGCCCTAGGAATACCACGTTAAAATAATACATGTATTTTTAAACTGAGAACATGATTATGCATTATTACGACGCTTACATTTCCTTTACTCCTCTAACCTTTCTTGACTTAACTTCTCGCTGTATCCTTTACGAGCTAGTCAGAGAGTACGGAGCGCCAAACGCTACCTCTTTCACCTCGTCCTCTATCATCAACCTCTTCATACATGCCCGGGGATCCTCATGCGTTTTACGTGACCTTCCTCCAGTATCTTTGATACTGATAATGTTTTCGAATATCAACCGAGGTTTCAAACTTGTCTTGTACATTATTATAATATTTTCAAAAGAATAACACATTTTTTAAAGTATAGTTATTACATTTAGTTTTATTTTTGGTAGTAGTACATTTTCTATATTACAAAATATTCTTATATTTTAACTTTGTATTTGTTGCAGGAAATATGCGTCCGCCAATTGAAGTTCAACACGGAAAAGGTTTGTTATATCTGAATGGAAAATATTATATTCGTCATGGCACGGAGGCAGAAGCGTGTGACTTTTACCGTGGATTCGATTTCCACTCGGAGAAATATTTTCTTTTCCTGGCTCTAGTAATAAATCAAGCGCCGTTGACTTCCGCTACTAAGCACGCACTGTCATAGTTTCGGCGAAAAATGTAGAATAGAGTGACTTAAAATGAATTTCTCTCTGCATATGCTGCTATAAACGGGATACAGCGTGAAGTTGAAAAAAAAACCATTTTCGTAAGAAAATTTACTAAATTAATGACAAAATGGCATTCTATATTGCTATTATTTAAAAATTCTTACACCAACAATTTATTTGTATATATTAATCAATTTATATATATACTCTAATCAATACTCACTATAAGCATTGAATTGACATCTACAGCGTACCTGTGTTTTTTATAGATTATTTTTTAACTTGACGATGTATTCCGCACTTAGCAGCGTAACGTGCCAAGTGAACTTGGAAACCTAGTACCTAATAAACCCTTCAGTTTCCATTAGACAACACTGCCGTTCCCCACTTGCTGCCGAATTCTGGAGTCATTGCGTGTTAAATGGTGGAAGTCACTATACTATATCTATATATATAAAATCGAAAGGTCACTCACTCATTACGAAATCTCAGAAACCACATGTACTAGGAATCTGAAATTTTGCATACGAGTTACTTATAGGACGTACGTAGGTGCTCGCTAAGACGGGAATTTGCAATATTCGACTTCTAAGGGGTTGTTTTTGGGGTCTAAAGTTTGTATGTATATAATACGTATAAATATATAATACGAGCACTAAAAATATATAATACGATATATAATAAATATATAAAATATATAATACGAGCACTAAAACGAGCTCGTATAGCACTAATAGTTTTTGGAATAAAATAATTGTGATAAACGGACGGACGCACAGCTATCTGTGCACACACATAATATACAAGTACACTAAAAATTGTTTAGCTTACAATATACAATATGCTTATAGTCATATTACATCTTACAGTAAGCACACTTAAAAACTAAAATATCTAAGCGAGTAAGACATTTCAGTTTTAAGGGAATAAACGACAGAGATCAGGTTAGGAATAATATAATCTGCGGGTCGAAGAGACCCGTATGCCATTATTGTGATTTAGAATGCGGCTGTACTGAGAATGTGAACCAATAAATTAGATCTCAATCAGCCGAAACCACCATTAGTTATAGCCATATATTTATATGCATTGAGAATTTAGTCGTGTAAGGTGTTCTAAATAACACATATTAATTAAACATGTCTATTTGAAGAATTCAAATTTGAAATTCTTGGAACAATTGATTATGAAAGTGTGCTCGACGATATGAATTGTGCCGTAATTAGGAATAAGGACAACAACCGCAAACTTGTACGTTCGACCTCCACTTGGGGCAATTTTTATTCTTAACGAATTAACGCAATGCCTCAACAGTTCGGCAGAAAGTGAAGATCGAAAATGTCTTAATAGAAACGGAGTATGTATAATCACTAGGTCCCCAGGTTCCCACTGTCTACTCTGATATGTGCGGGGTACAGCGTGAAAGTAAAAAAACTACTCAGTTTTTCTTAAAGGAGCTGATTTACAGCAAGTAAATTATTATAATTTAAGAAATGTCTTAACACTAGGGTCTCTACCTGTGTGTGACTTGCCCAACACAGGTCCTATAGCTGTGCAAAAATATTAAAATTATGTTAATATTTAAAAAATAATTACTAAAAGCTAGTTATAATCCCTTTAACAGTCTATACTAAAGTCAGTCTATACTAAATATCCATAATATCAACAAAGTCTCCTTAACTGTGTGCAGATTAAACGGCCGAAAGCTACAAGCTTAAAATTGTGTGCGATCTTTTCATGTTATAGTTATATCAAAATTTTTATACATAGAGGCAAAAAGTAACCTAATTATCTTATGAGATACCAATCAATATCCTGAATAATAAAATAAATAATTTAATGGGCAATTACCTGTGGTCACCCAGAGATGGATCCCGGCTGATGCGTCACAGTAAAACATTTGTAAATTCTCTAAGGGGCCTCTACGTGTTGGACCTGTGTCCCCACGCAAGCCTTCCAAAGGACCGGGTTCTTTAGAACCCGTGAATCTATACAGAGAAAAATAAATAACATCAAGTGAGATACTTAGTAGATTATTTTTTCAACTTTATGCTGTATCCCGCACACAGCACGTTAGGTAGAGGGAACTTAGTGGCAAGTCACGACTGGCAACCAGCCTATAAAGTTTATACGGAAGCAACATCCATATTTGAAAATAAGCAACTTAAACTAAATAAACGGCGTTTAGTTCCGCCACTCAAGACGCAATGACTCTAGAATTATGCTGAAACATTAGGTTTCCCCTACCTACCCTGCTGTGTGCATCATACAGCGTGAAGATGATTTAATTTTTGATTTGAACTAAACAAACGAAAATATCAGTTACCTTACGTATACCACAAAACGTAAAATACAGAATGTCATTTTTGCTGTTGATGGGTAAAGAAATAAATGGTTGTCGTCAGAAGAGACGCGGGATAGCCTTCATTGTTTATTCATGAAGTTATTATTTGGGACGCTCCCTCCGGTGTTGCCAGGTGATAGTGCATGTGCATTTTATACATATAATATTATTTTTAAAATACATACTTATAGATAAATGATGAAAAAAAACTGAAGTTAATAATTTGATTTCAGATAAATATTACAATTACTTAAGTACTTGTAATAAATGTAAATGTAATGTAAATATTACAATTACTATGTGAGGATAGAAAAATATAGATTTGTACATGAAACATGTAAATATATATACATATATATATATATTATACGGAATTTCTTTCAGCTTTACCCTGTAATCTGCATGTAGCAGGGTAGTCAGAGGGCATAGTGTTAAAACACTCTACTCTCCACTTTCCGCCAAGTTTCGGAAGCTTGTGTGTTGATTAATGGAATAGCGCCACAACAGAACGTAAAGCGAGTCGTTTGGTTGGAAATCAAAGAAGGCAAACTTCATTCGTATTGCAACTAATAGGCGTTTTCTGTATTCGACTTTTCATATAATAGCGAAATAAAATCTCTGGAGACATCGATCGAGTTATTTCTCTTCAACATCGTATCGTTCATTGAACACTATACAGGCTGTTACAAAATAGTTGACACGACAATAATATAGTATATTCTATAATAGTCTGATATAATTTTAAAATGTATATACGGAATCCATTCCTTTCAAGTTAGTCATATGTCTGAGGGTCGTGGTCACCATCAGACTTGCATATGGAACGGGTGATATATAATGTCTCTACCGATGTCATCCGTTACCGTCTCTCACAACTGTATGTAATATAAAACATAAAGAAGTATAAAGTTTGGTATATTATTTCAATTTGTTTTTTATATAAATAATAAAAGTTAAAAATGTTTCATAGACAATTCTTGTTATCGTCATTAGCCTACAGGTTTTTCAGCAACATATTATTTAACATTTTGTATTAAAATACTTTGTTTTCCACATTTTATTATTTTTATATGAAAAAATGTGGAAAACTATTTTGCTATTTTTGATAATATTTAACAATTACGTTAAACTGTGTAATTAACTTTGAGTTAAAAAAATACAGGTTAGGTTCTATCTCTATTCGCAAATAAAAGTTATATTATCTTTAACGTCTGTTATTTTCTTTGGTTTTACCAAATGTACTATTTGATTGTTTTCTGGTTTGGTGTAAATTATAAAAACAAGTTGTTTATGATTGAAAATATAAATTATATCATCAATCTATTGGTAAATGCAGTTTAATTTAAGTATTATAGGCCAAAAGCGGGCGAAGCCGCGGGCCGGCTAGTATATAAATAACTATATATAGTATACAAAATACAAATACAATTATATGTGGTCGTTTCCTAAAACACAATAAGCATTAACAGTTTCTGAACGTAGGAGTCATAAATTATGAAATACCAAAGATTATGTAGGCTTGTGCGATACTCAAGATATTATGCCTCGTTTCTCCATTCCATCACGTTCGAGATTAATACGTAAAGTGAGATTACTAATTAATTTTATGTAATTTTATACATATCTAAATGTCGTTACGTTACTATCGTAGTAACTTAACTACACGTATATTTAAATTAAAAGGAAATTATTTAGAAGTAGAGTTATTAAATTACTATATTATTTGAAATTACGTTATCTTAGCTCTATAGGGGTGTGGTCGTCTCTTTTTACACAAACCAAATGCTGCTTTTTCCCCCACTGAGCAGGGTAGATTAGGCGCCAAATTTGAAATTCGAAACATTGTGATTTAAATGGCGGAACTAAAGGTCGCGTTTTGTTTACCTGAGCCAGAGGAGAAATAAAAATATTTTATAATGTTATCAAATATATTTTATACCGCAACACAGCAGAGTAGTCGGAGGGAACCTAGTGTTAAGACACTCCGTTGCCCACTTTCTGACGAATTCTGGAGGCCCGTCAACGTCGCCCTTTGCCTCGACACTAGAGATAAGAAATAGAAATATAAACGTAAATAAATATTTAATTTCCTCGAGTGGGGATCAAACTCACAACCGTCGCGTTACACACCCTTGTGCCGCTGCGCCAGAACGGCCTTCTTTTTTTGATATATTTATGCTCACGTCCTAATATCCGTGATTTCGCGAGCGAGTTAATATTAAGATACATCGAGTGAATAACTGACAACTATATCATTGAGACCTGCAGGGAGCACACGCATGCGAGTGTAAACGTGACAGATCGTGAGTTCGATTCCCACTCAAGAAAATAAAATATTTTATATTTTCATTTTATCGCTCTATCCCTGATAATGAGAGCAATCGCAAACCCTCCAGAAGTCGGTCCACTCAACATACAAAGTCTACAGAATTCGGTCGAATATGGAGAACAGAAATGTCTTAATGGGAACGAAGATTCATTTTTTCTGTGTACCTAAATTATACCTAGTTTCTCCTATAGCACAAGACTTGTCTATTTGTTAAACCACTTATAGAATTAGCATACATGATATTATTCTAACTCTAACAGCTTGTTACTATCAATAGAGCGGCAATTTTGTTAATCGACTTTAAAAAAAAGGAAGTTCTCAGTTCGTCGGAATCTTTTTTATTATTTGTTAATAGATTATTCGAAGACGCCTGAACCGATTTGGATATGTTTGAACGCATTTTGTTTGAAATTAATTATAAATATAAGATTTTTTTTTAGATATCTGTAGGTATATTTTTACTTTTCGGATTATTTATTTTTTTGTATCGTAAGTTTTCATTTTGTGCTAAACTTCATAACTATATAAATGTGTAAATTTCATAATTGTAGATCTACGAATTTCATACAAAGAAGAACTCGATCTCGAGATAAACGGTCATGACAAAATTAAAGACTGATTTTTCCTTTTGAGGTACGAAACCCTAAGAAAAATACACAAAATAGTAGATAATTCATATTTTAGAATAACAATCAAATCGATTAACATGAAAAGAGAAAAAAACTAAACTAAGCATTCACCGTTGGTTCGTTACAGCCATAGTTTAAATATTATTTCACATAAAATTTGTTTTTCATAGCTAACACCGGCCAGCCACGATGCATCGTTAAAAAGAGATTTCAAATACGTCAGTGTTTGTTTACTTGTTATTCGTTCATTGTTAGCGGCGTTTCTAATTTTAGAAAAAAATATTATTTATTTTTACTTGTTTTTTTTTATTCCTTGTGCACCGTTTAGTAAATCTATGTATATGAAAAAAGATATTATTATTTTTTATATCTTATTAATACTTTTTTCCTAAGTGTGGAATAATAATATAAAATGAACGCAATGAATTTGAAGTCGAAAATTATTAATGCGTAAACTTGAATTGAATTTGAAGTTTAAAATCTATATACTACTTTAAAGTATTATTTGAAAAAGTATTTTTTGCAAGTTAATTGCATATTTGATAATTTATAAGAAATGCTAATTTTCTTATGTCGTTTCATTAGCTCCTTGAATTTACACTATACTTTGGGAAATACGTAATTAAAATGAAAACTAAAGGCACTTGTGTATCGAAATGACTATTAAACAAATAAAGTGTCCATTAAAATTGCTACTAATTACATTACTTAATTAATTAATGAACCATTTATTTTTGGTCAAGTTTATATTTATTTAATTTTGAATGAAACTTCATTAATGTTAAATTAACGAATATTCGATTAAACTATATAAGTAATTTTGTGCTATTTTGAACAATATCTACCATACCCAAATATAGATATTTATTTAGGTAATACATATATTATGTATTTCCCAATTTTTTCTCTATATTTACAATATGTGTTACCAATAGTTTCTATAGGAGTTGCATGGTAAAAAGATCAAAGATGACACACTGAACATTTACCGACAAATACATAATAATTTGACGTCGTCGTAGCGAACGAATTTAGAACATAAGCTATGTCCAATAATTTATAAACGAAATGCAGTTTAACACCCCTATATGCAGTAAAAAATTAATTTACATAATATAGTAAGTGAGATCACATAAAATCGAACTACAAAAACCTCTCGTAAAATGTTTATGGTTTAACTTATAATATAAATATATCCTTAGTTTGGCCATATAAGTTTGCTTCCTAGCTTCTATCAACTAACATAAAACGTCACTACGTTACACGTAACGCTACACGTCTAAGGATGAAATATGTTTTTCATAGTAAAGTATCCTACGATTTTGTTGTAATCAATGTTTTTTTGCTTAACGCTGTATCTCGTATACATCAGGGAAGGCAGAGGGAACCTAGTGAAAAGACACTCCGTTTCCCATTTTCCACCCAACTTTTGAGACATTGAATAATATTGAGTGGCAGTACTCAACATCGCATTTTGTCTTGTTACCAGAGCGAGGAAATGAAACTAATAACCTTCGAGTGGAGTTAGCCGTCAGTTACTGTACCACGGACTTTGTAGATAATGCGTAAAAATAATAAAGTATATTTGATTTTAGTACAAAAATATGAGAATATCTAAATAACTAAAATAAATAATAGCAGCAGTTAGGTCAAATTACTTTTTGAATATTTTTTTTAATATATTTTTTTCAGCTATTAGGCTGAATCCCGCATATAGCAGGACAACAGTTGTCTTTATAGTTACAAGCAGTGGCACTGCAGCACGACGGGCTTATACATATGTAAATCGACGGTCTGTGTTAGATATTCAAAATAGATTTTTAATAGGTGTACTTTTCCTAATTCCAGCAATTTCTTTAAACAAATATAAATAATATTAAATTCTATATATAGAAAAATATAACGCAACCACAAAGCCAATTATTTGCTATACGAGTACCACGCACAGCATAAGCCTGAAATGTAACCATATTTTTGCACCGAGTGCCCGACTACTTGAACTCGCCGCTACTTTTATAGCCTATATTACGATGTTTTTACATAAAAATTCTGAATATTTAATATCTTTTAATATAAATGTATATTTTTATTTTTTTTAGTACTACACTGCCTTTTGAATAGGACTTGGGTGCTAAAACCTTACTTGTTAGTTGTGTTAAATATCTTGAACTAAGATAATTACTTTAGATGAAAGAAGATCTTTTATTATTTTACAAAAGTCGTAAAGTATGCTCTATGATTAAATTTAAATAAATTATTTGTATTTTAGTAATATGTAATAATATGAATTATTCTACTTTTTGAAATAAAAACTCAAGTTCCTATTCCTTTCCTATTTTAAAGGTACATAAGTAAAAAAATAGCCTCACCTGCATTAAAAACAGAAAACAACATTAAAAGCTTTCAGTCCAGGTAATTTGTTAGTTTAATTATTATTTTTATAACAATTTAATATTTCACATTACAACTGACATTGCAGACTCCAATGTCAACACGACATATTCAAATTTAAGAAAAATTACGCTTCGAATAAATGAGGATCGTTATTTTTCTTATATATATTGTACAAAAAATATATAGTACAATAAATACACTTTCACCTCCTCGCTTTGAAAAAATCTTCACAATAAACATCACTAAAAAATGCGAAAAAGAATTTATCATGTATTCTCACAAATATTTCTGCATACCGTCGTGGCGCAGAGGCACAAGCATGTGACAGTAACTCGACAGTTGTGGGTACGATCCCTACACGGCGAAATCAATTGTTATTTTTTTTTTTTTTTCATTTCTTTACTCTGGTACCAGAACAAAAGAGCGTAGAGTTTCGCCACTCAATATACAATGCCTCGAAAATTGCTTGAAGGTGGAGAACGGAGAGTCTTAACACTAAGTTCCCTCTGCCTACGCTGCTATGCGGGATACAGCGTGAAGCTGAAAAAAAAACAAACTTTACACACACCACACATTCGCACATTTGCATGATATTAACGTTTTACAATATAGAACCTAAAATGGATTGAAATGGTTCGATAAAATATATGCTTTTCGATGCAACGAATGGACCATTGTCATCACTCAGTATTAATAGTTTTCGATTACACAAAGGGATAGCCCGATCGTGTATTACGATATAGCCCCCTGTTGTTTGATTGAGAGTAAATAATTGCTGCAGGTTCCTGCAAAAAGCCAAATTTGTATCAATATGAGAACATGTTTGGGTTTGATGATAGTTTGTTTTAGAAACAAGTCTTTTTTGTATTGGAAAATGCGATGTTAGTTAGATATATTGTATATGTTTTTAATTTAATACAAGAATATAAGTTTTTAAAGAAGTTCTTTTGAATTTTGTTTATAAAAAGGCAAATGAAAATCTAAGATAAAATAAATATTATCAAGCGGAAAAATCCGCGCTGGAATCGTTAATTATAAATGTCATTTTTAATTAGATTTATTCTAAAAAAGTCAGCCTCATGTGCCCTCATCAGTGCTCCTCTAGCGTAATTATTAATAACAAATATGGCAATATTATAAAACAATAATAAAAATATAGATGAAAAGATATCGACCGATTTCAAATAAGGTAGATAGAAAAAACAATAGGAAGCATCTAACTTAAAAGTTACAGAAATAGTATATCTTGTGCCTTCATACATATATTTAAATTATTTAAAGGTACAAATTTAAAATTTAGAACATGTGCACGTAAATAAACAAAAAAGAAAAAAGAGTATAAAAATCTCTATTAGAAATACATGAAACAGAAGTGTTTCCTAATACTTGAGAGCGTTGGAGAACCAATTGTTTGTATCCAGACGTACAGCGGACTTATGTTTTTGGCAGAACGCCCGTCCTAGTATTTATTGCGCATCGTTTATCAATTATCTACAGTCGAAACGTGGTAATATAAAAGTTTTTTGATTTATCACTTTCTTGGATACATAGCCACCAGCTCCTAAAAGTTCAATCAAAATAAGTCCAGTTATTTACAGATTTGTTAATAATATTTACCTGAGAAAGATGTTTTTGATTGAATTGTATTGAATTGTAATTGAATAATTAATACAATGAATAAAATCGGTCAAGTGCCAATCGAACTCATCCACCCATGGTTCCGTAACAATTTTAGGATTACAGGTCAACGGGGAATACAACTTATAAAAGTTGACAAACTTGAGTTTCCGGGCTTATACACTTATTTTGTATGAAAAGAACTACAAATACATAAACAAAAATTTAAAGCTAGCTATCACATGCCTTATTAAATAAATCATAGGATTTAATAAGAATTTAATATAAAATGCAGCAAAAGCATAAAGAAAGTTAATTTTTTTATCTCTACAACAATATTTGTTAAACTGTTTAATTGATTTTCTTCAAGTACTGCTACGATTAAAGAATTCACGGAAAATTAAAGGTGGTAAAATTTTGGAGGGCTCTTATCAAATTAATAAGATTAAAGTAAAGTATAGTAATAGTCTTAAGGAAACTTTTCTTTATTTTATAATTGTGAATATAATATTTTCTCGTCCACTACGGCGCCGATATGATGATCATAATGATTCAAGCTAGCACATTTTTTTTTATAATATAGTATATTTTATTTTAGTTTTATAATATAGTAGTAGTAAAGGCGGCCCTAACACTATAAGTAGGTAGTCTCTTACAGGCAACCTGTTTATTATTCATAAAAATAAGGGAAACTTAACAAAATATGAACTTAACAATATAACCTCAAAAATCCAGAATTATCCACATATCTTGCCACTAGAGTCAAAAAAAGTATCAATTCTCACAAGAGTATGCGGAAGTATCGTGAAGGGGAATTAATTACGGAACTTGGACACTTGGGCCATTTACCTACAAAAAAAGAGTGCTTAATTAAAGAAACGCTCGGCCGCAAATAAATTCACACGTCTCTTTCCGTTCCGTTAAAAATATATATTTTAAATCGTATTACATCTCTATATATAATATATTTCATGTTGTGTTTCTAGTATCTATAATTTTGAACAGTTTCAATTGTTAAAAATGCTGTTCTATTTGTGACGTAGTTGTACTGAACAATTAACTTATTTATACATATATTTTTATTATTTCTATTTATAAAAAAGTAATTCTTGAACATAATAAAAGTATGACGATGTCATGACGAGAAAAAGGCTAGTGACTGTGAAGGTATCTCAGCTATTGTGTTGAAGAATTCCGCAGCTGATTTGACTCCTGTATTAACACGCCTTTTCAGCTTTCTCTTGTAATTGGTCAAGATTATAAGGCCTGGATGCTTGATAACTTGCTACTAGTACATATATTAGACGAATAGTCCTAAAAAATTCAGCTTTGCTAAAATGACGTAGGTCTGGCAGCTCTGGGATCTTGGGCTATTACTCTCTAAAAAACTCTTGACAATGAATCCAGACATTGATTGTCAGAAGATTAATTTATCTATATCTTTAAGAAATTTAGCTTATAAAAACTTAACTTCTTAGGCACTTATATAAATCCATTATTAGAATTTGAACTGTGAGATCTCACAAGACGGTAAAGAACAAAAAGTATTTCATTTCGAAAATTCTTAGTCGAGTAAGAAGCAAGCTAGTATATGCAATACAACATCAAGCAACTACTTAGTAAATATTGATGACAAGGTACAATCATATTGAAAAATCAATAACTTTCCCTAATTTTACAATCATACCGTAAAAACGAAGGTCGTGGGTTCGATTCTCATCCGGAAAAATTATAAAATATTTTGATATCTACGCTATGCTTATATAGTGTAGCGTTAAACTACAGTAACCTAAAATGCAATGTTTTTAAATTGGGTGAAAAGTGGAGAATGGAGTGTATTAATCAATACCATAATATACGAACGTCGAAATGCATAAATTTATCTTTAACTTTTCTTATTAATGTGGATTCAAAGTCTCTTTAACTCATCTTGTTTATATTTCAATTTACATACATACGTACATGTGAATAAATGATGTCATATTAAATTAAATTATTTTGACCAAATTAATCGTATACATTTTGGTATTCGAAAGCTCATTTTAGAAAACCAAATTATACCGCGATTATATGGTTAAAATAGTTTACATTTAAAATGTGTTTTAATTTCGAAAGCCAAATATGTTATAAGTAATATTAATTTCAGTGACGTTTATATTTCCATTTCTTCGCTCTGGTGTCGAGGCAAAGCGCGGCGTTGAGTTCTGCCCCTCAACACGCAATGCCTCCAGAATTCGGCAGAAAGCAGGGAACGGATTGTCTTAATACTAGGTTCCCTCTGCCTGCCCTCTTTGGGTATCCCTGGGTTCGATTCCCACTTGAAGAAATGAAATAATTTATATCGCAGCGTTGTGTTCCGCCACTCAACAGGCAAGCTCTAGAATTCTGTGGAAAATGGGTGAACGGAAGTGTCTTAATAGGAACGGAGTGTCTTAACAGTAGGTTTCCCAGGTTCTCTCTACCTACCCTGCTAATAGATCGTGAAGCTACATCAGCTTTATTTAAATATAACAACTTCTATATATTAAACAGGACGGTGAGTAGTAGGTAAAATACTTACTTATACTTTTTATGAAAACACAAAATAACGAAGCGAGATTCAAATCTCGCTTCGTTATTTTGTGTTTTCATTTTTCATTCATTTCATTCATTTTGTGTTCTTGACCGGTTTCCAAGAAGTGCAGGTTCAAACCCGCACTTCTTGGAAACCGGTCAAGACAAGACAGTTTGACTTGCTTATGTTCCAAAAAGTTTTTTTTTCTTAAGTGAGAAATAACAATAGTAGGTAGTCTTAAAAAAAATTAAAAAAACATAATTAAAACGAAACTGGGTTTAGTATCAGCAGAATCACGTCGCCACGATATAACAAGAAAATTAAGACCAGCCGAGACAAAAGTTAATCAACGAAATGAATGAAGCCAAAAACATTTTTTCACATCTTGATAGATGGAGATAAAAATAAAATATAAATCGAGAACCACAACTGAAACCTATTAAAACGAGAACTTGTATTCAAGTTTTAAACAAAAATTAAAATTGTACTTAGTGCCTTTTCAGTTCAGTTCTTAATTTATGGCGCTTCGAGCGTGCCAGTTGAGCACTTATCACTTCTCCTATGCCACGTTGTATGGAGAACACACGATGGAGACTGTACGGTAAAAATGAGAATTAATTAGTGACTTTTTTTCTTGACACAATTTTGACGTATGTGACTGTCCGTACTGGTTTCGGATTTTGAACCTATATTCAGTTTAAATAGGCTTAAGTAGAGCATGTAGTATTGGTGTTCTTCAAAATTGGATAAATACGTGAAGAAAAGGAAAAAGTCATGATAAATCAACCACATATTTAAAAATTGCTCAAATTACCATAATAAACGAAACAAAAACATATAAACTGCGAAATTGTGAACTAAAATCGACAACCCACTAAATCCATTATTCCAATAGCAATCTGCGTTGCAATCATCGAGTTCTGTACTGACACAGCATAGAATAGCAAAACATAATACATCTAACACGCATCTAAATGCTGACGCGTGCTGATCCATTTGATGAATCAACGAGATTCCTTCAACCGATCTCGGCACGGCACAATACTGGTTGATAAATCTTTTGGATTTATCTACGGATGTCATTCAACTTAGTATTGGTCGGTTGATATTGAAATAATTAGGACATGTTTGTGGGCATGGGATGATATATATATATAAAAAATCCTATACGTAACGTATATGATTTTTACGCATACTTTTTGAACCTTCAAAATGGTGGTGCGGCTCTTCGATGTGCACGGAAAGAGGCATCATTTGATCCTGATAAAGTAACTTGTAATTAATCTATGTAATTTAAGTAAATCAATATTTGAATTAACGAAAGGTGGGGAATAGATTACAATAGCTCTTCAGAGGTGTCAAATCCGTCAGGTCGCCATTCCTCAAAAGCTAGCCATAAATTATCTAGACTAATTATTATTACTACACTTTTTTAGTTGAATAATAAAAATTTATATTAAAATGATATGACGTTATCATTTTCATGATAATACATATTTATAATAATACTAGTGGACCCGAGCGCGGTTACACTCACTTGAACTATACGAATATTTATGAAATTATTTTCAGTTTTCAATAGAGAGATGCGTTAAGCAAGCTCATTTTGGGTGACGTTTTCTAACAACAAACTTTGCAAATCGTTGCTTAGCAACGGCGGTTGTTATAAACATGGCGGAATAAATTGCATGTTAAATTAATAAGTATTTTAATATATTGATATATATCGAAAATATTACAAATATGAGGAAAAAAACGTATCCTATGTTCATCCCGGGACCCTCAAGTATCTCTACATGAATATTTTATCACAATTAATTTAGCGGTTTGGCCCTGATTGCGTAAAAGACAGACAGACAGACAGACAGAGTTACTTTCGAATTTATAGTATAGGTATGGATATTAAGATGGCACATATCAAAACCGCTAAGCAGTTCAGCATATTTTATACCTACTATTAGTACCGGTTCTGGTTTCCAAGACACTCAATGCGTACATTGGTTCTTTTAAAATAAAATGATCACATTCCATTAGTTTCACGCTATCGCTGACCAGTTTCGATAGTGGATAATGCGCCGTGGCTTTTAGTCCAAGAGCTATTTAAAGTTTTGAAATATCTTAGTCCATCTGCACGAGCACAATGATGATGAAAATGTACTATACAAGTTTCATATTTATACTTTGCAACACAGTTTTATGGAAACTTGCATTGTTTTGACGTTGAGGGTTCATAAATCTCACTCGTTTTTATTTATATTAAAGTATTTTATATAAAAGTTTCTGTTAACTTTTAGCTGTCCTGATTATTTTGAAAATGTTATTTTAGAAAAAACTTTTACTATAATTTAAAAAATCTAGTAGCATAAAAAATTAAATAATCTGATAGATATTGTTTTAATTATGAAACGCACTTTTAATGAATAGAATAAATGGAGTTAATATGATATATTATTAATATAGAATGAGGCCAGTTGTGGCACAGGGACCCAAGCGTGGGATTATAAGCGCGACAGGTATTTGATTCGGTTCCCACTTGAGGAAATATTCACTATTTTCATTTTCTCGCTTTGATATTGAGGCAAAAGCGCGGGGTTTAGTTTCGGCACTCATCATGTAATGTCTCCAGAATTTGGCAGGGAGTGGGGAACGTAGTCAATACCTGGTTACCGAGATTCTCTGCTATCTCCAGGATGTTAACACTAACGTAAGCGGGAAATTCGTGAAGCAAAAAAGAAAAATATATGAAAATAATTATAAAAAATATAAATGCATGTCAGAACATATATATCAGTATAATGTTAAATTGCTTTAGATAAACTAACAGAACAAAGCTGAAAATGAAATCGACTGAAAAGGTTGAGTTTAACAGTGGCTTGCACAAGGGCGGAATTCTGTTTGACCGGAGATCATAAATCGTGAACGGCTGTAATGTAGCATAAATAGGAGACCCTCAAACTGTAAGACATGATAATAGTCTAAATCTATGAAATGATGAATGTTATCACGTTACGAGGTCGTCGTGGTGTAGAGGCACCGGTGCCTGTACCGCGACAGTTGTAGGTACGATCCCAACTTGGGGAAATTAATTATTATTTAATAATATTTTCATTTCCTCGCTCTATCACCAAGATGATTGTTATTTTTTCATTTTCTTTTTACTATGACTATTACAAATCTGATGGCTCCAGAAAATTAAGTGATATATTACCTTTTATTATAATACTAGCGGCCCGCTCGCGGTTTCACGCGTGAACTATGTTATTATTAATTTCTGTCTCCATGGCTACGTCCTAGTGACGTCTATGCAAAATTTGAGACTCCTAGCATTTAGTAACGAATGACAAAGACAAATGTCATTAGTAACGAAGTTTCATACAAACTTTCAACCCCAAAAACAACCCTTTAGAAGTCGAATATTACAAATTCCCGTCTTAGCGAGCACCTACGTCCTATAAGTAACTCCTATGCAAAATTTCAGATTCCTAGCACTTGTAGTTTCTGAGATTTCGTGATGAGTGAGTGACCTTTCGATTTTATATATATAGATTTTCATATATTTAGAGTAATAGAGTAGAGTATAATTTTATGTACATAGAGAAAAGGGCTTTTTTGCGTCAAACAATTACTAACATTGCATAGAGATTAAGTCAAAGTTAAATAATTTTATTTAAAATAAGAAGTTACGTGCTTAATGTTTTTAATGACCAATAATTTACCACCTTTTCATTATAATGAAAAAAGAACTTAAACAAACTGACTTGGCGCAGGACTCTTAGCAGGACTTTTTTTTTAAATCAATTATATATTTCATCAAACTTTTTTATTTATTAATAACAAAAATATCTCTTTGGAAAAGACTGAATAAAATGGTGTTATTATTTATGAAATCCTTAATTGCATAATAACCTAAACAACACACCAACGTCTTTTCATAACTTTTTAACATTGAGATATAGAACATTTTCTTTTCATTATTTTATAAAAATAAATAATTAAAAATTTATAATTGCAGTTCATTTCATACAAAATGAGTGCATACTCAAATTTGTCAATTTTAATCGCGGCGTAATCAAAACTTATAGAGTATTTCCCACTGACCTACATTTGAAAAATTTGGCAAGACGTGAAAACTTACGGTACATATAAAAGAAAATACCGAAATATGGAAATTTATATTTGTATTACAGAAATAAAACCATTACAAACCTATACTTGTACAAAATGAGTACGTATGTCCGCAAACTTAATGTTCAACATTTGTAAGCTTCCCGTTAACCCATAGTCCTGAAATTGATACAGAACCCTAGGTGGCCGACTACGACTCGCACTTAACCGATTTACATTTAACTAGAACACTATACGTATATGTTAATTATGATATTTGTAAAACAAATATATTAATATTTCTATTAAGATCTATATATTAAGATCAACATAAAATATAGTAGGTATAGCAAGTCACATTAATAATACGTATGTAAATATTATGACACTTTTATATAGTATTTTTTATTTCTTGTACCTAATACTAATGATTAATGATTTAAAAAATGCCTGCCAGTCTGAGTAGAAAATAATTAATAATTAATTAATTATTTATTTAATAAAAAAATAAAATTTAATATTCGGTATTTACTTGCGATATATAAATTAGTTAGTAGATATTAGTTTTGATCATAGATGCTTGTCGGTTACTGGTGCCGTTACCCTATATCTTAGACTTTCTACCGCAGCAATATCATTTTTTTGCCTCAATACGAGCCTTTTTTGTAAAAGCGTAATAGCTACAACGCTTGAATAAAAAAAAGTAGGGCCAAAAAATAAAGCCCGAAACTTATACTCGATAGGCTACAGCAAATACTATTTTTGTAATGGTTGGTGTAATTTCTTTGGAATAGGGCAGGAGCCGATCTGACCGGATATCATAAATTCAAACGGCAACAATAGTTTGTACAGGAAGCCCTTAAAGCGCTAGTATTTTAATGACTGTACTTTAACAAGACAATATTGAAACTGAATTTAAGTTTTGATTTCCCACTGCTTTAAATGTTATGTTAAGTTATTTTACAGAGCTCCTTGTGAAGATTCTACAACTAGAAGAACACATTTACACATATCGAACACAATGTATATGAGTCCCATAAAATGTTAGAGATGTATAAATTTGAAGAAAAAGTGGTTAATTAAATTGATAAAGTACACTACAAAAATCCATATTTATATCTAAAAAAAACTGAACAGTTTATTCAAATAAAATTAACTAACTTAAAAACTCTAAATTTAACTCAACTTCAATTCACGCGAACAGTACTTCTATCCTGTCATATATACTTATTTTCAACATTCTTTCGGCTCAATGATCGAGGGTACTAAGAAAAATCTCCAAAACTAAAATGTCAAAGACATAACGTTTGTAATAGTACTAAATAATTTTCAGTATTAACAACATTTCACGCATCGTTGAAGACTATTAAGTTTGATAAAGAGACATTTATGACTTACAATTCCATTTTTTTTTCTTCATTTTTTTGTTTTAGCTATAAAAATAACAAAAAAGTCTTAACACTACAGAGAGAACTGAGGGAACCCTCTCTGCCAGAGGGGAACAGAGAGAACCCCCTCTGCCTACCCTGTTGTGTGCGGGATACAGCGTGAAGCTGAATTTTATTTATTTAATAACAAAAAAGCATAGCCATACGGGTGCTTGTGTATTTTCTATTTGTTTTCAAGCATACTCTAGTGTCATACTATCTCTGGTTCCCACTATTAATAGAGCTTAGGAAACCAACAACCCATTGATAACAACCGACCGGTTGCCCAAACAACCTATTTTTTTAAACACACAAGGCCTGCCTCTAGAAAGGCTGAGACATACATATATGTAGGTATGTATCTATCTTCCATTGAATAAAATTTATATAGTGAAATAATATTATACATTTCCACAATTTCCGCTACTTAAATCTCTTTTAACCAAAATTGTAAATATAGCCCCTTGAAACTCAGAATTCTAAAACTGTGTATTTATATTTTGGAAGCCCTCTTAGAATTCGAGTCTGGCTTCTGAGGACCCTTGGGCTCTAGATCGAAACGAACTGAATGAATCTGCGTATTGAAGGACATTCCTGTGTTTAATATTTATAAATTAATCTAATATTATTTATATGCAAGATATTTGCAACCAAATTGGTCTCTTGGCAAATATTTGGGACTTCCTCCATTTCCAATGAAAAGTATTGATTAAAACCGAACTGCGGAGCAGAGTGTGTTAACACTAAGTTACCCTGTTATATGTGGAATACAGCAAGAAGCTAAAAAATAATAATCATCTAACCTAATTAAAACCTGACCATGATTTAAAAAGTAATAGCTACAAAAATTATAATTATGTATATAATATGTTTCATTAGAAAATCTCTGAATGAATGATATATTACTGAATATTTAAATTTTGAAATCAAAACTTAATATAAAAAATATAATAAGTACAATTACCTGAAAGTTCAAAGTTGCTTAAAACTAATCCAAAGTTCCTTTAAAATCGAAGAAGGAAATTTTGGAAACTGGCTCCGTAATCTATCATGTTTCTTGAACCATCAAGATAAGTTGCGAATTGAAATATATAAAACGTTCACACTCCCACCCGGGGGAATAAAACATTATCATATTTTCATTTCTTCGCCTTGGTTGAGTACCGCTACACAACACTCAATGCCTCCAAAATTCGACGAAAAATGGGGAAAGAAGTATCTTAATGGTAACAAAGTATCTTAATACTAGGTTCCGAAGTTAACTCTACCTAAGTAGCGTGCGTTAAGCTAGAAAAATTTCAAATGTCAAAATCTCGTTAACGAAAGGTAATATTAACCACATATACCTATTTTATTATATGTAATAACGGCCACAGGTGCAATAATGTTAAAATTACTTACATAACAGAATTCTACTACATAGACCTGGCGTGAATCCAAAATTTACATTTTACTTATATGTACTCATTATGAGAATGTAAGTTGAAGTAGAGAGCTATTGTTACTCTACTTTTAGTTGGAACCACCAAATTATCAAACCACCAAATATAACGTGAATTAGATTCTTACAAATGTTTTATATGAATATAATCTAGATGGCCAATGAATACAAAAACCTGTTTTAATTCTAGATTATCTATAATATGTAAAAGATAATCATTTTCATATTTTCTTTTTTTTAACTTCACGCTGTATTCTGCTTTATAGTAAGACAGGCAAGGAACCTGGTTAACACCAGACTCTCCATTCCCCACTTTCCAATAAGCCATATCACTCCATGGAAATCCAACACATAACCGTGGTGCTTGTCACGCCACGACGATAATTTTAATAATCTTTTTTTCCTTGTCAGTAAAATTTTTGTTCACTTCACAAGATTATGAATATTGTATCATCTATTTATATATCTTTTTAATTTTAACGTTGAAATTCAAAAGGTCACACCGATAGGCTACAAACAGAATCATAGTGAAAATATTAAAAATATAAATAAAAACAGATAAACTATAGAGTGTCAGCAAAAAACTAGTTCAGAACGAGACTCCACGTTTTCTTGTGAATAAAAAAATCCAACTGAAAATTCCGAGGAATTTAATGATCCACTAATTACGACCGCTTTGCGAGTGGATAAGTTTTAGTTTTTAAATGAAAACTCAGCTTTTTTTTAAAAGTGTGCTAAATTTTAAATTAGCTTTCAGTGACATTTCTATTATCGTTAGGCGTGAAAAAAAACGTGACTTTGAAATACCGCAAGTTGATGGGACGGTTTTATTTATTTGTCTTTAAGAAAATAAATGTACCTACATACTCGTAGGTAGGATTTATGTGGCATACGTTTTAAATTTTAAATTATTTCTAGCAGTGGTTCTGAACCTTTTATTCTTATCTCCTTAATTTTAAGATTGTTCAAAGTTTTTCCTTAAGAACAGTAAAGGCAAAAATATATTTGCTAATGATGCTTCTAATATAAAACAACCATACTCTACGGTCAAGAACTGTCGTCTAACGAGTGTCTGTGTGAATATGAGAAGTAAGGTATAGCGCGCACTAGTGATTTTTGTCACCGTGACTGTTGCGCGACTGTCACCGTGTACATTACACTAAATGAAGGTGCGCGCATTTGGATACGTGACAATTGGGTGACTTTTTGTCCGCGGAGGCCGGCAACACGCCGGTGACGCAACTGTCACCGCGTCCATAGATTTGTATGCCCGTGCGCGCATTAGCAACTAAATGTCACCTCCCCCTTGCGGTTTCCATACTAGTCGTCTTCCGCATAAACATGAAACAGCAGCGTGTTGCATTGCAGCACAGAATTTTTATGTCAATAATTGCGTCAAGTTCATCACCAAGGCAAAACGTGTGTTTTCATGAAGATGAAATAGACAATGACAATACTGATTGACGAAATTGAGTTGAGGCCATTGCTCTATGACAAATGAAAAGTTGAAAGCCAATATTTTCTACACTTGCTTTTTTTTCTATTTCTTAATATAAGTGCACAGACAACCATCTCTTCGAGATCCATTTTATCAAATGTAAAAAATTTCGTCACTGTCATCGCAAGTGCGCGCAGTGGCGAAAAGTATGGTGACATGTCAGTGACAAAAAGTTTATTGTCACCGTGACAAAAGTCACCAGTGCGCGCTAAGGGTTAATGGTATAGCATTTGTTATGGTCAGATGCGATGCTTACCATCGGCAGAATGGTCACATGGAGTGAGTGGTAATATATAAAAGTGGACAAGAAAATTTGTTAATCAGAGTAGAACGTTTTAGCCAAAATTTCTGTTAAAGATATATTTATTTCTATTAAAAAAAATCTCTAAATGAATACGTTGAAATTTATTTCATCTCCTTAAGATAAATTCGATTTTTTTATATGTTTGAAGTTATGGTAAGGATTTTTAAGCTACATTTACTTTAATTTGCAAAATATTATTACAAAGATAATTTTTATATTAAACAGGTGGTTAAATTCGTATTGTATGGCAGTTTAATAAAACTATTCCATTTACAATATATACAAAAACAAATTTATTTATCAACCAAAAACATGCTATATTAACATCACTGTAAACTATTATTTTGTAAGAATATCAAACCCACAAGAACATTTTTTTTACTTTTTAAAATAGATTCTAATTACATAGTAAAAAATACTTTTAATACAACGGAAACACGAGCGCGAAACAACAAAGTATTAAAAATTCTAGACCTTAAAAACTTGCGATAAGCCTATTATGTCCACTGGGAAAAACTTTGTATACTTACACTGTACGATGTTAGGGAAGTTCGAAATGAAAAATAAAATTACTTTGCCCGAGGGTTTTATAACTATTTGATAAAAGTTGCGCGCCCCTGGCCTAAGCCACGGTTGGAGCTATAATTATGCATTATGCTCGCTCAGTTCTCGTGTTGTCTGCCTTTATGAAGATATATGGTAACTTTTCCGACTCCGCACCGAAATCTAGACTGGAAGCTAGACGATATATTCATTATGGTAATTCAGTTGTGGCCGTTTTAGTGCTGCGAGTGGCAGAGTAGGCAATGTGAACCTGGGAACCTGGGAACCTAGTGTAGGCATTGGGTATTGAGTGGCCGAACTTAACACCGCGCTTAGACTCGCTACCAGAGCAAGGAAATGAAAATATTAAATATTTATTTTTCTTAATTAATAATTTTCTCGAGTGGGAATCAAACCCATAACCTATCACGGTTACAGTAACATTTTTGTGTCTCTATGACATCACTTGCCTCAAATCTATTTAAAACTTCATTTCGTTAATACAAATGTGGTTTAAATTATACGAGTAAGTTCCAACCAAGTGCAGGTTAAAAGTTTTAGGTTTGATTTTTTTTTTCCTCAGAGAATGGATGGAAAGGTCTTTTAGAGGGGATGGCCTTTCATGTGAAATTTTTATATATCTTTTTAAATATACATACATATATTATATAGGTATCACATATATTATAGCTAGTGTTTTAATACAATAAACATAAAAAAATAGCCAAGTACAGATCGGCTTTAGTTATAGGTTCTACACTAGCAAGCATAGATTAAGGCCATTTAACTCCACCACCTTTACCTGAGCAAAACACCTATTACTGTAGTTTTGTTTTTGTTTGCTTCACGCTATATCCCGCATGTAGGTAGACAGAGGCTTTGCGTGTTGAGTGGCGGAACTAAACGCCGCTTTGCCTCGACACCAGAGCAAATAAATGAAAACATTAAATACTTCATTTACTGGAATAGGGATCGAGCCCACAACCTATCGCGGTCATAGTCACAAACTTGTGCCTAACTTACCACTGTTCCCTAATTTTCGCCTGCAAAATAAAATTCCTTGTTTTTCGTAATATTCATATGAAGGATGGGGGCATATGATGAATTTTTTTTTTCTAAATGGCTACGGAACCCCAAAATATACCATAATGCTTTAAGGTTGTTACCCCAAACATATCATTACTAATTAAGACAACTTAGCACTAAATTATGCCGTCAATCAATATGACAGACGCTGGCCACAAACAGAGGCGGTTACCAACATAAGGACAGACTAATTACTCTGCATTCATTTTTAATTACTTAACCTTAACAATAGTAATTAATAATTAATTAAATACAAATTTATTGTATAAATTCTCTATCTCTCTCGTTCTAAATGATAATGTCAATTTACTATAATTCTTACATCTTGGCTACTCCTAAACCAAAACATGATATCTCTAAAAAGTACTTATAATGTAACAATGAGAACAGAGCGAAATGACTCTCTGTCTAATGAAAACGAAAATACCCTATATATGTACATATTTATACATTCCTCAGCCAATTAAATATTCCCAGGTTGGTAAAGGTGTTTCCACTGTTAAATCTAATAAACTATTGGGCTGCTGTTGGGTTTTAGTTTACTTATTAGTATTTATTCTTTTTATTATATTTATAAGAAATAGAATCCTCGAATCCTCGAATCCTCGAATCCTCGAATCCTCAAATAAGAAATTTCCTTCCACGCGCCACTGAACTGTGGAATGGCCTACCCGCGGCAGTGTTTCCAGGTCGGTACGATATGGGTACCTTCAAAAAGCGCATCTATCTCCACCTCAAAGGCCGGCAACGCACCTGTAGCTCCTCTGGTGCTGCACGGGGTCGTGGGCGGCGGTGATCTTCATCAGGTGACCCGAACGCTCGTTTGCCTTGTCCTTTTTCCATAAAAAAAATCCTTTTTATCTTTTTTCTATTTACTATCAGATAGACTTTACGTATTACTTCAAATATCTGATACCTTCTAACTAAAGAGCAAGAAGCTCAAGAACTTTCACATAGTACTAAAACACACGAGGCCACTCCATTTAATCACAACTTAATTTAGCAAGCCTGCAAAGTGCAAAGCGGCGTTCTGTCTTTTCTAAGTCACGATAATAAATCGTCCTCGTCGAGATGATGATGGAATTTATTTTATTTATTCATTCGTAAATGGTACTAAAGTACCCCCTTTTTCTACTTTTACATGGACGTACATACATATATCTTATAAGTATCTAAAGTAATACGGATCGTATAAAAGTATCTTTAGTAATAGGTCTTGAGAATAATGCAAAATGAAATTTTAAAACTAAACTTTTAAAGTTTATCAATTAAAAAGGCTAAAATATGAGAAGTTAACATTATTTGGTCAAGAATTCTGTTCCTTTATTTCGCTGCAAAATATGGCCGACGAGTCGTATTTTCTTTTATTTTTAATATTAGATTTGTAATTAAAGGCACATTATTAATATATTTTAGTATAAAATATTTAACTATAAATAGCAAAATCATTATATTATTAATAAACATTTAATAAACAATAAATTGTAAATCATTAAGTATGTAGACGTCACTGTGAAGTAGTTCTAGTTTCCAGATAGCTCACGATGATTGCCAGGTCGATTCCCAACTGAAAAAGAAAAAAAAAACATTATGCCTTGCTCTGAGTAATTCGGAGGTTTTCTTTGTTACCAGAGCGAGGAAATGATAATATTCATAAATAATACTTAATTCTCCTGAGTAGAAATCAAACCCGCAACCGTCGCATTAGTCACACGATTACGCCACTGCGCCACTACTGCCTGTATGTACCAGGTATTTATATATTTCAAAATACACTTTAATATGGGAAATTGTTGAAAGTGAATTTACTGTTGTTAAACTTTCGGCTACATTTAAAGTTGCAATTAAGTCGTAATGAATTACTTTTGATAAAAAAAGTTTACTGTTGCTTGCAGTTGTTGATTTATCTTTTTTAGCTTGATTCTGTATCCCCATAAAACACGGTTTGTAGAAGGAACCTGGTGTTATAAGCTAATTCTAGAGACTTTACCGTGTCGACGGCGCTCAGCACAGCGCTTTGTCTTGGTGGGCCGAGTGAAAAAATTAAAATAAATCATTTTCCCGAGTGGGAATGGAACCCATAACCGTCGCAATTACATTACTGACGGTGTGCCACGGCCACGCACTTACAGTTACTAAAAAAATAGATAGATATTGAAGAATTTTATCAAAATATTACTTTCAGAAATATTAATAAGCGAAAACTTAATATATAAAATAAAAATTAAATTGTATAGTAGCGTACAGACATTTTTGTACTGATATTACAGTATCAGATATAATTGCACAGTACTGCAATTCACGATAGCCGATACCGAATCATTTTTACCGAATTTTTCAAAAACATATAAATTTTTTATACATATAAATTGTTGAGACCGTCATGACTCAGGGGCACAAACGTACGACTATAAACAGGCTGTAGGTTCGATTCCCACTCCAGGAAATTAAATATTTGATATTTCCACTATCTAGGTCTCGTAAATAATTATTAAGTGATAATATAATTTATAACATTCGTTTCTAATGTAATGTAATATAATGTAGTTTCTGTAATGCCTGTATGCCTGTTTCTGTATAGCCTGTACGAATTGGTTCTTTCCTAATTCTCAATTATAGGAATACTCTAATTTATCACAATACTTGCCTTATAAAACTAAATATCAACTTTTCAGAATTACAGATTTATTCTTCTCTTCTGTAGATATCGCCATTTCCTATCCCCCAAAAAATCTACCTTCATACAATTTTTTGTTACTATTACTTAAAAATATATTTAACATTATTACTTATCTTTTTTATTGTTGTTTTTATTCAAGAACTAGCGACCCTCTTGCGGCTTCGCCCGCTTTTACTACTGGATTATTCATATAATGTATGTTTGCAAATAACTTAAGATAATGTGAAAATTAATTAAACCCTAATGCAACCCGCATTTTCGTAGTTTCAATAAGGATTTTCCAATTGTTTTACACAGCAAGGATTTTTTAGTAGGTACCGTAATTTTAAATCTATACTACTAATCTTTTCAAGTACTTATTAAAATATATTTAAATGACTATTTTTAAACGGAAGAAATTATAAACAAAAGCCTACCTACTAATAACTACTACAAAAAATATGAAACCAAATATATCGCGCTGAAATAATACATTCAACTCCAATTATCCAATACGTGCAAACGCATCTAAATCTTCGTTGCTATGCCTCTATAGCGGGCGGGTTTTTTTCGAGCTTGTGGTTAATGCTGAAAAGGGTATTCTGTCCCTGATGAAAAGCAAGCACTACGTGGCTGCCTGTGAGGACAATTAAATAGAATGCATTGGCCGGGAATCGAACCCCCGTGGCAGGCGAGCATTCTACCACTGAACCACCGATGACTGCTCATGACGCGCTTGTATAAGCAAAACGTAGCGGGGCGGCAAGGATGTTTTGATATTGTAACAACTTCTAAAGTACTTATTAAAATGAAAAAACAGTAAAAGACAGTTTTGATCTACATTAAATGGCCAACGTAACTAATATACTTATTTATATGCTGAGAGTAAGGGATAAGTGAAACTTGAGTAACATACAGCTGATATGTCAACGGCGGGATGTGTCAACAATTAAATGCGTTTTTCTCTAAAACTATTCGCAATTTCGAAATAGTGTAAAAAGCAAATTTTATCTTCGTTTAACGTACAAAATTAATAAAGTATTTTAAAGGATAAGGATTAATACCATTATGGAAAAATATCCCTCACAATAAAAAATATATTGAAATTACTATTTTTAGACAGAAATATGATCACTACACGTTATCCTTAAAAGATAAAAATATGCTCTCGCGGACTTTCTTGTAGATCTTATTAAGAGGAACAATACTCCAGTACATTTTTTTCATGTAGTACTTACCATTAAAGCAGCGCATGCGCGAACGTGTCTCAACGGGTAGGACTTTAGACACATTTATCGTATTTATGTTAATTTACATAAGAATGTACAAATAATAAACTATATATAAACCTTCCCTGAGAAATACTCGACCTAATGGTGAAAACCGCATAAAAATCCGTTGGGTGGTTTAGAAGAAGAAGAGTTAGAAAGTTCAGACAGACACGAAAAGCGACTTTGTTTTATAAGATATAGGATAGGAAAACTACAATATTATATATACTATATATTTTTATTATAAAATTAAATTCAAAACTCTTTTTAGATTGCAATATGTTATCTATACTAATATAATAAAGTGGAAGAGTTTGTTTGTTTGTTTGTTTGTTTGTTTGTTTGTTTGTTTGTTTGTTTGTTTGAACGCTAAGATCTCTGGATCTACTGGTCCGATTTTCATTGTTTTTGTTTTATATGAAAGCTGCATTCTTCAGAAGTGCTATAGGCTATATAACATTACATTACATATATAAACTAATATATTTTAAAGTACATTCTAATTTGACATGCAATTTATTCTGCCATCCTAATAACAACCGTCGCGTCGCTACGCAACCGTTACCACGACATTTTGATATTCATCCTTATGAATAGTCACTCTTAACATTTTATCTAAATTGAAATTATAGTTTACTGTATGGCATTCTAATAAATAATTAAGGAGATGTCACTGATTCCAAATGACCTAGCCTACGGGCGGCATAGTATGAGTATGACCGACGCGAACGGGCAGATGACGGTGACGGTTTTATAAATTTTCATACATTTTCGAACTATTGTAAATGTTTATGTAATTATTTGCTGTTTATAATTAATTTAAGCTACACTTTGGTTCTCTTCTTATTTTATTTGATATTGCCCGTTAAAATTATCCTACTTAATAGAGAGAAATGTTTAGTTATTTCGTAGAGTCGATATCTATGTACGCACGCACGGAAAACTTTAGGTACTTTTTCTAATATTAAGAATACCTATCCTTTAGTTACTTTTAATCCTTTTGTTGGTTTATTTCAATAACTCAGATATTTTTTTCTAATAATATGTCTCTACTTATTATTCTTTTTGATTATTTAAGCTTATATTTTCTTACTAATTCTATTGAAAATTGAAAATAATTTCATGAATATATTTAATAAATATTCTTATAGTTGAAGCAGGCGTAGCCGCGTCCGGGTCCACTAGTACTAAATAAATGCAATTATCCTGACAATTACAGTATCATATATAGTAATTTTATAAAATAACTTGGATATAAATAAAAATATGAACACTTAGAAGTGTCTAAGTTCCCACTCGTGGCGCGTAACGGCCATTTTGTCACCTTACTTAATTTGACCTCATTTAACAGTTCTTCGGGGAGTAATCTCTGGTCTTCCCTTGCATCGTTCAAGTCTCGTATTATATTTCATGTAATTATACTATAATGAATGAGTTAAAACTCACTTGTGGATAATTTACACTTTGAAACTATGAAACACTACAGTTTTGGTGTCTAATTAGTGTAATTTGATAAAAATTGTTCTAAATTTCATTTATTTAAGCAGCTTGTGGTTTTGTTCGCTTATTTTAATGAAAGTAATCCATATCTGTATTATAAATTTGAAAGTAACTCTGTCTGCCTGTCTGTCTTTTACGCAATCAGGGCCAAACCGCTAATTTAATTGTGATTTAATACTCACATAGAGACACTTGAGGGTCTCGGGATGAACATAGGATACTTTTTTTCTCATATTTGTAATATTTACGATATATACCAATATATTAAAATACTTATTAATTTGACATGCAATTTATTCTGCCATATTAATAACAACCGTCGCTATGTGACCGTTGCTAAGCAACGATTTGCAAAATTTGTTGTTAGAAAACGTCACCCAAAATGAGCTTGCTTAACGCATCTCCCTATTGAAAATTGAAAAAAATTTCATAAATATATTTAATAAATAGTCGTAGAGTTCAAGCGGGCGTAGCCGCGTTCGGGTCCACTAGTTTAGTTATATACATATATATATATATATAAACAATTTAAGTGTCTCTGACCGTATTAGGATAATATAGCTATACAAAAATAATTTTTCAATTTGAACCAAAAGCTCCTGTGATTACATTTTTCAACTAAAAACATCTTCTGTTTTCTAATATTAAGTATCTATATACTATGAAGGTAAAGATAATGGTTAAGATACATATTTGATATATTACAGCTATTTCAATAGTCACTGCCTCGTAAATTAGTGCTAGTATAATTAATATAATTAATACTAAGATGGTTATTGCAACCATACAATAATAGTATATTAACTAAGTCATATAAATAAGCATGACCTCGCCGATTAATTGAATTATCTTCTTCATTTTGTCTTTCTTCACTTTCTGTAAATGTAACAGCAGATTTTCATAATCTCCGGTGCTCCGCAGTTTCTTTATGGCCATCTCCTTTTGTTTTGCATCGTAGGATGCATACACTTTGTCCCAGAGCATTTTTAATACCATTCCGTCTAATGTTTTCTTATCATACGTTTGAGATCTAACCTGTGAAATACAAAAATAATATTAACTCTAAAGATAACTATGAAAATGTGTAATATTATATTTTAATAACCAAAAAAGAAAAAAAATCGTATATGGTTCTATTGTAAAATTCCAAGCATCTCGGCAATCACTATCTCAGTCAATAAAATATATCTATCATCTCATAGGTCTATCAGTTTTCTAGAACTATATAAAGTTATATCACATTATAATCAAATTATTTTTTTTATTATTTGTGGCGCAGTGGCACAGAGTGAGACTGTAAAACCGACTGGTTGTGGGTTCGATCCCCACTCGAGGTGATCAAATAATTATTTATATTTCCATTTCTTCGCTCTGGCGTCAACGCAAAGCTCGGCATTGAGTTATGCTACTCAACACCCAATGCCTTCAAACTTCGGCAGAAAGTGGAGAACGGAGTGTCTTAACATGAGGTTCCCTCTGCCTATCCTGCTATGTGCGGGCTACAGCGTGAACCTGATTTATTTATTTTTTTATTATTTTTATGATACCAAATCATAATAAAGAAAATAAAATACATAATTTTATTTATATTAACCAAAACGCGTGTACTTACCACGAATCCATGTAGGAGTAGAATAGAAAATACCACGTATAGTGTCCGTGTCATTGCTCGATTTGGAACTGTTACAGCACTGACGCGTGTCGAGTGCAGACATGCGAAGAATTCTCCAAACATCCACACGTTTCAACAATACTGATATGCTTTATGCAATATTGGATAATTTTGACCCATTTATCCCCAAAATTGTATTTACCTCATATTTTACTAAAAACATCTGCAATTACTATTAGAATTACGTAAATAATAGAAATAAGTATTTACCAAAATTCGGTAAAAAATAAAGTTTCTTGCCCGCACACAGCAGGGTAGGTAGAGGTAACCTAGTGTTAAGACGCTCCATTTTCCACTTTCCGCCGAATTTTTTGAGGCATTGAGTGTTGAGTGGCGGAACTCAACGCCGAGCATTTACCTTGGTGCCACGGCGAAGAAATGAAATGAAAATGGGCAATCCTTCGAGTGAGAATCGAACCCTCAACCGTCGCACTACAGTCAGACCTTTGTGTCCCTGCGCCGTAACGGACTAATAAAATGTTGTTTACTTTAATTTCAATAAAAAATAATATAAAAACAATCTCCTTTTAATCGTAAGCCTCAAAAATTCGGCCTCAAAGGCAAACCGAGATGAACGGAATCAATAGAATTACACCATTTGTACTGGTACATTTCAATCTTTTCCACTTGGCTTGCCCTTGATAGAATGTCAGCTTAATCTATTGCACAATTTTTATATCTCCACCAGTGATGCGAAAATTTCGTACATTCATGATACAGTTGAGATTTATGTATGAAGGGGACGCCTCATTGGTCGTGAGTGTATCGATAAAACCCTCTTCCTTTTTTTAATGATTATAACGGCCCGCAAGAAAATGCTCTTTTTGGTTATTATAAAGATATTTATTTCCCTGCGGGCTATAGGCTCGATCAACATTTTTTTTTGTAAATATTTATTTTTTGTATATTAAATCTTTATTTTTAGAAAAACATATTTTTCTTATATTAAACAAAATTCCTTCTGATAAATGCGGGGGATACGGCGTAAGGCTAATAAAAAAAAATTACATAAGATACACAGACATACACCCAGTCAGAAACTCAACAGAGATTCATAACTAAAAAGAAAACAACTTGAAATCCAAGAAGTAGTTAAGAAATTATAAACTTCACATGTTATATATACGTCTTAATTGAGTCACTTTTTGCTCTGCTTCAATGTACGAGTACATCATGCTTGTTTGTATTTGAACTTGCTGCATTTAATACTAAACATACAACTTATAAAATATATTAAACTTAAGTGATCTATATATATAAAAGGACTTGTCCTCACTGACTGAGGTAAGACGCGCGCACGGCCGTAACCGCTGTGCGTAGAAACGTGAAATTTGGACAGATGTTTACTTTCGTAATCTGAACATCCACTAAGAAGGGATTTTGAAAAATTTTAACCCTAAAGGGGTGAAATAGGGGTTGAAAATATGTATGGATTTTTTTTTAAATCGGCACCGATTTTTATAAAATTTGAAATTTAGGCTCTTAAAAATATTTCATTGAACACATGTTTCGTGGTTTATTAAAATTCACCCCTAAATAAGCAAGCGAAGCTGCGCGCGTCCGCTAGTTTACTATAAATTAAGGCCACTGTTGGTACAGAGGCTAGCATCTAACTCTAAATTCAACGGTCATACATTTGATTCCCACTTGAAGGATCATTCCTTTTACTATTTCTATTTCCATATTCCAGTTCGGCCAAGATAAAGTACGATGTATATTGTAACTAGGTCGTTTCAATATTGAAGATGAAAATAATGCTATAAATGAAATTTGAAGATAATAAAAATCTTGTAATAGAAAACATCACTATTACTGAAATCTATAGTAGGGGGAAGCCTTAGTTGACCTTCGAAAACACAGTATCAAAGATACTGGAGAAAGGTCACGTAAAAAGCATGAGGATCCCCTGGAGAGCCTGTATGAAGAAGTTGATGATAGTAGACGAGACGAAAGAGGCATGTAGAGCTCGTAGCGTTTGGCTCTCCGTGGAAGTATATCCTTTCCAATAAAGAAAGAAACATCGAAATCGCTTCACGGGATATTGGGTTGTCGCGCATATATCTAATGCAAATTTAAGTCTTATGTCGTTTTCTCATGGATATCATTGTCAAAAATGGACCAAATTAAAATGGGACCATACGGGAGCACTAGCTTTCAAATAAAAAGGATCATCAAAATTGGTTTTCTCAGTCAAAAGTTCTGAGGAAACAATGAAGTCGAATCGATAACCTTCTTTCAGAAGTCGGTTTAAAATTAGAGAGTCAATAGAATGGACGAACAAATAAGATATGATTTACTAATTTACTAATTTCAGCGATATTCAAAACGTAAAGAACAAAATGACACTTGGAATAAAAAATAACATTTTAATAAAAGTCTAAAATTGTGCTAGGAATGTATTAAATTAGCTCGTAGCTCCGTCCTTAACATTATTTGAAAGGAATATTATTATATAATATATATAGTATTTAACTGAGTAAGAATTTAAAAACCGTAGCCAATTTAAAGTGAATACTAAAGAAAATACTTTGAAAATTTCGAATGGCTGTAGTATTTGAAACATTGGATTTTTCTTATCCTTATATTTGTTTGTTCTATTTAAAACTTTAGTGGCGTTTAGTGCATTTGTGGTTCTGCATAGTCCGTACTTTCTATAAGAACGTATTTTATTGCACTTATATAGACAAATGAGGCCAGTCGAGGCGTTGGAACACAGGCGTGCTATCGCGAACTCGACTAGTAGTGGGTTCGATTCCCACTCGAGGAAAAGAAGTATTAATCGCCATTTTTATAAAATCTTGATCCTTGCGCCTGTTGAAAGGAAAAAGTGTATGATAAATGTAATAGTTATGAGCCAAATCCAAATTCGGAAAATTAAGAACAGAATGTTTTAGCACCAGCTTACTACTCCGCTAAATACGAGAACAAATTAACTAAACTTACTTTATACATACATACATTCACTAAAAATAATATATGTAACTAATGCTAACCCGTCAGCTGTAATACTAATATCACTTTACCGCTAGCATCTACGAAGGATGACAAGTGTCACTTAACATTGGACACGTTACCTGATTAGACATATTGATTGCTGAGACCTAAAATGTAGCCATTAAGTTGATGAATTGCATCTCGACATGGTGACAGAAGGTCTCTAATTGTATGTATGTACTTTGGTTCTTGTGGCGCAGTGGGAAAGTGTTATATTAGTGGGTTCGATGAAAATGAAGGCAAAATATTATATTTAATTATTATGATTTTTGTATTCTAGTTGACAAACGTATACGTAACCATAGTGAACTGATAAAAATCATACTATGTACAATTTATAATATTATGGTCGCCTTCAAAATTATATAAGTTATATTTTATATTTTTAATGTATAATCCCACAAGGAAAGGAAATTAGGAAAAAAAAATTTTTCAAAAAACCTATAAAAACTTAAAAATGAATCCGGGTACGGTAAAATTTTTATATGTTTTCTAAAAAGTAATTATTTAACTCATTACATCTTTCACTGGATTCATAAAGATTTACTTTTCATCATTATACCCGCATAGAGCAAAGTAAATCGCCTGCAGCTTAACTAAGATCTACACATCGCTTCTTGCAATGTCATACTCAAAACTACATGCAAGCTCGTTAAAAATATTTTTACTTAAACTGTGTTTTATATAATTTTATTTTTTCCTTTATATTTTTAGAATTATTTAGAAGAGTTAGAATTGAAAAATATATATTCAAATGATAATTCAATGATTTCGTGACAGAAAACCATTCGGGATTTAAAAACAGATTCTGTTAACACAGCCATGTTACGACGCTTTCATTCAATTCAATATTAATATAATCAAGATTTTTTTATTATTATACATCAACTTTCTATTTGTAGAAAAAAAAAAATATTATGAAATTTCTATATCTTAAAAAACCTACAAAAAACATGCGATACATATATGGCTGGATTTCCGTATTTTTGTGTAATCAACTCAATCTTTCATTTTTCTAATAAAATAAGTAAATTCAAAAAATTGGTTAATTCACACAAAACGTTGTAAATAATTACATAAATCATATTAGTTATGTATATTAACCCTAAATGAATTACCTTCGTCGACTCGAATGAGTTTGTAGGGTAAGTCGGCCAACTTTTACGGTGGCGCATGCACCCAAAAGATAAGTGTCATAGTTTTTGAGCTACTTGAAACTTTGCTCGTCGATTAGACGGGTTAGTTTTCCGTCACCTTTATATGTGAGTTTGTGACGATATCATTTTAAAATAAATTAGTGATTCTTATAGATTCGTATTATATTTTCAATAAAAGAAGATGAAATAAAATATAGTTCTATCCCTTGACGAAAATATTACTATAATATTATATACTCGCAAGATTTAAGATAAAATATTATTGACCACATACCTTTTCCCTGAACGTGTAACATCATTTACCAATTACCCACATGAACCACGTAAAATTATGGGTTTCCTATCTAAGGTTCACACGGATACAAATACATAAACGTTTGTAGTGCACTCTAAAATACGAATTTATCTTTAAAATATAGGCTAACACATTTATTTGGTTATACTCAAATTTATTTGCTTATTTTCAAGTAAAATTACATAATTTTCTAAAAAAAATCCGACGCTAGACGACGTCATATTTTTAAAATGAATAAAGTTTTAAATTTGTTACCTTAAAACATTGTTTACACGTTCATCCTGAGAACACAATTACTAGAGCCAAGTTCTCTCTCATTTACTTATAAGATCTCAAAATTTTCAGATAACGTCCGGCAAAACTTTCTTATTTTGTTCAATAAGCCTTAACTAAGAGAATTTTGTGTTGATTTTAAGTTTGGGTAGATTTATTTTATACGGCCCCCATTCGTTCAAAGTATTTTGAATTATAAATTTCGTTACTTCAAATGACTTTAAAAGTAAATTTATAAAACTGCCATGGCTGCTATAAAAAACTTCATGTTATTTTATGTATCATTTATAATTTTTTAAATTAAAATTCCTAACCACAGAGGAGAAATTTGTGATTAAAGTGGCCAGTACGACAAAACGCCAATTTCATATGTAAGGACCTAATTTTTCGCTCATTTGGTGAAACAATGTTGTAAATATTATAATCTAAATTCTAAATATCAATGTAAGCGGAAACCTATTTAAGTATTTACAAAATTTTGAATATCCTGCATTATTTTAATATACCACCAAATGAGCGGAATATTCTAAAAAATATATAAAATCATGTTTATAATATTAAAAAAGTTTTTTTTAGCCCTCACATAGCAGGGTAGGCGGAGAGAGCCTGGGATCTAGTGTTAAGGCACTCTAATCCTTTTAACACACTTCTGTTCTCTGTCCAGATTCTCTCATTATGTGTTGAGATGCGGAACTCAACGCTGAGCTTTTGCCTCGCTACCAGAGCGGGCAAATGAAAATATTAAATACTAGCGGACCCGGACGCGGCTACGCCTGCTTGAAATATAAGAATATAATTTCTATAGAAATATAATTTCCATCTAGATGAAATGCTAAAAGTGACTATTATATTTATTTTCATAAGGATGAATATCAAAATGTCGCGGTAACGGTTGCGTAGCGACGCGACTGTTGTTATTAACATGGCAGAATAAATTGCATGTCAAATTAGAAAGTATTTTAATTTATTAGTATATATGTGTAATGTAATGTTATATAGCCTATAGCACTTCTGAAGAATGCAGCTTTCATACAAAACAAAAACAAAGTAAATCGATCCAGTAGATCATACTCATACTATGCCGCCCGAAGGCTAGGTGATTTCGAATCAGTGACATCTCCTTAATTATTTATTAGAATGTTACACAGTAAACTATAATTTCAATCTAGATAAAATGCTAAAAGTGAATATTATATTTATTTTCATAAGGATGAATATCAAAACGTCGCGGTAACGGTTGCGTAGCGACACGACGGTTGTTATTAACATGGCAGAATAAATTGCATGTAAAATTAGAAAGTACTTTAAAATATATTAGTACATATGTATAATGTAATGTTATATAGCCTATAGCACTTCTGAAGAATGCAGCTTTCATACAAAACAAAAACAATGTAAATCGGACCAGTAGATCCAGAGATCTTAGCGTTCAAACAAACAAACAAACAAACAAACAAACTCTTCCGCTTTATTATATTAGTATAGATTAAATTTCCTCGAATGGGAATTGGTCACGCCACGAGTGGTCTCAAAAAAAATCTATATCAATGTCTGCACACCTATATCATTTATCGCAATTATTTTGCGTATCATTGTGAAATATCGATGTAAATGCTATATCCTGGCTTAAAAATAAAGCGTATCGCCATTGTTGGTAACAGATCCAAATAGCCTTTGGATAAATTTCACATTACATTTTGACAAATACTAGGCCCCGTTTGCGGCTTAACGCGTTACGCGATGCGGGTGCTATCACAGCTAATATTCATTTGGCGGCTTCGTCGGCGTGTTTATATATGCGATTTTATTAAATCAGATTGTTGATAGGTGTTTTTAAGCTTTTTTTAGATAATTTCATTATCAATGTGTGTGTACTGTGTTTTACATTTAATAAAATATTATACGTGTTATTTTTTTAAATATAATTCATTTTTTATTTACAATTTTATAATATAAAGTGCTGTATCTTTAAGACACATTAGTTTATGTTATAAAACTGTAATTAGTCATAGAACAGTAAATAGTTATAAAATATTCAAGATTTCTATACAATAGTAGTTACGACAGTCGCTTAGTAGCGGTCAACTTACTCGCAGTACAGCTAACGTTTTCGTTTGACAAACAAGCGCTACAAAGGCATGCGATCCTCAAGCAACTTAAGTTTTAAAAAAAAGTATAAATGATTTGTATTTTTTCAAGTGAATATAGTTATTTTCACAGTACTAAAACATAATGTTTAGGTAGGGCTGCAAGGCAAGGAACGTTATATACCATAATACCATAAAGTAATAATTAGTCTGGACATAGCGAAGGTCTTCGAAACTTTCATATTATGGGCTTCCAGAGAATTTATGTAAGAATTTATGTAAGAATACATTCCCGTGAACACCGAAATAAGCTTGTATCTTCTGTTGAGGCATCCTCGAGAATGATCCCTTATGGGGGTGAAAGGAGACTGATTCAATTCAACCTTAAAAAGACACAAGTTTGCCCGTTAATCATTAGGAAAAACTTTTATCAACATATTAGGCTTTGGCGTTTCGAGTGACTGCTAGTATCGCGATCATCCGCAAAGCAAGGCCAAACTGGGGTCATCGGCAGAGCGACACATTACTTCACGCCAAAACACCAACTGGCCTTGTAGGGCCCAGATTCAGCATCGTACGGAGTACTGTTCTCACCTTTAGGCTGGTGCACCCCACCTTGAACCATCTGAACTATCTTACAATGTAGAGCCACTCGAATCGTAAGGACCCCAATGAAAGGCTTGACAATAATTAGGCTCCTTGCTTGCTTCTTTTTTATTTTTAATTATTGCATTTATCATGAAAAGTGTTCTTTATTTTAACTGATACCTACCGTCGAATTTTCTAACCGCACAGTACGTCACAAGCTGAAATGCCTTCATAAACCGCGTCTATATCTACCTTATAGGCTAGCAACGCACCTGTAGCTCCTCTGGTGATGCTTGGGGTCGAAGGTGGCGGTGGTCACTTACGATCGGGAGACCAGTACACTCGTTTGCCTTATCTTTGCCATAAAAAAATTGTATAACATGTATATTATACGAGTATACTAAGTTTCGCATTTAACAATATCAACATGTTGTTATCGACACTTATTTATCGAAAATCATTATCAAAGTAATATTATAACACATCGAGTCAAATAAAGTTTATTATACAAATATTACACTTGTCATTTATTATAGCATATTTACGCGTAAAGCATATGTATGGAATTGTTTATTATATTGATATTTATAGTTTGGTGATACATTTTTTTTTAATACACGCAATGGTTATGTATTCAAACTACACTTTTTTTTTTATTTAAGTAAAAAAGAATTAGTATCTTCATCATAAGTTCTAGTTGAAGCTATGAGTTCACCTACACACATGAAAGAAGAATTTTAATTTATAGATAAGCAGCGATTAAAACGCGGCTTCGCCTGCTTAAATTTATTATTATACTATTGCCTTTACATAAATTGTAATTTGCATTATTCTGATATATAAGCTGACATTGTAAAAACATTTCTAAATCCGTTCAGTAGTTTCTGCGTGAAAATGGTACAATTATCATTTTCACAAACATTTATGTAAAAAAAGTAATTTATGCATTTATGTTTATGCAATATGAAATGAAATTTTTGGAAAGGACACGTATTCATTATGATTGCAGCTTACTCTATCCTAAGAAACTTTTTAAGTAAGTTATTTAAGTAGACATATATTATTTCTTTTTATTTAATAAAATTTTATTGTTATTAAAATCCAGACTTCAAGGCTCTCCTTTGCTAAGTCTATCCTATATAAATATGGCAAAACACATCAAATCTAAATATCTAATGTAAACTATGACGAACAGATCTAAAGTAAATTGTGACGTATACTAATTTATTAAATCAATATGAATAAATTCATGTTTATTTTATAAACTCAAAATTTTTAAGCAAAAACAATATGAACAGAAATTGAGAATTTGAACGAAGAAATCATATCTAAATTTCCTTAAGCAAAAAGCCAGCTTTTCACCTATATTTTGTTCTAAGGATTCTTTGTGTTGAGGGTGAAAAGTGACACAACATGAATTACGAGTACAAATGACGCGGTCGAGATGGGATTTGAAATCAGCGCTATAAATATCTAAACGTCAAATGCCTTTTATATATCTTGTTTACGAAAACCACAAGATCGGTTTCGCTTAACATTTTATATTTTGTTTCTAAGAAAAACACGGAGGTATAAAAAACTCACTATTTAAGGCAATTTTTTTTATTAGCTTCACGCTGTATCCCGCACACAGTACGGCAGGCAGAGGGAATCTAGTATTCGCTTCGCCTCGATTCCAGAGTGAAGAAATGAAAATACAAATTTAAATAATTATTTTATTTCCTCGAATGGGAATCGAACCCGCAACCAATCTATTTTACAGTCACACCTTGCGCCAGGACTGGCCACTCAATAGACAATGCCTCCAGAATTCGGCGGAAAGTGGGAAACGGAAGTGGTATTAATGAGAACGGAGTGTCTCAACATTAGGTTCCCGGGAACCTGGGCCTGCCTTCCCTACGCGAGATATAACGGTAAGCTATAAAAAAGACAACCATATAAGTGACAACTAACAAAAAAATCAAGTACATACATCTATAACTAAATTTTATAACTCAGGTGGAGATAGAATGAACCATAAGTATAATAATATATTTAAATATTTTTGTAAGGCAAATGTGTTTGGAATTTAGCTTTTTAGAAATTGGTTAAAAATTGGACCCTCACGAAATTAACTTTACGCGTCCAATCAAGGCCTAACAAGTTTTTTATAGATGCTTTTCAATGGAGTGTAATTTCCTTTCAACATTTATGTACAAAAATTTGAAACGTATTTTCAAATATATTATGTTCATATACTTTCATTGAACAAGGGAATTTTCCATTTTTATATTTTTTTCCATCAAGGATTTGATTTCCAAGCTCTAAAAGGAGAATAGGCAGACCAAAACAGAGATGGCGGGACGAGCTGGACCATTATAGGCCTGACTGGTGCTCAATAGCCCTAAATAGACCGGAATGGAAGAAATGGAGAGAGGCCTTTGCCCAACAATGGGATGGTGTAGGCTAGGGGGAAAAAAAAAGAAAAGGATTTAAAGGCTTGCAAGGGGACACAGGTTCAACACTATGCCTCTAATAAATATAAGTTGAGGCAAGTTATCAATAGCAGCACGCACTCTTTCTATCGGAAAATTCTTCACTGCCTATCGTTATCGTATAGATTGTTTTACGGATTTAAAATTATCGCGGCGTTTAGAGCAAGACCATAATCACAATTGACCATATCCACTTTCTAGTGGAAATATTAAGCTGTGGAGGGCGTAGTAAATATAACAAGTGGAGAGCGGAGAGTCTTATCACTAGGCTCCCTCTGCTTTCCTTGCTACAAGCCAGGTACACTATCAGTGCCATCCACAACTGCCTCGCCTATTCCTCAGACAAGGAGCCTATGACGAACTTCCAGATTGGCAGCGTCTTACGCTGTTTTATTAGGAGATGTTGAAAAATGTTATATATCTATACTAATATAATAAAGCGGAAGAGTTTGTTTGTTTGTTTGTTTGTTTGTTTGTTTGAACGCTAAGATCTCTGGATCTACTGGTCCGATTTACATTGTTTTTGTTTTGTATGAAAGCTGCATTCTTCAGAAGTGCTATAGGCTATATAACATTACATTACACATATAAATTAATATATTTTAAAGTACTGTTTAATTTGACATGCAATTTATTCTGCCATGTTAATAACAACCGTCGCGTCGCTACGCAACCGTTACCGCGACATTTAGATATTCATCCTTATGAAAATAAACATTATAGCATTTTATCTATTGAAATTATAGTTTACTGTATAACATTCTAATAAATAAGTAAGAAGATGTCACTGATTCGATATGACCTAGCCTTCGGGCGGTATAGTATGACCTACGCGAACGGGCAGATGACGTTGATGGTTTTATTACATTTTCGAACTTTATTTGCTGTTTATGATTAATATAAAATACACTTTGGTTCTCTTCTTATTTTATTTGATATTGCTGGCAAAAAAGATATTTTTTGCCAGGAAAAGGATACTTTTAGGTAGTTTTTAGGTACGGGTTATTTTTACTTCTTATGGTATTTTTACTTAATTTGTAGTTATTTTTACTTCTTATGTTGGTTTTCAATTTCTCAGATATTTTTTCTAATAATATGTCTCTACTTATTATTATTTTTGATTATTTAAGCTTATATTTTCTTACTAATTCTATTGAAAACTGAAAATATAGTTAATAAATATTCTTATAGTTTAAGCAGGCGTAGCCGCGTCCGGGTCCACTAGTATATATATACTAGCGGACGCGCGCAGCTTCGCTTGCGTATTTAAGGGTGAATTCTAATAACCCATGAAACATGTGTTCAATGAAATATTTTTAAGAGTAAATTTCAAATTTTATAAAAATCGGTGGCGATTTAAAGATTTTTCCATACAAACTTTCAACCCCTTATTTGCACCCTTAGGGGGTGAATTTTAGAAAACCATGAAACATATGTTCAATTAAATATTTTTAAGAGTCTAAATATCACATTTTATAAAAATCGGTGGCGATTTAAGAATTTTCCCATACAAACTTTTAACCCCTTATTTGCACCCTTAGGGGGTGAATTCTATAAAACCATGAAACATGTGTTTAATTATATACGTTTAAGAGTCTGAATTTCAAATTTTATAAAAATTGGTGACGATTTAAAAAAACCTATACAAACTTTCAACCCCTTATTTGCACCCTTTGGGGGAGAATTCTAGAAAACGATGAAACACGTGTTCAATTAAATACTTTTAAAAATCTAAATTTCAAATTTTATAAAAATCGGTGCCAATTTAAATTTTTTTCCATACAAACTTTGAACCCCTATTTCACCCCTTTAGGGTTAAAATTTTTCAAAATCCCTTCTTAGTGGATGTCCAGATTACGAAAGTAAACTTTTGTCCAAATTTCACGTTTCTACGCACAGCGGTTACGGCTGTGCGTGCGTCTTACCTCAGTCAGTGAGGACAAGTCCTTTTATATATATAGATAATTTACATATAACCTAGTATATATATTAAATATTCTCTATATCCATTTCTATATTGCATAAAAAAATATAAAAAAATAATTTGAAAAGATAAATAAATTTTGCTATATTTTTCAGAAAAACGTGCAGAAATTTTAAAGATTTAATATAGAATAATATTTTTATAACTCATAATATCAGAAAGGTAATTAGTGAAAATGTACACTACGTAGAAATGGGTCAAGCAGTTGTCGTGATGTTCGAGCGTATAATTTTTGAGCACTTTGACCACGTTTTCAAAATGAATAAATAATATTATTATTTTACATTTGTAATATATTGCGTAAAGTAAAAGTTTTTAGATTATTTTACAAGTATTTATTTACGGATAGAGTTACCTCAGAATGGGTCGTGTCTTACGTAACTGTTAGTTATTTCTATTTGGTAGGATAAAACACATGTAAAAACACAATAATAACAATATGGGAGATAAAATAACTTAAATACATAATAGGTAAATGAATATATATATATTTAATAGCTTCATGTTTTCGTCATGAAACTAATGTAACTGTATGTGGTTTAATTATTAGTGACCATTTAGTAAGAAAATAGAAGCCAGTCGTGGCGCATGTGCACAGAAGACAAACCGTGACGTTGAGTACCGCCACTCAACACGTAATGTCTCCAGAATTCGGTGGACAGTGAGTATTGTTTCGATCGAGCTTCGCTCTATGTCTATTATTAATATTCTTCGCTCTATTCTTTTCCGTCAAAATTCAAGACATTGGATGTTGCGTGGTGGAACCTCATATTCTGTCTTATCAAAACGAGCAATAAAAATAGTTTGAATACAATCATTATCCTAATCGAACCCGCAAACGTGTTTACAGTTTTACACGATCCCATTGTGCATCGATGGTATGTATCTATGTGGTATTCTATACTGAAAGTTATAAAAAGTGTTCTTTGAGCTCTAAAAACGAAAGAATCGTAAAGTTGCTACTCACCAAGATTTGCAACGCTTCAGGATAAGCTTGGACAATGCATTAAATGGAATTCGATTTAATGGTAAATTTATGTTACGTAAAGTAAATTTAATACGTTAGATTTAAATATGTATTTTTATTATGGTGATAATTAATAGAGAGTAATCAAATACCAATGTCTCTAAAATCAAAGGAGATCTATCCATATAAATAACGATGGCCGAGAATAGGTTAAGATACTAAAAACATATAATAGCTTGAAAATAATTTGACTATTAATTTGTAAATTAACAAACTATACACAGCACTAACAAGCCTCTCGTAGACACTAGAGTAATTTAAATAAATTAATCAAAAATTTAATTCTCTGGTATCGTATCCTTGATCCCAAAAACAAACTTTAGAAATTGGATAACTCCATAACAAATCTAAATTCATCGAGTGGGGACCTTCGTGAAATTAAGTAATATGTTTACTTACAATATTTTTTTCACTCTTAAATCATTATTGTTTTATGTAATCTAAATATTGATATCTATCTTGTACTGCAACAACCAAAATATATTTTAGGTAGAAACGATCAATTTTCATTAAATATAATTAAAAATAACTATATTTTACATTGGAATTTTTTTTTTTATCAGCTTCACGCAGCAGGGTGGCAGGGCATGTAGTGGGAAGACACTCCGTTCCCCACTTTCCGCCGAGGCATTGCATGTTGACTGCACCTCGTCTGGCCTCGTCTAGCCTGTTCCCCACTCCCTTGAAATCTAGAGGAACTGCACCCCATATGCCGCGACTGGCCTTCCATCATCATACTTAAATTTGATAAGAATTAAATTATATAATAATTTAATGTAAAATAACCTTTTGATATTTTGATAGAATATAATTTGGTTCACAATATATGTTATATATATATACATAGAGTAAATAGTTTATTTGTTCGGTAAGCTTCTAGAACGGTCGACAAACAAACACTCAGACAGAATTCGCAAGAGCGTTAACTAGTAAATAATATACTAGCAAATGGCACTGGCCAAGTTATACATAATGAAACATGCTTTAGTATATATTAGAATTAAATATTAATCTATTTAATAGATATTTTAGGAACAAGAAGTAATGGATATACTCTTTTTTTTTTATCAAAAATCAGCTTTACGCTGTTTCTAGCAAATAACAGGGTAGACACAGGAAACCTAGTGTTATGACACTCCACCCCCCATTTTACACCGAATTTTTTGGGGCATTGCCTGTCGATGAGTACTGCCAGAATGAGGAAATGAAAATATTAATGAATAATAATTCGTGCCATCGAGTGGGAATCGAACCCACGTTTGCGCGTTACAGTCACACCCTTGTGTCCCTGTGGCACGAGGGCTTCCATTACAATTATTTTAATTAATAAACAAAGTGAACCAAATTACAATTCTCGTCATTACAATTACAATTACAAATATTCATGAGATAATATCGAGTGACAATAACAATTAGCGTCTAAGTCCTATCTTTTAAATTCTTTCCAAGATCTGTCTAAATATCCTATTTAGTATCTCTTAGTCTCACATTTTTTTTCTTGTATATTTTTATTTTTGTAGTTCATATTAGTCTTAATAATTAAGTTTTTAAAGTTACGCGGTAAAAGTATTATACATGTATAATATATTACCTTATACGTTACAATATTTTTATTTGGTAGATATTTTCTTATTTTTCGTGGCTATAAACATTGTAACCTTAGAGGAGAAAGACGCATATTATACACGCAATCAGCATTAAAATCTTGACTTAATAATTCCATTTAAGTATATAAACTAAGATTTGGGTATAACCCAAAACTGCTTATATATACCGTTTTTTCTTTCTTTCAATCTCACCTAAGAAACCTAGTGCTAACACACTCCGTTCCCCACTTTCCACCGAATTTCCTAGGCATTGAAATATATAATATTCATACAAATACTCTAAACAAAGCTTGTACCGGCTTTAATACATACGAGTATAACTGTATAACAACGATTTATAACTTCAAAAACTCGACGAGGACATTTTGAATGCCACACGCCAGTCACAATGTAAACGACAAACTAAATACAAGCCATTTATATTTTACCCAATTGAACTACAGTTACGATGGTGTCAGTGTCTAGTGTCTAGTTGTTGGAAACAGTTTAGTTCTAAACATGAGAAATATTTACTTGTAAATGTTGGCTTAAATAGATACCGATCGCGGTGCATGAGTGCACGAGTGCGACTATAGGTTCGATACCCACTTGAGGAAATGAAATATTTAACATTTTTTTTCCTCATCCTGCACAGACAGTGCCTTTGGAATTTCGCGGAAAGTGGAGTGTAGGTGCCTATAGGGTAACGGTGTATCTTAACACTAGGTTCCCAGGTTTGCTCTGTCTACCCTGTCCCTGTACCCTGTCTACTAAGTACTGAAAAATGTGTAAATTAAAAAAAAAATGTAGTCTATCACCTAATACGCAATATCTTTCTAAAATGGACAAACAGTAATAAACCGGCTTAGTGCATGTCTGACTCCCCTACCGAGGCTTCCGTACTAATTTGAGGTCAACGGGAAGTACAACTTATAAAACTTGACAAACTTAAGTTTACTATCATATGTGCATAATATGCACATATTTTGTATGATATGAACGAAAAATATAAGTTTGTAATATTTTATTTCTATGAAATACCTATAAATTTGAATTCCAAAGTGAATTTCGAAATTTTTTCTTTATTCATATTGTAAGGTCACATTTCATGTCAAATTTCATAACTAACGGAAATACGTTATAGGTTTTGATTAGGCGGCGAATGGCAAACAAAAACGATGCATAAATGCCATATCTTTTGATTGCGTTATTTGAGAAGCATGATTTTTTCTATGCTCCAAGGGACCTATAGATCTAAATGTTTGGTATTAATTTTAGCTTAATACTTCATCGTGATCTCGAGATAAATGATATTAACAGACGGATATATTAACAACAATGTGATGCTATAAGGGTTCCATTATTACGGAACCCTAAAAATGATTGAGCGATTTTATATGCGTGATATGCACCAAAATAATAAAAAAAACTATTATAGTTAATTTTCAATTTCATTAAGTTTTTATATAAATTATATTTTATTATTACCTAATCTATATATATAAAATCGAAAGGTCACTCACTCATCACGAAATCTCAGAAACTACATGTGCTAGGAATCTCAAATTTTACATAGGAGTTACTTATAGGACGTAGGTGCTCGCTAAGACGGGAATTTGCAATATTCGACTTCTAAGGGGTTGTTTTTGGGGTCGAAAGTTTGTATGAAACTTCGTTACTACAAATGCTAGAAGTCTCAAATTTTGCATAGACGTCACTAGGACGTAGCCATGGAGACAGAAATTAATAATAACATAGTTCACGCTGGTGAAACCGCGAGCGGGCCGCTAGTAATCTATATATATAAAAGGACTTGTCCTCACTGACTGAGGTAAGACGCACGCACAGCCGTAACCGGTGATGGTAGACACGTAGAATTTGGACAGATGTTTACTTTCGTAATCTGGACATCCACTAAGAAGGAATTTTGAAAAATTGTAACCCTAAAGGGGTGAAATAGGGGTTGAAAGTTTGTATGGAAAAAAAATTAAATCGGCGCCGATTTCTATAAAATTTGAAATTTAGATTTTTAAAAGTATTTAATTGAATACGTGTTTCATCGTTTTCTAGAATTCTTCCCCTAAGGGTGCAAATTAGGGGTTGAAAGTTTGTATGGAAAAATCCTTAAATGGCCACCGATTTTTATAAAATTTGAAACTTAGACTCTTAAAAGTATTTAATTGAACACACGTTTCATGATTTTCTAGAATTCTCCCGCTAAGGGTGCAAACAAGGGGTTGAAAGTTTGTATGGAAAAATCTTTAAATCGCCACCGATTTCTATAAAATTTTAAATTCAGACTCTTAAAATATATCATTAAACATGTGTTTCGTGGTTTATTACATTTTACCCCCTAAGGGTGCAAACAAGGGGTTTAAAGTTTGTATGGAAAAAAACTTAAATCGGCATCAATTTTCATAAAATTTTAAATTTAGATTTTTAAAAGTATTTAATTGAACACGTGTTTCATCGTTTTCTAGAATTCTCTCACTAAGGGTGCATAAAAGGGGTTGAAAGTTTGTATAGGGGTCATTCTAGCGAAAATACGAAATTAGGGTTTCAAAAATTTATGAAAAATATTTGCAATATTTAACTATTCTTTTCTGTGAATTTTATAGTACTAGTGTAACTAATTATCAATGGTATAGTGGTCCCCAAAATAAGTGGGTTTTCATGGAATAAAGAGGGTAGTTAAAAAAAATTGAGACTGAGGGAATGATGCGGTACGTGAGGGAATGAGTGTTAATATATTTATGATAATTAAGTACTAAAATACATGTTTAATGACAAAAGAAATCTCGTATTATGCTTTAAATAACAATGAAAACGTAACATGTACTTATTAATTCTTCTCACAAATCTAATAATGTTATTTTTTGTACTAAAAACATTGTCCTTTCTTTTGAAAACCACAGCGTTTTAAGTATTGCGAATCGCACTATTGATTTATTTAAAATTACTTACAAACTAATAAAGTGAAAGGAAAAGTACCATTCTTGATATTAAATAAAAAGGACAATTCGCCAAAACAATGAAAATCAGTTTCAGAAACACAAAATATTAAATGTAAATATCAAGAATAGAATAATAAAATATTAAATGTAAATATCAAGAATCTTTCTTTGATCAACTCTGTCTTCTCTTTCCATTTCCCTTACGAAGTAGCATCCTCTTTTTATTATTGTTGGAGGCTGAATCTTCTGTAATACATCATTCCAAATATACAGTTGTTCATCTGTTAATGTCGGCCATTTCCAAGTTATAGAACCTCTAGTCATGTGCGCTTTCAAAAATTTCTTTACAAACTGAAGAAATTTGTCCATCTATGCTCCATATCATCTATGTCTATGGGTAAGTCTTGACGTCCCATTTAATACTTTTTACACCGTTTTTTAATAAATCTTGTATTGTTGGTTGCCTGTAAAAGATCGCTATTAGCGATAAGGCCGCCATTGCATATTGATCTTATAATATGTACTGTGTAAATCAAATGTATAATCCAATTGCAAATGTGCAATAAAGTGTTATTATTTTTATTATTAATAATAACATGGTCCAGATTATAATATATAGATAATATAGGGATATTATCTATATATTATAATCTGGATCTGTTCCTATAACATTCTCATCAGGGATATCTTTTGAATATTGCTTACTATCTGATGCACTCCGGGTTTGAATTTTACATACCAGAATTATTCTTGGAAGAATAATACCCTTAATGATAATGACTACACTTGCCAGTGCAATCGTTGCACGAAAGATTTATGAACTCGAGATTTTTTGAGTTCCACGAAATGCAGCAATTGTTTCTGATAGGCTTACTAAATTTTCTATCCCTACGATATCAGCGGTGGTTACTTCAATTAATATTATTGAAGGATATCTTTCGAGTAATATATATTTTTGAGTTTCATGAAATTCACTGTATCAAAGTCTTCAACCACAGCTTTATCGGCAGTTCTTTTTAAAATTCCTCCCACACCATCGGGCGCACATTTTCCATGGCCTGGTTAGGAATAATGCCTTGAAAATAAGCTCGTTCTCGGATATAAATTATTTATATGTCGAGATACAATGTGAAAAATAAACTTGTTCTTGTACTGATTAACTGGACTATCACTCAAGATGTGAATTACATGAATGTTCAAATCTTAGTTTTTAAACCATCCAAATTATCTTAGATAGAGAGCTAATATTGAGGACTTTGACAGCACCTTTGCTATGTAAATAAAGTACACGTCTATGAAGAGTACTTTGTTGCCTAGTAACGCCATAAAAAACTTGAATTCTTACACAGTTCACCTTTTTTATCCCTATATGTCAACAATCCGTATAGGTTTGACATTTTTTTTTCCAACTCTTTCGTTTTAGTCTTTTTCCCCTTGAACTCATTTCAGGTACAGGTTTTACTTGTCCTTTTTTCTTACTCTTTCGCAAAGTCTTTCTAAATTGATAGGATAACTCTTCATTTTTCTTTACGTTTCCGATCATACTCTTTCTTTTTCAATTTTAATTGTGTGTCATTAATTAATGATTTTTTTTGCAATATTTATGTTAATAAAGCTCCAAGACGAGAAAGCAAAGACCAATTAGCGTTAATGCAGCTAAAACACAAAAAGCCTACAAAGCGCACGGTTAAAATAATCATTCCCTCACCTCGCATCATTCCCGCACTACTGATAATTATGAGGGAATGACGGTGAGGGAATGACGAAATTAAACATTACCGCCAAAAACGCACATAAAAATGCATTCTTTCGTATTGCATTTTATGGTCACGTTATTAGCTACCAAAACCAACGTTAACGTTGATTAATTAATTAGTTAAAATTGATTACCTTATTTTTATAAGATGTGATGTAATGACGGCCAAAAATGTAACTTAGTAAATTATGAAATAAATCTTTTTTTTAATAGAAACTATGTGCATGCACAAGATGAACTCACTATAGTAAATTATTAGCAGCACTGCCGACTGTCAAAAACAAATGAATGCATAAATGTAATTCAAATAACACCTTCAAAAATGGGCTGTAAACGCAAGTGTGAAGGAATGATTATTGTTTTTGGGACAAAGTAAAACAGAAGCATAAGTTTCAATTATCTTTATTTATTTTTTTGTAATTATGAATATTTTAAGAAAACCACTTTATATTAAGCGATCAGTAAAAGTCTGACATAAAATTTAGCGAAATGTATCAATTTAGCGACCATAGAGTATTTGAATCTGGAGTTTGGGACATAGCGAGGGAATGTTTTTCTGATGTTAACATAGGGAAAAGAAATATCAGATATCTAGTTTACTAGAAAGTCTTATAGGTATTATGTATGCACTATTGCATACTTAGTAACAAAATAATAATAATTGCTTAAATTTCATAACTACTTAGAAAAAATCAATTAGGACATGAATTTCGTATTTTCGTAAGAATGACCCATAGATTTTTTTTTAAATCGGCACCAATTTTTATAAAATTTGAAATTCAGACTCTTAAAAGTATTTAATTGAATATGTGTTTCATGGTTTTCTAGAATTCACCCCCTAAGGGTGCAAATAAGGGGTTGAAAGTTTCTATAGGAAAATCTTTAAATCGCCATCGATTTTTATAAAATTAGAAATTTAGACTCTTAAAAACATTTCATTGAACACATGTTTTATGGTTTATTAAAATTCACCCCCAAAACACGCAAGCGAAGCTGCGCGCGTGCGCTAGTTTCATATAAAATATTATTATATTCCTTCGTAAATTAACTTCTTATTTACGTTTTTCGTTAACGATCGTCATATTATGTAATAATAATATGCATTAGACGCAAATTGAAGACATACATTAACTTGCATCTACTTGAATCATCAGGGAATAATTAAATTAATAAACACCCTTGTTAGGGTATAAAGATGGGGTGGGTTTTGAAGTTAAATGGAATGTAACCGCATGTCGACCTCGCCTCGATAGTGTACCGATATGGTTTCAAGGCGGCAAAACTATTTGGAAATGGCATCTAATTTGGACGAGTGACTCTAACGTTAATTATATATTAGTCGATGATTATTTTTGAAGCCTGTAGTGGCGCAGAGGCACAAACGAGTGACCGTAAACGTGTCATGTTTTGGGTTCGCTTCCTAGGTGAGGAAATTAAATATGTAATATTTCATATATTACATATTGCATTAATTTCGTTTTCTTGCTCTGGTAACGAGGCGAAACGCGGCGTTGAGTTTTACCACTCCACACGCAATGCTTCCTGAATTCAGCGGAATGTTGAGAACGAAAGGGTCTCAATGGGAACGGAGTGTCTTAACACTAAGTTTCCAGGACTTTGACTTTACCTACTATAAGCAGGATACAGCGTAAAGCTATTTTTTTTATTTTATTTATAGGTTTCCATGGTGGAAATTTTTCGTAGCCATTTTACCTTTTACATTTATTTATTCGGTTTACCAAATACAATAATTGTTATAAAATATATAATAAGACAAACTTAATTCTACATTCAAGTTATACCCTACATAACATCATGAACTGATCTTAGACAGTAAGAGTTCTCTCTCTTACTCAGAGTTACTTATATCATTAATTTGCGTTATGTCTTTTCCCAAAACAAGCAGAAATTATTATTAGAATAACAATTATATAACTCCAAGATATTAAAAAAGGGGCCCCAGTACGGAAGTAATTTAGCTTATTTAAAATGATCGTATAGTTCAAGAGGACAAAGCCGCAGGCGGATCGCTATTATAAATATATAAATTATTAAAAAAAACATAAATTGTTAAGTAACGATGAATATATTCTGTTCACAGGACAACGCAGTCAATATGTAAACCACGGAACGAGGTCTGATGAGGTACACCAGGTTTCTCTTGGTAAGTCATAATTATAATTTACGAATGTAAATTGTCATAAAAAAATTATAATTTTTTTTTAATTGGTTGTTGAAAGAATGTCACTTAGGTTGCATTGTTTTTTTTTGCATATATATGCAATGTTGTGAGTTCGATTCTCACTAAAGAAAATTTAATGGAGAAAGTTATAGAATAGTACGGACATATATTTTATAAATAAACTCAACATTTAAGATATGAATGTAATTCTTTTGAAATTTTGTATAAAATATACTGAATTAAGTAAATTAATTAATCGTCATTAGTAGAACTTTCTATATAATTATTGTTTTAAACGTCTTGTCTGTGCGTTTCGTCACGCTAATCTCAAAAACAGCTTAACAGATTTAATAGCAGTTAACTTTTCAATATTGTTTTAAAACAATATTGTTATGAGAAAATCAAAGTATTACATATAAGTAATAATAATTATATAATTCAAGCGGGCGAAGCCCCGCGCAGGACGCTAGCTAAATATATCTATCTATCTATATATATAAAATCGAAAGGTTACTCACTCATCACGAAATCTCAAAAACCACATGTGCTAGGAATCTGAAATTTTGCATAGGAGTTACTTATAGGACGTAGGTGCTCGCTAAGACGGGAATTTGCAATATTCGATTTCTAAGGGGTTGTTTTTGGGGTCGAAAGTTTGTATGAAACTTCGTTACTACAAATGCTAGAAGTCTCAAAATTTGCATGGACGTCACTTATAGGACGTAGGTACTCATAGAGACAGAAATTATTAATAACGTAGTTCACGCGGGTGAAACCGCGAGCGGGCCGCTAGTATTTTATAATTACTCTATCACACCAGTGGATGATGCGTATCTTAATACACGAACTAATTCGATATCGTTGTTATTAATCATAATTTGTGTACCCATCGAGTAGAGGTTAATTTGGTTTGCTTTTGAAACAGCTGCGGGGCCTTTGAGATGTAGACACAGCCATTAGCGTATTTCGTAACCCGTGTTTAGATCTGTATGGATCAAATGTATGAAAAATTGTTTTTTTTTACTTGAATATTGGTACGTACATAAAGCCTTATATGTACTGAGGTATTTTTTTAGCTTTATCTGTATCCCGCACACACTCTCTCTGCCTACACTGTTACACTGAAATTCAAATTCAAATTCAAATTCAAAATATTCTTTTTTTTTTTTTTTCTTTTTTTTCTGAAAAAAAATATATCGGGTTGCAGCGTAAAGAGTCTAGTTCAATGCCTGGCACTTGCGATTCAAGTCTGGGTTAAGGAGGAGGAGTAGGAGTAATATGCTCTTTTTGTGGAAAAAGACAAAATAAACAAGGGTACGGGTCACTTGATGTCAATTGAGTTCCAGAGGTGCAGGTTCGTTTTAAGCTTGCGCTAAGGCTCACTTCACAATAATAATATAGGAAACTAATAACGTATTCACCATATCACATACTTTATTTTCTAAATACTAAATGAGTTTTCCGCTTTTACCTTGGAAGGTGAACTTCCACTAATATCCAGTAGTGCACTACAGCCACGTGGATAAAGTTATAGAATAGTACGGATAATTTTTTATCATTTAATTATTGTTTAATATCTTATATTACTTTTTTCGTGCAAAAAATATCTGTTTAAATAATATATTTTTTTCGCTAACCTAAAAAAAAGTACTCTCTACGCTCACTCACCAAGCATCATTAACTTCGTTTTTTGTAATAATAGACATAAAAAAGTTATTAATTAGACAATGATGTCATTATTGTTTATAGCAATTACATTACGATATACAATATGTCCTCATATTCGATATTTTAGTCTTTCATATTATATGCGACTGTAAACGCGTCAGATAGTGGGTTCGATTACCAGTCAAGGCAAAGAAATATTTAATATTTTCATTTCCTCGCTCGGGTAACGAGACAAAGCGAGGCGTTGAGTTACGCCACTCAATACGCAATTCAGAATTCGATGGAAGTGAGGAACAGAAATTTAGAAAACGTAGTGTCTCAACACTAGGTTCACAGATTACCCTGCCTACCCCATTATGTACAGGTAACTAAAAAAATTGTTCCTTGTGATTGCTACTAGGCGAATAAACAAAAGCCAAAATAAAATCACCTGCATTTGTCAGTCAAAAGACTACGTTGATTAAATGGACAAAATTGCAAAATATATAAAAAATATAATTAATGAACAAGCATTCGTTATAAAAATATTTTCATACATTAAATACTCGACATATTTATAGTGCTTGAAAAATTCTAACAGAATTTGCTGTAACAAGATCACCAAAAACACATTTTCAGTGCGCCCTCGGTGTTTTAAATTTCCACATTAATTAATTTTTTTAGGGCATCTAAATTATACGTCCACTTATGTACCACTAACTGTCACTATTCACATATTTATTTATACTGGAGAACCAACTGACGCGTACAATACTCGTTACCATAGCAACCAAAGTGTATGTTGTCAAATATATTTATTTTTATTAATATACTAGTGGACCCGGACGCGGCTACGCCTGCTTCAACTATAAGAATATTTATTAAATATATTCATGAAATTATTTTCAATTCTCAATAGAATTAGTAAGAAAATATAAGCTCAAATAATCAAAAAGAATAATAAGTAGATACACATTATTAGAAAAAAATATCTGAGTTATTGAAATGAACTAACAAAAGGATTAAAAGTAACTAAAGGATAGGTATTCTTAATATTAGAAAAAGTACCTAAAGTTTTCCGTACGTGCGTACATAGATATCGACTCTACGAAATAACTAAACATTTCTCTCTATTAAATAGGATAATTTTAGCGGGCAATATCAAATAAAATAAGAAGAGAATCAAAGTGTATTTTAAATTAATTAATTAATTAAATTAAGTTCGAAAATGTATGAAAATTTATAAAACCGTCAACGTCATCTGCCCGTTCGCGTCGGTCATACTGTGCCGCCCGCTAGGTGGCTAGGTCATTTGGAATCAGTGACATCTCCTTAATTATTTATTAGAATGTTATATAGAGATGCTAGATAAAATGCTAAAAGTGACTATTATATTTATTTTCATAAGGATGAATATCAAAACGTCGCGGTAGCGGTCGCGTAGCAACGACGGTTGTTATTAACATGGCAGAATAAATTGCATGTCAAATTAGAATGTACTTTAAAATATATTAGTATATATGTGTAATGTAATGTTATATAGCCTATAGCACTTCTGAAGAATGCAGCTTTCATACAAAACAAAAACAATGAAAATCGGACCAGTAGATCCAGAGATCTTAGCGTTCAAACAAACAAACAAACAAACAAACAAACAAACAAACAAACAAACAAACAAACTCTTCCGCTTTATTATATTAGTATAGATAGATAACATAAATTTTTGCATTATTTTGAAAAATATAAACTATAAATATGTAACAACCGACAACCGATGGGGAAGAAAGGTCCTCGAATGGTGACCACGTTTCGGCAAAAGGAGTACAGGCCGCCCTCCAACAAAGTGGACCGACAACCTCAGGAAGACAAGCGGGAATCCGCTGTATTCAAAAGGCGTAGGACTGGAGTGGCGAACATTAGGGGAGGCCTATGTCCACCAGTGGACGTTGAAAGGCTGATGAATGGAAATATGCTAAACTTGATACTCCTCCGTCTTTACAATTTTTCTAAAAAGGGATACAAAGTTTTTGCTTCACGTATTAACATATAAACATTGTGTGTACATACTACTATAAAATATGTTTTTTTACGGTAATTTATTGCGTAACTTCTCATTAACTCATTTACAACGACTCCTGCGTCTATTTCTGTTCCAAGTTGGATTTTTTTCATTTCTTGTTGAGCACTTCTGAAGCACTGCCGTCGCAGATATTAATTTAACGGCAGCAGCATATTGTAAACTCCATTAAATTCAAGATATTATTATGCTATGACGTCATCAACCTTTCAAGGATTAAAAAGGATGAGCAGAGGGAACTTAATGTTCAAACACTCCGTTGACCATTTTTCGCGGAATTCTGGAGGCATTGCAGGTTGAGTTGCGGAACTCGCCACCGAGTTTGCCAGAGCGAAGAAATTAAAAAATAAATTTAAGTAAACATTTCATTTCCTCGAATAGGAGGGATCTAACTAACAACCAGTCGCGTTTATAGTCACACACTTGTGCCCAGGTTCAGGGGGAACTGGCCTCCAAAATTGTTTTATAAAAAAATATCTATTTATACTATTTTTTTATATTAATAATATTTTTACAATATAACATGAGATCCATTATTATAAATACTAGATATATATACATGTAAATACATATAATATTTATCATGTGTATTTCATCAAATAGAACACATTAGTGTCACATTTAATAATAATTACAGCCCCATAGCTTAACAACTCATATACGCCTTAAATTACTTAATGGGTTATAAATTGTTGTTATTACTTAGTTATATTTAACTAATAAACATTAATTGTATGTTTATTGTTTTTTATGTGTTAGATGCGACTGTAAATGCCTCAGGTTGAGGGTTCGATTACCATTTAATATTTTCATTTCCTCGCTCTGGTAATGAGACAAAGCGAAGCGTTGAGTTACGCCACTCAACACGCAATCCAGAATTAGAGGGAAGTGACTTAGTTTATGTTTTTATGTGTTATGGATATTAGTAATTAAAAAAACGAATTTTCAGTTACACCAATTTACTCTCTATTTTTTGCTTTTCGATCTAAAAACTCATGATTATCTTAATCTTCCTTTTACCAGATCATATTAATCTTTCCACAAGTAATATTGAAATACTTCGTCAAGTTCGAGCACAATCCTTTATAAGCAACAGTAATCTGCATTGATGACAATACGTTCAAAAGTTGTGATGAAACCACAAAGCTTCATATTGGAATCGGTTCAAAGAAAATACGTCAACTATTCTTGTTGTGAATACTGAATAACTGAAATATTACTAGGTAATATTATTTATATACGTATTATATAAAATAGTAATAGTAATTCACAGTGGCAATGCTTTATTTAAGAAAAATACAATATAATTGAAGATAAGTTACTTAACTTTAGACTTTGGTTTATAGGGAACCTACTGTTAAGATACTCCGTTCTCCACTCGGAGTGGGAATCGAATCTACAACCGTCGCGTTTATAACCACACGCTTGAGCCCCTGCGCTACGACGGCCTCTCTAATAAATTAATATTATCAAAAGACATTATCAATTCTAAAAGAACACTTTCTGTATCGCGAAGTAAATAAAAAACCGTTCAACCAAATGTAATTTTTATTTGTTACAATAAATAATTATCCTTAAATAAATTAATAAAACTTATTTAATACATTTTATTCTGTAATAAATACTAAAAGATTTTATAATTTCTATTGTGTTTACGTTTCATATGCGAATCTAGTTCAATGTTTCGCTTGAGGACAGGAAGGAAGTCGGAATGCATCCGCGAGTCGCGACAAGGATTGTAGAGAAGAGGAATATTTTTTTACTTAAAATATATTTAATTTAAGCAACAGCTGAAAAGAATCTGCTTTTTAACGTAATTTCTTTTCATTCTTACATTCTTTTATTTAACTTGCAGTTAATTGAGCTTAAATTTTGTATTACAACTTCAGTTCTACTGAAAATGAAATTACATATAAACGATAATATTGTTAATTCAAAATGGCCGCCGGAACCAAATGGCGGATTACAACTTTTTACATAACTCACCAAATATGGGTATCAAATGAAAGGGCTTAATAAATATATGATAAAATACAAAAAATTACGTTGATACTAGAGATGGACGTCTGAATTAAGAAAGGTAGACAAATTGTGTCTGAATTCGTTTGAATATAAAAATTTAGGAGCTTAGGTCTTTAATTACGAACCTAGTGATAAGACACTCCGTTCCCAAACATTCTGCCGTATTCTAGAGGCATTGTTTGCCTTAACACTAGAGCAAAGAAATGGAAATATACATTTAAATAAATATTTCATTTCCTCGAGTGGGGATCGAATCCACAACCAGTCGCTTTTACAGTCACATCATATAATAGAAAATTAGAATTAAATTTTTTTTTCACACAGAGGTAATATGTCTACGATTGGTTGCTATAGAATGGGGTTCAAAATTTTCAAATTATAAATCTTACTTTTTGCATTAACGAGTAACTTTGGTTCTTTACATGAGGTTTAAACATTTTTAACACGGCAGCACGGCAAACAGTGTCTTCTGTCAATAAGCAGAAAGCAGAATAAAAAATCACTAGACTCTTCTTTATAACTGCGCAGGAAAGCGAAGTCTTTTGACAATTCTAAAAAGGCTTTAGAGAAATTGCACACAGCTGTATAGTGTTCTAGAACAATCTTGAGGCTTAAGTTGGTTTTATAGCGAATGGTTTAAACTACACCCTGTATGATGCAGAGAACGAGTTACACTCCAGGGAATATAACCGCAATGTTGTATGCAACGTACGAAGCTCATTTTATGTCAGTGCATTTTGATTTTAAGTATTCTCGAGATATTTGAATAAAATATTCACACTTATTCGATACTAGAGCCTGGAACGCGGCTTTGCTCTCTAAAACTTATTTTCAAACTATACCCAAAAGATAATATATTTTGTTAATTAAAAAATATCTTGTTTCTCTTTTAATATCTCTAAGAAGCCCGCAACCGGGGGCGGATCGCTAGTATGTCATAAATATTTTAAAACAAAAGGACATGGTACGTGTTAGGTTATTATTAGGGGTTAAATAAAGTTGATATGAAATATAAAGTCTTTAGTAAATAAAGTATATTTAATATATGTATAGGTATTGAATGTAGATTTTACAGATTCAAATTTCGGGCTAAAGGAGACACACTGTCGCAAAACTAGTTTTCAATGACTATCTGCTCATAAGGACCATGCAGAGAAGAGTTTACTTGTGTTTAGAGAAATTTATTTTCTCAAAAGATTAGTGTTTATTTGTACATTTTAGTGACAAAGCTTGAAAATTGTCGTGATGCGTTATGAAAAAAGGAGATATCCGTATAAATGAAATAATCCAAATGTATCTGTTTTAAGTGTAAATGAGAACAACGTAAATAGTAGGAACTGATTGCATTTATTGCAATTATTATTATTATCATGTAATTAAATAGTTGCATAATAATAATCTCCCATTTAAATTATAATTTTAAATAAGAGTGTTTGTTTGTTTTTTTTTTCATAAGTAAAGTTAAGTTTTTGAAATATTTGCAAATATCATTAGTTATTTCAACAACAACAACAAGCTGTCATTCCATCCATCCATCAGCCTTTCAACGTCCACTGCTGGACATAGGCCTCCCCTAATTCTCGCCACTCCGTCCGGGCCTGCGTCCTTTGATTCTCGCTGTCTTCTTAAGGTCGTCGGTCCACCTGGTTGGAGGGCGGTCTGTGCTCCTTTTGTCGAGACGGGGTCGCGATTCGAGCTATATGTATTTTTAAATTTGCTGTCATAAAAAATACGAAGCGCTCGCTCGAAGATATGAAATTAGAGGATTGAAGAAATTAATTTTGACTTTCAAACAATATATTAAAATCAAACGATATTAAATAAATTTCATTTTCTCTTATCTTTAGCTTATCACTTACATTTTAGTACCCAACTTATAGAGAAAGAAAACAACAAAATAAAAACAAGCATTCTATAAAAGTATTTTAATATCTTAGAACATTGTCGTTACGACGGCACCATGTGATGGCAAATTTTATTTCATCCGTGCGTAATAACGTGTACAATATAGGCTGCAGATACGTTTTTGTAATAAGACGTTCGCAACATAAATGAGAAAAACGATCGAGCTTTTATTTTTATCTAAATTTCGTTTTGCTACGCCCTTTTAGAATTCATAAAATAATATGAAAAAAAAATTGTTTACCTTCAATAGTAATGTACTTTATATGTAACGGGTATTAGCAAGTTCAAATATCTATTTAGATTTTTGATCGTAAAGTTTTTTTAATTAGAAAATGTGAAAACGACGTTTTTAAACTTTCATTCCTTTTACCTACGCTAGCCACAATAAAAAACCATAGCAAAATAATTTTATATACACAAACTAGATAATTCTCTGAGTTATACAATAATTAAAAATGTACACACAACTATGAAAGAAATATCAATAGCTACGAAACATTTTGTATTTTGAAAAAAAAATGATATACTTAGCGTTTTATGGAAATGAAAATTCAAGAATTAAATAGAACTCTGTACGATGGTGGCTTTGTAAGTTAAAGTGCTCGTACAGCAATAGTAACGTTTGGCCTAGATAAGGTGGTTTTTTTTTTCATGACTTTTGTAAATAATTTCCCGTAAAAAAAGTTTTAATTCATTTGACACGACCTAATTTGAAAACAACATCCTATACACCCGACTGTCCTCATTAAAATATTCTATTTTAATTCATATTCACAGAATCTTGACAATAGGCTTTGCTATAGCGGACTCTTCTTAAATAAATTAAAAATAAAACTATTATAATTGTCCTCTGTAATACTATATCATCAGCTCAGAACGTGAAGATCGTAGGTTCCATTTCCACTCGGAGTAATGTATTATTATCATTTCCTCACTCTGGTAGCAAGAAAAAGCACGGCGATAAGTTCCACCAAACAAAACGCAATCTCTGGAAAAATAAGCATTTAGTGAGCGACGGAATGTTTTAACACTAGTTTTCCTGAACTCTTTTCAAAGCTAACATAAAACAAATATTTTGACCTGATAAAAATTCTAAATCCCATTCCAATCCAGAGCAAAGTACGTTCCACTTAGCCGCAGTCAACAAGAGCTCGTGTAAAATATGGCTGGAAAACGGAAACCGTTACGGCGTTAGAGATAATACGCTGTAAACATTAACATCGATATACTTGCCAAGTCCGCTTGCTGACGGTCTCGTGCGCATTATGGATGAGTTCCTTTGTTAGCTGGATACGAGCGAGTGTTTGTGTGTCATTGTAGAGTGAAGCGTGTGTGTGTTTAATGGTGGCTGCGAGTTCTAATTTTTTAAGTTTTTTTCATTTTTGCATTCACTGAGTTTAGAAATTTGAGTGAATTTAGTTATAATAGCTTCAAGACTCGACTTGTTGCCGGAATGAGGAAATTAATTCCCCCGATTGGTAATCGAATCCACATCCGTCGCCTTTACAAAAAGACGCCGTGCTGCTGCGCCAAAACGGTCTCATGAATTAAGTTTATTTTAAAATACAGCATGTTGCACATATCTCTGTTTGTATTTTTCGTTTATCTTATAATTAATATTTGTGATTTATATTAATATTAGGTACAACAAGTAGAAAAAAAATGTATAAAATATTAGACTATATTAAATTTGTTATTATTATAAAACAAAACTTATCTTACAATATTCAAATCATCCATAGATTCACGAGAGCTCTCTCTACAATCATCCCATTAAAAAGATTCGGGTGCAAAAACGACCAAATTCTACAACGTGAACGTGTTTGCCAACTTTCAAGATACTGGGCTAAAGTTTTTCAATTATCCACCTTAGAATTTCTTCTTTTCATTTGTTTGGTCCGAATATTTTCAGCTTAGCCCCCGTTTGATACTTCTTATACTTGCCATTTATCATTCTCACTCATAATTAAAATGATTTAATTTAATTTTCGGAATAATTAGACATAGTATTGAAAATATTGTACATTTTTTAAATTATTTTTTGATTAATAATTTAGCCAAAATATAGAATAAAATATCTCTAATAGAATTACTTCTCATTTCCAAATATTTTCTAGAATTTATAAAGAAAATTCTTTCTATAAAAAAATGCAGCATACCTACTACATTTTTGATTATACTCCCTCTATACACACTATATTGTTTTCTTTGACTTGATGAAGAGATTTTTAGTAAAATATAAGATCCAGATTCCAGTCACTTATAAAGCAACACACATACTTTCAATATTAGCTTAATTCATTGAAATATTTAATAGTCGAGACCAGTTCAATCCCCATTCGAGGAAATGAAATATTTATTTAAATTTATTTAATTTAATTTCCATTTCTTCGCTTGTGTCGAGGCGAAACGCGTCGTTGACTTCCGCCACTCAACACGCAATGCCTCCAGAACTCGGTGGGAAGTGGGGAATGGAATGTTTTAACACTGGGCTCCCTCTGCATATCCTGCTGTGTGCGGGATACAGCGTGAAGCTGATTTTTTTTGATGGAATAAATACAAAAAAAAAAAAAAACCAAGAAGACATTTAACTGCAGCATAAATTTTTATATCTTCTTAATAATTTCATAAGCCGTAAATTTACGATTTAAATTAAAGTGTCAGTACATTGTAGGATAGAACATTTGCATAATTTGGAAACCCATCTCCGGAAAAAATCCGGAAAAAAGTGCAAAAAACACTCGAAATGTACATTGGAAGGTATGAAGAGTTTAATTAAGATGCAGAGCTCTTGCTAAAACGTGGGGCCGTGATTTATGAGCCGAACTGACGAATTTACCACAAAAATGATTTTTTTTTCTTTTTCCTGCGGCGCGGTTGCGTTCGAAGGCATTAAAAAATTTTTTTACGCTACTTTTGTTTGTTATTGCCTTTGTGTGTTGAACACGTTGAGATTTGCTAGATTTTTGGTGGTGGAGCTTCTGTTTTGATTCTAATCAAAACAGAAACATTTAATCAACAATATCCGTACCTACCTACCTACTATAGAAAAGTCAAGTTTTAGCTGATTCAATAAAATAATTACAATAGTGAAAACTGCACTCAAATCGGTTAAGCTGATTTCAGAATCAGCGTGGATAAATGCACAGACAAACAGACAAAATGTTTAAAAATCATTGTTTTTGGTTCTATTTATTACGTTATTAAATTATTGTTTTCTAATATATCCCCCATTTACATACACCAACCGCAACCCATAACGATTTTATTATAAGTATAGATAAATAAAAAAAAACATAATATATTGAGATATAAAAACATATTAAAAAAAATCTTATAAAGTATGCATAAATCACATCATCACAATTCTTTGCGCCTTTTCCATTAGTAAAGGCAACGTAACAAGCAACGTTGAACATGATTGATTAAAATGTAGACGCGTTCCCTAGTAAGACGTAGAGTATCCGATCCGATTTACGAGGAATTCTATTTTTAATACGTTTAAAATGTAATTTGAACTCAAAAGTTAAGGGGCGCAAGCGTGCAATTGTAAGCGCTACAAGTATTGGGTTCGATTCCTACTCGAGGAAATGGAATATTTAATGTTTTAATGTCCTCGCTTTGGTAAAGAGGAAAAGCGCGGTGTCTGTCGTAAGAGTCCCAGTTTCCCTCTGGATATCCAGCAGCAATATGTAGGATACAGGTTGAAGCAAAAAGAAAAGAGTATCAATATCAAAATTATCAATTGCTTATTAATATTTGAAAATAGAACACGCTTAAAATTTTCTTAACCTGGCGGATAAGGAATTTATTTAAACCATATTTAGCGTAAACCATGTCTAGGGCATTAGATTTTACCGTTTTATTACTTTACTATGCTATTAAATAAAATATAACTTACATGCAGTAAGTAACTGAGAGATAAGTTAATGATAAATCACTCTCCATTTCTATTTATTTTAGAGATATTGCGAACTGGCGATATAGCGTTCGATAACTTCACTGCACATAGAATCACTATATATATCAATATATATAGCTCTATTAATTCAGTTATTATTATAATGAATATGTCAGTTGAGGTCATTGTAGTTTAATTACGGAGATTCAGTTTGATTGAACAATCATATATCTATTGCCCATAATATTTTCTAGGGTACGCAGAGGGAACGTAGTGTTTAGACACTTCGCTCCCCACTTTCTGCTGAACATACTATTGTTTTTTAAGCGATACATTCTTTTTTGTCATATCGTAGTTCTCATATAATTATAACAATTTCAGAAGTAAACATATTTTTCAGAAATGTCACATTAAACTCCGCTGTTTAAATATTATAGGGAACACTCCGTTCCCCACTTTTCACTGAATTCTGAACGCACCCAGTTGAACGGCGGAACTTAACAACGCGCTTTGCCTCCACGTTAAAGCGAACAAATAGAAATATAAATTTAAATAAATATTTAATTTGTTGTCTACTGTATTGGATGGTGCGAAGAAAACACCTTTGCTATGGTATGGTAAATATAGCAATATGTTAAATATTTCCTCGAGTGGGTATCGAACCCTTAAACAGTCACGTTTACAGGCATACTTTGTGGTCTCAATTATTATAAAGTAAATAATAATCAATGCCAAAGTATATTCTGTTGTATTTAAAATGTTATAATTTGAAAATACGCAAAATCATTTAAAAATAAAACAAAAATATATAGAAAGATAAAACAAAATTATAAACAAGGGTAGAAAATTGTATATCCTTTATAAGCAAATACGATAAGCGGCAATCGCTTAATCCCCTTAAAACGTAAATTAAACGTTCGCATTGACGACAGATAATTAATTCAATTATAGAAAATTATTTCTGTTTATACCTACAATACACCGCTGCCTACGCTTAAAATGTTTTATAAAACATGTTTTTTTAGCCTTACTCTACATCCAGCACGAAGTAAATGGGTAGAGGTAACCTGGGAACCTAGTTAGGACATTTCTGTTCCCCACTCTCTGCTGAATTCTGATGCATAGCGTGGCGGAAGTCAACGCTGCGTTTTGCCTCGTTAGGGTGAGAAAATAAAAATGTATTAATTATTTATTTCGTTGAGTGGAAATCGAACCCACAACCATCGTGTTTACAATCACATATGCTTATATAGATTTAATATTACAGAATTATAAGAAAGCTAGGCCAGCTGTGGTGCACAAGTGTGTGACTGTTAACGGGAGTGGCTAAGAGCGGTGTTGAGTTCCGCTGCTCAACACGCTATGCCTCCAGAATTCGTTGAAAAATGGGGAACGAAATTTTTTAACACTAGGTTCCCTCTGCTTAAATTTTTGTTTGCGGTATATAGCGTGAAGCTGATTTATAAGAAAGTGTTTTTAAAAGAAACGCTGTTTAAGGATAAAATAACAAAAGTCGTATGAATTTTATTTTATTTCAATTATTGTTTACTAAATCAGGTTAAAAAAAAATAGTCAAAAAAAATCTTCTAATACATTCTTATAAACCGCGTTGAGTAAATATTTTAATCCGTTAATAAAACCAGAAATTTATATTAATTAAGTATATTAAAAAAACAACCATTACTCTCTTCTCTTTCATTCGTGAAACGTATTCAAAGTGAATTAATGATAGGTCAACAGAGGTATTGGTTATAAATGACATTTACATGCAGTTTTACTCGTAATTTCAGTTGTTCTCAATCAATTGTACCAGTTTAACAATTATTAGCTTGGAAATACTGTTGCGTGTTCATTTTACTACTGAATATATCTCGACTCGTAGTAAAATTGATGCTTTTATGACGTCTTTGAATTAAGAAAATGGTTTCGTATTCTAATATAATTCTAGGATTACAGGCACCAAGTGTGTACGCGACAGGTAGCGGATTCGATTTCCACTCGGAGAATTGATATATTAAATATTTTAATTTCCTTGCTCTAGTATTTCCTCCTGCATCCAGAATTCATCGGAAAACAGAGAACGGAGTCTATGTACACTATATTCCCTCTGTCTACCCTGCGGGATACAGCGTGTAAATAAAACAAAAATAAAGTACTGTAGCTATATATTATGTAATATTCGTATTTGGCTAGCATCTGAACGTCAATCCGAGGGCGGGTTTCCTACGACGCCGCGACGACGCCACTATAACGTATGATATACATTTATTTGGAAGACGCAAATTAATAGGGTGCCATTCGTGCCATTCTCATGGCACCATCATCACTTCGACTAATAACTACTAATATACTGTTTTTATTTATTCGTTTGTGTGATAGAAATAAATGGTTTTTGATATCTTTTGTAGATTTGTGATATTTTGGATAATTTGTGATATCTCTAATAGGCTATATACATGTAATATACATATATTTAACAACATAAATTTATTGATATTCGATCACTTTTCAATTATTTTATTAAGTTATATTTATAGTAAAACTTTAAAAATATTATATACTAGCGACCCTCTTGCGGCTTCGCTCGCTTTAACTACTGGATTATTCATATAATTCATGCAAAGCACTTAAGATAATGTGAAAATTAATTAAACCCTAATGCAACCCGCATTTTCGTAGTTTCAATAACGATTTTCCAATTGTTTTACATAGCAAGGATTTTTTAGTAGGTACCGTAATTTTAAATCTGTGCTACTAATCTTTTCAAGTACTTATTAAAATATATTTAAATAAGGATTTTTAGATAGTTAAATGACTATTTTTAAACCGAAGAAATTATAAACTAAAGCCTACCTACTAATAACTACTACAAAAAATATGAAACCAAATATATAGCGCTGAAATAATACATTCAACTCCTATTATCCAATACTTGCAAACGCATCTAAATCTTCGCTGCTATAGAGGCAGGCGGGTTTTTTTTTCGAGCTTGTGGTTAATGCTGAAGAGGGTATTCTGTCCCTGGTGAAAAGCAAGCACTACGTGGCTGCCTGTGAGGAAAATTAAATAGAATGCATCGGCCGGGAATCGAACCCGAACCGCCCGCGTGGCAGGCGAGCATTCTACCACTGAACCACCGATGCGTGCAAAGCAGGCGGGCGCGGCGGACGCATTGCGAGTGGCGAGCCGTTTCGCAGTAAGGATTTTTTGATATTGTAACAACAACAACTTCTAAAGTACTTATTAAAATGAAAAACAGTAAAAGACAGTTTTGATCCACTTTAAATGGCCAACCTAAATAATATACTTATTTATATGCTGAGAGTAAGGGATAAGTGAAACTTGAGTAACATACAGCTGATGTGTCAACGGCGGTGTCAACAATTAAATGCGTTTTTCTGTAAAACTATTCGCAATTTCGAAATAGTGTAAAAAGCAAATTTTATCTTCGTTTAACGTAGAAAATTAATAAAGTATTTTAAAGGATAAGGATTAATACCATTATGGAAAAATATGATTCACAATAAAAAATATATTGAAATTATTATTTTTAGATAGAAAAATGATCACTATACGTTATTCTTAAAAGATACGAATATGCTGTCGCGGACTTTTTTGTAGATCTTATTAAGAGAAACAATACTCCAGTACATTATTTTCATGTAGTACTTACCATTAAAGCAGCGCATGCGCGAAAGTGTCTCAACGGGTAGGACTTTATACACATTTATCGTATTTAAGTTAATTTACATAAGAATGTATAAAAAATAAACTATATATAAACCTTCTATGAAAAATACTCGACCTAATGGTGAAAACCGCATCAAAATCCGTCTGGTGGTTAAGAAGAAGAAGAGTTAAAAACAACAGACAGACACGGAAAGCGACTTTGTTTTATAAGATATAGGATACTAATCTCGCTTTAGTTTAATATAAACTAGTCCTATAGAGCATCAAACTTTATGGACATAATTTTCCAATCATCATGTCAACATTGTAATATGCCGAGGTCACCGGAGTCAATTTTCCGGAAACGTAGCCGTACGGCTCTGGAGAATTAAAACATGCATAAGCCTAATATTTGTATTGTTTGTATTGAACATACGAATGTTTCGTGGATGACACAGAGTTCGGTCTTTTAAATTTTTGTTAACTATCTACATTGTGTATATACACAGACACAAAAAAGCATACGTTATCATATTTTTTTTACTAGAAGAAAGGAAGAAAGAACTTAGAGTTAAGACACTGTGTTCTCTGTATTTAGAGACATTGCGAGTAGAATGTCACGTGGAATCTAACGCCGCATTGTACCTTATGAAACTGGGAAAATGAAAAAACCATACTCTTTTTGAATCCCACTATGCTACGGCAGCATCTACAAACACCGTAAATTCTCTACAGCTTCAGCTTCACCCTGTATCCCACCTATAACAGGATAGGCAGAGGGATCCTAGTGTTAAAACACTTCGTCCCACTCTGTCCAGGTATTGCGTATTGAGCGACGAACTCAACACCGCGTTTTGCCTCGTTACTAGAGCGAGGAAATGAAAATATCAACAAATAATAATTCATTCCCCCGACTCGGAATCGAACCCATACCCGTAGCACTTACAATCACGCCACACTTACGAAATTCTCTATAAAATTACTGTAATATGGTTACATAAATATATTCAAAAGATGCCATAGCAAAAGTAAAGGCCTGAAAACTTAACAGCGACACAATAGTAAATTTTTATTTCCCCCATACTTATTCATTTCAAGCTCAGCCGGTTGAATAAGAACTTTTCTTTTTAACGTTTAAAAGTAGTATGAATACTTCATTCTCAATTGCACACAACGCAAGAGGTGTTGCGAAAATAAAATTCCACGTGGTTTCACGTAGAGAAAATACTTTTGTACTCTCATTTTTTAGGACAAACTGACAAAAAAATAGTAGTAATGATGAATTACTATATTGTGTTACGGTACGGTACGGTTATGTTCATATTAAGTGAAATATCTCTCTGTCTCTCTTCTTTCTGTATATTGAGTTATCGGTCGGTGTTCTTTTTCTCGATATTGCTATTAAAATTAAAACTAAATATGTTTTGCAATTAATTTTTTTTTTCATGATACACTTGAATCAATATTTTTTTGTAAATTTCCTAGTTTATTTGACAATTACCTAAGTGACACATATTGGCATAAATAATGGATAGGTTAGCCTACTATAAAAAATTCTCCAGACTCTTTTTCAATTCATCCATTTCTGCTTAAGAGCTTCGAGCTTTCGCGTTCGCGAACAAACTAATAGGCAGATAATTAACAAATTTACTGAATAGTTTTTAGCTTTTGTTATCAATGTTAATACTTTCTAAATCAATTATTTTTATTAATCTTTCATGTGTTGTCTGTCTGTCACCAGGTTGTATATGGTTGAATTTTTAAAAACGTATAAAACTTTCACCGTAACGGATTTTTTCCGATTTTTTCCGTAACGGATTGGAGAGTGTTCAAGAGGCGCGCGTTCAAATCCCTTTACGTTCCATTTTATTACGTAATCCATACCTATATTATAAATTCGAAAGTAACTCTGTCTGTCTATCTTTTATGCAATCAGGGTCAAACCGCTAATTTAATTGTGATAAAATACTCATATAGAGATACTTGAGGATCTCGGGATGAACATAGGATACTTTTTTTTCTCATATTTGTAATATTTTCGATATACACCAATGTATTAAAACACTTATTAATTTAACATGCAATTTATTCGGTCATGTTAATAACAACCGTCGATATACGACCGTTGCTAAGCAACGATCTGCAAAGTTTGTTGTTAGAAAACGCCACCCAAAATGAACTTGCTTAACACATCTCTCTATTGAAAGCTGAAAATAATTTCATAAATATATTTCATAAATATTCCAGCGGGCGTAGCCGCGTTCGGGTCCACTAGTATAAAATATAGATTTCATATACTTGTAACAAATTTAACACATCAATTCTGCTATAAAGTTAGCGAGCGTTTGCTAAGCGTATAATTAATAAACTCACGTGGTTCAATATTAAGTGAACACTTTACACTTCGTTCACGGTATGGGTACAGTTCATTACCTTGACAATTAGGAAAATAATTTTAACCATTAATAACCATTTATTATATTAATTACAATTATTCATTTATTTCGTGATTATTTATGAAATCGAAAGCTAATACAACAAATATATTTTATTTAAAATTTTATGCATTAAATTGATTATTTACAATTACATATGTATAATAGAAATAAAATAAACAAAAATTCTGTATATATTTCCATCCCTTGTTTTTTGGAAAAACATATGTTATTATAGAAGTTAATTATTATTTAAAACCTACAATAATTTTTATAAACATAATAATATTTTAAATTTGTATTTCTTTGTTTCCTTTTATATATCCATACCTTTATTATAAATTCGAAAGTAACTTTGACTGTCTGTCTGTCTGTCTTTTACGCAATCAGGGCCAAACCGCTAATTTAATTGTCATAAAATACTCATATAGAGATATTTGAGGGTCTCGGGATGAACATAGGATACTTTTTTTTCTCATATTTGTAATATTTTCGATATATACCAATATATTAAAATAATTAATTTGACATGCAATTTATTCCGCCATGTTAATAACAATCGTCGCTACGCGTTGCTAAGCAACGGCTTGCAAAGTTGTTTTAAGAAAACGTCACCCAAAGTGAGTTTGCTTAATGCATACATGGCGCGCTCCGATATAGATCTATAATTATAAATTAATAATTATTTAATATAGAAATATGTTTAGTACGCGCGCACGGCAAACTTTTGGTACTTTTTCTAATATTAAGAATTTTCTTTAGTTACTTTTACTTCTTTTGTTTGTTCATTTCGGTTACTCAGATATTTTTTCTAATAATAAATCTCCACTTATTATTAATTTTTAACTTATATTAATTATTTAGGCTTATATTTTCGCGGGCGTAGCCGCGTCCGGGCCCACTAGTAAGTTATATAAATAGCTTCAGTTACTTTCATTTTTCTTGTATTAAAAAGAGCAAGTATGAGAACAAATTTAAAATATTTCTTTTTCACTATTAAATGCAATAAATTAATAATGAAACAAAACATTAGTTTCAACACTTGCCAATATCCATTTTGCCAATTTTCGTCGACTTCGGATTCAATCTACTTAGATTACTTAGTTGTAGCTAACAAATAGCTACTAAAATTTGATCTCCTAGAACTGCCTAGAGGCAATACAATTAAGCTTATATTTGCTCCAGTTATAGCAACCCAAGCAAGGTTTCCAAAACTTGGAATAGGGGTAATGCCTATATGAATTATTGTGAATAAGTTTTTTATATATTTTTTTAGCTTTACACCGTATCACGCACATAGCAAGATAGGTGGAAGAAACCTTGAAACTTAGTGAGAACCCGTTAAGACACTTCCGTTTCCCACTCCCTGAATTCTGTAGGCATTGGGTATTGTGAGGAAATGAATGAGGAAAATCTTAAAAACATTTCATTTTCTCGAGTGAGAATCGAATCCACAACTTCCTGCGTTTAAAGTTGCAAGCTTGTGCCCTTGTGTTTCACGATTGGCATCTATTATAATAATAATAATTAATATTTTATAAAATATAACACAAAAATAGCACAAGAATAATTCAGGTAATAAGAGAAACACGGGTAAGTGTAGACGTGTTGGTCTGTTAGTAGCATGTCTCCATTCCCCCCTCTCCGATAAATACATTATTATTAAGATAGAATTTACAGGAATTAAGTACTTTGATAATTCAATCTATATCTAAACAAGCTTTAAACAATTAATTCAATCTTATTTCTTTTTTATTTTAATTGAATTGAATTTAAGCCAATTAAAATACTGATAAAATGCAAACTAGAAATTCTTCACAATGCTTCGCACGATGTTTTTTCTTACATCAAACGTGACCTGAATAGCAATTTCTAATTTGAAATAAATTAGTCATCGAAATTTTTAATGCATAAATTAAATTTGCTTGAGTACGTAGTTTCAATATTTTTACATAAGGTACTTGTTATTCACGCTCTATCCCGCATGTAGCAGGGTAGGCAGAGGAAGCCTAGTGCTAAGATGCTTTACTCCTTACTTTCCGATCAAATCTGGAGGCATTGCGTGTTCAGTAGCGGATATCAACGCCGTACTCTCCAGTCAACGTAATTTTGATTCGGTTACCAGAGAGAAGAAATGAAAATATAAAATATTTCACTTCCTTGATTGGGAATCGAACCCACAACCTGTCACGAACCTAAACTTGTGCCGTCGCGCACTCATATTTGCTCTGATATTATTTGTCTTCCATAATATATTTTATGACATAGTATATTTTAGCGCGAGTCTATCGAGAGACTCTTACGCAGACAAAAAATCGTTGGATTAAAAAATTTTTAGCTGCTGGTTTTAATTTTAATTATAATTAATATTCCCTTATGTAGAGTATTGACTGTTCTACCTTTTAATATTTTTTTTATTAGCTTCACGCTGCATCCCGCACACGGCAGGGTACGCAAAGGGACATTCAGGGAGAATTCCAGACTTAGTCAAAATTAATTTAATATTAAATAATTACAGATTTATAGTTAAAATTATTCAACATTTCATAAGAATATAAATGCAATGTTATTTTATAATTTAAAAATAAAGCTGCATATAAAAATGAGACTATTTATAATAAAAGTTAGTCATACAAGTTTCTTCCACATCTCATATTAACAACGTGATCATACTACCAAGATATTCGTATGGTGCTTGTAACACACTTGTTGATAATGAATGCGGTGGCCTTCATAGCTTTGCTATACAAAACTGTATGTTGCTTAGCTTATAATATGTTCTGCTATTGTCATTTTCAGTTATATATATATATATATATATATATATATATATATTCATTTTTATTTTCCACAGATTTCTTTTTTAATATACTAAATTTAAATAAAAATTGTCATGACATAACTTGCTGGTGTTGAAATTCAATAAAGATATTTGTTCAGACGAAGAAACCTCACAATCACTACTACATAAGAAGCCAAATTGTAGCGTCAGGCAAGATTGTACTGAATCCCGACAAGCAATAACCGTTTCTTTTTCTAATATGAAATCTAATATAAAATAATTTTGTAATGTATATCATTTCTTTTATGTAGGTGAGAGTAAAATTCTTGGAGTATATACAATCAGCTAGCTAGGTTAAACTCAAATTTACATTAACATTTTAAATATATATTTTTCTCAGCTTCACGCTGTATCCCGCACACAGCAGGGTAGATAGAGGGAACCTAGTGTTAAGACACTCCGTTCTTCACTTCCGCCGATTCTGGAAGCCACACCGCGATTTGCCTCGACACCAGAACGAAGACATGAATATATAAATTTAAATAAAATAATCATTTCCTCGAGTGGGGATCGAACCCACAACCAGTCACGTTTACAGTCACACTTTATGACCCTGCGGCACAACTGGCTAGAAATATCAATAAAATTATAAATGTTAAAATAATTAATTATTATTTATGTTGTCGCACCGTTCTTTCCGACTACCCCGCTAGGGATAAAGCGCAAAGCTATATATGTATGTATTTATTTTGTACATAACTAAATATAATATATAACAATATTATTATAGCCGTAATAAAATATCATTTTAGGTTACTGTACATCGTGAGTAGACGGTAAGCCATGGCCCATGAGTTTGGATTTATGGACTTATCAATCAAAAGTTTGCCCATTGTTTCTTCCAAGTTATAACTCGAATTACCGTACCGGACTATTATGGGAAATGAATTGAGAACTTCTAGTTTAGATCATCGTTATTATATTATATAAACAATATAAATTATCAGATATTGTTGTTTAGTGTAACTTAAGGAACATTGGAGAACGGTGAGTGTCTTAACACTACGTTCCTTCTGCCTACTCTGTTACGTGCGGGATACAGTGAGAAAATGATTTTTTTTTACTTAACTTAAGACTTTCTTTATTATCACTTATATGATATCATTTTTCTTGTTTCTTTTTACATTTCATACAGGACTAAATTTTATTTTTAACTGACGTATGAACCGAAAAAAAAATTATAGAAGTAATTAAATGAAATTATCAATGTAACGTGAAATCTCCAACAAAAATTTAAAAAAATCAAAAAGTCACTGAGCAAGTCTGAAAATGTATTTCAGTTATAAATTTTCAGTAAGCTTAGCACATATCTCAAAGCTTCCCTATAATATTGCTTATAATATCGGTAAAGCTTCCACATCTAAAGATCATAATATCAAACATAAGACAAACTTACAAAGAATTATTTATGATATAATTTTATTAATATCCAAAAAAACGTATTAAAACCTAGTCTCGCCGTCAACATATTCAACGTCGGCTTGCCTTTTATATCTAAGCCGATACTCAAGACGCTTTTCGTGCCTACTTCTCATTTAATGCTTCCCTTGGGGAAGAAATCGAGTGAAAATTCGGAAGATTTTGTCGCTACACACTAATCCCCTAGATGACATTAAGTAAAAATAAATACTTCTATCGTTGACACTTTTAATTTAACAAATGGTATATTTTCAAATGTACTGTGTAAGTATTTTTTTATATATTTTTTTTACTTGTCGTATCGGTAAAGAATAGTATGACTTTATATTAGTCTTTATAAAGTTATCCAACAGAGAACCACATTTGCCGCAGAACCAATGGCCGTTGGGGTAAGCGCGTTCTAGAGTGGAGACCACGCCTCGGCAAGCGTAATGTAGGACGTCCTCCAGCTAGATGGGGTGACGATGTTCGCAAAATGGCGGGCAACCGCTGGATGCAAAGAGCTGAAGATCGAGATCAGTGGCGTGCCATTGGAGAGGCCAATGTCCAGCAGTGGACGACGATAGGCTGATGATGATGATGATGATGATACAAGTCTTCACTTCCTACTAATGAAAGCTATTAATACTGTTTAAATTTACGAATAATACAGTATTAAATATGTACTCGATATCAATTTATTTTTTATTAATAACACATATTATATATTACATTGTAAATATTAGCATTACAGTTTTATCCCCAAACACCAGCAATATTGTCAAAGGCAAAATGACAATCCTTCAAACGACAAGAGCCTTCGTGTTTAACATGGTGCGCTATGCAATTGATCACGGTTGTTTCTGATGGATAGTGGTCGTACAACTATGTCACACCACCTTGCAATATGATAGAATGTTACTGGGATTCAGGTTCATTATGGAACTGCTAAGACGTTAACATATAAAATGAATTTTGGTATTATTTTATTAGATATTTTATAAAATATTATATAATCCAATTAAGTTTCCACATAAAAAGTTACAGAAAAATCATAATGAAGCATAAAAACATCATTCTCATTTTTTGAAAACATGTTAAAATACGGCGTTAGGTCCCGCCAACACTGTTCAATATTCGAAATTAACACAATATTTCTGTTCTTTAAATAGACAAATATATAAGAATGGTTAAGCCTATTAAAAATGTTCCTACAAAATCGATAACGAAATAAAAAGTAATCAATTTGCGTTAACGAGGTTTATATGACGCAACGATGATATTTTATATGTATATATACATGTAGGAGTTATTATCACGACAAACGAGTGAGCTTATATAATAATGTTTATACTGTTATCAGTTTTATATACATGGAACATTTTATGATATAGTAAAAAAATATAAACCTTATAATACTTAACATTTTAGGGATTTCAGCTTTAGCAAGAGAAAGAGAGAGAGAGAGAGAATATAGTATCAAGATACTAGTTTCTTCGCTGCCAGTATTCAAGAAATGCGCGTTGGATGGCGGAAATCAGCACCGTGCTCTCTCTGTCTTTGCCACAGGCGGGACAATGAAAATAATTGATTGCACCAAATGGCAATAGAACCCACAATTCATATAGTGATTTTCTTCCCCATGATGACTTCAACAATATTTTACCTAATAAATTTCAATTCACCTTTAAAAATCCTCTTCTCAGCATGAGAACAAAAGTACACAATCTGTATAATAAAAGATTATTTCGATCTTTTATACATTTAACTTTAAGTAAACATAATATATTCAATAACGTTAGCAAAAATATGATCTTTCAGATCTACTTTACATAAACCATTAAAGGCTTTATACATAATAATTTACTTTAGCGATACATTAAGAGGTCTAAATCTAGCTAATATATAAAGAGATGTTTATTATTTTATGATTTTCTCTTTAAAATGGGGAACGGAGTTTTCTCCCTTTGCCTACCCTGCTGTGAGAGTAGAGTGTCCAGACATATTATTCTCTTCTTTTCAATCGATATTAGTGACATTTGTGTTGATTGGTGGAACTTCTAACGCTAGACACCTTAAAATTTTATGAAAAGATATAGATAGCTATATCTTAAATATAATGTAGATATAGCTTAAATATAACTTTTTTCAACATTTTGTTTCGAATAAAATATATGCACGTTCTTGTTTTTGCTTTCATCTATCTATATGTATAATATCGAAAGGTCACTCACTCATCACGAAATCTCAGAAACTACATGTGCTAGGAATCTCAAATTTTCGACATTCGCATATTCGACTTCTAAAAGGTTGTTTTTGGGCTCGAAAATTTGTATGAAACTTCATTACTACAAATGCTAGGAGTCTCAAATTTGTCATAGACATCACTAGGACGTAGTCATGGAGACAGAAATTAATAATAACATAGTTCACGCGGATGAAACCGCGAGCCGACCGCTAGTACTCTATATATTTAAATTTATAAAACATTTTTGTTGTCTATTAGACTAAATTTATGCAACCTTATACCATATATCGGAACGGGATGGGATCGTCATCCATTCACTGCTCAAGTTTAAAATTTGGATAAACACCGAAAAAAACTTCTTAAATATATAACAACAAAAATACATTCATAATAATTATAACACACAAATAACAAATTATTCATTTTATTAAAATTATATAAATTATATAAAATTATTTACAATTAATAACCTATAGTAACTTAGCTGTCAGAGCAAGGTGTAGTCTTTTTCATTAAGAAACAACATAAACGAATATACAGTAAGTACAGAGCCTCGTGACATTTGAAAACAGGCGTGGATTACGACTAAAGTAACCCAAGGCATTAGAGGCATCTGTCGTCGTGGACGTGAAAAATAAGGAAACTTCTTGACGACCCTCCCCCCCACTCCTTATTCACGTTACAATAAAATGTAAGGCGCACAATAAAAGTACAGATTTGTGGCTGTCAGCGAACTTGTTGTGTTTATTTTAATTCGCAATTCTTTTTTATTATGTCGCTTAATGTCTTAGACTTGAAGAAGAATGGTTCATTTGGTGAATATATTTAATGTATTATTATTACTTTTTTATGATATAGGTGTTCGCAATCGAGGAAATGCTATATTTAATGTTCAATTCTTCGCTCTGGTGTTGAGGCAAAAGCACGCTCAGCACGGAAAGCCACTAGAATTCGGTGGAAAGTGGGGAGCGGAGTGCTTAAACACTAGGTTACCTCTGCGTATTCAGCTATATACAGCGTGAAGCTGATTTTTTTTTATAAAACACTAGCAAAACACGAGACAAAATAAAAAAAAATATTAATGTTCATAAACACATGGGTAAGACCATCTCATCTATTGCCCAAATAAAAATCAAAACAACCCAACAGTCCTGAAGCGTGGTGACGTGCTAAAAAGGTCTTTCTCGCAATATTTCATTGTTTCCCAATTACCTCAGGGTTCCGCTTTATGTTTACTTTGTTGAGCCATTTCATGAAACACGGCCAAGTCCCACTGACATGTAGGGAAAAGATTTTGTTTAGGAATAAAATATCAACCTTTGTCCCAGCTGGATTGTTTATAATTAATTTTATATTATGTGGGCATAACATTTTGTGATGTAATTGAAAAACAAGGAAGTACTTTTTGGATGTAGCTTAGCAAGGAATATTCGACTTTACTTTTTATTTTAGCAGAAATTTATGATTAGTTATAGTAAAAAAAAATCAGCTTCACGCCAACAGCAGAATAGGCAAAGTTAACCTAGTGTTGATACTCCGTTTCCCACTTTCAGCCGAATTCTAGAGTCTTTGCGTGTTGAGTGGCAGAACTTAACACTGCGCTTTGCCTCGACACCAGAGCAAAGAAATGGATATATAAACGTAAATAAATATTTCACTTCCTCGAGTGGGGATCGAATCCACAACCGTCGCGTTACAGTCACATTCCTGTGCCGCTGCGCCGCGACAGCCTCAAGTTTAGTTATAGTGACATGTTAAATTATACATATTAATATTTTACTATGTCAATCCTACTAATATAATTAAAATTTTACAACTTATATAAGCATTTTGTATAATTTGGCTACAATATACTTAACAAAAAGCTTAAGCGGGCGAAGCCGCGTTTGGGTTGCTAGTACATAATAATTTCCTATACTGATTAACGTAAAAGTAAAGTATTTTTACTAAATTATTATTCATGCAGTTTCATAGAGGTTAATAGCAGTGTAACGACTTCGTTAATGTTTCAGAGCATTCTCTGTTTTTTTCATAGTTTTTTCTAATAATATTCATACATAAATAAACACTAGAGTTTCAGTGAAATGAATATTTTTGTTATTTTCTTGATTTAAATAGATATTTTACTGCCATATCTTGCTCATTCTAATTTTTTACGTTTTAGGGAGTAAATATAAAGTATTGTTGAGAATTTACATTTTCACTAATCTTTTAGATTTCATTTATATTTTTATGAAAAATTATTTGTTGTTTGTTGAGATATGTCATGGGTTCGACTCCCACTCTAGTAAGTAAAATATTTGATATTTTTGTTTCTTTGCTCTCGTAATGCGGCGTTGAGTTCGGCCAATGCCTAAAAAATTTGGCGGAAAGTGGGTGAAGGAAGTGTCCTAATTGGTACGGAATTTCTTAACTTCGCTCTGGTTTGAAGGCAGAGCACGGCGTTGAGTTCTGCCACTCAACACCCAATGCCTCCAGAATACGACAGAAACTGAGGAACGGAGCGTCTTGACACTAGATTTCCTCTGCCTAACCTGCTGTGTGCGGGATAAAGCGTGAAGCTGATTCTTGTTTTTTTTTTAATTTACTGGTGACTTTTACAAAAATGTATTGAGTGTACAGAAGGTACGTATACAACTACTTAGTTCCCTTTAAAGTTTAAACTTTTAAAGCGTGGATTTTTTCCACTGCACTTTTAGTAAAATCTTCATGCAAATTCTTCTCTGAGCGTAAGCGATACATTGTATCGCGTATAGAAACTTTCATTTTACGTTAAAAAAGGCTGTCAGTCTGTCTACTGTGAAGTAGTGTAAACTATTTATAACGACACAAGAGTGGAAAGGAAAGATACAGACAATTTTGCTTTACAGGTTATGTCAATAAGTTTTACTTTGAGAAATAAAATATTTGTAATATTTTTTTTTTGTTTCACACTGTATCCCGCATATAGCAGGGTAAGCAGAGGGAACCTGGGAACCTAGTGTTAAGACAATTTAATTCCCATTAAGACACTTTCATTTTAATCGATATTTATTCATTCTGTATACATAAAACATCAGAAAATATTGAAAAAAAAACAACAATTTTAAAAGAAAGCTATGATATTCTTTATAAAGTGCTATATTTAGGTAAACTCCATTATTTTTGCCTCAATTAACCAAAAGCCGAAACGCACCCGAAATGGGCTATTAATATTTTATTATATTTACATACTTTATTATTTTATGCGAGGGAGGAAGTCATATTGTCTTAAAATTCTTCGTCTATTGGAATTTCTAACAATAAGACATCGATAATTTGATGTGGATAATATCAGCCTATTTAGTTATAATCTTAATAATGAACATCTTAAGCCTAGAAAGGCTGAGATCTAGTACCAGATATCAGAAAAGTATAAAAATTTGAAAGCTACAGGATTTGGACCCGCACCTCTTGGAAACCGTCCCTCCCGTCTCTGACCACTAAGCCATACGTTCTCATCAAGCTATTGATATTGCTATACGCTTGTTACAATTTATTTACGATGTTAGCATATCTGTAGGGAGATTTATACAGATTTCAAATAAAGCATAATTATAATAAAGATATTTTGAGGCCATCACAGTTTTAAAATACAGGAAAGTGAGTTCATGTGTAAGTCGTCACTTCTTGCGTGGTACTTTGGGAATGTTAGCGGGCAGCGGGCGATTATAGCTCTTATCCATATTCTATTTTACTACTAATATTCTACTTACTGTTCTGCCAATATTAAAGAGAGTTAGTTTGACATCCAAAGTATACAATATAATAATGTTCGGGTATAAAAGGAATTTTAAAGTTAATTTACGCTCAAATTAAAAAATATTATATATAAATAGTTTATAAAAATCTACCGCAACGACCCAATATATTTTTATATAAAAGAAATACTCATAAAATTTCAAAATGTGAATAAAGACGAAAGAAAAACTTTGATGGAACCATAAAAATATTAAAAGTAAGTATTTTACTACCGTTAACAACATAATGAAATAGAAGAAGCGACGTCGACGACGAGAATGAAGTAGGAGATTCAGATGCAACACTTTACAGCAATTTGCTAGCTTTCAAATTAAGCTTAATTTGCATTATCCGTTAAAAGTTATCTTTATATTTTCAACGTTATAGTTTTATATCACTTTTAAAATGGTAAAAATTAAATTTCGTTTATGAGACGGCTTGAAAAATAAATAATTAATAACGTATTTTTAGTTTAATGCCTAAGCACTATATCTACAAGGAATCGAACCTACAGCCATTATTTTTATAGTCAGACCATTGTACTGCCACAATTAAAATTATACAAAAAATATACATAATATGTTCTTCCGCTTCCTTCGCAAAAAAAGGTACCGTTTACTGAGCAATAGCCCGACGATGTTACTTCTAGGAAATAGCAGATGTAAACGTTTGTTATGGGAACAGAGTGAAAACCAAAATGCGGGTTTCAGAAATCACTGGGCCACACCCCACTAGTACTTATATTCCGTTTTCATTTCAAATATATGTATACCGTAGTGTATGTAGAGACCGTTTGGCTCTCCGTTCTCTCTGACTACCCCGCTAGGGATAGAACGTGAAGTTAAGTTAAGTTATATGTATATATAGACAGACAGGTTCATGGATGATATTGATTCCCGTAACGTATTAAAAAAAATTGTAAATCGAAAGGTTTTATAAAAATAAAAAAATATATATTAGGTTAAAAAGCATGTGATGCAGGTGTTAAGTGTTTGCTTTTTTTTACGACATACAGCTATCTGTTTAAGGAAAATGCATTATTTTCATTTTTCTCGCTTTAGTAACAAGACAAGGCGCGGTGTTTAGTTCCGCCACTTACAATCAATTTCTCAATGATTAAGGTGAACAGTGGGGGACGAAGTGTCTTAACACAAAGTTCCCTTTGCCTACTCTGCGATTTGCAGCGTAAATCTAAAACAATAGAGAAAAACATCAATAACGAGCGTTCCCATGGAAAGAGAACTCAGAACCATCTCATAGAACGAACGAAGAGACTGTTGCGGCGTTAAGTTCTGCCAACGCCCAACAAGCAACGAATCCAGAATTCGGCGGAAAATGGGGAACGTGTCTTAATGGAAATAGAGTGTTTTTAACACTAGGTTCCCAGGTTCCCTCTGCCTATCCTGCTATGCACGTAAAAGCGAAGTGAAACTGGAAAAAAAAAGAAAAAATAACACCTGTTGGACGTTTGATATAATTTGAAATTATTCTTATTAACCACCTGTTGAGTTGTTTTCATGAGAGCGCCGTTGAATTAATACATTATACTTATAAAAACGTTGCTTAGTTTTCCTACGACTTCGAGTCGTTTGACTAGTCTAATGCAACAGATATAATATTATTGTGATTGTATTTTATTAATATCTATATATATAAAATCGAAAGGTCACTCACTCATCACGAAATCTCAAAAACTATATGTGCTAGGAATCTCAATTTCAATTCAATTCAAATTTCAAAATTTCATTCTCAATTTTGCATAGGAGTTACTTATAGGACGTAGGTGCTCGCTAAGACGGGAATTTGCAATATTCGACTTCTAAGGGGTTGTTTTTGGGGTCGAAAGTTTGTATGAAACTTCAACGTTACAACAAATGCTAGGAGTCTCAAATTTTGCATAGACGTCACTAGGACGTAGTCAAGGAGACAGAAATTAATAATAACGTAGTTCACGCGGGTGAAACCGCAAGCGGGCCGCTAGTTTTAATATAATGATGAGGCTGGCTGAACTCAACGCCGCGCTTTACCTCGTTGTCAGAACTAGGTAATATATTTTTTTAATATTTCGTGAGTTTATTTAAACCGTCTCGTTTATAATCGCACGCTTAAGGAGGAGGGCCCTTAACCTGCTTAATTAATCGTCCTTATTAACACCTGTATAACATAATATTTTCTTCTGCAGGAGTCATATTCGATCAAAACACCGATGAAGTTCAAGAGGCGTTTAAGTTTGCCATGTCACAATTTTCAATGAGCATCAACAGAACGCGCCTGGATTTCCAGTTGTTCGTAGACGTGATCAACACTGCTGATGCTTTCAAGCTCTCAAGACTAAGTAAGTACATTTCTTTTCTAAAATTTTAAGATACATATGTTTAATATAATTTTATGTATAATTATAAGAGAAGTAACAATAACAATTCAATGAAAATTTTATTAAAAAGAAATATATAATTTATTTTAAAAAACTAAAGTAATTTACAGATATAAGTGACCTAACGTTAATATGTTTCAAATTTGAATATATTCCCTTTATGTTTAATTATATACATTAATAAGTAATAAAAGCACGGTTGTAATATGTGTACACTAACGGCCCCTACGCGGCTTCGCCAGCTTGAACTATACGAATACTTTTTCCTTTATCTGTGCTATATACGTTACATCGTACCAAATTTCAAGATTCTGTTCAACAAAAGTACCCTGTAGGTTTTGATTTCCTTGCGAGTTTAGAATTTTTGTGGCATAAACGTCTGTATCCTGTGATAGCGTTGGCTTGGAAAATTGATTTTTTCACAGCTCCAAGAGACAGTAGATCAGAGTATTTGATACTAATTTCAGCTTGATACCTCCACGCGTTTTTGAGAAAAAGTGTCTTGACAGACGGACGAACAGATAACAAAGTGATCCTATAAACCCTAAACTCTAAAAATTTTTCACAAATAAATTTTCGTAAATTTTGGAATAAGAAAGACACATAGAAATAAAAATATTTTTATTATAGATTATGTTTTATTATCGTGTAAGACTACACATACGTGACAAAAATGGGTTATATTGAAACCACAGATAGACATTTCAATTTAATTTATATGTATATTTAGATGACATCGACGTGACGAGAACAGAGATGTTATTAGGTAAAAAAAATTGCGGCAACAATATTTCAAGATTGAAGTTGATAACAAAACAAAAAAAATATCAATTTGGCTGGTCTAAAAATTGTTTTCTAAACAGTTTTCCACTTGAAAATGTATGACAACATCACGAACAATGCTTGGAAGTGGGTACAGTTTTTAAAATACGCCTTAGGTACAATACTGTACTATACGCTGAGAACAAAGGACGGAAAATCAACAGCTCGCGATTATTTGCGCAGATAAAGAATATAGCACACGTATTTACTCTACGCTTCAATGTGAATTTAAGAATAGCGTTCTGTGAACGTAAGATGTTATTTATGATTTTTAATTCTTAAATGTAATTGTTTATGCTTAATAGATATTGTGGAATAGATAGACAAATAGATAGAGTGATATGTGCTTAAATCGCTTATTTCTTTCCGTAGTATTAAGAAATATTCTATACTACTGGGTAGCAAAATAAAAATATAATATTTGATTAACAAGATTTTAAGGACATTATAACGAAATGCCGTAACTTATAAAAGTGTCGAGTAAATCGTCTAGATACATCCCCGTCTTTTCAAGAGCAAAGCCAAATGTTTCGTAGAAGTTTGGACATTGGGGTCAACCGACAGCTGTCGTTTAGACTAAACAAAAGATCGTATCTTATAAAGGGATCTGTGCTAAAACTTATTGTACAACATTTGGTGGTAATGCGATTTTCAAAGTAAAATTTAATTGCGTTTATTAAATAATTTATGACTTAACTTCAGAATTCGTCATGATACAAAAACCTTTTAGCCATTTTTTAGCTTTACCAGCTACGTGCGGGATACAATATCTGGGTAGGCAGAAGTAATCTGGGAATGTAGAGTTAAGACACTCCGTTCCCATTTACCACACTTTTCCCTGAATTCTGGAAGCATTCATGGAGCTTTCCCTCGTTATCAGAGCGAGGAACTAAAAATATTAAATAATAATGACCCTTTCACGGCTTCGCCCGCTAGAACACTACAATTATATATTTACTAATCTGAATTACTTTCGTGTTCTTCGTTATTAATTAAAATATGATATCTATACATTGAAAACTAAAGTTTCAGCCAAGTCAATAATAAACTGATTTTATAGCAACTTTGTCGAACCAAATAATTTATAATAATATACATTTTTAATTTATGCGCCTATTAAAATAAAAGAAACACTAAATGTTTGTACAATGACAATAGTGAAACTACATTCAAATCAGCTAAGCCAATTCTGAAATTAGCGTGAACAAATTCTGAGACCGACAAAAAACTTATAGTAATCATTGTTTTAGGTTCTATTACCTGCATAAATACTCCTAATAGTTGTTTTTCTCATATATCTTACATTCAGTTCTTTTCCTCAAGAGATCTAGTTAAATTTTATAAAGGATAGGTAAAATATCAAAAAATAAATAATTTTAAAATTATAGCTCCCTATCGATACGAATTCACGAACACCGATGACAAACAACTACTAAACTGCTTAGCCAATTTGTAGTCTTAAAAGTGTAGTACAAATGAAACATCATAGAAATAATTTTCAACATTAATTTTCCTGCAATGGATAGTGTTGATCCATTTATTTATTATACTTAGCTTAATAATAAACCCGAACGTGATTTATAACGAACTTTGTGTACAAAACTCGATTAAAGGCTATTTTAACGCAATTTATGTCAAAAACTTTAAATTATAGCATTAAATTTTGTTTTCGCCCGTCTACTTTGAAGTGGAGAAAAGTAATTGATTTTATAATATATAAAAAAGTAGTCGTTTTTTATGTTAAAAAATAACATATTTTTGTCTTAATCTGTAAAACAAATTAAATACATTATTTATATGGATGACTTAAAATAGAATTTTAATATTTCACACCTTGCATACATACATATCTCTTTAATTTTGTTTATAGTTCTAAATAAATATATATGTGGCTCTCCTCCTAGGGGTCGTTATGTTTTAAACGTAACTTTCTTTCATTATAACTCACAGTGTTTATGAGCCCGACGCGTCGTGGCGTGCTACTCTAAACGCTATGTCTCAAAAATTTGGACAAAAAAAGAGCAACTGAGTGTCGTATCACTAGGTTTTCTTTGTCTTTTCTTTTATGCGAGAAGAAGCGTAAATCTGCTATAAAAAATTTCATTACAATGTACCCAAATATGATGATTTTTTAATTTTTAATGATTTGTTTTATTATACTAGACTTATATAAATGAGTTCTTAAAAATTGTAGAATTTTTTAACAAAAAATAATAAATGCTTGTAAATCGTAAACAATAGAAAAATAATATAATGCTCTGTGTATTATTTCGAGTTAGGAACAATGTTTATCATATTTCATCTAAATTCGTTCAGTCGTTTCCACATCAACGAGAATCAAGCGCTAATACGAATTCTCATATGAATAATATTATTAAACTGGCTCAGTGTGGTGATTTAAATTTATATTTAATGTTTTTTTTTTAAATATATATAAATATTTTTCTAAATCTACTGTAAAGTTAATAAAATCGATTCAATCATTCTAATCTGTACTTTTCATTCTTTATAAAATTGATATATTCTATGATTTTTTCAAGGGCAGTGTAGGCGTCACTACCATAAAGTTTGACTGTAAAATCGACTGGTTGTGAGTTCGATTTCAACTCAAGGATGTGAAATATTTATTTAAATTTATATTTTCATTTCTTCGCTCTGGTGTCGAGGCAAAACACGGCGTTAAGTTGTGGTGCGGCGGAAATTGGGGAATGGAGTGTCTTAACTTGTTGAAAAATACAAGGCAAACGAGCGTACGTATCACCTGATGGTGAAGTAATCACCGCCACCCATGACCCCGCGTAAGCGCTTTTTAAAAGTACCCAGGTCGTGTCGACCTGGAAATACTGCCGCAAGTAAGCCATTCCACAGTTACAGTCACCGTTCTCGTCAATCATCTCACTCTACTGATGACCTCCAGTTTCTTTGAAGCGAACTTCGCCTTGCTTTCTAAATGATAGCAATACTGGCAGTCACTCGAAACGCTAAGACTTAATGTTTTGGAAGACTGGCGACACGACAAATAGGTTTTTGTAGTAGTTAACGCCCAAACTTGTGTCTCCTTGGGTACTTAGTAATTGAACCAAGTTCCTTTCATTCCATGAGGAAACATTCCCGAGGGATGTCTCAACTGATTATTTTGGCACTAGACGACGTTTTCCCAAGAAAAGTTTGCGCGGCCAGAGTAAACAGCGTCCACTATGCTATCATCTCATATCAATGAATGCTAAAGTCCCCTAACATGTCATCGATATATAGAAATAACAGCGTATGCAACAGCACGCAGCCTTGGGGAATGCCAGCGTTCACGGGCATATGCTCAGAGCTAAACCCGTCGATAGCGCCCTTAGCCCTTAATGCTGCGCCCAGTAAGAAGCTGACGATCCACTTGCATAAATTTTCGGGTAGCCCGGAGGATGGAAGTTTTGTAAGGAGCACTCCATGCCGCACTCGATTGAAGGCCTTCGCCATGTCCAGAGTAACTGCCAGCCAGAGGGCTGGCCCTTGCTGGAGAGGCCCTTGCTTTCGATAGCCGCAGCCCAGCGGTAGGTTAAACTTAACACTAGGTTCTCTCTGCCTACCTTGATGGCGATGGCGTGAATATGAATTGATTAGATTTTTTAAGAAACAAGGCATACACAAAAACAAATGTATTATTCCCTGTAGGTATTTGAATCTATAACCATCCTTTTCTAATAGATAAATCTACAAATAGACAGAAAAAAAGCACACAAACAAAATTACATCAAAAACTAAGCAGGTCCAATCAAAATTCTTCTAGAAGAAGGTGATTTCTAATACGTAATATTAATATAATCCCGGTGTCGGATAACCACATAGTTGGTGAGGGGGGAACTGGGGGGGTGCAACGCAAAGAATTTCACAATAACGACGTCAAAGGCGGCATTCCAATAACCATAATTCATCTGGCATCTTTAGCAAATTGCTCTAATTAATCACATGCAATAAATAATGCGGGATGCCTCAGGTTTCGTGTGTTCATAAATATATGTACATGTACAATTTATACATAGATATACAGTAGTTTAGAAGCATTAAGTACATTATGGCTGGTATCATACTAGTAAGTTTATTCGCGCGTTACTTTTATCTCCTTAGCTTTTTAATGTGGAAACAAAGCGTGACGTTGAGTTACGCCACTTAACACGCCTCTAGAATTCGGCGGAGAGTGTAGAGTGTAGAGAACGAAACTTAACACTAGGTTCCCTCTGCCTATTCTAATGTGTGCGGAAAAAAAGGTTCGTATTTCGTTTAGAAATTGACTATTTGAATATGATCTTATTTTTTACAGTGTCCATAAATATTTAAGTATGTTTAATCTTCCGTTTGTTAAATTTGTATTGTAGTATATTGAGATGTGAATTTTAAACAATAATAAAATTTCAAATTAATGAGTACATCACATTTTCCTGTTCAAATATAGTAAGTCATTGTTTAATATAATAATTATACTTCATTGATTGTTATAAGTAATGATAATTAAACAATGTTAGATACAAAATGTATGTAAAAGGGTATGTTATTGTCCAGGTTGGAGTCAAATGTGATAAGTTATAAGCATACATTTTCGGGTAACCCTGAAGATGGAGCACCCCATACCACACTCGATCGAAGGTCTTCACCATGTCCAGACTAACCGCCAGCCTAGGTTCTTTCTGCCTACCTAGATGGCGATGATGTGAATCTGATTTGATTTAATTTATTAACAAACAGAGCATACACAAAACCAAATTATATTATTCCCTGTATGTTCAATAACATATATATACTATCACCACTTAACAACTTAACTCTCTTATCTGGATGGAAAGTGGAAAACGGAGTGTCTTAACGTGTGTCTCAAGTTACATAAACTTATTTGAAGATAAATAAAATTTTAAAAAGTTATAAATGTATTTATAAAAAACAAATCATTTATTTTAATTCACTTAAAAACTTATTTGATAAGGGTTGGATTCCTGAGGAATTTTTGGGTAAGGTTGTAAGTAAATGTGATTGTGCCCTGTTGGACCCATGATACGGATCCACGGGCCCACTATCTAAGTATGCCGCAGGCGTCCACCCATTGTCCCGTACCATCCAATATCTTTAACAGAACATACAAATCGATACTAATAATAAAATCCCGGACATAGGCCGCTTTGTAAAGACATTCCAATTATTTGCAACTCTTTGTAAACATTTCGGATAACAACAAATTTAAAAAGAATTTCGATTTTGGGTGATACAATTGTGATTTTTATGTAAGTTGAATTTTTTTGCTGCCTCGTGGGAAGTGTTTAGCCATGTTGGCTATAAAACCGGTTAAAGACTAAGTTTTTGAAATTCTATTAGATAAAACCTGTAAAAAATAAAAAAATGCACTTGACCGATTTTTTTCTTATACTATATTTAGTGTAAGTTAGTTTAGTGTAAGTTTTTTTTCTGCTATATTGTCTTATTAATCGGTTTTTGGAAAAATAGAATAAATGAGAAATACATGATAATTATTTTCATTCATACATGTACAAATGTATTTAACTAAACCACTGTGCTTCACACTGGAAAACTTCAGAGATTAACAAATACATAGAACTCGTCGCTTGGGACAAATTATTTTTTAGTATATCCATAACTATTTATTTAATATTTAAAATAAGGATCTATCCAATCGAAATGGCATTTGATATTTTTACACTAGTATAAGAGTGTACAGAATTCAATTCTATTCGAATTAAGTTTGTATTTCGTGGCAATACTTCTAATTTGAATTCAAGACCTCAGTCCGTTTCTTATTCGCAAGTCACGGTGGGCTGATTAAAACACTTTTGAACGGTGAACAAATTCTCCTCCTTTTCGCTCGTTTCGAGCACCTTTCACGTCGGGACCAATGTAGAATTCACGATGTCTATTTTCCGGGCCCATTAGATGATAGCCAATATTTTTCTCCATTTTATATTTTGTTTGATGGCTTTCGGAGCGCTTCTCTCTTGATAGACTGAGTATTTAGTTTTGTATGATTTAATTTATCAAATAATTTTATTATTCCCTTTATGTTCATACAGTATGTTCATACAGTTCATACATATTATTCCCTGTATGATGCCCAGTGGTGCAGAGGCACAAGCGTTCGACTGTAAACTTGACAGGTTGTGGGTTCGATTTACACTAGCTTAGCTAAAAAAATTCTCGCTCTGGTGACAAGCCACCACTTTACACGCAACACTTCCAATACGGGGGGAAAATTGGTAACAGAAGTGTCTTAATGGGAACGAAATATATTATCCTTGGGTTCCCAGATTCCCTCTGCCTAAACTTGCTATAATGCAGCGTGAAGCTAAATAAAAAAATATATTTTTCAATTAACATATTAACAATTAAAAGGTTTTAAAATATTAATATACTTGTACATATATTCAATAGATAAGTGAAGAATGTTTTGCGGATATTTTTTTTGTCATATTTAACTAAACGCAGAAATTGTGGTTTCACATTGCAATATCCGCTCGAACAAAGCTATTTTGCTCTATTTGACAATTTTATTTCAACAAAGACGAAATCGACGCCAGCAAGAAATTGAAAAACGGAATACTTTATCAATAGATAGATGTAACTCGAAAAATATGGGAGCTTCGCAAAGAGTCAAAGGAAATACCTTTAGGTCTATGTACATAGGTGTTATATATGTTTACAATATATGCCCATTTATTCTTCATTTTATTCTATTTGCCTTAAAATATATATAAGTCTTATACACTTAGGTATTCCCAGTTTCAGCTGGCTAACGTGATATGTCTCACAACTTTTTAAAAGACATAGTAGCTGCTTCCATGTTATTTTCTTCACTGTTGGGCATGAAATGAATTTATATTCAAGATTTTTACTTGAATTTCTTATTTAGTATGTAGGAGCAATGTACGATATTTTGTTTGTAAAGTATTCTTGACTTCTAGAAATAAAATAATGGACACAAATTAACACAGACACAGATTCTCAAAAACATTAAAAAATTGAGTATTCATATAACATAGAATATGAATATTATTAAAATTTTATATTATATGTTTATATATTTCCTTTTTTTACCTGTAAATTACGAGTAAGTACGAGTTTGTAGATTTAATTACTAATTTATTATATCGAAGTAGATATAGTATGTATATAAGTAGGTGTATTCTAAAAGTAAAGAGACCAGTCGTGGTGCAGTGGTACAAGTGTTTGATTATAAACGCGATTGGTTGTGGGTTTGATCCCCACTCGGGGAAATAAAATATTTAATTAAATTTATATTTTCATTTCTTAGCTCTGGTGTCGAGTGCTCAATACACAATGATTCCAGAGTTCGACGGAGAAATGAGGAGCGGAGTGTCTTAACACTAGGTTCCCTCTGCATATAGTGCAATACAATCCAAAGTTTTTTAATATTAATTAAATTTGATGTAAATAGAAATAGACATTACAATCTTAAAAGCTCAATTAGTTCTTCGATTATTTTTCTTTCAATATATGCTAGTCAATCGTAACGGATTCGATGGATTTACATTAGCGTTAAGTAATGTGTTCGTAACAGAGATTATAGTTGGACGTATGGATTTACAGGATTAACTAGAATCGATTATCATAAATGTATTATATATATCACTAGAAATTTTAGAATTGAATCGTTTTTTTCTATTAAAATTCTTGTTAATAGTATATATATAATTGTATAATATTAGTACAATATAATCAAGTTAAATGGAAAAAAAATGTAAAAATCTATTTTTACGATTTTTATCCACGTCTTGAGCTTCTCGCATCCAAAATCCATCCATCTCGCAAATAATCTATACTAATAATAAAATCGTAACTGATCGGTGTCTATATATTATGGAAGATATATGAAACGAATGTAATTGAGGGACATTTAACAATGTAATAGAACACAAAACAATGATTTTCAAAATCTAGGACAATCTAGTGTCAAGAAACTCCGTATTCTACTTTCCGCATCAACTATCCTAACCTAATCTTACTTAAACGAGAAAATATATATTATCCATTTTGAGTGATAATAGAACCTATCACCATCAATTTTCATTCAGACACTGCCTATCTAAAATGCAACTACGGCATCATTGAAAAAGCTACAAAGCATAAAAAGCTCTACAAATATATTGGTATTTATTCTCTTTTCATATCTATTTCAATAGTCAATATGAAGTTTATTTAAATTCTAAATTAAAATGAACGAATCGCTGAGCAAACAGATAAAACTAATAGTTGTACAATAAAGCGGACAAATGTCCATATATATATATTTATGATATAGGCGATTGTTTTTGGGTTATTGATGTCTGGATATGTGACCTTGGAATTGTCCAGACGACCTTAGGGAGATGAAAACTTGCCCTATACATATTTATGAGGATTTTAATATTTATTACAAAATATTTTTTACTGCTGTCAAAATTATATTTTGTATCTCATCTATTTTTTTTCTGTCGATTTATAATTAAATTAAGGAACAATAAAAAGGGATTTGGAAATCTAACACTGCTTTTGCTAACAGTAAGAGTACTAGAGCTATAAATACAATGAAAATAATTTGGAAAAATAATTGGGAAAATAATATTTTGGTGGCGTTTGATGATATCGATAACCGTTGTGGGTTCAATCCTTTCAATTCGAAAAAAACGTGATTTTAAATGAAATAAAAATTACTTCGGTTCTTCTATCTGATTAAATTAGAATTCTATGAACGTTAACAGCGTAAAACCTTGCAGCGCCATCTAATATACAAAAATATCTGAAATAGACGAGAAATGGAAATCGAAGTGTTTTACCAACTAGGTTCTCTATAGACCATGCAAAATGAAAAAAATGTATGCTAAGCAAGAAAAAACATTTCCTAAAAGATGATGCTATAACCATTCTTATACGTTGCAACTGAATTCATAATAATATGTTAAGTAAAAAATTTAAAGCATAAAATGTATAATAGTAGTGTCTTGTTTCATCGAAAATATTCGTATAACATGGCTTGTTTTTGATAAAATATTTTATAAAGACTACGAAGGGGAATCCCTTTTTAGTATTTACAACATTTTAGATCAAATAAGATTCAATCCTAAGCGCTGTGAGTTCGATCCGCCCTCGGTATTTTCTTCTATCTTCTCGATATCTTCTTTCTTTTGTATGATGAAAATCAGCCACCTCGCTCTTGGGCGTCTGTGGGACTTTCTTTAGGAACAGACATAATACTGACAATTCCTAGGCTGGCGCACAGCGTAATCTTACCATTTCGTGTGACATTCTTCCAAGAGGTAGGTCTCGGGGTCCGTGAAGGAGTGGATATGCTCCATCTTATCTAAAAAAGCCACATGCAGATCTGTCTTTTCCCCTTTTTACCTCTATCAAACATCTGAAGGTAAAAATGGCATTCACAGTGGCTGATCCTGGCTGAAGTCCAAATTGAAACTCTCGGTGGAGTCTGAGATCAAGCGCTCCAAAAGCTTCATGATGTGACAGAATTGACGGAATCTTGATGAGAATTGCGCCATAAATATCACAATTAGAACACTGTACTTAACAATAAAATTATGCCGCCAGACGTGGCATCGTATCAATGTTCTATATATAATTTAAAAGGTAAAAATAAGCACACTAAGAGAGCCCAATATTTTTCACGCCTCGATCAAAATATTGTCAGGTTCCACGACATTCCCGTTCTTCATGCGTCGAAAGTAATACTTCAACGGTTATCGGGGCAGTAAGCCAAATCAATAAAATAAATTATATTTATTTTATTGATGACAACGACAAAGTGCGGCGTTGATTTAAGCCACTCAACACGCCAGTGAGTTCTGCCTATCCTACTATTGCAGGATCAAACTAAAATAGAAAATTACAAAATCCACTAAACAAAAGTACATGCCCGTCAAAATGTTACCTGGACCAAAGAATAGCTTTTCTTTTCTAGAGTTAATGGTTCAGCAAATGTATGTAATTGATTACAAACTAACCGGAGACTAAACCACTTAATTTTATTTTGCACTAGGACGCTTTGGTTTCTCTCGGCTAAAAATACAATACTTCTATATAATTCGTTAACAAATAGCTTAAGTTTATTTATAAAAATAGTTTTCTAATATTCACTATTAAAAAAAATTGTATTAAATTATTTTTTTTAATACAATACACATTCACAGCTGAAACTTGAAACTGAGGAATAGAGTCATAACACCAGGTTACCTCTGACTAACCTGCTATATGCAGGAAAGCGTGAAACTGATTTAATTTTTATATTTAAAAAAATCCCTCTCTAAATTGACAGACCGACAGGTGTACAAAATCTATTCACATAAAGATATTATTTCTCCTTTTTCTTCTTAGTTATGAGGCCGTCGGCGTCGTCGGTTGTGGGTTCGATTCCCGCTCGAGGAAGTGATTAAATTTATTTACGTTTATTTTTCCATTTCTTCGCTCTGGTGTTGAGGCAAAGCGTGGCGTTGAGTTCTGCCACTCAACACGCATTCCCCCAGAATTATGCAGAAAGTGGGGGACGGGGTGTCTAAACACTAGGTCCCTCTGCTTACCCTGCTGTGTGCGCGATACACGCACACGCGTACGCGTGAATCTGATTTATTTATTTATTTTTGAAAAGTAATTTTAAAGATATCTATCAAAAGTATAATTATTTAGAAATAAAAAAAATCACTTATTTATTTGGGCTAATGATCCATAAAATTTTTCTATTCCCTATATAGAATTACTTACACTTTAAAATACACCGACTAATATATACAACCTTTAAATTTTCTGAACTATTTTTTACGGGTTTTCATTGTTTAACACATTTTTTAGGTTGCTACCCCCTCAGTCATATATGTTCAATAGAAATGCCACGCTTTAATTCTCCTCCGAATATCCCTGTATATTTCCAATACGTTTTTCACTGACTTCCCTCAAATGGTTCAACTAAATCTAAAACCAACGAAAGCTTGGTGAAAAAATCTGACCGGACATTTTAAAAGCCGTGTTTCTCACCGAGTTTACTCATATGATCTAAAATGTATTTTATTTGTATTAGGCACAAATTGTAATTTCAAATCGAGAAAAAAAAATAATGCGAGTACTTTCTTGGTTGGTTAAATGGTTTTTTATTTTTTTTTTAAAGTAATATGTTGCCGTCGTGGTTCAGCGCCACAAGGGTGTGACTGTAACGTGGCGACATTGTGTGTTGATCAGCGAAACTGAACGCCGCGCTTCACCTCGACACCAGAGTGAAAATTTTAAAATATTAAATATTTCAATTTCTCAAATGGGAATCGAATTCACAACCTGTCGCATTTACAATAACATGCTTGTGACTGGCTTCAATGGACTGAAATCGTTTTTTAATCACGTTATTATCATACCATAGCAATGTTATAAACAATAAAAAGATTATATTGTTTCTAGGCTGCTAAAGGTAAAATTAAAAGGAAAATTAAAGGCGCTCTAACAGAACGCCGTATTACAAATTCCAAGGGCATTTCATGTATAAAAGTTACTTTCGGCCTGCTCTCTAGGGAAGCCGCTGAATTAGATTCGTATCACATTTAGATAAGAAATATATAAAAGATATATTTTCTAAAATAAAAATATATATATATTTTATGTTAAACAAATAAAAAGGGTGTAAAAGTACGATGGCTTCGTTTCGTTGTGGCGCGGGGCACAAAAGTAAAAAGGGCTGTAAAAGTGACTGGTTACGAATTTGATCCCCGCTCTAGGAAACTTATGGCGTTGAGTTCAACCACTCAACACGGAATGCCTCCAGAATTCAATGAAAATTGAGAACGAAGTGTCTTAGCACTACGTTCCCTACCTACTCTGCTGTGCGCCGGATTTAGCGTGAACTCTCTTCTCTATTGCTCGTAGTTTCTATTATGCTGAACTCAATACAACCTTAAAGTAAAGATATATGGATCATAAAAAAACGTAATAGAGATATACATCTATATATATAAAATCGAAAGGTCACTCACTCATCACGAAATCTCAGAAACTACAAGTGCTAGGAATCTCAAAATTTGCATAGGGGTTACTTATAGGACGTAGGTGCTCGCTAAGATGGGAATTTGCAATATTCGACTTCTAATGGGTTGTTTTTGGGGTCGAAAGTTTGTATGAAACTTCGTTACTACAAATGCTAGGAGTCTCAAATTTTGCATAGACGTCACTAGGACGTAGCCATGGAGACAGAAATTAATAATAACATAGTCCACGCGGGTGAAACCGCGAGCGGGCCGCTAGTATATGATATATACAAGTGGCAAATATGTAGTAAAAAGTGAGCAACAGTGTCAGCATAAGTAAAAGCAAAAGTATGACCGAAAGTAACTTTACGAGAAAAGAGTTCATGAATATTATTAAAACAATATAACACGTACGTACCTACTTGTACCGAAATATAGAACGAGGTTACTTTCGTTTTACTTGCGTTTCATTTTAGAGAATTTTATGTATATTTACTTATATAAATATTAGATTATACAATAAACTTTGGCTGTCTATGTCTTTAATTCAAAATTTTATGGAATTAGCCTGTAAATTTTAATGTATAATCATAATTTTAACACCATCATTTTCATATTACCTTTTAAAGACATGTAGTTAATTTAACTTACAACAATATGAATAAATTTAACAAAGAAAATTGAAACCTACGTTGAGGCTATTATAACTATCGCCCATAGGTCCGCTGTTCCACCAGACGAACATTTCCTATTTATTCGTACTAGGATTCAGATTCGAAAACTCATATCCCTAAAATCTGTGCACAAGCTACATTTTACGATCATTCAATGTTAGTGAAGCAGCGTGAAAAGCACTAGCACACACATACACTTTTAAAATCTATTGAAATTTCTAAAATAGTAAACGTAAAAAGTTTTTACGTGCAAAATGGGCTGTACATAAATTTTTAAGCGCGATATACTATCAAGTGGAAATACCAATTTCATTCAGTGGTACTTATGGTTGAGTTAGACCTAAATTTAGTACAACTATAAAATTAGGTGAATGGAGAACATATTTTTACTGACCTTTTGTACTTTTACAGAAGGGAATTTCTTATTTTTCTTATGAAAAAAATTGTGTGTATTTATACAATACTTCAAAATCTTCTAGAACAAGTGGCTAGAAGAAATCAAAATTGTTTTAAATTAAATCAAAGAATATATTTTAAATATTTACATACACATGTAATATATTTTTTAATATACAAAAAAATGTTTTCAAATGTTGTTATCAAAAGCTATATAATTTTCGTAAGCTGTTCTCTTATTGGATATTAAAATGAAAATACCTCTACATCATCTTTCCTAATTTTATGGACCAGTTAAGTGCAAAATTTCGATGGATGAATAAACAGTGGCGCAAAGCTCAGGAAGTACAATAAAAATTCGCGGGCTGTCATTAGGCCGCGACGTGTTTTGATCAAGGAATGGATCTTTTTCTTTATCTTAGAGTCGCAATTTGAAATGAGGCCCAGAAAAATTCCACCCCCCAACTCAATTTTAAATTTACATTCTTGGGACCTTTGGGCTGAAGAGATGCTAATTTTGTTTATTTCCGTTCATGAGCCGTGTACGATTACTTATATTTTGTTTCTCTTGTTGTAGATTACTGCTTTGTTATTTTGAGGCATAATTTAAGTAATATTTTTAAAGTGTTTGTAGAGAAAAGAGAGACATTTTTATATATTGCGACTAAGCTAAGATACTTGTAGTACCAAAAAATGTAATATTAAAAATAGATGACTTAATAACAATTAATATTAAAAACTTTATGGTGCATTGCATATTAAATTATTCATTATAATCTGTTATTTTTAAAATCGATGCCATAGTTTCTAGCACATTAGCGTCTCGGTAATGAGACGCACTAACGCCTAAATAAAAAAAAGACTATTATTAACTAAAAATAATTCGTTTTTTATAAAAAAATGCTGATTCTAGTGATATACAATTTATATGGGTGGTTTCAATATAAATTTTACATCTTAAAAAATGTTCTATCTTAAAAAAAAACTAAAATCCATTCATAAATTATTGGCGGAGCAATCATTATGCATAAATACAAAAAAATACCGACAAATTGATATCTTCCTCCTTTATAAAGTTTGTTAATTATTCACATATATCGATACTCTTAACATCAACTACCTATTACAAACCTTTGCAAATCCTACATAGGATTACAGACAGAGGGAGTAACAAACACTAATATTATGTTGCCGACAGCCAATTCGATGTATTTCATACTATAATAGCTATTCAGGATAAGTCGGTCATAGCAAACGTACCACGATATCAACAAGTCTCGAAGGAGTCGTTAGCACTGAGCTCATTGTGTCAGATCCGAAGGCAAACAAGCATAGCGTTTAGTGACGTCGATATAAATCTATCATTCAATATAAGCATTGGAATAAGACTTCTCAAGTTGAAGATATTATTTTATATGTTAATACTTCCCATATTTGAGGTCCTCGTGAGGTATTTTTGACCTGTAAACCTATAGGTTATGGGTTCCATGGTTAAGTAAGATAAGATAGTTGTAAAAAATTTAAACCTAGAAGAATCCACATTGGGGGAAACGATTTTTTCTAGCTTTACACTATACTCCGCACATATCAGGGTAGGTAGAGGGAACATGGGAACCTAGTGTAACCATGGCACTCCCTTCTATTACTGTTTTCTTTTTAATGATCTGATTAAATGAATGCAACTACTAAGCTAATTGAAACAATAAAATAATTTAAAACGTGGCGTTTTACGAGTTTTTAATATTTGCTTTTAATTTGCATTTATTACGACACCGGGCAGACTAAGGATAAGGATAAGGAAAGAATCAGGTGTCTCTAAGATATTGCTGTGTTAAAGAAAAATAATGCCGCTCGTTGCTTAGTTACACCGTAGAAGTTATAGATGTTGAAATTAAATAATATAAAAAGTGAAAATCGAACTCATACAAACTCATAGCAAATTATATCATAGCAAATCATAGCAAACCTTTAATAAGCTTATTACTTACTTTTTTCCATTGTAAAAATTATACATATATGCTATGTATATATAAAATGATAAAAGCAATATTATTATGTCATTATACACTAACAATGTTGATAATATTGTATAATATAATTATAACAATCCTTGCGAAGTCTAAATTCTTAGAAGCGATCTTGTTACGACGACGTATCCTTCAGGTTCAGGGCCATGTAAAATCGATTACGTGTTGTTCCTTTTATCTTGTCATCTTAAAATTTATTGAAATATATATAAAATATATTATAATAAGTTTATATAAACTACAAAGTAAATTATTAATTATTTTTAAAAAGTAGTTAAGTTAGGAAGGGTAGGTTAGATTAGACTGTTTTTCTTAGCCTATGACTTTAGTTAACACTTAAAATTACAAACTTCTTAATTTATTTATAATACATATTTGAGACAGCATGTTAAAGATGTTCAATAACAAATATAATAACTCTTTCGAGAGGATCACATTTTTAGTCAAATGATATCTCATTACACCACGATTCCTTATATTTAAGAACTATTTAGCTTTACGGTGTATTCCACACATTTCACTCAGGGTGGTGGCACCCAGCCTAGTGTTAAGACACTCCGTTCTCCATTTTCTGGCAACACTGCTTTTTAAGTGGCGGAACTCAACATCACGTTTTTGCCCCGACACAAAGCAAAGAAGAGAAAATATATATTTAAATATATATTTCATTTCCTCGAGTGAGGATTGAACCCACAACTGACACTTGTGCCTCTCCGCCATGACTGGCCTCGAAATTCAAGAACTATATATTATATATATATAGTTATATATAGCTATATATATATATATAATTTCTACAGCGTCCAGCTTAGGTACCTACATATTTTTATCTATAGCTTCTATTACATATAAAATTCATCATATCCCCTACATCTAAAGCCCAAACTAATCTGTAAATGGATTGAGTTTAAATTTTAAATAAATATACACACAAAGTACTGTACTTGTATTCGAAAAGTCAAAAAGTTTTAGATAAAATGACACACCATTAACATTTCATCCTTTCAACTTTGTACGTTGCGTACAAAATTACATTTCAGCGATTTGGGAATTGGTTGAATTATTAAATAGTTTACATATAAAATAGTGATAATAAAAATAGATTTTTTTGTTTGTATAAGGATTTATTGTTATAAAATGACATAAAGACAAAGTTCGCCTTCGAGAGGAGGTGCGATGCTCGCCGTGTTAGTATGTGTTTATTATATAAAGAGAAGAGATATGTCATTGGTTTCTTTAGTGACCATTTAAATAAAATTTACCCAAAGATTTGAAGTGAAAATTGTAACTTAGTACCGCAAAAGTATATTTTTAAGACCACCTTCCTAACCCCTACCTACCTACCCCTTACTAATCCCTACTTGTAAATACCGACCCTCGGGGCTATTCAATGATTATTATCGTGTTCCTTCTCTGGTAAGACAAAGCACGGAGAGTTTTGTTACTTAATACTTAATGAAATTGGTAAATAGTGTCGTGAAATTTAGTTTTTTTTTTATTACCATTTTGCTATGTGGAACTAAAGATAGACTGTAATTAGTAATAGATTATAAATATAAATATTTCAAAATTTCTCAATTACAAAGAAAATACATTGATTTCATTTCCATTTTTGGACATAATTACATTCAGTGTTCATTGTAAAAAATGGTTGAACTTTTAAATATATAATTCCTTTTCAGTTGACAAATACCGAAAGATACATAAAATTTTATAAAAGCAGTAATTTCTAACTTATAATTTAATAGTTGAAAGTAATTTTCTCTACGTAGATTTTAAAACTTCTAAGAATTTTTCTAAATTGCTACGAAAAAGGGAAATTTCATATCTTCCCCTTTCTTTAGGAATTCCAAAAAAATCCCAGTACTCCTTCATCTACATGCCAAATTTAAATTTTCTAAGTCCAGTAGTTTCGTCTGTGCTTCATCTACTCGTATATACCTAGTACGCTATCCCAAAATTTATTCCATCGTAAAATACACACAAATGTACAATAAAACTTTACCTACTTCTATTTAGTATCGAAAATATCGAAAACTATATAGCTATGAGGATGATTAGAGAGCTAAGCGGCAAATTGGTGGCCCCTACTAATACAAAACTAGTCCAAATATCCATCACACTTCTAGTGTTGTCGTACCATGTAATAGCGTGTATGTTTATTTTGCTGGGAACCTATTAAATTGTTCTCAGTGTGGTATTTTGAATGAGGGACGATAGTTTAAATTAGCTGTTTACTTGGAATATGCAAATTATTTGCATAGGAAGTGCAATGAATTCAATTGTGTACATTATGCGTCGTAATCAGTTAAAATACATTAACATATTGTAACAGTTTGTTAATACCTGTGAGGGTTTCAAGTTCTTTATGTCGATATGGTGTTAAAATTTCGAATTTAGACTAAATTATATAAATATACTATCAACTATTTATAGAAATAGTAGTAAAATCAAATCAGCTGCATGCTCCGTACCGCATACAGCATGTAGGCAGAGGGAACCTAATGTTAACATACTCTATTCTCCATTTTCCGCTAAATTTTGGAGGCATGTTCAGTGGCGGAATTGAACGCCGTGCTTTTGCCTTAGTGCCAGAGATATAATAATACATTTTTATTATTTAATAATCCTAATCCAAATAAAAATATTGTTACATTCTTCCTTTTTCTTAATATTTCTATTATTACATGACCCATATAAAGATGTGCACAACAGACGTTAGAAACCTCTTCTTAGACCTTAAAAGAATAATTTTGATAGAATTCGACACACGGGAACGGAGTGTTTTAACACTAGGTTCCCTCTGCCTACCTTCTGTGTGCAGCATACAGCGTGAAGCTGATTTTTTTAATAGTGAGTACATCGCTACAAGCTAAATTAAAAGCAATTTACAAATAAGGCATTCTCTATATGTAAATAGGAACCAGGCTCATGCATGAATGTCTTATACATACATAAGTTATAAAATAAGCATACAATATTTCGTAATTTCGCTACCTTGTATTTGGCAAGTTGCCCAATTCAATTTAATCTTAGTACCGCGGGCTGTGGTCAACTATATACCATTTTCGCGCATTTCATCTCGACTGTAGAGTTCTAGTGAAATTTAACCCCATCCAGTTAAAGATCAGGGTTTTGTTTGTACGAATGTTAAATAAAATAATTATGTTTTGTATTTTAATTTTGTTTTTTTTTTTGATAATTTCATATTGCAAGAATATTATGTGAATTATATTTATAATGGCTATAGGTACTTATATATACTTACGTAGGTAATACTTTACGATTTCGTACCTATATATTTAAGTAATATTTTATTTCTCCCTTCCCTTACTATCTTTTTTTTCTATTCCTAAATATCAGTACTATCTTTTTTAAGAAGGCTGTCGTGACGTGAATTATTTTCATACATGCAGCGTTGAGTTCCGCGATACGCCATAGCGCAACAGGTGGTACTTAGTGAACGGAGTGTATTAACACATTTTCTTCATCTTTCCTGCTATATAGAGCGTGAAGCTATCAAAACATTAGATTTTCAAAATGACAATAATAACGACCACCTGTATACTAGAGCTATCATGATAAAATATAGCAGATATATCAATTGGAAAATCCTATATGTCGTTTGTTCGCCACTGCTGTTGCCTGTGGCTGTTACGCTGTTGCATTTTAGAGCTCATATTCGACATATTTTCAATAACTCGAACGATATAAACTGTAAAAATTATGTAAATATATGATTCTATATTTTACATTATATTATACAAATATAATTGTAAAGAAAATATTATAATTCTTATTTTATCAATTATATTAATTACATTTATCTCTATATGTTTATGACAAACTACTTGACTGCCTAAAGTAACTTTGAAATATTCGAATAATTAATATTAGTTGTGATAATAATTTATTTCTGTAAATAAGAGGGAAACGTTATTAGGTAACCTATAGGTTAGCTAAATAGGTCAGTTATCCAACTCTGATTAAAAGTTTAATTTTGAACTCTATAGTCTATATTAATTGTTTACTGTCACGGCTCTATCAATGTGTAATTTAATTTTAAACTTCTATTAGCTAGGTACTGTACTAAGGTAGGAAATTATTAATACAGTAACTAGTTCACAATGAACGAATAGACACAAACTTGCAAACAAATTGAAAATCAAGTTTCTGTTCAGGCAGATAGCGGATATCAAAGTTTAGGGCTTCAAAGGAGAGTCATAATGCATATGGACTTGACATTATATTATATTTCTTAACATATATATATCTTTCTCGCAACTATGGTTATGGTGTGGTAAGGATTGTTTTTAAGGAAAAAGGAAATGGTACAAAAGCATAAGTTGGTTATTACAGAAGGCAGGCAGTCTTCGTGATGAATAATGCCAAAATAAAATATTCCCAAACAGTAATCCTGCTGGTCCCAAGAACAAAGAGTTAAGACACTCCAGCAACTATTAGCACTTCCTATCTCACATTCTACCAAATTCTTGAGGCATAGCCCGTTGAGTGGTAGAACTCAACACCGCAAAATATCTAGACATTAGTAGCGATAAATATAAAAAAAATATAATGGTATGAGGCTAATTTAATTTAAAAAAAACCCTAAATTAACAATATTTTATTTGAATAAAATAGAAATAAAAAATACTAACAATTTAACAATTGTTATTTTTCAAACGTAAAATAATATGACAAATATAATATACGAATGAACTCACAGTATCAACGTCAACCGCCTTGCCAAACAAGAACAAGACAAAAAAAGAAGATGAGTGGGATCTGTCCCACTCTTCTTCTTAGTAGAATAATTAATCATTAAATAAAGATATCTCTCATCACCAGATGATCATGTAAAGAAGAAAAGTAAGATTAGAATTCACCGATTATCAACCGGTTTTTCTTAACAAAACGTCTAACTAGTCTAGCTAAACTAACTAACTAAACCCAGAAGGATGGGAATATGGAGATCCATATTCAATAATAATGATAACATAACATAATGAACCAAAAATCAATATAACATCGTTATCACATATAACAACAGCATAACTAATTTCTATAGAAACAAAAACTTTTCGATTTCCGTCCGTCACTCCCCATAGTGTTTAGCGAAGTTAGTAGCTGGGACATGCATGCCCGAGCTGGTGACAAATACTAATTTGCGTCGCCAAAGTTCCAATCTTCCTAAACTACGCAATAATTTGACAACTTCAAACTGTCATTTAGATACTCGTGACTTTGAACAGATGGTGCTAGTGCTAAACAAATTAAGCCCGCTAATACCGACCTAGTAATATGTTAGTATGTAAAATGATTACCAAGAACACTTGAGATGTAGCTTAATTGAAATAGCTCAAAATGTATTCTAATATTTAAGTTAGCAACCACTGGATTTTTTTAGGGAAGAAAGATTACAGAAAACATTAGGTTCCCAGGTTCCCTCTGCCTACCCTGCTATGTGCGAGGTACCTGATGACAAGCCAAATTTCCACCGAATTATGAAGGCATTGTGTTTTCATTATCTACTTCGAGTAGGAATGGAACCTCCTGTTATGCTAACCTGCGCCACGACTGGCTGGATTGTATTTCATTACTAATCAAATACAACTAAAAATAAACGATTAAAAATAACCATTCCACTATCGAATACAAAAAAATAATTACAAACTTTTAAACAGCTCGCAAAATATTGATGATTTCATTAATTTGAATAAAGGCGTATGAATAAACAGTATTCACTTTGTTTTGTTATCATATGCATTTTGCAAGCCGTTTCGTTTCACATTGTGCACGGAACAATTGATGCCCGAATGCTTTAAATGAACTTTATTGAATTGTTACAGTACAAGTTCTACTGTTATATAGGGAATAATTATTTTGAAAAATATATCTATATGTGTAACTTATGCCTTAATAAAGTTATATTGTTGGATAATATCCTAGTATTTTCTTGTATATTCATTTGGGTATATGTATTATATTAGCTTTTCATTTATTTTTATATGTTATAAGAAAATATGGGAAAGTGGGGAATTCTGTATCTTAACACTAGGTTCTCTCTGCTTACTCTTCTTTATGGGGGATACAGGCGAAGCTGAAAAAATAAACAACAAGGCTACCGTTTCGCAGTTCAATATAACGTAATTAATATTGTATACGATGATTGTGAGAGCGAATGTCAAAATATTGTAAAATTTGTACTGGGACCATATTTACCTCAAAATGACGTATTTACATTATGGAGTTGACTTAAGTATGACGCTAGTGTTATCTGTAGGATATGTATTATACTGTTTGAATTAAGTAAAACACAGTATTGATGATACTGGAGGAAGGTTAAGTGAAAAGCTTAAGAATCCCCCGGAGGGCACTAAGCACGTATGAAGAAGTTGAGGTCACGGAATGAGGCGATGTTTCTCGCTTGTATGGAGAGACGAGAGAAAGAGAAAAAAGCGCCATTCTCTATTCGACACCAAAGATCAAATACTTAGATTATATGAGGACGGAGCTATGAAGTTAGTTTCAATGTTCTTTTTTAGTTTATTTACCTTGCATGTGACAAAATAGGCAGAGAGACGGAAGGTATTGTCAAGACACTTGGTTTTGCGTGTTCCAGTCGAACTTAGGACATAACGTGGATAGCAACGAGAACAGGGTATACGGTTATTCCATTTGCCACAAGACCAAGGAGTTGTGTACGACAAATTTTATAAATTCATTCGCTTAATTGGTCATTACCTTCAAGTAAATAAGTTACGAACTTTAACGATGATCGCTCCGGCTATTTGAATATTGAATTTGATATTGCTAATTCTGTTAGGAAGATGAATGCACAATTTCCACAGCCAGTTGTTGCTATAGTGAATAAGAAGTTAGATCATTAGAGGGAGTGGAGTGCACTTACAATATGATCTGATAATAAAAACATTTCTTCAGTATTCTGTTTTTAGGGGATTATTTCAAAAGGAAACAATTTTTCCTTTCAAAAGGAAACAAACCCTATGTATCACTTTACTATGTATCACTTTTTATTCCGTCGGTCTGCTCTCTCTTTGCTCCATTTTTCTACAGTACAAATAAAGAACAAACGCGAATAATGTAAATATAGAGGTAAATTTATAGGTGTAGTTCATTTCATACGAAATGGGAATATGGTGACAAAGCGACACATCAAACGATAAAAAATATTAAAATGCAATATCCGGCGTAGAAGAATAGATATATTTTTCATCATCATCATCAGCCTGTCCTCGTCTACTGCTGGCCATAGGCCTCTCCAATGACATGCCACTGAGCTCGATCTTCAGCTCTTCGCATCCAGCCGTTGCTCGCCACTTTGCGAATATCGTCACCCCATCTAACTGGAGGACGTCCTACATTACGCTGGTCGGGGCGTGTTCCCCACTCTCAAACGCCCTAATATATTTTTATGTTTATTTTTTTTATTACTTACTAAAAATCTTTTTTTGATTTCTAGCTTTACTTTTAAAATCATTCACACAAATGTCATCCTAATGGTTGCGAACTGTAGGTACCACCCGTTGACATACAATTATAAAAGTGGTAGAGTCTGACTCGCACTTGACCGGTTTTTTTTAACTCTACAACTTATTTAAGCAATTTTTACTGCATAAAATTATAAGCAGTATATAATAATTTACAATTTTGTTGTACCACACCTCATTTCTCCAAGCACGTAAGATCGTAATACTTGCACGTGATCTGTCTCCCATCATATCTATATATCTTTGGATTTGAGATTAAAGATAAAATTATAAAGAGGGAGATGGGGATAAAAGTGATACAATATTATACCATACATCTATGTACATTTTTTATTGTATATTTGACAAGCTTTTAATATTAACTCGTTGGTTATTGATATCGGTGGAAATATATATTTTTATAAAAAAAAATATAATTTAATTAAAATAAGTCAGCTGCGCGCTGTATACCGCACACTACAGGGGAGGCTGAGGGAACCTAGTGTTACACTCCGTTCCCCATTTTCTGCAGAATCCTGGAAGCATTGCGTGTTGACTGAGAAATGAGAATAGATAAATGAGCAAAGAAATGGAAATATAAACGTAAATAAATATTTCACTTCCTCGAGTGGGGATCGAACCGATTGATTTTTTTTTTTTTTTTTTTTTTATTATAAAGTAACACGAAACAGAATATCAGCATCTAAGCAAAATAAGCGTAAATTGTATTGCATTTAACCCTCTTGTAGGGACTAACTATATTTTGTAAATAATAAATAAGACAGCGTGTAGAGCCGGGAGTTCTGTAGGGCGATTAGCATCACAATGAAGTTCATTTTTCCTTGCCGAGTCACTTGTTTGAGAAAATCTATGTTGATTTTTTGAAAAATTGTTTTTGAAATTGTGTTTGTCCTTGTACTTTACACACAATGGCGTATTCGCATTCTCTTTTAAATTTTTCCCATTTTTATCTAGAAACCCATGAATTTTAAACATAGCACGTAGTGTTTATGTACATAAATTTTTATGTAAAGCTATAGTTGTTATGACTTCCCACTCATAATATTATGTTATGGCATGAGCAAAATATAAAATGGCATTAATTAAAAAAATAACCAGTTATTGTGTTAATTTAGTTTACTTTATTACCCTACAAACTTAAAGCGAAATAATATCTAAAAAAAAATTTTAGTATTTGAATAATATAGACAATTTTGTATGTATTTTCCTATTTTATAACATTACCTCTTTTTTACCATACAATTTTCACACTTCTTGTGTTCTCCGTACAACGTGACAGTGACATTGTCGAAGTGATTGTTGAGCAACTGGGACGCTCGGGACGTGATAAACTAATATTTTTTTCTAACACGCTGAATCCCGCACTCACCAAGGTAGGCAGAGGGAGCCCACTGTTAAGATGCTCCATTCCCCATTCTCCGCCAAATCCTGGAGATCGTTAAAATGAAAATATAAAATATTTCATTTCAATGTCGCGTTAATTCACACGCTTGTGCCCCTGCGCCTTGACTGGCCTCATAACCAATCATAATTTAAAATATCGTTAATATATATAAATAAACTGTAACTAATTCAATATAAAAGCTTAAAGAGGAATATAATCATTGGAACACATTCCATTACTCAGCAGGCTCGAATTCCTTGCGAACCAAATAGCGCCTAGACTTGCTATCTACGCTATGTGACTTGCAATGTGTTATCTGAACATTGGCACGAGATACAAGATATTTTTGTTGCTAATATCTTAAATTACTCTTCGAATTTATTATTTAAACTGAAAATAAAACTAACAAATATATTGAAGCCAGTCGTGACATAAAGGCACAATTGTTTAACATTTTTTTCATTTCTTCCCTCTGGTATCGAGGTTAAGCGCGGCGTTGAGCTACGCCAGTCCAAAATTTGGCAGAAAATGGGAAATGGAATCTTCTTAACACTAAGTTTCATCTGCCTACTCTACTACGTGCGGGGTACAGCAAAACTATTCGAATCATAGTTCCTTAGACTGAAGCGTTCAATCAAACAAACTCTCCGGCTATCTCACACTTTGTTCAAATTGAGACATTTCCGTTCCCTATTAATAATAATTAATATTAATATTATAGATCTAATATTTTTTAAATACAAATTCTAATGAATTTCTTGTTACATGTATAAAATAAATAGAATATTTTAATCAAAATTTCATTTATAAGAACATTTACTATATCGTGTTACATCGATATAACATAAGATTAAAATCATGTATGGCTTCCGACTTTGATTACAGTATCGGTTTAATATGATGGTTCGATGTACTTTACTCTACCGTTACTTGCACTAATAAAATTAAATTTTAATATATTATTGATATTCTTTGTGTTGGAACGAATCAATCTTAAGTTGCTGTTTTCATTATATTGACTAGATTTAGAAGGAACCTGGGGACCTAATATTACATACAACTATCTTTTTATATAAAATCTATGTAAGTTTTTCATACAAAAGGGAATTCGTAAGATTTCAATAAATTTGATAGATGTTTATTATGAAATTTTTCATAAACATAACGTATATACTCGACTTTTTATAGCACAGTTAGCTTTAATAAATAAATTAAAATGAATAATTTCACCAAGGTAATATCTAAAAACCGAAAGCGGAATTCGTAGAGAATTTGCATGAGAGTCATCGCGGGAGCAAATTATCCGGACGCACTTTGTTGCACGTACGAATATTGTAGTCTACTACGACACAGAGCATGCACAGCTTTGTTGTGTTTATTTGAAAATAATTTTAATTTGTATGTAAAGTATAATTAATTGAAAATGGTGAAACAAATTGTATTAATTAACTCTATAAAAATCAAAACAGTAATTATAAAATTAATTAGGATAGAGTAAAATAGAAGTTATGTACATTTATTTATATCTATGACTGTACATTTTAAGGGGAATTAAGTTAAATTTCGACGTAACTTAATGAGAACGTATAGCTTAGTGGTCACGACGCATAGCCAGTTTCGAAGAAGCACAGATTCAAATCCCACAACGTTCAAATTTCATAAAATTTTCTAAAAAACTATTAATAAATGTCACTTCTCCATGATTACATCAACGGAACCACAATGAACCATTTAGGTAATATGATGAAGCTGACACTTGCCCCGATTGTATGCTAAGGCTGGAACATAAAGGACCATGTAGCCGTGGCACCGCGGTAATCTCCTGCACTTTTGTGCCAGTGTAATCTGAAATCGATAAGTACTAGCTGCTGCGGAGGAAGTATTTACCTGGTCGTGTTGATAATAAGGCAGGAAGTCGTTTTTTTTGGTGATACGTCGCTTATATGTTTGTCTTATTAATTTGTGTAGTTATATATACATTTTATAAGCAATATTATTTTTTTTTGCTCTAATATAAATTAATAAATATATTACTTACAAATTAGTACTTAAATAAAAAGAAAATGTTATAAATGTCGTTAAATGTTGAAATTTAACGTCAAAATAAACTCCGTCAAAGTAAGCAAAAAGTTTCGTCGTATAAGAATCGTCCCAAAAAAGGTACATCAGGCCATAACACTGGAAAGAACTATGTTTAAAAGAATATCTCGACACAGAGTCAATATTTGTTGAACTCGCAGCCGAAAAATAGGTGTTGCCTAGACTGTAATGAGAAAAGTTGGACGGTAAATATGGAATACTTAACATGTTTGAAAAGAAATAACAAAGATAAACATAAAAAAGCAACGATTTAAACTTCTTCTTTTTTATGTTCTGGCTCGTATTCTAAAGCGTCTTTAGAGTTTTTAAGCTTTTAAGTTGATAAAAGGACATTTAAATTGTTTTGATTTACTTTTATTTGATTTCGAATCAAGATTTCAAATGTAAACGATGAGAAATTGATTTTTAGTGTACATACTTAAATACATTTTAAAAAGCATCATACATGAGCACTGCATTGTTGAATCACTGCAATATAGTTGATATTATTTTGATTTATCTATGGCGGTAAAATTAAATAAATATTATAAAATATATTAATTTAAAAAAAAGAATATAATATATCATGAAAAATACTAAGCCGTCCTTATATATAGAAGTAGAAGTATTAAACATTTTCGCATTAGAAACCATTATAATTCTTCAAACTCATTAAAATACAAATCTAAACAGTATATTAAAATAATAATTTTGTAGTTTCAAGTATATCAAACGTGTATACAATTTTTTCTACACTTTATATATATGAAATATATATATAAATAAAATATTATAATTCATATAAAAATCTAAGATCTCGTTTAAATTATATTTGCAACAAAAATTCGTAGTGAGCTTTAAAAATCATTAATAACGAAGTAAAAAGTTTGAATTCTGGATGAAATCAAGAATTACTTAGTGCCTGATTTGTCTCGACTCGAATGAGATTGCCGTAACGTCGATTTATTTACCAAAGAAATAAGAAGCGCACATAAAATGCTTCTTATACTATACAAACACACATCCAGAATGGAAGCGTGTGCGCTACTTTTACGTGAGCACCATATAGGGAAATATGTTTCAAACCCATACCTAAAAACTGTACTGTATTATGTGCGATGCAGCTACAAATATATACAAAAATACTATTAGACCGTTAGTCACTAAGTTTCCTAAAAAGGAAAAATGGAAACCTCATAGGAGGATTTGTTGTCCATCTCTCCGCGTGGAGGAAAAGGTTTCAAGCTAAAATTAATATCATATATTTGACTGGCACTTAACTAGTTTCTTTATCTTCATCCAGCATCTGTAGTTAATATATTTATTTAAAAAAGAAACAATTCTATGCAAATTTAAAACGCTAATTCACTTTTATCGGATAGACATTTTCATTTTATGTTCTGTCTAGAAATATTTCTTCTTTTTCACAAGAAGTTTCTTTATAAATAATGATATTTATGATGTTTTCTTTACATAAAATGGGGGAAAATAGCGCTTCGGAGCTTCATAGAGGATCATGAAAGCTCTCAAATGTGTTTGCTCTAAATACTATACCAGTGTACGTATTACAATATAGGTCAAAACATTTACGGGCAGGCGAATAAAAATAATTGTCAGATTACACAAATATCAAAAAGAAAGTTTTTCATTATTCAAATTGCTGAATTTTTTAAATTAAATACTGCTTTCTAAGTAATGCTTGCGTACGTATTATAGTTATACTTTTATTTTTTGAGGTCTTTTGGTTTCTTTTTAGCTTGACAACGTATAGAAAATCTTGTCATTTTCTTTCGATTTGTCATGTAAAAAAAATTCCAACCAAGTCCAAATCCCAGTGTAAACCTAACCAAAAACAAACTAAACTATTACACCTCAAAGTAACATTTATAAGCACTAACCGTTCGTACTCGCCCACCCGACGGTGGCCAGACGTGACCGTACTACGGAACTACAACGGGTTTATTTGCTTTTTTTTATTACCGCATCCATATTTCAGGACTACCAACAATATGGGAGCTAACACTAAACGTGCGTGGGAAAGATGATATGCTACTCAATATTCTTAACAAAACTTAGACCAAACAAGGCCTTCTTAAACGCTTAGTTTACCTTTTCTATTAAATTTTGGTAGATTTATACTTATTTTAGGAGGAATAAAAGTTTGAAAGTAATAGAATTGAACCTGTGCCTCTTGGAAATTATCCAAGCTGGCGATTACGTTCAAAATTTTTATACTTTTCCTAAAATAACAACTTTTCTTTTCTAAGTGTTAATATTTGTTAGATTTCTTAGTTAAACAATTTTTAAAGTGTACTGAAAGTGAAAATGGATAATAGATCACTATATTCTGACATTCCTTTGATTTACTATATAAAATTCAGAGTATATAAACATAAAATAGGAAAAACGAAAAACCTTTAACCTTTCTAACACATGTTAGAAAAAAAATACAGTCGAATTGATAACCTCCTTCTTTTTGAAGTCGGTTAAAAAATATGCAATTACGTAATGGTGCAATTTAGATGTGTCTTGCGAACTCTTTCTAACGACCTAGTGCTGCATTTAAGATATAGATAATAAAAACATGTTTATACAAAAACGGGAAAGATTTTAATACCAATGTGAGAGTGGGTAGACACAGACAAACAGTCGAAATAGAGTAGACTAGACTAGACTAGACTAGACAATAGACAAAATTTTGAAAAATGGGTTCCATTATATTGAAAACTAGCAGACCCGCGAACTTCGTATCGCCTAACAGTCGATTTTTTTTAATATGTATTCTGCTATTAGCGACACCGGGTCAGCTAGTAAGATAAAAAAATAAAAACTTAAATCATTTTTAATTCTTATAATATTCATTAAAAATTATAATAAAAATAACAATTTCCGATATCTTATTATGATGCCTACTTATTATATTTTATTTTATTTTTACTTATTCTAAATTCAGTTTCATTTTCATTGTAGTACTTTATGGTACACGTTATTTTTTGCTTGGTTATCTGGCGCGTAAACAAACAGAGCAGATGGTTTTCCAACACGGGAACAGACAACATACAATAGACCATGCGAGAAACATGAGTTTTCTATATTAATACCACAAACACTTAATAACTGCCCCTGGGATTTGTTTATAGTCATTGCGAAAGCAAGCCGTACTGGAAACTGTAGTCTTTTAAGCTCGAATGGTATGTCAGTCGAAATCATTGGGATGCGCGGTATCAAAACGTCTTCTCCTTTATACTTTCCTTTCAATATGATTGCTTCTATTACGTTATTCATTATTTTTTTATCGCTAATCGTGTGCCGTTACAAAGTTTCAGTTGGTTAATATTTCGCAACATTATAACTACACATTCAAGATTTAATTGAAGGTTGTGAGGCGACAATCCTGGCAAATCAAGTGAATTTAAAAATTCCGGTGGATAGTTCACGACATCATCTTCATTAGTTGCCGTATCAACTGACTTATGAGTCCTTATTTTGCCAGGAATGCCATCTTGAAAATTTATATTTAATTCATTTACATCAGTGTGTTTGGCAGCCAGTAAAGCTCTTTCGCTCAACCAGTTATGGAATAAATAATCAGCAACATTTGGAAGTACTTTATGAATGAGTTCATTTTTTAATTACGTTAACTGACAAAAACTATCAGGAAAGGTGATGCAGCCAGTCAGCGTATATATAGGAATTCTTGCTTAAATGTAATACCTTGACATGTTTCCACAATTTCAGTGAAACGTTTAAGTTTCGACAACATGAATTCAGTTCATCAGCTTGCATTGAACGTGGAACCATTGGCAATCCTCCTCCTTATAATAAAATCATTGCGCCACCAAATTGATTGGCAAACTGAGTTTTTACAATAACCTTACAATATTGGCAAGCAGAGTTCATAGGTACAATAGCAACACAGGTGTAGGCACTACTGACATCAATTGATATATCGTAACAAAAAGCAGCTCGATTCAAATTTGCAACATTATCAGTCAACTATCGTGGTCAGTACGATTAGATTCTTCTGGCTAAATTTGTCCACCGCCTTATAGAAGGCATATTTAGTAAGTCACAAATACACAACACTTTATTAATTTTATAAAATTTGTGGCTTTTAGATTTAGTAATATAGACGCACAATGAGACGTTTACATTTCAATTGACATCTTACCACAGAAATATTGACAAATATTGACATTAATAGACTGAGATCCCAGGGCCCCCAGACCTACATCATTTTAACAAAGCTGAAATTTTGAGGATTGATAGTCTAATATGTACTTAAGACTCTCTAACTTAAAAAACCTTCAGAGATAGTGCCAACTTAAAGCACACCTTCAGTTGCGCTAAAGAAGAAAGTCTCTTTTTTTTCTCATTTATTTATGTACCACACAATAAAGAAAGTACAGAAAATTTATGATAACAGAATAAATGTGTACAATGGACAACTTATCTCTAATAGAGATCTCTACCAGAAACCCCTGAATGTAGCGGATTTTAACATCCATTAGAAATGATTCGGGTGCGGTATTTTAATATAATGTTAATAATAATAATAAACCTACATACAAATATACATAATATTAATAAATATTACTATACCTACATAAATATATACAATGACATAAAAGAGTTGAAACAGAAAAAGAAAATTAATAAAAAAAAGACAAAGCGACTACTAAAGATTCTAATTGAGATTAAGAAATGTTGTTTTAATTTGATTTTAATAGTATTTAGAGATGGATTGCCCGACAGTATAGAGTTAGGTAGTGAGTTCCATAAGCGCACTGCTTGAGCTGTGAAGGATTTTTCATAGAAAGAGGTATTAAGTATAGGGCGCTCAAGCTTTGTACAATGTACATGTCGTACATGTACAAGTCTTTCACTTGGAAGTGTCAATTGAAAACGCTCCCTTAAGTAAGGAAGAGAGTTTTTATATATGTTTTAAAGTAAAAAATGTATACTTCACATTCTTCCACGTGGACCTTTACTTCTGCCTACTACTTGTGCCTTTAGACGTCCTAAAGGTTCTTTAAAATTGGGGCAAATTACATTAAAGTAAATCTAAAATTTAAAATATATTATTTACGGACTATTTCAAGACCCCTCTAGCCCCAGACCCTAAGCAACCATATCAATCCGATGGCTTTATCATTTTCCCAAAAAGCGATATACCGTTATTTTTCTCTACCTCTGTAAGGATCCCATTTTCATGTTAGTGAGTAAGCATACTGTCTTAACTACATGTAAGAGTATTAGTTCTCAAAATTTCAGCTTTGCTAAAATGACGTCGGTCTGGCGGCTCTGGGATCTTGGGCTATAATATTTATACGATACTAACGTCACTCAATTTTGTCTTCCAGGAATCCAGCTACTAACATTTAAACTTTATAGTAGGGTATTAAAGTCCAAATTGACTTTTAAGTAGATAGTAATACGAATCTTTTGTATGGGAATATAGAAAAGTCATGTTTTTGGACCTTTTCTGGTAATTTTTTATTTTTTTCTGTCTGTTAGAACCATCCTCGTACTTCAAGGAATATTATAAAAAAAGAATTAGCAAAATCGGTTCAGCTGCTCTCGAGATTTGCGCTTAGCAACACATTCAGCGATTAATTTTTATAAAAAAGAAGATATTTCGTATATTTTATTGATATTATAAAATTACTTTTGCCTCGTTCCAGAGTGAGGTAATGAAAATATTAAATATTTCATTTCTTCAAGTAGGAATCGAACTCAGAACCTGTCGTGTATATAGTCGCGTGCTTGTGCCACTGCGCCACAACGGGCCTAAAAATTATAAGAATGTAACATTTTTTTTCTGTGATACACATATATGTTACCGATTTATGGATTTTTTTAAAATTTTTTATTTGAATATATTTACTTAAATTTATATCATTTGGTGTTGAACCATTTTAAATAATAATTATGGTATTACGTAAACGTCAAAACAAATGTTTATTACGTAGAATAATTTATTTTAAGACGACTGACGAATTATATGTAATAAAGTTTAGCTGGGTGACTGGGGTTTCACATTGGATCCAATTTTTTTTTATGTCAACAGAAAATGCTCATCACGTTGAATAACTTTTCCTAATTCGTTGTATTGATATCTCTTATAGATTAGGCGGGCTGCTAGGGTCTCACGTCAGGTATTCGGACTATCAAAATAAATTATAGCCTATATGTTGCCGAAGACTAATAGCTATGCAACAAAAGAAGTTTCATTTAAATCTGTCCAGTAGTTTTTGAGTTAAAGAGTCACAACAGACAGACAGACAGACAAGAATTCCAAAAATCATATTTTTACCTTCTATTAGTTGTATTGAGTCCCCCTGAAGTGTTTTTTTTAGTTTATATTCAATGTACAGATTTTACCCCCTTTACAGTTTTATTATATATATAGATGTCCTTGAAAAAAATTGAATATTTGTCTGTTTCCTTATAACTCTATATGGCGTTGTTTCCAAAATGTCTATCGCCGTTGACCCTAGTGACTTGACTTTTATCGGTCCCAAAGGAAAACTTCTATTTAAGTGGCGACGACACTTATACCTTTATGTACACTCGAGACTACAACCAGTGTTTTCTAATATATTTTTATTGTTTATTAAAAATAAATAGTGTTATAAATATAAGTTTTTATATAAATATATATTTTTTTATTTAGAAAAAGGTTATATTCAATGTACATACTTTTTAGTTTAGTTAGCGAAAAAAAATAAACAGTCGTGAATTTCGTCGTGATGAGAATCCAAGAAAACGGCCTAAAAAGCTTCTAAAAATGGCAAAAAAAATCCGTAAAAATCCGGTAAAATCCGTAATATCCTTAATTTCAGAATTGTACGTCTACGGGAAGTAAATGTTTTTTTGTAAAAATAGGCCAACTTAAGCCCATATGCTTAAGCACTCATTTTGTATAAATTGATGTGCAAATATAAGTTTGTAATTTTTTTCATGAAATACCTATAAATTTTAACTTTTCGAATTTTTCTCTAAGTTTGTATTATAAGTAAGTTGTCTTATACAGCATATATTTTTATTAAATTAGCGAATCAATTTTACATTTTTAAATATAAATTATTATAAAAAAAAGATACATTTAAAAATATAAAAAAGTATTATTATTATATTATTATCGTCTTATTATTATTAGTTCTCATTTTGTGCCTAATTTCATAACTGAAGGTCTACAGGAAGTTCCCTATAGATTTTGATTATGCTAATTTTAGACAATACATAGCAAAAAAATATATAGCATAAATGCTAGTATCTTTTGATGGCATTGACTTAATAGCTTCATAGATATTAATTTTTTCTTTATACCTCCACGCGTTCTTGAGATAAATGGTCTTGACAGACAGACAACAAAGTAGGGAAGCAGAACCCTTATAGGATCACTTTCTCCTTTGCGGTACGGAACCCTAATATTGTAACCTTAGCTTTATCTACTTGTTTAACAAAAAATTACAACAATTCAATGTCAGCACTAACCCGTGAGAGATGTTCCTTGAAAACTTACTCGAGTTATACTTACTTATATATTAATTTATTTATAATTAGAGGCGCGGGTTCAAATCCCGCTACGTTCAAATTTTTATGTTTTCTTAATAATTATTTAACTATCAAAATACAAACTATTACCGATGTATTTTCATATGAATTCAGTCGTAATAAGCGATCATTTCTGTGTTCAACACTTTGTGCATTTCCTCCGCACAAAATAACATAGAGTTTTGTACTCTTAGAAAATTAATTATACATTTTGTTGAAAATTAGTTATTCATTTTCATTATTTAAAACAAACTTGTAGAACTATAGAGCGGGGTGAAGTTTAGCCTAAACTTCCCTTTGCATATAATAAAAGAAAACATTCCAAAAAAAACATTTATGAGAATGATAGGACATTCTCATAAATGTTTTTTTTTGGAATGTTATAATAAATAAAATAAAATTATAACTATAAAATATTTTCATAATATAAAAAATATAGTAAAACACCAAGCAATTGCTCCCTCTTACTTGTTAATACAAACTAGTAAGTAACTAGCGAAGATTATAGAAGTACATTTTCTTGAACAACATTGATACACGCGTTGCAAAGACAACTTTGCGCCTTGTTATTTTTGTGCTACTCGATTTATTCGTGCTCGTTAGTTCATCGAATAACTTCAATTCGTATAAATGATCATAAGTAAGTGGATTTAAAATAAAAATCTGTTTTTACAGGGCTGAGGAAATGTATTTTTAAATTAATAATTTAATTATTAATATATATTAGATTAATATCTTCTAATTAATTAGCAAAACTAATAATAGAATTGCCAAAACTAGTTTATTCGATAAAACTTTAGTTTTCAATGGTTGTTTTTTCATTACAAATTAACAATCTTTATGGACATATGGTCTATATTTTAATTCAACTAATTATTAAATTGTTATATAATATGAGTTTACATGGAAAATTGTAAAGTTTTTCATGAAATATTAAAAATTCTACTATTCCAAGAAATAAAGATTACTTTACAAGGATCTTTAGCGACATTATTATATTTGTGGGAGTACTTGGTTTAGGCAAACCACTGGGTTTATTACAAGGAAATTACAGTTACCCTTATCTTTTTACTATTATTGTATAACAATATTAAGTAATCTATATAAAAACTTCACTCTGTAAGAATTTTAAAGTATTTTGGCCTCGTGTTTGCTTATTAATATGGCATAATTTACATTATATACTCGTAGATGTTTAGACTTCTTGCATTATAGCGAGCTATTCGTCCTGCATATAAGCAGGGTAAGCAGAGGGAGTGTTAAGACATTCCATTCCCCACTTTCCGCGAATTTTCGAGACATTGGGCGTTAAGTGGCGACATTCAACGCCGAGTTTTATCGTTTTACCAGGGCGAGAAAATTAAAATATTTATTTATTTAATTCCCCCTAATGGGAACCGAGCCCACGAACGTCGCGTTTACTGTCACTCTTGTATCACTGCTCTACGATAGCCAACCAGCCAACATAATGAAATATTAATTAAAATACATTTATTGTTTCAGTATGCAATCAGTTTTCTCGCGGCGTGGTCTCCATGCTAGGCGCCGTTGCCCCGGACTCATTCGACACCTTACATTCCTATACTAACACGTTCCAAGTGCCCTTCGTGACTCCGTGGTTCCCTGAAAAGGTAAGATTTTATTAAGGTTTTATTACCCTTTAAGATCTATAATTATTACATAAACAATGGCACACTTGCTCTCCTGCCAAACTGTGCGTCTGCCTGCTCGTTTGCCGATCTGACTATAGCAACGGATAAAGCAGTCAGCGTGGCTAAGCATTGGTAAACCTCAATTGGAGCAATCCAATCTTATGAAATGATGTAGAAGACCTGGAACCGAGATATGTGGAATGTATTTTATTCTTTTGCTTACTAATCTCAATTTGCTTACTAATCTCAATTGCTTTCGTAATTCGTGTCGTTATCTTAATATTATCTTTTTAAAGACATTATCCATACATTGGAAGCTAAATTTTCAGCTGATTTTGTTATAATTTTGTTGAACATAATAATTTATATAATATTTTATTTATGACCTGATTTAGATAAAACAAACACAAAACGTTAAGGCAAGTAGGAAGTTTCCTAAAGAGAGTGGAGTGTCTCAGGATTAAGCTCCCGGATTCCCTTTATCTACCCTGCTATGTCTGATATATCATAAAGATAAAAAAATCAAAGTATGACTAAAAACTACCCAACTGAAATTCAACGGCGTTACATTTATTCTAAAAACATTTTAAAATAATAACTACTTATATATTTTATGAATTTTGCTACTTCAAGATTAACACTAACAAGAAGTTACTTAGAAGAGTCTAGGCATGAGCATGAGTGTAAATATTAGTATGTAGGTTGCTTTAAAATAATGTAATTTTTCAAATGTACTACAAAAATTCGCGGTGTACCCTAAAACGTATGGCTGGCGGGCGCTGGCACTCACTGTAATTAGTCTGGACGGACAAACGAAAAACAAAATAACCTTTTATGTTTTAGTATTTTTAGCTAGTAAAGCTAAACATTCAAAGAGAAGTTCTCATAATGATGTTTACATAACAAAAAATTATATATATTTAGCTTTATGTCTGGTAATTTCAGTATAGGTAGAAAAAAAATATGGTATAGTCACTTCGCTCCCCACTTTCCACCAATTTTTGGAGGTAGTGTGTATTGAGAGGTGGAACTCACGCCACACAACGCCGTGCTTTTCGTCAACAGCAGAGACAAGAAAAAAAGAAAATGAAAATATTAAATATTTAATTTTCTCGAGTGGCAATCGAACCCACGACCTTACGCTTGCGCCCTTTCTCCGCTTCTTGACTATTTAATACTTATTCCTGCTGCTTACACTGCCCTACTGTACGATACCCTCAATTATATAACATACTTTATAATTCACGGAAGACTAATATATTATATCGCCGTAATCCGTCTTGATGAAGATGCTGTTCAAGCCTAAGACAATAGTGAATCAGAAATTAGACAGAAATGCATCTAGCTATCTTAGTTTAACCATAGATTGCGGTGCGTGTCATATTAAATATTCAAACCCTTAATAGCATCTTCAGCTTAATACTACTTAATATAATGTACTTGAGGTCGTCCTGGCTCAGGAGCACAAGTGTGTAATTATAAACACGACTGGTTGTGAGTTCGATACCCACTCGAGGAAATGAAATATTTATTTAAATATATATAAGCCCGGTGTTGGGTTCTGCTACTCAATAACGTAATGCCTCGAAAAATTGGATGGCCGTGGGGAACAGTGTCTTAACATTAGGTTCCCTCTGACAATCTACCTCTAGTCCAATCTGCACAATTGGGAAGTGTTTAGCTATTTGCGATCGATCTCAATCTGGTGGAAGATTAATTTTAAAATACTTCTATTTCTTCAGTACGCCAAAATAAAATTGAACAATTCCCGCCGCGTAAGTATAGTACAAAACAATTATATACCGTTAGTTTCTATTGCTGTATACTTTTTCTTGTAACGTACTGTATTCTTTGAAATAATCATCTAATATCTGTATTTTTTTTATTAAAAATAATTTCTGCAATGTGAAGATAATTTTATAGATACTTTGATCTTTCAAAATTCATATTCTAGTCATACCAATCTTCTTACGCAACTAAAACACTTCAGCTTTTGCATACTAATTTTATTATGTCGAAGTTTTCACAAATTCCTATTTCATACATTTGACCCATCGCCGTGTATTCCAAAAGCTTAAAAGATCAAAGACAATTTTGTCCTCTTCCTTAAAATTAAATTTCTTTGGGAGCCAGATAAATTGTGTCAAGAAGCCGAAAAGGTAAAAAGCCATAGTAAAATAAAAGAGACATTCTTATAAATGACACGAGAATTAATTTAAGAATCTTTTATAACTTCTTTCTTATTAATGTTATATATTAACGCGTTGGTTTAATGTGATAATAATGTAACCTGTGATAGAAAATAAATGAAATTAAGCAGAAGAAGCATATTAAGCATTAAGAAAGGAAGCAAGTCGAGGCAATTTCAAAAATTTGGCGGAACGTGGGTCATAGTGTGTCTTAACACTATGTGCTCACACGAGCATTGCCTCGGTTTCCGAATTCCTGGTAGAACTAGCAGTAGCGACTGATCATCCCTTCAGCCACGCACCCCTCGCACTGTTTGGCTGCTTGGGTTGGGGTAATTTTTTATAGAGGTTTTCTTCCTCGCAGTCCGGCCGGTAAAGGCAAGACCCTCGGTTCCACCCACGATTAAGAGACATGTTCTGATATTCTCGGCGCTGGCACATATACCACTGCACCTGCGTGGCGGTAGAGTGAGTACACACCACGCACGCCCTCCCAGTTTTCACACTGTGTCCTCTGCTTGTCAGAGGAACACGCGGAAGAATGGCGTCACGTCGGATTATTCGCCGACGAGCAATCATTACCCAAGGAAGAATCCTGTGTGTAATGATTACTCGCTGCCCAGGGTGCACCGGCACGTTCACTGCTCGTCCCCCCGAATGCCAAACGCATTCGAAAAGGGGCCAGCAGCAAGCGCACACTCGAGGAGGTTATCCGACTTCGCACCCCATCCTTCTACGTACCCTGCTGTAAGCTGGATACAGCGTGAAGAAGAAAAACAGGTCAATCAAGTAGGTCAACAGGAAGTACAACTTGACAAAAATAATGCCTAAATTTGCGAGCTATGCACTCATTTTGTATGAAATAAACTACCGTTATAATTTTAATGATAATTTAATGACTTTTAAAGTTTACTTATAGCAAAAAAATAAAGTGTATGGAGTCCCACCCAATATCAAGCAACATTTATAAAATTCGTGGAAAATTAAAAGCAGCACGTTTTATTATTAGGTTTTCCCTGTCTACTACATCAAGAAGGACGACTAATATTAAAAAATATTATAGGAATTACATGAAAATTATGCTCTGTTTCAGTTTTTGATAACGAGCTCGAACACACAAACGTTATATGTATTGAAAATAAACTCAGAAAAAGCAATAATTACACCCAAATCACACTTAAAATTACTCACCATTTTAGTTCATATAATCCTGATATCCAACTTTAATTACGAAACATTATTAACGGAAGATATATTCAAATGGACGCGCATACAAATATATCCATCAACTCCGATATGTACCAATATAATTAACGTAAAATTTAATGAACCAGTAATAGTTACATAAATATTAGGTGAAATGTACATAAATTACACTAGCCGCAAATTAGTTTGGCCTTGCAATAGTATGAGACCGCAAACGGGTTGCACATGCCTTAAACTCCCATTATGAGACACTAGTGACCCCCCCAGGCTCCTTCCCAACTTCAAAACTATCGCTATAATTTGTACAATATGGCCGGAGTAAAACCAATTTACAACTAGATTAGCCTTATCACTACCTCACCTGTTCACTCAAATATTTTGGAACGTTTTTACTTTTATAGTATAACTAGCGGCCCGCTCGCGGCTTCGCCTGCGTGAACTATGTTATTATTAATTTCTGTCTCCATGAGTACCTATGTCTTATAAGTGACGTCCAAGCAAAATTTGTCCTAGCATTTGTAGTAACGAAGTTTCATACAAACTTTCAATCCCAAAAAGATTGATCCCTTAGATGTCGAATATTACAAATTCCCGTCTTAGCGAGCACCTACGTTCTATAAGTAACTCCTATGCAAAATTACAGATTACTAGCACTTGTAGTTCCTGAGATTTCGTGATGAGTGAGTGACCTTTCGATTTTATATATATAGATTATGGTTATTTTATTTATTATCCTCCCACGATTTGAATTTGATAGTATTTATTCCTTTATTCATAAAAACATTTAAGATATTCAAAGAGGAAAATGTCGGGGTTTGTATGTATTACACATAGCCATTTATGAAGCAGTTTATACTACGCATTGATGATAGTACCTTAGTTTCTCTATTTATATAGTTCAAGGAATATATTCCAAGTCAACAACGAAGTAATTTAGCACTTAATTTTATATACCTATCCCTTATTATTAAGAATCATAGGTAAATTAAATATAGAGATGAAAATTAAAAATCTTATAGACCTATAATAATATACTTTTCAGAAAACTCTCTTAACTTTATGTTCGTACATGGCTTGGGCGGTATCCAAAAGGCGTGGGTTCGAATTCCATTAGGTTCAAATTTTGACACATTTTCTAAAAAAAGTATTTTTCTTTCCCGAGTGTTAAATAACTCTTTAAATAAAGTTTAGCATATGTTATAGACCATCCTATTAAAATCGCTATTTAGTTTATTCTACAAGCTTCATTACTTGTAATATGGATTATCTAAGAAAAATGAAAAAAAAAAGTTGCTTTCCGTCTTGAAGATTATGTCATCAAGGAAATTGTCACTTTGCGGGAAAGCGCTAAAAATCATTATATGCAATTCTAGACGTTATGAGGCTATATTTTGTAAGGAAGTAAGACATTTTTCATCTAAATTTTGCTTGCAAATTCTACGGGAGCAACTCGGTCTTTGATTACCTATCATCAAACAATTTTGTCATGCCAAAAATATTACTTTATATTAAAAAACAGTCATAGGTTTTTTAATATAATTTTTTTTTTGTAAAAAATACTGATATAAATCATTAAAAAAAAGTAAAAAATAATCACAAAAAATAATCATATTGCCAACAAAAAGGTTAAGTGTTTATTTGTGATTTACGCAAAAAGTGCCCAATTTTTTTAGGCGACATTGATCTCTTGTTTTAAAAATATAAATAAACCATTTTTTGTTGAGTGTAGCTAAAAATTTGCAAAAAATATTCTTCTCTATTCTTCGTTTCTCTTAAAAAGATAAATCATAATTTCGGTCGGTTCCTTTTCTTTGAAACAATTCCAAGAAGATTTAATTTTTAATATTTTATTATAAATGACGAAGCGTCTTAATTTGTTAAGACGAACATCTCCAAATGGATATACTAAATTAAATTAGATTCGTTTGTGAGTTTAGTTATAACGATATTATGATGTATTTTACAACTATGAGGGTTAAAAATAATCTAATAGACTTTTATAAAGTTAATAAAAGTCTAATAAGATATGAAAACGTCGTGGTGCAGTGGTACAGCTTCAAGTTGGAAACGTGACGATAATTGATTCGATCCTTAAAGTATAATTTCTTCGTTCTGGTAGTCGCGTAATGTTCTCGATCTCGAAAATCAGTGGAATGTGTCTTAACTCTAGGTTCCGTCAGCCTACTCAGCCATTTGGGTAAAGCGTGAAGCTACTGTAAAGATGACTACCTCAAATCAAAGTCTGGTATTTTCTATATTGATTTACATTGTTGTAATTTAAGTTTATATAATTAGAATAAACATAAAAGTCAATTATACAATATATACAAAGCAAAGATTTTTTTATTAATTTTACTAAAAACTTCTCTCGGAATTTCCCGAGCTCCCATGATGTAAATAGCCCGTAGAACTCCAAAGTAATATTCCATATAATATATAGTAATATTCCATAGGAGAAGATGCTATGAAAATAACTGAAGTAAACTGTTCGGATAGTATTAACATCCGTAAGCTCTCTTTTTTCTTACAGCGAAAGCAGCAGATCTCGGCTTGCCCGTAAGGGAAGCTAGGGCCCATTGAAGAGATTAGTCCCGAAAATATCGAGAAATATTTTAACAGAAACAATATATTGTTATATAAAAATAAGTAATTTCATAGTATTTATATGAATATATAAACACAGATATAAAAAACGAGAAACCTTTTAAGGTAACATAAGTAACGGTTTAAATTTCAAGGTATCAAAAACTTTATATTTGTTCAGTTTGTTTCTGGGACCATAGGACGACACACGTAAAAGTTGTATTGAAAACTTTTCCTATTGAACATTTTCGAAACTCTCCTTCGTACTTTATCATTAGATCATGTCAATTTTCTTACAAGTATTTATATTTGAAAATATTATTATTTAGAATTACTGTACAAAAAGAAATTATTTCGTAAATTTGATACCCCTATTGTGGTATTCGAAAAAAAAGATACTTCTCTTCTTTCTTTAAAAGATACTCCGCTCCCCACTTTCCGCCGAATTCTGGATTCATTGCGTGTTGAGTGGCGAAACTCAACACCGCGAATAAATGAAAATACAAATATTAATATTTCTGGAATATGAATCGAACCCACCTTGTATGTCGCGTTTAGTGTCACACGCTTTCGCTCCTGTGCCACTGGCTTCTAAATAATATATAATAATATATTATACTAGCGGACGCGCGCATTCTAGAAAACGATGAAACACGTGTTAAATTAAATATATTTAAAAATCTAAATTTCAAATTTTATAAAAATCGGTGCCGATTTAATTTTTTTTCCATACAACATTTCAACCCCTATTTCACCTCTTTAGGGTTAAAATTTTTCAAAATATCTTCTTAGTGGATGTCCAGATTACGAAAGTAAACATCTGTCCAAGTGATCTATAAACATAAATTTACAACAATTGTTTTCTATGAAATATCTACAACTTTAAGGATGTTTTTTCAGAGATAAATAGTCTTAACAGATGGATAGTCGGACAACAAATTGATTCTATCAGGATAACGTTTTGTCCTTTTAATACCTTGAAATGACGGAACCCTAAAAATAAGTTTCAAATTTTTTTTTCATTTCGCTTATATTATACTATTAAAAAAGATTAATTATTAAAAACACACTAAAAAGCCATATTACATTTTCTAAGTATATTTAAGGGATATCATTAATAATAATAGGTAGGTAGTTTACTCTTCAGCTTACTATACGCTTATAGCCGTAGCGGCCGCTAATATGACATTTTGTACAGCTGGGTATAATTATGGTTCGCCGCAGTCAAACCGAACTATTGGTGGTAACGCAGGATATTGCCGCAAGTTGATATATCAACATTAATGATAATATCAAGGAAAATGGGATTTTGGCACTTTAAAAGGAACCTACCGTTGTAAGACGCCAAAATTATTATTAGTATTAATTTTTTTAGAGTTTTTTTTATCAGTTTCCTGCTATATCTCGCACACAACAGGTTAGGCGGATAGAACATAGTGTTAAGATACACCGTTCACCATTTTCCGACAAAATTTTCGAGGCATTGCGTGTTGAATGGCGGTTTTTGTCTTGGTGCCAGAGCGAAGAAATGAACATATTAATAAATAATAATTAATTCTCTGGAGTGGGGATCGAATCCACAACCTTTGCGTTTCTGTCACACCCTTGTGCCCCTGCGCCATGGCCTCAATATAGAGTGATGTCAATGACTGTAGAGGTTATTTTTCGAAATAAAATTTAAATTGACAACAATCTGCTTGCTCGAAAAATAATTATAAAAACCTCTATATTTTAACTACATAGTTAATAAAAACTGTTTATTGACAAACATGAAAATATACGAGTATGTTCATACAAAAAAGCATTCAGGCTTATAATATTATCGAGTAACGTTTTAAATTGTATTGTTTCATAAAAATATTTATTTGATAAAAATATTTCTAATAAATATACTAAAAAAAAAATATCAAGTTTCACAAAAACAAAAACAATGGGTATATTTTTATGTATAAAAACTTTTTATAAATGTATATTCATAACATTCGACATATACATAGATTTGGAAAAAAAAACATGTGAATCAACGAGCAAAATCTATAATATCTTTTCTTAATTTTCTAGCTTTCTCACAATCAAATTTCATTACAATCGGTACAGCGGTTTAGTTGTGTACAAGTAACAGACAGACGTCTATTACTTCTACAGACTGACACTTACTTTCGTATTAGAAAGATTTTTTATGTTTTGTACTTGAAGCATTCCAGTTACTAAATGATCTATTTTGTATTTATATTTATCAAAATTGTTTTAACACTACTTAAATGAATGAAAAAAAATGAGACAGAAGTGTGACGGGCGGCTTTGAAAGGAACCTACTGGCTTTGAGTTCTATTATTTTTCATAAAATCGGAGACAACATGGACAGACAATATCACACTATAAGTCTATCACTGTGGCATTTCCGTTCTGCTGGTGTATAGAAAGGCTGCATTACTTAAAAGAGATTCAGTTCTTCATTCATTTAGAAATAATACAAAATATTTTCACATTTCTTCACACAACAGTATTCTTAAAATGCAATTCAACATATATTCGTATATTTCCAGGTACTTCCCCCGACATCTGGCTTGATCGACTACGCCGTCAGCCTCCGTCCGGACTACCATAAGGCTGTTATCGACACCATTACCTATTACGGCTGGACGAGCGTTATTTTCATCTACGATTCTCACGACGGTAAGTTCATAATATATGATTAGAAGATTTATGTTGGAAATTTCTCAAGCGACTACGTACTATTTATCTTTCCCGGGAGATTATTTAATATTAGTTTCGTCTAGCTCTCGTCCAGCTTAGTATTTTTGGTCGATATATTTTTTATATCCACATTTATAAAGAGAAAAAGGAAAGAAAGTTTTTTCTATTTTCTATTCACTTAGAACTATTACAGTAGATGACAAAATTTAAGGTCACAATTTAATATCCCTCGGAATATTACTACCAGGACATTACCACCGCGCTAATTCAAATATTAATCCAATTTAAATATCTATATATATAAAATCGAAAGGTCAGTCACTCATCACGAAATCTCAGAAACTACATGTGCTAGGAATCTCAAATTTTGCATAAGAGTTACTTATAGGACGTAGGTGCTCACTAAGACGGGAATTTGCAATATTCGACTTCTAAGGGGTTGTTCTTGGGGTTGAAAGTTTGTATGAAACTTGGTTACTACAAATGCTAGGAGTCTCAAATTTTGCATGGTCGTCACTTATAGGACGTAGTACTCATGAAGACAGAAATTAATAATAACGTAATTCACGCAAGCGAAGCCACGGGCGGGCCGCTAGTAATATATATATAAATATGAAACATAATTAGTAGAATTGTGAATTATATTATAATCAACGTACGTTATTAAATATGTAATATCCTTTTCAGTATTATAATAACTTCGGCCCGTTATTCTAAGAAATTTAATTTTACGCTTTTGTATTACGAATGCTGATAGATATAATATGATATTTTTTCATTAAAGAAGTACGAAAATATACGGCTTTTAGATATATTAAGGGGTCTAACAAGATAAGTCTGGTAAAGCTGCACTGGTATTTAATAAATTGATTTTACCTTGATTGTATTGCTTTTTATCAGAAATAACGTATTGAAATACGTTTCACTATTTATTTCTTTTTTAACTTATAGCACAGATAACTAACTTATATGTCCATAATGAATTTAGTAGGCTATTAAAGGAGTGGTAGGTATATGAAAGCGCCTGTAAAAAATCTTAAATTTCTATTACATTTTATTTTTACCAAAATATTTAAAAAAATATATGATAATAATAATAGCCCAGTTCATTTCAAATTTTATAAAGATATCTTTAAAGGATACCGAGAACACAAATCGTTATATAAAAGGTTGTAAATCCCATAACTTCCTTAATTTCTTAAATCTATACTAATATAATAAAGCGGAAGAGTTTGTTTGTTTGTTTGTTTGTTTGTTTGAACGCTAAGATCTCTGGATCTACTGGTCCGATTTACATTGTTTTTGTTTTGTATGAAAGCTGCATTCTTCAGAAGTGCTATAGGCTATATAACATTACATTATACATATAAACTAATATATTTTAAAATACTTTCTAATTTGACATGCAATTTATTCTGCCATGTTAATAACAACCGTCGTCGCTACGCGACCGCGTTCGTTACCGCGTAATTTTGATATTCATCCTTATGAAAATAAATATAATAGTCACTTTTAGCATTTCATCTAGATTGAAATTATATTTCTATACAAATTATATTCTTATATTTCAAGCAGGCGTAGCCGCGTCCGGGTCCACTAGTTATTTATATTTCCGATAGAAAATACAACCGACAATTCGGTACTGATGCTATATTTACTGAAATATTTTACAATATTAATCGGGAAACGTGTTAAAACTTATTTGTATTAAAACATAAAAGGTCTCGCTCAGAAAAATAAAATAAAATGCCATACCCAAGGTGAAAATGACGAGTTTATCCAAATTTCAACTAGATTAAGCCTCGACTAATTCGATAGAATTAATTAAGTACGGTTAAGCATTCGCAAACATCTTCTAAAGAAATTGAATTTAATCTTTTATTTAAAAATTTTACCTCTAAAGCAATAAAGATCCACGCATATCTACTTAATGATTGTAAAATAAAATAAGATTGTGGCGAGTAGAACTGTAAGTGGCGAGTTAACTGTAATAGCGATAGTTGCGGGTTCGATTCCCATATACTTCCCTCTGGTAACAAGACCATCGCGCTTGTTAAGTTCCGCCACTTGTCTTGTTAAGTTCCGCCACTTGTCTTGTTAATTACCTTGGGTATGATGTAGTAATATAAAATTATTTTTTTATGAAATTATTTTTTTCAATAGCGAGATGTCTTCTCACAACAAACTTTGCAAATCGTTGCTTAGCAACGGTCGCATAGCGGTTGTTATTAATATGGCGGAAAAAATTGCATGTCAAATTAATAAGTATTTTAATAATTATATTGGTATATATCGAAAATATTACAAATATGAAAAAAAAAGTATCCTATGTTCATCCTGAGACCCTCAAGTATCTCTAGATGAGAGAGAGAGATCTATATTTTATCACAATTGAATTAGCGGTTTGGTCCTGATTGCATAAAAGACAGACAGACGGACAGACAGTCACTTTCAACTTTATAATATAGGTATATTTGTCTCTCAGGAATTAGTTGGAAGGAAAGCACAATAATTCCTCCTCACATCATAATGAAACGTTCTCCAATTCACGCTAATAATTAACGTCTCCGTATAGCGTTGTATTTGCTCTTAGATGTACGTATCCTACAGTCTCGGCTGCGAAAGATAGTTGGGACATACTACTAAAATCTCAGACTTACTTATAATATAGCATACAGCAAAAAAATATATATTAAAATGATATGTTTTACATCAAAAAAATAAATAGCATAAATAAAACATAAAAGTATTTTTTGAGGCCATTCGCACTGATTTTAAATATATAATGTTTTTTAGCTTAAAAAAACATTATAGAATAAAAAAACATTATGTATTGATAATCACCGCGAACGGCCTCAAAAAATAAATAAAATTGTGAATATTAGATACGGTCCAAATTAAACCTTATTTAGAAAAAAATATGAAATAATAAATTTCAACGTCCAGCTTAATTGGCTACAACACTTGGACAGTATCCAAGACGCACGACTTCGAATCTTGCTATATACGAAATATCTACAGCAACTAGCAGAGTAGTCTAGTAATAAAATATTGGTTACCCGAAGTCATTGAAGAGCATACATTTTGAACCAGCATATAAATCGATATTAAAGTTTACTTTGATGAAAAATCTCAAGTCCATCGATATACTCGTATTTTCAACTTCCATCATAATATTTGAAACATATATACAATAAATGAGGCCTTCGTGGCGCAGGGGCAAAAGGGTGTGATTGTAAAGCGACAATATCAGTTCGATTTCCACTCAAAGGTATGAATTATAACTTCTTAATATCTTCATTTTTTCGCTCTGGCACAAAAGCAAAAGTTGAGTTACGCCACTCAACATACAATGCCTTGTAAAATTCGGTGAAAAGTATTCTATTAATGTAATTATTGAAACTTAAGATATTGAAATACATAATTTAATTTTTTTTGTAAAAGTTGTTTACTTGAGTGATATTATATATAATGTCTATTGAATGTAATGCAGGATAGCTGCCAGCAAATGTAATAGATTGTACCATTGATTTTGAAAAGAGCAACTGTTGAGTTTCTTGCCGGCTCTTCTCAGCAGAACTGCCTTCCGAACCGGTGGTAGCTTTTGGTTCGTATGTTCATTCGACGATTCAAAAGTGTTGTAATAATTGCCTATTTGAATAAAGAATATTTTGAATTTGAATAGGTGACATTACATTTGTTACCAATATTATTATTTCTTTTCTGACAATTTTCTGACGAACTTCTAATTAGGGACTAGCGGACCAGCGCGGCTTCGCCCGCTTCTTATTTAAAACTTCATTTCAACTTCATATTATTTAAGTGATTTAAAATATATAAGAGCTATAAAATGTAACAACGAAGCTGTCAAGTCATTTAGATGACATATAAAACGTAATCAAAAATACAAATTAAAATATTCAGTTTTTTTTCTATTTTCCCGACTATTAATCAAAAGGTTGTTTCAATACGATGATCGTTATGTTTGATTGAAATATTGCGGTACAGGTGAAGCAAATAAAACACTGTCCGTTGCGTGTAGAAAGTAATATCAACCAATTTGTAAAACCCCAAATAAAAATAAAGAACAACGAAAACTATAATTGGTGGAACATTTTGTTTAGGATTCAATTTTCACTGGATTGCCTGAAGTTTTACGAATAGAATTTTTCATTGTATTATACATAGATAGAAGAAAATAAGTAACATAATATCTGTGATATATTTTTATTTTGAAGCGCAGGGGCCCAAGCTTGTGACTGTAACGCGACGGTTATTCGATTCCCACTCGGAAAAATGAATTATTATTTATTAATATTTCATTATTATTTATTAATAATTTCTTCACTCTATTACTAACTACCAACACGCAATGCTTCGAAAAGTGGGGAACAGAGTGCTATAAGCGGAATACAGGCTGAGGCTGGATTGTTTTATCTTGCATATCGCTATATCTTAGACAAAGCGACTAGTCATGCATCGACAATTCTAAGACTGTATTAGCTTCTACTAGTAAGCTTCTAGCAGTAATAGGGTAGGCAGAGCAAACCTAGTGCTAGGACACTCCGTTCTCCGCTTTACAATGGAATCCGTAGCTTGTCTACGAAAGCGAAGAAATAAAATATATTCATGCCCCCGGATGGCTTATCGATCCGCCGGTCCTCCTCACATATGCAGTTTGGTTGTCCCTATGCGCCATAATGGCCTCAATTCATCATCATGTCCGTGATGATGAAGCAATTTATCTATTTACGATACAAGTTCTGGAGAAATGGGTTTTATATTTATATTGAAGCTATTCGAGTCTTGCGAAATACAGAGAGTCATAACACTAGGTTCTTTCTATTCATTACGCTTCACGCTGTATCCCGCACACAGCAAGGTAGATGTAAGAGTATCCAAAATTATATGTATCTAATATAATTATATTATATCTAATATTAACAAAATAAAGTTTCTATAGTTAAATTACAATTTTTCATCCAATTTTAAATTTGTCACTGATTGGCAAAAAAGTCGTATAAAACTTCTACTAAAATACAATTTACAATTGAAATAACTTATGTGACCTATAATATATGTGATAGAAATACTGCAAACTTGCAAAGAATATAAAATATCGCTCATGATAATGTCAATTAAATTCTGTTTGTAATTAAAAAGAACAATTTGAAAATTTTAACATTCTGACGTTTTTGTATAATAACGATGCCACAAACACAAATTAGTCGAAAAATACAAATTTTAAGTAAAATAATTGTAAATTTCTTAAAATTTTCCCTTTATTTTAACACTGAAGCTTGCATCCACGCTCTGCATTGAAAGCTATCTAATTAAATTAAACTGAAAGGACTTGAAGTTCCTTTAGAAATGCAGTTGGCCACTTAAAAACAGTAGACGAACGATCCGGGCCCGCATAACAAGCCTACCTACTTGTGTTTGAATACGTTGTATAAATTGTGATATCATTTTATTTCTATAATTATTTTTTGGCCATTTTTAGATTTGCAGTTGAATAGAAAAAAACTTTTATTCATCATAATATTATATATTTGTCTGTCAGTTCGTCTGTATATGACATACAGTTTGTTTTAAGCATCAATGTATATACATAAATTTATAATGTTACTAAAATTTTTAAGTTTCATTCTTCTCCTATCATTGCCTTCCCTCGTTTATTTATATTGATTTCTACTATTTACGTACAGAATTGAAATTAATTCTATAATAACAGTTATGTTTCATTAAGCAACACAAATAATAATCATAAATGTAATATTTACACGCTATTAGGTGATGATGATAAAAAAAAAAACATAATATAATTTAACCTACACCCACCGACGTTACAAAATTGCTCCATCCCATTGAAATTCCATGAAACAAAACGCACAAGCAACAATAAAAGGAGAACAAAGCCATAACAGCGTTTGCTATAACTGTTGGTATTACGAGTGAAGGGTAATAAAAATGAAAAAGACATAAAAAGAAAGTGCGGATGTCATAGCAGGCGGTCCGGACGCTACGAGTGTGATGCAGGACAGATAAAAGTAATATTAAGTTTGCTCTACAACAAGAATGTTTTGGTGATCACCATCTTTTAAAGAAATTTCGCGATTTAGTGTATACTGTATGTGTAACTAATTAATGGGTGCAAAAAATATATATTTGTATAGATATTGCGGTGATGGTTGATTCTATTTCCAATTGTTTGAACAATATATGTATATAATATAGCTTAAAATAAAAATACGTGATTCTCTATATTATAATGTTTTTCACAACATTTCCAAATAAAGAAAACGAGACAGCGTTTCTCAAATTTAACGTTACCATAATATTGAAACAAAAAAATATTAATTTAAAATCTATTCAAATAAATTCAGTGTACTGCTCTCCAAACTATTCCACCGTAGCGTTTACACACTAGTACTTCGACGTAGAATATCCACCATGGCAGTGATAACTACTCAGACCGGCTGGAGAGCCGAGCCAGGGCGAGCGCTCTATTGACCATGCTCTTCTACAGAAATAGCACACTCTTTTCTTATACCAATATCGCCAATTACGTAGTTTGAAACGATTGTGTTGATTGCATTGTTCTACGAAATGTTGTAACAGAGAAATCTGAAAAAACGTTTGAGGCCAGTCGTGGTGCAGGAGTGCAAACGTGTGACTGTATACACGACAAGTTGTTAGTTCGATTCCTATTTTAGTAAAGAAGATATTCAATTTCTTCGCTCTGGTAACGAAGAAAAGCGCGGCGTTGAGTTATGTCACTCACCACGCAATGCCACCGAATTGGCGGTAAATATGTAACACAACTCATAATGAGGACGGAGTGTTTTAACACTAAGTTCCTATGCTCCCTACGCCTACCTTATGTATGTTTATGTATATACGAGTACATATAATACATTATATATTTAATAGATGTCATCTTTACACTGTCAGAAATTGTTTGAATGCCGAATTGAAGAAAAAACTTATGTGATGGTTATGGGTGGGTACATTTTAATAAAAAAAAATTATATCTTATCCAATTCTATAAAATATTAAAAACATTGGGTCTCGTCAGATGGCGGAACTCTTTATATGCTAAAGTAAAATAGAAAACAACCATATTGCAACTTATTTATTAGTTACCCCTAAAAATTTTTATTAATTATTATAAAAAAAATATTATTTATTACATTTCTAACCAAACATGTTTATTTTGGAGAAGATTAAGACAACTCTATAGATTTAATATACATAGATTAAGTCTTTGTATGCCATTCGTCCTAACCAGTTTGCGTTGCAATTTAATACATCGCTGCGAAAGCTTTATGTGAAAGGATAATAAGCTCTTACACAGACAGCTTTAATTTGGTGATAAGCTTGTCGTTAACATATGAGAGCATCGTGCGGAGTATTTTATAGTAGAAACTCTTATGCAATCTGTCCGACTTAAATAATATATGTAATTCGATATTGTTATTAAAAATCAGCTACACGCTTTATCTAGCATACAGCAAGGTAGGCAAAGGGAACCTAAAGGGAACCTGTTAAGACACTCCGTTCCCAACTTTTCGCAGAATTTTTCTAGGCATAGTCTGTTGAGTAGCGGAAACTACTCCGGACTTTTGCCTTATTACCAGAGCAAAGAAATAAAAATATTAAGCAATAATATATTATTCCATCAAGTGGGTTTCGAGGCCACAAACGATATTTTTATATTATTCCAAAATTTTGTTTTAGGTCACTTTCTTGTTGGTTCCTGTTGCCTCTACTTATCCTGCTTTATGCGGATTAAACGTAAAGTCAAAAAAGATGAACGTGATCTTATCACGTTCATCTTTTGGGACTTATCCCCTAAAGTAGAATAGACCCCGGCGTAACGCTGTACCCCGCTTGTAGCGCAGTCGGCAATGGGCAACTAGTATCAAAGTTCTCCGTTCTCCACTTTCCGCTCGAATTAAAGATGCTGCGTGCTTAGTGGCGGAAGTTAACGCAACTTTTCTACAACCACTGCATTTCAATACTATCACGTGCTGTCAATTGGTACTGCGATGGTCTCAAATAAAGCATAGAAATGAATGAAAATTAAATTTAAGCAAAATGATCAATAATAGTTAAAGGATAACTAGGTATTACGAGATACAAACAAATAAAACAAAGCTTGCTTGTCAACAAATATAAACTTGTAATTTCGTAATTGTTAATATATGTATAAAATTTGGTTGCTTATATTATTTTTTCCTTCTGTTTGTACTTCTGCGTGCTTTGTACTAATGTGTGCATAGGTGTGTGTATCTGTACGTCTGTGGCATCGTAGCTCCCAAATGAATGAACTGATTGATTTAGTTTTTTTTGTTTGATAGGTGACTTAATCGACTTTTCTTAGCCATATTTTTATATTTTCACCATATGAAAAATATCAGCTCCTACTACTTAATATGTGGAGGTTTGTAAATATCAATTATAATAAGAAAAGAACTAAACTAGTACATAATTAACATGCAAATATATGAATTGTAACAATATTTCATATTAATTTTGTGATAATTTACAAAGAAAAGTATGTGTAATACGTTATGGATTTATAATATTTATCTATAGAATTATTCAAAACCACTATAACTTGAAATACGAGTAACAAACGTCGAATTCACCTGTGTTCATTTTGAAGAATGCTAATAAGAAAACAAAGATATAATACCTTATACGTTCTGAGCAGCATAAAGACAAAACAAAGAAAAGGATTCGTTACAGTGACCCTAAAACCTAGTATTTGAGATAGTCTTTGCTGTAGCAACTATTTTTGTCTGCGCCCTACTAATTCTTTTATGAATAGTTTTTACTTTTACATACTACCTAAAACGACAGACATTTCTTAGTTAAAATGACGATATGTTCATTTTATCTATGAAATATATTTATTAAATGTTATATTATCGACATTTAGGGAAGTTAACAGTATATGACAAGTTACGGCCAAGTATTCCAATTAGATTTGACTTTAAAGTGTGATGTGACAGACATATAGAAAATTTGTTGTTTAGGGAACAGGTTGATCCAAAGCGTATGTACATATTAAAACGATATTTAATTAAGTATGAATAAAAATTGTAAATTAAATTATGCAGTAAAATATTATGTGCATTATAGAGAGAATTGCATGTTATTAATTTCATTTTTTAAACTCTACGCTTTCTCTGCCTATATATTTTTCTGAGACTGACAAAGTACAGTATTGCATTTACACATTTCGAAATTTCTAAATTAACGTATAGAATTGAGAATCGATGAATGGAATTAAGTTCCACCTCATACGAAAATTATTTGGAGTAAATGAAGACGAAGTTATTTGTATATATTTTTTTCTGTACTTTGAAAATTAATAAAACGTGGAAAACCAACAAGAGTTAATAAATAATATACATGAATAATAGGTAAAATTTATAATATGGATTATCTTTGTCGATCTCACATTCGACACATTTATGTATTTAATAAAGTAAATTAGTATTTGTAACAAGTAACTTTGGGAGATTAAAATATTTTATAGGTAAATCACACAAGAAGGTCAAATCATTCGGTTAAAAAAATATTTAAGGTCAAATGTCAAAGTTTTCAGTTATTTTTCCTTTTACAAACTGAAAATTTAGACTACGAATGGAAATTGATGGGTTTTTGTTAATTTTTACTACGAATGGAAATTAATGGGTTTTTGATGGTATCATTCATATTTGTATGTTTGTTGTTTATACATGGATCGGATAGATATATTGTATGCAATAAGACCGCCTTTGCACGCTCTGGATTTATTTTAAGATTGACCTTTATTGTCCTCGGTATCAGCTTTGTGTGCAATAAAGTTTTTCTATCTATCTATCTATCTATCCAAGCTCTCTACCAGATTTCACTTTTATGTGAACTTATGTTATTTGAATACTGAATAGCTAAATATTTTTGCCTAGTGCAGTTATATACATATTCGAATTTCTTCAAATAACTTTTTATTGTAGGTTTAAAAATGATCACAAATACACAACCAAATTTGAAAATTGTTACTATTTAAAATTCTATCCTTCCTACAGTAGTTATGTCAAACTTACAGAATAAAATAGAAGAAAAAAAATAAGTTTAAAATGTACAAAAATATTAAAAATACCTTAAACAGCCACAATTTCAAATCAAAATTACCAAACAAAAGAGCAAAATCGCGTGCAAACACAAACAAATACTTGAGGCAATTGAAACCTATCCACAAATAATATCTGTACTTGGCTGTCATAAGCTTCACATTTGAAATGTGATAGGGGTGTGTTAGCTGACATTCTTGAATTACAACCCTTATGTATAAGGCAATAAGGGACCGCACGGTATCTTCAAAAGTCGTAAATTATTTCTACTCTGCCGCGCGACTCCAGTATGAACTAACGATAAAGTTGCGGACAGTCTTTTATACGACGCCAACTAGGAAATGAAACAATAAATATTTATTTCACAACAATGGGAGAAGAATTGAAAAGTTTACATAAGTCGCTTCTTGTAGGTGTTTAAGTTTTACTTTATTAATGTAATTGCGACTAATCGTATTGAATATAATATAATTATTTAAAAACTAGTGGGCCCGGACGCGGCTACGCCCGCGAAAGTATAAGCCTAAATAATTAAAATTAGTTAAAAAATAATAATAAATGGAGATTTATTATTAGAAAGAATATCTGAGTAACCGAAATGAACAAACAAAAGAAGTAAAAGTAACTAAAGGAAATTCTTAATATTAGAAAAAGTACCTAAAGTTCGCCGTTCGCGCGTACTAAACATTTTTTTATATTAAATAATTATTAATTTTTACGAACAATATTAAATAAAATCCCAAATGATTAAAACTACGATATTTTAAGTGTATAACATCGGTATAGATAACCGAACTGAGAAAAATTAATTATAAGCAGCAAATAATTACATAAAAAATAATAGTAATTCGAAAATATATAAAAATTTACAAAATTATCAAAGTCATCTGCCCGTTCGCGTCGGTCATGCTCATACTATACCACTCGTAGGCTAGGTCATTTGGAATCAGTGACATCTCCTTAATTATTTATTAGAATGTTATACAGTAAATTATAATTTCCATCTAGATGAAATGCTAAAAGTGACTATTATATTTATTTTCATAAGGATGAATATCAAATTATAGAAATCATCAAATTTTTGTTAATGTATACAAATCTATATCGGCGCGCGCCATGTATGCATTAAGCAAACTCATTTTGGGTGACGTTTTCTTAAAACAACAAACTTTGCAAGCCGTTGCTTAGCAACGCGTAGCGACGATTGTTATTAACATGGCGGAATAAATTGCATGTCAACTTAATTATTTTAATATATTGGTATATATCGAAAATATTACAAATATGAGAAAAAAAAGTATCCTATGTTCATCCCGGGACCCTCAAGTATCTCTATATGAGTATTTTATCACAATTAAATTAGCGGTTTGGCCCTGATTGCGTAAAAGACAGACAGACAGACAGACAGACAGAGTTACTTTCGAATTTATAATATAGGTATGGATAATAGGATATAATATATTTTTTTTTGTGAAAGTTTGCTTATTTTTTTAATTTCACGAATTATCTCGCAAACAAGATAGGCTGAGAGACCAGTGTCTTATTTCTCCGCTCTATGTCTAGATTTTAGGCATTGCATTACGAGTGGCTGAACTCAACACCGCAGTTCGTTTACCAGTGCAAGGAAATGAAAATAATTCATTCCTCTAGTGGGGATCGCACTAAGAAGATTGATAGGAACGGAGTGTCTTCCTACTAAGTTCCCAGATTCCCTCTACTTACCCTGGACATGCAGGATATAAGGTTAATCTTCATTAAAATGAGATTTTTATTTTAAATATCAAAATTAATTTTCTATTTTCAACTTTCTAGGACAATAGTTCTATTGTCCTCAAAAAAAATATAAATATAGAAAAAGATTGAAATCAAGAAAGTAGTTTGTTTGGATTGAATCATCACTGCTGGACTGAAACCGTAGATTTAATTTAATTTTGTTCATTTAAAACTCATCAAAGAGTGAAACCATAGTTATAGTAGTACCCGGTTAACCAATTTTATCCAATTACTCGTGTTATTTTTATACAAAAATAAATAAAATAATAATATATTTTTACAAATGGCTTCGGGACATTTGTAAATATTAAGTTTCACATTATTTTATAATAACACTATCATATCTACAATTTTCCTTTTCTTCTTCATTGGAAAGTGTTTATTTACTGCTTATATTCTTAGAAGTAGTAGTTTAGCAGTTAGTAGGTTTCGTCTTCTAGACGTCTTCTAGAATTTGTACATATTAATTCTTACGTTCTTGTTTTGAAGCCAGTCGTGGCACAAGTGTGCACCTATAAACGCGATAGGTTGTGGGTTCGATTCCCATTGGAGGAAATAAGATATTTATTTTCATTTCCTCGTTCGTGATAACGAGGCAATGCGCGGCGCTGAATTCCGCAACTGTACACGCAATGGCTCCAGATTCCGGCAGAAAATGAGGAACGAAAATATCCTAATGGGAACGGTCTTAACACCAGGTTAACAGGTTGCCTCTGCCTATCCTGCTATGTGAGGGATAAACGTGAAGATAAAAAATAATCTTGTTTAAAATCAGTTAAAAGTCCACCTATAAGTAAAACGATAATGCAAGTAGAGGAACAGGCACGCCAGGATCGTAGAACTTGGCTTCCCATATAGTGCACGACGCGAACGCAACGTAACTTAGCGTAAGCTCATTTTACAAGAATCTGGGACAGTATGCAAAATTACAGCTGTTCGGACTACAGAAAGTATCCAGCATAAGTGAACTGATTGTGTGTCTGTTCCTTTAAATTAAGTGAAGATTTTGGTTTCTAAGGGTTTTATTTGGTTTCTTCATATATTTTATCTATTGGAAATGTAGGCTTGTATGTATGTACACAGCAGGGTAGGCAGAGGGAACCTAGTGCTAAGAAACTCCATTCCCCAATTTCCGCCGAATTCTGAAGACCTTGAATGGTGAGTGGCGGAACTCAGCGCCAAGCTTTGCCTCGACACCAGAGCGAGAAATGAAATATTAAATATTTTATTTCCTCGAGTGGGAATTGAACCCACAACCTGTCACGTTTACAGTCACAGGCTTGGGATCAGTACAATAGGGAGTTTGGTACAATTCACTTGATAAAAAGAATTGCAACATATTGTAACCATATTTGTCTACAAATACGCTATATAAAACTCTTCCTTTACTGAGTTACTGAAAGATAACGCGCAGCCGACTGGGCTTAAAAAGTTGAAAAGTGCCTTGAAGACAGATTTAGAAGTAGAAGGAAGCACTAAAAGAAGGTTTCTAAATATTCCTCAAAGTTAATGTATAAATGCTATGAAATTAGAGCTTAACTGATTTCATGAAAATAATTAAAATAGAGTCATTTTTTTTTCAAAACAAAAGCTTAAAATAAAACAAATAGTTTAAAGATATAAAATAATGTCTGATTTTTATATGCATGTATTTATACATAATATGAAATTTCAAGACATGTTTAACGTTCTCTTTATTCCTTCGAGAGATATGTGAGATACTTGAAATATTCTTTCTGAGTGCATCTTCCATTTTATCCTTTTATGTATCTATTTTAAATTCTTGAAGCCATGTGTTGTTCTTGTACGTAAAGATTCAAATAATGTTTTTTTTAGCTATATAAAAATAATTGATTCCCAACATTTTACAATGAGACACTTCTAAATTTTATAGTACATTAAATGTTATTCGGCTTCGTTCTTATCTTTATATATCTACTAAATCACAGAGAAAGACAGAAGATAAGTACAAGACAAATTATATACAGAGAAACGTGAAATATAGCGTAGTCTTTCGTCTTACATAAAATAATAAATAAAAACATTTCTCCGTTTTTTTCTTCTACACATCATAAGCCAATTAAAACCAAAAAAATAGCAAAATCACTTAAAAAACTTACCCCACATCGTAATAACCATAATAGTGCTGTAATAATGGGAACGTATTCAGCACATCGTTATACTTCTTATTGAAACTCCTAATCATCTCACCCGATACTCTCGACAAAGGAGTTGATCTACCATTGTCGCTACAGAATGGGTGGGATTTACTAAGACCCTGAATAAAACAACATGCCGTCTCGGCTGAACCGGGTAAATGCTTTTGTAATCGCAGCAAAAGCTCAACCGAACGAAAGAAACTTTAGATTTTAGTCCGTAATTTGCAATTCATTTCGTTTGTTTTCTGTTTCTTGGTCGTTCTTGTTTGAATACATGTGTGATAGCTACCTAGTGTCGTCGCCAAAGTGAGGAATGAATGTGTCTTAATGAGAACGGAGTGTCTTAACTCTGGGTTCCCTCTGACTACCTTGCTGTATGCGGGATAGGCAACGTGTGAAACTGATTGAAGCTTTTTCGCCGAGTTCTTCAGGATCGTTGAGTTACTCAAGAAATCGGCGAACTGAACTCAACACTGAACGCACGAGGCAAACCTCGACGACATCACAGCGAAGGAATGAAAATATTAAATATTCGAGAATATTCGAAAATATTAATTACCTCCAGTGAAGATTGAACTTACTGACTTTAAAATTATTAACTTAAAAATGATATTCAAATAAAATAAGTGAGATAAGTGATAAATGTCACACCACATAACAGTTTCAAAGACCGCCAATAGCAGCTAAACGACTTATTCATTCGGAATTTGTAACATCATTTTATAACCGAGTTTCCTGCCATTTTAAAACCTATTTCAACTTTTCTCAAGATTTTCATTCGCAAATTTTAATAGGTTACATTATACTGTCTTTTAAAGATTGATTGATGTTTTGGTTTTGACGATTTTTTTAAACTAAAATGGTATAAAAACAATCTTTCTTTTCTTTTCCATATTTTTTTAAAGTAGGTATATAATAGCGGCATTTAACGTAAATTGTCTATATAGATGTAGAACACAGCAATATGACAAATATAAATATTTCTATAATTTGAATTTCATTATAATTTATACCAGTTTACCATTATTACCAGACGTTTATTTTTACTTTTAATACTGCTAGTGGTAAGCATACTTCACGTAGACTCGTCCCCGGGTGGTCTATAGGGAACATTACACATAAATTGTCTGTGAAGACAGTAAGTCACTCCAAGCTTTTGCACTATTCGGCGGACAGTGGAGAATAGAAATATATTAATGGGAACGGAGTGTCTTAACACTAGGTTCTGTGGTTTCGTCTATCTACCTCTATGCGCGAGATGTAGCGTGAGCTAAAAAAAAATTAATCAGCTTTACGATGTATCACGCACACAGCAAGATAAAAAGTTAATGAATAAATTATAAGTAGTGGATAACGATATTCCTTGCAAAATAAAATTTTAAACGGCCTCGTTTCATATACAACCGTCAGATTTGAATTCTGTACAGGAATGGTTTTATCGAAATTCAACTTATCCATTGAGTTTAATGTATAAAACGTCGTTCTCCCCCGAGCGTTCAGGGCGTCAGTGTTGTGACCATAATGAATTTTATTGCTTCCACATTATACCAATCCAAGAAGGTTCCGTTCACACCATTTAGCTTTGTGCAGATTCGTGAAAACTGGTTTCCGACGTCCAAATATATTAGACCAAACCGTTATTAAATTTTGAACTTCCTTTCATAATATATTACTACAACGCCACTGTTTTATCACCGCACTCTTTCAGAGATATTAGGTTTTTGAACATTCCAAAGTTAGCGTCTTCGAAAATTTAAATCTTTTGAGCGTCATAAAAATTCTCATAAAAATACCGACGCTTGTGGACTTATACTATTGAACTTTAGCAATCCGCTGGTGACAAAAGGCTCATCCATCTCATAGCCCATAAAGTGGAAGATATGGGGATCTGGTGAGAGAGAATCTCTCTAGGCAGCTTATTTTAAAATTCAATTAAAATTTTATAATACTCAAATTGTTCTAGTTAATATTTTGTATGCAAAAGTTTTTAGATTACCTATTTGAATTTCGGAATGATTTTCGATGTTTTTTTAACATATATATATATATATATATATATATATATATATATATATATGCTTCCAAACTTGCAGCACCAAGTAGGCACATATGTACACTATATATTTATATACACTTGTATATAACAAATTAAGAACAAGCGTTGTCATATCAATTCTGCACAGTAATTATTTTGACACAAATTTATATTATTTTATTATATTCTTGAATATAAAGACATTCGTGCATCAGGAACTACGACGAGTAGCTGAACAGGTGCAGGATGCCGCTGATGAGAATGAGTTATTTTCATTTCCTCGCTCTGGTAAGAAGACATAACACGGTATTAAGTTCCGCCACTCAACACGCAACGTCTCAAAAAATTGGCAGTGCGTGGGGTTAACCGTGACTTAGAAGTGTAACATAAGTTATTATTAAAAATGACCTTTATTTTTAAAAAATAATAATAAATTATTTAAAATAAACAAACATTTCAGTAGTATATTATAAGCCTACCCAAAAGTAATGAAAGTTACTCGTAAGGTCAGGAGAATAACAAAATCAAACAACGCCAGCCAGAGAGGCCACTAAGGAAATATTTGCCGCGTTTAACCACTTGAGCGACTTTGTGGAAGCCGCATACTCATACGTTTATTTATCGAATACGAGTCATATACATATACTAGCAACCGCAAGCGGCTTCGCCCGCTTGAATACATATATATAGATCTCATGACTTAGTTGAAACTTACTCTCTAGACTTCTGGTCTTCTAATCTCATTGTCTACAATGACAAGAAACATTGGTGATGCCGAAATATTACCAATGTCCCTGAAATAGGTTAAAAGTACAGAACAAATTAAATAATCCACTAGATTATAACACCATGCAAAAGATACATATAAATAATGAAAAAAAAACATGTAGGTATTTGTTACATCCTTTTTTTGCTTATTAATTATTTATAACTATTCTATATTATTATAAATAATTGTTTTAACAAATATTCTCTATATGTCGTGTGGCTTAAACTAATGGTGAAATTATGTTGAATCAGACTAATGAAACATATTTTATACTAGTAGACCCGAACGCGGCTACGCCCGCTTGAACTATACGAATATTTATTAAATATATTTATGAAATTATTTTCAGTTTTCAATAGAGAGATGCGTCAAGCAAGCTCATTTTGGGTGACGTTTTCTAACAACAAACTTTGCAAATCGTTGCTTAGCAACGGTCGTGTAGCGACGGTTGTTATTAACATGGCCGAATAAATTGCATGTTAAATTAATAAGTGTTTTAATATATTGGTATATATCGCAAATATTACAAATATGAGAAAAAAAAGTATCCTATGTTCATCCCGAGCCCCTCAAGTATCTCTATTTGAGTATTTTATCACAATTAATTTAGCGGTTTGGCCCTGATTGCGTAAAAGACAGACAGACAGAGTTACTTTCGAATTTATAATATAGGTATGGATTCAAGTACGCATCGAATATAATCATGTGCGCTTCGACCCTGCATTACTTTGGCAACTAGAAAACATTTATATTAATGAAATTAAAATTATTATTATTTGCTAAATAGCTAGTGAAGCTTAGAAGCTACAAATGGGAAGGAGCTAGAATATTTCATCGGAAATTCTTAACACTAGCTTTTTAGCCAGAAATTACTATGATATAAAAATAACAATTGCAATAACTAATATTTAGAAACTGAGAGTATTAATAACATTTGCAAGGTAAACTGACCTAAAATGTATATCTTTGTGAGGGAAATTATCCAAGACTGTGGACGGTCCGACGGAATTCCGGCGTCGGTCGTTGGACGTGAGTCATGATTGCGCCTTTTCTTATATCGGAAGATGAATAGACCAGTAGAAGTCAATCGCCGAGTTCGTGACTTCGATTAGGTTGCCCTCAAACTTGGATGGAACTTCTCTCATCCGCTTCCTTTTAAAAACATATAATCTCTGTTTTAAGTGTGGAACTTTTGAAAACTACTTGATATCTAAGCGATGCGCGACTGAAACACTGAAGTATTAATTGTTTTTGATGGTTTATTAACTATTTTTTTGAGGCCAGGCCAGGCCGGGTGCAGGAGCATAAGCGTGTGACTGTAAGCTAGACTTGTGGGTTCAATTGTCACTCGGGAAATGTTATTTTATTTTTTTTCCTCTAGTGTAGAGTTCCGCCACTCTTCTTTTCGCTTCTCGAATTCGGTGGAGTCTTACCACTAGGCTGGAAGCGAAGTATCTTAACACTAACCCCTTGATACATGCGGGTTACAACGTGAAGCTGAAAAACAATTAGTCAACGTCAACGTCAACGTCAATCACAAAAAAAAATAGATAAAAATGTATTGATATGAAACAAAAAAATCCAATTTAGTAACATTTCATACAAACACTCTTGCATATAAAACAAAAGCAGCAGAAAGTAATAATTTACTATTTGGACATAGTACAGTACGTACAGCAGATCTCAACAATGGGCCAAATGGTCAAGCAGAAAATAGAAAGTTTTAGCGGCTTTTCTCGTTCAACTATTGAGGCTTCCAATAAAAAGTACGCGTTTAATTGAGAAATTATTAAGTGAAGCGAGAAAATTATTTCCTTTTAAGTGTTTTTTTTGCATTTTGCACGAGAGTTGCTCTTAATTAAAGGTTATTTGTAATTAATTTAAGTGTTTTGAATAAATTTATAATATGAAATGAATGTCTTTAAATAATAAATTTTCTGCAGAGTAGATAGTCTAGGTTCAATTCTTGATAGAAGAACTTTCTAGATATTGTTTGTTGAGTGGCGGATCTCAACGCTTTATCTTGTTAGCAGAGCAAGTACATATTACATATAACATAATATCATTACTAAAAGTATAATTTACTTGTCTATTATTATATACGAGTATATATAAATAAAATTGAAGACAAAACAGATAGATATATGCAATTTCAAAACAACCGTGTTATTTACACGATACTAAAACACATAGTTTGTAAATTTTTGTTTGTCTGTTTGTCCGGCCTAATCTCCGGAACGACTAAATCGATTTTTATGGGATTTCAATGAAATATAGAGAGGTTTGTGGAGCAACATTTAGCTATTTTTTATCTATACTAATATAATAAAGCGGAAGAGTTTGTTTGTTTGTTTGTTTGTTTGAACGCTAAGATCTCTGGATCTACTGGATCGATTTACTTTGTTTTTGTTTTGTATGAAAGCTGCATTCTTCAGAAGTGCTATAGGCTATATAACATTACATTACACATATATACTAATAAATTAAAATACTTTCTAATTTGACATGCAATTTATTCTGCCATGTTAATAACAACCGTCGTCGCTACGCGACCGCGTTCGTTACCGCGTCATTTTGATATTCATCCTTATGAAAATAAATATAACAGTCACTTTTAGCATTTCATCTAGATTGAAATTATATTTCTATAGAAATTACTAGTGGGCCCGGACGCGGCTACGCCCGCGAAAATATATGCCTAAATAATTAAAATAAGTTAAAAAAGAATAATAAGTGGAGATTTATTATTAGAAAAAATATCTGAGTAACCGAAATGAACAAACACAAGAAGTAAAAGTAACTAAAGGAAATTCTTAATATTAGAAAACATACCTAAAATTTGGCGTGCGCGCGTACTAAACATTTTGCTATATTAAATAATTATTAATTTTTGCGAACAATATTAAATAAAATCTCAAATGATTAAAATTACGATATTTTAAGTGTATAACATCGGTATAGATAACCGAACTGAGATAAATGAATTATAAGCAGCAAATAATTAAATACAAAATAGTAGTAATTCGAAAATATATAAAAAATTACAAAACCATCAAAGTCATCTGCCCGTTCGCGTAGGTCATACTATGCCGCCCGTAGGCTAGGTCATTTGGAATCAGTCACATCTTCTTAATTATTTATGAGAATGTTATACAGTAAATTATAATTTCCATCTAGATGAAATGCTAAAAGTGACTATTATATTTATTTTCATAAGGATGAATATCAAATTATAGAAATCATCAAATTTTTGTTAATGTATACAAATCTATATCAGCGCGCGCCATGTATGCAATAAGCAAACTCACTTTGGGTGACGTGTTCTTAAAACAATAAACTTTGCAAGCCGTTGCTTAGCAACGCGTAGCGACGATTGTTATTAACATGGCGGAATAAATTTCTTGTCAAATTAATTATTTTAATATATTGGTGTATATCGAAAATATTGCAAATATGAGAAAAAAAAATATCCTATGTTCATCCCGGGACCCTCAAGTATCTCTATATGAGTATTCTATCACAATTAAATTAGCGGTTTGGCCCTGATTGCGTAAAAGACAGACAGACAGACAGACAGACAGACAGACAGAGTTACTTTCGAATTTATAATATAGGTATGGATTATATTTCAAGCAGGCGTAGCCGCGTCCGGGTCCGCTAGTACCATATATAAATATAAATTTAGCTCTAGCGGTCGAGCAACTCGAGGGCCGCTAGGTTACAATATAATTATTCAAGTCCTTCCAACATACAAATTTTCAAACTGAAATCTAATATAGTGAATACTTTTAAAACATTCCTTAAAATGAAACAAAAATACAATGAAACAATTAAGCCACGAACGGTTTTTGTTAAATTACGAGTAATGTAACTTTTGTATAAAATTCATTGAGACAAAATAAACGAATTTTGGATTTCTACTTGTCCAATTAAGTATTTTATGATACTCGTAAATTATATTAATATCAGCTTCACGCTGTATCCCGCACACAGCAGGGTAAGCAGAGGAACCTAGTGTTAAGACACTCCGTTCCCCACTTTCTGCCGAATTCTGGAGGCATTGCGTGTTGAGTGGCAGAATTCAACGCCGCGCTTAGCCTCGACACCAGAGCGAAGAAATGGAAATATAAACGTAAATAAATATTTCACGCCCTCGAGTGGGGATCGAACGCACAACCGTCAATCACATCTTTGTGCCGCTGCTCCACGAGTGCCTTAATCTATATATATATAATAAAACTGTAAAGGGGGTAAAATCTGTACATTGAATATAAACTAAAAAAAACACTTCAGGGGGACTCAATACAACTAATAGAAGGTAAAAATATGATTTTTGGAATTCTTGTCTGTCTGTCTGTTGTGGCTCTTTAACTCAAAAACTACTGGACAGATTTAAATGAAACTTCTTTTGTTGCATAGCTATTAGTCTTCGGCAACATATAGGCTATAATTTATTTTGATAGTCCGAATACCTGATGTGAGACCCTAGCAGTCCGCCTAATCTATAAGAGATATCAATACAACGAATTAGGAAAAGTTATTCAGCGCGATGAGCATTTTTAGTTGACATAAAAAAAAATTGGATCCAATGTGGAACCCCAGTCACCCAGCTAAACTTTATTACATATAATTCGCCAGTCGTCTTAAAATAAATTATTCTACGTAATAAACATTTGTTTTGACGTTTACGTAATACCATAATTATTATTTAAAATGGTTCAACACCAAATGATATAAATGTAAGTAAATATATTCAAATAAAAAATTTTAAAAAAATCCATAAATCGGTAACATATATGTATATCACAGAAAAAAAAAGTTACATTCTTATAATTTTTAGGCCCGTTGTGGTGCAGTGGCACAAGCACGCGACTATATACACGACAGGTTCTGAGTTCGATTCCTACTTGAAGAAATGAAATATTTCATATTTTCATTACCTCACTCTGGAACGAGGCAAAAGTAATTTTATAATATCAATAAAATATACGAAATATCTTCTTTTTTATAAAAAATAATCGCTCAATGTGTTGCTAAGCGCAAATCTCGAGAGCAGCTGAACCGATTTTGCTAATTCTTTTTTTATAATATTCCTTGAAGTACGAGGATGGTTCTAACGGACAGAAAAAAATAAAAAATTACCAGAAAAGGTCCTAAAACAATACTTTTCTATATTCCCATACAAAAGATTCGTATTAATATCTACTTAAAAGTCAATTTGGACTTTAATACCCTACTATAAAGTTTAAATGTTAGTAGCTGGATTCCTGGAAGACAAAATTGATTGACGTTAGTATCGTATAAATATTATAGCCCAAGATCCCAGAGCCGCCAGACCAACGTCATTTTAGCAAAGCTGAAATTTTGAGGACTAATAGTCTTACATATAGTTAAGACAGTATGCTTACTCACTAACATGAAGATGGGATCCTTACAGAGGTAGAGAAAAATAACGGTATATCGCTTTTTGGGAAAATGATAAAGCCATCGGATTGATCTGGTTGCTTAGGGTCTGCTGCTAGAGGGGTCTTGAAATAGTCCGTAAATAATATATTTTAAATTTTAGATTTACTTTAATGTAATTTGCCCCAATTTTAAAGAACTTTTATGACGTCTGGCAGAAGTAAAGGTCCACGTGGAAGAATGTGAAGTATACATTTTTTACTTTAAAACATATATAAAAACTCTCTTCCTTACTTAAGGGAGCGTTTTCATTTGACACTTCCAAGTAAAAGACTTGTACATTCATGTGTAACTCTAAGAAAGCTTGAGTGCCCTATATTTAATACCTCTTCATATGAAAAATCCTTCACAGTTCAAGCAGTGCGCTTATGGAACTCACTACCTAACTCTATACTGTCGGGCAATCCATCTCTAAATACTATTAAAATCAAATTAAAACAACATTTCTAAAACTCAATTAGAATCTTAAGTAGTCGTTTTGTCTTTTTTTTATTAATTTTCTTTTTCTTTTTCAACTCTTTTATGTCATTGTATATATTTATGTAGGTATAGTAATATTGATTAATATTATGTATATTTGTATGTAGTATTATTATTATTATTAACATTATATTAAAATACCGCATCCGAATCATTTCTTTTAACATCCCTTTACATTCAAGGGTTTCTGGTAGAGATCTCTGTTAGAGATAAGTTATCCATTGTACAAATTTTTTCTGTTATCATAAGTTTTCTGTATTTTCTTTCTTGTGTGGTACATAAATAAATTTAAAAAAAGAGACTTTCTACTTTAACGCAACTGGAAGTGTGCTTTAAGTTGGCACTATCTCTGATGGTTTATTAAGTTAGAGAGTCTTAAGTACATATTGGACTATCAATCCTCAAAATTTCAGCTTTGTTAAAATGATGTAGGTCTGGGGGCCCTGGGATCTCAGTCTATTAATGTCAATATTTGTCAATATTTCCATGGTAAGATGTCAATTGAAATGTAAACGTCTCATTGTGCATCTATATTACTAAATCTAAAAGCCACAAATTTTATAAAATTAATAAAGTGTTGTGTATTTGTGACTTACTAAATATGCCTTCTATAAGGCGGTGGACAAATTTAGGCAGAAGAATCTAATCGTACTGCCCAGAACGTGAAGATTGCAATGAACGTGAACACGATAGTTGACTGATATGATAATTGTGCAAATTTGAATCGAGCTGCTTTTTGTTACGATATATCAATTGATGCCAGCAGTGCCTACAGCTGTGTTGCTATTGGACCTATGAACTCAGCTTGCCAATATTGTAAGGTTATTGTAAAAACTCAGTTTGCCAATCAATTTGGTGGCGCAATGATTTTATTATAAGGAGGAGGATTGCCAGTGGTTCCACGTTCCATGCAAGCTGATGAACTGAATTCATGTTTAAAGTCCTCGAAATTGTGGAAACATGTCAAGGTATTACATTTAAGCAAGAATATGCGTGTCATGTTGCAAAATGATCAATCTGGATACATATTCTCTAAACAACTCATTGATATTGGTAATGGCAAACTTCCTATATATGCGCTGACTGGCTGCATCACCTTTCCTGATTGTTTTTGTCAGTTAACGTAATCAAAAGATGAACTCATTCATAAAGTGCTTCCAAATGTTGCTGAAATGTTGCTGATTATTTATTCCATAATTGGTTGAGCGAAAGAGCTTTACTGGCTGCCAAACACACTGATGTAAATGAATTAAATATAAATTTTCAAGATGGCATTCCTGGCAAAATAAGGACACATATGTCAGTTGATACGGCAACTAATGAAGATGATGTCGTGAACTATCCACCGGAATTTTTAAATTCACTTGATTTGCCAGGATTGCCACCTCACAACCTTCAATTAAAGCTTGAATGTGTAGTTATAATGTTGCGAAATATTAACCAACTGAAACTTTGTAACGGCACACGATTAGCGATAAAAAATAATGAATAACGTAATAGAAACAATCATATTGAAAGGAAAGTATAAAGGAGAAGACTTTTTGATGATGCGGGGCATCCCAATGATTTCGACTGACATACCATTCGAGCTTAAAAGACTACAGTTTCCAGTACGGCTTGCTTTCGCAATGACTATAAACAAATCCCAGGGACAGTTATTAAGTGTTTGTGGTATTAATATAGAAAACTCATGTTTCTCGCATGTTCTGTTGTATGTTGCCTGTTCCCGTGCTGGAAAACCATCTGCTCTGTTTGTTTACGCGCCAGATAACCAAACAAAAAATAACGTGTACCATAAAGTACTACAATGAAAATGAGACTGAATTTAGAATAAGTAAAAATAAAATAAAATATAATAAGTAGGCATCATAATAAGATATCAGAAATTGTTATTTTTATTATCATTTTTAATGAATATTATAAGAATTAAAAATGATTTAAGTTTTTATTTTTTTATCTTACTAGCTGACCCGGTGTCGCGAATAGCAGAATACATATTTAAAAAAAAATCACCTGTTAGGCGATACGAAGTTCGCGGGTCTGCTAGTCTATATATATATAAAAGGACTTGTCCTCACTGACTGAGGTAAGACGCACGCACAGCCGTAACCGCTGATAGTAGAAACGTGAAATTTGGACATATGTTTACTTTCGTAATCTGGACATCCACTAAGAAGGGATTTTGAAAAGTTTTAACCCTAAAGGGGTGAGATAGGGGTTGAATGTTTGTATGGAAAAAAAATTAAATCGGCACCGATTTTTATAAAATTTGAAATTTAGATTTTTAAAAGTATTTAATTGAACACGTGTTTCATCGTTTTCTAGAATACTCCCCCTAAAGGTGCAAATAAGAGGTTGAAAGTTTGTATGGAAAAATCTTTAAAACGCCACCGATTATTATAAAATTTTAAATTTAGACTCTTAAAAATATTTGATTGAACACATGTTTCGTGGTATATTTTAATTCATTCCCTAGGGGTGCAAATAAGGGGTTGAAAGTTCGTATGGTAAAATGTTTAAATCGCCACCGATATTTATAAAATTTTAAACTTAGGCTCTTAAAAATATACCATTGAACACATGTTTCGTGGTTTATTTTAATTCATCCCCTAGGGGTGTAAATAAGGGGTTGAAAGTTTGTATGGAAAAATCTTTAAATCACCACCGATTTTTATAAAATTTGAAAATTAGACTCTTAAAAATATTTCATTGAACACATGTTTCATGGTTTATTAGAATTCACCCCTAAATACGCAAGCGAAGCTGCGCGCGTCCGCTAGTTAAATTATATGAATACTTTCTAAATACTCTATCAATCCGTTAAAGGGCGCCTGTTTTGTTTATCCTTATTTTTTAATTATTTCCAGTAAAGGCCATTTCGAAGCCAGTTCTGGCGCAGGGGAACGAGCGTGTGACTGTAACCGCAACAAGTTTGGATTGTGGATTTTAGGATTCGATCCCCACTCGAAGAAATGAAACATTTAATATTTTTATTTCTTCACTCTGGTTTTAAGGCATTTTAAGGCAAGGCGGTATTGGGTTCCACTACTCAACACGGAATGCCTCCAGAATTAGACGGAAAGTAGAGAGCGGAATGCCTTAACACTGGGTGCTCTTCCTTAGTTTGACTAGGCACTCTATGAAAAGTCATTTCATCGATTTTAGCTATAAAGCTAAAATCACATATGTTACTTGCGTAGTCAATATCACGATTTCTATGTACCAAATTTGATACTATAACCATCAGTATTAACGTTTTTTTAGGACAATCTCAAATGTATTGAAAATTGTCATAATTGAAATACTAATACTGGATTGAGCTGTGAAACTATGTCTGCGACGTACGGATTACTTGCAAATTATAACTAATTAAATATAAATAAAATAATTTTATTTACACACTTATTGCCTTAAAGAAGATTTATTAAAGAATTATAATATTGTCATACACCATAATTTATAGTTATAAGATTCTCAATAGATTTTTACTTCACATTTTTAACCTAAATATTAAAAACATGTTTATTTCATTTACTGATTGAATACACACAAAATAGAAAACTTCCTCACAGACTAATTATTATTTACATGCTATAAAAAGCTATTTGAAAAGTAAATAAATCGCTGAGTGGAAATTTTTTTTTATAATTCTTTATGACCACAAATTATAACATTTTCCGATTCAACTCCGTTTCACTATCCAATTTTATTATTGAGTTATGAATGTGGCCTGGAAGTGAATACACTCTCGATTCCTAGCCTTTCCATAATATCGAAATATTGAAATTTCATTCACACTGAATGGTGCTCGTGAAAGCCGATGTATATTTTATTTACATTCGAACTCTTTATGCCACATTTTTTAACTCAAACCCAACCGTAACTAAAATAAAACTCGACATCAACTGTAGACTCGACTAAATTTTGTAGAACGTTTCATTTTAACGTTTCTCCAATTACAATTAAATACAGCAAGCAAGGAAGTTTACTCCACAAACATTGTATTTTGTTTGCGAAAGGCTGAATTCGTCGCCACTGTAAACACTTGCTATCGGCCACACTGAAATGAGTCCAATGTATATTTGTCGAAGGATTAAGCAATATTTCATAGCACAGAGGCAGAGTTGGACGTTGTTCTGAAAAATGTTTAGCAATTCAGAGTTACCTTTTAATATTCAGTTAATCTTACTATAAGTACAGCCGTCGGTATGTATGAGACCAGACCAGGCGCTGACTGTGTACGCCATAGGTCGTGTGTTCGACACTCGCTCGAGGAAATGAAATACATATTTAATATTTAAATTGTTTCGCTTTGATGTCGAAGCAAAGCTCGGTTTTGAGTTTCACTCAAAAAGCAATGCCTCCAGAAGCTATTCTGCCAAAACTGCAACATGTGGACTCAAAAAAAGAGTCAGTTTGTACGTACTGCTGAAAAACTTTTTGACTCGAATTTGGCAAGCGTGAAGAGCAACTTAGCGGAATAACGACAAGAAATGCAATACGAACAAGCTTGAACATCTCAGTTTAGTGTATACGGTAGAATAAACAAGCTGACTGTAAAATTTTCGTTGCGTATTATTTAATTACTGGGATTCAAAGTAACATTAGTATAATAATGATGGTCGTGGTAGTTGTCGTTGTCGCACGTGCCTGACTTTAATTGCTTAAAGTAGAGAGCAATTAGCATAGACTGAATGTAGTAGAATACAACGAATACCGCGGGTTTTCTTTGCCTATTTATATTTATTTTAATGTTAACGCAGAAGTAGGCAAAGGGAACCTGGAAACCGAATGATAACGGTGTGTCTTAATCACTCTTTTATCTTTAAGACAATTCCGTTACCCATTTTCTGTTGAATTCTAGAGACAATTCTACACCCCATTATCAAAATAAGGACAAAGTACAAAATATTTCATTTCTTCGAGTAGGAATCGAACCCTCGACTTGTCGTATTTACAGTCACATGCTTGTGCCCCTAAGCAACGAGTGACCTCGTACAAAATTTTATTGGCAATTATACAAAGAAAGACGGACCAGTTAAGTTCGAGTAGGACTAGCCCTACGAAGGTTCTGTACCAATTTCAGGATTTACCTCCCATTTACGTACAATTGTACATAATTTTTGTTAAATTTAATTTTTCCCTTTTGAATAAAATGTACTATAAAAAAAAAATATTTTTTTCTAGGAAATACATATTAATTTTCACTTTTCATCTTTTTCCGAAAAGTGAAAATTCATATGTATAACTGTAGGTACTATTACTACTATTTTATAACTATGTATTTTATACTAATATTTTATAACTGTAGGTCCACGGGTGCCCTATAGGTTCAATTACCCTTTAGGCTAGAAACCTAAATTTTAATATTTTCTATTAATTTCAGCCTGATCTTGGTATATATACTATTCACAGACAACAAAGTGTACAATGTAAGTACAATGATACCATTCTTACATTTTGTAAGTACGGAACCCTAAAAAATCAAACCAATATCGAATCTGCGATATTGTACCATCCATACCTATATTATAAATTCGAAAGTAACTCTGTCTGTCTGTCTGTCTTTTACGCAATCAGGGCCAAACCGCTAATTTAATTGTGATAAAATACTGATATAGAGATACTTGAGGGTTCCGGGATGAACATAGGATACTTTTTTTTTTCCATACTTGTAATATTTTCGATATATAACCAACAAATTAAAATAATTAATTTCACATGCAATTTATTCCGCCATGTTAATAACAATCGTCGCTACGCGTTGCTAAGCAACGGCTTGCAAAGTTTGTTGTTTTAAGAACACGTCACCCAAAGTGAGTTTGCTTAATGCATACATGGCGCGCGCTGATATAGATTTGTATACATTAACAAAAATTAAATGATTTCTATAATTTGATATTCATCCTTATGAAAATAAATATAATAGTCACTTTTAGCATTTCGTCTAGATGGAAATTGTAGTTTACTGTATAACATTCTAATAAATAATTAAGATGTCACTGATTCCAAATGACCTAGCCTACGAGTGGTATAGTATGACCGACGCGAACGGGCAGATGACTTTGATGATTTTGTAAAGTTTTATATATTTTCGAATTACTATTATTTTTTATGTAACTATTTGCTGCTTATAATTAATTTATCTCCGTTCGGTTATCTATACCGATGTTATACACTTAAAATATCGTAATTTTAATCATTTGGGATTTTATTTAATATTGTTCGCAAAAATTAATAATTATTTAATATAGAAAAAATTTTAGTACGCGCGCACGGCAAACTTTAGGTACTTTTTCTAATATTAAGTTAATTCCTTTAGTTACTTTTACTTCCTTTGTTTGTTCATTTCGGTTACTTAGATATTTTTTCTAATAATAAATCTCCACTTATTATTATTTTTTAACTTATTTTAATTATTTAGGCTTATATTTTCGCGGGCGTAGCCGCGTCCGGGCGTAGTAAGCTAATATATCACCAAACAAAGAACATCAATTTTGACCGATAATAATGTAAACTAACATGACATTTGTGAACACCATTAGTCTCGCCGATGGCCCAAATCTAACGATAATGCTTCTATTACGCAGATGTCAACCCTTTTCTAGCGGACGATGTCTTCACGCCAATCTTTTCGCGGATATTACTTTCAAATTATGACTACATACATACAGAGCATAATTAGACTGTGATGAATGACGGTTTTATCTTTTCGTTTCCTCTTGATGTGTCCATTTACAGTAGTTTTCAAACTTAAAATTAATAAAAACGTAGGCAGAGGTAACCTAGTGTCATGCCGTTCCTCATTTTCCACCAAATTTTGGCTCGACACCAGAGCGAAGATATCAGAAGAGGATCCACAAACCTTGCGTTACATTCACACTATTTGTTCCTGCGTCAAACTTGGCCTCTAAAAATAAGTAATTAAAATCTTTGTAAATCCTGGCTTTTTGGAAAAACTAAATTTGAAGTCATTTATTTTTGAAAACATTAAGTTACATAAGTAGTTTATGGATTCTATTTTCATACATTAATTTACCTACATCGCTGTAGTTACGATGCAGTATTAAATTTCACCTCTGCCAACTTGCATCAAGTTACGTAGACGTTGTCTCTGCGTTCTTTAAGAGAAAATGAGGTTAGTACGTGATTAAAACAATATAGAATTAATAACTTATCTGAATTCTTATCTTTCGTAATAGGCGGAAGGTGTGGATTCCCTCTGCCTATCCTGCTGTGTGCGGGATACAGCGTGAAGCTGATTTAATATTTTTTTTTTTCTTCCGTTTTGTGAGCGATTTCTATGTAAAATTCAGTATTGATTTACTTTTGTTCTTCTACTCCTATTATGTTAATAATACATATATAATAAAAGTATTTTTAGTAAATATTAAATCCACATATTGTATTCAAAGAGGCAAAATCATATAACGACAAAGGAAACATCAACATCACATCAGCTTTCAAATATTTCTGACGTTATTGAACAAGTTGCAACTCGACACAGTTAATTGCTTCACATGCTACATTTTTGTATCGCAATGAATAAACCTTTGACTTTTTACATTGGAGTGTAAAATTTCAAATCTACAGCATTTATAATGGCGTAGCGTCGGCTTAATTGGTGCGGAAACCTTTCAGCTATAACGATAAACTAGGAAATTAAAATTCCGCAATTTATGTAAATAAAGTTATTTTTTATTTATAAAATTACATTAAACTCGACGTGAAATGAATGGAGAATTTACATCAAATTAATTAATTTGTGAGGGTTACAAAACTGGCGTAGATTTGTGTTTTTTTTTTTAATAATTTTTATAAATGTTTAGTTAAAACAATAGTTGACGTTAATGGCAGTTATAATTTCTAAATGTTCATATACCATAAATAATCAATTTCGTATAGCGTAGTTTCGTATAGGGATTTAGTGTAAATAGTGTCTAAAACTTAGTTAGTAGATCTCTTAACCTACACCGCTAAATGAGAAAAAAGCATGAAGATAAAACAATAAAAGATTATCAAAATTAGACTCTTATTTTGCTTATTATTTAAATTGAATAATTAATCATCATTTAATTGTTTTATTAAACAGAATAAATACATAATTATTGTGAAAAATAATATTACTGACCTTGACCCAAATATAATGCATAAAAATATTATAAAAACAAAACATTTATAGAAAATAGCTTACGGGCAGTATAGCGACATTTTAACCTGTTTCTTTCTTTACAGGTCTGCTGCGCCTACAGCATCTCTACCAAAGCCTGCAACCAGGGAAGGCATCGTTTCGCATTACAAATGTGAAACGGGTGGCCAATGCGACAGAAGTGGTCACATTTCTCGTCTCCCTGGAAAAGATCGACCGCTGGAGCAACAAATACGTCATCCTCGACTGTGGAACCCAACTTGCAAAAGATGCACTAATTTTGCACGTACGCGACGTGCATCTTGGCCGACGAAACTATCATTACTTTCTAAGTGGTCTGGTGAGTGCCCAACCAGTCATCGTTAAGCCACTGCGGTATCTCCAAGCTATTCCGCTTCCAGGTATTATGCCGAAAATTGGGGTTGTTAGTACTCTGGAACGGTTGTAATTTTTACAAATGGATTTCTGCTATGGAAGTACGGCAATAAAATGGATAAAGTGCACCGAGAATGCAATTACGTGCTAGTATTTGGATAATATTTTCTGTTTTACAAATATTAGTGTATTGGACTGTTATAGCCGATTTATCGTTAGCTTATTATGCTATTGCCAGAATTTGTGTTTGTTTCATTTCGTCGTTTGGAATGGATAATAATAGAAGAAATTAAGATAAACATGTTATTAGTATTACATAATTATTACGATTAATTTATTTATCAGAATGTACTTTTTTTGTGTATTAACTTATGCTATGGGGGAACGGAGTATATTAACACTTAGGTTCGGTGCCACGTACCCTGATGTGCGTGGAATATAGCTTGCACATACAATATCTCATAAATATTTAACACATACCTATAAGCATATAAAAGTAAGTTGATGATAAAGTCATCTAAATAATTGGCTATTCGTCTATACTAATCAATGGGCTCGAAATGAAGAACCGTTATGTATTATCAGAGCACAATAGACGTTGCTAATTTTTAATCTGCATATATGTAGATACGTTGCATTGAATAAGCTTTCTAATTAGCTTTAGACAAAAACGTAAAAAAAAATATAACCAAATAAAAAATATACGCTCGAACTGTTAACGTGACCCATTTTCATTTTGTCTGGTTAGTAAAAAGACAGTCAGTTCGGGGTTCGTTCAAACAAAATGTTCTATTTACATGAATGGAAAAGTCTTCACTAATAAGCATAGTTCATTAAAAATTCACACGAACTGTAAATAGAAGTGTGTCACTAGGTACATATATACACGTATGTATGTATGTATGTAGCGTGGTCATTATATTACTCAGAAACATTTGCGCAAATGCGTAAAAGGGTCAACTATTCTCTGTAAGTTTAATTGGGGGTTCAAATTTACGCCTTGTTTCAGGTAATGGATGATCGTTGGGAAAAAGACGTAACTGAGTTTGGTGCTATAAACATCACAGGTTTTCGTGTTCTCGATGTTTCTAGAAAGATGGTTCAAAATTTCATTGAGCTCTGGCGCAGTGATTCCATTTCGGTAAGTTAACTATTAACTTATCTATTAATTATTTTAGAGGCATTTTAAAGGCAAACTCAAGGGAATGAATTATAATTTATAAATATATTCATTTCTTCGTTCTGGCACATGTGAAATGCCTCAAAAAATACGGAAAGTAAATGGAAAGTGAGAAACGGAGTGTCTTAACACTAAATTTCATCTGCCTACCCTACTGTGTGCGGGATACAACGTTAATCTGATCTATTAACTTCAAATAGTTAACTAAGTAACTTAGTCATAGCACCTAAAACCATATGATGAAATTATTTTGTAAGACTATAAATTCGTATTCAAATTCAATACACAAATTGCACTTAGAAAACACGACCATAACGTTAACAAAACTACAAAAACAAACACAAAAAATACATTGATAAGCTAGAACAGCATCAGCATACAAAACATATCATATTAGGCAACCCGACTAACAATCCTTGGAGAAACGTTATTAGATTTCACCAAACGATAGTAAAATCAATACAAGATACTCCCAAGAGAACAATCAAGGATCCCTGCAAACGTGGTTCATTCACATTCATCTCGACAGCCAGGGTCACTAAAAACAAGGGTGTAGGTTAGTATTACATATTTACGTGATTGTAATAACCAAGTTGGGCACGATCCCAAATCATTATGAAATTCTAATTAGCAGGCGATCTTTGTGAACTGGCTTTTCTTAGTAATAGTAGAAACAGCTTGGTTCTTTTCTTATTTAGCCAGTTGTGTCCAAATTTTAGTAGATTAATCTTTTTTTAGCATCAATCTATTTTATGCACAAAGTCGTCCAAGGAAATATTTGAACCTAGTGCTAAGACATTTCGTTCCCATTAAGACACTTCCATTCCCCACTTTCCGTTGAATTCAGAGGTAATGTTTGTTGGCACAAGCGTGCGACTGTCAACACGACCTTCAGTATTTAATATTTTCGCTCTGGTAACGAGGCAAAGCGCGACGTTGAATTTCACCACTCAACACGCAAAACCTCCAAGATTCGGCAAAAAGTGGGGAATGGAAGTGTTTTAACGAGGACGGAATGTATTAACACTAGGTTCCCAGGCTCCTTTTAAAAAAAGACAATAACATTTCTACAGGCAATAACAAATAACATTTCCATGTAACATATGCATTAAAATAAATAACGCAACTGCGCCAAAATAACATCTATCACAATAACGAAATTTAATTAAAATTTGATATATTCCTATTACATCACTTTATATCCTTCGATTACTGTTAAATATATTGTTTTCCTTAGGCCCAGGCTGCGCTTATGTACGACACAGTCCAAGTGCTGGTCGACGCTGTTCTCCGGATGCTTCGCAAACGCCCTGACTTCATACGCACCACTAATCGTCGCGTCGAAAACGGCTCCTACATGGACTGCCACACCAAAGACCAAGTTGTCTTCTTTGAATTTGGAGAGAGGATATCTCGTATCATCAAACGGGTAAGTTAATAGAAAAAAAATAATACTTGCTTAAAATTCCCAGTAACTTGCCCTAATATATTGAATTGCCTAAAATATTATTAATAGACGTAGCGGATACCTCGCTGAATAGCCGTAAAAACTTTTACTGATAAAATTCAACTGTTTCAAACATAACAAATTGAGATTCTCATACGAATAATTTTCCAATAACTTCACATGCCAGCGAGATTCACTCCTGATGTATTTATTTTAGATGGCGAAATTATTCCATTCAATTATATTACAGCATATTCTTTCCTCTAGAGATATTTAAAATTCCCCATTGCTTATGCGAATGAATGACGCCAATTCGTACATTCAGTGACTGCGAGCGAATGGTTCATTACTTTTGTCAATCGTTGTATTCGAATATAAAAATACTTGTGTAATTTAAATGCTATATGTTGTCATCTTAGCCCGTTGCTCCTCATGTGCAACTTTTGAACTCAACGAGAGGTAGACGGGAGATATATGTAAATGCTCGTACATAAATGTGACCTAAATATTTATAGAAATCTGTTACTTGAAGTGAAAAAAAATGATGTTTACAATTTTCTGTATTTTTAATTGCTTTTAATATTTATAATGTTTTTTTCACTGAAAAAGATAAACTCAATTAACATTACGTAATTATAACATATTCACATAACGTCACAAGCAATATAAAATATTAAAGTTTTTAATAATGCAGTTTAAAATCATATTTAATGAAATTCGTCATCATACAAAAAATTCACATCTAATATAAAACTAGATAACGCTGGCAAGACACGAAGGTATGCCCTCTCATGACAAGTGTCTCCACCTTTGTGGGATTTAAGAACATCTAAATTCTGTCAACTCAAATATAATGTTGTTTAGTCACTAAAAATATAAAACTTAAAAAATGAATTTATTATATGTTTGTCTTAACACTGTTCCTCCTGTCTACACTATTATATTCGGAAAACAGTGTAATTCTAAAGAATACTCAAATTCTATTTAAAATAATCTCTTAAAGATCTGTATTAACACACTGAGGCAATGCTGTGACTAAGATAAAATTTATAATACATTTATAGAAACATATATCAAATTATTATCAGTATGATAACAGATCAGCAAAAACCTTTTAAATAAATATATTTTCCAAACATTCTAAAAATCTGTTAACATATAAAATACCAATAACCAATATCTCAATATATTTGAAGAGTTGAAAACGAACCAGTTGCCGTAAAACATACCATTACACAATATAAAGCTTAACAAAGGGAAGAAATGATTCGAAATCGAATGCCTTGCAGTTGTTCGTATTAAAAACGTGAATGGATTCCTCTTGCTAAAACTAAGCTAACGAGTGGCGAGGATATTGCGGATCTCTATGAGTTTCCTATTTCTTTGTTCAGTAAACGTTAGGAATGGGGACATCTTAAATTTCGCCGCTTTATACTCGTATCACAGAACAATCGTGTTCTATACTCTTGGACTTGAAAAGGGATTACGTTGCCTTGAATTTTTAAAACATTTTATTGTGCGAGTGCCTTTATTCTTATTGGACACGAGAAATGTACGCCGTAAACAGACAATAGGTTAGACATTTTTGTTTTAACAAATACTTTTTATTCGAAATACCCACATATATTAGGTACATAAATAAAAAAGTATGGTCGCTTCTACGCTAAATTTACCGTTTCATTTAGCGCTATATTTCGAATTATATTTCTCCTCTTTTACAGATATCATGAATGTTTAATTTAAATTATAATATTTTGTCCTTTTAAAAATATATTTTATTATAGGATTTTTGTTCAATGTGTACAAAACTCGAGCACTGGACAACAAAGACTTTTTATAACAGAGGTAACGAAAAGTATTACGGACGTTCCTCACATTTTTCATACATTAGATAGACCCGAAAATTTAATTTGGCGAGCAATTTTTCCGAATCGATTTTGAGTCTACGAGCCTTTAGAAACACGGCGTAAAGCTGTCTATTCACTATATAGCGATAGACCTCATTCAATTCTTTACATCCTTATCATTTATATTGTAAAATAGCAGTTGTATATATTTATAATTTAAAATATGGTCAAAAGTACAGTATTTGTAGGTAATGTTTATCTTAATCTTATTGGAAAACTTAAATAAAGTATAATAGTTTAATGAGATTAACATGTGATAAAATAAACTTATCTAAAAATAAATTAAATAATACGTCTAACTAAAATATATTAAAATATCTCTATCATTAATTTATCATTCACAAAGCTGGTAATTTGATCGACATTGTCTGCGAGCCCATAAATCCAGTAGGTGGATAGCCTAAGGCTGGAATCAAATTAAGTGGAATTATACAAGCGTACACAGGTGTTGAAAATGGGTCCGATTTTTTATATTGAATTTGTAGAGGTTTTACCCATGTACGAAATGGTTAATTATTATTGATTAATTACGATTAGGTAAATTAGAGTAATTTTTTAACCATATTATGGTAAATTCACTAGTTCCATCTTTATTAAATAAAAAGTAAAACTTAAAATAAGTCCGCCTGTACTCCTGTATTATTATTTCTATAGAATTTAATTCATATTATATATGTATATTTGTTAACACAATCGTCAAATTGCTCCTGTGTGTATTGAAATTACCAAAAGCAGGTAGATATTTTATTATTTGCTGCAGACGGAGATAGAAGGTTTGACTGGCCCCATCCGATTCAACGAAGCTGGCCACCGACGAAACTTTACTCTGCAATTGATCGAAATGACTGATAAGAGGGAAATGGTTAAGGTTAGTTCAACTATCGCTTCTATCTATTAATAGGAAACTAAGTAAATAATATTCAATTATTTAACTTTTATTAATGATTACATAAATCAGATTTATATTTTTTTATTTATTTTAAATTAAGATGGAATCCAAAATATGTAGAGAAATAAAAAAAAATAATTAATAAGTAAAGAACGGAACAAATGTAACTGAAAATTTTTGAAATCATTTCTCACTCATACTAGAATTTGAATTAAATATATGCATTATTATATGCATGCAATATATGCATTTGTTTATATAAATAACCTGGAGCCGTTAAGTACGAGATTGTAATACGAATGTCATCTAAGAGCAGCGTTCCCACGTTGCACTTAGACGCTAACACCTTGCAGCATTTCTCTTCGTTATATGTTAGTTGTTTTAGTCACTGAAATATTGAAAAATATTTCATTAAAATACATGTAGGTATTACATTATGCTCATATTTTATTTTTCCTTTTATGATACCCAATTAATATTTTTTATTTACCCCTAAAATTAGACTCTCGTCATCCAAGTTTAAGGAACTATTGATAAATATAATATATGTTTTAACCAGATCGGGACCTGGTATGACAATCGGGGACTCATCCCAGTCGCCTCTAAGCTCCCGGGACTCAAGGAATTGGGCCACTACGACCGTAACAAGACCTACGTCGTCACCACCATTACTGAGGAGCCCTATGTCATGCATGCTAAGGAATTTGTCGACCCAAACGCTAAATACCGCGGCTTCTGTATTGATCTGACTTACCTTCTGATGGAGAAATTGGAAGTAAAATGTATGGTATTATTAAGTTCACATTATCATATGAAATTCAAATATTTTGCAGGCTTCACTTATTTTACTTATTACTAATATTGTTGTCTAAGTAATATAAAGATGTTGTCTTCAAAATGGGGGGGGGGATATGGGGCATCCTAAAGAATCTATTACTCTGTATCCCCAATACATTTCCTTGTCAATTGTATTAAATAGAAATCTGTTTCAGATGAAATACGACTTGTCAAAGATGATAAATATGGCGCTGAGAACCCAACTCTAGTCGGCGGATGGGACGGAGTGGTTGGAGAGCTAATACGCAAGGTGAGAATTTACTTCGCTTTTAAAACTTATGTGAAGTTGTTTTCCATTAATGTAGATATATTTTTATTGTTAAATTGAGGAAAAATAAGAGAATATCCATTTTGTTAGAGTATAAAGTTATATATTGTGAAAAATAATTGTAAAATGTGTATAAAATGTAAATGCTATTTTTTTTTTTTAAATATATGAAATATTTTTTTTATATTAACTAAAAGCGTCACTACAACTATTATAAAAATAAATAAAACTAAAATAAATTTCTCCCTCTTTAAAGTTACACAATGCGGTATTGCAAAATGTAAGATTTTATAAATTTAATTAGAACATAGCGTAGGAGCTTGTAAGACGTATAATTCCTTAGAGTGATGAAAAGTGAATCCTCAAAAATGAAATACTTACTTCATTTATTTAAGACTGAGCTGTCTAAAATTTATAAAAAAAACATATTTTTACATTTAAAAAAATATTTAACAAGACACATATTTAGACCAGTCGTGAAGCAGGGGCACAATGTGTGTCTACGAGACAGGTTGTGAGTTCGGTTTCCACTCGAGGAAATTAAATATTTAATATTTTCAATTCTGCGCTCTAGTTTCGAGGCAAAGTGTAGCATTGAAATTCGCCACGCACCACGCAATGATCGGCGGCAGATTCGGCAGATAATGGGAACGGAGTGTCTTAACACTAGGTTTTCTCCACCTATCCAACTGTGGAGGATACAGGACCTAAAAACAATACAAAAGAAGAATAGAGGAAGGTCTTAACTTAATTTGCTCACTCTCGCAATTTGTTAAATTCGATCAGAAGGTGGAGAATAGTGTTTTGATACAAACTAACTAAAATCAAGCTGAAAAAAATTCAAATCAAAACTGTATATGGATAAACAATAGAAAAATATTATGCAACAATAAATGAACGTCAACCGTAAAATAAATTGCATATCAATAAAAAAAGCACATCACAATTAAAAAGAATTCATAACTTCAATAAAATAATTCTCATTTTTCACTCAAACGTATAAAATAGCATTCAGTTTATAGGTTTTGTGCATCTATTGTCAATTGCTTATGGGTCATTTCCCATATTAATAACTCGTATAATTTATTGTAATATAAAATTTAATTTTATTATTCTTGTAAAAACTAGAAATATATATTTATTTACTTCATTCCTGAATAGCAGGACCGTTTATTCTTCGTTCTCGTGTGTTTTTGAGGGCTTGTGTTTTAACACTAAGTTCTAGGTTCCCTCTGCCAATACAGCGTGTTCCCACCCGAATGTTTAAAAGTCGTTCAATTTTACTATTAAAAGTCAGAATTAAATCGATCGCGAGTTAACACCATCCATAAGCAATGACCTGCCATACATTTGCACTGCAGTGCTAGGGAGTAAGAACAGAACTAAAGAAAGTTTTTACGAAAATTCTATTTGCATTCACTTACTTAACTACTTCACAAAGGCTCCGAAATTCATAATCTTTCATATAATCAATGAATATAAGATTTTTATTTGAATAGTTTTGTAAGTTTCTTAGGGTTTTTTAGAAAAAAAGGCAAAGTTCTTAAAATATTTTATGGTTTATTAATTTATTTGTTTACTTATGTCTATATTTAGCCAGTTGAAAGCAAACAATACAGATTCGCAACAATTACTATTTGAAAATATTACTTACAAAGATATACAAAGCAGATAAAATAGAAAAAAATTACAAATAAATAACTTAAAAAAATATATAAACGAAAATATATAAATGAAATGTTAAAAGTATAAGATAATGAATGTGTGATTAAAGATAGAAATTTTTTTTTATAACTTCACGCTGTATTTCGCACACAGCAGAGTAGGCAGGGGGAACCTAGTTTAACACTCCGTTCCCCACCTTCTGCCGAATTCTGAAGGTATTACGTGTTGAGTGGCAGAACTCAACGCCGCGCTTGCCGAGGCAAGGGCGGCGTTGAGTTCTGCCACTTGAGTTCTGTCGAGACAACAGAGCGAAGAAATAGAAATATAAATTTAAATAAATATTTCATTTCCTCGAGTGAGGAACATAAAAATCAATATAATAATTTGCTATAAAAAATATTCTTGGAATCGCTTCAAAGTATCAAGACAGCGAAGTGTCTCAAATAAATTATCCAATAACATCCTTTTACGAGGAATTGGCTCAAGTTGCGCATCACATTTAGTTTGCAAAGTATGAGAGTTATATACGAGTCAAGCTACTGGGTGCACTTAGATAACAAGTTATTTATACGATTCTACATATATTAAGGAAATAGTGATATATATGTCGTGGCGGAGGGTACAGTGTCTGACTCGAAGCGCGACGGTCGCGGATTCGATTACCGCTGGAATGAATTCCTTTGGTAACAAGATAAAGCGCAGCATCCGCCCGAGTCCACCCTTCAAAATGCAATGTCGGTAAATAAGCGGGCAATGCCAAAAGAGAGTGTCATAACACTACGTTCTATCTGCCTACCCTGCTATATGCGGTACATAGTGTAGTTAAAAAAAAATAAAAAATATTTCTATAAAAAAAGTAAAGTATTCCGTCCAATAGGAATCGAACCTATACTACGCAGATAAGATAACGCATGTGGTGTAACCTTTTTATCTCCCTTTTAGTAATATCACCTGAGTTGCATGAATTTCAAAAGCCTTATCCAAAATCCATCTCTATGCATATTCCTAACTTCTATATATATAAAATCGAAAGGTTACTCACTCATCACTAAATCTCAGAAACTACATGTTCTAGGAATCTGAAATTTTGCATAGGAGTTATTTATAGGACGTAGGTGCTCGCTAAGACGGCAATTTGCAATATTCGACTTCTAAGGGGTTGTTTTTGGGGTTGAAAGTTTGTATGAAACTTCGTTACTACAAATGCTAGGAGTCTCAAATTTTGCATGGACGTCATGACTCATGACGACGACTCATGGAGACAGAAATTAATAATAACGTAGTTCACGCAGGCAAAGCCGCAGGCGGGCCGCTCGTATTATATATAGACAGATCTATACTAATATTATAAAGTGGAAGAGATTTTTTCGTTAAACGCGCTAATCTCAAGAACTATTGGTTCGTACAAAGTTGTTATTAAGATTAAGATTGTTATTGGATAGTCCATGTATCTAGGAAAAATATTTTTAAATCGAATAATCTATGTCTGGGCTATAGGCAATTTTACATCACGTTATAACTAGTATATAAAAGGAATAGAGTAACAATAAAAATGTGACAAAACGAGAGAGCTCGAGAGCTTCCACGCTAAGTAAAACGCCTGAAGCTACGCTAAAAGTTAGTAAATAAAAAAAAATAAAAACAATAAATAATCAAAATTCACAAAATAACAGGAATAAATTTATTTAACTGTTTATCTAAATAAAAATAATTTTCGTATAATATTCGTAACTAACTTTCTTATAGTAAGAATATACTTTATATCCTAAATAAAAGTATTTAATTTTCGAAATTAATTCCTACTCAATTCTCTTATTCTATATGAATTTGTCATGTACGCGAGTATATTAAATACTAATTAAGTACATTTCATACAATAATACCTCACCAAGAACTTAGACGAGTATTATATTCATACGTGACAACAAAGCCGAGATAAAGATAATCTCGAGAACGTTAAGTTTCAAACTTGGCTACCAATATCATAGGCTGCCTAATGTTTTACATTTAAAGTACATTATGGAAAACCTAGAAGTGTCAAAAACCGCAAAATCTACTAGAATTGTGTCACGGAATATTGCTACGAAAATTTCCATAAGAGCGTCTTCAAATTTGCTCTATTTTCTCTATCGATCAATAATATATAAGTAGATGTGTAGGACGTATGTACAGGCCGCAAGGGCCAAGCGTGTAACTGTAAACACGATCGGTTGCGGGTTCGATTCCCAATCAATCTAGAATTCAGCGTAAAATGTGAAACGGAGCAACTTAACTCTAGGTTCACAGGTACCCCTTGCTTGCTCTACTATGACATTCTTTTATTGTGTATTAAATATGAATATAAGGAAAATATTTGATGGCAATGTTATAATATGTATTACAACGACGTGCAAAGCTCTAAGCAAATTTTATTCGTTCTTCTATACATTCGTTTAATATTTACATTGAACTCAAAGTAAAGTTATCTTATTTTATTTATATAAAAATTCCAATATTTTTAATGTAATATTTGTACATTTTTTTATTAAACTAGTTAAATAAATATACATTTTCATTAGTACAATCCATCCAACCACTGTTCAACTAAGCGATCTGGGATTTTTTTTTACATAAACGTTCCCCCAACTGAGAATCGAAGCCACACTCATCCGTAATACTGTTTCTATATAAGTATTCCTATAGTCTACAATTATCAGCATCTTTTGACATCTTGATAGATAGAAGCTACAGATATATTTTAGCAATATTGTAATATGATTCTTTACCTAAAAATATCATTCGTGTATTTGTTATAGCAAATGAAATGTCAAATTTAAATGAAAGTCAAACGTTATTAATTTGTTTCAATAAAAAAATATTAAAAAAATTGTACTAAGTCTATATTTTGCAGAGGTAATTTTTTTTTCATATTACAATAAATTACGTATTAGTAAACCAGCCAACCAAGCCGGGCAAGAGCCAGGTAATACCAATAAATCAATCCAGCCACCTGAAAATCCAAGTCAGACTATCCACTACCTCTCATACTTTGGCCACATAGCTCGAAGACAGTCTGATCTCAACAAACTTATTGTTGGGCGAAAAGTAGATGGTAGAAGACCTGGAGGCCGGTCCTTGCCGGTAGTCCGACGCCGTCAAAGAAATTACTGGACTCTCCATGATTAGCGCAATAAGGCAAGCAGAGCACAGGGAGGCATGGAAGCATCTCGTTTGCTCTTCCAACAAGACCTACCAGAACGGTCACGACTTTCAGTAATGAAGAACACGACACAGAAGAAGAAGCAGAGGGTTAAGACACTCCGTTCCTCACTTGTCGAGGCATTGCCTGTTGAGTGGCGGAACTCAACGCCGCGCTTTTACTTCAATAGCGGAGCGAAGAAATAAAAATATTAATAAATATTAAATTCATGAAAATCGAACCTACAACCGTCATCGTCTTTTTTCAAAACTCTATTTATATTATTTATTAAGACTTATTTATTATTAACAACTAAAATATCTTTTTAGGAGGCAGACATGGCAATCGCACCGTTGACCGTTACGATTGAACGTGAAGAAGTGATTGATTTCAGCAAGCCATTCCTTTCCTTCGATGCTACAACCAAAAAGGAGATTTCAACTGATATTGCCACTATATTCACCTTCTTACGTCCTTTGTCCATGGAGCTGTGGGTAAGTTCGTATAATCAATAAATATATTATTCATTAAACTTAATTATATAGCTATATATCTTAGTAATTTAGGGTAAAATATAAATTTGATTTAAAAAATTATAGATTCTAATTATTAAAATTTTGTGTATTAGCTTCACATATTGTTATAATATTTTTTTTATTCATTTATATTTTTAACCGCTCTTGCCCCCGAATTCTAAAGAAGTATGGAGTTGAGAAGTGTTACTTTTGCTTACCAGAATGAGGAAATGAAAATATTAAATATTTTATTTCCTCGACAAGGAATCGAACCCGCAACCTGTCGCATGCCTTTGCGCTACGGACTCACAACGATATCACATAATCTCCACGATAAAATTTTATATTACTATTATTATAACAAAATACGTGAAAACTTAAATATTTTGCAGTTTTCGATTATCGGAAGTTTCGTCGGCGTCAGCTTCTGTCTGTTCCTTGTGTCGAGATTTTCACCGAACGAATGGCGCGTTATGTCTCTTACCGATAGTCACACCACTGATAACAATGAAATTGCTACAACCAAGGTAAATTTATTAAATCTTTTAAGAAATTTTTGTTTCACTAATTTAAAGTTAAAAAAAACTATAAATATATTGAACACAATACTAGTAATAAATAATTGAGGCCAGTCGTGGCGCAGGGGCCACAAAGTATGACTGTAAAATCGACTGGTTGTGGGTTCGATCCCCACTCGAAGAAAATAAATATTTACTTAAATTTATATTTTCATTTCTTCGCTGCCGCCAGATTTCGGTGGAAAGTGTACAACGGAGTGTCTTAACACTAGGTTCCCTCTGCCTACCCTGCTGTTTAGGGATACTGGTTTAATTTTTTTTACTAATAATAAATAATATCACTAGATTTCAGTGATTATATATTATTTAAGAAGTTGGAGAAATAAGCTGAAAGCAAAACTTCAGTGTTTATTTCCATGTCACTGAGCACGTCAATAATATTTTTCCGCAACATTGCACATTGTCTCTTTCTAATTTCCGATATATTCCTTTTTTATCTTCACGCTTTATCCCGCATATAGAAGGAGAGGCAGAGGCAACCTGGAAGCCTAGTGTTAAGACACTCCGATCTCTACGTTCCGTCGAATTCTCATCGGAACTCAAAATCGCGCTTTGCCTCGTTTATACATATTTCATTCCCCCGAGTGGGAATCGAACCCACAAGTGTCGCGTTTACAGTCGCATGTGCAGGGTAGATTTCCACTTATTTATAGATTTCCACTTATTAAAGTAGAAAATTGAAAACCAAAGCTGTTCTGCCTCCAGAACTCGGCAGAAAGTGGGGAACTGAGTGTCCTTAACACTAGGTTCCCTCTCTCTACAACAATCAATTGCACAGTGGGCACACTTAGGTGCATTGAGATATAATAGCTTTTATTATAATAATAATAAATATATTTTAAAATAAAAATGAATTTTCTAAAACAACGTTCTTCTTACAGACGACTATGGTAAACGAATTTAGCCTTTGGAATTCGTTGTGGTTTTCGTTGGGATCCTTTATGCAGCAAGGCAGCGATATTGCGCCGAGGTCAGTGAATGTTGTAACGTTAAAACGTATTACACAATATTATTTTTAAGTTTACTTTAAATTTATTTTATTATATTATCATGTTTTATTTTGTTAATAGCAAAAATAATTCATGTTTTAGAACAACATTGAAACTAATAAATAAATTAAATAAGATATTTAAAATTTAATAGTAATATAAATAAATTATAAGCAAAAAATCGTTTTTAGAAAAAGCTTTTATTTAAAAGCCCTAAAAAGGAGAAAATAAAATTTGTCTTTTAAATTTTAACTATCAACTCATAACCTCATTGTACACAATTTATATGATCATAAAAGCTTGTCGCGCAATTAACTTGTGTAATTAAACTAGTGCTAATTTAATTATGTAAAATCTGCTAAGTTTCAATTTTTAAAGTTTGAATTTAATTAAATATTGATTAACGCGACAAGCTTTTATGATCATATAAATTGTGTACAATGAGGTTATGAGTTGATAGTTAAAATTTAAAAGACAAATTTTATTTTCTCCTTTTTAGGGCTTTTAAATAAAAGCTTTTTCTAAAAACGTTTTTTTGCTTATAATTTATTTTTTACTTTTTAGTTACAACTGTCTAGGTTTCTCACACTAGAGACATGTACCACGATTCCGCTTCTATGGTTAGGAATGCTGTTGGCGACACTAGACCCTTTCCGATTATAGTGTGGGTTCACCAGGGCTCGACTCTTAGTCCGTTCTTATTCAATGTAGTGCAGCCTCCATGACTGATGATGTATGCCGACGACAGCACTCATTGACGAGAACCGATTGACGCTGGAGCGTAAGATGAACCTCTGGAAGGGTACGCTTGAGAACGGCGATCTTAAACTAAATGTGTCGAAGACCGAGTACATGGCCTGCGGGAGCCCGGACTCGAGCACGATCCTTATAGGTCCTGAGCCAGCCGTTAAGTCAGAAAAGTTCAGGTACCTTGGATCCGTTATGCACGAGTCTGGAGGCATCGATCACGATGTCCATGGCCGGATAAGTTGGCCAGCACTATCTCGGCACACTCAGGAGCTTCACGTCACGGAAATGAAGATGCTGAGGTGGATGTGCGGCGTAACGCGGTCTGACCGCATACGCAACACATTCGTTCGAGGTAGTCTTGGGGTCCGTGACGTAGCGGATAAGCTCCAAGAGCGCCGCCTGAGATGGTTTGGCCACGTTACGCGCCGGTCTAAGAACTATGTCGGATGCGAGTGCCTTGCTATATCAGTTTCTGGAGTGAGACCTCCTGGACGCCCAAGGAAGCGCTGGTTGGATGTCGTGATGCCGGATGTAAGAGCCAATTTTCTAACCACCGAGGACGCAAAAGACCGCGCAAAGTGGAGTAGGTTGAGTAGGAAGGCAGACCCTGGCAATAGCCGGGATTAATGCCAGGAGGAAGAAGGTTTCTCACACTAGATGTCATATTATTTTTCTAATTATTCTCGGCAAGCCCTTTCATTTGATACCCGTATTGCAGATGTGCATAAATAATAACTATTCCGCCATCTTAGATGTTCCGCCATATTGGATTTAGAAAAACAACACATTTTTCGAATTACTCTCAACGAGCCCTTTCAATAGATATCCATATTGTAGAAGTAGACTAAAATTAACTATTCGGCTATCTTGGATGGTCCGCCATATTGGATTTAGAATGACGTTAGATTATTTTTCGAGTTGCTTTCAATGAGCCCTTTCATTTGATATCTATATTACAGAATTGCAAAAATAATTACTATTCGTTTATCTTGGATGGTCCCCCATATTGGATTTAGAATGACGTTACATTATTTCCCAAGTTGCTCTCAAGAAGCCCTTTCATTTGATACCCGTAATGTACAAATGCATCAAAAATAACTATTCTTTTACTTTGGATGGTTCGCCATATTGGATTTAGAATGACGTTACACTATTTTTCCAGTTGCTCTTAAGAAGCCCTTTCATTTGATATCCGTAATGTACAAGTGCATCAAAAATAACTATGCTGTTACTTTGGATGGTTCGCCATATTGGATTTAGAATGACGTTACACTATTTTTCCAGTTACTCTTAACAAGCCCTTTCATTTGATATCCATATTATAGAAATTCATGAAATATAACTATTCCGCCATCCTGGATGGTCCGCCATATTGTATTTAGAATGAAGTCACAAACCTTATCGTGCATTGTCATCCAAACCAAACGTGTATACAATATTTCAGCTCAATTGTACGAACATAACTTTCATTATATGAAAGCACAAAAAACTTGAATCGTGTCAATTCTATTAGATTTCAAGTGATGTCACATTATTTTTCTAATTGTTCTCGGCAAGATCTTTCATTTGATATCCATATTGCAGAAGTGCATAAATAATAACTATTCCGCCATCTTAGATCTTCCGCCATATTGGATTTAGTATAACGTCACATTAGTTTTAGAGTTACGGTCAACGACCCATTTCAATTAATATCTATATTGTAGAAGTAGACCAAATAGATACTCGGCTATCTTCGATTTCCTCCTTATGGGATTTAGAGTGACATCACATTATTTTTCGAGTTGTTCTCAACGAGCCCTTTCATTTGATACCCATATTGTAGAAGTACATTAAAAATAACAATTCCGCCATCTTGCATGGTCCGCCATATTGCATTTAGAGTGACGTCACATATTTTTTCGTGCATTGTCATCCAAAGTAAACGTGTATACAAAATTTCAGCTCAATCGGTTGACGATATCTACTTCAAAATTGAGCTCTAAGATTTCACCCGAACCCACATACATACATTGCAAGTTAAATAAAAGCTTTTAATAATGATGTCACTCTGTCACTTTTTAGGATTGTTTGCTATCTTCCCATGAATTACCTATTAATTATCAAATAAAATAAAAATTATATTACAGAGAAATAAAAGGCATATTAATGGGAAAAAAAACATTTATTCGATAAACTATACAAAATCACAATGACCTATCATTACAAAAATATAAAAATAATTCTCACTCAAAAAAATCGAATAATTCAATACTTTTTGACACTTTTAAAAAAAGACATAAACACAAACAAATGAAATTCAAATAAAAACTTTATACATTACTTTTTTTTCGACGCCCGATTTTACAATGTTTCTTTGTATTTTAGGTCTAGAAGTAATTGCTAAGACTGTGTGTGTGTAACTGTGATGGTCTATTTTTATTTACGTTTATATATTATATTTCCATTTCTTCGCTCTGGTGTCGAGGCATAACGCGGCGTTGAGTCCTGCCACTCAACACGCAATGCCTGCAGAATTCGAAAGAAATTGGGGAACGGAGTTCTTATCTCAACACTAGGTTCCCTCTGCCTACCCTGCTGTGTACGGGATACAGTGTGAAGCTGAAGCTGTGATGGTCTAAAACACTTTCCTATACCATTTTTATCTTACCTTTGTCCCTCAAGGCTAAACTGTTTATTAGTTATTTATTCTTTTGTTTTCTTTTTCTATCTTTCTTTTTAGTTTTTCCGATAACTTTTTAGGGAGTTAGTAATTAATGAATTCGACGCCTGTGAAGCGCATATCAATTGTAGTATCGTAGAAGTGTATGACAATAAAGATGTGAATTAAAAAAATACGGAATATTAATATATATTTAAAAATTTTTGGTTTAAGCTAGGTTGGACTAATTAAGACCTATTTTTTTATCAGCTTCAAGCTGTATCCCGCACACATCAGGGTAGGTAGAGGGAAGCTAGTGTTAAGACACTCCGTTCTCCACTTACCACCGAATTCTGGAGGCATTGCCTCGACACCAGAGCGAAGAAATGAAAATATAAATTTAAATAAATATTCTCCTCGAGTGGGAATCGAACCCACAACTAGTTGATTTTACAGTCTCACTTTGTGCCTATGCGCCACGACTGGCCTATTTAGTTTTAATTATCATTTTATATTAATTTAATCACTTTCACTCTGGCAATATTAATATAAACAAGAAACATATTTATCTTATTCTTCTAATTATATAAATCTAATTTAATTTGATATATTAAATATATTTAAAATTTTAGATCAATCTCAGGAAGGATCGTAGGTACTTTCTGGTGTTTCTTTGCGTTCGTCGTCGTGTCTAGCTACACGGCTAACATGGCTTCCTACCTAACGATCACACGTATAAACGAACCACTTCAAACGTATACTAAAGTGACAACCTGCCCTGAAGTAAGTGGAAATAAAATGTTTATATATATTTTTCTTATATCTACGTATATTTCTATGAAAGTTATTATATTGTATGCTTTAGGAAATCTTGAGGAAAATTATATATTTTACAAGTTTAATAAGTGTTTTATATGTAATTACAAGCTATAAACTCTCTATAATCACTAATAGCAATAGTTTATAAAATATAAGCACGTTTTGTTTTTTAGGATAAGAACTACAAGTATGTTGCGAATAAAGCTAGTACTAAATATAGAAAAAAATATTTTTTTTTTTTGATTATTCTATTAATAATTACATCGACTTTCAGCATGAAAGTTTTATGTTCAAGTCTAAATTAATCAATCACGAAATATTTTATTAAAGATTTACCTCAATTTTATAAGTCGGAAATCTAATAATAAAAGCGGCTATTTTTTATTTCTTATTATATTCCTATTTTAACTGCTAAATGAAATTCAGGTAATTTTGGACGAACTGGGGAGAAGTTACCACATTCTCCACTTTCCGCCTATTTAAAAATACCCAAAGACCAAATATAACATCATATCTTGTCAAAATAAATTAGGAATAACATTTACTCTATATGAATGTTTATTTTGATTCGAATTTACAACTAACATAAAATCAATGAATTTAAAATTGAATTAAACTTGATGAATACAGTAAAATTTAGAGACCTTTTGTTATATCAAAACATTGTTCAAACACTGTTTGGTTAAAATTTTATTCAAATGGCTTACTGCAATATATTTTATTACTTTTTTTTTGATTTTGAATGTGGTTAAAATGCAGGTGCTATATAAAACATTTTAACTGCCGCGCATAATGGTGTAAATTTATAACACTGGCAACAGTTAATCTAACGGCCCAATATTTTCACTTATTCTGTTTTTAAAATACAAACTACATACACAGTTAAGTGATTAAATGATTAAAAGTTAAAAGATCAGAGGCCGTCGTAGGCAGAGGGTGTGATTGTAGCGCCAGGATATTGGGTTTGATCCCCATTTGAGGAAGTGAAATATTTATTTACGTTTATATTTCCATTTCTTCGCTCTGGTGTCGAGGCTAAGCGACCCTCCAGAATTCTGCAGAAAGTGGGGAACAGAGTGTCTCAGCACTAGGCTCCCTCTGCCTACCCTGCTGTGTGCGGGATACAGTGTGGAACTGAAAAAAGATCTTAATTATTATTAATACAATAATATAAATGTACAAAAAAATAAAATAAGTACAAGTTGTTATTAGGATATATTCATGTAATTAATGCCACTAAAATACATATTATTAATTCCTGAACTCAATTTTGATGTTCGCGCACGCAAAATCTAAAACAAAATCAATTAGTTCTAATAATACAAAGCATTCTTCTTAGGATCAAGTTCCTCGTCGTCCACTGGATGAGCCGGATGACCACGTCTGGATGGGATTCCTGTCAGCCCGAAATTTCATGGGACCTTCGGAAATTAAAAAACCTTGCGAAATGATGGTTTCTGTCACCCAATCCGGTGTCAAGGACTTTGCTGTGGCTTTCCCAAAAGGATCCAAACTAAGGTATGTTATGGTTATAAAAATGTTATTTTATATAAGCTGCAGATTAAGCGAATGTTGTGTTAAAGAAAGCATTGCGAATAATAAAGATTTATTATAAAATACTTATGTTGTTTTATAGTGTATTAGAATTGGAATTTTCTTTGGTATTAAAATTTTCAAGGTGAAAGAAAACATGTTTTATTTCATCAACAAACTATATAAGAAGTTCACATTTTGTAGGGATGGAGTGAATCTAGCTATACAGGCTCTGAAGGACGAAGGTGCATTACAAACTCTTGTCCGGAAATGGTTCATTGATAGCAAGTGCTCCGCCGATAGTGAGGTAACTTATATTAGAATATTGTGTACTTACTTATAGAGATTTATTTTTGAGGCCGTCGCAGCGCAGGTGACTGGTAAAGCGACGATTGTGAGTTCGATCCCACTCTGAGGAATGGATAATTAATAATATCATTTCTTCGTCCTGACACCAAGGCAAAAGTCCGATGTTGAATTCTGCCACTTAACACGCAATGCCTCGAAAAATTCGACGGAAAGTGGGGAACGGAGTGTCTTAAAAGTAGGTTCCCTCAGTCTACCCTGCTATATGATACAGCATGATATGTCTCCAAAGCTATACGTAATAACTCAGCTCCCTTCGATGGTAATTCATTATATCTTCTTTGTAGATAATCTAATTTATCTTTGAGCTGTAACGCCTCGTATCCTGATATATGCTTCATTAATTCTAGACCTGATTCCACTGTGCTGTCCACTGGTTCTTGTTTTGATGCTATTTCTTCGGTTTTCTCCGCCAATTCATCCATCTGCCTCAGTAATTTCTCTATATGGACCGGTATTCTAAGAAAGATATTCTTTCTCTTAGCCAAATACTGTTCCATTGTGTCCATCCACGCGGATAGATCTTGCTACGCTTGGTAATGTATCTGCCAAAGTCGTAACTTCGTCATCATCCACAAGTCCCATTAATTGGGAAGCTGTTTCTGTTAATTGCTTGAATGGTGGTTGTTTGATATGGTCGGGCCTGAGGGTGGGCAGCGCTAATGCGCCTACCTGTTTCTTCATTTTATCCATCCAGGCGCATAGACCATTATATGTATCAGCAAAGTGATCACCGAGTGGCAATGCTTGTTCTAACGCGGCCAATCTTGCTGCACTGAGAACTCCGACTTCCTCCATCATGACAAACTGAAAAAAATGTATACGATTTAAGTACTCGGAAATACATTATAATCTCACAAATTTCGTTATTATAATACCACGGAATATTGTAAAAAAACAGCTTTACGCTTTCCTCTTTTTCTCGAGTGGAGATTAAACCCACAACCGTCGCGATACAATCACACTCTTTGTGACCCTACGCCACGACGGCGTCAATAATTATAAATAATTGATCAGATTTATTTGTTTTTCCTCGTTTTATTTCCTTTAAGTACTCATTATACCCTATTAACATTTAACAAATTACAATGTATGTACTTACGGATTCATTATAGCAACTGTAAATATTTTCATTTATTTTTTTTATTAGCTTCACGCTGTATCCCGCACACAGCAGGATAGGCAAAAGGAATCTATTGTTGCGTGTTGAGTGGCGGAACTTAACGCCGCGCTTTGCCTCTACACCAGGGCAAAAAAAATCTAAATATTAAATTCTCAAAAGACCTCATTTTCATTTAATACTTCAAATTATATTGATTCATCATATTTTCACAGATCCATGGCAAGGAATTAGGCCTAAATCAGGTCGCTGGTATCTTTTACGTATTAGTCGGCGGATTATTATTGGCTTTAGTGGTAGCGGTAATAGAATTCTTCAAACACGGACGTAACGAACTTGCCCGTGCTGATATCCGTCGTGCTTTAAGGACTAAAGCCTTAAGAAACGGCCGAGCTCCTTCTCCAGCTCCTCAGAGCGAGCAACAAGATGAACAGGAGCAAATTGATTGGAATGGAGGTGCCTATGGTGACGTAAGTAAAAAATCTTAAGTATAGTTAATCGTTTATTAATTTCTTATTTTTGTACTTATTTCTAAAATAGTTTCATTGTATCCAAATGTCCTATGCAATATAAATCGAAATAGGCAGCCAAATCTGGCTTCTCTATAGTGAGAGTATTTGCTTTAAATTATTCAAGCACGAATGTTAATATCACAATACCCTGTATACTAAAATTAAGCCTTAGAATCCTTAGATGCTTCTATTTCTTGAAGCATCTAATTTTTCTTTAAGATTGATTACTATATTTTTAAAATAATGTGACTTTATTTACCAATACAATAAATTTCCTATTTGCTGTGCAATTGAAGTAAATAACACATAAAGTCAATCAATTAAAGGCTCTTTTTTGTTTTTAACTTCACGCTGTATCCCGCACATAGCAGGGTAAGGTAGGCGGCAGGGTTGGCAGAGGGAATCTTGAAACCTACTGTTAAGACACTCCATTCCCATTAAGTCACTTACGTTCCCTACTGACTTAATAAAAGATTTTTTTATAAGAAAACAAATACTAAAATAGCTAATTAATTTATGACATCCCATAAATTTACCCCAAATGACCATTATAAAAGCATCCTTAATTTCTACATTAGCTTTATCATTATTCTATAGTCATTCAACTTCATTTTTAACAGTATTACACCTCCAGCAACCAGCCGGCCCAGGAGGAGACGGCGTTGCACGGCAGCTTCACGCAGGTCTGATCCTCGGCACGGGGCGCCGGCCACCGTCGAGCGTCCCGAGCTCGTACGTCGAGCTCGCTAGATCTGTACCAGTTGTGAATTGAATTGGGAGATAACTTATTTTTTTATTCTGTATTGTTTAATTAACTATTTTAGCTTTGTTCTGTTGTTCAGTATTTTTATTCTTTAGGATTTTTTTACTATTAGGGCCATGTTTTTATGTTCATTTTGATAATTTTAAGGTTAATAATAAATATCCCACGTGTTTACGGTTATACAAATAAAATATATAAAACGATAGTGTAACTGGCCTAACTAGCCTACTAAAGATAAAGCGTCTACTAAATAATCCACTTCAACGTTCACACGATTAATATCTGGAAACTCACAACATGATATTGTTTGATTTTGACATTGAAATAACAGCGTGGGATATATATTTATGCGTTTTTTATTATTATTATAATCACAATAATTCTACTTAATCTTTAATGTCATAAACACAACTAGTTACGGCCTATAAATTACCTCGACTAATTTACTCGACTTTCGATAGTAAATGAAATAACATATGCTACCATTAATAAAGTAATTTCCCATTAAATTGTCAATAATAATATTTAAAGTTAGCGTTTATGACATTTATTGATAAATATTAAAGCCACTAATAACTGTGAATATATACAATCTTAACATATTTAGTAGCATTAATTATGTTTAAAATAACACTTAAATAATTATTATCTGATCGCCCAAAAAATATTTATCCGAATTTTATTGGAACATTTTTTAAATAAAATAAAAAATAAAAACATTTTATAATTGTTTATTAGCACAAATTATTTTAATTTGATATTACAAAAAGAAAGAAAGAAGTGATGTCTTTCCAAACTGTTGCATATGACAAAAAAAATAATGGACACCATTTTAACGCGATGAACCCAAATATTTATGGATATGACAAATAACTAATACAAGCCATAAATTGACGCAAGTTGATGTCATTTTAGAGACAATATTGTTTTTTTTTTAGTTTCAGTCAAATATATCTCATATGGTCTCTCACAAATATCCAAAAGTCCGTTATAAAATCACATATTTTAATTCATTTTTCACTATTTACTGTTAAGTGTAGATAGATAGAGTACGGACACTGTCTCTCCAAAATCATCGGATCTTACCGAGTAGTATTATCAGGGTCTTTTAAAATTACGTGTCTAGAATAATCTTCAATTAGTGAACAAAATATATGAAAAGTTTCAAAATTTAAAATTAGATAGATCTATGTATGTTAGTGTAATATTTATCTTACATTACACATACATTGTCGCATAATTATAGACACACATACAAGTAAATTTTTGTGACAAAATTTAAATATATCGACGAATGTAAGCAGTTCAGGCGAGATCTCTTTTAGATTTTACCAAATTAATTTATAAATATCAAATAACAAGAATACAAAATAAAAACAAAAATTAAACTATAGTTTAATCTACTATAATAAATTTAATCTACTATATAATAAATAAACTATAGTTTAATCTTTATATATAAAGGTCTATAATTAGCGACGAATATCTATGAAATAATGTATGTATATTGAACCCAAGTACCATGGAATAACTGTTGTTCGTCACCCTCGGTGTTACTTCCCCAGGCCCCAAACTCCTCATATTAACATAATAATGAAAATCCCTTGTGTGATAGATATTGAATTTTATCATTAGGTTAGAAAACTTTTAATGTTTTAGTGTCTTAAGAGTTCGATTGTAATTAAATAAATCTAATTGTTGCTGTTAGATTGTAAGTAGCGTTAAATATGTCTTACTAATATTCTATATACTTTCTTTTTAGATTTTGTTGACATATTTTCTTTTAAAATCATATATTTCAAAGTTTATTTAAACTCTTATATTTGGATATTGTAATATGTTTGTAAATTATATACGTTATATTTGAACATAACATTTATTATATTTGAAGTAATTTCCTTAAAAAATGTACATAACGATATACGCGGGTCTACGTAAGTTTTTGCCTCGTATTATATACATTAGGATTGCCAAAGGCATAAGAAATTCATATCAAAGAATATAACGATATTGTATAAATTTTCGATCACAGCAAATTTCCCTATGTCTTGAGTTCTAGTCACTTATGTTTATCTTTTATACTACAATACCTCTCAAAGCTTCTTAAAGTTATTATTATTAAGCTTCCGTCCTGTAAAACTTTTGTCGACAGTTTTAAACAGATATTTTTATTAAAATCACAATTTAGTATATATCGAAAATATTTGATTTAATATCTCTAGCATATTTTTATAGAACATCAAATGAGACCACGGTGATGAGTTTTAATGCATATTCAGTTAAAAGAATTGTTTTGGCGAAGCCGCTTAGAGCAGTTTGATATTAGCTTAAATTGAGATACGTAAATCGCCATTCTTCATAGGCTTAATAATCTGGCCTATTTTAAAAAAATAAAATTGATTTTTCTCGCCAATTGGCAAAAAATCGAGCTCTGTGATCGATTTAATGAAAAAAAGTGCCAATATTAAAATTGTAAGGAGGTGGTTAATTATATTAATAGTGATGGACTCTAAAGGTAGGTTGGTATTAAAAATGATAATATAAGATGTGCGGTCGCGTCCGTCCGTCACAAAAAGGCTGAAAAGTATGGAATGCTCTACTTTTAAATCACCGGATATTATTAAAATTCAGCTCGAGGCGATTTCGGTACCTTTCAACTCTACGCACGTGTTGGGAGTTTTACATTGCATGAATTTTCCTTTGAGACTCCTACGCGTCCCCTCTTCCGTGTTCGTGGTCCATTCAGGATATGAGCATAAATACGTTATATACTTAAAATTGTATTAATCTATTGAACGTAATAAATATTTATTTGATATTCCACAAATATATTATATTTCAGTTATCAAAACTAATTACCTAAATATAAATAACACTAGTGGGCACTCAAATGTAGCGGCCGCACCCCCTATGCGAGCATTTTGATCTAAAATTAAATAATATAATCTACATTTCGTTTGTATAAAGTTTAGATTACGAGTACGCCTGTACTATCCTACCTTCATTATTATCATAGTTCTATAATAAAAATGATCTATTATTAAGTTTAACGTTATTCTTCAAATGACTGATTTACATAATCGTTTCATTAATTAGTGTTTAGATATAAGACATACTATATTTTAATATGTTAACTATTACTAATATAAGGGAATGATATTTGCAACTGATTTTATTCGGAGTATACAGGAGTGTGCTCGGGCTGATGTAGGAGAATATTACTATAAGAAATTTTTCGGTTTGTTAACGGAGTTTATCTTTCTTTTTTAAAAAAAGATTTAAAAGAGAATAGTAACAATAGGCTCTCTAGAAAACGCTTGAAAATAATGTTAATATATTAAAATAAATATAATAACTAACCAAAAATCGAATTATATAATTCAATTTTAAGTTTTAATTACTTTAAAACTTCTTTTTGAAAAAATTAAATGAATGAATTTGAAAAAATTTGAAAAAATGTTTTAAATTATTGTTTATTATATGTTTTATATTATTAAATAACTAGGATTTCTATTGTAATATTTTTCTTCATCAGTTCTGTATGCGATGAGAACACAGGACTGTTGACCGTTTACTGAATAACTGGACGCACTTTAGCAACATATCAATTGGACATATTGCGAAGGTCGTTACAAATCTTTGTTATTATTTTTTTTTACTTTTACATGCTATGCTTTTAAAAAAATCATATTTCTTTATGTATATACAAAAGTATTAGCCGTATAGAGATTAAAAAATATATTTATGTTAAATTAATGCATACATTTTCATTCTATTAAGCAATTGTTCAAATAACAAGATAATTACGATTTAATATAGGAGGAAAAAGAACACAATGATTTGATTTGAGAGACATTCTATAATCAATATTGTTTCATTAGAATAATTTATACTGAAATAATAGTAATTGGTGGACAAATAACTTTACAAGTAAAATAAGTATTCTATTTTTATTCAGTAAACGTTCAATTCACTCACTATCTTTACGGTTGAAGGCGAAATAAAAAATAACATACTTTTTATTAATTATTTTTATTTACTTAAAATTAACAAACGTAATATAACATTCATACTGCGAATGACATTAAAGACCAATAATTAAAATATTTCAATGAACAAAAACAATTAACCTGATCTGGATTCGACTTATGTTCATGATGGAATTAATTCTAGCGGAAGTTGGAAGCATTTTTTTTTTCACTTTCACGCTGTATCCCGCATGTAGCAGGATAGGCAACGGAGCCTATTGTTAAGACAATTTCCGCCGGATTGTAGAGGCATTGGGTTGGAGTGGTGGAAATTAATGCCACGCTTTGCCTTGATGCCAAAGCGAAGCAACGGGAATATTAAATATTTCATTTTCCCGAGTTGGAATCGAACCCACAATCTGTCGCATTTACACTTGTGTATCAGCGCCACGATTGGCAATAACTTCGTAAAATAGCTATTATTTAAATATAATAACATTTATTTATTTTCAGTGATTAAATGATTAAATAATCGTTTAAGTTATATAACTAATGTATTTTCATTAAGATTTTCTTTCATTTCAATACGTAAAGATGGTGAACGTCTCGTAAGGTTTTATTAATAAACGCATAGAAGGATTTCCTTTAAATAGTATGATTCATTTATAAGTTAGTAAGTTTCTAGATTATGATTTTTTATTTATATTATTAATAAAATTAGATTTATAATTTGAAATTTAATACAAAACTTGCTTTTAAATATCTAAAAGAATGATGTCCTCCAAAAAAAAATTACGACGTTTTGAAAGCACCTATTTTCTTAGTAAATTTTAATTTTACTTACTCATTTATATTGTATTAAGAGTTATCTATGCATTTATAAATAAAACAAATAAGTCAAGAAATTGGTTTATCATATAATTAAACTCAATCTGTACCTATGTGTAATAGAAGTGTTTATGCATTATTTATAGCATTAAGATTATTGTAACCGAAGCTAACATCAATGTTTGTTATAAATGAACCAATAAAGGAATTAAAGCCCCAAAAATGTTTTATTAATAATTCCAAGTATTTTAAAATATTAAAAACCAGTAAGACATAGCGCAGGGTTGAGTTCCGCCACTCAAAATGTAACGTCTCGTCGTCGAGTATCTGGAAAATAGGTACTTCTGTCTATCCTGACAGTGTGTAAAATTGAAATAATTTTTAAATAATTTTAAAACAGTTAAAATAGAGACATTGTTTTTTTTTTCATTATAATATCAACTTTAATACAAAAAATATTTACGTAATAAATTTTCATTTTATTTTGAATTTGTTAAATCTACCGATATTAATATGCTACGGCATGGCTATGCTATGGCAACATTGTTCTTCAATATTCAGATATGTTTTTAAGTAAATTGTATAAAAGGCAGTAGTCATATCCTTTGAGGTAAGTAGTCAGGTCCTTATTAAGCTGGAGCATTGAAGGTGAGTGTTAGTGCATTGTGAAGAGGTTCCTGAAGTCTACACCTGTGGTCGCACGTCACACGCACTCCTCCGAGTTCAGCAGTATTATTATACTCGTATTAACTCAACTTTCCCTTCGTTGTTTTTCATTTAATTAAAAAAAAATAAGAAGACCTCTTTGTAACACAATTATTTAAAAAAACAGGTTAAAGAAAAAAATCTGTTCAACAGCTTACATATTTTACAAATTACTATATGTATAACTACCGGCCCGCGCGCGGCTTCGCCTGCGTAAACTACTTTATTATTACTCTCTGTCTCCATGAGTACCTACGTCCTATAAGTGACGTCCATGCAAAATTTGAGACTCCTAGCATTTGTAGTAACGAAGTTTCATACAAACTTCCATCCCCAAAAACAATCCCTTAGAAGTCGAATATTACAAATTCCCGTCTTAGTGAGCACCTACGTCCTATAAGTGACGTCCATGCAAAATTTGAGACTCCTAGCATTTGTAGTAACGAAGATTCATACAAACTTCCATCCCCAAAAACAATCCCTTAGAAGTCGAATATTGCAAATTCCCGTCTTAGCGAGCACCTACGTCCTATAAGTAACTCCTATGCAAAATTTCAGATTCCTAGCACATGTAGTTTCTGAGATTTCGTGATTAGTGAGTGACTTTTCGATTTCATATATACAGATAAGTTTTATTAAGTACATTAGTTATTACATTTAATATATAACTATTTATATATAAGGTTTATATAAAAAAACGAAAACCTAAACATATATGTGCTTATAAGTTAAAATATTATAGCTTTCTAGACATCTACGTTGATGTGAGCACTCAATTTCCGCTTGCGCTCTTCTATTGACAATGAGTTTATGGTTACTTGCCTGAACTCGCTTTGTGTCGGGTCGAGCGCTTACACTACCTATACCTTCGAAGTAGATACTTAAAAAATATTTAGATATTACATTTTATAGTTTTCAGTTAAAGAAACCTAATTTCAAATGCAAAATGTTTATATAAAAAGAAATTGTTTAGGGGCGACAAGTTGGAAGAAAATTAAAAAGTGAATTGGAAGAAGAATTTCTTCATAGATTGAATAAATTCAATGTCTTTTACAGTATTCCCTTATCTATTCTAGATTGAGGAAATATACATATTTTATGTACATACTCGTATGTAGGTAATATAATTTTAAAAAAGCAGCGAATAATCTAAATAATGCATTTTGTAATTAAAAAATATTTTTTTAACTTCATGCTGTATTGTGCATATACCACGAGGAAATGAAAATAATTTATTCCCTGGAGTGGAAATCGATCTCACAAGTATCGCGGTTACAATAGAACGTCATAGCTTAAGGTCAGCTTAACATCGTGGCGGGTGTTATTTGAATAACGGAATAAAAATATTTTTAAACTAAAAATCTTAAAGTAGAGAACGGAAGTGTCTTAATGGGAACGGACACTAGGTTTCCAAGGTCCCTCCAGCTATGTGCGAGATACAGCGTGATTGTAATAAAAATATTCTTAATAACATATTATTACGCTTTAGAAAATTTATTAAATTCAATAAATATTTTATACTCATATGAAATAAGCATAAAAGGTTTCTATGATTGTATACGCAACATGAAGCCTTGAAATACTCATTACTGTACTAATACTGGGCACTTAGCGTAAGAGCATTTGCAAGAGTAGGTACCTATTATGTTTGAGAAAAAAAAAATAATAAATATGTCTTATAAATGCGATTAATTTTACCTATAATTAAGAAGCCATCAGCCATTTATAAAAGGTTAAAATAATTATGAGAAAATATGCGAAAATACTCAACACGAATAATACTAATATACCTACCCACAAACAATACAATGACAGAAAATTCTAAACTAAAGCCACTATTCAATATAGTGAAGGCCTAAATTAAGATTTAGTATATTAAAATGCCACCCAACAAGCAATGCCTCGAAAATTGAGTGGAATGTAGAGAAAAGAGTGTCTTAACGCTAGGTTCCCTCTGCCTATCCTGAGCGGGATACTGTGTGAAACTGAAAGAAGAAAGATAAAGAGGCAAGTCGTGGCGCAAAGCACAAGATTATGATAGTAAATGTAACTGGTTGTGGGTTCTGTCCCCTCTTGAGGAATCGAAATTTTTATTTAAATTTATATTTTCATTTTCTTCATACGAGATTCGTACATCAAAGCGACTATATATATTGCCCGACGATCATTTCGATGATGACAAACTATTTATGAACTCGTTACTACCGTTATGCAAGAAAATGGATGATTACTGTGTCGTATAGAAGTATTAAAAATTATTAGACATGCACTACAAGGCCACAAGTGTTTTGAAGCTTTAAAAATGGCGCTTTTTTAAGAATCGTATTAGTGGGATTCTAGCGAAGGAGGAAATTGTGGAGAACTGCATCACTAAGTCCAGCGAGTCCAAATTATCTATGACTACCAGATCGGCTGGGGACGCCTGTGAGGAAACGTAGAGCCCGTTCCCCATTGCCATTACCGATGCCGCGTAATAGACGAGGCCCTGGATGATGTATGTCGGCGACCTAGCACTCATTGACGAGAACCAACTGATGCTGGAGCGTAAAGTAAACCTCTGGAAGGGTACGCTTAAGAACAGCGGTCTTAACCTAAATGTGTTGAAGACCGAATACACGGTCTGCAGGAGCCCGGACTCGAGCACTATCCTTATAGGTCCTGAGCCAGCCGTTAAGTCAGAAAAGTTCAGGTACCTGCACTATTCCGGTGCACCAGTCCGGTGTGTTCAATAACCGGGATTAATGCCAGGAGAAGACTAGCGATACATACGTTGAAAATTAAAATTTCAGCTTTATAGAGCTTCAGCTTCAGCTTTCAGCTTTATAGAGACGAAACCTCGACACCAGAACGAAGAAATAAAAATATAAATTTAAATAAACATTTTATTACCCCGATTGGGGAGTGAACCCACACCCAATCGCATTTAAAGTCATACATTTGTGCAGATATATATACTTTTATACTTAGTTCAATAATAAAAATCTTTATCTGCAAAGACAAAACCTTATATATACAGTAACGCTTCTATAAGCATCGCCTATGCGACGCTTATTTTAGGTAGAAAACCTAATAATAAGGTACTCCATAAATATTTTTTCGCTATCTACCCTCACACCGGCACAATAGAGTTTAAAATGCAATATAATATCGTTTGAGTAGGTATACCTAGTAGTTCATAGTTTTAATATATTTTTATACGAAGACGTTGCTGTCAGCGCACTAACCTTAAAAGCTAAGTGGTGCTAGAGTGCGGACTAAATATTTAAAATGCTCAATAAACAAAAAATACTTTGGCTCTCCCTCGTATATTCACCGGTTGGTAGAACAAAGGACAATATTGTTTCATAATTAACTTTACGTACAAATTGATCGAATTATAAAATTTATGACTGTGAAACCATATTTACTTTACGATATAACTGGTAAAATTAAGTTTACTTCTTTGTAATTTTTAATATACGTTATTTGTTTTAAGTATTATATTTTTTTTTTGAACTGATTATCTTGATAAAATAATATTCCACTCAACTTAAAAACTATTTTTTCTTATTATTATTGTTCTTCTTAATGAACATTACGTCCAGCACGAGTTAATTGTACCAAAAAAGAAATATAAAATATTTATTTATATGTTTAAATTGGAAGAGTTCAGATTCAATTGCTATTTTCTAGAATATTCTGTAAAGTTACAATATTTTCCAGTGTATTTTTGGAGAATAACGCTTTAGTTCAACAATAATTGTATTACAGTCGTAATAAGGGACCCGCCCGCAGCTTTACTCGCTTGTGCCGTCGTGCGTACAATACATATTGAAAGAAATTGATTAAGAAGCAAAATCTTAAAATGACATAAATAGATAGTTCCTTAAAGTTCCAGAGAAATTCTATATGAGTGTTCACTTTCTTTTTTTGTTTCAGTTTCACGCTGTATCCCGCATGTGGCACTGTAGGCAGAGAGAACCTAGTGGTTAAAAATTCAGCTCCCCACTTTCCATGGAATTCTCAAGCGGGAATCGAACCTACAAGCTATCACGCTTAAGCAGTATTCACTTCTGCAGGAAAATGAGATTAATAAGTTATACATATCATATGGATATATACGTTATTTAATCAGAATATTGAGGATACCCTGGTGAACTACATACAGTGTTTCTGATGTTTGTGAATTCAATGTAACTTGGGTGAACCATATGTTTTTATTTTCTTTCATTTACTTTGAGGCTATCGTGGCTCAGGGGCAAGTTGTGGGTTCGATTCCCACTCGAAAATATGAAAAAAACTAATATTGTTACCTCTAGTAACGAGTATCTTAATGGGAACAGAAAATATTAACACTAGGTTGCCCTCTGCCTACCGTGCTAAATGCGGACAAAGCGTGTGAAACTGAAAAAAAAAGGAAAAAAAAGAGATATGGAATGATATCATATTATTCGCAATAAATCTAATTTATAGGCACCATTTTATCATAAATACGCCACTTGCGACGAAGCCACTTTCAACAATGTAGCAGTCCCCATAAATGCTTATGCAATTTTCTACACAATGTAGGTACACCGTTCCTTTTGACAAGTGTTTTATGTTGTTTATTTGATCTGTACGTCTTCTCGTGAAGAAGAATGTTTTGAATAGGAATATTTGTTTAACTTTGTTTTTAATACAATACATATTTTTCATATTAGCCATATTTTCAATATGACAGAACAATTCAGGCTTCTACTAAAATTCAACGTATTTAAAAAATACGCGACTTAAAAGGTGAATTTGATGTTTAAAAATATAAAATTACAGTTAATTTTTTTCTGAATAAGGTAATAACATAATAATATGTTGATATATTAAAGTACTGCGAGAGTGAAGAGTGAAATACATATACTAAAGAATAAAATATTCAACAAAGCTTCCTTGGTTTGCAAATTGTAAATCTATCGACTTGGAAAATGTCACGTTCTATATCTATCCAGGTACAATAAGTCAATATGTTTCTTTTACAAAGATCATATAGAACTAGTTAATTTATTTTTCACTTATTAAACATAGTTCAAGTACAGTTATTTGAGGAGTATCGCAAAATGTTGAAGCGAAGACTCAAGCACAAAATGTTTTAAATACACAGTTTTCCAATTATTATTATTTTTTATTTTTTCAATTAAAATTAGGTGTTTTCAGAACATTTTAGTTCAAGTGCATTTTTTATATTCTCGTAATGCTAGCTAAAATAAATAATTATACATTATTTTTCATACAAATTAGTAGATTTTATGATTGAATAATGACAATTTACTAGCATATTAATTTTTCTACAGCCTCTTAAATTTCATGTTAACTACCGCTCAGTTTTATTAGCTAAACCACGATTTATTCTGGGATAATATAACTATATTAAAATGTTTAACATCTTGTTACAACGTTCGACCATAGAGCAAGAGCCCTACTAGCTAATTTATGGAAAAAATTACTCAGACCAAACAGTTTTTGGGGTTTTCTTTTAATTTCCTTCAAGACTCTTATTATTTGAAAAAAATCTCAATTTCTTAAATATCTACTTCAAGTTTCGAGCTTCAAAACCGTCTATCTCTCGTCATTACACATACATACCAGCCGTAGTAAATTACATATATATAAAAGGACAACAAAAAACTTCACAAGTAAACAAAAGAAGCATATATAATACATTAACCACAAATCGACTTACACGTTAAAGCGCAAGAACGTTAGTTTTTGGAAACATCGAAATCTTTTTTCGTCGTCGTCTCACTAGAGTAGGCAAGAAAGGAAAAAAGATCGCTTTTTCTACGGCGTCATAAATCAGAAGCGGCATATGGTGTTGACCTGCACCATTATTGCTGTTAGAGTATAATCATTGCACCACTGCCTCACTTCTGGGACATAACCAAATATATATTTTTTTTTGTACGAGTTCCTTTTTTTTTAAAAATAGTTCTAAATATTTTATACGAAAGTATTATGTGGGAAAATTATGATTATTGCGTGATTATATAGAACTAGCGGACGCGCGCAGCTTCGCTTGCTTATTTAGGGGTGAATTCTAATAAGCCATGAAACACGTGTTCAATTAAATATTGTTAAGAATCTAAATTTCAAATTTAATAAAAATCGGTGGAGCTTTAAAGATTTTTCCATACAAACTTTCAACCCCTTATTTGCACCCTTAGGGAGAGAATTCTAGAAAACCATGAAACACGTGTTCAATTAAAAACTCCATCCATACAAACTTTCAACCCCTATTTCATCCCTTTAGGGTTAAAATTTTTCAAAATCCCTTCTTAGTGGATGTCCAGATTACGAAAGTAAACATCTGTCCAAATTTCACGTCTTACCTCAGTCAGTGACGACAAGTCCTTTTATATATATATAGATTATACATTTTTTTAATAAATTCTAACATCAGCCAGCCAGTCGGGGTGCATGGACACAAGTGTGCCACTATAAACGCAACAGGTTATTGGTTCAATTCCCACTCGAGGAAATGAAATATTTAATATTTTCATTTCTGCGGAAGTGTATTAACATTAGGTTCCCGGTCCTGCCTACCTTGCTACGTGCGAAATATGGCTTAAAATGGTCGTTATTCAAATAACTCATTCAGAGTTTTATTTTGAAATACTATACGTGTTAAAGTAGCCAATTTTTTATATTAAAAAAATAACATTTTATTGATTGTAAAAATATTAACAAAATTCATCAAAGAAAGCTCATCCTACTCACCTAACAACCAAAAATTTTTTTTTGTTAGGTACTGACAAAACCAAAAAATAACTTCATTTACAGTTAAAATACACTAAATAAATGAAAATTTAATTCAAAAATACAATTATGCCGTCCACAATCACAGAGCGAGTTATCAAACAGTAGGCGACCATCTATCTTGATTATTTGCTCAGCGAGTTGTAATAAATTAGATGTTAATCAGCTAAAGCAAATCTTTGCTCAATAATAGTAACGTAGTTCCTACGATTTTTGGTATCAAGAAATCTAACATGTCTTTGGGTAGAGCCACAAGAATCCTTTGTCGGACTTCGTTTTCCTTCCGAGCCGTTTGGGAGGACACTGGCTTAAGTTGGCTTGCAAATCTACATAATGTATACGTTTCTTTATTTGTCAACGTATATAATTGTATATATATATATATATTTTTTCATTTTAATTTTATTTTTTTGTTTTTAAATATATAAACATATTTTTGTTGTTTCATTTTCATCTTTCATACAAAATTTCGTGTATAGTTTATTTACTGTTACAGTACTGTATGAATAATGAAAAAAAAAATGGATATGGTAATAAAAAAAATTGGTATAAGGTATGATAAAAATAAACGATATTCACATAATATTAAGCGAAAATTACCTTACTGATACTGTTTGATAAGTATATCAAGCAATAATTAATATTTCTATAGGCAGTAGGCAATATCTCTATAGTCTCTTGAGGCCAGTCGTGGCGTAGGGGCAGGATGTGGGTTCGATCCCCACTCGAGGAAATCAAATATTGATTTAAATTTATATTTCCATTTCTTCGCTCTGGTGTCGGGGTAAAGTGCGGTGTTGAGTTCCACCACACAACACACAATGCCTCCAAAATTCGGCGGAAAGTGGGGAACGGAGAGTCTTAACACTGGGTTCCCTCTGCCTACACTACTGTGTGCGGGATACAATTGATTTGATTTTTCTATAAATAAATTCTAACAAGTAAAGCTTATTACACTGTACAAGAACATTTGGAGGATGAACATGTATGGAATTAATGTCTATTGAATGTCGGGCAGGATAGCAGCCAGCTAATGTAACAGTAAAATATACCATTGATTTTGAAAAGAGCAACTGTTGAGTTTCTTGCCGGCTCTTCTCAGCAGAACTGCCTTTCGAACCGGTGGAAGCTTTTTGTTTATATGTTCATTCGACGTTTCAAAAATGCTTATAATAAGTTTATTTGAATAAAGAATATTTTGAATTTTAATTTGAATTTATAAACAATATTAATGCCATTGTCAAATATTTACAATTGTGTTGAGTTTGTTTTATTACAAAACTATATTAACAGCAATTGAGTTAAGCTTAAAAAATCCCATTTTAATTGTTCTCTGCTATAATATCTTCTCAAAATAATGAACGAACATAACTCAATACAACAGCGCAAAATTAAAAAATAGATGTAAAAATGAGAGATTGAAATGAACATAACAGCGTAACGGACGTAACTTAATCAGCCAGCACTCACCGAACAATCTGTAAAGTTTGAGATTTCAACTTCCAAAGTATTTAATATTTTTATATTTCTATCGTGAAGGAACTTTTTCTATAATTCTCACTTTAAAATTCAAATAGGTATACTTAATGATCCAATTTTTAGATTTATTTATATAAAATATTCGCCTTATTTTTTGTGCTTTGATTTCTTTTATAAGAAAATCATGTTTTAATAAGGTCATGAAAAGCGAAAAATACGTGTCTTGGATTTTGGTGGAAATTAAGAACGGAATGTCATATCATGTGTTCTTCTTTTTCAAGAGAACTCTTTGACTGTCACTTACTGCAAAAGTTCAACTACAACTGTTGAAAATGTTTTGTTTTTACCAGAGCGAAGAAATGCAAAATGAAAAGTTACCCAGTCGGGTAACGAACCCATAAGCATCCCATCTACACTCTGATAAATTAATGAATTTGGAAAGAGAGTAATAAAAACGTCTACGCTATTAAAAATAATCCATGATGAAATATATTATTGTTATGCAATATTTCCAAAAAAATCTGTGATTTTTAAAACGTGCCAAGAGGATAAAACAATAAGTGCTTTATATGGGGTAGACCGGGGCGAATCAGATCAATGAGTAAATCGGATCTATATTAGAAATTTATTAATATTTTAAATAACGTGAGTCAAATATACAAAGGTTTAGCATCATACTTTCCCCTCTCCCCCCCTTATAACTTATTAACGGTAGTTTTTATATGCGTTCGAATATCAGTAACAGCGATACAGGTTCAGGTGTGTTAAATTTTTGTCACTCATCTAAGGTATTTGATAAAGAAACAAAAAAAAAGATAGAATTGTTAAGTTATCTAACTTATCCACATACAAATATTATAGAACTAAATTAACATAATAACCACTGAAACATGCTACTTCCATACTACATTACAATAATAGAATCATTTAGTAATTTCACCTCGAATAGGCTGTTTGACTTGTTGCGTCTAAACTAATGTATCTCTGGGTGAAAGCAAATTATGCTCAGGAGAAGGATTCTGCTGATCCTGCATCAAACAAGATGAATGTATTGAAAATGTAAATAACAGTTCTACACGGCTTAAAACAATGATTTTAGTTGTTTTAATAAATCCAAGCTTAGAATGTACTGTTATTAACTTAAGCATATCGGCATGTAAACATGATTCCAAGAGCCATTTTTAGTATGGTACTTAAAATTGGGTGACAAACTGGGTGACACCATCGATTAAGCCGCTTCTTAGATTAGTGTGGACAAACGCACAGACAAACCGATAATTTTTAAATCACCGTTTTGGATTTTATTATATTGTTAATTGCCCCAATAACATTTTTTTCTTATATATCTTTCTTATAAATCTTATATGGACCAGTTAGTATTAGGAATACTATATAAAAGCTTTATAAGCTCTAGCATAAAAGAATGATATGTCTAATACATTCTTTTAGAGCTTATGTATATGCGTGTGTCAAATATTACGCATTCTATACTGAAAACTTACTTAACTCACTTAATAAATAAAAAAATAAATTTGTTAGTATAAAAATACTAAATACACTAGCGACCTACTTACAATACCGCTTTTGTAACAATAATTCGTGACAATGGGAAGTTAGACTAATTTAGAAGTTTCTCGTTTGAATTTATTTAGGTAACTAAATGTTTATAAAACATTTTACTGTTTCCCTTCAATATCGTTACTTATAAATAAAAAACATGATAAAATAGATACAAGAGGATAATGAGTTAAAAAATTTAGTGTTGCAATAGAATGGCAATACGCATTCTTTATAGGCAGAAGTCTACTATATCTAATATATAAAACACCAGAATTATTCTTTCTTTTATCATTAATAATTATTATTAACTATATACTTAGGTTATACATTATTTGAATTCTGTATTAATATGGATATATCAAAATTACATTTCTTACAAAAATTCAAACAAAATAACGAAACAAAATAATTTTGAAACATTATTTCAAATGTATAAGTATCAATTTCAACCCCTCGGGTCAGACTACACAATAATCACCCTTTGGTTGAGTTATTAATTTCACAACTTCGTCGAAAGGGGTAACTTGAAAACTAGATTTGGTGTTGTCAGTTCACTGTCTTATACTGTATCTTGTGTTATAATTATATATATTTGATGAAATATTCATATTATAGACCCTATCAATTTAAAGTTTTATGTTTGTGAAATAAATTCTTTGTATAATAATTAAATGAAAATATGAGTGTTTATCACGACTGTCATAAGCACAGAGTTAAAAGTGAAACATTTCTCGCTTTACATATTCCGCCTGTTATAAAGATGTAATTTTTAACGATTTTAAATCGAACCCATAACCACCGTACTTACAATCATAATATTTACTCTCTGTGCCGTTATAGAATCTGTGTACCTTTACATAAATATTATTATTTTTTTAATAAATAATGTGAGCCATTAGCTACAGGCCGTCGTGGGTTCGATCCCCGCTCGAGGAAGTGAAATATTTATTTACGTTTATATTTCCATTTCTTCGCTCTTGTGTCGAGTCAAAGCGCGGCGTTGAGTTCTGCCACTCAACACGCAATGCCTCCAGAATTCGGCAAAAAGGGAGGAACGGAGTGTCTCAACACTAGGTTCCCTCTGCCTACCCTGCTGTTTGCGGGATATAGCGTGAAGCTGATTTATTTTGATTTTATTTAATGTGAGTCAGTTTTATTTGCCACCCGTGCAATATAATTTCAACTATAATTCCAAATTTTAAACCATTCTTGCTTGATGAAAACAAAGTAAGGGATTAAAAATCTGTAATTGTATTTAAAAGTATATTATTTCAATAATTCAGTTATTTTGTAAATATTTATTTGAAAATATTTATTTTTTTCAGTCAACAATATATAAAATTGCAACGAATTTCTTAAATATACGAAATTCTAAAGCTGATTATTTAGAGGTTAAGCACAAGGCATTGCTAATATTTTTGTATGATAGATATTATTGCACAAAATTGCTATTGTTTATAGCAGCAGCCAAAAAGGTCGTACTATTTTTTTACGGCAAAAACTGCAGGCGGTAACTAGTAATATAATATAATATGGTAATGGTCCTCTTCCCTCTAATATCTTAAATTTCATCGCAATATCCGTGAATGTCCCAACGCCGCGGTGGCATCCACTCTTATGATAAATGAAGGCATTAGGGCATCGTAATTAAATGGTGAGACAAAATAAAGATAGTCTTCGTTACGGTAGAGCCGTGTTGACCTGTTTTTACTTGAAATGGTCCTTATTTATTAACATTTATGTATATAATATATATTTAAACTGTAAAGAAAAACAAACAAAGTGTTATCGAAATCGACTTATTGGGAGTTTGATCCCCACTCGAGGAAATGGAATATTCATATAAATTTATATTTTTCTTCGCTCTGGTATCGAGGCCTCCAAAATTCGGCGGATAGTGGAGAACGGAGTGTCTTAACACTAGGTTCCCTCTGCCTATCCTGCTGCTGCTGTGTGCGGGATACAGCGTGAAGCTGCAATGCAGCAGTAAAATTAAAAATTAAAGTGCTTACTTCTTCTAAAGTAAATTGTACAGTAAATTGTGCTTAATATACGTAACATTTTTGAAATCTTAAATAGAATAAATATATATTTCACACATTAGCCTTTATTGAATTGAGTGCACTCCCGACGTGAGTATAGAAACTTTGCAGTCGGTACTCTACTTATCGCCTAATTATGAACGATGGCTAACCTAACAGCTTCAGCTAATTAAGATATATCGAATAAGGATTTCCAGGTCAAGTTTCTGTCAATTTTATTGTTAAATGCATCATGCCATCTTATAAAAGTCTTGATTAAAAAAGTCGATCTGAAAATCGTCGGGGAAATAAAATAAAAAACTACATTATTGTTTATATAATTTATTAAAATTGATTCACTGGCTTAACAGTGACGAGGGGGCAAAGGAACGGACATACACGCGCGTTACAAACACAACCCTCCCTTTGGGCTTACCCGACTGCGAGTAAAAAGCGTGAGCTAAAAATCATAACTTTAAATAATTAACTTTTAATCAAGTAGATTTAGCACATTACTTACATCCATACCTATATTATAAATTCGAAAGTAACTCTGTCTGTCTGTCTGTCTTTTACGCAATCAGGGCCAAACCGCTAATTTAATTGTGATAATATACTCATATAGAGATACTTGAGGGTCTCGGGATGAGCATACATTTTTTTCTCATATTTGTAATATTTTCGATATATACAAATATATTAAAATACGATTGACGATTTTCAAAGTTTGTTGTTAGGAAACGTCACCGAAAATGAGCTTGCTTAACGCATCTCTCTATTGAAAACTGAAGATAATTTCATAAATATATTTAATAAATATTCGTATAGTGCAAGCGGGCGTAGCCGCGTTCGGGTCCACTAGTAAAATTATAAAAATGAAACACCAACTCACAAAATACTCAACGGAAATCCCATCCAAAAAAAAAAGACGGAAACGCAATGTATTCTACTGTGAAAAACAGTCAGGATAATTTGACATAAATGTATTTTATTAAATAAATTCGCCCGACGCACATACTTCCCAAGTATCAGGACGTCATGACCAGACACAAGGTGTCAAACGCTTGTCAAGCAAACCTGATTATTACACCTTCCTCTTCACTTTGAATGTGCGAGAAATGCTGTTTGGAACTGGAGTTTCTTGAGAGAAACAATTATTTTGATATATATTATATAAATGTATATTTATAGGTATATATATTTTATTTGACTTAGTATTTTCATTTGGTCGTCCTGGTAACGAGACAAAGCATGGTGTTGGGCTCCGATCCTGAAAACGCAATGCCTCAAGAATTTGGCGAAAAGTGGGGAACGGAATGGGAGCGGACTATCGTACCAGTAAGTTGCCAGGTTCCTTCTGCCTACCCTGCTATGTGCGGACTACAGTCTGAAGGATTTTCAAAATCTTGAAAATATTTTTTTTCGCTAATTTATTACTGGTATGTAGTCACATCTGTTTCGCTACTCTGATTTATATTAATAATTGATTTTAATAAATTATTTATGTAAGAATGAAAGTCAATTTTATAAAATTGACTTTTTTATTGACTATAGCTCAGCCGGCATTTTCATAAAACGTTAAGTTTGACGTAAAGAATGCGCACCTATGACCATTTGATCCTTTATCATCTCTCTGGGTCTTGTAGATCTTATTTTAAAATGCCTCCGAATAGAACCTAACCCAAAACAAGGAAAAAAATACGTATAGCTGATCAAAGACAAGAAAAATAAAATTCCATAGGAGAAACATAAGTTAATACACATCGTTCTCATTAAGACACCTCCGTTCCCTAAGCTGATAACGAGGGAAGCGCGGCCACTCAACACGGAATGTATCCAAAATTCGGTGGAAAAGTTGATCTGGAGCAAAAGTAAAAAATATATAATTTCAACCAACGAATAGCAATAAAATAGTGGTGTATTTTTTTTAAATTCATCTTCTTTTACAGGAACAACGATGGAGTCTACTAAATTTATATTGTAAAAAACTATTCCTAAGTAAACATAGAAATAAACATGTAATAGAAAAAAGAAATCTAGAAATTATAGACACTCGTTCTGGGATTTCTACTATTAAATTTTGTCTCCCAAATAACTAGCGCTTATAAAACTACATATATAATATTGAGTTTACTTTTGACTACTGCCACATATATGTTCGTACATGATTGAGCAAAAAATATCAAAGTGAAGTGAAATCACGTAGGAAGCCGACACGTTTCTTTTTACGGAAAATCTTATTTCCTACTTAGTTTATATAATACTCGTTCGCCTATATATATACTATCTAGACATTCATAATTTTAAATCATTAAGGTTGTAGGCCCTAATAAAAAAGCCGACAAGTGCGATTCGAATTTGTCCACCGAGGGTTCAGTACCAATTTCAGGATTGTAGATCCACGGAAGGATAATTTATGAATGCTGACAAGGTTTAGTTTGGAGGTGTTGACAGAAACTGCTCATTTTACTCGTAGGTTTATAAAATTAACAGTTTGTGATAGTTCTTACCTGTAATATAAATTATAAATGTCATTTTTTCCAATTTTTCTGTTAACTTCAATTTATATTATCTATCTAATACGTTCTATTATATAATCGTTATCAATTCATTTATCACTACATATATATAAGAGTTCTGCAGTTCATATAAAATTTTGGGTCGCATCTGTGCTTTATTAGTACGTTGATTTGTGATGCAAAAAAATCCTAAGAAAAACATATTTTACGGGTATAACATATTATACATACAACATATTATTAATATAATATTAAGTTATAACATTAGTTATATAACATACTAGCGGACCGGGAGCGGCTTGGCCTGCTTGAACTATACGAATATTTATTAAATCATCATCATCATCAGCAGCCATCTTTTGTCCACTGCTGGACATATGCCTTCCACAATTCTCGCCACCACACTCGATCCTCAGCTCTTCGGACCCATCCGCTTCCCGCCAACCTCTTTGTGTCGTCGGTCCATATGGCAGGGTCGGTCCATATCTGTCGTAGAGCCGACGACCGCTGGGGCAGACGTGTCTTAGAGTGGAGACCCCGTATACAAATAAGAAAAAACTCCGCACCCAGCAGACAAAAGCCCTAAGCCTACTTACCGACGCCCCACGCTATGTTCGAAACGAGACGATTTGGCGGGATTTCGGCATAGACACCCTGGACAATTTTGTCTCGCCACTAGCACTTGGAGTGTACTCCAAGGTGGATACATCTCGCCACCATCCCATCGCGCCATGGCACGCTCGGCCACCAGACTGCAAGAAGTTTCCTCGAGATATCCTTAGCTCGTTCCCAACGTGAAGCCAGAGCTGCTACTCGTTAGCTGAGCGTCTAAGCTCCCTCAGAGCATCTGAGGGTCTCACCTGGCTGGGCGTATGACACGAGTAGCTAGTGGCTCCCGACAGAGGATACAAAGATCTTCAGGACACCCAGTAACTCGCCCATAGTTGTGGGCCACAGTTGCAACCACGGGCAGGGGGCAATGACCCGATACCGTTTCTTCCTTCTCCTTGCGGGGGAGTGAGATGACCTCCGAATCGAAGTTTGACATATATATATTTACGAGTACGTACTTATCTATCTTCTTCTATATATATAAAATCGAAAGGTCACTCACTCATCACGAAATCTCAGAAACTACATGTGCTAGGAATCTCAAATTTTGCATAAGAGTTATTTATAGGACGTAGGTGCTCGCTAAGAGGGGAATTTGCAATATTCGACTTCTAAGGGGTTGTTTTTGGGGTTGAAAGTTTGTATGAAACTTCGTTACTACAAATGCTAGGAGTCTCAAATTTTGCATAGACGTCACTAGGACGTAGTCATGGAGACAGAAAATAATAATAACATAGTTCACGCGGGTGAAACCGCGAACGGGCCGCTAGTATATCTGTATAGATATTAACTTTTGATAATCTTTGATTTTTGATAATCAACAAATTCTTAACAGACAATTTTTGAAAACGAGAAAGATAATTCTGTCTCGTTGCAAATGCTAATAAATAATTATATTTAAATCTCATAATTTACATAGTTTAGTTGACTACAGTAGGTACAGTGTTTAAACGTCCACATCACTGCTTGTAGTCGTTCCACCACGAATTATTCTTAACAAAACTTGAATTGAAAGCCTGCAAGGCTCAATTTGAATGCAGGGAAACTTCAACATAGCTTTTATTTCTTGCCGCAAAGTAAATGAATTTTCGACTTACGATGAATCGGTTGTTTTTCACTTCTTTAAATGTTCGATCTTCTGAAATTATCAACTTTTTCAATTTTATCTCGCCTTTATTTATTTATTTAAATTTCTTTCGACTACTTCGTTAGTTTTCGTTTTATAGATAAAACAGGCTGTATCCTGCACACCTCACACAACAGGGTAGGCATAGGGAACCTAAAGAAGTTTACACACACACTACAAAGTGTGCACCTTGCATTAAAATTCATTATATATGTCGAATTTAGTTATATTTCTATGGAATTCCAGCACGTGTGTCCCATTACTCATGCATTGGAGGTGCCATCGCATCACGTGTGTTTGAAATCAGTTCATTTGACTATAGGCTATCAATTACTCCCGTTGACTGCTAATATTAATTGCTTATTGATGAAAGCCGCAAGCTGTTTCGTTTTAGTCTATATGAAACTAAATGTGGTTCAGTGGGATTGTGGATTGTTACAATTGTTAACATATTGAGATATTTTATAATTTTATTTCCTGTATTTTGACTAAAGGAATATGAAGACTTTGATATAAATGAACGGAGAATAAAGACCATTTTTTTTTTTATTTATAGTGTGACTTGTAAGAACTAAAGAATTGAATATTGGGTTTAATTCACGTGGTTTACAATACAATTGTAATAGAATTATTATTTTTTTGTTCAGCTTCACGCTGTATCCCGCATGTAGCAGGATAGGCAAAGAGAGCCTAAAGTTGAAGCACTCCGCTCCCTAATTTCCACCGGAGCTTAAAGTCGCGCTTCGCGTCGACACCAGAGCGAAGAAATGAAAATAATATATATTTAATTTCCTCGAGAGGGTATCGAATCCGCAACCTATCGCATTTACAGCCACATTCTTATGCCTCTGCGAAACAACTGGCCTTATCTATAATTTAGACAGCTATTTATTAAACACAAATATTTCCAAATCTTTGAGAAACAATATAAAATCTTAGGAATTGAATTGTAAAATTGAGATTTCGATAAAAATATTTTCCAACTGACTTTACAGTTTACGTACGTCCTTAATGATTACACGCAAGCAAATATATGTTGTTATAAAGTCAACTATGTTAGAAGGACGTCAAAGAGAATGTCAGACTTTCTTATATTCTGTCGCATTTTAAGCACTACCACGGTGAACTATTTCAGTTTTACTTACCAATAAAATGTCTTGGAGTGTAACAAGATATTCCTTTTCAGTACCAGAAAATATTCACTGAAAATATTTTTCTTCACTGAAATTTAACCTGACCCAAAATTACGACGTGTGAATGCCACTGGTGTATTTTAGTAAACTAAAGTGATGTAACTCTATTTTGTTATTATCACGCAAAAATGTATGGAAAGAAAATGAAATCTATATCTATAATAAAACTGTAAAGGGGGTAAAATCTGTACATTGAATATAAACTAAAAAAAACACGTCAGGGGGACTCGATACAACTAATGAATTGAAAAAATATGATTTTTGGAATTCTTGTCTGTCTTTCTGTCTGTGGTGGCTTTTTAACTCAAAAACTACTGGACGGATTTAAATGAAACTTCTTTTGTTGGATAGCTATTAGTCTTCGGCAACATATAGGCTATAATTTATTTTGATAGTCCGAATACCTGATGTGAAATATTAATAACAAGGACTTTGATCTGAAGAATACATTCAAATTCAAATTAAATTATTCTTTTTCAAATATACTATTGTAAGATAGAAAAAAAAGCTACCACCGGTTCGGAAGGCAGTTCTGCTGAGAAGAGTCGGCAAGTCAACACAACAGTTGCTGTTTTAATTTAATTTAAATTTAATTATTACGTTCATCCTGCATGATATTCAATAAACATTAATTTCATACATGTATATCATCTAATTATTCTTGACATTGATCTTTTTTGTTTTTTTTTTTCAAATAAGAAATATATGTATATGCCCGCAGCACATGCGCATATTTACTAAGAAATTTAAGCCCACCAAAGTTATGTAACGGCACACGTTTCAAAGTTACATCGCTCCAAAATAACGTGATAGAAGCAATAATATTGACAGGATGTGGTGCAGACAGTGTTTTCATTCCGCGAATACCACTTATCTCAAATAATTATCCGTTTCGATTTAAAAGAGGGCAATTCCCAATAAGTATGAGTTTTTGTATGAGCATTAATAAAGCTCAGGGGCAAACTATGAGTCGTGTTGGTCTTGATTTGCGAAAGCCTTGTTTTTCTCACGGACAGCTTTATGTAGCTTTGTCACGAGTAAGCAGTGCCCAAAGCCTGTATGTACTTACTGACGGACAGGAAAAAACAAATAATATTGTATATAAAGAAATTTTGTAAATGTAACTATAACAAATATGAAGTAATTTTGTATTACCAATCAAAGTTTGGATGAAATACAATATCAGTATGAATAGTCAAATATTAGAACAAGTGAATGAAGTGGTATATTTGGGAAGTATGTTCAGTGGAGATGGAAGATACGGGATGGCTTTGGCAAGGCGTATTGCTGCCGGTAATAGGGTAAATGATGTCTTGGCTTTATTGATGAGTGTTGGTATTGTAGACACATATCAGTGTTGGTAGTAACACTATTATACTGCAGTGAAATGTGGCTATTATAGAAGAAGAATTAAAGAAAGATGAATCCGCAATGAAGAGAAAAATGTTTAAATAAAACCGGATCTTCATCAGGATTTGAAATTCAGCACTAATTATATTATCAATGTTGTTAGGCCGTATTTTAGCAACTAACCATAATAATATATGGGCATGAGGTAGTCCACGTTTTTGCCATTCGACGCTGTACATAAAACATAAAGCCTCACCGAATATTTTTTTCTTGTGAGGAGATCTATCATTAACTTCAATTTTAAATGGAACACTCTTGCTATAATATCGTGGCCATCATAGGAAGGTTGTCCAAGAAGTAACTCACCGCTGATTTCGTCCCATTTCGGATTTGTTGTGAAAGTTACGAATAAATCACCTATTTTCTAGCAAAATGCATCCTGCGTTCGCTCATGCATGTACCGCGGACCTCCAGTAAAGGACGAAGGCAAAATCACTAAGTGTCCTAAGTTCTGACAATTCGTGTCTTGTTGCATTGCATCTCTTAAGTCCACGTAATTTTCTACACGTAGCTGTTTTTGGTTAGTTCGCACGTACACTAAACGCTCTGTTTCAATTTTAGCATACATATATACTATGAATTGGTTAAATAGACCACGAAAACGATGTAAATATGTGAAATGGTTACTTCGGACCTGTAGCCAGTAAGAATAAAATTAAAGAGAAGACATTCTTTTGTTGTTGTTTGGTTCTCGAGTGACAGAATCAACGTGGCATAAAGAAAAATTGTACCCATCTTCACCTCGACAAAATATGAGTGAGTACTGGAGAGCATCATAGGCGCGGTGTGTTTCAGCAATTCGTTGCAAGCGGTCATCGCGTGTACGTAGCACTATATCTCGTTTATCGCATTGTTGATCAACCAGAACTACAGCAACTTTATTGGCAGTAGGTGCATTATGCCTGCCGCGATGTTCCATAATAGGACGCCTAGCAGCACTGATAACAAACTTATAATTAGTATTTTGTCCAGGTGGAATTGTATCCAATGCAGCTTTGAAACTACTAAAGTAAGGATTTACATCATGTAACATATTTTGTAGTTCAGAAATTAAAGCTGACTTTAAATTTGGAAAATGTTGATTTCTTAAACGTGCCTGTTCATTGTAATTTTGTATAAAATAAATCTGAAGAAATTGTGCGTCATCATTAGACAAAAGAGAGCCAATTAAATGGTATACTTGGCCTTGCACTTTAAAAGTTGGCATGAAATGACCATCTGTTTTTTGTTTCACCCCAAAAGACGTCATTTGGAAAGCACTATTATATGTCCGGATATTTTCTAGGAAGTGATTAGAAAAATCATGATCTCCATTTAATAATGATTTCAAGGGCTGCGGAGGTTCTTCAAAATGATTCAATTTAATTTTTCCACGAGAACAGCATAAGCCAATTGACTCTTTTTGCCATTTCAAAGCGTGACAGTAGTTGCAACACATATTCATACCGCCTATATTTGTATAATTATTTATGATGATGTATATTATTATTGAATAAGAAAATCCGCTTCTTTCTTTATTACTCCATATCAAGGATTCATTGTGGACGACTTCATCTAATAAACCTTCATCAGAAGAAGAATTCGACATCCTAATCAAAGTATGATAGATGCGATCATTGTGTAAGCGAACTTCACATTGTGTTTCTGTCTCTAATTGACGTATACTGTAAGCTCTCTCTCTTTCCATAGACAAAAAATCGCCTCGATTTTGACTTCTCTGTACATAGCGTTCCCTTGATAATTCTAGACGTCTTTGGTGTTCCTCTTCGCTTTCAATAGCCCTACTTCTTGCGTGCCGATTTCGATCCTGAGTTAATCTTCCTTCACGCTGAGTAAATGTCTCAGACTCGCGAGATATAACGTGACGTTCGAGGTCAACTGTAAGACGTGCTTTACGCTGACTCACTGTTTCTGAGGTGCTAAAACCAGCGGTACGGCTTCGATCAGCAGCTAATCGATCTTCTCTTTGCGTAGCTGTTTCTAAAGACAGAGATTCTCATCTTGCGGCTAAGCGTATTTGATGTTCTTGTTCGTTTTCCATAGATCTAGCTTGCTTCATCAGTTTGGATTTTTTCGAGTACTGGGAAAGGTTTATTTTTTGCTTGGAACATACGAATAATTTATATATTTTTTTATCATTCTATTACCTGAACTATACAAATTCAATAATATTATTTAAGGGTATTTAGGGTAAAAAATTATGTGGTTATCTTTGCTGTTATTATATTATTATTATTTTTTCGCAATATAATTTTCCCGAAGGAAGGGTTATGTTTTTCGTGCGTATCTTCTATGTATGTATATATGTATGTATGCATGTATGTATGTATGTATGTATATATGTATGTATGTATGTATGTATGTATGTATGTATGTAATATTCTTGTATGTAATACCGGTGGTTTCGCTCTGTGGCCCACCTCTGTGCCGGGTAAATAAATTTAAGTACCTGGGCCATTGGGTCATGGAAAATCTAACGGACGATTCCGACATTGAGATCATCCAGTATAACAACGCGTTCAGAGTTCTGATGGGGCTACCGCGGCAGTGCAGTGCCTCGGGCATGTTTGCGAAGGCGCATACGGATGACTTTTATGCTATTATAAGAAAACGGTGCGCCTCCACGTTAACTCGCCTCCGGGGTTCCTTCAACAGAATGCTGAATGTATTTGTAGACCGGTGGGACTCACCATTATTGTATCGGTGGGTCAAACTCCCTACGATCTAATTGGGTTTCACGTACTAACAATAGTTCTTAAGCTTAAAATATTATTAACAAGTTTATATAATGTTTCTCTTTAATTATTATTATTGTAGTATATAGATAAATGATGTGCGCGAACGAAGTCGCGGGCACTGCTAGTTACATATATAATTAAAATAAACAAGGCTTTGTAAATAATTATTTGTAAGTCATTGATTTATCGTATCTTAAATATGAGATAATTTTCAGCACCATATAAAAATATTATTACATCAAAATATTTAAAAAGGTAATCAAATTTACTTACACTAAAATTTAAAGCATGATAAAAGTAATATTTTATACCTAATTTTACTATTCTAATAAAATGGTTCACACTATATCAGGTGTTAAAGGGGACAGAGTGCCGCCACGGTCTTGACATTCCTTTTCCTCACCAGCTACCACATTCCCTTCATATACCGGCTTGCTCTTTCTAGATAAAGTCTCCTATTACAAATGAAAGCCAAACAAAGTTTACTCTTTTATTAAGTAACAAAGATTGTTATAAAATGTTTAAAAATATTTAGTTAAATTTGTCTGTAAATAAAAAGTGAAATTTCTTTATTTTTTATTTCGTCTATTTTAGATAGATATCTTTTACAATAACAAGTTATAATTGAAATCTATACTAATATAATAAAGCGGAACAGTTTGTTTGTTTGTTTGTTTGTTTGTTTGTTTGTTTGTTTGAACGCTAAGATCTCTGGATCTACTGGATCGATTTACTATGTTTTTGTTTTGTATGAAAGCTGCATTCTTCAGAAGTGCTATAGGCTATATAATATTACATTACACATATATACTAATAAATTAAAATACTTTCTAATTTGACATGCAATTTATTCTGCCATGTTAATAACAACCGTCGTCGCTACGCGACCGCGTTCGTTACCGCGTCATTTTGATATTCATCCTTATGAAAATAAATATAATAGTCACTTTTAGCATTTCATCTAGATTGAAATTATATTTCTATAGAAATTATATTCTTATTTTCAAGCAGGCGTAGCCGCGTCCGGGTCCGCTAGTGTATTTATAAGTATGTTTGTATTTATCTATCGCCCTAGAGACAGAGAATGACTGCAGCAATTTGCCGAAATTTCCACTAGCAGATTAGAATTAATAAGATAATGTAAGATTTATCATATAATAAAGACAGTCGTGGCGCATGGACACGAAGTGTGACTGTAAAACCGACTGGTTGTGGATTCGATTCCCACTCGAGGAAATGAAATATTTATTTAAATTTATGTTTCCATTTCTTCGCTCTGGTCTCGAGGCGAAAGCACGGCGTTGAATTCTACCACTCAACACGCAATGCCTCCAGAATTCGGCAGAAAGTGGGGAACGGAGTGCCTTAACAGTAGATTCCTTCTTCCTACCCTGCTGTGTGCGGGATACAGCGTGAAGCTTTTTCTTTTTGATCATATAATATACGAAAATTGCTATCAAACAAATATAATAATCGCTGAACATAAAAAAGGAATGTTTTTCATTGTTTTTGTTACTTAATTGTATTACATTTTTTATACGATTACTGTAACATTATGTATTAATTTTCAGTGTACTTAATGGCACTTTTTAAAGATTATCTTCTCACTTAGGAGATTAAAGTGCGGGGAGCGCAACAAAGTAAGTCCTGGTGGCAACCCCTGTCACACTCAATTACCTTCAAATTTCCACCCAAGGTGATGTTGCGATAGAATATCGCGACCCGCTTAAACGATAACATTTGCACAAAATATTATTTCTAAAATAATAATATGAAGAATAGTGAAAATATGAAGAAGCAGTTAAGAGGTGAATTTGGCGAACGTGTCCAAAATTACAAGCTGTCTGTTTTTTGATGAGGACTCATTTGCATACTGTCTTGGGAGTACTGTACTAGCGGACCTCCCTTTTTCATCATTTTTATTGCTTAACACACATAATTCACAAGTTTTCTAGCATTATTCCCTGTTGCGGAATAAAAGATTTCTCATATTATTATTTGTACACGTATACAGATTTGGCGTGATTATAATGAATAATATTAGAATGATCAGGAATATGATGTTTTTTAAGGTTCCACATCTAAAAAACAGTAAAAACGGAATAATTTTGTTGCAAGCAAAACCGATGAGACCATTTATCTCGAGATAGCGTGAAGGTATGAAGCTTCAAAGTTAAAAGAGTAAAAGATACGATCGTTTCTGCATCATTTTTGCTGCATTTTATATGGAATTTGTATATGGAATATAATCTTAAATATAATATTAAATATAATCTTAATATTATAAATAACCTATAGGGTAGTTTCCTATAATTATGAAATTTGGCACGAAGTGAGAACATATCTATATGTAGAAGGAAGAGATTAGAACTGATATTATATTATCTTAAATGTTTAATGATTAGCTTTAAAATCATCTGTAGCAACTGTTTATAATATTACTGGCTGTGTTCATGTAAAAAATGACAATGTGTCAACACATTTGTATAGCTTCAGAGGAAGTGATCGAAAAGACACTAATTATTGATTATTGTAGAATTACGATTGGCTGACTTATACAGGGTGAGTCATATTGAACTTTCCGATTTCAATAAGGTGTGTATTAAAAACAAAGCGACATGCAGTAAAAATTATTTTATTGTTTGAAAGCACATAACATGCAGTTTTAATTTAGTTGGTTTTAAAAATGATATCCTGTAAATGTCTACCTCCATTGACCACACACTGCTGAAGCCTTTCCCGGAAGTTGTCCATTACTCGTCGAGTCATATTCAGCGGAATAGCATTGATTTCTTCCGTGATTGCAGCCTTCAGTTCATCGATACACCTTTTCCTTCAGGTAACCCCAGAGAAAGAAATCGCAGGGGGTTAAATCAGGTGATCTCGGCGGCCACCCAACGTCACCTCGCAAAGAAATGAGATGACCGGGAAACATTTGTCGCAGGATTTCCATTGAACGCCTGGATGTATGGGCTGTAGCACCATCTTGTTGGAACCAGATGTTATCGTTGTCATGATTCTGCGTTAATTCCTCCAATTTCGGTTTCAGAAAAGTTTCAAGCATGTCGCAATACCGAGCAGAGGTAACTGTGACGACTTGACCATCTTCTTCAAAAAAATAGGGACCCCACACACCAAACTCTGCAATAGCGCACCACACTGTCACTCGAGGGCTGTGAAGTGGTCGTTCGTGTAGGTTTCGTGGGTTATTCTCAGCCCAGTATCGAAAATTCTGTTTGTTGACAGTTCCGGCGAGGTGAAAATGTGCCTCATCACTGAAGATCAAAACAGCAGTGCGGGGGATCTGCTGAATGTCGCGGCATAAATTTGTTCGTGTGTCTAAGTCTCTAACTGTTAATTCTTGCACTACCTGAATCTTGTATGGGTGAAATTTAAGGTCTCTATGCAGTATTCTGCGGACACTACTGAAAGATAATCCTAGTGAAGCGGCATGTTTCCGAACAGAACGCCGAGGGGATTGTTGAATTGAAGCCCGCACTCTATCCACGTTTTCCGCTGACGTTGACGTCCTAATTCGGCCTTGTGGTCTTGTTTTTAATGCTGATGATGTTGCTCTAAAATTTGATACCCAATTTCTGATTGTTGGTCCAGTGGGAATGGGATCACGTCGACCAATAGCAAAATGTAAACGGAACGCACGCTGTGTTGTGATCACGGAGCCGCCATTTTTAATAAACTCTTCAACTACGAACGCACGATGTTGTCCCGACCAAGCCATTGCTCACACTAAAACTGCATGTCATGGCGCGTCTAATGACACCATCCCCACCCTTCTACTCCTTCCCTTCTTCGTGCAACGTCCTTCCAAAACCGGAAAGTTCAATATGACTCACCCTGTATTAAAGAGTCTCCTATATGACTTTTATTAGACCAGTGAGGTAATTTGACCAATAACGCGGAGGCTTATGCCTTGAGTAGAGTCGTGACGTGTGAGGGTGAAGTTCGATTTTAAAATAAGGAGGAAGTTGACGATCGTGGAATGGTGTAGTCTTCTTATGTTTTGACGATCGTAGAATGATGGAGTCTTCTGATGTATTGGAGAAAGGACGGACTAGTGACGAGTGTCACGAATCTGCTGCGTTATTCCTGCTTGCATTAACCCACAGTGGAGCCCACAGGTCCAATAAGAGTCATTTGCGAGCAATCTCCTACATATATATATAAAATCGAAAGGTCACTCACTCATCACGAAATCTCAGAAACTACATTTCTCAGAATCTCAAATTTTGCATAGGAGTTATTTATAGGACGTAGGTGCTCGCTAAGACGGGAATTTGCAATATTCGACTTCTAAGGGGTTGTTTTTGGGGTTGAAAGTTTGTATGAAACTTCGTTACTACAAATGCTAGGAGTCTCAAATTTTACATGGACGTCACTTATAGGACGTAGGTAATCATGGAGACAGAAATTAATAATAACGTAGTTCACGCAGGCGAACCGCGAGCGGGCCGCTAGCAATGCTTATAAATGAAAAATTGAAAAGTGGAAATTGGTAAGTATATCTCAGAAAAAAATAATTACATACTTATTTTTGTAGTTCATTTCATACAAAATGAGTGCATGGAGCTGCACACTTCATCATCATCATCAGCCAGTCCTCGCCCATTGCTGGACATAGGCCTCTCCACGCTTAAGTTTGTCAATTTTTATAAGCTTCTCACTTCTCATTCCCCGGACGCGTTATTGAGCGAATCCCGACTCACACTTGGCCAGTTTTTTACATCAGAGAATCATTAGTAGTCCTAGTAACTGAATGTATATAAGGTTATTTGATAGTCTATATATTTTTAATATTATCTGAATGGATCTTCTATATTTTAAGGGAAAAAGGAAGGTAAACATAATTAAAAATCAATTCGTTGCCCATACGATATTTTTTAAGACATTGTGTCCTTTCTAGTGTAAGCCAAAGTAATATTTTTTCAGACATTAGAATCAATACTTTACTTTTTTAACGTCATAGACTTTGATATATTACAATGCGTCTGTTAATCTGATGTCAAATATCAAGAATATTCAATGGCTACATATCCTATTCAATCCAATTCAATTAATGCTTCAAATTTCCACCCAATAACGCTAAACTACAAAAAAATTTATTAATTAAATGAAAATAATAATTTATATATAATAAATATTACTGATTTTGTTATACCACAATCCAATAATCTGTATCCTAGAGTACTAGTAGTTCAACTAAGACTTAACTCTGTTCGTTTTTTTTTTTTTCATTTTTTCAACCTATTTTATATTTATCACAAATCGTCTTTAAATAATTAGCTAAAATAAAATATAATAATTATTTTTAAGTAGAATAAGCAAAATACAGACAATCAAACTTGTAAATACTTTTAAATATCATTAATACTGATAGACAGTAATTGAAATCTGGTGCTTTGAAACGAAATGGAAAAAAAATTAAACATTAAAGGGTTAAACAAAAGGGCGAGGATAATTATTGAGGTTTTCACGGCCAACTGATTCTTGAAAAGGACGAATCAGTTTCATTTGAAATTTGGGATGGTTTAATTAGGGGAGGCAACATAATAGAGCCATTAGTCACTATGGAATCACGGTGGTAGAGAAACACCTTCGACCACTTCTCAATAAACTCGAATAAACAATTAACCTTTTATTTAATTACTTGTATCTTTTTAAAGTAAGTTAGTAATGCATACTTAATTAGACACAATTTTTGCCTTTTAACATCTTTTTCACTTTTTTATAAGAATATGATTTTGTTATATTATTATCTTTTTACCTTTCTATGTATGAATTATGTGAAAGTTAGATAATTATGTTATATTAAAATTATTTACCCATATACGAGAGCCAGGATTTAAAAGGCCAGTCAAAATGTCATATTCTCGATTGTCAATTCAATGTATCAACCACAAATGTTTTATCTCTACTGCCAGTTAAGGAAAAATAACTTTGATATCAATACCCTATTGAAGTTGAAAGCTTTAATGATATTGAATGAACTTTTCAATTTACAGCTTGAACTTGCTCTACCAAATAAGACAATGAAAGAGGTTAAGCTTACCCTCCATACATCTTTAGCTTTTTTACTTAATATTGCAGTCTAACGCCTAAACTCAATTAATTTTTGTAGCTTTTATTTTTTTATATTTTAATAGCTTTTATTTAACATTATAATATAGTAAATAAAAAAAAATAATAAAATAAAAATAGCCTTTATTCGCTGGCCAATTAACTTGCATACCAAATTACATTTAAATATAATTAGGTGTACCTACAATCTATTATTACTAGGATTAAACTTATTTACATTTTTTAAAATTTACAAACTAAGATAATTACACTACTATGACTAACCTATATTTATATGCTTATTATTGATAATTTGACTTTCCTACAATAATAATAATTCATTATGTCTAACTAATATTTTCGATTTGATCAGGTTCCAGGAGGCTTCCTCCAACTTCCTCCAATTGTCTCTTGTGATGGTGAGCTTCCTCCGATGTTCAACATTATAATATATCAAAAATAATATATCATCAAAAAGCATACAATGTTAGTATTTTTTTACAAACATAAAACTACTTAACTTTCGTCCCCTTCACTTTGTTGAAATAAGTGAAAAAGTAACTGAAATTTAAAAATTTTATCAAAATATGATATCTTTCAGCACCGGAACGCTGACTTAACTGTTAATTATAGTGATAAGCGTGATCTCGTTCGGAAGATTTCTTTCAGAGCCGCGATGAGTGCGAAGTCTAAAACCTTTAAAACCAGAAAACTTTTTAGAACAAAGACTTTTTGCAAAAGGTATTTGGAACAAAGATTATTTATACAACAGAAGCAATTGTTTATAATTTCTCTATTTCTCTATTTCAATAATATATTATTTAATACAACCACTATAAACACTATTTATTTTCTATTTGCTAAAATATTAATTGGAATGACTGAAATATAAGCGCAAATATGCTACACCATTTTCCACTGCAGGTAATATTTGTGATACTGTTTAAAGTAATTCCAGGTAGTTCAAACAAAGGTACATATAGATGTATTAGGACAATAGTGGCGCAAGAGCACACGGGCCGTGAGTTTATAAACGCGACAGGTTGTGCGTTCGATTCCCACTCGAGAAAATGAAATATTTAATTTTCCTTTTTTCGCTGTGGGATCAAGGCAAAGGGCGGCATTGAATTCCGCCACTCCACACGCAATGCTTCTTAACAATAATCATATTTCATTAATAATAAATTGAAAATCTTCTATCCTACTTTAAGGCCGCCGCAAATGCTGATATTTATTAATTCATTTTTTTTTAATTCATGCGCGTCTTTAAAAGAATTAAGTTAATTCTCTCCGTTCTCTGTCTATGAAAGGATTTGAGAGGCTAAATTAATAACAAACAATGAAGTATTAAAATAAATAAAGAAGATAGGGCTCGCTTGAGAAAATATTATTAAAATGTGTCCCGTTCGCTTAATTTGTACATTTTTATTAGATTATTCAAATGAAGGGCGAGGGTTGCTGGCTGATAAGTCTTAGTATTTATTTTTCCACGCAAAATAGTACATAAATAAGAATTTTTCACTTGAAAAATTAACAAGTCATTTATCATACTGGCGACATGCGACATTTTAACAGAGCACAAAATGAGGTAGCTTTCTTGATGATATACGTATATGCGGTACGTACACGTGGTCGGCCTTTAGTATAAGCTTGCGAATGATACGTGCAAGTCATGAAGGAAATTAAATAACAAATATTCCTGCTAGTGTAAAGATTTTAATTTAAGTAATTATAAAATGAAGTAAATAATAAATCGTAAACTCACTGAAGAAATGTATTTAATCGACAATATATAACTATTTTCTGTGAAATAGATTTTTTAACTAAGTCTATACTAAATAATAAAAAGAAAACATAGTTAATTAGGCTAAAAAGATCTATTAGTAATAATAATGTTAGAGCATACGTTTCTACGTATACGTTTCACTGCATTAAAAGGTATTTGTATTTTAGATAGTGGCAGATCAGATTAAGCTTCTGTTTGGTATCCCATTAGAATAGATCCTTGAGTACTTTGTGGACATAATGAATATAGAAACTTATCATGCAAGATTTATTCTTATCTATTCATTTATATACATCCAAATAATAAAACTGTAGAACAGGTCGATTCTGTACATAGAATAAAAAGTAAAAAAAAAACTTCGGGGGGGACTTACAAGTAACAAATTACAAAAATATGATTATTCGTTTTTTTTGACGATGTTTTACTAATGGTAAATGTATCGTATTAGAGAAGATCGGCAACATTTAGTAGTATATGTTTACGTACAAAATACAGTGTGAATAAACATCGTGAAATAAAAAAAATCCTATGTCTAAACTGTTGAGGTATCTTCATTAACATCTTTAAGTATGCGTATGGAATATTTTACCCTACATGCTGTTCCCGTTAAAAGAGGCGGAGACGCTTTCATCCTGTATATTCGTATAGTTCAAGCGGGCGATGCCGAACCGTGCCCGCTACTAATATATATTTTTTTCATTTTTACCATATGATTTATAACCATCCAAAATGGTAAGCACTCATACGTAATTTCATTACTTAATAGGAGAAAGTCAATGTAAAATTATTTCTTAAATCGGGCTCAATCTCAATCTAGCCAGTGGCAATCTAGCCTAGACCTGTGAACCAATGGTGAACCGTATGCTTTAAAATAAACACCTTTACAGGTCACACCCACCAAAATGTGAACATTTTTATATATGAAACAACCTAAATCACTATATGAAGAGAAAACAGCGTAATATAAACAGAGTAAAGTATAACACGTATAGAAGCAGTGTTCGAGATTAGGTCCTCAAAGGTATTGACCGTAAGACTTACTACATCGTTCAATGTTGATACAAAAGATCGAAATAAAACGACATGTATAAAACATCACACAAATCTATCACAAAGAGGACTTCTTAGAGGCCATTATGTAGTTCAGCTAATGTTATCTGGCGTAAGCTTTTGTGCTATACATAGTTTCGAGAGTGATTCTACTCGTTAGATTAAATAATTAAAAACCAATACGTAAAGAGTGTCTCTTTTTTCCGCGTAGCAGAGAGTACCAAGTATCGAGACACACAGTGCCATACCTTCCGCCCTAATGGGAAATATTGTTATGAGTTGTCCTGTGAAGGTAAATTACACCATACATCAAGTAAAAGTTTTTAAAAAAGGACATATTTACTGTCTCCACGTTCATATTTATTGTTTTTTCTCATGTAAAATTCAGGATATTTAAGTAAACAAAACACTATGTGTTCTGTCTAAATTCCAACATATTACATAAACTTAATACATAACATAAAGATGGCGATTTTTATCACTTTTAACTTGAAACAAAGTAAGGAACTACTTTTAAAGACAACAGTAAGCTACTTATTAAAATTACATATTGTACTATCCACATGAGATGTTTCTTCTTTAATGTAATTTTTTTACAATATTGTTAATTCTATAAATGAAGACTTTTTACTGTTAAATATTCTTTTTCAAATTGCCGTGCTCTATGTTACCTAAGTAACATTAGGATAAAAATAGAACTGACATACAATCTCCATATCTTAAGTGAATATGTCTAATTCATGTCAAATTATTAACTGATTTTAATTTGTACATTATATTTTAAATGAAAACAACTATTGAGTGGGATAGGCCGCTAGAATAAATTATTAACAGTCCGTTTCTTAGTTTTCGAGTATGCTATATATAGGGTTTGTATGTTAAACAAAAAATATCAATAAGTTAATAAAGTAAGTTATGCTTATTAATAGAACTAGTACACGTCTCTAGGACTGGGGAATTATCTGAGCTACATTTTGTCGTAGAACATTTATTTCTCAGATCACTAATATAGGACCAAGGAGGTAGTAAGCAAGAGAGGACTCTAATGAGCAAATCTGCAATGATTCTTATAAAAATTTGAATTAATTGTTTAACCGGATTAATCGCATACATTTAGTACAATACATTTTTGAAAACCCGATGTTTTGAACAAAGTCAAAGTCAAAATATCTTTACTCCATAAAAATGCTTAACTTTTAATTGGACATGTCAAAAAAGTAAAAAAGAATGAAAAACAAAATAAAAAAATGTGCAATTTTGACTTGGAAAAAGCCCGTTTAAATGGTTGAGCTCATGAGAAGATCCAGGCAAAGAAATTCAAGGCCACTCTTTTTAACTGCCAATATTTGTTACAAATTACAATTAACAATTTTCACTTAGAAATAGAGCAACTCATTTCCAAACATATTTTCAATTAAAACACTTTACAATAGTCTGTGGTCACGAGTAGACTGGCATGTCAATACTAAATATACGCGATTAGCCCTATTAAGGAGTTACATTTAAAACTTGTAATAATTCCATAAACCAAAGATATTAAGTTAGATGCTTTAGATACGTGTTGTTGGAGACGGATGATTCGAATACAATTGACTACTAAAAACCAACAAGTCTATTTTCTAATGTTGAGCGTTCGGGATGTCTAAAGAAAAGACTGCTCTTGTTAAATAATAATTTATTACTGAATACTTAAATACTAAAGATATAATATGATTTAATAACCTACAAACACATGCACGAGTATACATACATACACGCCCATCCAAAAAAAAGGAAAAAGTAATAAATGTTATTCTATATTATTGTATTGTTTAAAACATAATATTGAAAACATTTTTTAAAATAAAACTTATCTTTATATATAAAATCGAAAGGTCACTCACTCATCACGAAATCTCAGAAACTACATGTGCTAGGAATCTCAAATGTTGCATAGGAGTTATTTATAGGACGTAGGTGCTCGCTAAGACGGGAATTTGCAATATTCGACTTCTAAGGGGTTATTTTTTGGGGTTGAAAGTTTGTATGAAACTTCGTTACTACAAATGCTAGGAGTCTCAAATTTTTCATGGTCGTGACTTATAGGACATAGGTACTCATGGAGACAGAAATTATTAATAACGTAGTTCACGCAGGCGAAGCCGCGAGCGGGCCGCTAGTATAATATATTGTTAAAAAACATATATGGTGTAATTTACGTTTATAATCATATTATTATAACTTTCATAATAATATGATTCGAGGAACAACACGAAAAAGAATATACTTTATAACGCGCATGTGAACATGCCACGCTGTTGTCCACTTAACCGTTGACTACTCTCACTGAGTCCTCATTTATAACTGCACGAAGAGAGACTAAAGACCAAACGTGTCTTAGGAGAATAACAACCAAAGCAGAGGAGGACAGTCGGCGACGAGATCTTTTGTAATAAAGAAAACAACTACGAAGATGTGTTAAAGGTTTTTGACATCCGGAAGTACAAAAAATATTTCATGTAAAATCAGACACTACTATGTCATGATAGCTTCGAACGAATTATTAACAAAGAAGATTTACTGCTATTTTTAAATCGCTACACTTAACAGCGACATTTCTAGAGAATAATATAATCTTATATGATCTCTCGTCAAACATGAAAAAGCAATATTATTTTGATTCTATTCTATTGATCTGTACACGGATCAGTTGTTACCGAAAGCTTTTAAGCGTCGTAATAGTATATTTGCTGGGGGCTACTCACCATTAAGTTAATTGGATTCTTAAATTCTCCACGGAATAGACACAATCGAACACGTTTTGTTAATACAATTTTATTTTTGTTAAAATAAGTATACTTAATTACAAATTTTTTTTCTTTTTCATACATATAAGAACCGGCATAAACCTTCTGTTTAGAAAATAAAAATATATTATGTGTTATATAAATATATTATATATTTTAAAAATATTTTTAAGATAATTTAAGATAGCAACATAAATTTGAGATAACAAAGATTTAACAAACAATATGTTCTTCAAATATATAAATATCTGTTTAGAAATGAGAATTCATCTAAAGTTCTTAATATTAATAATATTCCAGCAAAATTTTAAAGCATATTAGAAGAATTATTAACATAATTTAGAGAGTCGGTAAGTTCAACAGCGTTCCGTTCTTCTGAAAATCGCTTATAGCCATTAGGTTTTTGTTATTCCACGCACGAGCGTCGCCCCGATAATCTGTTATTTTATTTGACAATGCCGACGTGACAGGTTCACGCGATGCAACATTTTACCGCAGCGATAATACTGCAAAAGATAAACGTTTTATGATTTGATAACTTAATATGTGAAAACGAAGCATGTGGCCATATGATTATAATGTAGTATATACACTATTTAGATAAAGTAAGGCTGAGAATATTCTAAAGATCTCTATTCCCCACTGTTCACCGTTAGAGACATTGCTGATTAAATTGGTTAAAATTTATCATTTGGCGCATAAAATTCACAATTTTAAACTTTAAATACAACATTTTTTATGTTCATTCGACGATTGAATAAACATAAAAAAAATTGTTTAATATTCAATGTTTATCTCAGTCTTACAGGACTATGCGTCTGTAAGGCAAATTGTAACAACCGTGTATCGTATACCCACGTAATATAGTTTCCCAGTGAAAAAGACCAGTCACCTTTGGAACGGATGTGCTAAATACCAGCTAGCGACTTTAGACTCGATTGAAAATCGCGCCAGGAAGCTCGTTGGCGACACAGCGATTGTTAAGGCAAAGCTGCAAAGCCTTGAACATCGTCGAAAGGTAGCTTGCCTGTCGGTATTCTGTAGAATACATTTCGGAGAGTGTGCAGCAGCCCTGCATGACCTGGTACCCTCTTCTCTTTCCATCTGCGAGGCACTAGACGTAGGCTGGGATTTCACCCTTATGTCATAGATATTCCTCCTTTTCATACGCAACGTTCTTAATGCGAACAGCGAAGGAGTGGAAATCCCTGCCTGCTGAACTGTTCCCCGACATGCATAAAAAATTGTAAAATACAAGTAAAATGTCTCAAAAAGTGCTGGAAAATCTAATACGCGATCTACAAAAGACAGTGTTGGGTTTATCTGAAAAGATTAGTAACTTGGAAAGCAAGATTGAAGATCAAAATGTAATAATAGATAGTCAAATGGTCATTATATCTCAGCTAAAGTGTTATCAAAAATCACCGATGAATCAAAGAAAAAATTAGAAAAAAAAGCGCTGCAGCGGCCCGTGCGACAAGTCCGTCTTTAAACTACACAAGCTGATCCGGACGCTTTAAAGCGCTGCCGTGAGCTAACGGAAGTAAACCAATACAAATCTAAAGAAGTTTATACGTGTGAATCTACAAAAACTCCGTTGGAACCCGCCACTATTCAAAATGTTTCTCAAATTAATAATTCGCATGTTAGTGCTATCAATGATGTGGAAAGCAGTGATAAAACCTGGAAGAAAGTACACTCTCGTTCCAGACCAAATAAACGGCAAGTTGTTAGAGGAAGTGGGTCATTTGATTGTGAGTTGCAAACTGTGAAGCGAATAAAAAAAAATCATGCATGTTTCTTTAAACCTGACACGACTGAAGATGCAGTCAGATCCTATATGGAAAAAAGATGCCCGGATGATACGTACATCGTCGAAAAAACGTAACTGAAACATAATTACAATGCATCGTTCATTATAAAGGTCCCGAGTAGTAAATTTAAATATTTCATGTCTTCAAATAACTGGCCTCCATGCACTGAAATAAGTGAATGATTTCGAAGCGGCGGTCGCCCTTTGGACCCGGCGCCAACGGTCACACCATTTGATGTCGCAGATAGAAACATCATAAAAATTAAATTTAGACATTACAGAATTGATGGCCCAGCGCTTAAATTGCTATTAGACTTTATGTCACAAAGCCGTCAGACAATAGTTGATGAAGAATCTTCTCTAGAATCAACTAAACTTACATCTAATAATGGGATCACTGTATTAAGTGAAATTTATATTCCCCATTTATTCATATCTTATTACATTTCATCTGAATATAATTGTTTTTGCAGTTAATTTTAGACAAGTAATTAATAATAATAATAATAATAATAGCCTCTTTATTCAGACATTACAATAATGCTACAGTTTTAAACATTTATATATACATACAAAAAGAAAAAATAACAAATTTTGCAGCAGTAATTAAAAAAAATGTACACTTCTAACATTATTTTACGTCTGTATGCCTATTGGCAAAGGCCTCCCCTAATTGCCTCCATTTTTCCCTATCATTTGCTGTCCTGGTCCATTTACCACCTGCGACAAGCTTTATTTCATCAACCCATCTCCTGGGTGGTCTACCTCTTCTTCTGTTTCTGTCGCGGGTGAACCAAAACAATATCGTCTTGGACCATTTTTGCTTTCCCCTTATAGTATGTCCTATCCACTTCCATTTTAGATTTTTAATGGTTACAGTAACATCTTTGGTTCTCCTTGTATATTTCTTTATGTCCACAGTTCTTATCCTGTCCGAAAGTCTCTTTCCCATCATACTCCTTTCCATGGCCGTTTGGCACGCTTCAAGTTTTCGTATATGGTTCTTGTTAAGGGACCAAGTTTGGCAACCGTATGTTAGGACTGGCAATATACAGGTATCAAAAAGTTTTCGTTTGATAAATATGCTAATTTCTTTATTTTTCATGATTTCTTTTTGACTCCAGTATAATTTCCACGCGTGACCTATACGTCTATCGATTTCCTTGGAAGTCATATCTATTGGCGAGATTATTTGGCCTAGATACACGTATTCTTCTGTGTAGTTGATTATTTTATTGTTAATAATTATCGGTTCTTGCAATCCATTTGTCATGGCTTGAGTCTTCTCGACATTCATAATCAATCCTACTTTACGGCTTTCTATTTCTAGGCTGTTCATCATCGTAGACAAGTAATTAGTTTTCTTAAAATTGAAGAGGGCACTCGTTGAATGTTTCTCGTTTAATGTTTAATAAAAAAAAATATAATAATATAAACATTTTTCCAAATTAAAATCCACTCTTCTGCCATCAAATGGGTACAAAATTTAATTAATCACTCCATGTTACTTTCCAGAGGAATAAAATTGTCCTAATAACAAAATCCTTTTAAGGTTAGGGAAAACAATGATACTGAGAGAGAATATGTCGAACCTTTTTTGTATTATTCTTTTGGGTAAGTACATTTTACGTAACCTTATAAGGGTGTCTACATACTCGAAACACATGTTACAACGTTTTATTTTCACTTAAGTGTTCTATTAACTATATATCCAATGTTGTATTTAGTTTAGTCAAATTATAGTGGATATACTTTAAATGAAAGGCATCTCAGTCTGGTTGATTTAATTCAACATTTTTCATCTTTAATATATAAACAATTTTCAGTAGTCAAATATTTATTACTTTCATGCAATTTCAACATCAAACAACAGAATAGACAGTGTTCTCTTGTTAGTTCTGTAATGATTTTGTATAAATAGTTTTACGATAATTTATTATAAAAAAAATGTAAATCAACCTCTTTCTTTGTTTAATAAAAACGTATATTTGAAAATTTATACATAGAACTAGCACGAGTTGTCAATTTAAAAATTTGGATACGCACTTTTAGACTTGGAGCTGAAGAGGAAAGTGGTCCTGTAGGATAAATTATTGTATTATAATTTAAGATATACATTGTACAAGCTTAATCGTATCTAGCCCTCGAAGAAATATAAGTTCTGTAAAAGCTCTGAGGTGTTTGATTTCTTTACAGTTCCATAGCAGAAATTAATGCTGTAATTATTCTAAGCCAGAAATTAAGTAACTAATGAATATAAAAAATACCTAAAGTGTAAATTTCCGAACGAAAATCGTGAAAAAGGTTCTTTTTTAATGGTATGTTTTATTTTTGGATGTCGATGAACGAGTCCAGAATAATTGTACAAGATTATTCATCGGACGATAAAAATTAATAAATATAAATAATTTTAGGTAACATTCACGATCCACTTTGATTTTTTTGGTGATCTGTACGCTTTAGGTGCGAAATAAATATTCCCTTAAAAATATAAAGCAGGTAAAGAGATTGTGCACCGCCTAAGACAAAAGTAAAAGCGAGTGAAGATGGACCTTTAATTAAGCAATTAAGAGTGGTTAGCTGTCCCAAAATTCAATAATCATTTACCTAGTATAAGGCTTAAGGATATTACAACTAAAGAATTCTTTATTCGTTCACCAGTGAATGTGTAATTTACGAAAATGTCATGTTGATGTTTAGTGGCGAAACTCAACGCCGAGCTTTATCTCGACACCCTTACAGTATTAAATATTTAATTTCTTAGAAAGAGATTCGAAGAAATGGGTGGGGCGTTTACAGTCACACTGCGCCCTGCGCCACGACTGGTGTGCCCGAGAACGAATATGAAAATTTATTAGCTATTATTATTTAATTTATTGAAAATTTATTAGCTAATACTGTATCGTACCGACTGATAGATAACCTATTCGAATATAACAATTACAAAAATAGGCATCCGAACCTTATTTATCACACCTTGGATTTACGGCTTTATAGCGAATAAGAGATATTGTGATTGTTATTTGAACTTATTTATTATATTTTTAATAGATAATATATAGCTATAAAAGAAACTAAAAAAGAAAATTACTGACATCTCTGATTTTAGGAATTCTGTCACTTATAAAATATTTACCTAGATTTTTTATCATCCATCCATCAGCCTTTTAAGGTCCACTGCTGGACATAGGCCTCCCCCAATGCTCGCCACTCCGTCCGGTCCTGCGCCTTTTGAATCAAGATTTATAATAACTTACGTTATTTGTTGTAACATTGACGGAGAAATTATTACCAGTTATTACGAGGGATTACCAATCCAGTGTAGAGTGGTAGAAATACCTGGCGATAGGGTGTTTATTGTCATCCCTATCTTAGTTGATATATGGCAATATTTCAATGGCTGTTCAAGTGCGATCTAATATAATAAACCACGAATGTATACAAATATTCATCCTGGAGTCAATAGACAGACAGTTGTGAATTATAAAAAGAAACAGCAAACAATTGTTTGGAAAATAAATTTGTCCGAATGTGATTATGACTATAGGTTTGATTATTACCATGACTAAATAGTTGGTCTTGGACCAAGGATACCCTGTTCTTGGTGTCAAACTTACAAATGGAAAGAAGAAACTAACGGGATTTGTTACAACGGCGGCAAGTGGTTCAGCTAACGGCCATTAAGCGCTACCCCGAACCATTGCATAGTCTGTTTACTCGGCAGCAATTAATGTCAGAGCACTTCCTTTCTTTAAGTCGTCATTACAACAGTTGTTTTCAGATGACCTCTTTTGCGGCGAAAGAAATAAGAGAAGGTAATTTTACGCCAACGTTTAAAGTACAGGAGTAGTGCTATGGCTAATCTTGTTCAAAAACCTTTTCTGCAAATATATTTTGTCGGTGACAATAACATCGAAGGAGACCATCGCTGTGAAATTTTTACTGGTGCTAAACCTAAATTAATCACTGATTTACAAAAAATGATGCACCAAGATAATAATTACATCAAAGATTTTAAAGCTGCTGTTGATTCGTTACCTTTAGAGCAGGAAGAATTCAAAGTAGTTATTAGTGCCAATAAAAAACCTGATGGAGAAAGCTGGTCGTTTAAAGTACCTACATCTAAAGAAGTTGCAATTATCATGGTCGGTCAGGAATTCGAAAAGAAAGATACTATTCTTCACGCAAGAGTTTATAAGGCTTCAAATCATTTTAACCGATATAGCGGTTAAAATGTGAGATCGCTATTTAATAATATTTAATATTTATTTTACACTTATGGGGTAAAATTAAAGATTCAAATTTTGTGGAGAAATCGTCCAAATTTATTTAATGCACCAGATACGCGATGAGAAAATAATCTAGCACTCACAGAAGGAAAGATAGAAATTTAAACAAATATCAAAATAAAATATAAGCGAAACTAGCACTTAACAACATGAAGATACACAATTGAATGCAAGCTAAGAGAGCAATAGATACACAAGTGAACGTCGCAAGCGATTATAACCTACTCTTTAAACGTGGAAATTCTGGCAAGCAGCCTACGACACGCATAGCAAAAAACTCGAAACAGGTTTACAATTCAAATCGCTGCGTGCGGATGTTTCTAATAAATATTTTCATAATTGTACATAGTAATATTAATTTTGCGTTATTAAAGATAATATGGAATGTTCCCTACAAGTTAATAGATTGGTGCGCGTAAGCTCACCGAGCTTATGATGCTCTGCAGTATCCCCTTATGTTTTGTCGTGGTTATGAGATTAACATACCTGAACATGATCCAATAACAAAAGAGCTTCTTTAAAAAGCAATGTCAGCTGCTGACTTTTACAGCTATAGATTTATCTCTCTATTGAGCATAATAGTGAGAAATGATATTTAAATATCAGGCTCATAGCACCAATATCACCTCAGGAAGTTGAATCCACTCTAAGAAAAATGTCAAACAAGTCAAGTCTTTGGGCCCCGATGGAATTCCTATCGAAGCCTGGAAATGCCTAAGAGAACAAGGAATATATCTTAATATTAAGCTCATGTATGCCGGACGCATGGAGGTTAAGCACAATTGTACCCCTCTACAAAGGTAAGAGCAGTAGATACGAATACAACAATTACCGTGAAATTGAGTTAATGAGCTCATTCAATGAAACTTTATGAACGAGTAATCGATAAACAGTTAAGAACAGACTAAAAACCAATACGGCTCTCTAAAGCTTTCGACTAAAATCAGGCTTCTTCGCCAATACGGCTTCGTTCCAGGGCTTTCCACTATCGATCCCATGTTTGCTATAAACATGGTTGCTCAAGAATTCAGGGTTAAAAACACACCTCTCTTTATTGTATTCCTGAACATGGAAAAAGCGTTTGATCGTTCGTGTACCACGTCCCACAATCTGGTGGAGTCTTCGTAAGAAAAATATCCCAGAGAAGTACGTTGACATCATAGCTGACATGTACAGGAACGTCAAATCAACCATCCACATAGAGTGGGGCAAACAAAAGCAGTAGCACTCACGGAAGGTGTACACCAAGGTTCATTTAAAGTCCATACAACTTCTGCTTGGTTATGGATGCTCTCACTGAACAGGCCCAAACAAAGCATCATGGACTTTCATTTACGCTGACGATCTAGCTATTTATACAACATCCCGAGAGTTGGAATCAGCTCTCTGTGAATGGAAACACTAGTTACAGACAGGCGGCTTGATGTTGAGTGTTGCGAAAACCCAATATGTGGTGTGTAACGAACATAATCAACCGCAACATCCCCTTATCATTAATGGACAGGAAGTCACTAGGTATGACGAATACGAATACCTGGGTACCATGTTACACAGCTCAGGCTCCTGGGAAGTAAATATACAACATCGAATCGCATCCTGCTTGGCTAAAATGGCGAGAAGTGACTGGTGTTATCTGTGACCGGAGGATGCCGGTTAAGCTTAAAGGTCTTGTATATAAAAGCATTATTAAAGTAAAGCAAAAGACCGGTACTAACTTATGGGATTGAAACATGGGTTATGCCACAAAGCCGAAAAGAGAGCTGAGATAAAGAATGAAGAATATGTTCATCTAAAAGACGCCTTGGCAAGAACAGATAAACGAACTGTGTGAAATAGGTAAGGTAGTAGTCCTACCGTCTTCTTTGACGGGAAGGCCCCGTTACATGCACGAGCGTACACAAGGACGCACAACGCACCACTATGGACGGCCAAATCTGTTTATTACATTTACATGTCAGACACGATCTGGTAGCGAGGGTTTTTACATAAAAGTAAAACACATGGTAAAACTTCTTACAAAAGGTAGTGTATTCGGGAAAACTAAGAGTTATATGTACTCTGTGGAGTGGTAGAAAAAAGGTCTAAAGTTAAAACTATTACTCTAAGAATTAATATGTGTGTGCATTTACGATCAAATTCAAAAGCAGAAATTGAATTATAGAAGAATTTGCTAAGTTATTTACTTAAATTGAAATTAATGAAAGATATCGGAAGTGGGAGGTAAAACAAATATTCCTTACAATCTTGGTACCGTCGTTAAAAAAATAAATGGTAAAACTAATAAAATATACCCAATATCGTCAACGTCTCGATATCGTCGTATCGATATCGTTGATATCGTCAACAAGCAGATGATAGTAATAGTGCATGGTTAAAGGAAAGAGGAATCCTTATCCCCAGGAATGACATTGCCAATAGCATTAACTCATATTTGCTAGCGACATTGCCCGGTACTGAGATAAAATATGAATCGGTGGACTGTGTATTAGAAGTTGATGATGCTGTACATTATCCTGTAGAGTTCCTCCATTCTCTAGAACCATCTGGAATGCCTTCTCATATTTTGTAAAGGAAAATTGGTTAATGCAACTAGACATCAAGTAAAGACTAAATAAACACGTAATTAAGCTATGTATTTCTACTGGTATGCGTTAGGGAGAAATTGTTTTTATATCGCGGATCCCCTTAATACCATCAAATTACCAAATTCGATTTAAGCGCCTCCAATTTCCGGTTAAGGTGACTGACTACATATTAATGAGGCGCAGGCGCAGGGCCAATCGTTAAAAGTAGCTGGAGTAGATCTAAGAAACGATTGTCTCTCTCATGGTCAGTTATATGTGGCCTGTTCAAGAGTAAGTTCGCCTGATAATTTATATTTATACTACAACCCGAATATAAAACACAAAATGTAGTCTATAGAGAGGCTTTATAAAAATAACAATTAAAGTTACCAAAGGTAGTCTGTTGAACATCTTATCCAACCAGAGCAACTTCGACAACAGTTACACATCATCTCAGGACATTTATCACAAGAACGTACTTTACCATTAGAAAATTTCGATACCGATTTATTTAAAATATATAGTCTTTTAAATATCAGAAATAGGATGACTCAGCAATTTTTAATATTTGAGATAATTTTACCTTTGGTACACCGAGACTTGTATATACTTTATCGTCTAATAGCTGTACCTCAAGAAATCCAGAATAATACCGTCAGTGTCATTCCTATAGCAGATTACGTAGCGATGAATTTAAAACGAGATGCCTATTTTACATTACATCGGACCGAATTACAAGAGTGCTTAAAAAGCGACCAAATATTATATCATTTTTATATACTAATGAGCGTTTTTGTATAAAGGAGGAATCATGTTTGACAAACGCACTTGTCCAAAAGCTTATGGATGATATAAATTGCCAACGCCGACACAAGCGAAAGATTCCCCAAGACATGCTGCAATAAAAGCAGATTTCTATTTAAGTAGGGTGTGACTTAAGTCTCTATGCCTACATAGGTCAACCAAATCATCGACATACCTACCGCTGAATGTCCCACATTGACGACAGATAGCAGTATGAAGAAAATTATAAAAAAAACAAATAATGTATATGAGTATATATTGCACTTGCCTTTTAGACCTGCAAATTGTTTTTACTCTTTCTCATACCCATAGGTTGACTGATAGAAATCTCTATTAGAGATTGTTACAGGTGGACGGGCCTTTGCCAATAATGTAACAATTTTATGGTATTAATGTGAATCATAAAATGCAATAAAGAGTAGTAGCAGTTATAAATATTGATTCCTTTCAAAAGCCAAATGAATATTGCAACTTATAAATATATTCACACAACATTTCAAACTAGATACTGTAACAAAATATGCCTATAAGTATGTCTACTATCAGAGTATTAGCTCGGATTCAATTTGTAAATGTCGCTGCTAGTCAAATTTTATAGCAAATAAATCGAAGGACTGGGAAAGGGGGTAAAAAGTAAAATCAAAGGACACTCGTAACATCACTTTATTGGATTTCTACCATACATTCATATCGCCTTTGAGGTTATTAACTAAAAATACGTAAGGGAAATAAGATTCCAAACAGGAGAGCTTAGCTTAGCATAAGAATAAATAAACTTATTTATAAGAATAAGAAATAGAGCAAGCTTTATTAATAACAATCACTTTTAGATTGATAAGTTTATTTATCTACGTAAAAATTAACATTAGTATTATTAAAATATTGACTGCTTTTTAAATTTTAGAAGTAAAGTTTATAATTGCATCACATTCAACATTTACTGTCTTAGTTTTTCTTTTTTAATAGATTGCCTAATATAGTTACAAATTTAATCATTTAGTTGTCTTTGTCGTAATCGCTTAAAGCAAACATTTTATAATGCAATAATAATCAAGATAAATAGATTTTCGAGCCAATTATCAATATTTAGTTCATATACATACACCAAATTTACACTTATACTTTGTATGCGGTATATGATCAAAAAGGCTTGGGTTGAAATAACCAAAGAAGGACAATTTTTACTATGTTCACGAAACAAGCTTTATTAGTAAATGATAATATCTTGATTATTATTTACGTTTATCTTGAAGTGGCCATTAGATCAGTATGAGTAGATAAGTTTCAAAAGAACAGCGTTATATAAAATATTAAAAAAAAAAAACGTGACAAGAAAACAATTTCCATACTTGTTACCCATATTGGCCCAAACTATAATCAAAGTTACATACACCATCATAACAACATATTAAATGTATTATATAGCCAAACAATAATATACAGTAATATTTATAAGTATACATTTGGGAATGCTAAATATTTTAAGTGCGTAATTAATATGTGAGCTCTAAGCTAATTGTGCAAATTAGGAAGAATCAAAAAGTATTTATTTCTTTAGTACGTAGTGCTAATAATGTAGATTTTTTTTAATTAACATATTTTGTTAAGCAACACGTGTACAGACAGTACATACTAAATTAAAAATTAAATATATTATTAAATGTACAGTTGCACATACAGTTCTGACTTCAGGGTCATGACGTGAAAAATATTAAACTAAATAAAATAGGTAAAAAAATCCACAATACGCATACATAACTGAAGTATAGGTTTGCTACCTTAGTATGTAGTTTCACTACGGTTTGATCTAATTTAGTTTCTATAGGCTATTGTATTGCTTTGAGCACGACTTTAATCTTCTCCAACCACAGCGGCAAGTACCGCACCAAAAAAGAAGTGAGCCTCGATCCGTCGGGCCATTCCAGAAAGATCGTCACCAAGCTCGCCAAAACAGAAAAAAATAAGAAAAGCGATGACAAACATTAAGCAAGCTTATAAACGACAGATGACTATGGCGTATAAACGGAATATAGATTTTTTGCCGACATTATGGCCGATGGAATACCCGAAGAAAGCACGGGTCGCTCGTCACTGAGATCAGTGGATGCATGCCGATGGATATATATTTTGAAGAACACCGTTCCAACGACTGATCTCATCTCTACTGGGCTTGTTGTACATGTCGCTGTGTTATTAACTTCTAGGTAGTTATTAGGTTGTTGCACGTGGGGGTACGTTACATTAATGACTATAAAAATTTAAGATAATATACATTGAATATGTTATTGAAGTACAATCTTTCTATAAAAATGGGAATTCGTTTAAGAATATTAAATATTGTAGAAAATCGCAATTCATCTATATTTATATTAAACTGAACTGAAGTACTCTCTAACTTCAAAATACTACTTTTTCTCTTAAAGAAGATTACAAATATAATAAAAATTTTAGAATAATATTTTCCACCGATCGAAATGATATGATACTTATTCAACTGTAGCTTTAATATATCATACTAACTTATTGTAATAACTTATTATGAGTTACAGTTCGGAAGATCGAGAAGATAATGAATAATATAATAATCAATATTAAGAAAATGACTAATTTTAAGTATAAACAGAAAATAATATGCAGCTAAAAATCCACAACAAACAGTAGTATATCTTACAATTTTGAAGAATGCAAACTTTGGTCATGGCAATATTGATACAATTGATAACTTTTATTAAAACATTATTTTTCTTAGCCCACATTCAACTCTAGTGCAAGAATTAGTTAAATATTCAGTATGTACTGAATCGCTGAAATAATTTTATTTTAATATTTATGAATTTTTCATAAATTATTACTTCTGAGAACTAGCATTAATTACAATAACAAATCAAATAACTGATTCAGCCAAGCGATTATTACATATTTATATGTCCTATATTAAAGACCGACAGACTTAAACCATTTTTACCGTATAGAGCAGTATTCAAAATTGTAATACAATATTTATTTCCACATTCCAAAAAAAATCTGACAGTTCTTAATAGATTTAATAAAATTGTAAATATAATATGATAAGTTATTCACCAATATATATTAAGAGAGATTCATTAAAATATTTTATGCTTTACACTTTAGAATAAAATAAATTATTTACACTTAGTAGTACGGGCGGCGATCAGGGGACTTTCAGGATTTACTCGAGCGGGGCAGATAAAGATACTGGGGGTTCCTTGTACTCGGTTACGTACTTCCACCAAATATGAGCTCCATATATATGGCCGCCCGTCTAGGATAAAGGATCAGATTTGTAAAAAAAATGATAATTTGTAATTCTTGAGCGCGTCAGATTAAGGTAGAGTAAGTTACTTACATGCTAAATCGTGTATATTCCACTAATCTGGCAATTTAAGAGGGACGTAAAGAAGTGGAGGGGGTACAAAGTTGTAAAAAAACGGTATCTCTACATTCTCCAACGTGACTAATTTTTATTTTTATTTTAGAGGCAATAATTCAAGGATTACGAAGAATATATAATCTGACAAAATCCACAAGCCGAAATAATAGAAATCGATCGATAAAGTTTAATGTAGCTATAGTTCCTATATTCCTCTCTGTATTTATATTCCTCTCTCACTTTTTCTCTTTTTATTACCCCTTAGTCATCGATGAAGATGATAATTTATAAAAGTAATCGATAAGACTCTAGTACACCATTCTTCTGTCATCACTAATCTTGGCTAAACCAAGGGAGCTGTTGACACCAACACAAAACTTCAAGCTATAGTAAATAAAAATTTACTAACCATGTCCACATCTTTACAGATGCATCAAAGCTTTCTAAGGAAAGCTGTGTTGGTGCAGCATGCTGGATACCAAAATTCAAAATTATATTACAATTTAAGTGTCCTCCCGAATCATCTGTGTTTACTGGAGAGGTTGTTGCTTTATTAGAAGCAATCCGGTTCACACTCTCCCATGACTTTAAACAGACTGTCATATTTACCGACTCATTAAGTTGCATATTGGCTATCAAGGGAAATCCATTTCATAGTAAATTAAGGTCTGCAATTATTTTAAGGATTCGTGAAGAACTGTACTCATGTTATCTAAAGGGCTTGGATGTTACTTTGGCATGGTTTCCAGGGCATTCTGCAATCAGTGGGAATGAATCTGCAGACTCTTGCGCAAAATTGGGCATTAAGTATGGTAATTTAGGTAACTTTTTTATTTCGACCCAGGATTTGTTGTCTCTTGCATTAACTAATTTGGATCTGTCCTGGTCTGAATTTTATGAATTAACAAAATCTCAGAAATAAGTATTATGTTACTATCCAACCCAATATCCCAAGGCGACCATGGTCTTTTTCTCAAAAATTTGCTGAACAGAGGATTATATCAACTATTTGTCGTTTGCGCCTTGGGTATGCATGTACTCCTGTGCACCTAGCTAAGATCAGGGTCAGGGACCACTCACTGTGTGAGTGTGGCCTGGACGAAGGTTCCCCTTCCCACATCCTTTTCACCTGTCCTAAGTTAATTCGTCGTCGTCATCTTGTATGATATCCTTCCTCATTGTATGATGTTCCTCGTCCCCTTAATTTTCAATGTTTATTAATATTTGTATTCACTCCTTTGTGCAAATTTTTATGTAAATATATTAGATATAATAATATTAAAGTATAAGCTAACAATTTTGTTAAATATCATTTATTACTAACACTTTATTATGTATATATTGTATATAAATTTTGTTTATCTTATAGGTGAAGGCAGTATCTTAGCTGGGCGTATTTATAACGTGCATTCTACTATTGCGTAATATTGTCTCTTTACCATCTTTAACACCCCCTTAGAAAATCTGACGCGCTCGATCATATTTTTTTTCTTTTTTCATTTTTAACTCCCACGTAAGACCACCTCCATCATGGAAACAGTCAGATTAACATATTTACATGTTTAAGAATACGTAGGAAATGAATGGTATCAATATCTGACGCGTTCGAGTATGTCCATGCAACAGTTTTTTTTTACATTTTTGAAAATCTATCGCCGCTCACCCCACCGATCAAAAGATATATATTATATGACATTTTTTTCTTGTTATCATCTAATCTTCGCAAATCAATAGGTCTCTATAACGCTCGAGCAAATCCCGAGTTAGCATCCTCACCTCCCCATCTATAGATATACTTTCAAAATAAATAAGTAACAATATAAACAATGTTCAATATTAATATTAATTTCCAATCCAAAATTTTTTTTATATGCTCAGATCAAATGTTAATTCTTAAGAAGAGATATTCAATAAGCTCTTAATAATGAATAAAGTATCATAAATAAAAAGTATTGTGTTTTATACTTCGACTATTGTAGAATATATCTGGTATATTGACGATTATAAAATCGATTTTGAAATAGAATATACTTCATCCTTACAATAGTTAATTTACAAGCACATATTTTAAACATATGTATTAAATATAATGTCATGTATAGGTTATTTTTATTTTCTTGACTTATAATCGATAAATCGTTTACACTTGTCTAAGCATTTGTTTTTTTAGTTCATACAAATTAATTATGCTTATATTAAGTAGCATACATGTTAGGCAATAATTAAAAACTAAATAACAAATGTTAAGGAAATTAAAAAAATCGACCTTACAATTATCTACAAAAACTTTGAGACTTTTCTACATGTATACATCTAGAAAAGTCTTTATGTTTGTAGCACACTGTACCAAATTTGAAAATATATTTGTGGGTTTTTTTATACTTTGCAGTGATGTAGTTTTGTCTATTATATTAAAAATAAATCACTGTTATTGTAAACAAACATACTCATACAGATGTATTATAATTATATATAACCCAAAATTTATTTGAAAAGTGTAAACGATTGTGAACTACCTAAGAATAAATTGGTGTATACTTTATAGTTATATCTAATAATGAAGTACAGGTACATAGACATGGGTTTGTACATTTTTCTTAATACAACCAAAGTTAAAAGGACTGGATTTAGGAACAAGAATAAAATTATAAATCGATAATAATATTTGATACTGATAAATCGATATTATTTGTTAAAACAACTTTCTGCCGAATTCTGGAGACATTGCGTGTTGAGTGGCAAAACTCAACGCCGCGCTTTGCCTCGTCACCAGAGCGAAGAAATTGAAATATAAATGTAAATATTTCACTTCCTCGAGTGGGTCGCGTTACAGTCACACCCTTGTGCCGTTGCGCCACGATGGCCTCCTACCATCGACTACTTATTGACTTATTCATGAAGTAATGAAGTATAGGAATGATTAGAAAACTTAAAAATACAAATACCAATTATATAAACATAGGTATAATATTGGAATGGAAATTACATAGAATAGTTTTTAAATATATCTCAAGTTGTACACTTTTCTCAGTCTTGGAACTAAAGGAATGGTTGGTAAACAATAAAGACAGAAACAGAAATCAATAATAAATACTGCAATAAAATAGTTTTATTACAATAAATGTTCCTGTCGACAATACACGTAAGAAATATAAATGATTAGTATTTGTCGATTTTAGATTTAATATCGTCCGAAACATTTCTTTACAAATTTTTTGTTCATAAAAGTCATAACAGTGAACTAGACGAGTAATAAATCGATCAAAATATTAATCATCTATTATTACTTATGTCGTTATTTCAGATAACATGAATAATATTATACATTATAAGATCGCATGGTCAACATCGAAACATCTAGATTTCTTTTATAGTTAATAAAAACAGAAAAATTGCAGCAGGTTACTAGTGACGTTCGAATAACATTAAATTTATACATTGTACGTAAAAGTTGGACACAATTGTCGGTAGTGTCACTTAAAATTTAATATTATAAATAGCACTAAAAGCTTTTTAGCTGTTCATTGTAAGTCATATGCAAAACCAAGCTATTTATTTATTTTAGAGAAGTCACATTTAATTTTGAACACATTGTATATTTAGCCTTTTCGTTAACTCACGATACGATACAAGCATCATCTTTTAAACGGAATTTCTATGTAAGTTATATGCATCAATTATTCTACTTAGAATTATTTATTATATCAAAGTAATTTTATTTTATAAACGTTTACGGTTTTGCAAAATTTTACAATTTCTACATATTTTGTATCGCATCATAATACCTTGTGTAAATATTTAGACTTTTCTTACCAAAAGGCAACAAGCAGTGAGTCCTGTCGATACCTTGGCGAGCTCAGAGAAGCAAATAGATCGTCTCGCAAAGTCGATCTTCTCACAGAATACCTGAAATTTATTTCAATTTTCATCCATACCTATATTATAAATTCGAAAGTAACTCTGTCTGTCTGTCTGTGTGTGTGTCTTTTACGCAATCAGGGCCAAACCGCTAATTTAATTGTGATAATATACTCATATAGAGATACTTGAGGGTCTCGGGATGAACATAGGATACTTATTTTTCTCATATTTGTAATATTTTCGATATATACCAATATATTAAAATAATTAATTTGACATGCAATTTCTTCCGCCATGTTAATAACAATCGTCGCTACGCGTTGCTAAGCAACGGCTTGCAGAGTTTGTTGTTTTAAGAAAACGTCACCCAAAGTGAGTTTGCTTAATGCATACATTCCGCGCGCCGATATAGATTTGTATACATTAACAAAAATTTGATGATTTCTATAATTTGATATTGATCCTTATGAAAATAAATATAATAGTCACTTTCATCATTTCATCTAGATGGAAATTATGGTTTACTGTATAAAATTCTAAATTTTTATATATTTTCGAATTACTATTATGTTTTATGTAATTATTTGCTGCTTATAATTAATTTATGTCAGTTCGGTTATCTATACCAATGTTATACACTTAAAATATCGTAATTTTAATCATTTGGGATTTTATTTAATATAGTTCGCAAAAATTAATAATTATTCAATATAGAAAAATGTTTAGTACGCGCGCACGGCAAACTTTAGGTACTTTTTCTAATATTAAGAATTTCCTTTAGTTACTTTTACTTCTTTTGTTTGTTCATTTCGGTTACTCAGATATTTTTTCTAATAATAAATCTCCACTTATTATTATTTTTTAACTTATTTTAATTATTTAGGCTTATATTTTGGCGGGCGTAGCCGCGTCCGGGCCCACTAGTGTTTTTATATATTTTTAAAATATATAAATTAATACTGTTACATAAATTATAGGAACTTTTTTTTCATCGTAATGTCATGTGTTAAATCAAAATGTACGCAGTAGTCTTGTTTGTTAAAATATGTATGGAAGGGTACAAATAAAATAAGTTTAAACGGTTTTATTTAGCTTGACTTCATCATGGGTTAAATGGGTATATAAACTAGTAATTTAAATTTTATCCCCTTTCTGTACACAGATTGACCCGAGTCGGTTCTGAAGCGGACCTGAATGATCAACAATTTAGTTCTGGTGACAATAACATTTAGTTTATAGTAGAATAGCGGCTCACTCGCGGCTTCGCCCGCATACGGTTCTAAACCGCTAGCTTGATTCAGTTCGTAGTCATCGAATTCTAAATTAGCTTCATATTTTCTTGAAGCACTGTTTTACAATAACATTTAAAGATAACTGCTATCAAACAGGACGAATATTGTTACCAAAAAGTCGGTACAGTCAACAACAAATACCTTGGAAAGCTTGGAAAGCTCTTAACGGACTTAGTTTTGGTTGTTCGGAGTCCATATCTGCGCATGTGCGTTTGGAGTTCCGAGTATGTAAAGGAAGAAAATAAAATCTATTAAAAAAACTACATTGCTGGCTCACGAAAATAGTCAAGAAATATCAGAGGGGAAATATTTAAACCATTTTACTAAAATAAATGACATGCGTTTACACAAAATATTATTCAACAACCACTAAGTAAATACATTATTTTTAGTTACTAAGTCGTTTTTTTTTATGCATCTGAAGTAAGCAGAGCATGGCTATATCCTTTGCAACTCGAGCCAGATTTTCAAAGTAAAGACCGGGTAAAATGCTTTATAGAATAAAAAGTAAAGAAAACACCTGGAAATATCGATTACACAAGCAAGTGACGCTGAACAGCCTCCATTACAACCTCGTTTAAAGCAGAAATAATGATGTCTGTTTCTATTGTGCAGTTGAATACTTTACAAAAACTATACAAAATGCGGCATGGAACTCTACTCCAGAAAGCAAAAGAAAGGCTGATAATTACTATATAACTAACAATATACTAGAACTTTTACACAAGAAAAGAAAACTCCGTAAAAAGTGGCAATCAAGCCAGTGCCCTCGATTAAAAAAACGATTAAACCATACCACTAGGCTGTTCACAAATGTCATTACAATAGGGCGGAATAGTAGCTTTGGGAGTCTTTTTGAGTGGACTGGACGCAACTTCCACTACAGACTACTCTCTGTGGAAGGCTACGAAAACATTTAAGCAACCCGAAAATGTACGAATCATTTATAATATTTTTTATACATTTTATTTTTGCGGAGGAGTAAAGGAAAGGCAAGAGACATATTTGAACCACATTTTATAAATCACTCCTTCCGCGTGAGTGCGTTTACTCAGACGTGTAAATATAATTATTAAATGTACATACGTTTATCATTTCATGAGCCCACTTGTACATGTATATATGTAAATTTAAGTATATGAATAGGGGAGACAAAGTTGCTCGCGTCCGTAGTCCGTTTTTTTATTTAGTTTTTATAAAGTATCTTCAAAAAAACACTAAAGATGTAGGTACTTAGTTTGTTAAAACAAGTGCTGAAGATATGGTGATCGTCTTTTACATGTTTTTTAAAACAGGAAAGCTAAATATTATCAAATATTTCTCTAAACAAATGTAATATACCTCAAGAACCAATATCAATGAGAAATACAGAAAATATATTGTATGCTGAATATTCCGCTGGTTCCATAGTACTCGCCAGGCTTGGTGGATCGCTTTGGTGGCCAGCCATGGTGGATGATTGTCCAGATACAGAACAATATTACTAGTTACACATTACCACGTCGTTTTTTCGATGCATCTGAAGTAAGCAGAGCATGGTTCACTACTTTGCAACTCAAGCCATATTCTCAAAATTAAGACCTGGTTAAATTTGTTTCAATGAATAAAAAGTATAGAAAACGTCTGGAAGTATCGATAACACAAGCAAGTGACGCTGAACAGCCTCCATTACAACCTCGTTTAAAGAAGACATAATGATGTCTGTTTCTGTTGTGCAGTTGAATACTTTACAAAAACTATACAAAATGCGGCATGGAACTCTACTCCAGAAAGCAAAAGAAAGGCTGATAATTACTATATAACTAACAATATACTAGAACTTTACACAAGAAAAGAAAACTCCGTCAATGGTGGCAAACAAGCCAGTGCCCTCGATTAAAAAAACGATTAAACCATACCACTAGGCTGTTCACTAACATCATTACAATGGGGCGGAATAGTAGCTTTGGCAGTTTTTTTGAGTGGACTGAACGCAACCTCCACTACAGTCTACTCTCTGTGGAGGGCCACGAAAACATTTAAACTGCCCGAAAATGTAAGAATTATATCATTTATAATATTTTTTATACATTTTTTTTGCGGAGGAGTAAAAGAAAGGCAAGAGACATATTTGAACCACATTTTATAAATCACTCCTTCCGCGTGAGTCCGTTTACTCAGACGTGTAAATATAATTATTAAATGTACATACGTTTTTCATTTCATGAGCCCACTTGTACATGTATATATGTAAATTTAAGTATATGAATAGGGGAGACAAAGTTGCTCGCGTCCGTAGTCCGTTTTTTTATTTAGTTTTTATAAAGTATCTTCAAAAAAACACTAAAGATGTAGGTACTTAGTTTGTTAAAACAAGTGCTGAAGATATGGTGATCGTCTTTTACATGTTTTTTAAAACAGGAAAGCTAAATATTATCAAATATTTCTCTAAACAAATGTAATATACCTCAAGAACCAATATCAATGAGAAATACAGAAAATATATTGTATGCTGAATATTCCGCTGGTTCCATAGTACTCGCCAGGCTTGGTGGATCGCTTTGGTGGCCAGCCATGGTGGATGATTGTCCAGATACAGAACAATATTACTAGTTACACATTACCACGTCGTTTTTTCGATGCATCTGAAGTAAGCAGAGCATGGTTCACTACTTTGCAACTCAAGCCATATTCTCAAAATTAAGACCTGGTTAAATTTGTTTCAATGAATAAAAAGTATAGAAAACGTCTGGAAGTATCGATAACACAAGCAAGTGACGCTGAACAGCCTCCATTACAACCTCGTTTAAAGAAGACATAATGATGTCTGTTTCTGTTGTGCAGTTGAATACTTTACAAAAACTATACAAAATGCGGCATGGAACTCTACTCCAGAAAGCAAAAGAAAGGCTGATAATTACTATATAACTAACAATATACTAGAACTTTACACAAGAAAAGAAAACTCCGTCAATGGTGGCAAACAAGCCAGTGCCCTCGATTAAAAAAACGATTAAACCATACCACTAGGCTGTTCACTAACATCATTACAATGGGGCGGAATAGTAGCTCTGGCAGTTTTTTTGAGTGGACTGAACGCAACCTCCACTACAGTCTACTCTCTGTGAAGGGCCACGAAAACATTTAAACTGCCCGAAAATGTAAGAATTATATCATTTATAATATTTTTTATACATTTTTTTTGCGGAGGAGTAAAAGAAAGGCAAGAGACATATTTGAACCACATTTTATAAATCACTCCTTCCGCGTGAGTCCGTTTACTCAGACGTGTAAATATAATTATTAAATGTACATACGTTTTTCATTTCATGAGCCCACTTGTACATGTATATATGTAAATTTAAGTATATGAATAGGGGAGACAAAGTTGCTCGCGTCCGTAGTCCGTTTTTTTATTTAGTTTTTATAAAGTATCTTCAAAAAACACTAAAGATGTAGGTACTTAGTTTGTTAAAAAACGTGCTGAAGATATGGTGATTGTCTTTTACATGTTTTTTAAAACAGGAAAGCTAAATATTATCAAATATTTCTCTAAACAAATGTAATATACCTCAAGAACAATATGTAAGAAATACATATTGTTCAATATACATAGAAACAATATGTATGCAATATGTAAGAATTATATCATTTATAATATTTTTTATACATTTTTTTTGCGGAGGAGTAAAAGAAAGGCAAGAGACATATTTGAACCACATTTTATAAACCACTCCTTCCGCGTGAGTCCGTTTACTCAGACGTGTAAATATAATTATTAAATGTACATACGTTTTTCATTTCATGAGCCCACTTGTACATGTATATATGTAAATTTAAGTATATGAATAGGGGAGACAAAGTTGCTCGCGTCCGTAGTCCGTTTTTTTATTTAGTTTTTATAAAGTATCTTCAAACAACACTAAAGATGTAGGTACTTAGTTTGTTAAAACACGTGCTGAAGATATCGTGATTGTCTTTTGCATGTTTTTTTAAAACAGAAAGTTTTTATAAAGTATTCAACTGCACAACAGAAACAGACATTATGTCTGCTTTAAACGAGGTTGTAATGGAGGCTGTTCAGCGTCACTTGCTTGTATAATCGATACTTCCAGACGTTTTCTATACTTTTTATTCTGTACAGCAAATTTAAGCAGGTCTTAATTTTGAGAATATGGCTTGAGCTGCAAAGGAGTGAGCCATGCTCTGCTTACTTCAGATGCATCGAAAAAACGATGTGGTAATGTGTAACTAGTAATATTGTTCTGTATTTGGACAATGATCCACCATGGCTGGCCACCACAGCGATCCACCAAGCCTAGCCAGTACTATGGAACCAGCGGAATATTCGACATACAATATATTTTCTGTATTTATTGATATTGGTTCTTAAGGGATATAACATTTGTTTAGAGAAATATTTGATAATATTTAGCTTTTCTGTTTTTTTTAAAAAAAACATGTAAAAGACGATCACGATATCTTCAGCACGTGTTTTAGGTACTTAGTTTGTTAAATAGAAAAGCTAAATATTATCAAATGTTTCTCTAAACAAATGTTATATCCCTTAAGAACCAATATCAATAAGAAATACAAAAAATATATTGTATGCTGAATATTCCGCTGGTTCCATAGTATTGGCCAGGCTTGGTGGATCGCTGTGGTGGCCAGCCGTGGTGGATCATTGTCCAGGTACAGAACAATATTACTAGTTACACATTACCACGTCGGTTTTTTCGATGCATCTGAAGTAAGCAGAGCATAGGTCACTCCTTTGCAACTCAAGCCATATTCTCAAAATTAAGACCTGGTTAAATTTGCTGTACAGAATAAAAAGTATAGAAAACGTCTGGAAGTATCGATAACACAAGCAAGTAACGCTGAAAAGGCTACATTACAAGCTCCTTTAAAGCAGACATAATGATGTCTGTTTCTGTTGTGCAGTTGAATACTTTACAAAAACTATACAAAAAGCGGCATGGAACTCTACTCCAGAAATCAAAAGAAAGGCTGATAATTACTATATAACTAACAATATACTAGAACTTTTAAACAAGAACAGAAAACTCCGTAAAAAGTGGCAAACAAACCAGTGCCCTCGATTAAAGAAACGATTAAACTCTACCCTACACTAGGCTGCTCACTAACATCATTACAATGGGGCGGAATAGTAGCTTTGGGAGTTTTTTGAGTGGACTGGACGCAACCTCCACTACAGACTACTCTCTGTGGAAGACCACAAAAACATTTAAACAGCCCGAAAACGTAAGAATTATATCATTTATAACATTTTTTATACATTTTTTTTTGCGGAGGAGTAAAGGAAAGGCAAGAGACATATTTGAACCACATTTTATAAATCACTCCTTCCGCGTGAGTCCGTTTACTCAGACGTGTAAATATAATTATTAAATGTACATACGTTTTTCATTTCATGAACCCACTTGTACATGTATATATGTAAATTTAAGTATATGAATAGGGGAGACAAAGTTGCTCGCGTCCGTAGTCCGTTTTTTTATTTAGTTTTTATAAAGTATCTTCAAAAAACACTAAAGATGTAGGTACTTAGTTTGTTAAAACAAGTGCTGAAGATATGGTGATCGTCTTTTACATGTTTTTTAAAACAGGAAAGCTAAATATTATCAAATATTTCTCTAAACAAATGTAATATACCTCAAGAACCAATATCAATGAGAAATACAGAAAATATATTGTATGCTGAATATTCCGCTGGTTCCATAGTACTCGCCAAGCTTGGTGGATCGCTTTGGTGGCCAGCCATGGTGGATGATTGTCCAGATACAGAACAATATTACTAGTTACACATTACCACGTCGTTTTTTCGATGCATCTGAAGTAAGCAGAGCATGGTTCACTCCTTTGAAACTCAAGCCATATTCTCAAAATTAAGACCTGGTTAAATTTGTTTCAATGAATAAAAAGTATAGAAAACGTCTGGAAGTATCGATAACACAAGCAAGTGACGCTGAACAGCCTCCATTACAACCTCGTTTAAAGAAGACATAATGATGTCTGTTTCTGTTGTGCAGTTGAATACTTTACAAAAACTATACAAAATGCGGCATGGAATTCTACTCCAGAAAGCAAAAGGAAGGCTGATAATTACTATATAACTAACAATATACTAGAACTTTGACACAAGAAAAGAAAACTCCGTCAATGGTGGCAATCAAGCCAGTGCCCTCGATTAAAAAAACGATTAAACCATACCACTAGGCTGTTCACTAACATCATTACAATGGGGCGGAATAGTAGCTTTGGCAGTTTTTTTGAGTGGACTGAACGCAACCTCCACTACAGTCTACTCTCTGTGGAAGACCACAAAAACATTTAAACAGCCCGAAGACGTAAGAATTATATCATTTATAACATTTTTTATACATTTTTTGTGCGGAGGAGTAAAGAAAAGGCTAGAGACATATTTGAACCACATTTTATAAATCACTCCTTCCGCGTGAGTCCGTTTACTCAGACGTGTAAATATAATTATTAAATGTACATACGTTTTTCATTTCATGAACCCACTTGTACATGTATATATGTAAATTTATGTATATGATAGGGGAGACAAAGTTGCTCGCGTCCGTAGTCCATTTTTTTATGTAGTTTTTATAAAGTATCTTCAAAAAACACTAAAGCTGTAGGTACTTAGTTTGTTAAAACACGTGCTGAAGATATCGTGATCGTCTTTTACAAGTTTTCTTAAACAGGAAAGCTAAATATTATCAAATACTCCTCCAAACAAATGTTATATCCCTTAAGAACCAATCATCATCATCATCATCAACAGCCATCTTTTCTCTACTGTTGGACATAGGCCTTCCCCAATTCTCGCCAAGACACTCGATCCTCAGCTTTTCGGACCCATCCGCTTCCCGCCAACCTCTTTATGTCGTTGGCCCATCTGGCAGGGGGTCGTCCCACCGGTCGTTTTGTACGAGGTCTCCATTCTACGAGACGTCTGTCCCAGCGGCCGTCGGCTCCACGACAGATATGCCTCGCCCATTGCCACTTCAGCTTACCAATATCAATAAGAAATACAGAAAATATATTGTATGCTGAATATTCCGCTGGTTCCATTGTACTGGCCAGGCTTGGTGGATCGCTGTGGTGGCCAGCCGTGGTGGATCATTGTCCAGGTACAGAACAATATTACTAGTTACACATTACCACGTCGTTTTTTCGATGCATCTGAAGTAAGCAGAGCATAGCTCACTCCTTTGCAACTCAAGCCATATTCTCAAAATTAAGACCTGCTTAAATTTGCTGTACAGAATAAAAAGTATAGAAAACGTCTTGAAGTATCGATAACACAAGCAAGTGACGCTGAAAAGGCTACATTACAAGCTCCTTTAAAGCAGACATAATGATGTCTGTTTCTGTTGTGCAGTTGAATACTTTACAAAAACTATACAAAATGCGGCATGGAACTCTACTCCAGAAATCAAAAGAAAGGCTGGTAATTACTATATAACTAACAATATACTAGAACTTTTAAACAAGAAAAGAAAACTCCGTAAAAAGTGGCAAACAAACCAGTGCCCTCGATTAAAGAAACGATTAAACCATACCACTAGGCTGCTCACTAACATCATTACAATGGGGCGGAATAGTAGCTTTGGAAGTTTTTTGAGTGGACTGGACGCAACCTCCACTACAGTCTACTCTCTGTGGAAGGCCACAAAAACATTTAAACAGCCCGAAAATGTAAGAATTATATCATTTATAATATTTTTTATACATTTTTTGTGCGGAGGAGTAAAGAAAAGACTAGAGACATATTTGAACCACATTTTATAAATCACTCCTTCCGCGTGAGTCCGTTTACTCAGACGTGTAAATATAATTATTAAATGTACATACGTTTTTCATTTCATGAACCCACTTGTACATGTATATATGTAAATTTATGTATATGATAGGGGAGACAAAGTTGCTCGCGTCCGTAGTCCATTTTTTTATGTAGTTTTTATAAAGTATCTTCAAAAAACACTAAAGATGTAGGTACTTAGTTTGTTAAAACAAGTGCTGAAGATATGGTGATGGTCTTTTACATGTTTTTTAAAACAGGAAAGCTAAATATTATCAAATATTTCTCTAAACAAATGTAATATACCTCAAGAACCAATATCAATGAGAAATACAGAAAATATATTGTATGCTGAATATTCCGCTGGTTCCATAGTACTCGCCAAGCTTGGTGGATCGCTTTGGTGGCCAGCCATGGTGGATGATTGTCCAGATACAGAACAATATTACTAGTTACACATTACCACGTCGTTTTTTCGATGCATCTGAAGTAAGCAGAGCATGGTTCACTCCTTTGCAACTCAAGCCATATTCTCAAAATTAAGACCTGGTTAAATTTGTTTCAATGAATAAAAAGTATAGAAAACGTCTGGAAGTATCGATAACACAAGCAAGTGACGCTGAACAGCCTCCATTACAACCTCGTTTAAAGAAGACATAATGATGTCTGTTTCTGTTGTGCAGTTGAATACTTTACAAAAACTATACAAAATGCGGCATGGAACTCTACTCCAGAAATCAAAAGGAAGGCTGATAATTACTATATAACTAACAATATACTAGAACTTTGACACAAGAAAAGAAAACTCCGTCAATGGTGGCAATCAAGCCAGTGCCCTCGATTAAAAAAACGAATTAACCATACCACTAGGCTGTTCACTAACATCATTACAATGGGGCGGAATAGTAGCTTTGGAAGTTTTTTGAGTGGACTGGACGCAACCTCCACTACAGTCTACTCTCTGTGGAAGACCACAAAAACATTTAAACAGCCCGAAGACGTAAGAATTATATCATTTATAACATTTTTTATACATTTTTTGTGCGGAGGAGTAAAGAAAAGGCTAGAGACATATTTGAACCACATTTTATAAATCACTCCTTCCGCGTGAGTCCGTTTACTCAGACGTGTAAATATAATTATTAAATGTACATACGTTTTTCATTTCATGAACCCACTTGTACATGTATATATGTAAATTTATGTATATGATAGGGGAGACAAAGTTGCTCGCGTCCGTAGTCCATTTTTTTATGTAGTTTTTATAAAGTATCTTCAAAAAACACTAAAGATGTAGGTACTTAGTTTGTTAAAACACGTGCTGAAGATATCGTGATCGTCTTTTACAAGTTTTCTTAAACAGGAAAGCTAAATATTATCAAATACTCCTCCAAACAAATGTTATATCCCTTAAGAACCAATCATCATCATCATCATCAACAGCCATCTTTTCTCTACTGTTGGACATAGGCCTTCCCCAATTCTCGCCAAGACACTCGATCCTCAGCTTTTCGGACCCATCCGCTTCCCGCCAACCTCTTTATGTCGTTGGCCCATCTGGCAGGGGGTCGTCCCACCGGTCGTTTTGTACGGGGTCTCCATTCTACGAGACGTCTGTCCCAGCGGCCGTCGGCTCCACGACAGATATGCCTCGCCCATTGCCACTTCAGCTTACCAATATCAATAAGAAATACAGAAAATATATTGTATGCTGAATATTCCGCTGGTTCCATTGTACTGGCCAGGCTTGGTGGATCGCTGTGGTGGCCAGCCGTGGTGGATCATTGTCCAGGTACAGAACAATATTACTAGTTACACATTACCACGTCGTTTTTTCGATGCATCTGAAGTAAGCAGAGCATAGCTCACTCCTTTGCAACTCAAGCCATATTCTCAAAATTAAGACCTGGTTAAATTTGCTGTACAGAATAAAAAGTATAGAAAACGTCTTGAAGTATCGATAACACAAGCAAGTGACGCTGAAAAGGCTACATTACAAGCTCCTTTAAAGCAGACATAATGATGTCTGTTTCTGTTGTGCAGTTGAATACTTTACAAAAACTATACAAAATGCGGCATGGAACTCTACTCCAGAAATCAAAAGAAAGGCTGATAATTACTATATAACTAACAATATACTAGAACTTTTAAACAAGAAAAGAAAACTCCGTAAAAAGTGGCAAACAAACCAGTGCCCTCGATTAAAGAAACGATTAAACCATACCACTAGGCTGCTCACTAACATCATTACAATGGGGCGGAATAGTAGCTTTGGAAGTTTTTTGAGTGGACTGGACGCAACCTCCACTACAGTCTACTCTCTGTGGAAGGCCACAAAAACATTTAAACAGCCCGAAAATGTAAGAATTATATCATTTATAATATTTTTTATACATTTTTTGTGCGGAGGAGTAAAGAAAAGACTAGAGACATATTTGAACCACATTTTATAAATCACTCCTTCCGCGTGAGTCCGTTTACTCAGACGTGTAAATATAATTATTAAATGTACATACGTTTTTCATTTCATGAACCCACTTGTACATGTATATATGTAAATTTATGTATATGATAGGGGAGACAAAGTTGCTCGCGTCCGTAGTCCATTTTTTTATGTAGTTTTTATAAAGTATCTTCAAAAAACACTAAAGATGTAGGTACTTAGTTTGTTAAAACACGTGCTGAAGATATCGTGATCGTCTTTTTCAAGTTTTCTTAAACAGGAAAGCTAAATATTATCAAATACTCCTCTAAACAAATGTTATATCCCTTAAGAACCAATCATCATCATCATCATCAACAGCCATCTTTTCTCTACTGTTGGACATAGGCCTTCCCCAATTCTCGCCAAGACACTCGATCCTCAGCTTTTCGGACCCATCCGCTTCCCGCCAACCTCTTTATGTCGTTGGCCCATCTGGCAGGGGGTCGTCCCACCGGTCGTTTTGTACGGGGTCTCCATTCTACGAGACGTCTGTCCCAGCGGCCGTCGGCTCCACGACAGATATGCCTCGCCCATTGCCACTTCAGCTTACCAATATCAATAAGAAATACAGAAAATATATTGTATGCTGAATATTCCGCTGGTTCCATTGTACTGGCCAGGCTTGGTGGATCGCTGTGGTGGCCAGCCGTGGTGGATCATTGTCCAGGTACAGAACAATATTACTAGTTACACATTACCACGTCGTTTTTTCGATGCATCTGAAGTAAGCAGAGCATAGCTCACTCCTTTGCAACTCAAGCCATATTCTCAAAATTAAGACCTGCTTAAATTTGCTGTACAGAATAAAAAGTATAGAAAACGTCTTGAAGTATCGATAACACAAGCAAGTGACGCTGAAAAGGCTACATTACAAGCTCCTTTAAAGCAGACATAATGATGTCTGTTTCTGTTGTGCAGTTGAATACTTTACAAAAACTATACAAAAAGCGGCATGGAACTCTACTCCAGAAATCAAAAGAAAGGCTGATAATTACTATATAACTAACAATATACTAGAACTTTTAAACAAGAACAGAAAACTCCGTAAAAAGTGGCAAACAAACCAGTGCCCTCGATTAAAGAAACGATTAAACTCTACCCTACACTAGGCTGCTCACTAACATCATTACAATGGGGCGGAATAGTAGCTTTGGGAGTTTTTTGAGTGGACTGGACGCAACCTCCACTACAGACTACTCTCTGTGGAAGACCACAAAAACATTTAAACAGCCCGAAAACGTAAGAATTATATCATTTATAACATTTTTTATACATTTTTTTTTGCGGAGGAGTAAAGGAAAGGCAAGAGACATATTTGAACCACATTTTATAAATCACTCCTTCCGCGTGAGTCCGTTTACTCAGACGTGTAAATATAATTATTAAATGTACATACGTTTTTCATTTCATGAACCCACTTGTACATGTATATATGTAAATTTAAGTATATGAATAGGGGAGACAAAGTTGCTCGCGTCCGTAGTCCGTTTTTTTATTTAGTTTTTATAAAGTATCTTCAAAAAACACTAAAGATGTAGGTACTTAGTTTGTTAAAACAAGTGCTGAAGATATGGTGATCGTCTTTTACATGTTTTTTAAAACAGGAAAGCTAAATATTATCAAATATTTCTCTAAACAAATGTAATATACCTCAAGAACCAATATCAATGAGAAATACAGAAAATATATTGTATGCTGAATATTCCGCTGGTTCCATAGTACTCGCCAAGCTTGGTGGATCGCTTTGGTGGCCAGCCATGGTGGATGATTGTCCAGATACAGAACAATATTACTAGTTACACATTACCACGTCGTTTTTTCGATGCATCTGAAGTAAGCAGAGCATGGTTCACTCCTTTGAAACTCAAGCCATATTCTCAAAATTAAGACCTGGTTAAATTTGTTTCAATGAATAAAAAGTATAGAAAACGTCTGGAAGTATCGATAACACAAGCAAGTGACGCTGAACAGCCTCCATTACAACCTCGTTTAAAGAAGACATAATGATGTCTGTTTCTGTTGTGCAGTTGAATACTTTACAAAAACTATACAAAATGCGGCATGGAATTCTACTCCAGAAAGCAAAAGGAAGGCTGATAATTACTATATAACTAACAATATACTAGAACTTTGACACAAGAAAAGAAAACTCCGTCAATGGTGGCAATCAAGCCAGTGCCCTCGATTAAAAAAACGATTAAACCATACCACTAGGCTGTTCACTAACATCATTACAATGGGGCGGAATAGTAGCTTTGGCAGTTTTTTTGAGTGGACTGAACGCAACCTCCACTACAGTCTACTCTCTGTGGAAGACCACAAAAACATTTAAACAGCCCGAAGACGTAAGAATTATATCATTTATAACATTTTTTATACATTTTTTGTGCGGAGGAGTAAAGAAAAGGCTAGAGACATATTTGAACCACATTTTATAAATCACTCCTTCCGCGTGAGTCCGTTTACTCAGACGTGTAAATATAATTATTAAATGTACATACGTTTTTCATTTCATGAACCCACTTGTACATGTATATATGTAAATTTATGTATATGATAGGGGAGACAAAGTTGCTCGCGTCCGTAGTCCATTTTTTTATGTAGTTTTTATAAAGTATCTTCAAAAAACACTAAAGCTGTAGGTACTTAGTTTGTTAAAACACGTGCTGAAGATATCGTGATCGTCTTTTACAAGTTTTCTTAAACAGGAAAGCTAAATATTATCAAATACTCCTCCAAACAAATGTTATATCCCTTAAGAACCAATCATCATCATCATCATCAACAGCCATCTTTTCTCTACTGTTGGACATAGGCCTTCCCCAATTCTCGCCAAGACACTCGATCCTCAGCTTTTCGGACCCATCCGCTTCCCGCCAACCTCTTTATGTCGTTGGCCCATCTGGCAGGGGGTCGTCCCACCGGTCGTTTTGTACGAGGTCTCCATTCTACGAGACGTCTGTCCCAGCGGCCGTCGGCTCCACGACAGATATGCCTCGCCCATTGCCACTTCAGCTTACCAATATCAATAAGAAATACAGAAAATATATTGTATGCTGAATATTCCGCTGGTTCCATTGTACTGGCCAGGCTTGGTGGATCGCTGTGGTGGCCAGCCGTGGTGGATCATTGTCCAGGTACAGAACAATATTACTAGTTACACATTACCACGTCGTTTTTTCGATGCATCTGAAGTAAGCAGAGCATAGCTCACTCCTTTGCAACTCAAGCCATATTCTCAAAATTAAGACCTGCTTAAATTTGCTGTACAGAATAAAAAGTATAGAAAACGTCTTGAAGTATCGATAACACAAGCAAGTGACGCTGAAAAGGCTACATTACAAGCTCCTTTAAAGCAGACATAATGATGTCTGTTTCTGTTGTGCAGTTGAATACTTTACAAAAACTATACAAAATGCGGCATGGAACTCTACTCCAGAAATCAAAAGAAAGGCTGGTAATTACTATATAACTAACAATATACTAGAACTTTTAAACAAGAAAAGAAAACTCCGTAAAAAGTGGCAAACAAACCAGTGCCCTCGATTAAAGAAACGATTAAACCATACCACTAGGCTGCTCACTAACATCATTACAATGGGGCGGAATAGTAGCTTTGGAAGTTTTTTGAGTGGACTGGACGCAACCTCCACTACAGTCTACTCTCTGTGGAAGGCCACAAAAACATTTAAACAGCCCGAAAATGTAAGAATTATATCATTTATAATATTTTTTATACATTTTTTGTGCGGAGGAGTAAAGAAAAGACTAGAGACATATTTGAACCACATTTTATAAATCACTCCTTCCGCGTGAGTCCGTTTACTCAGACGTGTAAATATAATTATTAAATGTACATACGTTTTTCATTTCATGAACCCACTTGTACATGTATATATGTAAATTTATGTATATGATAGGGGAGACAAAGTTGCTCGCGTCCGTAGTCCATTTTTTTATGTAGTTTTTATAAAGTATCTTCAAAAAACACTAAAGATGTAGGTACTTAGTTTGTTAAAACAAGTGCTGAAGATATGGTGATCGTCTTTTACATGTTTTTTAAAACAGGAAAGCTAAATATTATCAAATATTTCTCTAAACAAATGTAATATACCTCAAGAACCAATATCAATGAGAAATACAGAAAATATATTGTATGCTGAATATTCCGCTGGTTCCATAGTACTCGCCAAGCTTGGTGGATCGATTTGGTGGCCAGCCATGGTGGATGATTGTCCAGATACAGAACAATATTACTAGTTACACATTACCACGTCGTTTTTTCGATGCATCTGAAGTAAGCAGAGCATGGTTCACTCCTTTGCAACTCAAGCCATATTCTCAAAATTAAGACCTGGTTAAATTTGTTTCAATGAATAAAAAGTATAGAAAACGTCTGGAAGTATCGATAACACAAGCAAGTGACGCTGAACAGCCTCCATTACAACCTCGTTTAAAGAAGACATAATGATGTCTGTTTCTGTTGTGCAGTTGAATACTTTACAAAAACTATACAAAATGCGGCATGGAACTCTACTCCAGAAATCAAAAGGAAGGCTGATAATTACTATATAACTAACAATATACTAGAACTTTGACACAAGAAAAGAAAACTCCGTCAATGGTGGCAATCAAGCCAGTGCCCTCGATTAAAAAAACGAATTAACCATACCACTAGGCTGTTCACTAACATCATTACAATGGGGCGGAATAGTAGCTTTGGCAGTTTTTTTGAGTGGACTGAACGCAACCTCCACTACAGTCTACTCTCTGTGGAAGACCACAAAAACATTTAAACAGCCCGAAGACGTAAGAATTATATCATTTATAACATTTTTTATACATTTTTTGTGCGGAGGAGTAAAGAAAAGGCTAGAGACATATTTGAACCACATTTTATAAATCACTCCTTCCGCGTGAGTCCGTTTACTCAGACGTGTAAATATAATTATTAAATGTACATACGTTTTTCATTTCATGAACCCACTTGTACATGTATATATGTAAATTTATGTATATGATAGGGGAGACAAAGTTGCTCGCGTCCGTAGTCCATTTTTTTATGTAGTTTTTATAAAGTATCTTCAAAAAACACTAAAGATGTAGGTACTTAGTTTGTTAAAACACGTGCTGAAGATATCGTGATCGTCTTTTACAAGTTTTCTTAAACAGGAAAGCTAAATATTATCAAATACTCCTCCAAACAAATGTTATATCCCTTAAGAACCAATCATCATCATCATCATCAACAGCCATCTTTTCTCTACTGTTGGACATAGGCCTTCCCCAATTCTCGCCAAGACACTCGATCCTCAGCTTTTCGGACCCATCCGCTTCCCGCCAACCTCTTTATGTCGTTGGCCCATCTGGCAGGGGGTCGTCCCACCGGTCGTTTTGTACGGGGTCTCCATTCTACGAGACGTCTGTCCCAGCGGCCGTCGGCTCCACGACAGATATGCCTCGCCCATTGCCACTTCAGCTTACCAATATCAATAAGAAATACAGAAAATATATTGTATGCTGAATATTCCGCTGGTTCCATTGTACTGGCCAGGCTTGGTGGATCGCTGTGGTGGCCAGCCGTGGTGGATCATTGTCCAGGTACAGAACAATATTACTAGTTACACATTACCACGTCGTTTTTTCGATGCATCTGAAGTAAGCAGAGCATAGCTCACTCCTTTGCAACTCAAGCCATATTCTCAAAATTAAGACCTGGTTAAATTTGCTGTACAGAATAAAAAGTATAGAAAACGTCTTGAAGTATCGATAACACAAGCAAGTGACGCTGAAAAGGCTACATTACAAGCTCCTTTAAAGCAGACATAATGATGTCTGTTTCTGTTGTGCAGTTGAATACTTTACAAAAACTATACAAAATGCGGCATGGAACTCTACTCCAGAAATCAAAAGAAAGGCTGATAATTACTATATAACTAACAATATACTAGAACTTTTAAACAAGAAAAGAAAACTCCGTCAATGGTGGCAATCAAGCCAGTGCCCTCGATTAAAAAAACGAATTAACCATACCACTAGGCTGTTCACTAACATCATTACAATGGGGCGGAATAGTAGCTTTGGAAGTTTTTTGAGTGGACTGGACGCAACCTCCACTACAGTCTACTCTCTGTGGAAGACCACAAAAACATTTAAACAGCCCGAAGACGTAAGAATTATATCATTTATAACATTTTTTATACATTTTTTGTGCGGAGGAGTAAAGAAAAGACTAGAGACATATTTGAACCACATTTTATAAATCACTCCTTCCGCGTGAGTCCGTTTACTCAGACGTGTAAATATAATTATTAAATGTACATACGTTTTTCATTTCATGAACCCACTTGTACATGTATATATGTAAATTTATGTATATGATAGGGGAGACAAAGTTGCTCGCGTCCGTAGTCCATTTTTTTATGTAGTTTTTATAAAGTATCTTCAAAAAACACTAAAGATGTAGGTACTTAGTTTGTTAAAACACGTGCTGAAGATATCGTGATCGTCTTTTTCAAGTTTTCTTAAACAGGAAAGCTAAATATTATCAAATACTCCTCTAAACAAATGTTATATCCCTTAAGAACCAATCATCATCATCATCATCAACAGCCATCTTTTCTCTACTGTTGGACATAGGCCTTCCCCAATTCTCGCCAAGACACTCGATCCTCAGCTTTTCGGACCCATCCGCTTCCCGCCAACCTCTTTATGTCGTTGGCCCATCTGGCAGGGGGTCGTCCCACCGGTCGTTTTGTACGGGGTCTCCATTCTACGAGACGTCTGTCCCAGCGGCCGTCGGCTCCACGACAGATATGCCTCGCCCATTGCCACTTCAGCTTACCAATATCAATAAGAAATACAGAAAATATATTGTATGCTGAATATTCCGCTGGTTCCATTGTACTGGCCAGGCTTGGTGGATCGCTGTGGTGGCCAGCCGTGGTGGATCATTGTCCAGGTACAGAACAATATTACTAGTTACACATTACCACGTCGTTTTTTCGATGCATCTGAAGTAAGCAGAGCATAGCTCACTCCTTAGCAACTCAAGCCATATTCTCAAAATTAAGACCTGGTTAAATTTGCTGTACAGAATAAAAAGTATAGAAAACGTCTTGAAGTATCGATAACACAAGCAAGTGACGCTGAAAAGGCTACATTACAAGCTCCTTTAAAGCAGACATTATGATGTCTGTTTCTGTTGTGCAGTTGAATACTTTACAAAAACTATACAAAATGCGGCATGGAACTCTACTCCAGAAATCAAAAGAAAGGCTGATAATTACTATATAACTAACAATATACTAGAACTTTTAAACAAGAAAAGAAAACTCCGTAAAAAGTGGCAAACAAACCAGTGCCCTCGATTAAAGAAACGATTAAACTCTACCCTACACTAGGCTGCTCACTAACATCATTACAATGGGGCGGAATAGTAGCTTTGGGAGTTTTTTGAGTGGACTGGACGCAACCTCCACTACAGACTACTCTCTGTGGAAGACCACAAAAACATTTAAACAGCCCGAAAACGTAAGAATTATATCATTTATAACATTTTTTATACATTTTTTTTTGCGGAGGAGTAAAGGAAAGGCAAGAGACATATTTGAACCACATTTTATAAATCACTCCTTCCGCGTGAGTCCGTTTACTCAGACGTGTAAATATAATTATTAAATGTACATACGTTTTTCATTTCATGAACCCACTTGTACATGTATATATGTAAATTTAAGTATATGAATAGGGGAGACAAAGTTGCTCGCGTCCGTAGTCCGTTTTTTTATTTAGTTTTTATAAAGTATCTTCAAAAAACACTAAAGATGTAGGTACTTAGTTTGTTAAAACAAGTGCTGAAGATATGGTGATCGTCTTTTACATGTTTTTTAAAACAGGAAAGCTAAATATTATCAAATATTTCTCTAAACAAATGTAATATACCTCAAGAACCAATATCAATGAGAAATACAGAAAATATATTGTATGCTGAATATTCCGCTGGTTCCATAGTACTCGCCAAGCTTGGTGGATCGCTTTGGTGGCCAGCCATGGTGGATGATTGTCCAGATACAGAACAATATTACTAGTTACACATTACCACGTCGTTTTTTCGATGCATCTGAAGTAAGCAGAGCATGGTTCACTCCTTTGAAACTCAAGCCATATTCTCAAAATTAAGACCTGGTTAAATTTGTTTCAATGAATAAAAAGTATAGAAAACGTCTGGAAGTATCGATAACACAAGCAAGTGACGCTGAACAGCCTCCATTACAACCTCGTTTAAAGAAGACATAATGATGTCTGTTTCTGTTGTGCAGTTGAATACTTTACAAAAACTATACAAAATGCGGCATGGAATTCTACTCCAGAAAGCAAAAGGAAGGCTGATAATTACTATATAACTAACAATATACTAGAACTTTGACACAAGAAAAGAAAACTCCGTCAATGGTGGCAATCAAGCCAGTGCCCTCGATTAAAAAAACGATTAAACCATACCACTAGGCTGTTCACTAACATCATTACAATGGGGCGGAATAGTAGCTTTGGCAGTTTTTTTGAGTGGACTGAACGCAACCTCCACTACAGTCTACTCTCTGTGGAAGACCACAAAAACATTTAAACAGCCCGAAGACGTAAGAATTATATCATTTATAACATTTTTTATACATTTTTTGTGCGGAGGAGTAAAGAAAAGGCTAGAGACATATTTGAACCACATTTTATAAATCACTCCTTCCGCGTGAGTCCGTTTACTCAGACGTGTAAATATAATTATTAAATGTACATACGTTTTTCATTTCATGAACCCACTTGTACATGTATATATGTAAATTTATGTATATGATAGGGGAGACAAAGTTGCTCGCGTCCGTAGTCCATTTTTTTATGTAGTTTTTATAAAGTATCTTCAAAAAACACTAAAGCTGTAGGTACTTAGTTTGTTAAAACACGTGCTGAAGATATCGTGATCGTCTTTTACAAGTTTTCTTAAACAGGAAAGCTAAATATTATCAAATACTCCTCCAAACAAATGTTATATCCCTTAAGAACCAATCATCATCATCATCATCAACAGCCATCTTTTCTCTACTGTTGGACATAGGCCTTCCCCAATTCTCGCCAAGACACTCGATCCTCAGCTTTTCGGACCCATCCGCTTCCCGCCAACCTCTTTATGTCGTTGGCCCATCTGGCAGGGGGTCGTCCCACCGGTCGTTTTGTACGAGGTCTCCATTCTACGAGACGTCTGTCCCAGCGGCCGTCGGCTCCACGACAGATATGCCTCGCCCATTGCCACTTCAGCTTACCAATATCAATAAGAAATACAGAAAATATATTGTATGCTGAATATTCCGCTGGTTCCATTGTACTGGCCAGGCTTGGTGGATCGCTGTGGTGGCCAGCCGTGGTGGATCATTGTCCAGGTACAGAACAATATTACTAGTTACACATTACCACGTCGTTTTTTCGATGCATCTGAAGTAAGCAGAGCATAGCTCACTCCTTTGCAACTCAAGCCATATTCTCAAAATTAAGACCTGCTTAAATTTGCTGTACAGAATAAAAAGTATAGAAAACGTCTTGAAGTATCGATAACACAAGCAAGTGACGCTGAAAAGGCTACATTACAAGCTCCTTTAAAGCAGACATAATGATGTCTGTTTCTGTTGTGCAGTTGAATACTTTACAAAAACTATACAAAATGCGGCATGGAACTCTACTCCAGAAATCAAAAGAAAGGCTGGTAATTACTATATAACTAACAATATACTAGAACTTTTAAACAAGAAAAGAAAACTCCGTAAAAAGTGGCAAACAAACCAGTGCCCTCGATTAAAGAAACGATTAAACCATACCACTAGGCTGCTCACTAACATCATTACAATGGGGCGGAATAGTAGCTTTGGAAGTTTTTTGAGTGGACTGGACGCAACCTCCACTACAGTCTACTCTCTGTGGAAGGCCACAAAAACATTTAAACAGCCCGAAAATGTAAGAATTATATCATTTATAATATTTTTTATACATTTTTTGTGCGGAGGAGTAAAGAAAAGACTAGAGACATATTTGAACCACATTTTATAAATCACTCCTTCCGCGTGAGTCCGTTTACTCAGACGTGTAAATATAATTATTAAATGTACATACGTTTTTCATTTCATGAACCCACTTGTACATGTATATATGTAAATTTATGTATATGATAGGGGAGACAAAGTTGCTCGCGTCCGTAGTCCATTTTTTTATGTAGTTTTTATAAAGTATCTTCAAAAAACACTAAAGATGTAGGTACTTAGTTTGTTAAAACAAGTGCTGAAGATATGGTGATCGTCTTTTACATGTTTTTTAAAACAGGAAAGCTAAATATTATCAAATATTTCTCTAAACAAATGTAATATACCTCAAGAACCAATATCAATGAGAAATACAGAAAATATATTGTATGCTGAATATTCCGCTGGTTCCATAGTACTCGCCAAGCTTGGTGGATCGATTTGGTGGCCAGCCATGGTGGATGATTGTCCAGATACAGAACAATATTACTAGTTACACATTACCACGTCGTTTTTTCGATGCATCTGAAGTAAGCAGAGCATGGTTCACTCCTTTGCAACTCAAGCCATATTCTCAAAATTAAGACCTGGTTAAATTTGTTTCAATGAATAAAAAGTATAGAAAACGTCTGGAAGTATCGATAACACAAGCAAGTGACGCTGAACAGCCTCCATTACAACCTCGTTTAAAGAAGACATAATGATGTCTGTTTCTGTTGTGCAGTTGAATACTTTACAAAAACTATACAAAATGCGGCATGGAACTCTACTCCAGAAATCAAAAGGAAGGCTGATAATTACTATATAACTAACAATATACTAGAACTTTGACACAAGAAAAGAAAACTCCGTCAATGGTGGCAATCAAGCCAGTGCCCTCGATTAAAAAAACGAATTAACCATACCACTAGGCTGTTCACTAACATCATTACAATGGGGCGGAATAGTAGCTTTGGCAGTTTTTTTGAGTGGACTGAACGCAACCTCCACTACAGTCTACTCTCTGTGGAAGACCACAAAAACATTTAAACAGCCCGAAGACGTAAGAATTATATCATTTATAACATTTTTTATACATTTTTTGTGCGGAGGAGTAAAGAAAAGGCTAGAGACATATTTGAACCACATTTTATAAATCACTCCTTCCGCGTGAGTCCGTTTACTCAGACGTGTAAATATAATTATTAAATGTACATACGTTTTTCATTTCATGAACCCACTTGTACATGTATATATGTAAATTTATGTATATGATAGGGGAGACAAAGTTGCTCGCGTCCGTAGTCCATTTTTTTATGTAGTTTTTATAAAGTATCTTCAAAAAACACTAAAGATGTAGGTACTTAGTTTGTTAAAACACGTGCTGAAGATATCGTGATCGTCTTTTACAAGTTTTCTTAAACAGGAAAGCTAAATATTATCAAATACTCCTCCAAACAAATGTTATATCCCTTAAGAACCAATCATCATCATCATCATCAACAGCCATCTTTTCTCTACTGTTGGACATAGGCCTTCCCCAATTCTCGCCAAGACACTCGATCCTCAGCTTTTCGGACCCATCCGCTTCCCGCCAACCTCTTTATGTCGTTGGCCCATCTGGCAGGGGGTCGTCCCACCGGTCGTTTTGTACGGGGTCTCCATTCTACGAGACGTCTGTCCCAGCGGCCGTCGGCTCCACGACAGATATGCCTCGCCCATTGCCACTTCAGCTTACCAATATCAATAAGAAATACAGAAAATATATTGTATGCTGAATATTCCGCTGGTTCCATTGTACTGGCCAGGCTTGGTGGATCGCTGTGGTGGCCAGCCGTGGTGGATCATTGTCCAGGTACAGAACAATATTACTAGTTACACATTACCACGTCGTTTTTTCGATGCATCTGAAGTAAGCAGAGCATAGCTCACTCCTTTGCAACTCAAGCCATATTCTCAAAATTAAGACCTGGTTAAATTTGCTGTACAGAATAAAAAGTATAGAAAACGTCTTGAAGTATCGATAACACAAGCAAGTGACGCTGAAAAGGCTACATTACAAGCTCCTTTAAAGCAGACATAATGATGTCTGTTTCTGTTGTGCAGTTGAATACTTTACAAAAACTATACAAAATGCGGCATGGAACTCTACTCCAGAAATCAAAAGAAAGGCTGATAATTACTATATAACTAACAATATACTAGAACTTTTAAACAAGAAAAGAAAACTCCGTCAATGGTGGCAATCAAGCCAGTGCCCTCGATTAAAAAAACGAATTAACCATACCACTAGGCTGTTCACTAACATCATTACAATGGGGCGGAATAGTAGCTTTGGAAGTTTTTTGAGTGGACTGGACGCAACCTCCACTACAGTCTACTCTCTGTGGAAGACCACAAAAACATTTAAACAGCCCGAAGACGTAAGAATTATATCATTTATAACATTTTTTATACATTTTTTGTGCGGAGGAGTAAAGAAAAGACTAGAGACATATTTGAACCACATTTTATAAATCACTCCTTCCGCGTGAGTCCGTTTACTCAGACGTGTAAATATAATTATTAAATGTACATACGTTTTTCATTTCATGAACCCACTTGTACATGTATATATGTAAATTTATGTATATGATAGGGGAGACAAAGTTGCTCGCGTCCGTAGTCCATTTTTTTATGTAGTTTTTATAAAGTATCTTCAAAAAACACTAAAGATGTAGGTACTTAGTTTGTTAAAACACGTGCTGAAGATATCGTGATCGTCTTTTTCAAGTTTTCTTAAACAGGAAAGCTAAATATTATCAAATACTCCTCTAAACAAATGTTATATCCCTTAAGAACCAATCATCATCATCATCATCAACAGCCATCTTTTCTCTACTGTTGGACATAGGCCTTCCCCAATTCTCGCCAAGACACTCGATCCTCAGCTTTTCGGACCCATCCGCTTCCCGCCAACCTCTTTATGTCGTTGGCCCATCTGGCAGGGGGTCGTCCCACCGGTCGTTTTGTACGGGGTCTCCATTCTACGAGACGTCTGTCCCAGCGGCCGTCGGCTCCACGACAGATATGCCTCGCCCATTGCCACTTCAGCTTACCAATATCAATAAGAAATACAGAAAATATATTGTATGCTGAATATTCCGCTGGTTCCATTGTACTGGCCAGGCTTGGTGGATCGCTGTGGTGGCCAGCCGTGGTGGATCATTGTCCAGGTACAGAACAATATTACTAGTTACACATTACCACGTCGTTTTTTCGATGCATCTGAAGTAAGCAGAGCATAGCTCACTCCTTAGCAACTCAAGCCATATTCTCAAAATTAAGACCTGGTTAAATTTGCTGTACAGAATAAAAAGTATAGAAAACGTCTTGAAGTATCGATAACACAAGCAAGTGACGCTGAAAAGGCTACATTACAAGCTCCTTTAAAGCAGACATAATGATGTCTGTTTCTGTTGTGCAGTTGAATACTTTACAAAAACTATACAAAATGCGGCATGGAACTCTACTCCAGAAATCAAAAGAAAGGCTGATAATTACTATATAACTAACAATATACTAGAACTTTTAAACAAGAAAAGAAAACTCCGTAAAAAGTGGCAAACAAACCAGTGCCCTCGATTAAAGAAACGATTAAACCATACCACTAGGCTGCTCACTAACATCATTACAATGGGGCGGAATAGTAGCTTTGGAAGTTTTTTGAGTGGACTGGACGCAACCTCCACTACAGTCTACTCTCTGTGGAAGGCCACAAAACATTTAAACAGCCCGAAAATGTAAGAATTATATCATTTATAATATTTTTTATACATTTTTTGTGCGGAGGAGTAAAGAAAAGACTAGAGACATATTTGAACCACATTTTATAAATCACTCCTTCCGCGTGAGTCCGTTTACTCAGACGTGTAAATATAATTATTAAATGTACATACGTTTTTCATTTCATGAACCCACTTGTACATGTATATATGTAAATTTATGTATATGATAGGGGAGACAAAGTTGCTCGCGTCCGTAGTCCATTTTTTTATGTAGTTTTTATAAAGTATCTTCAAAAAACACTAAAGATGTAGGTACTTAGTTTGTTAAAACACGTGCTGAAGATATCGTGATCGTCTTTTACAAGTTTTCTTAAACAGGAAAGCCAAATATTATCAAATACTCCTCTAAACAAATGTTATATCCCTTAAGAACCAATCATCATCATCATCATCAACAGCCATCTTTTCTCTACTGTTGGACATAGGCCTTCCCCAATTCTCGCCAAGACACTCGATCCTCAGCTTTTCGGACCCATCCGCTTCCCGCCAACCTCTTTATGTCGTTGGCCCATCTGGCAGGGGGTCGTCCCACCGGTCGTTTTGTACGGGGTCTCCATTCTACGAGACGTCTGTCCCAGCGGCCGTCGGCTCCACGACAGATATGCCCCGCCCATTGCCACTTCAGCTTACCAATATCAATAAGAAATACAGAAAATATATTGTATGCTGAATATTCCGCTGGTTCCATTGTACTGGCCAGGCTTGGTGGATCGCTGTGGTGGCCAGCCGTGGTGGATCATTGTCCAGGTACAGAACAATATTACTAGTTACACATTACCACGTCGTTTTTTCGATGCATCTGAAGTAAGCAGAGCATAGCTCACTCCTTTGCAACTCAAGCCATATTCTCAAAATTAAGACCTGGTTAAATTTGTTTCAATGAATAAAAAGTATAGAAAACGTCTGGAAGTATCGATAACACAAGCAAGTGACGCTGAACAGTCTCCATTACAACCTCGTTTAAAGAAGACATAATGATGTCTGTTTCTGTTGTGCAGTTGAATACTTTACAAAAACTATACAAAATGCGGCATGGAACTCTAATACAGAAAGCAAAAGAAAGACTGATAATTACTACATAACTAACAATATACTAGAACTTTTAAACAAGAAAAGAAAACTCCGTAAAAAGTGGCAAACAAACCAGTGCCCTCGATTACAGAAACGATTAAACAATACCACTAGGCTGCTCACTAACATCATTACAATGCGGCGGAATAGTATTTTTGGGAGTTTTTTGAGTGGACTGGACGCAACCTCCACTACAGACTACTCTCTGTGGAAGACCACAAAAACATTTAAACAGCCCGAAAACGTTAGAATTATATCATTTATAACATTTTTTATACATTTTTTGTGCGGAGGAGTGAAGAAAAGGCAAGAGACATATTTGAACCACATTTTATAAATCACTCCTTCCACGTGAGTCCGTTTACTCAGACGTGTAAATATAATTATTAAATGTACATACGTTTTTCATTTCATGAACCCACTTGTACATGTATATATGTAAATTTATGTATATGATAGGGGGAGACAAAGTTGCTCGCGTCCGTAGTCCGTTTTTTTATGTAGTTTTTATAAAGTATCTTCAAAAAACACTAAAGATGTAGGTACTTAGTTTGTTAAAACACGTGCTGAAGATATCGTGATCGTCTTTTACAAGTTTTCTTAAACAGGAAAGCTAAATATTATCAAATACTCCTCTAAACAAATGTTATATCCCTTAAGAACCATCATCATCATCATCATCAACAGCCATCTTTTCTCTACTGTTGGACATAGGCCTTCCCCAATTCTCGCCAAGACACTCGATCCTCAGCTTTTCGGACCCATCCGCTTCCCGCCAACCTCTTTATGTCGTTGGCCCATCTGGCAGGGGGTCGTCCCACCGGTCGTTTTGTACGGGGTCTCCATTCTACGAGACGTCTGTCCCAGCGGCCGTCGGCTCCACGACAGATATGCCCCGCCCATTGCCACTTCAGCTTACCAATATCAATAAGAAATACAGAAAATATATTGTATGTTGAATATTCCGCTGGTTCCATTGTACTGGCCAGGCTTGGTGGATCGCTGTGGTGGCCAGCCGTGGTGGATCATTGTCCAGGTACAGAACAATATTACTAGTTACACATTACCACGTCGTTTTTTCGATGCATCTGAAGTAAGCAGAGCATAACTCACTCCTTTGCAACTCAAGCCATATTCTCAAAATTAAGACCTGGTTAAATTTGCTGTACAGAATAAAAAGTATAGAAAACGTCTGGAAGTATCGATAACACAAGCAAGTGACGCTGAGAAGGCTACATTACAAGCTCCTTTAAAGCAGACATAATGATGTCTGTTTCTGTTGTGCAGTTGAATACTTTACAAAAACTATACAAAAAGCGGCATGGAACTCTACTCCAGAAATCAAAAGAAAGGCTGATAATTACTATATAACTAACAATATACTAGAACTTTTAAACAAGAACAGAAAACTCCGTAAAAAGTGGCAAACAAACCAGTGCCCTCGATTAAAGAAACGATTAAACCCTACCCTACACTAGGCTGTTCACTAATATCATTACAATGGGGCGGAATAGTAGCTTTGGGAGTTTTTTGAGTGGACTGGACGCAACCTCCACTACAGTCAACTCTCTGTGGAAGGCCACAAAAACATTTAAACAGCCCGAGAATGTAAGAATTATATCATTTATAATATTTTTTATACATTTTTTGTGCGGAGGAGTAAAGAAAAGGCTAGAGACATATTTGAACCACATTTTATAAATCACTCCTTCCGCGTGAGTCCGTTTACTCAGACGTGTAAATATAATTATTAAATGTACATACGTTTTTCATTTCATGAACCCACTTGTACATGTATATATGTAAATTTATGTATATGATAGGGGAGACAAAGTTGCTCGCGTCCGTAGTCCATTTTTTTATGTAGTTTTTATAAAGTATCTTCAAAAAACACTAAAGATGTAGGTACTTAGTTTGTTAAAACACGTGCTGAAGATATGGTGATTGTCTTTTACATGTTTTTTAAAACAGGAAAGCTAAATATTATCAAATATTTCTCTAAACATATGTTCTATACCTCAAGAAGCAATATCAATAAGAAATACAGAAAATATATTGTATGCTGAATATTCCGCTGGTTCCATAGTACTCACCAGGCTTGGTGGATCGCTATGGTGGCCAGCCATGGTGGATGATTGTCCAGATACAGAACAATATTACTAGTTACACATTACCACGTCGTTTTTTCGATGCATCTGAAGTAAGCAGAGCATAGCTCACTCCTTTGCAACTCAAGCCATATTCTCAAAATTAAGACCTGGTTAAATTTGCTGTACAGAATAAAAAGTATAGAAAACGCATGGAAGTATCGACTACACAAGCAAGTGACGCTGAAAAGCCTCCATTACAACCTCGTTTAAAGCAAACATAATGTCTGTTTCTGTTGTGCAGTTGAATACTTTACAAAAACTATACAAAATGCGGCATAGTACTCTACTCCAGAAAGCAAAAGAAAGGCTGATAATTACTATATAACTAATAAATATACTAGAACTTTTACACAAGAAAAGAAAACTCCGTCAATGGTGGCAATCAAGCCTGTGCCCTCGATTAAAAAAACGATTAACCCATACCACTAGGCTGTTCACTAATATCATTACAATGGGGCGGAATAGTAGCTTTGGGAGTTTTTTTTAAGTGGACTGGACGCAACCTCCACTACAGTCTACTCTCTGTGGACGGCCACGAAACATTTAAACAGCCCGTAAATGTAAGAATTATATCATTTATAATATTTTTTATACATTTTAAAAATTTGCCGAATAGAAGTTTCGTAAAGCCAACGTGGACACATCTAGAGCACATTGATCTAGCGGATCCAGAATTCCATATCAGCAGCCCAGTAGCTCTTTTATTAGGCGCCGATATTTATTCAACAATCGTTTTGGCAGGTATTATAAAAAACAGTAGCGAAAACCAACCGTTGGATCGTATGTGAGAATTCGCAATTTTTTAATTGCAACGTCGTTTTTAATAATATTGACGACATACAAAAATTTTGGGAAATAGAGGATATTTTCGACGTATTAAATTTGTCTTCAGAAGATCTTGAATGCGTAAATAAATATAATTCAACAAAGAAACGATTGAAAAGTGGTCGATATGAAGTTCGATATGAGACCCGAAATTCAGAAGAATTTAGGTTCATCAAAGCAAGTAGCTATAGTACAATTTCAAAATTTTGAATTTTAATGAAAATAAGAAATATGCAGAGGATTATAAGCTATTTATCAGCACGAATATATTAACTTAAAACACTTGTCATTGTGTTCAGGCCAAAAGCCTGTTATAATTTTTATGTCGTTCGAGCTATCCACGGCAAGCGAAAACAATGGAGCGGCGAGTATCTTGCATTACACGGACGAAAATATGCCAGTAAATTAATAATAAAACATGTTCAGCGTACAGAGTTTACTTGTGATATTAACAATTTAAAAAATGATGAAGTATTACAATCAAGCAGTAAATTACTAAATTTAAATTCATTTATCGATGATTTTGGGCTATTACGTGTAGGTGGGCGACTACATCACGCCACTATGAGCTCAGACATGAAATATCCCTTATTAAATCCACATAAAGGCCGTTTAACGGACTTATTGATTGATCAAGCACATATACTAACATTTTATGAAATATTGGATTATCGGGGGAAACCATGCAACCAAAAATTTTATACAATAAAACTGCGTTACCTGCAGAAAGTGGTAATACCACTACTAACAATCAATTAATGGTAGATCTTCCATTAGCAAGGGTAAATTCATCATATCCATTTTATCATACCGGAGTGGATTATACGGGATACGTCGATATCACAGCGAATAAAGGAAGAGGAATAAAAACTTGTAAGGGCTACATAGCCGTATTTGTGTGAAAAGTTACTAAAGCAGTTCATTTAGAAATAGTATGGGATTTGAGCTTTTCTGCGCTTTTAGCAGCTCTACGTCGAATGGCAGCAAGGCGCGGCCAGTACATATGTATAATTATAATGATATAAATTTTGTTTTGTTTTTGTTAAAAAATAAAAGGTTGCCTGTAAGAAATCAGTTATAGTGATAAGGCCGCCTATGCACTGTATGTATACAATTACAAATTTAATTGTATTTTCTTTGTGCAATAAAGTGTTTTTGATTTGATTTGATTTGTTGGCGCAAATCGGAACGGCGGCGCAAGCTAAGACTATTACAATATACAGGGTGGACCAATAGAGAGTTAACTTATAAAATGGCCGTTACTTGGGCGCGGGTGAGTTTTAGTGGCGGATTAAGTGCCATGGCGCCTTTCAGTGGAATGCAACGTGCTCTGTGGGTGCGCGAGTATTATCGCAACCACGATTCTGCGGCCGAAGCAAGGCGAAAGTTTTGTACTCATTACAAAATACGCAATGCAAAACATGCTCCAAGTATTCAAACTATACAGAAATGGGTACATGAGGCGACGGGATCAACATTGAATAAACCACGTTCCGGTCGACCCCGGACATCCAGGGAACCCGTGAACGTAGAGCGAGTACGAGAGTCTATTCGGGAGCAACCTAGGCTATCGACGCGTAAGAGAGCTAGTGTTTTGAATTTGCCTAGAACATCTCTAAATCGCATTTTACACAAGGATCTACATCTACACCCTTACAAAATCCAAATTGTACAGGCTTTGAAACCCAGTGACTATGCTCAGAGGCTTAAATTTGCGGACGAAATGCTGGAAAAGTTTTCCAGCTTCAATAACATTTTATTGTCAGATGAAGCACATTTTCACCTAAATGGCTACGTCAATCGACAAAATTGTAGGTATTGGATTGACACCAACCCAAAATTAAAACACGAAAAACCATTACACTCGCCCAAAGTCACCGTGTGGGCAGCATTATCAGGTAGAGGAATTATTGGTCCTTATTTTTACGAAGATGAGAGAAGCCGTCCTCTCACAGTTAACTCAGAGCGATACGTTGGAATGATACAGAGCTTTTTTGAACCAGCGTTAAAGGACTTCTTTGGCTTCAATCAAAGAAGCTGGTTTCAACAAGACGGGGCAACATGCCACACCTCAAATGATTCTTTAGCGGTAATACGTAAAATTTTCGGCAATAAATTGATATCCAAGAGAAGTGACATGAATTGGCCACCCCGCAGCCCAGATTTATCCCCAATGGACTTTTTCCTTTGGGGATATTTTAAAAGCAAGGTATACATAAATAACCCACAATCTATTGAACAGTTAAAAGAAAATATTTGCAATGAGATGCAGAACATTTCCACGAGCACTTGTCTGGCGGTAATTGAAATTTCCAGTCCCGGTTACAGTAGTGTAAGAATAATAATGGTTCACGTTTACAAGATGTCATATTAAAAAAATAAAACCCTAAGATGTGTTCTTTCTTACAGAATAATTTTTTGTTGAAACAAAAACAGTTACTTTTATTTTTATAGCTATTTCAAAGGTTAACTCTCTATTGGTCCACCTGTATAATAATCAGAAATAAAAATAATATTTCGTTCAATGAGGAATTTACACTTTCCTCAATTACAGCAAATAACTTACTACAAAATCTACGTCATATTCAAGATAAAATATTAGATACGATCACTGACGTTCATCATGGACAACTCAACTTTCATCTTATCCAACCAGAGCAACTTCGACAACAGTTACACATCATTTCAGGACATTTATCACAAGAACGTACTTTACCGTTAGAAAATTTGGATACCGATTTATTTAAAATATATAGAGTAACCTGGTCCATGAGGACGCATCCGATAAGAGTACGCAACCCAAATATCCGGGAAGTTGTTTACGATACGCGGCTTGTCTCAGTCGTAATGGGATCCCAGCGATGTAAGAAAGTGCTGGGCGAAAAAAAAACAAATTCGAAGGAAAACATAGAAATTACATAAGTTTTAAGATTTTTACTCAAAACTTTAAATATTTTTACCATTTTAAGTGTTATTGAGACAAAAATGCTATTATTTAGTAAAATCAGAGTAAACTGTGAAGTATTGGCAATAAACTTCGCTTGTTTACGATTTGGCTAGAATGTGTATGAGTACTCAGTTGTGCATCTTATAAGAGTACGCGCGTACTCTTACATGCACAAAACATATGCCTTTGGCAGAATCACGTGACGAACCCTGAACATCATTTGGCATAAAAGGTACCTTTGGCAGAATCACGTGACGAACCCTGAACATCATTTGGCATAAAATGTACCTTTGGCAGAATCGAATGAAGAACACATTTTCCAACTGGCTAATGTGTTGCAACAAAACGTTGAGCATAATAATTATTTTCTAGGCATTTCTCCGCAGCCTTCGTGCTCACAAAATTTTACACTTCTTCAACCATTAGTTGAGACAGAGCTCATACACCACTTGCTTGTCTTCAAATTCAAAACGTTGAATTCCTACCGCGAGCAGAATTTTTATCACAATCTCACCACAAAAGAGCTAAGTCGGATATGATTAGTGGATCTCCATATAAACTAGCTTTCGAGGAAGCTTCAAAGCTTTCTTCAAAGAAAGTACCAAAAAAGGATTCAAAGAGTCTTTCTAAAAAGTTCAGAAGTACCTTTAAAGTGCCAAAGAAAATGCCTAAAATGGTTTGGAGATGCCCATCATGCATTTAAATGTATGTAAACCCCCCACATAGGGATAGAATACTCGAAATGGTGGCATGAAGCTTGCACAATGTATGAGGGCTTAGGATATCTAATTTGCCGGCTCTGCAAGTGACCATAAGTTAATCGATGATCCGCGTACTCTTATCAACCCAAAAGCGTACTCTTACACAACCATATATGTAAGAGTACGCAATTCCCACTTGTCATTATTTTTGTTATCCTGAGAGTTTAAAAGTATTTTTGTTATTTTTTCTGTTTTTTATGGTATATGATTAAATTATAGACGCAATAAATGACTAGTTATTTTTTTTTATTCCATTTTGTTTCTTTTAGAATATTTTAAACTTTAAGTGAGTACTCCTAGACCAGCTTACCCTAGTCTTTTAAATATCAGAAATAGGATGACTCAGTAATTTTTAATATTTGAGATAATTTTACCTTTGGTACACCGAGACTTGTATATACTTTATCGTCTAATAGCTGTACCTCAAGAAATCCAGAATAATACCGTCAGTGTCATTCCTACAGCAGATTACGTAGCGATGAATTTAAAAAGAGATGCCTATTTTACATTACATCGGACCGAATTACAAGAGTTCTTAAAAGCGGCCAAATATTATATCATTTTTATGAGCGTTTTTGTATAAATAAGGAATCATGTTTGACAAACGCACTTGGCCAAAAGCTTATGGATGATATAAATTGCCGACGCCGACTTAAGCGAAAGATTCCCCAAGACATGCTGCAATAAAAGCAGATTTCTATTTAAGTAGGGTTTGACTTAAGTCTCTATGCCTACATAGGTCAACCAAATCATCGACATACCTACCGCTGAATGTCCCACATTGACGACAGATAGCAGTATAAAGAAAATTATTAAAAAAACAAATAATGTATATGAGTATATATTGCACTTGCCTTTTAGACCTGCAAATTGTTTTTACTCTTTCTCATACCCATAGGTTGACTGATAGAAATCTCTATTAGAGATTGTTACAGGTGGACGGGCCTTTGCCAATAATGTAACAATTTTATGGTATTAATGTGAATCATAAAATGCAATAAAGAGTATATATTATAAATATAGATTCCTTTCAAAAGCCAAATGAATATTGCAACTTATAAATATATTCACACAACATTTCAAACTAGATACTGTAATACTCTAAAACAATACAATCAAAAGCTAGTCCGTGAGGTCTGAATAGGTTAACATTTGTGTGTATTCATGTATAATGTCACCTATATGACATCACTAGCTTAGTCTTGAGTATACTAATTTTTGACAACCGCACACAACTCTTGTACTGATAACAGCATCAGATATTTAAATTGTGACATTTTATTTTTGTGTTCGATTTATTATAAATGATTGAGATAAAGTAGGTAATCCCTCAGTTCAATACAAGAAAGTAAAATTTGGACAAAAAAAATAATTGTTTTCGTCCATAAGGCACAATTATAATGACAAAACACAAACGAGAGTAAAAATTATGAGTAGATGAATTGACATTTTTTTTATTTAATAGCTCAGATTAAGCCTTGCGAACTATATATATTATTATATATATATTATTAGAAATCAGAAGCGCTAAATATAAAACTAAAAGAATGTAGAATGATCTGATGTTAATATTTAACAATCATTATCTTTCAAAGATAAAATGACATGACAAATATAATAAAATAGAACGAACTCACAGTATTGCCACCAAACACCTTCCCAGACGACGACCAACTCGCAAATTAGGTTGTACACGACTGCCCGCTTGTTTTATATGAGTGGGAATGGTCGTGATAGGTATTGATACCGCTCGTATATCGAAATATTGTTAGCAATATATAATGATACAAAAAAACTATCAAGGCAGTGGGGGACAGTATCCAACGCGTTGGATTCGATTCCCAACTGAACTTAATTTACAGTTTACATTATTTCCATCTTTCCGATAAGAAAAAGCTTGGGGTTGGCTTCTGCCAAAACTATTCAGTATAAAGTAACTATATACACTGTATACTCTTCTAGAACGTGAAGATATTTTTTAAAAATCTATCTTCACGTTTTAGAAGAAAATACCGCACCACCACCTCACATACATAGTACAAAATATATGCAACTGAACAATTCGATTCCCACTCTGAGGAAAAAATGTAACTTAGTAATGGGGCAAAGTGCGGTGTTTAGTCCTATCTTTCAACACGCTTTCAATGACTGCAGATTTCGGCCGAAACTGGAAAACGGAAGTGTCTTAATGGGAACGGAGTGTCTTAACACTGGGCTCCCAGGTCCCCTCTGCCTACCCTTCTATGTGCAGGTAACAGCGCGAAGCTTTGAAAAAGCTGTAACTAAAGTCAAGCGCGGCGTTGAGTTCCACCACTTAACACGCAACTCCTCCAGAATTCTGATGGTGACTAAAGCCTTTTAACACCAGGTTTCCTCCGCCTACCCTGCTGTGTATGTGCCGAATACCGAGTGAAGCTGAATTTAAAAAATATATATATAAAAAAATTGGAGGCTGTCATGGCACAGCCGCGCAAGGGTGTAACTGCAACGCGACGGTTGTGGGTTCGATCCCCACTCGAGGAAGTGAAATATTTATTTACGTTTATATTTCCATTTCTTCGCTCTGGTGTCGAGGCAAAGCGCGGCGTTGAGTTCTGGCACTCAACAAACAATGAGAATCATCTCAAAAGCTCCAGATTTCGGCAGAAATTGAGGAACACAGTATCTTAACACTAGGTTCCCTCTGCCTACGCTACCGTGTGCGGGATACAGCGTGAAGGTGAATTAATAGCTATATACCTTAAACGATTCAGGTATTTCTTCAATAGCACGATGTATGAGAGTGCCGTTCACGTACAAACAATTGGCAGCACCGTTTTCTGGTACAGTGAGTGTTTGATATGTGAACGTGGCCTCCCTTTCAATCCTCTTTAGCATCTCTTTTGCCTCCTTGCTGGAGGATACGCAGAGGATATCCGACCCAGCCATGCTGATATATCTCTTAAGGTGGCGTACACCTTGAGCTACCTGAAAAGTTATTTAAAAATAATAATAAATTATCTTCATCAACACTTATTATTTAAACACAACACTTATTTACTTATTAAGATAAGGATATAGGTGGTGTAGTAGACAGTAACTGGCCGTAAAGAAAATGCGCTCTGTTGAATTCTGCCATTCAATATCTCTTAAATTAGGCAGTGCATGGTGGAATGGAGTGTCTTGACATTAGGCCCCTCTGCATACCACACCCACTAAACAATCATATGCAAGTTACAGCGTGAAGATAAAAACCTTGATAGGTGTGCAGGGGAATTCAGGGAAAGCTTCAGCAACTGCACTAGCACCAGCTTCATTACTAGTATCAGATATACCAACGAAAAATTCTCTGCCTGGAAATGTAAATTATAATTATATTTAACAAAAAATACTCGTGGCCGTCGTGACGAAAGGGCACAATATTAGCACAGGGGAAGAGATGCAGGGATATTAAATATTTAACATTTCCTCTGATAACTGCAGCAAAACACGGCGTTGAATTCCGCGCAATACTTCAAGGATCCTGCGGAAAGTCGGAAAACTGAGGTGTCTTAATGAAAGGCTGAGTGTTTTAATACTAAGTTCCCAGTCTCCCTCATCTATCCTTCTAATCTATACTTATAATAAAACAGTAAAAATATTTTGTCTGTACTCTTTAGTATTTTTGACTGAAATGGATAGAGGGACACTTAAAAATTTTTTTTTTTTAATTTCTTGTCTGGCTTTCTGTATGTATAATCATGTTTAGTGTACCGGTTTACTTAAAACTCACCAATTGCTTTGTTTTAACTCAACTTAACATCTAAAGTTTGTTTCATCAAAATTGGTTATTAAAAAAAGTTATCAGCATTTGAATGAAATCCAGGCATCAGTTGGTTATACTTATAATAAATCTGTATTTGGTTGTGATAAATCTGTATTTTTAAACCACTTTCAAAACAAGGAGAAGGTTCTTAAATATTTTCAAATTGATATTCAATTCATTTATTTGATTAATTATTTTGGATTCAATTTTCATATTGGATTATTCGATTCGATTTGGATATTTAAGTTATTTTACAATGAATATTATGAATTCTTACCCAAATCAATAATTTACTATTTAATTTGACCGTCAATCAACTCTGTTTATTAAATGAATAATCATGTAGTTCAAGTGGGCAAAGCCGCTAGTAATATTATAAATATGAAAGTTTTTTAGGATGGATGTTTGTACCACTTTCACGCAAAAACTACTAATGACTATATACTTGGCTTGATGAAACTATAGTGTAATATAGTAAAATGGCTTATACATAAGAATAACACATAGGCTACAATTTATGTAATAACATACTAATTTATGTAATTATTTGGCTATAATATAAAAATAAGCTTAGCCCGGACAAACAGAATGACAAAGAAATCTTAATTGTGTTTGTAGTTTGGTATCGTATAAATAACTATGGATATGCGCTATTTTAAAATTGCAGATACACATGTAATTTTTTTTAATATGTAAAGATAAATACCTGTAAATAAAACATCGGAGCCAGCGAGTTTGGCTTCCGGGTCTTGTATTTCCGTTACAGTTTGGCCGAGTTCTTTTGTCATAACTTCTTTTAAAGCTGCCATCTGAAATAATAATTAATCGTGTTTCACATTTTCTTTATTTTTATAAAACGATGTTAAGTTATAGTTAAGTATATATTAAAGCTAACGTAAACGATGTTAAGTATATATTAAAGTTAAAATGTTTAACTCGCTGCTTAAGTCGCGTGGTCTACGGCCATAACCAGGCCGTTTTTTCAAGAACAATTTTGACGGTAGAACGCACAAACACTATTTGTTTAAGATCCTCATCATCATCATCTTTCCATCCATACACTTTAGTTTTAACATAAAATACTATTACATATATACAAAACTTCAGTTTGTCCAAACTACGACCTTAAAATCCGATGCGTGAGTTGAAAGGAAGGAAAAATGTGTACGAAAATTTAAAGAATAGATAATCTTACATGCTTGATGCTTTACTTTTATTTATATAGATATTTTTATTTCCTGTTGTCAAAATATTTCAATATATGTACAAATTCGCTAATAAGAAATAAAAGAAGCCAATAAAATTTACCTATAACCGCTAAGCGCCATGTTTTTGGGTAAATGTCAAATAAATTTTAAATATATTTGTCATTCGATTTCTGTCTATTTAAAAACAGCATTATAAATTATAGTATTGCCATAAAAAATACAAATATAATAACTGGCGAGTATATCAAATAATAAACTATATATTTTTTACAAAAATTGCATGTTCCTGTTTTGTTAAATTTTATTAGGATAGCTTTTGGCCGATTGTAAATGTTTTTTTTTTATTTATCTAAAACTTACAAATAATCTATCATCAAGAAAGTATCGTTGGCTTGGACTGCAAACCTGCTAAGTACGTTTTTCATCGCTATGTACATTTTTATGGCATTTAAGAGTAAAAAACAAACTAAATCGACTTTTATGTTATATAATAGTTCTCTTCAAATCCATTTTCAAAATAGTAAAAATATGATAGATAATATTATCACTAATAAGTCTGTTATGCCTCCCAATAATTTTCTTAATATCCTATTAACAGGTTTATACTCTAAGCCAACCATATATATGAAAGATATTTAGACTATCCCTCTTTACCCCGATAGCATTTACAGTTTATTTATATATTATTTATTACAGTTATTCTAAATATATATATTTAAATTGTTTAATGTTAAGGTTGTTCACTTATATATCATTTAAATGCTTTGTTAAAATTATATTACTTTAGAGACATTAAGAATACAGGTTAATTACTAGGTCAAATAGCAATTTATAGAAAATTAGGTCATGTGAGCTAGCTCTTACTTCTATTATAACATCTTTATTTATCATTTATGTATTATTTATATTCTGTCAGGTATGATATTGATAAGACAGGAGTTAAAAGAAATCAGTTTGGGATTTATTATGGTAGATTGCTAAAACTGTTAAATACCAATAAGGCATAGTTAAAAACATTACTGTAAAGTAAATTTTGTCAAAATACTTTATTTAACTGGATTGGCAGAGGGAACCTAGTGTTAAGACATTCCAGTTTCATTAAGACACTTCACAACAAGGAAATGAAAATATTAAATACTAGCGGGCGCGCGCAGCTTCGCTTGCATAATTAGGGGTGAATTCTAATAAGCCATGAAACATGTGTTCAATTAAATACTTTTAAGAGTCTGAATTTCAAGTTTTATAAGAATCGGTGCCGATTTAATTTTTTTTCCATACAAACTTTCAAACCCTTATTTGTACCCGTAGGGGGAAAATTCTTGAAAACGTTGAAACACGTATTCAATTAAATACTTTTAAAAATCTAAATTTCAAATTTTATAAGAATCGGTGCCGATTTAAATTATTTTCTATACAAACTTTCAACCCCTATATCACCTCTTTAGGGTTAAAATTTTTCAAAATCCCTTCTTAGTGGATGTCCAGATTACGAAAGTAAACATCTGTCCAAATTTCATGTTTCTACGCACAGCGGTTACGGCTGTGCGTGCGTCTTACCTCAGTCAGTGAGGACAAGTCCTTTTATATTAAATATTTAATTCCCCCAACAAACTCACAACTGCCACGTTTACAGTGACATGCCTGCACCTTGATCCACAACCGCCATAGAATATTTGATAGAGTAAATAAAGAAAAAGATTCTTACATAAGAAATGTCAATTATAATATTGAACTTAAGTAAAATTATAACAGAATAAAATTAGACTAATTAGTATGTTATTTGACAAATATCTTAATATACAAATTGTAAACATAAATAATAATTGTATTAATATTAAAGCACTCCATTAATCAAGTAAAATGTATTCTTCTTCTTCATATAATATTAATACAATAGATTTTTTATTGCAATATATTTTCAACTTTGGAAAATACAAATTGCATATATTGTATTCATAATTTTTAAAAGAAAGAAATGTTATATTAAATTAAAAATATTTTTAAATTGTAAATGAAATAAATTGCATGCCATTAAAAAAATTGTAATTCAAAATAGTCTTTATTTAAAAAGACTTGCAATCACAATTTTGAATTGTTTAATGATCATAGCATACCACCAGCTCATAAGGCCTTTCTGCTAAGAAACAGCTGGCAATAAACTCATTAGTTGCGCTTTTCAATATAAAAGTTATAATGTTATTGCTTCATACATATTCTGTAAAAAATTCAAAAGCATTCAACCTCACATCTTCATATTTATTACGTTTTTGAGACATAGCATTTTGAGAAACAGAATTATATTTCATTCCCCTGAACGGGAAAAAAAGAATCCACAACTGTCACATTTAGTCAGATATGTAAATAACTGCACCATCTCAGCCTTAATGTAAGTTATTCACAGAACATAATATTATGTTAGTATTGAATGAGAACAACAAAAATTATTCTCATTCTCTCACATTTTCCATTAAAAAAAAACATAAACTTTGTTTTCCATCGAATTCTAGATGCTTTAGCTACTTAACACACCTTATATATATATAGAAAACTCTACGCCATACTTTGCCTTGGCACCAGCGCAAAAAAAGGAAAATATAAATTTAAATAAATATTTCATTTCCTCAAGTGGAGCTCTATGTTATTGTAATAAAATACTTAAGGCATAAACAAACCTTGTTTCTACAACACATTTATTTTACCAACTTGTGTTCTTTATAAAATATATTTTATGGAGAAAATTAGCGAAAAAAAACTTACTATAATCTGCTCAGTGGCAGAAATAGGTTTGGGCATGAGTACGATGCCGTGGCAGATGATGGCTAAATCTTCAAATACTATATTTTCAGGGAAGTACGCGTCTGTCTCGACTTCGATCACCTCCAAATTCAGTTCTTTAAGAAGTCGAAGATAATAATCGTATTGACGACGGGCATCATTTAAATCTGCTTTATCGGTGAGACGTAGAGCGGTTACTTTACCAACAACAGCGTGGGTATATTCATGCAATTTAAAATCCATTTTTGTTGATCCCTTAGTGAATAAATTTAACGCCGGCTGGGTATACAAATTTACGTGTCAAATATGATAGAGATATATATATATTTTAAAATTCTAATTTTAGTTACAATATGAATATATGAAAAAAGATACTATGTTTAAAATCCCAATTTTATACCAAAATTCAAATTTGCCAAATTACACTGACTGAAAGAGCTCTGTGTCTGAGACTGCCTACTTGCCCAGGGACGTCAACTTACAGCACAGCTTCTAGGGGTGTACCTACCGGAATTATCGTTACAGTCTAATGTCTGTATCACATGTAATATCGATATAATTGAGAATGTGAATAGTTATTGAGACCTCATCCTTGCCTCTATAATATCGACCAAAACTGAACATATTGTTCAGTTTTGGTCGATATTATAGAGTGCAGGCATGTCACTGTAAACGTGGCAGTTGTGAGTTGTGAGTATACAAATTTACGTGTCAAATATGATAGAGATATATATATATTTTAAAATTCTAATTTTAGTTACAATATGAATATATGAAAAAAGATACTATGTTTAAAATCCCAATTTTATACCAAAATTCAAATTTGCCAAATTACACTGACTGAAAGAGCTCTGTGTCTGAGACTGCCTACTTGCCCAGGGACGTCAACTTACAGCACAGCTTCTAGGGGTGTACCTACCGGAATTATCGTTACAGTCTAATGTCTGTATCACATGTAATATCGATATAATTGAGAATGTGAATAGTTATTGAGACCTCATCCTTGCCTCTATAATATCGACCAAAACTGAACAATATGTTCAGTTTTGGTCGATATTATAGATACTGAACATTCGGTTGGTCACTGATTTAAGCTAAAGAAATAGACGAGCAATTCGAATATAAATTAATCGAACAAGGTATTCGATCATAGATCACTTTATTCGACTAGTAGTATCATAGTCGATACTCATAATACAATTATAATACCGGTTATGGTTTAGAAATTCATTACTCTACACATAATCTTTTCCAGGACATTGTATTTTTCTTACATATTAGTTAAAAAAACCCTAGTACAGGTTTTTAAAATATTATACCGACACTAGGGGACCCGGACGCGGCTACGCCTGCTTCAACTATAAGAATATTTATTAAATATATTCATGAAATTATTTTCAATTCTCAATAGAATTAGTAAGAAAATATAAGCTAAAATAATCAAAAAGAATAATAAGTAGATACACATTATTAGAAAAAAATATCTGAGTTATTGAAATGAACTAACAAAAGGATTAAAAGTAACTAAAGGATAGATATTCTTAATATTAGAAAAAGTACCTAAAGTTTTCCGTACGTGCGTACATAGATATCGACTCTACGAAATAACTAAACATTTCTCTCTATTAAGTAGGATAATTTTAGCGGGCAATATCAAATAAAATAAGAAGAGAATCAAAGTGTATTTTAAATTAATTATAAACAACAACTAAAGTTCGAAAATGTATGAAAATTTATAAAACCGTCAACGTCATCTGCCCGTTCGCGTCGGTCATACTGTGCCGCCCGCTAGGTGGCTAGGTCATTTGGAACCAGTGACATCTCCTTAATTATTTATTAGTATGTTATACAGTATACATTCTCTCAGTAAACTATAATTTCAATCTAGATAAAATGCTAAAAGTGACTATTATATTTATTTTCATAAGGTTGAATATCAAAACGTCGCGGTAGCGGTCGCGTAGCAACGACGGTTGTTATTAACATGGCAGAATAAATTGCATGTCAAATTAGAAAGTATTTTAAAATATATTAGTATATATGTGTAATGTAATATTATATAGCCTATAGCACTTCTGAAGAATGCAGCTTTCATACAAAACAAAAACAATGAAAATCGGACCAGTAGATCCAGAGATCTTAGCGTTCAAACAAACAAACAAACAAACAAACAAACTCTTCCGCTTTATTATATTAGTATAGACTAGTATAGATTAAAACTTAACTATTAGACTCGATAAATATTTGAAGACTATTTTTGTAAAATCAGAATACTATATATAATCAATACTTAATTTGTGTTTTGATTATATTGGCTACAACTTAAAATTTAGTTTCTTTTTTATATTTTTTGATAAACGTGCTAAAACGCATTAGCATTTAATAACGAAATAGAACCAAATACAATTTAAAAAAAAATTGTCAGCTAATATCATAAGTGTAGTTAATTTTTTCGTTTCGTCTTCGCTTGTGTTGTTTGACAAAAATACTATAACTTTATTATTGAACTAGTGGACGCGCGCCTTCGCCTGCTTATTTGCACCCTTAGGGGTGAATTTTAATGAAACATTTTCAAGAGTTAAAATTTTTCAAAATCCCTTCTTAGTGGATGTTCAGATTACAAAAGTAAACATCTGTCCAAATTTCAAGTTTCTACCATCAGCAGTTACAGCTGTGCGTGCGTCTTACCTCAGTCAGTGAGAACATGTCCTTTTATATAATCTATATATATAAAAGGACTTGTCCTAACTGACTGAGGTAAGACGCACGCACAGCCGAAACCGCTGTGCGTAGAAACGTGGAATTTGGACAGATGTTTACTTTCGTAATCTGGACATCCACTAAGAAGGGATTTTGAAAAATTTTAACCCTAAAGGGGTGAAATAAGGGTTGAAAGTTTGTATGGAAAAAAATTTAAATCGGCACCGATTTTTATAAAATTTGAAATTTAGATTTTTAAAAGTATTTAATTGAACACGTGTTTCATCGTTTTCTAGAATTCTCCCCCTAATGGTACAAATAAGGGTTGAAAGTTTGTATAGATTTTTTTTAAATCGGCACCAATTTTTATAAAATTTGGAATTCAGACTCTTAAAATTATTTAATTGAACACATGTTTCATGTTTTCTTGAATTCTTCCCCTAAGGGTGGGTGCAAATAAAGGGTTGAAAGTTTGTATAGAAAAATCTTTAAAACGCCACCGATTATTATAAAAATTTTAATTTACTCTTAAAAATATTAATTTGAACATGTGTTTCATGGTTTTCTAGAATTCACCCCCTCAGGGTGCAAATAAGGGATTGAAAGTTTGTATGGAAAAATCATTAAATCGCCACCGATTTTTATAAAATTTGAAATTTAGACTCTTAAAAATATTTCATTGAACACATGTTTCGTGGTTTTTTTTGGAATTAACCCCTAAATACGTAAGCGAAGCTGCGCGCGTCCGCTAGTTAAGTATATAAATTAACTGAATCTTCATTTTTCAATATCGGTATACTTAGCTATGGTTTTCAAAATAATATTATCATTAGAATAGGAAAATATTACAAAGTAATAAATTAAAAATTACGTAACACAAATGGGCAAAGATGCGTGCGGATCGCTGGGGTTTAAATAAAAGGCAACTATTTCTAACTTTAATGTATTTATAGAATACATTAAATGTGATACACTTAATATTGACTGAAACTATTACAAATGATACACATCATTTTTCAAGTACATTTTCTATTTTGTAAAAGAATGATAATGCCAATTTTATATTTCACTTAATAAATCGTACACATATATAAAAAAATATATGAGACGCTTATACCATTATACCAGTACAAGAGGTGTGATCGAATGGTTATCAAAAAGCAATATAATTTTAGGCTAAGCAATTTACGCTACACCTAGACTATACATTAACAGATTCAAAGCTCAGCTTAGACCTTGCAAGCTCTATGTATCTTATTGATAACGATAAAATATTCATTTCAAATATTTTGTGATTGTTCCCTTATTTTAAAACATCTATGACAGGTTGAGCTACTAGAGGAGTTCAAAATATTTTATTGAGATACATATATACACAAAAACATCCCAAATTAAAAGTAACAGAAATTTTTGGATATGAATACTACTATAATAAATTGTACCCATTGTATATCCTACCCTTGTATATAAACCAGTCTTTTTTAATCACATATGCTAAAACCATACATTTTATATTGTTTTAAAATACTATACTTTAAACACCTTAGTAATATTAAATCTAAGGTATTTAATCTTAAAAATATTAATTAAAAAAATAGAAGTAAGTATAAATATAACTCTCAAAAATATATTATAAATTAACAAAGTTTACTAACATAAGCTTACCTACTAATAAAGTTTAAGTATAATTTCATCATTAAGTAAAACTGCTTCCTTCCTTGAATAACAGGGCACCAAGAACATGCAAAAATGAAACCTGAATGAAAAATGATATGTTCAACTAAATGTCTTCTTTCTGATATATTATTATGTAAACTTTAATAAGCTTTAATCTCGTTGATTACATATAATAGGTATTATTGAAGGTAAAACAATATCAATATCACATGCCTATTATATATGTAATTTTAATTAGTAAGTAAGCCTGTTAAATATATATATTCATTTTTGATACAATGTATCCATTTTAAGGATCTGATGTTTACATCAGGTCCATAAACATAGAGCATTTAAATACTACTACTAATACTTACTATGCTAAAAACATACTTTCACTTACCTATGAGTAGTTAACAATATCCCAACCAATATTATACACAAGTTGAGAAGTTTGTATACATTATACATTCAAAATCTGGAAAAATAACACAGAAATAAAAATAACAATTAACTTTGCAAATGAGATAAACAATGCAATATATGTAAATAGTAGGTTAGCAATGTAACTCTACATTTAAAACTTAGAATTAAACAACAAATATAAAGTGTATAAAATGAAACTTAAAGAACCTAATATTAACCAAGTATCACTTTCACTGGAGTCCAAAGAATTTAACTCCTATGGTTTAGTAGTTAACAAAATATGTTCCTCATATGTCCTCAGAATTCTGCACCGTTATAAGTCCCTGGTATTCCATCTCCTTATACATAATATCTTGATTCAAAGTGTGCAAGAAATCTTGGAAACGTTGACACAGTGCTTGATTTTCCATTCCAGCAATTTCATTTTGAGTTCTCTGTCTTATTTTCTTCAGATCTTCCAATTTGGTCCGTAACTGCTCTATTCTTAAAGAAATCTTATTTATATGTATATCTAGAGAAGAGTCATAATCCCCTTCAGATGACATGCCCCTCCTGGTAACAGTTGAAGTAGCTGGTGATGTTGCACGACTTCTGCTTGATTTTATCAATTGAGAACTTTGAGTATAGAACATTTGTGATTCAAATTCGATTGGGTAAGTTTCCCGTCTCTGCATCTCTGTACCAAGCATGGAACTATTGTCAGATAATCGACTATTGTACGCAGATAAATGACTGTCTTGCAATTCCTCTTTAAGATTGTCATTATCATCTTCAATATCACTGTCACTAACTGCACCTCCAAATATATCTACTACATTGGATGGTCCCTGGTTTGCAGCATTGGCATTTGCAAGAGCAATTGCTTCTTTTTCATTTTTCTTTTCAGTATTACGCTCAGCTTTTGTTTTCTTCTCTTGTTTCCTGGTTCCTGGTGGAGCTGGTTCAGGCTTGCTATATTGCTCATCTTCCTCTTTAATCACTTCATAAGTGGAGCTCTCGGCCTCATTATCTGCTCTTAATAATCTTTTCACTTCTTTTTCTATTTCAGGTGCTTCTACATATTTCTTTTTCAAAGTTTTTCTAAATCTTCTTTTTCTTACATTTTTAGTAGGTGGTGTCAGTCCATGAGGGTAAAGAAATTTTTTGTCAACTTTGTATGGATCTTTTTTCTTCGCAGGTGACTCTTCTTCTGTCGGAGTTTGATCTGGTTCTTCCTTACATATCATAATTTGACATATATCTGCTGTTTTATAAAAATTCTTGTTATCTATTGTTTTCAAAGACTCAGTGATTGTAGGTAAATCTACAAGTTTAGCGTGCATAATCCAATGGTCGAACCTAACCACTCCATGTCGCATATCATTATCTATTTGGATAGTCAATCGGTTCTTGATGTTGTCACCGGATTTGAGTAGCTCTCGTAGCATTTTTGAAGGCTCCTCAGGCAGTCGCATAATAAATTGTGACTCAAGTTCTGCCATAACCTCTACCTTGCGTTTATCTCTATTCATTGTTGGCAATTTGGCCATTATCACACGAAAATAAGCGTCTCCATAATTGAGAAACTCCGCACAATAAAAGTAATAGAGAATATTTTAGAAAGAAGAAATCAAATCCCAAAGCTTTAAACCGAGATATAGTCTGACAAACTTGTTGTTGTGTGTTGATTATAGAAGCACGTGCGGCAAATTGCGCAGAACGCGTATTTTGATGTCCACACTAGTGTTGCCGATCGATAGGCTATCGATATTCTATCGATAGTTTTAATATAAAAAGCCCATGCGATCGATAGTTTAATCGACAGTATCGTTTGACTAAATATTATCGAAACTATCGATAGTTCAAAAGGGTACAATACTATTGAACAATGCAATTCTATCAATACTATCCATAGTATTGTATCTTCCAGTCAGAAAACTATACTTAGCATGCAATCGATAGTTCACAACAATCGATAGTATCAATACTTTTCTGACTGGGAGATACGAAACTATCGATAGTATTGATAGTATTGCATAGTCCGATAGTATTGTATCCTTTTGAACTATCGATAGTTTCGATACTATCTATGCAATCGATGCTATCGATCGTTCTATCGATCGCATGGGCTTTTTATATTAAAACTATCGATTGCGAAACTTTCGATAGTTGTCAGCACTAGTCCACACTCCACAGAACACATTTACTTAATACTCAATATATATAGAACATAGACTAGAGTACCACAGACTCAGTCAGAGAAAATTACCATAGACGGTTAAAAATGGATTGCGAAAAATATATCACTTTTTTTATGAGCTATACAATAAATTATTTGTGGTAAATATAATTACTGTTATAAGTATACAAAATTAATAAATTAATTTAATATTATTAAGTAGTTAGTAATCCATTTGCAGCGAAATCTGTTGACGTAAATTGATATATTAAATTCCAAAGCGACGTCGAGATTTGTAAGACTCTACTTATGCGAATACAATGCTACAAAATAAAAAGTTGTCTATGATGGTCTAGTCATCTATTAGCGTTGCCAAACTATCAATTGTTTCGCAATCGATAGTTTTAATCTAAGAAAGCCTATGCGATCGACAGGACAATCGATAGTATCGATACTATCGATAGTTTAAAAGAATACAATACTATTGGCTAAGTGCAATACTATCGATAGTATCGTATCTCCTAATCAGAAAAGCATCAATACAATCGATAGTATCGATACTATTTAATTTTGGACTATCAATTGTATGTTAATTCGCGATAGTATTGAATATGATTCTTAAGCATAGCTACAAGATGAAATGAAAAGAACAAGAAACATTTTTGTTACATTTCTTTTGTTTTTTCATATTTTGGTGAAAAGAAAGATTACTTAATACTGAAATATAGTTAGGTACTTCAACTTCGTTTCTAATATTATGATGATTGGTTACTATAAATGAAAATAGTAAACGATACTATCGCAACTTAGCATGCGACCGATAGTTCACAATAATCGATATAGATCGATACTGTCGATACTATCGATACTATCGTTTCCTGGAAATTCATTAGTATCGATACTATCGATAGTATCGATATCTTTCTGACTGGGAGATACAATACTATCGATAATATCGATAGTATTGCATTTGTCCTCTGTTGAACTATCGATAGTTTCGATACTATCGAAAATATCGATACTGTCGATTAAAATATCGATAGTCCTACTATCGGACAACTATCGATAGAATAACGATAGCCTATCGATAGTCGACTATCGATCGGCAACACTAGTTCTGTGTATGACTATGAACTGAATTGATATTTGATTGGGACACGACACGTCATGGTGTTGGAAAAATTTTCAAAATTTTTCCAAACATAATATATACTGTAGAGACTTATGAAATTGTTAATGTATTAACAGTAGTGATTAAAATTTGCTATATGATACTCGAGAAACTTTACCTAAGGTCAGTATTGATTATTTTCATTGGATTGACCTTTCACATTACCTAGATAATCAAAATCAATACATTGTTTTAGTTTGTCAGAACTGGTTTTATTCCTGTCGGTAATTCCCGTTTTTTCTGGAAACACGGAATGAACTAACTACTGAGCAAAGTGTGATTCATATTCATGTTAAAAGAACTTAATTGTATAAACGAAATATATATTTACGTAAGCCGTCAAAGCGCGGCGTTGAGTTCTGCCCCTCAACACGCAATGCCTCCAGAATTTGGCATTAAGTGAGGAAAGGTGTGTCTTAACGCCAGGTTCCCTCTGCCTACCCTGCTTTGTGCGGGATACAGCGTGAAGTTGATTTATAATTTTTCTTTATTTACGTAAGCTCTGTGACGTTTGTGTTATTATATTACAAATCTAACAAATTGTAAGTGTATTTAAAGTAAATTTCCTAATTCAATTTTGCAGGTCACAATGAGGATTTTTATTTACTTAGCTTTTATAGCTGCTATACTACATTGTTCATTTGCACCCCCTGTTACGCCTGATAAACGTAAAGAGGAAGAAAAGGATGAAAATGATTTGGTAAGTTAAACTTTTAGTAAATGCAGATTAAAAACAAAACTTACTAGACTTGAAACTGATTTCGTTTAACTATAAGAATATAGTGCTTAGATTGTTTAAAACATTACTTTGTATGGATTACAAAGTAATTTTTAAGAATTTATTCATTTTGCACTTATTTGCAAAGTTGCTAATTTGTAATATTTATATTAAAATCTAATAAAACAATTGGATTTGCAAGAAATGTGTAATTGTTATTTTTATTATTAATCATGTTTATTTCCTCTGAATATTAAATATATATTTTTTCCTTTTAATTATTGACAGTGCCTTAATGAAAGGGTCTACTTATAGGTACTTTTTTCACTTGATGGAAAAGGTTACTTAAACTGGTTTACTTTAATGTTTAAAATTACCTATCTAGTTTATGTAAAGCATTTTTTTTTAGTTTTACACTGTATCCTGCATATAGTTGAGTAGGCAGAATGAACCTATTGTTAAGACACTGTATTCTCCAATTTCTGTCCAATTTTATTGAGTGGGGAAACTCCAACTCCACCCCACCACAGTGGCCTTTATTTAACTAGTTTTTTTTTAATATTTTATATTTGACTTGAAAATGTCACTTTATCTTTACCTGGTGCCATATTTTATAGTAATAAATTATTGAACCTATACATTTAATGTGTGTTTATGCAATATTGAATTTACTTAGAAAAGTAATGCTAAGGCAATTGCTATCAATCATCAAATCAATTTGTCACATTAGTCATTAGCATTTAGCTTTGCCATTTTTAGATTTAATAAATTTATACAAGTTTTATTTATCAAAGAGTTATTCAATGAAGAGTGTCATGGCTCAAGGGCACAAGTATGTGACTGTAACGGTTGTGGGTTCAATTCCCACATGGGGCATTGAAATAATTCATTTCCTTGCTCTGGTAAAGAGGCTAAGTGTCCATCATATAACATGTATATGTTAGTCATAAAGTGTGTGTTATAATATTATAAATTAATAACAAGTTTGCTTCCATTTTGTTATTTATCTTGAACTAAAGTAATTAATGATAAGAAATCATTTAAATCTGCAGATTGTAATTCAAATCTTGAAATGTTATAGACATAATTTTTTTATCAATTTTATAATTTATTAATTAAAGATTGTTTGTGAATTCACAAGATTAAAGATTGTTTGTGGGTTCAATCCCCACTCATACAAATGATTGAATGACATTTATATTATTTGTATTTCTTCGCTCTGGTTGAAAAGTGCTTCCGTACACCACTCAAAGTTTCAAATTTTGGGTGGCAAGAAAACCTCCTCCTTCTCTGTCTATCCTGCCATATGCGGGACGCGTGATGTCAGTTGGAGTATATTGAATTCAGTCATGCATAAGTTAATACATAAACTTAAATTGAAAATGCTAATAGAAATCTAAGCTGTAATTAAGTTGCCTTGTTATTTCAATGTGAATGATTATAATTGATCAGAAACCTTTAATTTTTTAATTCATTATTAGCTACATGCGATATTGTTTATTTAACATTATAAGTATGTTGTTACTTAGAAGTTTCAATATTTTTATATTGTTTTTTTCTTATTAAAAAACAACATGGCGGCGTTTAAAGCTATCTTAATGTCAACATGCTGGGCCTTATCTGAGAACTGAAATGTCGTTGTTTGACATTTTATGATTTAATATTTTGCTGTTTCGATAAATAAGTACTTGGAAATATTCTCTTGTAATGGCGAAGATGATTATATCTATTTAGAATTTGTAAATGTGGGCAGAATGTAACTTTTGTTTACAATAACATCATAGCGAAGCGAAAGTAGCTTAGAAATTAAAAGCGAATGAACATTATTGCTAAGCTATATAATATACATCTACAAATAACATAATTTTAAATTAATTTATTCAATAGTATATTTAACTTACGATTTATTTATTTTTCAATTTTAGGCGCAATATACAGAGTACCATAGGTACCTGAAAGAGGTTGTGCAAGCGCTTGAAAGTGATCCCCAGTTTAGAGATCGATTGGAAAGAGCTAATGAAGAAGATGTTCGGGTAAGTACTTCTGTACTAAAATTTAAATGTCCGGGACATTGGTGGAACAGACGTGGTTTCGCTTTTTGTTTATTCTTTTACGTCCTATGTAAATTCTTTTTTAATTATTTTTTTAATATGTTAGTAACAATTCCATAGATTTAAATCCTGCTTTTCCGTGAGACATAATTGACGTCACACAACTTGGCTGTCCTTGCCACATCTAGTCAGTTTTATAGTTAAAATAATTGTGATTATATTTTTCAGTCAGGTAAGATAGCTGAGGATCTCGACTTTGTACACCACAATGTAAGAACCCAGTTGGATGAAATAAAACGGAGGGAGATAGAGCGGCTGCGACATCTCGCTACTAAGGTAATTTTAATAAATCAGAAATGAATATTATTTTTGAAATAGACATTTTATATTTAAATTACCTATTGATTTCATTTGCAATACTAAAAAAGACGATTTAAAATAAAATATGATATCAAAATATATTAATATTTTATCAATCATTTGCCTTAGTAACTAATATTTATATAATAGAAAATTGGAATCCTAAATCATTCTTAAATATCTGTTTAATGATAAAAATATCTTAGCACTAGGTTCTGTCTGCCTAGCTATATATATATATATATATAGGATACTGTATGAAAAAAAATCTTAACAATGTTAATAAATGTAAACAAAATAATATTTTATAAAAACATAATAATATTTAAGGAATATGAACTAACAAACGACCTTGACATGCCCGTGCGGGTACCTCCCGTTTACCCAAACTTAGATAGTGAGCACTTGGACCACAAAAATCCCCATACATTTGAAGTTGAAGATTTGAAAAAGCTTATTCAAAAAACCACCGAAGATTTGGAAGCCGTTGATAAAAAACGTAGAGAACAGTTTAAGGTATTTATTATAATTTTAGTTTCAGGGTAATTTATTTTTATAGATTTTAAAAATTAAATAGCTCAAAAATATTCAAATTATGGATATGCGTGAAATTAGAATTTCATTAGCTTTTGTATTACACAATTAGATTGTAACCATAGATGTGAGATCACATCACCCACTGTTAAGAAACTCTATTTCCATTAAGACACGTCCAATCTCCTTAGTCCGCCGAATTCTGGAGGCGTTGCATGTTGAGTGGCGATACTTTCGCTTTTGCTTTGCTAGTTACCATAGCGAGGAAATGAAAATGAAATATTAATTGTACTATAAATAATAATAAGAAATAATTTTAATGTATTTCTATAAAAATGTTTTTATAATTTAAGGAATATGAAATGCAAAAAGAGTTTGAGAAACAACAAAAAATTGAACAAATGGACGAGTCTCACAAAAAGGAGTACATGGAAACATTGAAGAAAGAAGATGAAGCTAAAAAACATCACGAACCGGTAAGAAAGGTCTATAGTATTTTTAGAAAATGTTTAACAATTTGAACTCTAGAAATTGGGAACAGTGTCTTAACACTATGTTCCCTTTGCCTACCTTGCTACTAGAGGGAGATACCTCTTGAATATAGTATTTTTTTCTTAATGAATAATTATTTTGCTATATGTTAAGTAAACAGTTGAATATATAAAAATACCTACAAATAGAACTTTCACGTAAGCCCTTAGGAAAATTGCCATTCTAAGAATCAACGGTTACGGTATTTTTTATAAACATTATTGGCGTATAATTATTATTTTATTTTTAAAATAACCACAGGAACATCCAGAGAATTATAACTGAACCTAATTAGTCCAAATTCCATATTTAACAGATGAGAATTTTGAATTTGGCTAATCATTGTTAGTGGGCAATCACTCTTTATTTTACCCTACGACAAATACTCGTTTAGGCAACACTTAGCTCTTCATTTTTGTTGTTTTAAATTAAAATATTAATCAGAAAAAAAAACTGATTATTTGTAGTATTAAACGGATACCATTCACAATAATATGCTAGAAAAAAACAATAAATGTTCATATTATGGTATGTACAAAAATGGCGGAGAATCCAATAGCATTAATATTAAACACTTTAAAAACAAACATTGGTAACAGCTTCACCATCCTGGCTCTAAGCAACAGTTAGAGGAAGTATGGGAGAAACAGGACCACATGGACCAACAGTTCGATCCAAAAGCCTTCTTCATGATGCACGGTGAGTAATACAAACATACATTCATATATTCTTCTCTGCGCAGCTTCTCCATCCCGTGTCCAAGAGGCAAGTCTTAAATGTATGGAAAACATCGGACAATATGGATGAGAAGGATTTCGATCCGAAAGTGTTTTTCGTGATGCATGGTAAGATTGTTTTGTACAGTTGGTAGGATTGATTTTGTTATTTTCTTGTTTGTTTTTTGTTGTTGTTGTTGTGTCTTTATTTGTTGTAGTTATCATGAGATATATCACATTTTGAAAGTGTTGTATAGTTTAACATATTTAGTCAGTTCCGTATATGGATGTTGCTAATAATTGTTCATAGATATATATTTTTAGTTCGTGTTGTGTTAGTTGTTATTATATTGCATGGTACTTAGATTGATTTAGGTCGATAAAATTATTTGCATTTCCTTTAGTATTGTATTTTCGTGTATTGATAGACTAGCGGACGCGCGCAGCTTCGCTTGTGTATTTAAAGGTGAATTCTAATAACCCATGAAACATGTGTTCAATGAAATATTTTTAAGAGTCTAAATATCAAATTTTATAAAAATCAGTGGCGATTTAAGAATTTTCCCATACAAACTTTCAACCTAATCCTACCCTATTTCACCCCTTTAGGGTTAAAATTTTTCAAAATCCCTTCTTAGTGGATGTCCAGATTACAAAAGTAAACATCTGTTCAAGTTTCACGTTTCTACGCACAGCGGTTACGGCTGTGCGTGCGTCTTACCTCAGTCAGTGAGGACAAGTCCTTTTATATATATAGATAGATTAAAAAAAAAAGTTTAGCAAATATGAATTTTGGTTATTGAAATAAAATCTATATGACATACGTTATGTATAAGCAACTGGAATGTATGCTAAGAAAAATAATCGAAAGAAAAAGCCAGTTTGTACACAAGCAGTACATTAAGTACTAAAAATAACAACTAAAATAACTATTACATATTTCATGTAATAGTTATTTTAATTACTTAATTACTAATGTTTGTTTTAATCCCACAATTTTATATTGTACTCACTTTTGTTGAATGCTTGAAAAAAAAAACTTTAAATTAGCAGCTACTTTGAAGGAAATGAATGATCTTTTGTCAAAATTTCCCAGCCACGTGCATTTGGAATGAATATTTTTTTTATTTGTATGGCAAGGTAAAGTTGAAGTTTTTATAAGTTTTTATTAGTTTGCTTTATTTTAATTTGTAGTAACATATTGTATGCTGCTTAGAGTGTAAACCTGCTAAGACCGTTTTTTAAATACTCTTACATTTTTTACCATTCTAAGGTGTAAAAAAAATACAAAATCGATCTTTATTTTATTTTATATAGTTGGGAATACAAACCAATTTACTAAATTGTAAAAGGCCCTGTAATATATATATCCTAATAGTTTTTTAAATGTGTATTGTCTCTCCTGAGAATTTGCTTAATAGGCTATTAGCAGGTTTACACTCTAAGCTTTCTATCTTCCCTTTTCGTTTTTTTAGTTATACCTAATAACGAAAATAACGAAAAGAGAAGATAAAAGAAATCGGTATGTACCCCGTATAATTCTTGAAATGTGATTTTCATTCTACATTATCGAAAGCTTAAGCGACCGTTAGATTTTAAAAAAATAAATAAATGATAAGATTGAATTTTAAGTGAAACAATCAGAAGGAACCTAATATTTATTTAAAAATATATCGATAATTGTCACAGATGTCGACGGCAATGGCGCTTGGGACCCAGATGAAGTTAAGGCACTTTTCATAAAGGAATTAGACAAGATGTACGGACCGGAAGGACCCAACAAGGACCTCCACGAGCGTGCCGAAGAAATGGAAAGGATGAGGGAGCACTTCTTCAAGGAAAACGATCGGAATCACGACGGTCTGATTGAATATAGCGAGTTCATGGCCGAAACGCAGAAGGAGGAGTTTAATCAGGATGAAGGTATTTGGTTTTTGTTTTTTTTTGCTATTAATTAAGACAGAGGCCGTATATTAAAAATGTGATAAATATCTTGTTTTTTAGGCTGGAAACCCATAGATGAGAATCAGATTTACACTCAGGCTGAGTACGAAACGTACGAGAAGAAGAGACTCGACACTATACATTATCTACAACAACGTGGCTTGGTATATATTTCAGATGTACTAACTAATTATATATAACTTACGTTCTCAATATATGTATATATTACACGTTATATCTATATATTCATAAGAAAAGCACAAACTTGTTTGGTTGGTTGAAAAAATTGACACAGTTATAGTTTATATAGAGAAATAGTGCAGAATGCTAATATTTGTTTAAATAATGCATTATAGGTACATTAAATTAATACAATAATTATAAATAATTATACCTTTCAGATCGATCCTCATGGCCGCCCCGTGCCCGGTTCAGAGCATCAAATCCACCAGGCCATCCAAGAGTTCCAACACATGCAGCAACAGGCCTACGGACAATACCAGCACCATCCCCCAGGGCAAGCGCCCCCACCGGGAGAATACCACGGACAAGTACCACAGGGACAGTACCAGGGTCAAGTACCGCAGGGACAGTACCAGGGTCAAGTACCGCAGGGACAGTACCAGGGTCAAGTATCACATGGACAGTACCAGGGACATATACCGCCAGGACAGTACCAAGGGCAATATCCGGCGCAACAAGGACAATACCAAGGTCAAGTTCCTCAGGGCCAAGTACCTCAGGGTCAAGTCCCTCAGGGTCAGGTCCCTCAGGCCCAAGTCCCTCAGGGTCAGGTCCCTCAGGGCCAAGTCCCTCAGGGTCAGGTCCCTCAGGGTCAGGTCCCACAGGGCCAAGTCCCTCAGGGCCAAGTTCCTCAAGGTCAAATCCCTCAGGTTCAAATTCCTCAAGTTCAAAGCCCACAGGGCCAAGTCCAACAAGTTCAGGTACCACAAGGACAATATCAGTCACAAGTACCTCAGGGACAGCCGTCACAAGGACAAGTGCCCCCGGTACAGCAAGGACAGGCCCAAAACCAAATCCCGGCTAATCATTAAAACTACATACTAAAATAATCAATATATTATTATATTCCAGAAATATATTCATAGTATGCATAAGCATAATATAACGTTTTTCTTATCAATTTGCAGTTCGCGTGGCGGAAGCTTTGTATTTGTGTTAGTGATTATAAAAGTAAAGCCAGAAAAAAACTTTTAAGATATAGTTTATTATTAAAAATTAGTAAAACAACAAAAAAATATATACCAATGCTTCTAGATTGGACATTGCATCCTCATATTTTTTAATCTCGTCGTTGGTTTTAATAATGATTCTCTCCTTTATCATCATCAAGAACAGTTTTGTGTGTACATTTTTTATTTCTTTACGAATGCTTGGTCACATATATTTTTCCATTCTTGTACAGTGATAGTGCCAGTTAGCTTTAACATTTAATAAATTGAACACAAAAATAAAATTTCAAAATTAAATATATAACGCTGCTATCAGTACTAAATGTGTGAGTTGATTATTAAAATAAAAGCTTTTAAAAAGTACACTACACTATATGAACACTCACAAATGCAAAGCTTAGCTTAGCCCTTACGTATTGCTTAAAATAATATAGATAATCGTATACCAATAAAATATATTATAAAAAATCTTTCAATGTCTTATTATAATATTAGAAATTTATGTAGTGATTTTAAATATATCGATAATATCTCCGTGTTGTGCTTTTATCTGGTGCCAAATTCTAACTCATTTAATGAATTCATTGATGTATTAAATTATTGATCATTGAGATTATTTTTTTTATTTGGATTTAATTAATTATATACCTTAGTGTAAGCAAATTTGTGTTTTATTTTGGTGGTTAGTATGTCTGGTTGTTTATTTATATCTTATACAAAGTATATTATACTTTCAAGATCCTTATTGAAAAAATTACACAACAATATTAATATTGCAATACCTTCACGTTGTATCTTGCATATAGAAGAGTGGTCAGAGGGAACCTAGTGTTGATGTTCCCTAATTTTAGCCTAATTTTCGGGACATTGCTTGTTAAGTAGCGGGCCTCAACGCTGCGTTTGGTCTTGTTAGCAGAACAAGGAAGTGAAAATAATAAATTTTCTTGAGTGGGAATCGAATCCATATCCATCACGTTTATAGATTCTGTGCCACGATGGTATATTGTTATAGAAACATCTAAATATGGGACATTTTTTTTTTTTAAAACAACAATGTTAGTTAACGTTTTATCATCTAATTCTATTCTGCTAAGTAATAAACTTATCTACAATAATTAATTGCATATATAGGTCAAGAATTTATCTTAAAGTTATTATTATTGTCGTTTATAATAATTATTAATTTATAACACAACACAAAAATAAATTTTATTTAAAAATAAATATAAGGTTTTCTGTAATATTTTATCATATACATGCTTAGTATGGACGATATGTCGAGGGTGTCTTGAAATTAGGGTTTCTGAACTTTTGTTATTATTATAAACTGTAAATATACAAGAAAAATATATATCTAAATTCAGGGTGGCCTCGACTCGTCGCCCGCACTATGTCGCGGAAGGGAATGGGTCGCGGGAATATTTTGGATCAGATTGATAGGGCCGCAAATGCATCTACCATGAGTGCCGGGAGAATGCGGAGGAGGAAGGTGTGAGGCATAACGGCGAAAACACGCGGCGTGCGCGGTGACTGGCTCAGTGTCATCTGCTGTGCAGCAGTACATCTCCACAGCATTCATGTTTCTTTCATTCTTCTGTACCCACGTTTTGCTGCCGTTAAATAGCGGCAACGGTCTCATCAATGTAGCCAAGGCACCATTAACCCTGTTACCGGCAGCAATATGCCTTCCCATCTCTACTAAACACTTCTCAAATATACCACTTCTTTAACTTGTTCTAATATCTTACCAAACTTAACTTAGCTTCACGCTTTATCCCTAGCGGGGTAGTTTGAGGGAATCGACCTGTCGCGTACTCACGTTGCGTGCTCGTGGTCCGTGCCACGACTGGCGTCATATAAAATTTACTATTTTAAATAAAAAAAAAGCACAGGCAAAAGTACTTAAGTACCTAATATATAAAGATCAGTTTTTATTACGTCTCTACAATGTTATCACATGTAACTCTTATATTAAATAATAAACGAACTGATGATTAATTTATCATTTGACTTTTTATATACAATTTATTTAGTATACCTATTAATTGGTGGTTCTTTTACAAAATGTCTAATAATAGAAAATATTGAAAATTGGGGGAGCCGGGTGGAAACAAGGGCAGTTTTCAATGTAGGAATATTGTGTTTAAAATGATAATATTGTTAGATCACTAAAGTATTTTTTTAACGTCACGTCATAGGCAGAGACTCTGTTGACGAGGGAACCTAGTGTTAAAGTACTCTGTTCCTATTTTTTGGCTGAATTCAGGAGTCATTGAGTGTTGAATCAATCACATCCGCGCTTTGCCCCGACAGCAGAGCGAAGAAAATGTCATCAATGTCACAGTTTGTAGCCCTGCGTCATGACCGGCTTCACAAAAGTACCTAATTCAAATGAGGCAATAAACAAGTGGTCCCTAGTTTGAAATAAAAATGTCAATTTGTAGGTACTTCCCGTAGTACAATAAGTACTTAGATAATGTAATGTTTTCTGTTTGGACGTGATATTTATAATCTGAGTCAACGATGTGTTGTTCTTACACAACGATAAATATAAAATTATAGTAATAAAATTACATTACAGCAGTTATATATATACTAATTAGTATTAGGTTTCTGTATTTCGTAAAAGTAACGTCTAGAATGAGATAGACAAAAATAAATATAGATTTTTCCTGTTGCTTCCACCCACGCATCTATCGCGTGGCAGAAAGAAATTGTCTTTCACTGAAATCTCAATTGTCTTTCGTTGGTATCGTAATATTTAAATTAGTTTAAAGTTGTTTATCATAGACAAGAAAAAAACAAATACCTATACTTCATTTTATTTTAAAACTTGCACTACTTTCCATTAAGTAGGTTAAAATGATTTATACATTACACTTAAGTATAAAAGCTAAGTTAATTGAGGATAAAGAAATAGACAGTTACCTATTTATTTATATGGACACAAAGTATACGCGGTATGGATTTTTATTAGATATTTTACTTCATAATATAATAAATCTTAAATTATATTATAATTCTTGATTTTGCTTCTACACCAGATCGAAGAAATGAAAATATTTGATTACTTCGAACCTACTTGTCTTGTTTAGAGTCACACAGTTCTGCCACTGCGCTACAACTGCCTTCATTTTTAAAAGCTTTTTTTAGTATATTTTTTTGATATACATTTGTTTATTCTATAAGCAATATATACATTGCTGTCCATTTTAGACTGGAGGCGTAACAATGGCCCGTATAGGAAACGGTTGATACCTACCTACTTGATAAGAATTGTTTGCATCACCTGCCTGAGTCACGGCTTTGTATGCAAAGACCTTTACGATAACAAAGCTATTCGATACAGAATGAAATGAGTAAGAGATTACTTCTCATGATTACTAAATTTTTTTTTTTTAACCTATAAAAATTTGTTATGGATATATTAGATATGGATTATTCTTTACCTATTTTAAAAAATGTGAGACGTATAAAAAAGGCCAAATAATAAATGTTTAACAATTGAGGAATACTGAAGGGCGATTTCCACTCGTGCATAAAACTAAGCAGCACAAGGAAATTGTGTGAGACATTGAATCGCTATACTATGTGTTGATACGAACTAAATGCAAAATTATTTAGATATATTATTCCATAGACAAATTAGTTTTTCTAAATTAATGACCTTATGGTGCAGTGGGGCAGCATCAGGCATAACAGGCGATGGTAGTGAGTTTAATCTCATAACATTCTGGTAATCCTTTTTAATGTCTCGAAGTTGACTATAAAAAGAGCATTACGGAGTAACTTGACTCTTAAGTTCATTGATAAGGGATTAAGATAGAAAAGAAAATTTCAATTAATTTTTCGTTTCTTTTAATCATTGCTCTTTGAAGTGTATTGGGAGTATTAACTTCTGGTTGTAATTACTTATAGTTAATAAACTATAATAAACAAAAATACATTTTTAAATATAGGTCTAAATATAATTAAAAAGTTATTCTGACCAGTTTATTAACTTTTATACGCTAGGTGTTAATATTTTTTGTCTTTCTGACCCAATTCCTTTATAAATTTTAGCTTCTTTTATACAATTAAATTACAAATAAATAACGTACGAATCAAATCGATTAAGACCTAAATGTATGTATGTAGTTTAGAAGAACTCATATCTAAGTTCATTGATGCCATTAAAATGCATAATCAGATGGGGCTGTCCATACATCGAGAGTCACCTTGAGAAATAACACGTTAATTTCATACGCGCAGTTTTCTATTTCTTAGAACATATAAGACTCAATCATTTGACACTATTTGATAAGAAAATAATTAAAATGGCAACTAGGAACGTGTAATAACGAATGTTATGTATATAAATTTATAATTATAGGTATTTTTTGTACTGGAAGAAAAAAAATCGTTAAGTTCTCTCAAACCACCACCACAAATGCTTAAAATCTCTTATTTATTAACCAATTTCCAGGAAAGATGCTGTGATGGGGTCACCCCATTTGACTGTTCTGGTTTGACTGATTGTGTGAGTGGATTTAATACCCCGTGTGGGTGAATACTTTTCATAACCCCACTCTGGTGAGATGTGTGGTGGCGTTAAGTTCCGCCACTAAACACGTAACAGATCGGAAAATTAGGCAGAAAGTGAAGAATGGAGTATCTTAACATTAGGTTCTCTTCTCATTGACTACCTTACTATGTTGAATAAAATCTAAAAAAAATTGATTACAGGAAAAGTAAGTAGGTAATTAAAAATTATGAAACCTAGTATAAATAGTTGTTTTTATTTATTTTTTGCTTCACTCTGTATTTTTAAGACATGTCAACTATTAAGATAATGCCTCGATACTAAAACGAGGACATGAAAATATTCCTCAAGTGGGAATCGAACACACAACCTGTCCTGTGTACAGTCGCATGCTTGTGAGCGTGCGCCACGACTGGCCTCATAGATAGATGTATTTAATCAACAAATAAGGAGTTATTCTGATATCACTATGCTAAAAGCAAACGAAAAACAATTAATGGCCCTCATTCAAACGATGTTTCGTAGTTTTAATTACATATTAAATGGAAACGGGGTTAAATAAATTAAAATATCGATATCCTTTATCGAAAGCCCACATACTGTTAGCTTTTTGTTATCCAACCACCATTTAATTAATGATGTGCATACATTATCTAAATAAGTTAAAACAATTTATATTATTGTTGTGAATACATTATTCATATTAGAATTGTTTATATCCATTTAATCATGTATCTATGTTGAAATCAAAATATTTTTGTATAGCGTGGCCTTAAAGTTTAATTACACTATTTTAATTTGATGATGATCTAGTTCTACTGGTTGCAATAATGCATTATTTGTAAGTAAAATTGAAAATTCTTGATAGCAAGTATTTACATTTGTGCGAAAAAGACAGAGGGCGGGGGGGAGATGGGGGGGGGGCTGAGGGTACTCTGTCACTGAAGAAATGAAGTGACTGCCTGGAAGAGGAAGGAAGGAAGGAGAAAGTTGACGACTGTAAAAGCGCCCCCTGCGGAACTCGAATCTCGGTTCGCGGTTATTTTTAGGTAAATTTTAGTGATGCACAAATAAGCATAAATAATGCTAAGGGTGCAAATAAGCAAATGAAGCTGCGCGCGTCCGCTAGTTATCTATATATATAAAAGGACTTGTCCTCACTGACTGAGGTAAGACGCACGCACAGCCGTAACCGCTGTGCGTAGAAACGTGAAATTTGGACAGATGTTTACTTTCGTAATCTGGACATCCACTAAGAAGGGATTTTGAAAAATTTTAACCCTAAAGGGGCGAAATAGGGGTTGAAAGTTAGTATGGAAAAAAATTTAAATCGGCACCGATTCTTATAAAATTTGAAATTCAGACTGTTAAAAGTATTTAATTGAACACGTGTTTCATGGTTTTCTAGAATTCTCCCCCTAAGGGTGCAAATAAGGGGTTGAAAGTTTGTATGGAAAAAATCTTAAATCGCCACCGATTTTAATAAAATTTTAAATTTAGAGTCTTAAAAATATTTAATTGAACATGTGTTTCATGGGTTATTAGAATTCACCCTTAAATACACAAGCGAAGCTGCGCGCGTCCGCTAGTTAAATATATAGATCAAGATCAATCAACAAATTTATATTTGCACTCATTTTATACAAAATGAGTGCAAATGCCTAAGTAAAATTTGACAACTTTTATAAAATGTGCTCAGTACTTTCCTATAATCCTGAAATTAGTACGGCAATCTAGGTGGACGAGTTTGATTCGCAATTAACCGGTTTTTTTTCTTTTAAAAGACTGAACTGAGTTAGACTACTTCCTACCTACATTTGATAGATGTAAATGTAAGTTGACAGAACGTCCTTATTAGCATGTTCCAAGAAACAACTATGATCTAAAAACAAGGAAAATAAGCTCGAGTTAATTCATTTATCAACGATATTGTTTACTTCCATGTGAAACGAGAAATACAAGACGGTCGGCAATTTGATTTTTAATAATTATTAACCATTTTATGGGAGTAAAATGGAATTTGCTTTAAAATATATATTTTTTAAAAGGTTTTGGAACACATACATACATACATAGCTTTACGCTACGGTCTCTACATACCTCTTTCGCCTCGTCCACTGTCATCAACCTCTTCGTACATGACCTCTGGGGGATTTATTTAACATATTAAGAATCCAAAAATAGATTTCTGTAATTCCTTATTGGACTCGTAAAAGTTTCTCCTACTATCTATGTATGCATAGTTAAAAACACATAGTAATTAGATAAAAAAATTCAAACTAAACCACTATTTATTACAAAAAGTAACTTTAACTTATCATTTCTCTATATTTGGACGAAAATATAAACATGTAGATATATGTTATCAACTTATTTATATTCTTCTATCTTTCTTTTTTTGTTCTTATTAATTTATGTTAATACTAGCGACTTGCTGCCGGTTTCGTCCGCTTGTACTACACTCAACTCTGAATTACTTTCTTGATTTCTTTCTAATAACAATATTATTTAAATACCATATCTATACATTAACCTAAAATTTCAGCCAATTAAATAATACATTTATTTTACAGCAATTTAGACGACCAAAATACTTTATATTGTTATGACTTTTTAATTTATGAAACAAACATTACATATTAAAGAAAGCTTATCAAAAATAATAGACAAAACTGCATTCAAATCGGTTGAGCCCTTTTTAGGATTAGTATACAATTACGCACAAAAACATTGTTTTAAGTGTTATATTCATAAATGCCTCTAATAGTTTTAGTTTTAGGGCTTTTCTTATATATCTCACATGTAAAGACAGCGATCACTTACGTTTTTATTAAATGTACGAGTATTGATTACATATACAATGTACAAATATTGTTTTTTTACCTCAAAATCTTCTCTTTTTTTGATAAGAATATTATAATAAAATAGTATTTTTATTTTATTTTATATTTCTAACTTTTCTAGTCTATTAACAAAAGCTAATACGTAGGTACATCTGTTGTTAGGCTAATTGTGCTCAATTATCCTATCATTTGTTTGGTTAATGGCTCGGAAACTGTTTAGCTCGACTTTATCTGCACGTGAGTCTCATCGGTAAGTGACCTAATCGTAAAATATATGAACTTGCAAATATATAAATCTTCATATTATGTATATTTAAATAATTATATACATAATATATGTAAAGAGCGCCGTTGAGTTCCGCTACTCAACACACAATACCTCCAGGATTCGGCGCAAAATAGGGAACGGAATATCTTAACACTAGGTTCCCTCTGCTTACCCTGCTGTGTGTAGCAGCATGACGTTAAAAAGAAGTTGGTTAGGCGTCAAGGGACACCAGGGGAAAGATGTTCGTACAAGTAATATGCATAACAGATAACAACCACTATTTTGCTCTATAATAATAAAATGAAAAATAATAAAATACTATACATTTTTATCAGGATATTAATTTTAATGTTTTTTTTGGGTCTTTGTCTCTTATCTTTAGACTGAATTAGTACCTACTTGCGTGGGTTGATAGGTATCTACATATATAAAATCGAAAGGTCACTCACTCATCACGAAATCTCAGAAACTACATGTTCTAGGATTCTGAATTTTTGCGTAGGAGTTATTTATAGGACATAGGTGCTCGCTAAGACGGGAATTTGCAATATTCGACTTCTAAGGGGTTGTTTTTGGGGTTGAAAGTTTGTATGAGACTTCGTTACTACAAATACTAGGAATCTCAAATTTTGTAAGTACCTAACGTAAGTACTGAACGGACGGTATCCTGCGATCACAGACCACACTAGTGACCTCCCGCCACTTAGCCCAGGCAACGTTTATCCGACCATGGAGATCGTGATCGATGCCTCCAGACTCGTGCATGACGGATCTAAGATACCTGAACTTTTCCGACTTAGGGGCTGACCCAGGACCTATAAGGATAGTGCTCGAGTACGGGCTCTCGCAGGCCATATACTGGGTCTTTGATACATTGCCAATATGCATTTCATTCATGGAGAGTGGTTATGTAATGCTAATGCTGCAGCTAGAATGTATCGGAAAAGATACCAAAACGTTGAACGTCATCCCGATTATCGTCTATTTAGATTTTTCTCTCTTCAACAAAGAAGTAATCCAGCAAGTATCGTACCATTTCGGAATCCAGATTAAATGCGCCAACCTTTAAAGTTACTTGCAAAAACAGTGTAGTACATTTTTTTTATAGTACAGTCGGTTAAAGTTGGGTGTACTAAATATTTTGAATTTAATGTTTGCCAAAAATACGGCATTTTCTTGAAAACCGATGCAGGTATGTTTCAATCTTAAGCTGTAATTCACAGAAGGGCTACTCATGATTACATTACAGAAAAAAAAATGAAAAAAGGGTAATATTTGTAGTCTTAGGACTTGAATAATCATCACAGGGTTTTTCCGATAATTTTTTAAATCAATATAATATGAAAAATACATGACACAGATTTTTTTTATTTTTTTCTCATAACTGTCACGACTTGGTCTATCACCTGTTTTCGTTTTATCGTTGACTCCTGGGACACCCTGTATATGTGAAATTTTAAAATATTTCTTTAGTATACAGACAACAAACACGTTTGGATATTTCATAATAAGCTACAGGTATAAGAGGTGATTGCGCTAAAACGTATTGCTCACTTCCACTAGATGACATCATACAAAAATGGCAAAGATTAGAAATGGCACTGATTTTGCTAATTTATTTTTAAATTAAAAAATTAAAATAAAATTTATTTTAAAATTTCGTTAATGTAACATAAAAAAGTGAAGATGCCATTTTACATATGCATCTCATGCAATGAATTTTACTTATAATTATTATTAATCGAAAAGTTATTTATTGCATATTGCATATTGAATTCAACATATCAAAAGTAAGCTATTATTATTTTAAAAGGCAGCAACGAACACAAAAAGCAGATGATTCAGTAGAATTGAGTTAAAACAATATAAGTATTAATAATATACGTGACCCGAAACTAGCGGTCAGCAGATTGTCACGGCCGTATCGAGAAACAAACATTCGACGTGTATAGAGATTACTAATCTTTGACCTTCTTAGGATGTCGCGGTCGTCCGAGCTGAGTGAGTGAAGTCTCATTCGCCACCTAGACCCTGTGTGGTTCAGTTGTGATCATGAAGGTATTCCTACCATTGCTGGGCCTCTTCGCCCTCTCTGCAGCAACTCCTGCCGTCTCTCAGAGCAAAGTGGTCTGCTACTACAACAGCAAGAGTTATGTCAGGGAATGTAAGTATGATTGCGAATGTACTGTGAATAATATTAATTTTAACATTTTTTAAACTATTTTCGTTTAATTTTTTAATATATTGTTGCTGAGCGCCTATACAATCAATTAGCGATTTTTGTTTGCATTCGGGACAAGTTCGGAAACTGCCGAAACCTTCTTGTGATGAATAATTTATAAGTTAATCATTGATTCTAAAACGAGAATTTAACCAATTTAACCATCTATGTTTCGATAGTAATTGTTTCATCTATAATAGAGCAGTTTATTCTTCGAGGGTGTCAGGTTTCAACGTTTTATAGAATTTACAATATTTTATTTTATAATTATTTTTCAGTATTCATTATTAATTATTTGTCGTATATAATTTATGCCTCTATGGAAAGGAATAATTTCATCTTTTATAACAATTTTCCTGTCATTACGAGTAAAACTTCACTATTTTCAATATTTAAATTTATATTATAAAATTATTTTTGTACATTTAACTTATGCTTATTACAAATTGTGTACGGCCCAGAACGTTCTGAGGTCAGGGCTATTAGGCGACCTCCATCGCAGCTATCATGATATCTTAAGCAGCCAATCTAAAGAAAAGATTCATATGTAACATAATTGATTTATTTATTATTTATTAATAAAATAAAAAAGTGGAATAGTAACAGCATTTGACTGGAAATAAACATGATGTTTGTTAGTGCCATCTCAATAAAATATTTTTATTTTTCCAATTTGGCAAGACAAAGCTCTAGTATTGTCTGTCAGTCTCTTTGTTGTCTCGGTCCTTTACGAATGCTGACTCAAATTTGATAAAACTTACGTAAAACTTTCCTTGTCAAATAAAAAAATAAATACGTTCCTAAGGCACTTACATATTGATTCCGATGGATAATAGTTATACAAAGCTAAACGATAATTAAAGTACGCGAGATTTTCCAACGAGCTTATATTATTTTGGTGTGACAAGATGGAAACCTTAAAAGTTTAGACACCAAAATAACGACGATTTTACTACTATATAAAAATATTATTCTTATATATTTTTAAAGTTTTATAACGCACTTCGCAAAGTAGAATGAGGAACCTAGGAACCTAGTGTTGAGACACTTCCGCTTCCCAGTTTATAAAGCATAAAGCATTGTGTTGAGTGGCGGATCTCAACGCTGCTTTTTTGCCTCGTTACCAGAACGAAGAAATGATAATTTTAAATATCGAAACCAAGAACGTAGCGTTTACAGTCGCACACTTGTGCCACTACGCCATGACGTGCTCAAATATATATTTTAATATATACACGATGTATATAATATATTGCAACTTAGCTTTTTATTATAAAAATATAGGTAATAATTCGTAAAGACTTTTGCGACTTTTGTGTAGGTCTGGGTCAGTTTATAGGAAAACACCTTATTTAAATTTTTTACCTGCATCCAGTATATTTTTATTGAATAAAAAAAATCTATATTAATTAATATTTCCTGGTATGCTGGCGATTATATCGTAGACTAATTGTACTAGTTTTTATGAAATACCTATTTATATAAAGTATCTAATAACATTTTAATTAATATCGATACATAATTCAGTATTCAAATTTATTGATATGTTTATTTCGATAAATCAGCTTTACGCTGTATTTCGCACACAGCAGAGTAGGCAGAGGGAACGCAGTGTCAAGAAACTCCGTTCCCCAATTTCTGTCGAATTCTATTCGGATATTTCATTTCCTCGAGTGGGAATCGAACCCACAACGGTCGTATTACAGTCACACCCTTGTGCCGCTGCGCCACGACTGCCTTTTAATTTATTTCGGTGTTACTATTTAATAAACAAGTTTATGCTTATGCTGGTTCGAATCCCATCCACGAATAGTTTTATTTCTAATTCTAGATTCTTTCAGCCTATGACGTCATGCAACCAGTGTTATATATATATATATATATATATATATATATATATATATATATATAACACATATGACGTTCTAAGGCCATTTTAATAGATTTCTCACTTCATTGTTGTCTTGCATTGGATGTTCCTTATGTATATTAATAATTTGCATCATTTATACTGTAATATATTTGTTGAATTATAATATAACTATGTGTACTATTTTTTTTATATTTAATATCACTCGTTGTAAAGAGAAAATAATTGGTGAAAATAGAAGATATAAAATCGATTAATTTTAATGATTTCATGTGAACCGTAGATTTTTAAACATTTCCATTTTAAAACGCTATTTTTTTTTTAAATTAAAAGAGTAGCCTTTAAAACAACACAGCACCAATGGAACAATTATTTTATTTAAAATTTAATATATAAAAATCGTATTTCGTTAACCCTCGTAACTAGTACAAGAAAATTAAATTTTCCTTCCTTGTAAACAAATATAAAAAAAATCTTTATTATTACAATATATGTTTGTATGTATGTATGTATAATGCATCACATATCTCGTGTATTAATTTATTATGTTAGTGTAACGATATAGAGTTTCTAATTAGTAACAATGCTTAAGATAATTTATTGAACTTAATTATACACGATGACCTATCGCGTTATATAAGGTTAGGAGATAAGTCAAACAAACAAACAGTTTCTAGAATTACAATATTATCATACCACTTACATAAGAAAACAGTTTAAAAGTGAAATATTTTTAATTTATTTTGCGATTGATAGTTGATTCTTATTGTTAATGTTGTTTATGATATTAAAAAAATATATAAAGTAATATAAGAACTTTTTTTTAAAAAAAAAAAGTTTAACTCACTAATTCCTAAAACTAATATTATCTACACATAATTTACACTATAAAATAAAAAAAAATCTGTCTGTTCATCTTACTTAAAATAGAGATAAAAAAACATTGAATTAAATTAATATACAATAATTTAAACCCAGCCTTCATGCCCAGGCAGTTAAGGTTAGACAGTACGCCACTGAACTGCAAGGTTAAGTTATACTATTATCAAAATCAAATTTCCAAGTTAATATTTGATTAAGTTAACTATTAACAGAAACGTTCCATTAGTAATTCTAAACAAGATATAATTATATCATCTATTATGTATATATGTGTATATTTTGGAATAATTCTGTAGATACGTGCCTAAATTAATTATTTCTAAAACATAATCTCGAACATAAAAAATATACTGTAATAAACTAACCAAGGTAACGTAAGGAAGGAGAAACTACGTGGTAGAGTACCGTAACTTAACTAAACTGCACGCTGTATCTCGCAGGGTAGTCAGAGAGAACGGAGCGCTAAACGCTACGGTACCGTAACTTAACGTCGCGGATTAGAGAAGAACGGTATAAGTGAAAAACGGACACTAGGTTGTCTTTGTCTATTTCTTAGTGTTAATACATTCGTTCCACACTTTCCGTTGAATTTTTGAAACATTGCATGTTGAGTGGCGGAATTGAACGCTGTGCTTTGTTTTGGTACCAGCCACGATAGCCTCTAATAAAAAAAAAATAGAAACAATAGAAGAACAAAACAGTGACTCAATGATCTTTGATAGCCATATTATTTATACAGTAAAAGCACTAATTAAATAATTACTTAGAGTATTATGTATGTAAATATTTTCGCGTTTTATCCCGCGTGTAACAGGGAAGGCAGAGAGCCAGAGCCTAGTGTTAAGAGTCCGTCGATTTTGGAGGCATTGCGTGTTGAGTGAACTTAACACCGGCTTTCCACTCGACACCAGCGCGAAGAGCGATGAAATAAAAATAATTAATATTTCATTTTCTCGAGTGGGACTCGAATCTACAACTTTAGACCTTTTTATCAGCATGATATTTCGTTCCGTCGATCTTTAATATCAGTACAGTAAAATTATAATTATATAAAATATAAAAAAATATAATCATTAATTTAGAGATGGCTTTCAAATGATCTCCATATTTTTTTCCTTCTTAATATTTATCATTTACTTTTAATATTAATTTCTATCATAATGTTTTTACCGATAACGTAGCAAAATCTTTTATTTATTATATTACTCGTATCGTCTCGAATTTTAGAAATGAATCCAATGAAATGAAATATGAGTCGCCGTACTTTTGCAATTTTCAACTTGCCTTAACCAGTGGGCGTGTGACGGTTACGTCATCACTCTTAGTGTTCAGAGAATAAGGTCTATTTTGAGAAACACTTGTCTCTTTATGGCGAGTTGCTAATAAGGAATGAACAAGCCTCGTTTGTTTCACAGTCCACACCTACGTTCAATTAGAACTTCGTCGTTTTGATTCTTGTGTAAAGAACCATATAATGTTTACTTAATCACTTTATATGAAAAAAATATGTAAAGTTTTGTTGTAGGTTCATACTTGAAAAAACTTCTCTCTCCTTTTCCCATTTTCTGCCAAATTCTGGGGGCATTGCGTGTTGAGAACGCAACGCCATGGTTTTTGGCTCGACACCAGAGTGAAGAAATGGACATATAAATTGAAATAAACATTTCATCACGTCGAGTGGGGATCGAAATCACAACCAATCGGCTTACAGTAACACTTTGTGTCCCTGGTCCATGACTGGCCTCAAAATTTTCCTTTTCATAATTAGTTTATATGTATTATAAATGTAATTTATTGCATTCGTGACCGTGATTCGCAACCTGTAACTAATTATAGAGATAACAAAAATTATATAATATTAATTTAAATTATAATATTTAACTTAGCCCAGACTTTCTTTGTTTACTCCGAAAAATGCGTGAAAATATGTATTATTTGTAAGAACTTTTAACATTGAAATATAGTTGAGGGATGCATTTATCCAGCTCAAGCCCGCATGCTGCCAATGGACCTGGATCCAGCTCTATCGTTCTGCACCCATTTAGTCTACGGATATGCTGGGATCCAGTCTGATACCTATAAAATGGTGTCCTTAAACCCCAACCTGGATGTGGATCGCTCACACGCTAACTACAGAGCACTGACCAATTTCAAGACCAAATACCCTGGTCTGAAAGTTTTGCTGTCTGTCGGCGGTGACGTCGATATTGAAGAGAAAGAGAAGTACAATTTGCTGGTAAGTTTCTTTTTTATTAATTTAAATATTTTTCTAAGAATAATTATATAAATTTGTTTATTTTAAATGTTGGTATTGTGTATTAAATTTTGGATGTAAACGTTAGTTAAAAAAATATTGATAGTCAAGGTTAAAATGTATTATCGTGTCGTGTTTAAATTTTTTTATTTTACCGATGGATATACATAATTATCTATCTATATATATAAAATCGAAAGGTCACTCACTCATCATGAAATCGCAGAAACTACATGTGCTAGGAATCTGAAATTTTGCATAGTAGTTACTTATAGAACGTATGTGCTCGCTAAGACGGGAATTTGCAATATTCGCCTTCTAAGGGGTTGTTTTTGGGGTCGAAAGTTTGTATGAAACTTCGTTACTGCAAATGCTAGGAGTCTCAAATTTTGCATAGACGTCACTAGGACGTAGTCATGGAGACAGAAATTAATAATAACATAGTTCACGCGAGTGTAACCGCGAGCGGGCCGCTAGTATTATATATGTTTAAACAATTACCTCATTCACATGTGTAAGCGACGTTTAATATAATTTCGTAATAAATATTTATTGTCCATCTTAAATTATAGGTGTAATTTCTTATATAAATAGAGAAACATAGATTAAATATAACTAAGTAAAGTTTCACAGATTCTTGTATTTTTAATATTTTTATAATGGCGGCCAGTAGTGTAGTAGTAACTCAACACTTTAGCTCGACACAAGAGCGCAGAAAAGAAAATATTAGGAAATAATAATTCATTCCTTCGAGTGGGAATCGAAACCACAACCATCACGTTACAGTCACATCACCTTATGCCCCGACAGCCACAGGCATATGTGTTCATCAAACGGAATAATAAATAAAATAATTATTAATTAATACACACGAATGCAATAAATTACAGTATTTCAAATTAAAGCTAGTATAGGGAACTAATTATTCGCTCAAAGGTTCACTTATGAAGATGTACAGAATTTTGTTGACTGTACAAACTAAATTATTCAAGTAGGGTACGCGAGTAGCGTGGCAGATTTGCTCGGCGTATAGGTAACGAGACCAGATGTCACGTTTTGAATGGGACTATCCCGTTTTTCGCTTGTGTTTCCCGGTGACCCGAAATATGCGCCGGGACTTACAAATATTCCGTTTTTTCGAAATGACACGTAAATTTTTCCAGTCCAATAGCGTTTCGCGGCGATCGGCGCCATGTGCGCCGGTGTGCCATGCCATTGTCAAAAGCTAACTGAACGGAACAGTCCACAAAAAGATGAAAGCACTAAAAGTTGTAGTCAATTATACCTAAAAAAAGAAACGAAAATCACTATATACCAAGGTAAGGTAGTACTAAAAAAACCAAACCACCTAAAAAAACAAAAACGTTACTCTAAAAATAAATGTTATATATATATACTTTCTTAAAATATTACTTAAAAATAATTAAAAATGCGAATTATACAATCGATGTCCCGTTTTGAGCCAAACAAAGAATGGTCACGCTACCTGTAAGAGTCGTAGACTCAACTGTAGGTATGTGACGGGTATTTACAATCAGCTATTTCCATTTATTTGAACATTTCAATAGAGTGATTTCTTACTTATATAAACTACTAGCGGCCCGCTTGCGGCTTCGCCTGCGTGAACTACGTTATTAATTACTGTCTCCATGAGTACCCGTAGGTATATAGCTATAGGACGTATCCTATAAGTGACGTCCATGCAAAATTTGAGATTTGTAGATCTAGCATTTGTAGTAACGAAGTTTCATACAGACTTTCAACCCCAAAAACAAACCCTTAGAAGTCGAATATTGCAAATTCCCGTCTTAGCGAGCACCTACGTCCTATAAATAACTCCTATGCAAAATTTGAGATTCCTAGCACATGTAGTTTCTGAGATGTCGTGATGAGTGAGTGACCTTTCGATTTTATATATATAGATAGATTATTTTAAAACATATTTACTTCTTTTTGTTTACTTTTTTATAATGTAAATTGAATCTTGCTATATTTTTATTTAAAGAAGTATCATATAAACGGGATGGTGATGTGGGAAAAAAAATGACTGTAAATTCCGTTGTTCAGGATTCGCATACTAATGTTCTTCAGGATAATTAATTATTTTCGTTTCCCCGCTCTGATAAGACAAAGCATTACGTTGAGTTTGCGCTTCTTTCATGATTTCCAGTACAAAGTTAAAATGGAATTTCTTGATATTAGGTACTCTGTGCCTATTCTGCTATGCGTTAATAATGCGTAAAGCAAAAAGTATCAATTTATTAATACTTAACATACTTCATGGTTATAAGAAACTGTTAAAAATACATAGTTAAGATATCTAACACTGGTATATTCACCACTTCAAGCAATCAGCATAAAATATAAGGCTATAAACATCAAAATTATTACTATCATAATTATTTATACAATAAATTACTATAACAATATTTTTAACGATTTATTATTTATGAATCATTTTTAATATTACTATATTGCTTAAATGTTTATCCATGTGGTATATCATGTATGAGGCCAGTCTTTTCGCAGGAGCACGAGCATGTGGCTGTAAACGCCACAGGTTGTGCGTTCGATTCCCACTCAAGGAAATGAAATCTATATATATAAAATCGAAAGGTCACTCACTCATCATGAAATCTCAGAAACTACAAGTGCTAGGAATATCAAATTTTGCGATGAAAATGTTCATATTATTTCAGCTCGAATCACCACAAGCTCGTGTTGCTTTCGTCAACTCTGGTGTGCTATTGGCTGAACAGCACGGCTTTGATGGTATCGACCTCGCTTGGCAATTCCCCAGAATCAAGCCTAAGAAGATTCGTTCCACTTTTGGTAACTAAATCGTTTTGTATGCATAATAGCTAATAAATAATAGGATGATTTACAAACTTCTTATTTAATTAATAAAATAGAATACACAAGAAATGCTGATTAAATGTATTGACATGTATGTTTTGGTTGGTATAATATTTTAGAATTCAATTTACTATTAAGATAATAATAATTTTAAGTAATAAATAAAACATACAATATTCACGCATATATATAAGTATATATACATAGTCTCTCCGTATTCCCATATAGGCCCATTATATTAAATAAAAAAAATCAAATCATACATTCTACTAATAAAATTTATCTTAGGATCCATCTGGCACGGTATTAAGAAGACGTTCGGCACTACACCTGTCGATGACAAAGAATCTGAACACCGTGAAGGATTTACCGCCCTCGTACGCGAAATGAAGTCCGCATTAAACCTGAAGCCCAATATGCAACTTTCTGTCACCGTACTACCTAATGTCAACGCTAGCAGTAAGTTTACATTATTTTTTGAAGGAATAACATTTTTTTTTCATTTTTAACTTTACTTTGTCACGCTGTTATCGTACACAGCAGGGTACGTAGGGAACCCTTTAGGGGTTTTAGGGTTTTTAGGGTTTTAAGATACTCTTTGACATTCTGGAGACATTGAGTGTTGAGTGGCGGAACTCTTTTTATATCTAATTCATTGTTTCTATGATTTTCTAATAGAGTTATTGAAATTTTATAGAAGAGATGATAATAATTTAAACGAAAAAAAAAAATTGTATCTTAATTTTTTTAACATTAATATATTTTTCTTCCAGTTTACTTCGACGTTCCAGCCATCATTAACTTAGTAGATATTGTCAATGTCAACGCCTACGACTACTATACTCCTGAAAGAAACCCTAAAGAAGCTGATTACACCGCCCCAATTTACAAGCCCCAGAACCGCAATGAGCTCTTGAACGTGGATTCCGCTGTATCTTACTGGTGAATATTACATTTAATTGATCTCAGATATGAATAGTGTTTATTTTTTAGTCTAATTTCTTTCCATTATTTATTAATATCTCAAATTTTGCTGTCTAAACAGTATAGACGGAGGGAGCCTAGTGGTAAGACATTCTGTTTCCTTATCACTACTACTTCCGAATTCCGAATTCCCGAGGCATTGTGTGTTGAGTGGCGGAATTCAACCCCGCACTTTGCCTCGACACCAGAGCCAGAAATAAAAAAATAAATTTAAATAAATATTTGTATATATCTTGTGCCATCTTAAATCTAAGGTACACAGCAAGAAAGGTTATTTTTTTAGTTTCACTGGTATCACTGTATATAGAAGCGTAGTGTTTATTGTTGAGATGTTGCATATATAGTGGCGGATTCTCCCCAGTGGGTATCCAACCCTTAAACGTCCCCACCCAAAAACCTCTTGTAAATTATTTAAAATAAGTTTCATAATATATTTCTATATTTACATCTAGGCTAAGCGCTGGAGCTCCTAGCACCAAAATTGTAGTAGGCATCGCCGCCTACGCCCGCACGTGGAAAATGGACTCCGAGAGTGAAATATCCGGGGTGCCTCCTCTCCATGTCGACGGCCCCGGCGAGGCTGGTACGTGGTTACAAATTACTCGTATGTAGGTAGATGTAAGGAAAAAGGAACACCTGTTATAATAATAATTTTGTTTGCGAAATTTCTTTCTGTACAATGTTCAAGTTTATATTTATTTATATGTAATGGATTATATAAAATTAATTCATATATTATGTCGACGTTTAAAAAAAACCGAATTTACTATTTATTTGGAATCAGGAATTTATCGTTTTTATTAAGAAATTTCTACCTTTTTATAAAATACTTCCTTAAATACTTTAGTAACTAAATTAATTGTTTAATATAATATTAATTATTTTTAGGTCCTTACACAAAAACCGAAGGTATTTTGAGCTATCCTGAAGTTTGCGAGAAACTCCTGAATCCTAGAAATAACAATGGAAAACTCCAGCATGTAAGAAAAGTGACAGACCCGAGCAAACGTTTCGGTAAGTACTTCCTCGGCCATTTAAAATCGTATTCTAAAGTAGTATATAAGCTATGAATCTTTATATGCTATCTTTAGTGGAAATCATATTTTGGAATCTGACTATGATTTTATGGTCAAGATTAATAAACATTTTCAGTCCAATATGCTTAAGCTTGCAAGCACTTATTTAAAATATTAAGCATTTGAAATTTTACTCATAAAGTTGACAAATGTTAGAGATTTTTGACAATTATATGAATATTTTATAGGAGAATTCCTGGTTTCTGGTCCCCTTTAGTGTTATATAAAATATAATATAATACATAATCGGTTCAACTGTTTCGGAGATTAGTCTACACACATAGAAAGATAGACTTTTTTTTAATTGTTTGTTGGTGTTTGTTTGCAATTTTATTTATATGTGTATATTTTATAGACATGTACATCACTGTTCTGCTAAGTTTTAGCGTTAAAGCCAGGTTAATACTTACATGAAACATAACTTACACTACAATATATAATTTTATATATTTATTCTCAAATATTGTCTTCACAATTTGGGTTTTCATGGGAATTAGATAAAAATTTAACTTTTCAGACAACAGTTTAAGAAAAGAAGGAGACTTTTTTGGTTGGTAATTCAGCTTTCCGCTTTATTTTATGGTGTTGGTAACTAACATGACGATGCTATGATGATATTCATATAGATCTTGTCTAAACTCAATTATTATCTCGAATATTAATACTGATGTGTACTAAATTTTCTATATAAAATATGCTTATCAGAGATTCCTTATAAGGTATTTTTCTTGCTCGAACTCCATTGAATATATTTAAGCTTTCTTTTTTTTGAGCTTATTCTTAAAGTCTTTATATCTATAAGGAATTTAGACGATGAATATCAAAACAGTATACACTTAAAATGGATATGTTGTTTAAATGGATACATTTTTTAGAAATTTTATAATCTAATGCTACTAGTACTGTATGTAATAAGCACATTTCCTTTCGTAATAGTGTGATTTACCAGCACCACAGTCAGCACGCGCTTTTTCTTGCACCATATATTAAGCACAGATTTTAATTTAAAACAATTTTCAGGAACATACGCGTTCGCTCGTCCCGACGACAACGGCGAAGGTGGTATTTGGGTGAGCTACGAAGATCCTGACACAGCTGGACAGAAGGCGACATATGCTAAGTAAGTTTTATAATTATTTTATCATGTTCACGCTGCATCCCACACATGGCAGGGTAGGCAGAGAGAACCTGGGAATCTAGTGTTAGGACACTCCGTTCCCAATAAGTATTATATAGTAGTAATAGTATTAATAGCTTCTTGTAATTAGCGCGATCAACCAAAAAATATTTGAGTAATATTTATTGGTTTTACCTTTAACTAAGAAGAAAATTTCCATTACAATCCTGGTTTAGAGTAATGCCTTACTATAAGGTCATTTAGTGGATTAGAGAATACATCGTGGTAGTAATTAAATAAAAAAATTGAAAACGTCACGATGTATGCCGCACACAGCTGGGTGGGCAGAGGGAACCTAGTGTTAAGACACTCCGTTCCTCACTTTCTGCCGAATTCTGGAGGCATTGTGTGTTGAGTGGCAGAACTCAACGCCGCGCTTTGCCTCGACACCAGAGCGAAGAAATATTTCACTTCCTCGAGTGGGGATCGAACCCACAACTGTCGCGTTACTATTATATGATTTATTTACAAACACAATTTTGCTAGTTTTGGTGGATCTAAAAACAGTACATAAATAAATGTAGTATCTTCTATCAAAAATTCAATCAACTATTCAATCATGTTCTATTGATGTCTATTGAATTCTATGAAATTGCTGGCCAATATAGAAAAGAATGACAAAATTATGGCAGCTATTGCCCGATTACAGTAGGATGTGGAACGGATGGTCTATTGATCTTTTTAATCAACCCTATACCAGTATCATAGGCGTAGTAGTCCATGTATTAAACATATATTCTTTTGTATATATATAATAGCATTAGAAACTGTATACCAATACATACATTTAGTTTTATGCCATGTAAAATTGATAATAGGAATCGATTTTATGAAACATGTTTGTCTGTCAGTTGATGTTATCTCGGAAACGTTATTTTACTAATAACTATTTAATTGTTTTTCTTTATTTTTAGGTCTAAGAACCTCGGTGGGGTGTCCTTGTCTGATCTCTCAATGGACGACTTCCGCGGTCTCTGCTCTGGCGACAAGTATCCTCTTCTACGCGCTATTAGATACAGAGTCTAAAAATAGAGTCTAGAATGATAATATTATTGTAATAATATATAGCAATTTCAATAGCACGAGCAAACTCAAAAATATGTTTACCTTTTGTGATTAATAGTTTTATACTAGCGACATTGACTGTATTAGATACTAAATATATAAAGTAATTACTGTACCAATATATAATAATTTATTCTTTGTAATTACACTGTTTACACGAAGTTATATGATAGTCAATAAATATATTTACTATTAAAATATTTTATTATTTGCTATAAATATTTTATAACATATATGTTTTATAGTATTTATTTAAATTTTTATATGAAATTCAATTTTTAAATATATAAAAACTATTTTTTTTGTTTTATCATCAGCTTCACACAGCAGCTTAAGTAGAGGAAACTTAGTGATAAGACACTCCGTTTCTCACTTTCCGCTGAATTCTGGAAGCATTGCGTATTGAGTGGCGGTACCCAACGTCGCGCTTTGCCCCGACGATCGATTTCCTCGAGTGCGGATCGAACTCACAACCAGTCGCGTTTACAGGCTCACCTTGGGACCCTGGGCCACGACTGGCCTAAATTCTATATTTTTGTATAATATAACAGCCGAACTGTTTTATTTGAGCTTATTTTTATGTTAATGTTAATGTTATTGAGATTAAAAAGGTTTTATAACAGTACAACGACATTGACAGATGCCAAAATACTAAAAGGATCACAAAGTTGCGAAAATGTTCATGGTAATTCACAAAATTGTAAAATTATGCACTCCTAAGCCTTATTTAGGTTCATTTATATTATCATCTCACACAGAAACATGTCCTACTAGAAGTGAAAAACAGCAAAAGACGAAATGTCCTTCAAGTAACCCTCCGAAATCTTCAAGCAAAGGTTCGCCATCTTCATGTGGTTCTCTAGTTTCTTCGGGTGACCCTCCGGCGTCTTCATGTGGTTCTACGACATCTTCAGGTGTACCCCCAAAGTCAGGCTTGAAGAGAGCCTTGAAGTCTGGCCCAGTGCGCTATGGATTTCTGCCTGAAGAGTGGTTTCTGTTCTTTCATTCTAAAACTGGTGTGAGTGGACCATACATCTTTGGTATAGTTCTTGCAAATTATTTATTTAGTAAGGAAATTTATGTAATGGAGCACGAATATTATACTGGACTTTCTGTGCTTCCGATGCTCTATTTGGCATCTACCCGTCTCGGTCCCGATTTTGCCAAATATCTTGACAAAGAAGTAGATGAAATAACTAATGCTTTTGAAAAAGGTAGAAAGGACGAGATGAGTATTTACGAAGATGAAATTAAAATGGCAAAAGACGCACAGTGGAGAGCAGAGGGACAAAAAATGTTAATGGACGCTAAGAAAGAGCATATTGCAATGCAGCTAGAAGCCATATACCGGGAGAGGTATATGGAAGTTTTTCGAACAGTCAAAAACCGTTTAGATTATCAAGTAAGGTTACAGCGAGCTCTTATGAGAATACAACAGAAATGGATGATCAAGTGGATTATACAGAATGTGAAAAAAGCTATTACGCCAGAATTTGAAAAACAAGTATTTGATAAAGCATTACAAGATATATCGGCGATAGCAGGACGGGCATAACATTACAGAACGGCACATTTTTTTCGCAATTGTAATTACTATTTAAATATTATTACTATGAACAAAAGTATATTGTGGTTATAAAAAGCATGATTTATGAGTGGAAAGCAATTTTCTTTGATTGATTGAAAGATGATATTAAAAATGTTACATTCACATTTGGAATTTATATTTTTTATTTTAAATTTAAGAATATCAACTGTAAATTTACTAAATTTTACCACTTCAACTACTACTACCGAGGGTATGTATGTGAAAGAATTTATGGAAATGATGTATTTCACATTATTGATAGTAAATCTAAAGTTAGCTTTAAAAAATGAATGTAGGTTTAATTTCTATACTAAAAAGTTCCAAAATACTTGATATTTTTAGACTAGAACGTCAACGTAATATTGATGTTAAATATTAACGTACTACAATTACAATTTGTTTATACAGCCATAGATTTCATGAATATGGACGCTTTAATTTACTGTAAATTTCAAGCAAATGGTTATAACTGCGGTGGTGAAGGTAGATTTCTGCCAAAGTAAGTTCCGAATAAATATAATCCACACTAAGTAAAAAACGAAATAAATAAGTAGTAGTCAATATAAATAATACTTGAAGTCATTGAAACTTATAAGTTCTGCTTATCCTTAGATTCTACTATGATACATTGCTGGAGGATTGCAAAAGCACTATTATAGGAAGTTGTCCTAACAATTTGAACTCATTTAGTTCGCTTTCCAGCTGTCGCAACACTTGTCGAGGTATGTACTAATGTTAATAGAGACTTATATAAATTATTTTTGTATATGTGATATGTGGGCTCAACTCCCTCTCGGGGGAATGAAATATTTAATACTGTCATTTCCTAGATCTGGTAACGAGGCAAATCGCGTTGTTAAGTTCCACGTCTCACTTCTCAACACAATGCCTCGAAAATTCGACGACAAGTGGGAAACGGAGTTTCTTAACTAGGTTCCCTCTGCCTGAAAAAAATAAATAAAAAGAAAATCCTGTTAAGATTGTATAAGCAAAATTGTTAATTTGCAATATTGCTTCATAAAAAAATCTCTCGATAACAATTTTATGCCGCTTCGAGCTAGTAATAAAGTATGTTCTAATGGATTTTTTAATTAAATTCCATGCAGATGTTGGGGCGCATAAGCTTCCTGCAAATCTATCGACGAGAGTCATATGCCGTTTGCAATATGATTTCGGCACCTGTAACGGATATTATCCTAAGTAAGTAATGAGTAATAAAGAAAATAATAAGTGAGTGATTTGTATAGTTGTTAAGCTATAAAGGAAATAAGATATAATTTATCCTAAGGACATCATGGTGCACACAAGCGTGTGACAGGTTCAATTTCCATTCGAGAAAATGAAATCTATATATATAAAAGGACTTGTCCTCACTGACTGAGGTAAGACGCACGCACAGCCGTAACCGCTGTGCGTAGAAACGTGAAATTTGGGCAGATGTTTACTTTCGTAATCTGGACATCCACTAAGAAGGGATTTTGAAAAATTTTAACCCTAAAGGAGTGAAATAGGGGTTGAAAGTTTGTATGGAAAAAAAATTAAAACAGCACCGATTTTTAACCGACTTCTGTAAGAAAAGGAGGTTATCAATTCGACTGTAATTTTTTTTTTTTTATTTTTTTTTTATGTTTGTTACCTCATAACTTTTAACTGGGTGGACCGATTTTGATAATTTTTTTTTTATTTGAAAGGTATATCTTCCCGAATGGTCCCATTTTTTTTTAGTCCATGTCTGACAATGGTATCCATGAGAAAATCACATAAGTCTTAAATTTGCATTATGCATGTGCGCGACTAATAGCCGAATAACTCAATGTCGCGCCAACCGATTTTGATGATTCTTTTTTTATTTGAAAGGATACACTTCAAGGATAATTTGGTGAAAGTTTGGTTAGGCTTCGATTATGGAATCCGGAGAAAATTGAGAAAGTTTGTTTTTTTTTGGTCAAAAATTAATTATACTGTAATACTTACAAGCAAAAACTTTTTAAATTGATGTCAGAAGTGAGATTCCTGATCGTTGCATTTCTTTTCAACCAATCTCAAAAAAGAGGATGTTCTCATTTTCAACCAACTTCAAAAAAGGGAGATTCCGAATTCACCCGAATACTTTTTATGTTTGTTCTTGTCAATATACCAAAATGTAACTTTGCACAAAAATAATAGCTAATTAAATGAAGTTTTACATAGAACAATCACAACCACTCGTTGACAACCACTACCACCACCATCACCACTCGTTCAAGAAGCATCATTTTAAGATCTACCCATCACTAAAAATCGTAAAATAAATTAATTTTTAACAAAAACAAAAACCGACTTCTAACAACGAACTAAAAAGTGAAAAATAATTATATAAAGATTTTATAATTTTGAAGTCGGTGCCAAGTAAAACAAACAGGCTTAGTAATTAGATATTGTAGTAAAGGTGTTGTAGCATTAGTTTGACACCGACTTCAAAATTATAAAATCTTTATATAATTATTTTCCACTTTTTAGTTCGTTGTTAGAAGTCGGTTTTTGTTTTTGTTAAAAATTAATTATAAAATTTGAAATTTAGACTTAAAAATATTTCATTGAAATCATATTTCGTGGTTTATTAGAATTCGCCCCTAAATAAGCTGCGCGCGTTCGCTAGTAATTAATATTTTCATTTCTTCCCTCTGTTGTAGAGGAGTTTAGTTCCGCCACCCAACACACAATCTTACCAGAAATTGGCGATAAGTGGCGAGCTGAGTCTCTTAAATTACACCACTCCCCCTTGAAGGCTCCCCTGCTTACCCTACCACTCTGGTTCGTAACACTGGTAACAAGATAAATCGCGTCGTTGAGCTCCGCTTCTAATATTTGGCGGAAAGTTGGGAAGAGAGAGTTTTAACACTAAGTTCCCTCTACCTATTTATATGCTAAGAAGCTATAAAAAATAATTAAAACAAGATACAGTCCGCCAGGACCAAGCTGACCTTTGCATTTGTGCGAGTAGTGTAGGCGTAACATCACTTGGCCTAAACCGGCTTATACTTCTTGTACTATTTTATTTTGTATGATTTAAAAATAAAGAAAAAAATTAAATCAGCTTCACGCTGTATCCCGCACACAGCAGAGGGAACCTAGTGTTATGACACTCCGATCCCCACTTTCTCAGTGACAGAACTCAACGCCGCGCTTTGACTTGCGAAGACACCAGAGCGTAGAAATGGAAATATAAACGTAAATAAATATTTCACTTCCTCGAGTGGGGATCGAACCCACAACCGTCGCGTTACACACCCTTGTGCCGCTGCGCCACGACGGGTAAAGTACGTACAAGAATGTCATACGTATTTTTTATTGATTTCTTATAATAAACATTAATTTTAAAGGGTTTTTTTTCGACGTTTTCGCGAACTGTATTATATGTATATAATTTATCACCATACCTCTAGTAGTAGTATTGAATTAACTTTAATTTTCGTAGTCTTACTTTTGGGTCAGAGTATTTGTATATTTTTTTTTATATTTAAATGAAAAAAAAAATCGTTATTTATTATTTCCTATACTGCAATTATTTTTTCATACTCAGCTGTACTTTGTATACTGTATTATGTTGTTGACACAATAATTTCTATCTGGTTTCTTTAATTCTATCTGGGCTGGTAATCAATCCTCAAACTTTTCGTTAGCAGTCAAATTCTATCACAATTACGCTAGAGACCATTAATTAATAGAGTCGAAAATTCACTAATAGGTGTTATTTTAAAGAGTATTGTTTTATTTTCATTTAATATCATACTACTAAAAAACTAAAAACCTTGAAAATTTACCATTTTTCCCAAATAATATGTCGAAAATAGAAAATACGTTTAAAAATATAAAGAACAGGAATCTGTGTTTCATTTAGAAAGTGTCATTCGATTTTTACATTTTCATTTAATTATTCTAATTTAATCTAATTAGCATTCTTCCTTGTTCCAGGTGGTATTTTGACGTCAGCACGCGACGGTGCAAAGGTTTCTCATATAGCGGCTGCGGGGGTAACTTGAATAGGTTCGTGACACAGCAAATGTGCGCCACTATATGTTCGGTTGCTATAGATTAAGTTAAATAATATAAAATATAAAAAAATATATATTGATCTAATTTAATTTCAACAATCAAAAATAACATAAGTATAAAATAAAAATCAAAAATCGAGATACCAATAGACGGTTTCTCTTTAAAATATTTTTTTGGTAAAGACCCAAAAAATAGTATTTATAATAAAAATTGTCTTTAAACATTTATATATTAATAAAAAATTATTAATATATTCATCTATACTAATATAATAAAGCGGAAGAGTTTGTTTGTTTGTTTGTTTGTTTGTTTGTTTGTTTGTTTGTTTGAACGCTAAGATCTCTGGATCTACAGGTCCGATTTACTATGTTTTTGTTTTGTATGAAAGCTGCATTCTTCAGAAGTGCTATAGACTATATAACATTACATAACACATATATAGTAATATATTAAAATACTTTCTTTTTTTTTTTTTTTTCGGACTTGACTTTAATGCTGTTAGCCTTACTGGCCTTTACAGCGACACCGGGTGGGTAGGGAAGAGGGTACTCTGTCCCTGAAAATATGCAGGCACTGTGTGGCTGCCTGTGGGGAGTGCCGACGACGCAAGGGCGCCCCCTGCGGGGCTCGAACCTCGGCTTGCGGTCGTCGAGCGGGCTGGGAGTTTCCCTATTCTAAGCAAAGCCGGCCGCGACACAGAAGCCGCGACCGGGGGATAAAATTAGACTAATCTAAGGGAGCTAACGGTCCCTAACCGCTGGACCCGACGGCGCCGAGGCGCCGCCGGGCCGTGAGATAAGCTAGACTACGTCGTCGATTCCGGCGACGACGGTGTGTGTGTCGTGCGTGTGTAGTGTGTTTCCTACCTACGTACGGGCCGTTTGCTACGGTAATGGCGTCATCGGGGTCTAAGAGGACGCTACGCGGGCGTCTACGAATCGCGTGAGGCGTGTAATTACACGCCTCAGCGACGAGGGGGTTCGCGTGCGAGCCTGCGCGCTCAAAGTAGCGCTTCGCTAAGCGTTTGCAGTGCTCGTGAATCGATTCCAGTTCAAAATCTCTATGTAGGTCGACATTACGCACGTACCAAGGGGAACCTGATGCGATGCGCAGGAATTTATTTTGCACTTTTTGCAAGGGAGCAAGCTTGGTGTGCGCGAACGCAACGCAAGCGTAAGTAAGGACAGGTCTAATACAAGCTTTGTATAGTGTCAGCTTATTTCTAAGTGACATTTTACTATTCTTGTTTATGAGATAATATAATCTATTGAGAATGTACTTTGCTTTATTGCAGACTTTTGTAATGTGGGGTTTGAAAGTTAATCTAGAGTCTAGAGTGACACCTAGATATTTGACCTGTTTTTCCCAGGGAATGGGTTTGTCTAAGAGATGGATGGTAGAGACTCTTATATTTTTATTGAGAGGGAAGAGTATTGCTTTACTCTTCTCGGGATTGACTTCGATTCTCCATTGGCGGAACCACTCACCGAGTGCGCGGGCCGCTTTCTGGAGTCGATCTTTTAATAGGATAGTACAACGCGAGGTTGTGAAGAGGGCTGTATCGTCGGCGTACATAGCCAGGTGAACACCCGGAGTGAGCGGGATATCACTGGAGTACAACGAGTACAGGATAGGACTTAGCGTAGAGCCTTGTGGCACGCCTGCGCGGAGGAGGCGGGGGGAAGAGAGAGTGCCTTCGACTTTATAGCGAAAGTATCTATTCGAGAGAAAGTCCCGCAGGATGTGTACGAGACAGTCTGGCAAGCCGTAAACGGCGCGCAGCTTGTAAATCAAGCCGTTATGCCAGACTTTATCGAAAGCTTTCGCTATATCGAGAAAAATAGCAGCTGTATTGCTGTGAGAAGGATCCCTAAGGTTGTATCGAGCTATATGCTCTACAACACGGTGGACTTGATGTATGGCGGAATGTTTCTTTCTGAAACCGAATTGCTCATTGCAGAGCAGAGAGTCGGCCTCTACCACCTCTGAGAGTCTAACGAGAATGATTCTCTCGTAAATTTTACCTAAACAGCTGAGAAGGCTGATAGGTCGATAACTGGACGGGATATTCCGCGGCTTATTAGGCTTAGGAATGCCTATGACTATGGCCTCCTTCCATTCGTCGGGGAATGAGCACGACTTAAGAAGGGAATTGAAAATAATGACCAATAGAGATATGAACTGAGCCGGTAGGGACTTGAACATTCTATTAGACAAATTATCGGGCCCCGGGGCCTTCCTATCTTTGAGGTTTTTGATGATGACTTTGACCTCGTCTTCAGAGCTCGGGCGGAGCGGTTCCCCTTGCGGGGGCGTCAGCGCCCATTCTGCGACCGCGGAATCCACACGCGCAATGTGGCTCGGGTCGCAGGGCTGACTACTCGGGGTACATTGAGCCTCTAAACTGTCAGCGAGACATTCCGCTTTTTCGGTGTCATCGGCGGCAATTGAACAATCTGACCTAACTAGAGGAGGCATAGTCGAGAGACAATCGACTCTAAAAGCTCGCGACAGCGCCCAGAATGCCTGGTGCGATGGAGCGAGCCCCTCGAGCTTCTCATCCCACGACTCACCGCACAGAAGTTCGAATTCGAATCGAACTCTCCTCTTTAATCTGTAAAATTCCCTACGATTGTTGTCAGTCGGGTAGGTATCGTGTCGTCGCATAGCTACGTTCCTGCGTCTAATCAATCGCCTGAGCTTTTCTGAGATATCAAACCTACCGTCGGGCAAGTTTGTTACCTCTTTCGAACAACTCTGGATTGTATTTAAAATATAATCGGTAAATTTATTCGCCGCGTCTATCGCTAGCGCCGCGGAGTCGGCGATGCCAGGTATTAATTCCTTAAGAGGGGATTCATTCGAGCGGAGGAGCTTTGCAAATCTCCTCCAGTCGACCACAGTTTTGGTGGGAGGGCCAGAGGGGCGCTCGTCACCTAACTTGAGAATGACAGGACGATGGTCCGAATCTAGGTCGAGAATGGTATCTATTGAACGTTGCGACAGTGCAACGTTCGAAAGTATGGCAATATCGAGTACATCGCCTGTGCCGAGGACACTAAAGCGAGTGGGAGAAGGCGGGCCTATAACACAAGCGTTATATTTCTCTGTGAAGGCTAGAAGCCTCTTGCCGCTGACATTAGTCACCGACGAATTCCAAAGTCTATGTTTGCAATTGAAATCCCCGATCAGAAGGACCGAGTCTCCCATACTAAGTAGCGCCAAAATGTCGCTTTCTAATAATTGCCTAGACGGCGAACGATAAACTGAAGCTATAATTAAAGGCTGATGGCCTGTGAGGAATACCTGACACACCGACGCCTCGGCTGCTTCGAGAGACGGAGGGTCGAGTGGTATACAGTGTAAATTCTTCTTGTAATAAATCATAGTGCCTCCACCGTGGGTGGCTCTATCATTTCTTACAATCCTGTAGTTCGCAATGCCAGGACTACGAACAGCAGGTTTAAGAAAAGTCTCCTGTATACATAAGATATCTAATTGATGGGCGTGCGCGAAGGCGCTCACAGCCTCTTTTTGGCGTTTGACACCGTTTGCGTTAAAGGTCGCTATTGACAGGGCTCTAGGTTTAAATCGCGCGAGTTGCGAGTCAGCGGGCCGTGGGGTAAATCTATTTATGACCGCCATTGGAAAAATTTAAACCGCGACGAAGCCTTGAATGGCTTCGATGAGATCTATATGATCTATAATAACTTGAGCGCGATCGTCGGAACCGTTCGTGTTCCTAAGTTTCGCCGCGAGGACTTTGATTTCTTTGAAATCAAAACATCTAACGAAGCTTAGCACAAGTGCTAAGTCGCTAGCGTTAGAAGAGGGGGCGGGCGCGGCGCGGGAATGCGCGGGTGCGGGCGCGGGCGCGGCGCGGGAAAGCGCCGGGCGCAAGGGCGCGATCGCGGTCGCGCCGGAAGGCGCGAGCGCGGGGCGGGGAGCCGCTACCTGAGGGGTAGGCGGCTGTACCGGTGCCGCGGCGAGGGCGACGACCGGTGTAGGTGCGGGTTTAAACCACGCATTCTCTTTAGGGAGAGGGGCGGGCTCGTATTGAGTAGGAGCCGGCTCCTTTTTATTGGAGGTGCGCTTTTTGCCTCCGCGCCTAGTGCGTCTGCGCGGCGCGCGGGAACATCCGCGATAGTTCGCGGGATGGCCCTGCGTCTCGCATAGCACGCAGCTTGGGGGCACAGCGGGATCGGGGACTTTGCGGGGACAATCCGCAGTCGCGTGATCGTCTAGGCACTTAACGCACCTAGGCCGCGCGAAACAATTGCGGGCAGAGTGCCCGTATAATTGGCAGCGATGACACTGCCCTATGAGACCCCTCGTATGTGGGGGTTTGACTCTGATGCCGGTGAGAGAACACACCGACCTCAGGTTGAAAATTTCCTTTCCCTCCTTAGTGAGGTCCAGGATAACAAGAACAATGTCGAATTTCGCTTTAGTGCGAGAATTGTATAGGCGGTGCGCCTGGCGCACGGGGTAGCCTTTGCTACGAAGATCTTCTAACACGAGATCGACTTCGATCTCTTTGGGAATGCCCTTGAGAACGACGCGCAATTGGCGCTCGTCCTCCAGGGCGTAAGAGTGGTACCCTATCTGGTACTCACGAAGGAAAGAGGTGAGTTGTCGGTGTTCCGACGAAGACCTGACCTGGATTTTAATACCTACCTGCGTTAAGCGCGCGGTAGTGTATTGAATATTATGGCTATTAAGTCACTGGGATACTTTTCCCCATTTGTGCTTCTCTTGCACATAAATGGGTGGCGGCGGTTTAATACGGGGGGCGCGGGGCGCGCGGGGGGAGTCGTCCTCTTCCCGCTCAACCGCAGAGGCGGGGGCAGGGGAGGGGAAAACCGTTAAGTCGTTCGCGCGGGAACGGCGGCCGTCGGGCTTGTTCGCCTTTTTGGGCGGGGGGGGGGGGGGGGGCCTTAGGGGCCCTGGCCTTGCGCTTGGCCGAGCGGGATCCGACGGTCTCGAAACCGTCATCATTTTCCGTATCAGAGGAAGGGCAATTGCCCACCTCCATCTCTTCACCAGACTGGATCGGTGAGGGATCGCGGGAGTGCTCCCTCGGCGGGGCGACTCCGAGGTCGCAAAGCCCACCGGAGAGCATCTGCTCATCAACGGCACTCGGGCCGGCAGCTGAAGGCTGCATATCGGCAACCGGGCCGATTTCGGGCGCGCTAGGCGAACTAGGCGCATCATGGCGCGTTTGCGCGAATTTGACGACGGCGTTGTACGTTTCGCCGTGAAATGTCTCTAGGTACCTCAGCAGCTCGGAGCGACTGAGGCCGGCCATACTTTGTCTCTCCCCTCACCTTGCGGCGAGGGACGGGGTGTGTATTTTAAAACTACACTATATTTGGCAAGCAAAATCTACCGTCGGTGAACGGTAGGTGAGTACCTATCTAATAACAACTGTGTATTCACTTACTGAACAAACAATCCGGACGCTGGAAACGAGCGATGCGGGACACGGCAACCACAGGGCAACGCAGCGCAGCAGGACGCCACGCAGCTCAGCAGTCGCAGGAATCCGCAGCACAACACTAATATAAATACAGTAGCACTTCGACAAGGGATCGAAATAAATATAATAGCCCAATTGTGCGACCTCACCGAAGCAAGGCCGAATCGGATCTGAAAATACTTTCTAATTTGATTTGTAATTTATTCTGCCATGTTAATAACAACCGTCGTTGCTAAGCAACGGTTTGCAAAGTTTCTTGGTTGTTTTAAGAAAACGTCACCCAAAATGAACTTATATTTTGATATTCATCCTTATAAAAATAAATATATTATATAATATTTAATAAATATTCTTATAATTCAAGCAGGCGTAGCCGCGTCCGGGTCCACTAGTACTATAATAAAATGTGTTTTTTTTTTTTTTTTTTTTTTTTAAGTTTCACGCTGTATCTCGCTTATAACAGGGAACACCATACCAGAGAACCTGGGAACCTAGTGTTAATACGCTCCGTTCTTTATTTACCACCGAATTCTGCAGGCATGACGTGAACTCAACACTGTGCTTTGCGTCGTCACAACACTTTTCACTCAATTCTCAAGTTCACAAAAGTGAACGAGAGGATGACTTGAGTGATTTACAGTTTATATTGATTTATATATAATTTGGTTATAATATAACATTAACAAATTAAAGCCGGCGAAACCGCGTTTAGCTTTAGGTTGCATTTTAGTATATATATGCTTCAATCGAATAAATGTTAGGATATATTGGGAAGATCATCGTGACAGGGTCTTGGTTCAAATCTATCGAAGGATAGCAAATGGCTTATTACACATTTTAATATGGCTACAGTATGTGTTTTGACAAATTTTTGTGTCCCAGGAGTCAACGATAAGACGAAAACAGCTGATAGACCAAGTCGTGACAGTTATGGGAAAAATATAAAAAAAAATCTTTGTCAATATGCATTTGATTCATGGAGAATGGTTATGTAACGCTAATGCTGCGTCATCCCGATTATCGTATATTTCGATTTTTCTCTCTTCAACAACGTCTCTCCTCTCTCAACGAACTCTTCAACGTCTTATCGTTGACTCCTGGGACACCCTGTATATATATATCTCCATACCTCTAGCTACCTCTATATATATATATATATATATATATATATTTAGCATTGATTCAAATATAATAATTTGCAATATTATTTATACCCTTTGTTATATAAAAGGCATGTATTGTTACATCATATTGTCTAGATCTGTTCTACCGCCGTCTGAGACGATAGTTGTTGACCTTGTGTTTATATTAACTAAAACGAAATGTCTTGTCGGTTATTCATATATGTAAACTTAATTTGGTCTCCAGGCTCAGTTATTATGTATATTTTTATCTCAAATCCAAGGATGTTTCAAAACTAAGTATAATGTTACATTTTTCCTAAACAATATCAGTTATACAATATGAGTGAGTTAAATATGTTCTTGTCTTTCTTAAAAAATATATATTTCTAGAAATAACTTACATTATAATTAAGAATCATAATATAAAAGCGAGGCTGTCGTCGGACAGAGGCACAAGTGTGCGACTGTAAACACAAAGGTAGTTGGTTCGATTTCCACTCGGAGGAATGGAATATTTAATATTTTTATTTTCTCGCTCTGGTAACGAGGTGACCTGCTCCCTTTTCCCTTTTTCGCATTCCGCCCCTCAACACGCAATGCCTCAAAAATTCAGCAGAAAACGGAAGGGTCTTATTGGGGTGCACAGAACTAACACTAGGTTCCCAGGTTCCTTCTGCCTACTCCACAATGTGCGGCATACAGCGTGGGGTTAAAAAATATAGAAACAAATAGCAAATTAAAGAACGGACACTTACTGCTGTGTTAAGAGGCCATTAAAAAATGGTGAACCAAGGATCAATGGTATAGAAATTTTTCGAATCTCTGAAAGTGCCCTGAAATTGGTCAACAATATAGAAAACAATTCAGATTGAAGAAAGCCTACGAATTGGAAATAGTATTTACTGAAATCTTTCGCTCAAAAGAAACGAAACAAATTCGTCAGCCAAAACAAGTCTTTTGGATTTTAATCCTGCTCTGAACGTCATACATTTCTTATATGCTTCTTGATTGTACTGGCTCTGATTGTCGAGTCCAGAAATTCGTAATAAATTTTTCAAATATTTTTATACCTACTGTATGCGCGTATAGTAAAATCAGTGTATCCATACCTATATTATAAATTCGAAAGTAACTCTGTCTGTCTGTCTTTTACGCAATCAGGGCCAAACCGCTAATTTAATTGTGATAAAATACTCATCTAGAGATGCTTGAGAGTCCCGGGATGAACATAGGATACTTTTTTTTCTCATATTTGTAATATTTTCGATATATACCAATATATTAAAATACTTATTAATTTGACATGCAATTTATTCCGCCAATGTTGTTTGTTATTAACAACCGTGCTATGCGACCGTTGCTAAGCAACGATTTGCAAAGTTTGTTGTTAGAAAACTTCACCCAAAATGAGCTTGCTTAACGCAACTCTCTATTGAAAACTGAAAATAATTTCGTAAATATATTTAATAAATATTCGTATAGTTTCGTTTAGTCCACTTGTATAATATATGTGAAAGAATACGTTCCATTTCTAGAAAATTACACAGTATAGAACTAAATATTACGACACAATTTGCTCCGTACATATTATATCAGTTTTATAAATTGGTTACAGAGCAAACGTTAGGGAAACAAGACGACTACGCTCGCGGGAACCCATATAATGCCTTACAGTGTTTGTTCTTAAAATAAAGTTCTATTTTCCTTACTCCATCGATATTCAACCCTTGACGCCATTTATGATAATGTGGCCTATATCACCTGTCTTAGAGGAGACAATTTCATACGTTTATCGTTCTAGCGTCTATAGTGGTGCAAATAGGTTTTTTCACATATGTAAGTACTAGCGACCCCCTTGCGGCTTCGCCCGCTTTTACTACTGGATTATTCATATAATGTATGTTTGCAAAGCACTTAAGATAATGTGAAAATTAATTAAACTCTAATGCAACCCGCATTGTCGTAGTTCCAATAAGGATTTTCCAATTGTTTTACTCGGCAAGGATTTTTTAGTAGGTATCGTAATTTTAAATCTGTGCTACTAATCTTCTCAAGTACTTATTTAAAACGCGCGGCCGCGCGTAGCCAAGTTTTTTTTACAAACAAAACTGGCGAGCAGCACCGTGTGTTATTTTACACGAACCATTTGAAGCCACTTTTTACCTATTCGTAACTCAAAAACTATTCCATCTAAAGCTGTCATATTTGGCTCAAACATTTAGACCCCCTACCTGTATACGTGCATAAAATTTCATAAACACAGCTCAAACAGTTATTTAGATAATGACGTCCAAAAATCGTGAATTTTTAGGGGGGTGACTGACCTATAGACCTTAATGTTAACCAAGTTCCAGATGACCTGGAATGGTGAAATTTAGCATCCGGTTAAGTAATTGGGTGTATGTAAAGGAAAAAATCCGAAACTAGTATTTTTTTAACATTTTCTTATAATTTTTCAATAAATAGATTCAATTAGGAACATTTACTTATAGTGTAGCGCCTGCCAACAAAATAAGAGCAATACATTATTTATATATATTTGCTTTTATTTATGTCACACGTTACTGACATTCCAATTTATTCTGACATTATGTCTAATAATTTACACTCTGTTGACATTTCTCAACATTTAAATTAATTTCTCAGACAACAGAGGTAGCAACCTCTAGCTCTAATTTATTATTAAATATCCATTTGATCCAGCCAGCTTTACAATTAAATTACAATAATCACGCACATTGCACATCATCACAATATCCGTGCAAAAATAATAATAAAAATGTTAATTCTACTAGATTAGTTCATCAGAACATCTGTTGCTTGACGGGGGGCAAGCAGCTAGAGCTGGAATTATTCATGAACTCGGAGGAAATTAGTATTTTGTGTATTACTGAACATTGGTTAAAGGTGAACCAGCTCATGTTTAATTTCAGAAACCACCGGGTAGGAAGCTCATTCTGCAGAATCAACACAATACACGGGGGGTCGCTTATAATATTAAACAAGAACCTTAAGTTCAAGGAACGGAAAGATATTGTGTCCCTTTCTGTAGAATGTTCTATCGAATTAGCGTGTGTTCAATTAGAGCAATTCATTGTTATATGTGTATACAGACCTCCCTCCGCCAATTTAAAATTATTTTTAGAAGTAATGGATGAGGCCTTAAGCAAACTTACCAAGTCGGGTAAGCCTTTGTTAGTGTGTGGGGACTTTAATGTTAATATTTTGGAAAGTTTTAGTCCCACCATTAATTTATTAAGTCTTTTTAAGTCACACAATTTACTTAATTTATTTATGGAGCCAACCAGAATAACTCCTACGACTAGTACTTGTATAGATAACATATTTACTGACATTATTCCATGCTACAAAAGCATTATTAATAAATTGGATTCTGACCACTCTGGTCAGCTAGTAGAATTCTATAGTAAGAAAAAACAGGTGGCTAAGAAAAGAATTGCTGTTGTACCTGTCACAGCTAGTCGTTTGGAACGTATGAGAGTTAGTTTACTAACTAATTTACTAGTTTTAGATATAACTTTACCTCCCAATTCTTTGTACAATTCTTTTTTTTACTCTTTTATTAATAAATTTCATTCAATATTTACTCCCAAAGAGATTACAATTACTGATAGTCCTATCTTTGGAGACTGGGCCACAGCAGGTATTTATAAGAGTAGGGAGACACTGTATATGTTATATTATGAAAAACAGTTTAATGGTGGTGAAGAGTTTAAAGAGTACTTAAAATCTTACTCTAAAATTTTCAAAAGAGTTTGCAAAATTGCTAAATCTTTATTTATTAAAACAAAAATCAGAAATAGTAATAATAAAATTGAAGCCACTTGGAAGGTTGTTAATGCCGAGACTGGGAGAACTAGGGTGAAAGATTCTAATTTTAAACTTAGTATTGACGGTCACATTGTTGATTCCGATTTGGAAGTGGCCATTGCATTTGAAAAGTTTTTCTCTACTTTCCCAGTCAGTCTAACAAACGATTTAGGTTCTTCCACCACTATTGCAGAATCGTTAATTAAAGACAATGTTCCCGAATTTTATAATGGTTTCGTTTTCCGTCATGTAAATTATTCAGACATTAGTGTAGCTTTCAAATCAATTAGTATGAAAAAGACAGCCGACTTGTGGGGTGTCTCAGTTAATATCATAAATTCTTTAATTGATATTTTGATTCCTGATTTAGTTACAATTTTTAATAGATGTATTGATTGTGGAGTGTTTCCTGATTTGATGAAATATAGTAAAATAACTCCATTGTTTAAATCAGGTAGTACGCAAGACCCCACAAATTTCAGACCGATTTCAGTACTACCTACGTTTAGTAAAATTTTTGAAAAGCTGATACTCAGTCAGCTTCTTACTTATTTTAATAAAAATAAATTACTGCACACAGGTCAATTTGGTTTCACTCGTGGAAGGTCAACATCTGATGCTGGGGTCAAATTATTAGAGAGTGTATTCGCGGCTTGGGAGGAGTCACGTGATGCCTTTGGGGTGTTTTGTGACTTATCCAAAGCATTTGATTGTGTGCAGCATAAAACTCTTATCAGGAAGCTACACCACTATGGTATAAGAGGCATTGCTTTGGATCTTCTCACTTCTTATTTAAGTGATAGGATTCAAAAGGTAAATGTCAACGGGAAACTATCACACGGGTCACCTGTAGCATTGGGGGTTCCACAAGGCTCTATTCTGGGTCCGTTTTTGTTCCTTTTGTACATTAATGACTTACCTCACCTTATGAGAGATATCTGTGAAATGGTGTTGTTTGCAGATGATACATCTTTAGTTTTTAAGGTTAATAGACAGCAATTGGAAATTGACGATGTAAACAATGCTCTTTCTAGGATATTGCACTGGTTTAGTGCCAATAACTTGCTTTTAAATAGTAGTAAAACTAAATGTATCAGGTTCTTTACTAAGAATGTTCAACAAGTAGAAACCAGGGTTTTGATGAACAATAAGGAACTTAAAGTAGTTAATGAAACTGTTCTCTTAGGTATAACATTAGATGCTAAGTTACAATGGGGTCCGCATATAGAAACTTTATCTGGTAGACTTAGTTCGGCAGCGTATGCTGTCCGCAAGATTCGTCAACTGACCGATGTTGACACCGCGCGTTTAGTATACTTCAGCTATTTTCATAGCATTATGTCTTACGGCCTATTACTTTGGGGCAGTGCCGCTGACATAGATACCATTTTTGTGCTCCAAAAACGGGCTGTCCGAGCAGTCTATAAAATGGGTCCACGGGAGTCACTAAGGAATAAATTTAAAGACTTTAACATCCTCACACTACACTCCCAATATATTTACGACAACTTAGTATATGTGCATAAGAATATTAATAAATTTAATAAAAACAGTGACCTCCATCAATATAATTTAAGAAATAAAAATAAGCTTGCTGTGCCCTTCTCTAGGCTCCATAAAGTGTCTCACTCATTCGTAGGTCAAAGTATACACTTTTATAACAAACTTCCAAACGACATGGTTAATTTATCACTGAACAAATTTAAAAAAGTGGTAAAGCACAGACTCTGCCAAAAAGCTTATTACTCTGTTAAAGATTATGTTCGCGATAAAGATGTTTGGAAATGAGTTGCTCTATTTCTAAGTTAAATTGTTAATTGTGATTTATAACAAATGTTGGCATTTAAAAAGAGTGGCCATGAGTTTCTTTGCCTGTATCTTCTCATGAGCTCAACCATTTGAACGGGCTTTTTTGAAGTCAAAATTGCACATTTTTTTTGGTTATTTTGTTTTCCATTTTTTTTTTTATCTTTTATGACATGTCCAAGTGAATGTTAAGCATTTTTATGGAATAAAGATATTTTTGACTTTGTTAGTAAATATTTTATTTGTTTTGTAGACTAACTTCACTATTACTTACGTAAGCCATCTAAAACAACACGATGCTTTCAAGTATATTTTAAGATAAGATATGTCTCCATTTGTAGCTGAAAATGCCTCTAATTTATGTCCTGACAAAACCTGCCATCATGTGGACTTCAAGGGCTTCACGTAAAAATATAAATATATAATAAATGGATTAACATCCTTCATTATTATTTATTATAATTTAAGCATATGTTTTAGTACTTATTACACTAAGAGTATTTGCATAGTCGATTAACGTATTTGATATTAAATTATTATTACAATATTTAAGTACTAAGTCCTATATAAGATCCTATAAGGGTTCTGTTTTATTGCTTTCGAGATACAGAACCCTAAAACAGAAAAAAAATACACTAAAAAATAAATATAAAAAAAATAATTATATTGATAGAAATATATATAAAATTTAAGAATAATATACTATCTGTAAGGTCAGTCGTGGCACAGGGGCACAAAGTGTGACTGTTAAACCGACTGGTAGTGAGTTCGATTCCCACTCGAGGAAATGAAATATTTATTTAAACTTATATTTCCATTTCTTCGCTCTGGTGTCGAGGCAAGGCGCGGCGGAGAGTTCCGCGACTCAACACGCAATGCCTCCAGAATTCGATGGAAAGTGGGGTTACTGAGTGTATTAACACTAGGTTCCCTCTGTCTACTCTGCTGTGTGCGGGATACAGCGTGAAGCTGATTTTATTTTTAATTTGATATATTGTCAGCCTACCAGCTATCTTAACAGAAGTAATTATCAAGTAATTATTAACAGTAAAAATTTAAGTAATTGTTAATAAAAAAAATAAGAGAAAAAAAGAGAAAATTAAAAATTACTTAAACAAAATAATAAAAAATAAATAAATCCGCTTTACGATGTATCCCACACATAGCGGGGTAGAGAGAGGGAACCTACTGTTAAGACACTCAGTTCCCCTCTTTCCATCGAACTCTGGAGGCATTGCGTGTTGAGTTATTCCAACAAAATAATAAAATTAGAAAAAAATATTAATTAATATATCAGATTTCTAAACGCAGCATACATTCATTACTTTCAAATCTGACAACTGTCATTTAATCAACAAAATAAAAACTATAGTCGAGATTCATAGATAAATATAATCTATTTTCATATATAATTAAATATCGTCTTAAGAGTAATAAAACATAATATTATTGACCATAATAAAAAAGTAAATATCTAATTATATTAGATATATTTTATTGTACGAAGCCGCTCATATTTTAATGGTTTTTTTGGCCTGAGTTTCATGATTTTACTGGTTTTAGGAACACTTGTGAAAACGGCAGAGAACGGAGTCGACCTTGGGATCATATCAATTCAGATTGGTACCGTCAGCACTTAATAAACTTATTGTTTATATTTTTTCCAAGACATGTTGAACAGTGAGTCGTTCAATAGAATTGCTTGTGGTTGAAACAAGAACTTACACCGAATTGTTCCAATGCCTCCCGATGGGAGCTGTTTCTTCCATGCTATTGCATATTCTTCGTTTGAGCGTATTGATATACAACTAACTAATAAATTGCGCGAGACTATAGTAGAGTACGTATGTCGTAACTGGAATGATTTAAGTATCTACACTAGCGCTCGAAACGGGAATCCTTACTCTTCTAAAGAAGACATGCTTTGCTTAACTACGTACGGAGCTACTTCCGAAATAAAGGCTGCAGTAGATTTGTACAGTACTAGCGGACGCGAGCAGCTTCGCTTGCTTATTGCTTAGGGGTGAATTCTAATAAACTTTGAAACACGTGTTCAATAAAATATTTTTGAGAGTCTCAATTTCAAATTTTATAAAAATCAGTGGCGATTTAAAGATTTTTCTATATAAAATTTTAACCCCTTATTTACACCCCTAGGGGATGACTTAAAATAAACCACGAAACTTATGTTCAATGAAATATTTTTAAGAGTCTAAATTTCAAATTTTATAAAAATCGGTGGCGATTTAAAGATTTTTCCATACAAACTTTCAACCCCTTATTTGCACACTTAGGGGGTGAATTCTAGAAAACCATGAAACACATGTTCAATTAAATATTTTTAAGAGTATAAATTAAAAATTTTATAATAATCGGTGGCGTTTAAAATATTTTTCCATACAAACTTTCAACCCCTTATTGGCACCCTTAGGGGAAGAATTCTAGAAAACCATGAAACATGTGTTCAATTAAATACTTTTAAGAGTCTGAATTTCAAATTTCATAAAAATCGGTGCCGATTTAATTTTTTTTTCCATACAAACTTTGAACCCCTATTTCACCCCTTTAGGGTAAAAATTTTTCAAAATCCCTTCTTAATGGATATCCAGATTACGAAAGTAAATATCTGACCAAATTTCACGTTCCTACGCACAGCGGCTCTGCATGCATATAATGGCCAAATTGAATAAAGAATATTTTGATTTTGATTACATTATAAACCTTTCTACTTATGATTTCTGTACAAAAAGTAATGATATCCCATCAAAAACATAAATGTAAAATGAAAGCCAAGTTCAGTAATAAAACATATGCTTTCAGCGATAAAAGAAGTGAGATGTAAATGTATGCCAAGTTCAATGGTCAGTCCTGAAATTAATTTTAACAATATAAAATATTTTATAACAACTGAAAATGTCCATTCTTCTTACAACTTGGAGACTTTATTTATGTGTAATATCTGACTTGGCCAGTTTTCAAATTAATTTACATCGATATAAATAAATGTATTCAAATTCTATTCTATTCAGATTCTATTGTAAATTTATATGAAAACTGGCCAAGTCAGATATTACACATAAATAAAGTCTCCAAGTTGTAAGAAGAATGGACATTTTCAGTTGTTATAAAATATTTTATATTGTTAAAATTAATTTCAGGACTGACCATTGAACTTGGCATACATTTACATCTCACTTCTTTTATCGCTGAAAGCATATGTTTTATTACTGAACTTGGCTTTCATTTTACATTTATGTTTTTGATGGGATTAAAATATATTTAAATGACTATTTTTAGATAGTTAAATGACTATTTTTAAACGGAAGAAATTATAAACAAAAGCCTTCCTACTAATAACTACTACAAAAAATATGAAACCAAATATATCGCGCTGAAATAATACATTCAACTCCAATTATCCAATACGTGCAAACGCATCTAAATCTTCGTTGCTATGCCTCTATAGCGGGCGGGTTTTTTTTTCGAGCTTGTGGTTAATGCTGAAGAGGGTATTCTGTCCCTGATGAAAAGCAAGCACTACGTGGCTGCCTGTGAGGAAAATTAAATAGAATGCATTGGCCGGGAATCGAACCCGGGCCACCCGCGTGGCAGGCGAGCATTCTACCACGGAACCACCGATGACTGCTCATGACGCGCTTGTATAAGCAAAACGTCGCGGGGCGCGTGTCGCAGCAAGGATGTTTTGATATTGTAACAACTTCTAAAGTACTTATTAAAATGAAAAAACAGTAAAAGACAGTTTGATCTACATTAAATGGCCAACGTAACTAATATACTTTCTTTATATGCTGAGAGTAAGGGATAAGTAAAACTTAAGTCGGCACAGCTGATGAGTCAACGGCGTGATGTGTCAACAATTAAATGCGTTTTTCTCTAAAACTATTCGCAATTTCGAAATAGTGTAAAAAGCAAATTTTATCTTCGTTTAACGTAGAAAATTAATAAAGTAATTTAAAGGATAAGGATTAATACCATTATGGAAAAATATCCCTCACAATAAAAAATATATTGAAATTACTATTTTTAGACAGAAATATGATCACTACACGTTATCCTTAAAATATAAAAATATGCTCTCGCGGACTTTTTTGTAGATCTTATTAAGAGGAACAATACTCCAGTACATTTTTTTCATGTAGTACTTACCATTAAAGCAGCGCATGCGCGAAAGTGTGTTAATGGGTAGGACTTTAGACACATTTATCGTATTTATGTTAATTTACATAAGAATGTACAAATAATAAACTATATATAAACCTTCCCTGAGAAATACTCGACCTAATGGTGAAAACCGCATAAAAATCCGTTGGGTGGTTTAGAAGAAGAAGAGTTAGAAAGTTCAGACAGACACGAAAAGCGACTTTGTTTTATAAGATATAGGATAGGATAGGATAGGATATAGAAAATAACTTTTGATTAAAGATAAATATATGAAAAAAGTTTTCAGGCTTAACTATTATAATATACTTATTTCTATATTTTCATACTGTTAGTACATCTGACAATAGAATAATAGTATAAAAAATTTCCTTCTCTGTTAATTTCAAGGCTATTGATCAAAATCACAAGCTAAACCTCACGTTTGATCTTCCAAACAATTTATACTAATAATGAAATCGTAAAGGATCTGTACTATGTTTGGGTTTGTAGTTTGTAGGAAGGCTTTATTTAAAGCCTTATTACGTTGACCAGGTACTCTACTCTCTACTATTCTGACTTTTTTCGACAGGTTGAAATATATGAAAGATCGAAGAATAAAACCAGTTTTGTTAAGTATAAAAAAATATCTATAATTTTGTGAAGACCAACCAAAATATTTGCATTTTTTTTTTATGGAAAAAGGACAAGGCAGAAGAGCGTTCGGGTCACCTGATGATGATCACTGCCGCCCACGACCCCGTGCAGCACCAGAGGAGCTACAGGTGCGTTGCCGGCCTTTGAGGTGGAGATAGACGCGCTTTTTGAAGGTACCCGTATATCCCGTATATCTAATATCGTACCGACCTGGAAACACTGCCGCGGGTAGGCCATTCCACAGTTCGGTGGCGCGTGGAAGGAAATTTCCGCACAGTAGTGGAGTGCCACGTATCCAGGTGGTGTGGATGGTATTTAAGTTACAAAAACTACTCGTAGATTATAGAACTACCATATCTTAATATCTTTAAATTTATTGTTCTCCCTGACTCTGAGGCCGTCTAAGGCCGTCGAGGCTAAGGCGACGGTTATGGGTTTAATCCAAATGGGAGGTAATTAAATATTATTTTTTAATATTTTCAAAAGCCCGGTGTTGAGATACGCCACTCAACACGCGATGCCTCAAAAAATTCGGTGGAAAGTGGGGATCTGAGTGGCTTAACACTACGTTCCTTCTGCTTTTCTTGCTGTACACAGGATACAGCGTGAAGCTGATTTTTTTATTGATCTCACACAAGTAAAAAGGGGAAGACTACGTAAGTAGTTTCGCGTTTAAAAATGTTTGACAGATTTACGGTCCATTTGCCTCACAACCATTTCGGGTGAGAAAGATGAACGATTATGGAGCACCATCGATTCATACTATAAACCCTACTATCCTGAAGGTTCCACTTATATACATATGACTCTTAAGGAGAGGACACATAAACAACAAAATAAAAGCTATTAGTTATAAACTGACAATATTATACTTTTATTTATTTTATTTAGATTATATTCTATTATTTTTTTAATATATTTCACCATTCAACAATTAAAAGAAGTGAAAAAAGTAAGGTTTAAAAGAGAAGTATCATTCACTCGGTGTAACAATGGTATAATTGTACTTTTTAAAAAAGTTTATTATTTTATAAACTATGATTGCGTTTCCAATAATATTTCAAAAGTGAAAAGTTCAAAAGTAAAAGTCAATATATTAAGAATTGAAATGATTTTTACTCGCAAAAGTAATATAAAAATCTATATTGTTTTTTTTTTCTATAAAAAAATGACCTTTTTATTTTTTTATAATATATCCAGTTTCAGAATCATTTGAAGGTTAAGATCGAGGTCGTCCACTAACATGATAGTTTCACTCGACGCATTTTCTACTTTGGAAATTATTTATAATGATATGATATTAATTTTATTTCTCGGTCCTCTCATATTCGTTTATTTTTCATTAAGAACTAACTCTCTTTGAAGCTAACATTTTTTACAGAGTAAAGTAAAAAATAAAAACAAAATGGAAACCATTTAATTTTAGCTGAAATACAAAAATAAAAAAAACAAGATATAAATACTATTCGATTGTAGCTAAAATAGAGAAATATATAAATATATTTTATACATATGAACCAAAACTTAAGAAAAATGTTCTAAAATCTAAAATCTCGTGTAGCGAATGGATACTCGTATAAATAAGCTATGAATCGAATTTTAATTAAAATGTATTTATTTGCACTTTATTAATATTACTAGCGACCCCTTTGCGGCTTCGCCCGCTTTTACTACTGGATTATTCATATAATGTATGTTTGCAAAGTACTTAAGATAATGTGAAAATTAATTAAACCCTAATGCAACCCGCATTTTCGTAGTTTCAATAAGGATTTTCCAATTGTTTTACTCGGCAAGAATTTTTTAGTAGGTACCGTAATTTTAAATCTGTGCTACTAATCTTTTCAAGTACTTATTAAAATATATTTAAATTACTATTTTAGATAGTTAAATGACTTTAAATAATACATTCAACTCGAATTATCCAATACGTGCAAACGCATCTAAATCTTCGTTGCTATAAAGGCAGGCGGGTTTTTTTTTTTCGAGCTTGTGGTTAATGCTGAAGAGGGTATTCTGTCCCTGATGAAAAGCAAGCACTACGTGGCTGCCTGTGACGTAAATTAAATAGAATGCATTGGCCGGGAATCGAACCCGGGCCGCCCGCGTGGCAGGCGAGCATTCTACCACTGAACCACCGATGACTGCTCATGACGCGCTTGTATAAGCAAAACATCGCGGGGCGCGTTTCGCAGCAAGGATGTTTTAATAATGTAACAACTTCTAAAGTACTTATTAAAATTTAAAACAGAAAAGACAGTTTTGATCTACATTAAATGGCCAACGTAACTAATATACTTATTTATATGCTGAGAGTAAGGGATAAGTGAAACTTGACTCGATACAGCTGATGTGTGAACGGCGTGATGTGTCAATAATTAAATGCGTTTTTCTCTAAAACTATTCGCAATTTCGAAATAGTTTAAAAAGCAAATTTTATCTTCGTTAAACGTAGAAATTTAATAAAGTATTTTAAAGGATAAGGATTAATACCATTATGGAGAAATATCCCTCACAATAAAAAATATATTGAAATTACTATTTTTAGACAGAAATATGATCACTATACGTTATTCTTAAAAGATACGAATATGCCATCGCGGACTTTTTTGTGGATGTTATTAAGAGGAACAATACTCCAGTACATTTTTTTCATGTAGTATTTACCATTAAAGCAGCGCATGCGCCAAAGTGTCTCAGCGGGTAGGACTTTATACACATTTATCGTATTTATGTTAATTTACATAAGAATGTACAAATAATAAACTATATATAAACCTTCCCTGAGAAATACTCGACCTAATGATGAAAACCGCATAAAAATCCGTTGGGTGGTTTAGAAGAAGAAGAGTTAGAAAGTTCAGACAGACACAAAAAGCGACTTTGTTTTATAAGATATAGGAATAGGATGATGAATGTCGTGTAAAATTAAATAGAGTTCTTCCATTGTTCGTTTCCGCTATTTATATCCGACTATTGCTTTCATTGCATTTAATCCCGCATGTATCCCGCACACAGCAGGGTAGGAAAAAATCTAAATAGTTGTTAGTTTGTTAGCTTCTTCTTCTTAATCCTGGCATATTTTGCCAGGGTCTGTCTTCTTGCTCATCTTAATCCACTTTGTCATGGTTTTTAACATCGTCGGTCCAATGTGTCTCATGTGCTGCATCACGACATTCAACCGAAGCTTCCTTGGGCGTACGGGAGGTATCAGTCCAGCGAAAGATATAGCAAGGTCCATCCGTCATAGTTCCTACACCGACGCGCAATTAGACCATACCATCTCAGGCGACGCTCTTGGAGCTTACTCCTTGTCACGGACCCCAAGACTATCTTGTATGAATGTGTTACATATGCGATCAGACCACTTTAAAGACGTAAAGTTTGTTAACTTATAGCTGGATAGAAGCGCGTTGTTTGGGGGTTCAATCTCATTCGGGATATTAAATTCATTTGCCCACCCTGATAAAACTGAGTACAGCGTTCACTCAACAAGCAATATGTTAGTGATAACCGGGAGAGGCAATAAACTACGAATATATGTAGGTATAACAGAAGATTTTTACAATTTCGAAAATTGATTTGTATTCTCTACTATATGACATAGAATAAATGTCGGTTTTATATTTTACAAAAGAAACGGATTTAGCAAGTCTACACTTTAAGGAGACGATATTTCCATTTCGTGCGGAGAACGAAGTGACTTACCACTAAGTTTTCTTTCGTAAAATTGATAGTGGTTTTTAATAATTCTAAGTTTTTATGCCCATAATTAAATATATCAAAGCCAAAGGCTTTATAGTATGCCTACATATTTCAGTAGGCGGAGTGACAAACTTAAGGAACTCCATATATGAGTTTCACAGTTCCAAAGGCCGCACCTTTAAATATCCTCTTTGAAGGGACAATTTGGATCTCGTACGTCATTTGGGGACCTTAATTTGACACTGCTTTTGTCCATTTATCTATGTGAACGTTTTACTTTGACGTGCTTGGTATGTGTGTTTATTTTAATTTATTTTTAATTGTGCTTGGATTTTTTGGGGCAATGTGGGGCAAATTCGGCGGAAAGTAGGGAACGGAAGTGATGATGGGGAATGGAGTGTCTTACCATTAAGTTCCCTGGTTCCCCCTGTCTATCTTGCTATGTGCGGGATTCAGGGTGAAGCTACAGCGTAATTTGTTTCGCTACTTATTTTTTGCATATAGGACAGCTGTAAATGAGATAGTTTTGGGTTCGAATCCCGCTCGGAACATCTCGGAATCTCAGCTAAGATAATAACTATTTTTGGAACTAAAAATTGTTCATCTTAATTAAACAATGGCTTACATTATCTAAAAAATAACTACAACGTAAAATGCTTGAAATAATAACAAAATACTATGGCCATTTACTTTCAAACGAAGAGTAAAGTATAATTCGAGTCTCTCTGCTTATTTTACGTGGAAAAATCTCTCGACCCTTGCAACCTTATTTTTCTATAATGAAAACCGCCTCAAGCTATTTGCTATCTTGAGCTTGTTTATAATATTCATTAAAGGTTACGGTAAGTGCATAGCTGGCATTTATTATTAAATGAAATTAAATAAAAATTGTATTTCTTGTTACAATGACAGAAATAAGAGATTTAAAAAAAATCAGCTTCACGCTGTATCCCGCACACATCAGGGTAGGTAGAGGGAACCTATCCACACCCCATTTTCCGCCGAATTTTGGAAGCATTGCATGTTGAGAGGCGGAAGTGATGAAGAAGCGAAGAAATGAAGAGATTTTTTTTAATTTAAATTATTTTATTTTGTATGTAAATATATTAACACTAGCGGACGCGCGCAGCTTCGCTTGCGTATTTAGGGGGTGAGTTTTAAAAAACCATGAAACACATGTTCAATTAAATATTTTTAAGAGTCTAAATTTCAAATTTTATAATAATCGGTGGCGTTTTAAAGATTTTTCCATACAAACTTTCAACCCCTTATTTGCACCCTTAGGGAGAGAATTCTAGAAAACGATGAAACACGTATTCAATTAAATGCTTTTAAAAATCAAAATTTCAAATTTCATAAAAATCGGTGCCGATTTTAATTTTTTTCCATACAAACTTTCAACCCCTATTTCTCCCCTTTAGGGTTAAAATTTTTCAAAATCCCTTCTTAGTGGATGTCCTGATTACGAAAGTAAACATCTGTCCAAATTTCACGTTTCTATCATCAGCGGTTACGGCTGTGCGTGCGTCTTACCTCAGTCAGTGAGGACAAGTCCTTTTATATATATACATTCTAACTTAGCACATCCATATCTAATTATACCTGCATGTAATAAAATAGTAAGATACAAAAATATATATAATAATAGCTAAAAGTATAAGTCAACATATAATTTATTAACTTTGAATATCTATTGTCAAACGATACCAGCCCGTTTAATCTATGAGAAATATTAATATAAGGGCCTCAAGGAAAATTGTGCAGAATTATGATAAATTTCTTCTTTTAATTTAGCTTTCATGCTTTGTTCCGCACGCAACAAAGTAGGCAGAGGGAACATAACGTTAAGGACCCTGCGTTCCCCACATTCCGAGCGGAACTTAACGTCGCACTTCACCTCGATACCAGAGCGAAGAAATGAAAATATTAAATATTTCATTTTCTCGTTACACTTTGTGCCTCTGCCCCTCTACTGGGCTCAACTAAAAAAGTTTTTAGTTCATTATTTACCAGTCAACGCGTAAAGTTGCCTTATAATAATTAACTCTAGCATTTCATTCACTAACTTTATTAAGGCCGTAGTGTCAATGTAAGCGGCATTAGTATGCTTCTGGCGAGTTCTGAATAGTCTAGATATATAATATAGTATAGTATAGTAGTAAAAAGTAACTCTGGAGTTTCTTAATTTAGAATTTAAAGATCCGTGAAAAGCCAACTAAATCTTACCTGATGCACTTTTACTTCAGCTGTAGGGTTTCTTATACAATTTGAATATAAGTGACGACCTTATTTATTTTTATTTTAAGTGTAACTGTAAATGCTGCTGTTTGTAGATTCGATCCCCACTCGAGAAAATAAAATATTTATTTTAATTTATATATTCATTTCTTCACTCTGGCGACGAGGCAAACGGCGTTGGGTTCCGCCACTCATTAGGCTCACCCATTAGGTACAATAATTTTGCTTTAATTAAATTTATTATTATTTTTTTCTATAAGCTTAACGATTATCATATTTGTAATTTTTGTATCTATTAAATAGATACGAGTCTTTAGTATTGCATTATGTACACCAGTAACGGGGTGGAGTGTTGTCCAGGTCGGACGTGCTCCTGCGCTGATGAAGATCGGATGCAGTGCTAGTGATAGTGATCCCAGTGTTCTTTAAGTGTGTGTAGTGTCTGTGTGTGTAATGTGGGCCCATACTACAAGTGGCGACGAGAATAAAGGTATGAAAGCTTAGTAATAGTAACTAGGAATCAGTCGAATGATTTGTAGAAAAACTTAGTTGTAAAATATAATTGACAAATAACGTAGAACTATAATGATGTTGTTATAAATATTGATTGTTTAAGAATTTAAGTTTAGAAAGTTTTTTTTGTCACGCTGTATCCTGTGCACAGTAGGGTAGGCAGAGGAACCTAGTGTTAAGTCACTCCGTTTCTCACTTTCTGCCGAATTCTGGAGGCATTGCGTGTTGAATGGCAGAACTCAACGCCGCGCTTTACCTTGACACCAGAGCGAAGAAATGGAAATATAAACGTAAATAAATATTTCACTTCCTCAAGTGGGGATCGAACCCACAACCGCCGCGTGACAGTCACACCCTTGTGCCGCTACGCCATGACGGACTCTCAGGGTTTATAAAGTTAATTGATTGATTAAGCAGTTCTTATTTATAAAACATATTATTAAAAAAAATATACAAACATATTATTATGTTTTTTTTAATTTATCGCAGCATTGTTTGTTACTTTGATATTAATTATCATATTTTTATTATTTCTATGTCAAGTTACATTTTACTAATGTAATTAGATTGATATTCTTGTTAGATTTAATTTTTAATTTTTCTTCTCTTTTTTTATTTCTTATTGGTTTTCAATTTCTTACCAAAATCAACATATAATAAAAAAAAGCTATTAACAACGTTACCTTAATAGGAGGTTGCGTAATACATCCCGACGAGGTTTCGACTCATTTAACCATTTTAATAAAAGTAATTAAAATAAACAGACGCCTTAGTGGGCAGACGGCGTCTAACTGTGAAAGGGATGGTTGTGAGTTCGACTCCTGCACGGGGGAGTGATTGTATTTAAAATATTTTTTTTGTTATGATTGTTTATATTTAACAAAGCGCGGCGTTGAATTCCGCACTCGGCGTGCATTCTAATTGGGAGGTTACATTGAATTAATGATTGATGATATTTATTATACCTACTATAATAATTATTTTAAAATTACATTTGTATTAAATTATAAATAAAAATAATAATTAAGATATTTTTTAAATTAATTTTAAATATTTATATATTTTAATTTTTAATGGATTTATAATTATCTTATTTAATATAGAAAAATCTAGTTTAGTTAGAGTAGGTATCTGAAAACGCGCGCACGAAAAATTTAGGTAACTATTTTTTCTAATATTAAGAATTTCCTTTAGTTAATTTTACTTCTTTTGTTTGTTTATTTCAATTACTTTACTTATTATTCTTTTTTAGCTGATTTTGATTATTTAGGCTTATATTTGCTTACTAATTCTATTGAAAACTGAAAATATTTTCATAAATACATTTAATAAATATTCGTATAGTTCAAGCGGGCGAAGCCTCGTCCGGGTCCGCTAATAATTTTATAAATTAGAAAAAAATATCCTAAGAAAGATGACTTAGGAAAATATATTTTTAAAAAACTAGTGTTTCTCTGGTAATTAATTGATGCTATATTATCTTGAGCCTTCAAGAATAATGAGATTACTCCAAACAATTACTAACATTAGTTAGCTACTTTTAGACCTTTGGATCTTAACTTCTTTTTAGTCTTTGTCTAAAAATTCTAGAATAATCTGAAAAGTTTTAGAGTAGAAAAATAAACAAATATTTATAAATAAAAATTAATATTTATATTATTTGATTTTATTATAATATTTGAAATAATTAAGAGTTTGGTGGTTTTAAAGTTATCCCGTCGAGGTATATTTCGTAATTAAGGTTTATTTAGCTAATACTTTTGATCACAACTTTTGTCCCAGACTATTTTATTTAAAACAGGCGTTTTGAACTTTTGTATAGAAAATTACAATTCTAAATATTTTTTCAATCCGAGCTCATAGCAAACTAAGCTTTGAATTTTCAGCAACGTTAATTGAAAATTCTGAAATCTATAGCGTACACGAGTGAAGATATATGATATTTCAATGGAAAAAAAACGTTGTAGCAGTAGTAGGTTACTATTGAGAGGATGGGGCCTAATTTATACTTGTCAACATTGATTTTATTCTATTTATGACATTTTAGATTTTTTATATCTATCAATAAGCACTGTGCACTTTGCACGAGTAAACAACTTCTAAACAGATGATACCTGTCATTATCCTTTGTAGATAGTGCTTGGAGCTATCAATACAGAATCATTTCCAATATGAAGAATTTTTTTTTTATGGAACAGTTATTGGCGAATTAAGGCTAAAACGGACCCTAGGCAACATTATAATTCATGTCATGACATATACTTTGCGTTTGGTGCTTCGGTTTTAAATGATATAGTATGTTCTATTTAATTATCGGAATCTAAGAAAAAAGGAAAAAGTAATATACATTTACATTTTTCTGTTAAATTATAATAAGAATTTATTTTATTTTTTTTTAATTACAAAAAAAATTAAAAACCTAATTTTCGGGCCCCAAAAATTACGGGCCCTAAGCCTATGCCTAATTAAGGGCCTATGTCGCCTAGGCCTTAATCCGTCCCTGGGCACAGTATAACATAGTTGGATGTTGCAGCCCTATTGACGACTGCAAAATCAAGTTCGAATCCTACAGGAGACGATTTTGACGCCGACGACTCCCTCTTAATGCTTTGTGCTCTACATGCAACCTTCTTCTCTTCCATCCCGGTGTCGAGGTAAAAGCCAGAGCTGGCATTAACCTTAGGTTCAAAAAAAAAAATTATTGCGCGCATATGACTAAAATGTGTGAAGTTGACAACTAAATTTTTTGGGTATATTCACTCAGTTTGTATTAAATGAAGTACAAATATACTCGTATGTTTGTAATGTTTTTTTTTTAATATGAAATTTCTAAAAATGTTTACTTTTCGGATTTTATGTTTTATTTGTATTGTAAGTTGTCACTTCGCGTCTATGAGTTTTGATCAGGCGGTAAATTTCATACAGAACGCAACAAAAACAAAAGTGGTCTTGACGTACCAGACCAACAAGAAAGTGATGCTAAAAGAGTACCGTTTTAAATTTTTGAGCTACGGAACCCTAAAAACGATTATTGCTTATTATATAAAACATCAATAACTTACGTAACCACTTATATATTATATTTTATGATATTTATTATATTATATTTCGGATTATTGAAAATAATGCATTCTCAATTAATCTGTTAAGAGCTGTGCTGCTCGCGACAGATGTCGAAGATGAGACTCGTAGTTTAATTGATAGTGCAGATTCAATGTAGGTACTATTTTTAATTGTTTTTTTTTTATTTGATTCGCTTTTATGTTTTCTTAAAATTTAAACCAGAGGCCTCCACGATTCCATTCCTAATCGACTAACAAGACAAACCAGGGTAATGAGTTTCGCCATTTAATATGCAAAAATTTGACGGAAATTAGTGAACGACATAAGCACAGTCTTAACCCTAGGTTCCCTCTGTCTAACCTGCTATATGAGGGATATAGCGTGCACCTAAAAATAACAGACCTATACATATTGTTTAATTATGCCTACTGAAATACACACACAGAAGAATTTTGATTAATATCATTGAGTCATTAATTATTAAAAGCTTTTATTTAACTTGCAATGTATGTATGTGGGTTCGGGTGAAATCTTGGAGCTCAGTTTTGAAGTAGATATCGTCAACCGATTGAGCTCAAATTTTGTATACACGTTTACTTTGGATGACAATGCACGATAAAATATGTGACGTCACTCTAAATGTAATATGGCGGACCATGCAAGATGGCGGAATTGTTATTTTTAATGTACTTCTACAATATGGGTATCAAATGAAAGAGCTCATTGAGAGCAACTCGAAAAATAATGTGATGTCACTCTACATCCCATAAGGAGGATATTGAAGATAGCCGAGTATCTATTTGGTCTACTTCTACAATATAGATATTAAATGAAATGGGTCGTTGACCGTAACTCTAAAAATAATGTGACGTTATACTAAATCCAATATGGCGGAACATCTAAGATGGCGGAATAGTTATTATTTATGCACTTCTGCAATATGGGTATCAAATGAAAGATCTTGCCGAGAACAATTAGAAAAACAATGTGACATCACTTGAGATCCAATAGAATTGACACGATTCAAGTTTTTTGTGCTTTCATATAATGAAAGGTATGTTCATACGATTGAGCTGAAATTTTGTATACACGTTTGGTTTGGATGACAATGCACGATAAGGTTTGTGACTTCATTCTAAATATAATATGGCGGACCATCCAGGATGGCGGAATAGTTATATTTCATGAACTTCTATAATATGGGTATCAAATGAAAGCTGAGAGAAAGAGAAAGTTGAGAGAAATTGGAAAAATAGTGTAACGTCATTCTAAATCCAATATGGCGAACCATCCAAAGTAACAGAATAGTTATTTTTGATGCACTTGTACATTACGGGTATCAAATGAAAGGGCTTCTTAAGAGCAACTTGAAAAATGATGTGACGTCATTCTAAATCTAATAAGGCGGACCATCCAAGATGGCGGAATAGTTATATTTAATGCACTTCACTTTTTTTTTTTGTCCACCTGGTTGGAGGGCGGCCTGTGCGTCTTTTGCCCTTTCTTGTGTGACCTTTCTTCCCCATCGGTTAATATATATTATAGCCTAACTTTGAATACTTAAAGCAGATATAACGAGATTATAGTGTCAAGGCACTCCAAGACGCAAACTATAAAAAAGTCTCGAATCGAATTGTAATGTGTCTTTTGATAAATCAATAAACAAAATACTGTCACTTCAATATTTAGGTATATAGGTAGGTAGGTACTAAAGCGAATTGTAACAATTATAAACATCAGCTTCACGCTGTATCCCGCAAACAGCACTGTAGGCAGAAGGAATGTAGTGTTAAGACACTCCGTCGACATTATCGATCTATCTGAAATCGTATAAGTACTAAATGATTATCTTTATTTTTTAAAAAATCTCTTATAAGGTAACATACCATAAATACTTAACATACTTAAAGATAAAGTTTAGTTTAAATAATACAAAAAATAAAAATTTATTTAACATCTTTTGCAGGTACGACAATGAACGAAAGCGGTTAACACTTCAATGGTAATGTCTCGTGAATTCTTTTGTTCAGGATTCCGCCTTTAGACCTTCAGGTGTAGGGTAAAGGCTTCTACATCGCAATTTATGCCAAAACTTGGTGGGAGGGCTGGCTAATCGTGCGTGAAGCAGTCAACTTATATAAATAATAATATTAATATTACTGATAACGTATTTTTACTCACAACAAAGAATGTGTGAATAAAAGCAATGGTAGTAGAATTGAATCCCGATTAAAGAAAAAAATGTATGTAAAAATTAAATATTGTTTAGGTTTAAACTGAAGTATTGGTTGGATAGATGGTGCTAATCTAAAATTAAATATGATCATTTTTACGATTAGGAATCGAATCCACTACGACGATCATAAGCTTTTTTTTTCCCGCAGTATACCGTATACAACAGGATAAACAGAGGGAGCTTAGTGCTAAAACAATTCGTTCCCCCCTTTTCATAAAATTTTCAAGAAATCGCCTTTTTAATTTCGGAGCTAAACGTCGCGCTTTATGCCTTTACTTTGCGAGGAAATGAAAAGAATTAAATTACCTGGAAACCAAATCTAACGTAAAAACATAGATCTAAAAACAGTTTTAGCATTTAATCTTTTGAGATGAAGGGTCTAATTTATGCGTACCCTTCACCCTAAGTTACGCACTTTATAAACCGCCGACAGACAGTTTCTGTGACATCTCTGGCTTTGTCACGTGACTCAATGAATAAATAAATATTTGAATCTCTGCAAAAATGTGTTTTCGTTTATAATTTTTTTTCATCTTTCGCATGTGGCACGGTTGGTAGAGAGACCCCTAGTGTTAAGGCACTCCGCTCGCTTTGCTCTTTGCCTCGACACCAGAACCAAGAAATTAAAATATTAAATATTTAATTTCCCCGAGTGGGGATCGAACCCACAAGCAGTTGCGTTTACACACACAATTGAGACCCTTGTGCCATGATTTTCCTCAATTTTTTTTTAATTATAGAATCTTACAACACACGAGTTAGAGAAGAAAGTTGAATAATAACGTTGACATTGCTCTCAGGTACATCTCAGGACAAAGGGGTGCTGGGGCTGTCTTGAGTGTGCCAATAAAGCATAATAGACTGACAGCTCTACAGCTGTTCTAGATAGATATGCTGTAGTTCTTTTGAATAAATGTCATATTTGTCTTTGTTTGTATGAAATAGAAAGTGAAAATTGTATTCGTGTGTTTTAAATATAGAGGCCGTTGTGACGTAGCGGCAAGAGTGTGACTATAACGCGACGGTTGTGAGTTCGATTCCCACTACAACTTCATAAAGTATATATGTATGTTATAAACGAGATGCCTACCCAATAAAATATCGTAAAGATGAAAAAAATGCGCTAAGAATAACGAGTCATACTCCAGAAATCATAAGTCAATCGTAGTGAGTCTTTAGAAAAGTGGAGAGCGGAGTGTTTTAACACTAGGCTGCCTCTGTCTACCCTCCTAAAAACAGGATACAGCGGGAAGCTGAAAAAAAAAAACTCTTTGAATTTTATAATTAATTTATTTATACTCAAGTACTTATTAAATAACATTAAAAAAATGTTATATCAAACGTAAGAGATAAGTAATAGAAAATTCCAATTGAAATGAAAATCGTCGTTAGGCATTCACTTTGATACCGAGATGAAATCAGTTACCCGAGGCAAAATTATTTCTGCGTGTACAAAATGTTATTAGCGTAATTCTACCCCCAGTAGTTCAGTGGTAGAATTATTTCATTTTTATATTGAATATATTTTTTTAATTTCGCTCACGTTAAGTAAATGTTGTTTATTTTTATTTCTTCGCTTTGGTGTTGAGGCAATGCCTGCAGAATTTAGTGTGAAAATGGAGAAGGGAGTGTCTTACTAGATGGCTTCTGTCTACCCAGCTGTGGGAAGCTAAAAAAGTATATGTACTCGTATGTATGTTTGTAGTATGATTACTAAATTAAACATTTTCCAGTATTGGCAACGAGGCAAAGTGCGACGCTGTGTTTTGCCATTCAACACGTAATGCATCCAGAATTTACTGGAATGTGGGGAGTGAAGTGTGTGAATGGGAGCGGAGAGTTATAACACTAGGTTTATAAGGCTAATCCTCTATATGCGCTAACTCTCCTTTTACTGAGTGACTAGCAGTCAACGCATGGACGATGCTAGTGGATTTAAAATTTAAAAAATCAGCTTCACGCTGTATCCCGCACACAGCAGTGTAGACAGAGGGAGCCTAGTGTTAAAACATTCCGTCCCCCACTTTCTGCGGAATACTGGTGGCATAAAGTGGACTTAAGAAGTTGAAATTTAGCTTGTCGGTTTTCGGTTAAATAGGGTAGTAAAACATTCTTGGAATTCTTCCTAGAAAGGGTAAACTGTATTTTTTTTTATTTTCCGTCTCAAAACCGACGCAATCAAAGTTGTATATTTTGCGTTCTGTTATTCCCACCGTGTTTTTTAATAGAAACGAACGGAGAGAACAGAGTATTTTTATATAATTATTCTTAGCCAAACCTGTTTTATGTATGTTATCATATAAATGTCATAAGATAATGAGCTTACAGCTTAGTTGTACCATTTTACTTAACGGAACTAGGTCATACGAGTTCAAAGGAGTCACTGACCTGGCAAAATAGCTTATTTTCTTATAAATAACTAAAAACATGGTGACAATAATTATACTTCTGTATGATGATCTACTTTTTTGCACATTTTTTTCTTTTATTTTTCATAATCAATAAGGAGAGTGCTTTTATAAATTGCTAATGTGAAAAAAAATGCAAGATAACATCAAATATGATAAACAAATAATAGAACATTAGAAGATTAGAGGCCAGGGGAGTATGTTTATTAATATTTTTGACTTTTAGCTCTAATAACAAGGCAAAACGGCAGCGTAGAGTTTCGCCACTCAACATGCATTGCCTCGAAAATTTGGTGGAAAGTGGGAGCCGGAGTTCCTTCTGCTGCTATATACGGAATAGAGTACAGCGGGAAGCTATGTTCCGCATATAGGAGGGCAGCTGGGAGAACATGGTCTCATGATCCACCATTTCCGAGTTCGACAAATTGCATAACATATCGACATATTTGTCTCGACGCCAGTCGTAATGCAGGGAAACAAAGTATAACCGACTGGTTGTGAGTTCGATCCCCACTTGAGGAGATGAAATATTTATTTAAATTTTTATTTCTATTTCATCACTCTGGTGTTGAGTTCTGCTCACTTCACTCAACACGCAATGCCCCCAGAATTCGGTACAAAGTGGAGAACGGAGTGTCTTAACGCTATGTCCCTTTGCCTACCCTGCTGTGTGCGGGATAAAGCGTGAAGCTGATTTGATTTTATATTTCTGTCTTTATATCACAGCGAGAAAACAAAACTGCGCCAAATCGAACTGAACCCACAACCAACGCGTTTACAGTCAGAACAATATCCAAATGCTATCTATCTATATTATATCTATCCATACCACTATCTATCTATTCTATTTAAATGATTCACAGCCATAATCATTAAATATACATAAGTACCTACCGTGGTGTCTCTCCATCATTACACCCAGTGAGTCATGCGTGCAACAGGTGATAACTGCCCCAAATAAATGCTTCACATAACTGCATCGTGCCTGAGGTATTCATTTTCATCCAATTACTTGTACTATGTTCCCGTTAGGTACTTTCTAGGGAATCTCTTCTAAGGATTATTATGTAAACTTGTTATAGTAATAAGGAATTAGTTAAATATTTTAATAATTCACACGAAGAATGCTTATATGTGGATATAATGCTATTAATTGGAATTCTTTACTGTATGACAGTACAGTGTCTTCGCATATACAAAGATTGTGAATTCGATCGCTATTTAGCAACATCAGACATGGCAAAAGGGTTTTGGGTTTGATTACCACTTGAGGAATTATTTAATATTTTTATTCCCTCCCATTCTTTATTCCCATTATTTAAAAAGTTACTTATCTTTCTATTTCACTGTATAATGTTGATATCATTTGCTAGTGTTCACACACCCCGTTCCAATTAGAACACTTCCGTTTCCTACATTTCGCTAAGCTGTGGATCGCCTGTTGAATGGCGGAACTAAACACCGCGCTTTAACTCGTTACCAGAGCGAGGGACCATTTGCTACCATTAACTATAATATTTGCTACAAAATTAGCTACAATATTTACTATGGCCATTAAAGAGTTACGACTGTATATTGAATGATCTGAGAAGATCCGCCGTTCAAGTTTTCTTCAAGTTGGACGAAGCTTTCGAAGGACAGGACCGCAAATTAGAGCAGATGGCTTAGTGTAGCATTTATCTTTGTGAATTATATAATTAATTTGTTTTAAGCTTTCCTATAAGCTTTTAATCTAATATTATAATTTTTTGTATTAAATAGTATATATAACATTAGATTATATTTATTGGAAAAATATTTTATTTTCTTGAAGTTGTTTGTACATATATATCTTCTATGTATATTGTATTTTATTCAGTTAAACTAAGATATTGTAAAAGGAAATAAAGGATATAGTCAAAAATGACATAAAGTTACAGAATTCCTAATACTATTATATATATTATAAGTTATTTATTTCAGTTTCACATATCTCTAATATGAATAAAGATATCATAGAAGGCGATGGAAGCCGTAGCTGCATTTTGTGCTAGGGAAATAATAAAAAAGCCTCAAGGGAACATGTCAATCTAATGTTAAGACACTCCGTTCCTATTAAGACACTTCCGTTCCGCACTTTCCGCAAAATCCTCTAGGCATTGTTGATATAAAATACCTTCTGTAAATCTATTTTATCCATATATATAAAATCGAAAGGTCACTCACTCATCACGAAATCTCAGAAATTACATGTGCTAGGAATCTGAAATTTTGCATATTTTGAGTTAATTTTGAGTTATTTATAGAAAGTAGGTGCTCGCTAAGACGGGAATTTGCAATATTCGAATTCTAAGGGGTTGTTTTTGGGGTTGAAAGTTTATATGAAACTTCGTTAGTACAAATGTTAGGAGTCTCAAATTTTGCATGGACGTCACTTATAGGACGTACTCATGGAGACAGAAATTAATAAAAACGTAGTTGACGCTGGCGAAGCCGCGAGCGGGCCACTAGTTCTAGATAAAGTATATCCTTTTCAAAATTGACATAACTGAATGAGCTGCATGTATCTAGATATAGCACTAGCTCCAGGCGTACCAATAAAGTCAACTCAATAGGTTTCCACGCTTCCGATTAAATTGCTCAAGACTTTTAGTTATAGAAAGTTTTCTTTTCCATCGTGTTTTTCCTCGAAGTTATCAAATTAGTTTATGAGATACGGTAGGTGGACATGTTGAGAAATTAATGACAAATCTTAATGAATGCTCCTCGGTGGAGTCTCAAGAAGTGTATTTCATTATAATAGCTTGCAAAAAGATTTTTTGGTGATAATTTCTGTCTGTTTAGACTGAAATAGGAGTAAAGTGTGTTGAATAAACATTCACCTCTACATGTTTAATGCTCAGGCAGTCTCAAGTTTATCTAGTGTTAGTTATATAAATACTGAAATATCTAAATACATTCAATTACTCTATTGTAGAAACTTGTGATGAGAAACGCGACGGTTGTGAGTTCGATTCTCACTCGGTGGAATGAAATATTTAATATTCTCATTTCCTCGCTCTAGTATTTCAAGGCAAATCGTAGTGAGTTTCGCTACTCTACACCTAATGCCTCAAGAATTTGGCGGAAAGCTAGGAACGGAAGTATTTTAATGGGACGGTAAACGGGTCTTAACAGTAGCTTCCCAACGCAACGAATTGTTTTGACACTAATTTCTATGCACCTATTCTGCTATACGAGATAAAATGAAAAACTAAAAATCTTTCAACTGAGCAAGTATAAATATAAATCTCGAAATTTTTGGGTTAACCGAGGTATTTTTTAGAGGAAGGGTCGTGCAAGTAAGAGCAAAAACGTGTTAACTTCAGGCGATTTCGCTTCGTTGAAATTAAAGCATTCCCGAGATCAGCTTTTGAGGAGCCTTATTGTGCACAATAGAGATGGTAAAATCATTATGAAATCATCATCATTATTAAGGCCAGTGGTTGCGCAGGGGCACAAAGTGTGCCTGTAAACGCGAATGGTTGTGGGTTCGATTCCTATTTGAGGAAATTAAATATTTAATATTTTTATTTCTTTGCTCTGGTGCTGAGACACTGTCCGCCACTCAATACACTATGCCTTCAGAATTCGGCAAAAAATAGTGAACGGAGTGTCTTAACACTAGGTTCTCTCTAAAACTGTCATCTGTCTTTGACATCACGGTTCATGAGATAGAACTTGGTGACAGACGGACAAGAAGACGGTTTCAGGAAGTTATTAGCTCCTTCGTGTGTTTTCCATACAACGTGACGAATTGGCGAATTGAATTGTGCTCTTCACTTTCCGACCCTTCCATACTTATTTCTTATAAAAATATTGTATGATTTTGAGTATGATTATTTATTTTCATATTGCAAATTATAAATGTGAGAAAATCAACTGTTTAGTTTCTCACCGACCTATTTTACTCTCGAACGTAAATCTATGTCACTAATATAAGATAAAAATTGGTCAAGTGCGAATCGACCCGTACTCACTGCGGGTTCCGTACCAAATTCAATATTATAGTATTTATTTCAGTTTTTTTTCACTTGCAGTATAAATAAAGGAAAAAACCAAATTGCCAAATTTCATAATTGTAGGTCTACGGAAAATACCCTGTAAGTTTTGATAACACAAATAAGGTGGATATACATTATCATGCACTCATTTTGTATGAAAGGAGCTACAAATATAAATCTGTAATATTTTTTTTCTATGAAATATATATAAAGTTTCACTTTTCAGATTTTTTCCTGTTCCTCACTTCGTGCTAAATTTCATAACTATAGGTTCACAGAAGTACCCTATAGGCTTAATACTTTTTTAAAAACGTATGAAAATGTGAACTTTCCTAATGTGTTCTGTGGAATAACACTTTAAACAATGTTGAAACTCTATAGGTTCTTTGATTACGCACCGAGTTTTACACAAAATGTCACCTGAATATTTGATATTAGGTTCAACTGGACTTCACGTGTTTTCTAAATAACTAACCTCTATGTACGGACCATAAAGTGATCCGATATTTCCTTTTGAGGTACGTAACCCTAAAAAATATTTCTATTTGGACGTACACATATTTCCTAAAATATTTCAGATAAATGAAGACAGATTGATAAAACAACAATATAAAAAAAATATATGAGGATGTTAATAGCTTCCAAATTAGGTACTTTATTTAATAAAAAAAAACTGCAAATAAAAATATTCGACTATAATATTATGTTACATGACCAAAAATGTATATTGAAAATGAAATTTGAGACAACACTTGTGGTTTTTGTTGCTCATTTAAATAGCAAGTGCAGAAAGTCTTTATGTATTCTTGAGCTCTAAGATGCACTCACAGTTCAAAAAATTTCCTTTGTACTATTCACGTACTTGTACAAATACACAAAATGCTGTTGACATATTCACCTGGTTTTCAGTGACGCGTTTAAAAATCTGGAGTCTTTGTTAAATTTAGCTTGTTTATACTTTAGATATAAATAATCCTAGAAATTTAAGAAGTTATTCTTATATCTTCGGTTTGGTAAGACGCGAGGTTGTGTTCCGCCGATCATTTCTCGTCTCGAATTGTGATATACGACGGATTATAACTTATACCTATAACTAATTTAGTAATTTATTAAGTTTAATCAAAGTTATACTTTTTTTAACTTTACGCTCTGTCCTGCACTTAGCAAAGTAGGCACAGGTAACTTGGGAACCTAATGTTATGACACTCCGTTCCCATTAAGACACTTCCCGTTCCTGACTTTCCACAGCATTCTTAGGGCAAAAGTTATTCGATATTTATGTAAATACGTATATTAGGCGCACAAATATTAATAGAGAGTATACAAAGACTTAATTAATTAAGGATGCGGTTATAAGAAGCAAAAAGAAAGGAAAAAGGAAGAACAAAAAGAACTTAGTTCATTTTATTAGAATCTTTCTAGGACAATATGTAACAATTCAACTTGTACTTGATTTTATTAATTAATCTACGTATCGCTTCGAACTTAACAAATCGACAAATATATGTACAAGATATAAAATGAAACATAATATTTTTTATTTTGTACTTACTTTTTGATTTTAATTATTTATACGCTATTGCAGGTCAGTAGAAGGAATAGAGAAACTTAAAGTTATGTTAGCAAAGAGACTCTAGAAATAGAAAATTTTATTGTCTTCTTTCCACCCAAATTCGACTCATTGACTCGCTGACCGGCGAGGAATTGTACATTCATTGTTTTTACAGTCAGATGCTGTCCTTGCGGCAAATATCTATGTGTTTCTATAATTGAGGTATTGTAAAAAATATTAATAATATAAATTTAGAATAAACTAAAGTAAACTTTAGTGAACTGGTGGTGGATTATTTGATGTCCAAAAAAGAAGTATGTAACTTTTTATTTTGAATAAAATTATTTGATTAGAATAAAAAAAAATATCAGTGAAATATATATATATACTATTTTACTATGATATATTATTATATAAATAAACATATAAAAAAACCATGTTAATAATTTTCGCATTTTTCAGAGTTTTCATATAAATTCTTTCCTTTGTCCCTAAGGAAGCTGCTATGTAAATTGATGACAAGAATTTGCTTCGATACAAATTTTTTTACAAGATATTTATTATATGGAAGTTAGAAATGACTCAGTTGGCCAGTATGCGGTCACTTGTGACTAATACTTAGCAACTTTGCTTAACTTTGTTCATTCGTTAAGAATGTTCAATAAATGTAAGAATTTACTAATTTAATTCTTACCTACTAAACTAAATAAAAAATGTCTGTTAAAAAAAAAGACAATTATGACCCAAAATAACGTATTTTGGAATACATCTGGTATTTGTGGTATTTGTACTTAAGTTTTGCGATACCCATAGGGAACCTAATTTTACCCTCTATATTTTCAAGATATCATCATCACCAACCTGTCCTCATGATGGACATAAGCCTTTGCAATGAGCACTGAGCTCTGTCTGAGCTCTTTGTATGTAACCGTTGCCATCCACTTTGCGTATTATCTTACCTAGCTGGAAGACATCCTAACCTCATTTTGGTTTGTTTGGTTCAGAGATATTCCAGACATAGCCTTCTTTTCTGGGCTACGTATATCATAACTAGTAGATCATTCTCTTAAGGCCGCCTTTGGGCTTATTGAAAAGACTCAAAATATATTTAAGACATATTTTTTATGATAAGATAAGGCACAGCATTGGGTTCACATGCGATCTCTAAATTAAATACGTTGGAAGTACGGTAAGTTTTTCTGTTTACTCTATTAATAGCTTTTTTTACTTTTAAATTTCTAACATTAATCTATTATGAAATGGTACAAACAATAGAAGAGATGGAAGCGCGTGCCCGTCACGCGTTACGCGTAACTATATATTATATTTTTAAAATAACGGAAGTTCGTGAATCGTGTATTTACAAACACTATAATTTTACAAATAGTAGCTTCTTTGAATAGAAGATTACTATTTTAATTTATATAACATAAAATATTTTTTATCATTTAAATATATTTGATATACCTACTACTATAACTAAATTGCTAGATATGCTAAGTTAATGTTTTAAAAAATTTAGAATTAGGTATGTTAACTAGAATTTTATTACTCTTAATCTTTTTTCTTTTTAGAAAGAAAAGATAGCTTAGCGTAGCTTAATGAAGCGTTAAACGATATTAAAAATAAACACTAGTATGAGAGTGAGAGGCCCAAGCGGACCGATTGTAAATACGACATGTTGTGAGTTCGATACCCACTAGAGAAAACTATTTTCATTATTACCTCGCTAATTTTTACATTAATTGAAAAAAATGAATATACATTATTTCATCAACACATTTTACTTATATTCACAGAAAACTATCTTTATAATCTATATATATAAAATGACTTGTCCTCACTGACTGAGGTAAGACGCACGCACAGCCGTAACCGCTGATGGTAGAAACATGAAATTTGGACAGATGTTTACTTTTGTAATCTGGACATTCACTAAGAAGGGATTTTGAAAAGTTTTAACCCTAAAGGGGTGAGATAGGGGTTGAAAGTTTGTAGGGAAATTTTTTTAAATCGGCACCGATTCTTATAAAATTTGAAATTTAGATTTTTAAAAGTATTTAATTGAACACGTATTTCATCGTTTTCTAGAATTCTCCCCCTAAGGGTGCAAATAAGGGGTTGAAAGTTTGTATAGAAAATTTTTTGAAACGCCACGGATTATTATAAAATTTTAAATTTAGACTCTTAAAAATATTTAATTGAACATGTGTTTCATGGTTTTCTAGAATTCACCCCCTAAGGGTGCAAATAAGGGGTTGAAAGTTTGTATGGATAAATCTTTAAATCGCCACCGATTTTTATAAAATGTGAAATTTAGACTCTTAAAAATATTACATTGAACACATGTTTGGTGGTTTTTTAGCATTCACCCCTAAATACGCAAGCGAAGCTGCGCGCGTCCGCTAGTCGGTTCATAATTTTCAATGAAATATAAACTTTTGAGCGTCACTGCTGGTCAAACAAGTCACTCCGCCATGACGGCCCTCAAATACAAGGATGTATAAAGCTAAATAACTTACGTTATTAAATAAATGTCATATTTACTATGTGAAAATGAATTGACTTATTGTTATTATAGTTAATCAAAAAATAAATAAGAAATATATAATAAAAATATAATATAAAAGTATAAAATAATAATTATCTATTATAAACACTTTAATTGTTTAGTTCACACTAATATTAAATAAAATAATCATATAAAGCATTTAAACAATAAACTTTAAAAGTTCACAAATATAAGCTTTAAGGTAAATGTAACAATGATGGCGCAGGCTTCGCGGCGGAGGGGGGGGGGACCTCTACAGCCCGGCCCGCCAGTCGGCTAGTGGGCACCATCCGGTACACCGCGTGTAACCTTTAACCGGGAACCTCAATAAATCGCGATAAGCTTTAAAACTTTTAATCCTGATTTGTCTACAAAAAAAATAAAAAAAAGTTATTCTGTGCTTCTGTTAAAACTTTAGTTGGACTTTGGACCGTTCGAGTTCGTGTAATGATTGAACAAACTTCTCTATAAACCGGTAAGTGAGTTTCACTGGAAAACAATGTTTGAAACGGCCGTTGGGTGTTTGTTTGTCCATTCGGCTGATGCCTGGTGTCTTGTTTCTATCGGTCACCACAAGTCCATGCAATGTTTATAAATGGTGTACTTCAAGGAACTTTGCCTTTTGTTTATGATCATGTTTCATATTAATTGTTAGAAGACGCCACTGATGTATTAAAAAGATAAGGTTATGTTAAATGAAATCAGCTTCACGCCTTATTTCACACAGCGGGGTAAGTAAAGGGAACCTAGCGTTAAGACACTCCTTTCTCCACTGAGTTTTTCAAGGCATTGCGTGCCTAGTGGCGGAACACAACGCTGGGATTTCTTGTTAAGGTTATCTGTGTATTATGTTATATACTTTGTGTTGTTCCTTGGTAAGGAAAAAGTACAGGTTGATTTATTTTATCTTATCTAAGTTTGAACTTAAAAGCTCTAGTCTATAGACAAAGAAGTCATGTCGGTGAATAACTAATGAGTAATCAATGACTATATCAGTGCTTCGTGCACTTTAAATATACGTCATCATACTTGTGAGTGTTTTCAAAGTTAAAATTATCTTAATTTTCATATTTTTTTATATGCATAGTACTAGAAATCATTTATAAATTTCAATTTTCAGTTAATTTAAATTTTGAAGTCTGACCTTGTAAGGTTTTTTAACATATTAAATATTAAAATAATTTTAAAGAAATTAATAAAATCCAATTTTTAAACATATAACATTTTTCTTTGTTAAAATGTTTTATAAAAAAACAAAACTAATGTAGATAATAAAAGGATAAAATTTATTTTTATTTTTTAACTTTATAGCTTATTTAAAATGAAATAAACAATTAAAGTACATCTGTATACGTATATTTGTATATTACATTCTATTTCTTATTTCCAAAGTGTAAATTAATTACTTCTACTACAAGTGTTAGTATTCAAGAGCAATATAAACCAGTCTAGACAAACTTTAGCCTAATATTGTTCTAAAATCAAATATGTACTTTATTAACTTGGGGCTCAGTAAACTATTATATTTATATTGAATATGTATGTAATATATTACACATTTCTAAGCACGTTTTGATTAATACGATAAATCGTAGGTAAGAAGACCTTTTAGAAATTGAAATTACTTTTGCGTATAATATTTGTATTTTTAAATACTACTATAAATGAGGAATCGTTTTTGTAAGTATATTAATAGAATTCACCGGAAAGTGAGGAACGGAATTGTTAATAGGGAATGGAGTGTCTCAACACTAAGTCACACGTTTGTGGAATATAACTAACTTTTCATAGCTTTCATAAAGACATTTTATCTAATTACCTGATTAAAATCATCATCAGAGATAAGAAAAAGAGAATAAAATTCGTTATTTAATCTCACCCAAAACTATTTCAAACTTCATATCGGTGTCAATATTAATAAAATTATACGTAAATAGATATTCCACTTCGTCGAGTAGGAATCGAAACCACAACCGTCGCGTTACAGTCACACCTTGTCGCTGTGCCACGAAACGACAATAAGGGTTGTCATACATTCGATGTCTGTTGGTATTAATTATTTTCTTCTGCCTTCTCTGTTTTGGTAGAGTAAGTGCAGCATAGAGTTTCGCCACTCAATATGTAGTGTTCTGAACTTGTGAACGATATATCTTCTGCCCATTAGAGTCATTTAACCTGGCCCGCTATACTACGCTTGTCTACTGTAGGAAAAATCTTGAAATTAAAAAAAAAAGAAAAACTAAATATCAATAACAGAGCAAGTAATCCGCTAATGCAAATACCGATGGCACGATTAAAAATATGTACTCGTATGTAAAATTGAAAGGTGCTCCGCAAATTCTTTACTTTTTTATCGCTAAATGATTGGATTGAACTTGTTTCAACGAGTGTGAATTTTGTGTTGTGTTCTCGAAAATAAATATTATGTAGTGTGACAGTTAAACTTAATAGCTTATTTTATGGCTGGAAAGTTTTTTTTATACTGAAAGAAGATTTCAAATTGATCAAATAGATTTTTTTTAAGCTTCACGCTGTATCCCGCACACAGCGGGGTCGGCAGAGGGAACCTAGCGTTGAGACACTCCCTTCCCCATTTTCTGCCGAATTATGGAGGCATTGAGTGTTGAGTAGCAGAATTCAACGCCGCGCTTTGCCTCGACACCATAGCGAAGAAATAGAAATATAAACGTAAATAAATATTTTACTCCCTCGAGTGGGGATCGAACCCAAAACCGTTGCGTTACAGTCACACTCTTGTGCCGCTGCGCCACGGCGGCGTTAGATTTTTATAATGTATGAAAAGGAATCCCCTTTTCACTCAACTAACATTTTGGTAATAATATGATTAAGCAATTTAGAACCAAAAATATATAAAGCTTTTTTTAGCTTTACGCTATAACCCGCATGTAGCGGGGTAGACAATCCGTTCCCCACTTTCCATTGAATTCTGGCAGCAATGCATGTTGAGTCAGGAAACTCAATATCTGTAGACTATAAATGATTTTAGCCTTTCAATTGGCCTAAAATGGGGACACGAGTGATGTCACTTTAAAAACTAAATCCCAATCATGCCATTCAGGCTGTCCAACATTTAAAGAGAAGAAGATTCGCCCGAAATCCTTGCACTATCTTTTAATAAAATATAATTTAGTATGATGATCTTACAAGATTTAAAATATTTAGAAAAAGTAAATATAGAGTAATCCATGAACAAAAGAATCAATGGACAACGTACAGCTAATACTAATATCCATAGAAATCTCTGATTTGGAGAACAAGGCTCACTTGTTAGTAAGTGAGTGAGTTAGAGAGTATAGGGAAGTATTAAAATACGATTTCTTGAAACCTCTCAATCGTAGTATACGTATTCCGTATTCTAGATATTATTATAGATATTTCTTATCTTGCTATAATAATTATATTTCTATACTTTATTTTGTCCTCTACCTAAAACATATCGAAGACATATAAATAACGATGCCATATAAAATTCCGCAAAAAACAAGAAAAAGGTTTCTCAACTTGTAACTGTAACGAAGTTTGAGGCCATCTCTATTTGTGAAGACAAATTGATTTGGGAGCTAATGACGCAGAGGAATTGGGTGAGCATCGAGTATATTGCGTAAGGGCTTCTTCGACAATTTAATATACCAGCGAATTCGAATTACTCACGTCAACTGATCAATGGAATATTGGAAATAATTGTTAGTCTTTTTTGTGTTTTCTATAAATTAATAGATTTCGTTTCATCTATATTCGTTTTTAGGGAAAAGTTAAAAAAAAAGTAAAAGTTCAAGCTTTTAAAGTAGGAACCGTGAAAACTTACGAAAATTTTAATATTGATGTAAATTTTTCCTTTAGCCATGTAGAGTAACAAATAAGATAATTATTACTAGACATTATATGGTTATTTTGTAAACAAAATGTCTGCTATAATTACTTTCATTTAGTATAGCACTAAAAGTTTTGGCACTACTATGAAAAACAAGCCTCTACTTAGTTACTCTATCATATGCATATCCATGCTTTTGCAAAGTTATACTCAGGTAGTTAGATCTCTTTAATTTCTCTCTAGAAGTTACATACAAAATACAAAATATCTACATTAAAATCAATGAGAAAAGTGTGCATACTATTTTCTTTATTTTCACTTAGTTTACCAATTAATGTTATAGACAGAGAAAATCTAACTGTCTTTGTTCTGTCTTTTACTGGTTACATTATTGCGAAGTTGGGTTCCGCCACAAAACACGTAATGTCTCAAATTCATCGGGAAAAGAAAAAAACAGTGTCTTAAAAAAAATACCGAGATATTAGACACATAGTACACTATCGATATAAATAGTTGAAAATTACTACGACAAAACTATAACAGTATAAACGTGGTTAATTATAACATCTACTTTAACACACTAAAGCAGTTTAAAAGCGTACGAAAGTTTGTTCAATAAATTTTAGGAGTAAACATTGGTCTAAATAAAGGGACCTCTAAGCCATATTTTCGATATTATTTTAGTTTGTTACAAACTTTGTATTTTATGGACCTTTGTGTATACTAACGAGTATATATATATCTATGGATTATCTTATAATTATTGTTATAACATTTTTAAGAAATAATTAAACTATTCCACACATAACAGGATCGGCAGAGAGAACCTACTGCTAAGACACTCCGTTCCCAATTTTCCACACAATCAGTCACTTTTAAGAAATACTTATTATAAAATATGTCTTAAATTTATTGACTATATTAATATTAAAATAATACTATTTTTAATATGATTTTGTTACATGCATCCCAAATAAAAATTTTGGCCAGTCGTGTGATTGCAAAAGTTGATTTAAAGTCGTCGATTCGATTCCCACTCGAGGAAAAAGAAACTATTTAATATTTTCATTTCTTCGCTCTGATATCGAGGTGAAGCGCGGCGTTGAATGTATAAAAAAAATTGCAACGACATTTTGACCCACTTTTTATTTCCTTGGTACGATTAATCTACATTTTTTAAATAATATTTTTAATTATAATTTAAATATATTTTTAAAACAATTCTAATTTAATTTCGTACAGCAGCAGTGAGCACATTAAGAATATAATATGTAAATAAGCATAATATAAAATATATATACATGTATGTATAAGGCCGTGGCGTAGCGGCATAGCAGCGTCGGACTGTACCGGCGACGGTTATGGGTTCGATTCCTACGACGGAAGTATTGTATATTGCGCCGTGATAAGTTCCGCCTCTCAACGTCTTGAAAATTGGGCACAAGACGAGAACGAAGGGTTTTAACACCAAATTCCTGTTATCTCATAGCAGAGGCAGAGGGAACCGAAGACCATTCGTTCTCCCATTAAGACATTTCCGTTCCCCATTGTTCGCCCAATTCTGAAGGCATTGCTTGTTGAATGGGTGGTCTCAAAAACATACCTACGTATATATATATATATATATATTATTAAAAATGTTCATTTACAAAGTGTCTGACAGAAATAGTTTACAATCTCCTTTATTTTGGATTCAAAACACATCAAGAATGATTTTATCGAACGACGGCATTTCGAGCTATGAATACAATATTTAGATATTACCAACCTTAACCACTTAACAAACCTAGAATCCGTCGAGGCGCAAGTGCGCACGCGAAGGTTGTGGATTTGAATTCCATTCGGGGAAATCTCAATATGCAATGCAATTGTGTTTAATGTAACTAAAAAATATTGAAAAATTATTAATTCTTTTTATTTCATATTTATGTTGGTTTTTAGTTCTTATATTTTTAGTAAAGTAGGAATGATTGCCCAAAGATAAAATACATATATATTTTATATTTTATTACAATATAAATGTATTTTACAATTCTTTTTTGAAAACATATATTTTTTCATGTGTATTAATTTTGTTTAGAAGGCCAAATTGCATTAGAGCTTGAATTTATATTTGTTAATTATGTATACTTTTAAATACATAATTATGTAACAGAAATAATAAGAGTTCAGTCAACAAGAAGAGCAACAGGTTGTGAGTTCGATTCCCACTCCAGGAAATTAAATATCATTCTTATATCTAGTGTAAGTACTTTGTTATCATATTAGTACTACAAGTACCTACTATATACATACGTACGTCATATGTATACGTTATATATATATATTACTCGGATGATTGATGATCTTAATAATTATACTCAAAAGTTGGAACTGGAAAGTTTGGTAATAATCCGTCAAAAGGCGGCTTCTTCGAATTTTTATATATAATATATTTTGTTCTTACAACTATGCGTATTTTAAACATTTTTTAATTATCAGATAATTAATTATTTTTATTGAAATGGTAAATACAATGATTCAATAGAACATATAATATGCAATTGCACATAAATATCTGACTGAAAAAAAATCGGTACAGTTGGAAAAAAAAAATATTTTAACAAAACGTCTGAAAAGGTGGATAAAGCATAGTGATGTCTGCTAATATCGCAAAAGAGAAAAATGTAAATAATAAAAAAAAATGACAAATCGATGGATAAAATTCTAAAAGTGTTGTGTCATCTTTCTACATACATGGTACAAGTCTGTGTGAAACTCATCCATTACGATACTCATCTGATAAAATGAATAAACTTTTGACGAATACAGATAAGTGTAATTCCGAAAAAAACTTTTAGGGCATCGGAAACTTTAAAAGCTTCCCGGACGAGATAAAAGTTCTAGCTCATTTTTTGACAGTTATTAATATTTTAGTATGGTTTTCCTTTTTCCTTTATATATGTCTGTATACATACATTTGAACAAATTCACAACAATATTTCAGCATCACGTTGCAGGGTAGGCAGAGGAAGCCTAGTGTTAGAGACTCCGCTGAACTCTGGAGGTTTTGCGTGTTGAGTGGCGGAACTCAAGTGGAAAATATTAAATATGTGTATCATTTCCTCGTAGGGGAATCGAACCAACCAACCTGTTGCGTTTACAGTCACGACGAGTTAATTTTACTACTAATTTAATTTGAGGCTATCAAATTAAATTAGTAGTAAAATTAATTATACAGATTTTAAAAAATAAAAAACATAATTAAGACCAGTTCAAATTCTTTGAACTTACTTACTGGCTTCAAATTCTAAAATTAAATTCTGAAAAGATAGATCGGGTTTTTGCAGAACGTCAGAAAAGTAATTTAATTTCAGTTTCAATGGAAAATTATTTGAAGGGCTTTACTTAAAAATAAATAAACTTAACTTGTCTATTGAATGAAATGATCGATTAAGACCTGTCTCGGTTTCAAATTACATATTTACGAATTAAATTTTGTGGGTTTCAGCTCTAACAATAATATAATTTATTTTTATTAAGTATCAAATTTTGTTAATTAGTAAATATAAATTAGCTAAAATAATATGGAGGCTCTCGTGGCCCACACGCACAAGCATGCAACGGTTATGGGTTTGATTCTCATTAGGGCAAAGCGCTTGCGGTGTTGAACTCCGCCACTCAATATACAGTGCCTCAAGTGTCCTAATAGGGATCGGAGTCTCTTAACAGTAGGTCCTCTGCCTCCCTAGACGCGTCTGCACGCTAAAAAAGCTAAAGCTCTCTGTGTTTATTTAAGTAATATTTTATATCAAGTAACATCTTGCTAGAAGTATCGAAATAATTAGCACTAATTGACAGGAACTAGTGTAAGTTCTAACTACCTTCTATGAAGAGACCATTCAAAGCTCGCAAAAGTTTTGCAACGATCGACTTAAACGGAAGTTCCGCAAAGAGTAAAGTATTCAGTATACATATATATCAATTTTAGTTAAATAGGTGCCTTTATAATTAATGTGAACAAATTTTATGATTAGAATACTAGGCTTATAATTACACTATATTGTGAAGTAAAAATTACTATTTAAAAATATGTTTTTATAGTTCATGAAATGAAAGTAATAGGTATATTAAGTGTTTTTTTTCTTCTTAATGTTTGTAGTAATAAATATACATTGTGAGGAAAAAATAACACTTATACCTTACGTATATATGTTTGATAAAGCAACGAAAAACATATTATAAAACATCTAGACACGCGGCTACATGTCGAGCCAAGTTTTGATTTCTTCTTAATAAAAATGCATTTAACTTTCTCTATGCTAAATAACTAAGTCAGTTTGAAGTCAGTCAGATAAAAGAATAGAAATAAGATAGAAGTAAATGGATTTGAATCCAACATTCTCTTGTCGTGGATGTCATGAAACATATGTATTTTGTAATTATGTATAATATAATTAATATTGAACTTGGCAATAATTTTCTCGTTTATATTTTTTTGTGAGATAATAATAACATAAATCTTTTCAATGAGCATGTGACATTGAGTGTGCCACTCTTTTGTTCCATGGGATAAGCAGTAGATGATGAAGGGTGACCTTCATTGACTTGGAAAGTACCACATACTCATAGGAATTAGGGCTGTCCCTGTCGCCCTTCGTCAAAGAAGACCTTTTATCTTTCCAATTTTCCCTATTGCAACATAGCTCCCTTTACTGGTATATATGTTTTTCTTTTTTTCTGATATCACTTTGTGATAGAATTCTATTGCTTAATAGAAAAAAAAGTTTAATTTAATTTACTTTAATTAACTATTTGTATAAGTTTTTGCTCGGTCTGTGTGTTAACTTAATTTAATTAGATGTTTGATCTTCCACTGACTGATAATAAAAAAGTATCATTAAAAACGTCTAAAAGCTTAAAACTAAAAGCTCTTTGCATTGCTATTCTAAGAAATTAAAATACATCATCCGGCTTTAAATTAATAAATCATATTCAAAACTTACTATGGATTACGTCATTTGAAGATTATAAATTGTTTATATTGTCAAGTATTAGAACCTAAGAGGCTTGATAATAATTAAGTAAATTTTTATGTAACTATGAGGCCAGTGGTGGCACAGGGGCGCAAAGTGTGATTGTAAACGCGACTGTGGTTCGATTGTCAGGGTTCTTGTGGGTTCGATTCCCTCTCGAGGAGATGAAATATTTATTTAAATTTATATTTTCATTTCTTCGCCCTGGTGTTAAGGTAAAGCGCCTCTCGGCGTGAGTTCCGCCACTCAACACACAATGCCTTCACAATTCGTCGGAAAGGGGGGAACGAAGTGTCTTAACACTAGCCTCCCTCAGGCAACCCCCCTATGTGAGAGACACAGCGTGCAGTTGCTTTTGATTTTTTTTATGTATCTACATTCATTATGTTTTATCTGAGGCAGAGGGAACCTGAACACCTAGTGACACTCTGTTCCTCATTAAGACACTTCCGTTCCCCAACTTTTGCCAAATTTAAGAGGCAAGGTGTGTTAAATGACGGAACTCACGCCGCGACCAAGAGAACCAGAGAGAAAAAAGGAAAATTAAAAATATTTGATTCCCTCAAGTGGGAATTGAACCCACACCGCCACGAAGGCCTCAGGTTACAATTTTTTCCACTTATTTTCGACGTAACCCAACGCCATATTTTGTCTATCTGGAAACCATCAAAATAATAATAGATCATAAATTGTAAAATAGCATCAATGTAAAATATAATATTTTTTGTAATAAGTGTAGAGATGCGCAAAGTTAATTAAGAAATCTAAAACTTTTGTTGGCGAGTCTTCATTAATGAAGAAAGCTCATTCTCATACAAAACTATACGTTTAATTTTTAATTTATTACATTTATATATTTAAAATAATAATATAATATTCTTAGTTATAAAAGGAGACGATATCGTCGCACATTTTCCAAAAGTGTGTCATTTAACTAGGGCCATGGGTTCGACTCCCGTGTAATGTTACGTATGCTTAAATTATTTACCCTTATTTTAAAGTAACTAAGTAGAGTACGGCATAGGGCGCTATTACCTGAAGTAAAAACTTTCTTAAATACCCACAGTGCGAATAATGAATAAATTCCAAGGGTTTTTGGTAACTCATAACTCGATATTCTTCATCTATAATAAAAAAATATTTATGTACCATACCATTCACATACCATACTGTACCATTACTGAGAGACTGGCAAAAAAGTATACAAACTACGGTCGTAGAAAGCTCGTCGTATTCAATATGTACTGTACTGGACGAAATTCTTACAAAAAGTTAAGTGTTTTACTCTACGTAAACCAAATTACAGGCTACAAATAATTTAAATATAATATAGTGAAATATACATACATACGAGTGTATATGCACCAATTATTAAATATGAATAAATTTAAAAGTAACAAGGATTATCCTAAGAAGGTTTTTAGTAAAGTAAGGGATAGAGCTTTTGTAACTGTTTCTATACATTTTAATCAAGAGACAAAATATATGAAATAAATAGGAACATATTAAATTGACAAAGAATAAAATATTATAAAAAAAATATTATTTTAAAACATTTAAAATGACCAAACAAATAAATTCTATATAATACGAATATATTAGGTACGTAGAGTTTTCTTCAAAATATATTTCACTTCTATACTTATAAGGAACTTTCTTTTAGTTTCACGATTTTCCTGCATAGCAGGGTAGAAGGGTAAGAAAGTTTTTAAGCCCAGTATCTACCGCGAGCGGAACGGACATCTTCAGAACTACGTTGAACTCGCAAGAGTAAACTGCATACTTATATTTGTTGTGGGGAACGAAAGCATCTTAACGGGAACGGAGTGTTATACAGCCGTTCAGGTGATGGTGGGTTACGCGCGGTATTCTAGTGTGAACATTCCACTGAATCGAGGGAATGAAATATTTTTAATTTTCATTTTCTCTCTCTGGTTCTCTTGGTCGCGGCGTGAGTTCCGTCATTTAATACGCCATGCCTCTAAAATTTGGCAAAAGTTGGGGAATGGACATGGCGGAAGCTATTTGTTTACGGGTTTTATACCGTAAACTGCGGTATGGTCATCGAAAGTAAAGACGGTGAGGGTTCATCTTACTTTGAGTCAAAAAGATCAGTACCAAGAGAGAGTTTGGAGAGAGCTAAACCCACGTCGCCGCTCGTTCATCTGAACTTAGGTTTATTTCTTATTATTTCTATGTGCAGGATACAGCGTGCTGCTAAAAAAGGCAAAGGTCGTATGTGGTAACACAGTATTCATAGTAACACGATATATATATTTTACTTAGAAATACAATGAAGAAATATTGATACTCCATTTATATATAAAAAATATAATAAAACAGTGTTTTCTATTACATTTATATTAAATCCATCCTAACATAATGTACATATGTAAATGGCTTTACCCAAACGTACAGACTATTTCTTTTTTTTTAAATACCTATTTCGGTCCAAAACAACTACTAATTAAATAAATATTTAACTCAAGCTAAGAAAAAATGTAATATATAAGTGCAAATTTTCATATTTGTAGAAATATAGTCTACATGTACCCACATTTTGCTTACATCTATGTCGTTGGTGTCGTTGAAGTCTTTTATATGATTACAGTGATAATGGTATTTTGGTAATATATTCTTTTAATTATTTACTTCCATTAAATACAAGATTTTAGTTAAACTATAGCTATATGAAAAATATATATTTGTAAAATATTTATAATCTAACAGATTTGACTGTATATAACATTTTTTGTTGTACTTAAATAATATTTAGGATGCTTATTCTATTTTGAATTAGAAACTACACTACAATAGATGGTTTATAAGCGTAACATACCAATGTAATATTTTTATTAACATCATATAATAATTAAATTCTACTACTTCTACTACTATCAATAGAATAATTAAATTCTACTCAAGAAAGATTGCAAGGTAAGACATAAATAATTACATCACACGTACAATAACTTCATAAAAACATAAATTAAACCTAGTACTAAGTTGAGAAAAATAAAAAGCACAATTGATTCAATTTAATACATAGCGATTGAAATTCCGTGCGCTTTTAAAATCAGGAAACATCTTAGTCGCTTAGTCATCGGGATCTGAACGGCAGCAGGGACCCGCCTCCCTGGACCGGTTTTTTACTTGCCACTGCGTGCCACAAGTTATAGGAGATTTTTAAATTTTTGGTTCTTTGTAGCATCACGATGTATTATGCATACAGCAGGCTACGCAGAGAGAGCTTAGTGTTAGGACACTCTGTTCTCCGTTCTGTTGAGTTCTGGAGGAATTACGTGTTAAGTCTCGGAAATCAACGCCGTGCTTTATTTACCTCAAGACCAGAGCAAAGAAATGAAAATAAAAAATATTTGATTTCTTCGAGTGGGAATCGAACCCACCTGTTGCGTTTATAGCCAAACGCTTGTGCGCTACGACTGGCCCAGTTATAAATATATTTATTTATTGAGCTTTGAATCCATTCTTAATTTTTATTTAGACACATATCAGCTGAGTCATGATAGTAATTACTTCCGAATTACTTAAATACAAATTAAATATAGAATATATTATAATTAATTTCGCTATATATATTATATTCTACCAAACGTCATTAGCAGGTAGGCCGGCCACGCCACCCCCGACTAACAATAACGGGATCGGGAGAAGAACTTGATAACATGCCAACGATATAGCTTTATTAAGTAATCAAAGTTTTGAAAATTACAATATTAATAAAATCTTTGAATTTCACGATCATTACACATTTTAAGTTATATAATATTATATTATTTTATAAAATAACTTGTATGTCTGTCGTTACCTATTTTCCAGTCAGTTTTCGAGGCTTTGCATGTTGGGTGTTGGAACTTGAGTTCCTCTTTAGATTTGGTACCAGAGGGAAGAAATGACAATATTAACAAATACTAATTTATTCCCCCAAATGAGAATCGAACCCATAAGCTGTGGGTACGTCTAATATTCTACTTATATATGTTTGTGTACACTACCACTTTGATATTCATTGAGGTTATATATAGTATATTAAAGTATTATATACTAATTTAAAATTAAAATAAAATAATCATAATCATAAAAAAATACTTTCCAAACGAAACTTTTAAACAATATACCTAATAAAACTCAAGCACTAAAACGAGAATGACGCAAAAAAGAGAATTGTACGACAATAGCTACAAAAGCCTTAAAACCCATTGGAAGTTTATTTAAATGTTTGTACAAGAATTTAGAGGAGAATAAGAACAGAGACGGAATAAGGCGATTACAGATGGTTAAAGATATTTACACAAGAATATCACTTTTCAAGTTTCTGTTTTATTTATTTAGACTGTATATTGTCTATTTATTGTTTAGTTAATGCAAATACTCGTTTATATAAAAAAAATATTACTGTATATTTGAGAAGTAATTTAGGATAAATGACTTCACAAATATACAGTATAAAAATAATAACTATCCTTATTAGATAGATATTAGATTATAATTGGATTAGAAGAAAAGTTTATATTTAAAATATTTATAAGGTTATGGATAGCGTTTAATTACGAACGGGAAATGGGAATTGAACCTTGACAGCAATACGGTGGTTCCAGGTTCACTTGACGTCAACATTCCACAGAAGCCCTAGAACTCAAAGCCTACTTTGAGTTCTATTCACCTACACGTAAGGTCAAAGTGGAAGATATTCTAACACTATTCTCTCTTTCACTACTATATAGAAATACAATAAAAATACAATATTTTGTAATCGGAAATATAAATTCGTCAGTATATTTCGGATTGCCGTGTGGGCGACGAGACGTAAAAGTATTTAGTTGTGACGAAACGAACTGAGGAGTTAAGCCGAGGGTCGTAAAACTTGTTTGGAACATCACTATAGATGGAAATAAAAAAAGTACTTTTATACATTTTTTTATTCTATCTACTCTTTGGTGTAAGTTTTATTATTCGTGTTTGCTTAGAAAGATATTTTGTATTTGAATACTGTATATTTTTTCAATAGTCCGTGTAGTTTCTTGTAAATCACCCGCACACATCAAGGTAGGCAGAGGGAACCTAGTGTTAAGACACTCTGTTCCTCACTTTCTGCTGAATTCTATCTATATCAGCGAAGCCTGAATATTTAAGACCGATTACACAAAATACATGCCAATACAGCTAAATTAAAATAAGCATACTAATATTATTAAAAGTTTGGTTGAATAAGCTAGTATCAGAAATAACTAGTACGAATATAAAACTTATTTTGTATTTTATAACCTATAGGCTTATATTAAATCGTGGTAATCGTTTCGATGCAAATTATTGTACCTGGGGTCAGTTACCTTGGATTCTTAGAAGCTGTCGTGTGTGATATACAATTTTTAGTTATTTCTCTTTGATTACAGGAGAAAAAAAATACTGAAGAGAATCCGCAGATAAACCCTAGTATAATATAAAACATACATTTATGAACCGCACGAGGATGACGTCGTAAAAATCTCATATTGCTTGAAGTGCACTTTTAGCTCTAAAAGTTTACATACACCTTTGACCTTTGCTATAAAAATGTACTAAAACATCCACATTCACCATAGTACTGAAACAGTAAATTGAAATTCTATGTACGATTCAATTAATTATTTTTAGGGTACCGTACCGCAGAAGAAAAAAAAATAAAGCCTGTCAATGTCGTTTTTGTTAATATTGGGTGGAAGCATCAATCTAAAATTAATATCGAATAAACAGGTCTACAGTCACTTGAAGTACAGAAAAACTCTTTTAAGTCAACACAATCATTAGATACAAACGTTTATATTTTTGTAGTTATTCATCATCATCATCATCAGCCTGTCCTCGTCCACTGCTGGACATAGGCCTCTCCAATGGCACGCCACTGAACTCGATCTTCAGCTCTTCGCATCTAGCCGTTGCCCGGCACTTTGCGAATATCGTCACCCCATCTAGCGGGAGGACGTCCTACATTACGCCTTATAGTTAGTATTTTCCGCATATTAGCTATAATGAAATTTGCCGCGTAAAGAAAATTATAGGGTACATAACATTAATCTCCAATTATGTAATTTTTAATGTACAAGTTACAGTAAAAAAACGATACTTTTAAATTGATGTTTCATTGTTAACTTGAATGCAATTAGTACGAAACCCTCAGCAGGTGATTCCAACTCACACTTGACTGGTTATTTAAATAAAACTGGTTTTAATTTGTGTCAACTGATTACATTTATAAAATAAGTAATTTGAGAGGCTATAGCAATTAAAAAATATTGCAAATTTAGTACGTAGGTAATAGGTATGCGTATATTTTTTTATATAGAAAGTTTATGAAGAATTTGACATAATTTGGTCAGAATTTGAATCTTACTCGATGTCAAACTCTTATATTAATTGAATGTGAAGATTTTATTACCAGTATTTTTGCGAAGGTGACTTCATGTAACTAGTTTAACGCATTTTTTGTAAATTAAATAAGCGATAATGAATAACAACAAGAATCAAAATTTTCAGTTTTTAATACATTATATTTTTTTTATAAGAACGTCAGTGAGAATAATTGATCGCTTTATATATGGCGAACATGGTAATGATTCGAATATTATATTTTTTTCTACCGTTTTTATAAGACTGGTCCGAGTCATGTTTATTAATATAAGTTAAAAGTATTTTTTCTATATCAAATGAAACTCTTCTACTTTGACAATGGGTAAAGTTATTATAGAGCAAATTATACCTTTTTTACCTGTATGGCTAAAAAACGAGGTTCTGGGCGCTGCCATCTGTCGCTATAGAGATAGAAAAAAAAACAAGAACAGCAAAAAATTATAAAAGAATATTTGGAAACAGATCTTTAAAATATTTATAGTATCATATGGAAGTTATCATCATGTAAGGCAAATAACGGCGTTGAATTCCACCACTTAAAACCCAATTTTTAAAATAATCAGAATCTGGAAAACTGAAATACCAATCACATAGTAATTTACACACAATTACCACCATATTGCCCACTAATCTCATGGGAAATTTCAGCAATAACTAACATAATATAATCGTGAAAGGTAAAATAAGCTTAGAACGTGATATGATTTACTCTTCTCATCATAGTTTGATCGCTTTCCAATTTACACTTTCCCACACGCCGTTGTACCAGGAATTATATTAATAAGGGGGGAATATGAAATACTAGTAAGAAGCTTATAGAGTTTAAGGTTTGTAGCGCAAGAACACCTCTCGCTTTGTTTTGCTGTAGATTGAAAGTTATCATTGTATTTTCTTATTTTTTTTTACATTTTTTATATATAAATATATAGATTTTTGAAAGTATGTGTAACCATATTAGAGGCTATCGTGGTGACATGGAGGGGATTTAGGGCGTTAACCAGCTCGGCGTTAAGTTCCGTCGCTTAATAACTGAAGTCTTTTTTGCCGGTTGAAAGTAGAGAACGGAGTGTGTTGAAACAAGATTTCATTCGCCTACCCTGAAAGGATGAAAAAAAAACCTTGAAACTTCAACGATACTGGAATAACATATGAAACAATAGGCTATTATAGTGTAGGAAGTGCGCTTTCTTATAGTAACGACAGAATTAATACTTCCTTACTACCAACGAACTGTACTCGTACTATATTAATAATATACTACATTTTTATGATTTACTTATAGAATCTGGAAAGGTAGTTATTTAGAGCATGTGAATAAATTTTAAAAGTTTTTGATAATAAGAAGTCTATTTAAAACATATAAATCCGCTTCACGCTGTATCCCGCACACAGCGCGCAGTACGCGGGTACGCAGAGGGAACCTAGTGTTAAGATATTCGTTCCTCACTTTCTGCTGAATTCTGAAGGCATTACGTATTGATCCGCGGAACTCAACGCCCGCCCCGGTTTGCCTCGATACCAGAGCGAAAAAATTAAAATATAAAAGTACGAATAAATTAATATTTCATTTCCTCGAGTGGGGATTGAACTCACAACCAGTCGATTTTACAGTCACACTTTGTGTGTTGTATTTATTTTTATGTAATACATACGTATTACGTTTTTTTACATATGTATGTAAGCTTCTTCAGAACAGAATCTGGTGCTTACGTCCGAAGTGTGGGTTCAATTCAAAGGATCCCTTTAAATAAAAAATAACATCTTCACGGGCCGAACCCCACTTCTCTCCAATACCATGTCCAGTATGAGCTTAAAAGTTAAAATTTATTTTTTACTTTACCTAATTTACGTCTTTTTTTATCACTTTCACACTATAAGCATGTAAGCAGAGGGAGCATACTGTTAAGACACTCCGCTCTCCACTCTCCGCCGAATTCTGGAGACAATGCGTGTTAAGTTTTACTAACAAAAAAATATACTATAAAAACTTATGTAAGAATATTAATGTTAAAATATCATTACAATTAAATTTAGTCTATTGTCCCTGTACAATAGCTATTTATGTAACATTGTCCTATAGTGATGGTCGTTTTATATCTTAATAGAGACATTATGCTTATACTAGTGAAAATAGAGTGAAAAATTGATACGAAAAACACTCTAACATCTATTATTTGTAATAGGTTTTAGTGTTATAATATTAATTTATTACTTATTTTTAGTATAATGTTTTTAATAATCTACACTCACAAACACTCACAAATACTTATCTTTTGAATTATGTACTTATATTTAAATAATTGATTGAATGTGAGTTTGTATCAATTTTACGTCTGTTAAAAATAATCGAAAATCATCACTACTTGCCTACCAAAGAAAATAGTGAAGTAATGACGTAATAAACTAGGTAATAGAAAAATTCATTAATTTTTCCGTGATTTCGTGTAATAAAATTAATTATTTAAAATGGACTTTAAGTTTAATTTATTATTATTACCTAACTTTAATATAGTTAGAATTTTATTATTCCGTTAGCCTTGGTTATGTTTATAAAATATATTTTTAAACTTAAACATTTAAATAATTAACTTATTAATAACTTATTAAATATTCTTAAATAATATTTTTCTTAGAGAAGACAACGGACCAGAATGTCTGGAAAAGTCGACCTAGTGCTAGGACGCGCTGATGAGTTGAGAATATTTACACTAGGATTACAATTAGATACTTTTGATTAAGAATTTGTATAACATAATTTATTTCTACGCAATTGTAAAGGTGTAAAGATTATATTTGAACCTTTTACTTCCGTCTTAGTAATCTAAGCTACAATAATAAACCACAGATTAATATAAAATAATGATTATTATTGGTCATCTATATGTTAATGAAAATATATTGTCCCTTGATTGAACATTTACTACGACAGCTGGTCTATTGATATATTCATGGTATGCATCTCGAGGTAGATTACGGCTTCTTATTAGAAAATAATACCTTTGCTCGTGTAGGTATATGAGAGCTTTCGAAGCAAAAACCTCATTTGTGAAGCAAATTTGAAATTTTGTATTGTAATTTTAAAATTTTCTTTGATAACAGAGCTTTAAAATAAATAAAAATATTTTCTGCAATTTTTCTTTAAAGTATAAAGTATGGATATTAAAAATAGGGGCCGTTGTGACGTAGTGTCTCAGCGTCTGACTTTTAACGCGACGAAATTAAAATAATTCTGTAAATTAAAATAATTCCTTCAGAATGGGAATTGAACCCACAACCATCTCGTTTACGATCAAAGGTTCTGCCACTGCGTCAAGACGGCTATATATATTTGCACAATGTATTCGTCAAACGTACGTGTAATAAACTTTATATATTCTTTTTACGTTTCATTGAAGCTATTCGTAGTTCCGTAGAAGAACCTTGTGTCACAAGCTTGTAAAATACAACAAGTATAGGTAAAATGAGAAAATATATGTAAAACCAGTCGTCGCCCGCCACTTTTAGTGGATTTACAAAAAATATATAATAGAGGATCCCGTTTTTTTCCTTCCCGATGGAATTTTAATAGAACATCAATAAACAGATAAAAAGAGAAAAAGAAAAACTACGAAAGCGAGCTTCTTTAAATGTTAAAAAAGTAATTAATTCGTAATAAGCTTAAATAATAATAATAAAAATAATAAAAATAAGAAGTAGCTTGATAAGAACGTATGGCTTACTGGTCAGAGAGATTGGACGGATCTCGGCAGGCACAGGTTTCAACTTCCGCTATATTTACAATATTTTTTAAATATTTATCGCAAAATATAACTTTATAACACACACATACACACACAAACTTCCCTTCCGTCCCGCTCCACCACTCAACACGCAATGCCTTCATAATTCAGCGGAAAATGTGCAATGGAGTGTCTTAACACTGCTTCCTTCTGCCTACCGTACTGTATGCGGGATAAAGCATGACACTAAAAAAAACACTTTAAAAGTGTTAAAAAAATATTCAAATTAATTCAAACACCATCATTTCCAATACAAATCTAACAAATAAATCAAAAAGTTCAACATTCACTTCCTATTTTAAAATAAAGTAAAGTAGCCACGTGCCTTATCGTTGTTACATAATCCCATAGAAATGAACTTGTAGTAAGGTCATGGGCCTCTAGTTGCGTAAGCTGTTACATTATACGTTAGTGTGGTAGTACTTCATAGGTAGATTAGAATCTATAGAATAATATGTGAAAGTAGAATAATTCTTATGGATTTCTTTGTTTGTTTGTGTTTGTGATTTGTTTGTTTGTTTGTGACTGTTTGAAATTTAAAATATTAAAAATATATTCTTTATAAAGAAAGAAAGATCCCAGATTGTTTCATTTTGTGATAATGCAACTTTCAGGGGGAACTTATTTTTGAGATATTGCGTGCTAAACGGGGAAGTTCGATAAAAACAATCGGCCCAGTAAAAAAAATAACGCAGAGCATAGTGTCTGATTATAAAAAGGGGGGTCGTGGGTACAGTACTTAATCGGAAACATAGAACATCATTGAATTTTGCCTCCCAACTTGCTGTCTCGAAATTAATAGAAGGCGATGCTGCAATGAGTGTGTAAAATATAAATATATAAACCACATTTTTTTACTATTATCGACTATTACTTCATGTATTTCTTTGGCTTGCTTCCTTCCTGGGATGAAATAGCCGGTTTTCAGGTTCCGTCTACGAAAATGTTATTTCCATATAAAAAAATTAAGGGAACCCAAATGATTTATTTTAATTGAGAAATTCTATTTACACATTTAAATATTTAGAAATATCGTATGTTGTTATTAATAATTACAAAAAAATAACAAATTTAATATTTATTAATAATGAAATTAATAATATTGGCATTTATCACAAACTGTCAATTAGCTTACGATTTTTCAAATTATCAATGAAAATGAAAATTTATACAAAAAAACACATACATGTGGGTTACAATGGCAAAGAACTTAACTCTTACTATCTATAAAGTTCAAACTGTTAAGAAAATTACATTGTTGCGTAACAAAGAGGTTAATGTCCGAGATATAATACACTACACTCATTCATTTTAGGTTCACGCTGCGTCCGGAACTTAGTAGAGTTAGAGGGAACATAAAGTTAAGGCTCTCCGTTCTCCGCGACATTTTCGAAACATTACATTGCTTTGGGTAGCGGAACTAAACGCCGCGATTTGTCAAATTACCAGAGCGATGAAATTCAAATATTTTATTACTCGAGTGGGAATCGAACCCATAACCGTTGCCTTTACTAGCTAAATAATTTTAGCTTTATTCAAGGGTCTCATAATTATTATAAAATGACATTAACCTCTCATCATCCCTTCATCTGGTTCCTTACAAATTTATTTAAGTCATGTCGTCCAATAAATAATATAATATAAGCAAAACATTATTTCCGGTCCTGGCCTTGGCCTTCGACTCGTCTATTACGAATTCGGCCGGCACATATTTAGAATGCACGATGAATATATAATTGTTAATTTACATTTATCATTTAACATTAGCATATTTGTCGCCTGTAAAATATTTGATATTTAGTATTATAAGCTCAGTTGAATGTTATTTTAAAATAATATAAGTGAATCACTTTCACGCTGTATCCCGCACATAGCAGGGTAGGCAGAGAGAACATAGTGTTAAGATACTCCGTTTCCCACTTTCTGCTAAATTCTGGAGGCATTACGTATTGAGTGAACTCAACAGCGCGCTTTCTCTCGTTGTCAGAAAATAATTAAAAAAAAATAATTACTTCCTTGTTCTTCCTTCCCAGTGAGAGTCGAACCTACAACCGTCGTGTCATAATCATATATATAATATTACTAGCGGACGCGCGCAGCTTTGCTTGCGTATTTAAGGGTGAATTCTAATAACCCATGAAACATGTGTTCAATGAAATGTTTTTTAGAGTCTAAATTTAAAATTTTATAAAAATCGGTGACGATTTAAAGATTTTTCCATACAAACTTACAACCCCTTATTTGCACCTTTAGGGGGTGAATTTTAGAAAACGATGAAACATATGTTCAATTAAATATTTTTAAGAGTCTAAATATCAAATTTTATAAAAATCGGTGGCGATTTAAGAATTTTCCCATACAAACTTTCAACCCCTTATTTGGACCCTTAGGGGGTGAAGTCTAGAAAACCATGAAATATGTGTTTAATTATATACGTTTAAGAGTCTGAATTTCAAATTTTATAAAAATTGGTGACGATTTAAAAAAACCCTATACAAACTTTCAACCCCTTATTTGCACCCTTAGGGGGAGAATTCTAGAAAATGATGAAACACGTGTTCAATGAAATATTTTTAAAAATCTAAATTTCAAATTTTATAAGAATCGGTGTCGATTTAATTTTTTTTTCATACAAACTTTGAACCCCTATTTCACCCCTTTAGGGTTAAAATTTTTCAAAATCCCTTCTTAGTGGATGTCCAGATTACAAAGGTAAACATCTGTCCAAATTCCACGTTTCTACGCACAGCGGTCACGGCTGTGCGTGCGTCTTACCTCAGTCAGTGAGGACAAGTCCTTTTATATATATAGATTACTAGCGGACGCGCGCAGCTTCGCTTACTTATTTAGGGGTGAATTTTAATAAACCACGAAACATGTGTTCAATGAAATATTTTTAAGAGTCTAAAAGAGTCGGTGGTTTAAGAGTCGGTGGCGATTTAAAGATTTTTCCGTACAAACTTTCAACCCCTTATTTGCACCCTTAGGGGGTGAATTCTGGAAAATCATGAAACACATGTTCAATTAAATATTTTTAAGAGTCTAAATTTAAAATTTTATAAAAATCGATGTTGATTTAAGAATTTTTCCATACAAATTTTCAACCCTTAATTTGCACCCTTAGGGGAAAAATTCTAAAAAATCATGAAACATAGGTTCAATTAAATACTTTTAAGTGTCTGAATTTCAAATTTTATAAAAATTGGTGCCGATTTAAGATAAATTCTATACAAACTTTCAACCCCTTATTTAAGGGATGAACTCTAGAAAACTATGAAATACATATTCAATTAAATATTTTTAAAAATCTAAATTTCAAATTTTATAAAAAACGGTGCCGATTTAAATTTTTTTGATACAAATTTTGAACACCTATTTCACCTCTTTAGGGTTAAAATTTTTCAAAATCCCTTCTTAGTGGATGTCCAGATTACGAAAGTAAACTTTTGTCCAAATTTAACGTTCCTACGCACAGCAGTTACGGCTGTGCGTGCGTCTTACCTCAGTCAGTGAGGACAAGTCCTTTTATATATATAGATAACTAGCGGCCCGCTCGCGGTTGCACCCGCGTGAACTATGTTATTATTAATTTCTGTCTCCATGACTACGTAATAGTGACGTCCATGCAAAATTTGAGACTTAGCATTTGTAGTAATGAAGTTTCATACAAACTTTCGACCAAAAAACAACCCCTTAGAAGTCGAATATTGCAAATTCCTTAGTCTTAGCGTCTTAGCGAGCACCTATGTCCTATAAATAATTGCTATGCAAAATTTGAGATTCTTAGCACATGTAGTTTCTGAGATTTCGTGATGAGTGAGTGACCTTTCGATTTTATATATGTAGATAATAAAAAAACATAGCTTTGCTTTACCTAACTATTTTTTTATTCGAAATAAGTTATCGTAGTTATTCTAGCTTCATTTTTATTTCAGCTTCATGTTGTATACCGCACACAGCGGAGTAGGCAGAGGGAACCTAGTGTTAAGACACTCCGTTCCTCACTTTCTGCCGAATTCTGGAGGCATTGTGCGTTGAGTGGCAGAACTCAACGCCGAAATTAAAATATTGAACATTACATTTCCTCGAGTGGGAATCGAACCACCGAACCTGCCGCGCTTACAGTCACACGCATAAGTTATTTTTCGTAAAATTTTTGACAGCTATTTTTAGTTTATTAATTTACTTGTTGTAAAATTCAGTTTTCATCTTCATCGATTTCTTTATAAAATCATAACAATAAGAATAAGAATCTTAATTACTATGCAAATTATAAGGCGAGGCAACGTCAAAACTTGACGTCAACAGAATTGAATAGTCCTTCGTAGTAGCGCGGAGAATTTTTTTGTTTATTCCATACTTTTGTCGATTTAATTATACTTAACTTATTTTTCGTTGCGCGGTGTTAAGTTCCGCTAGTCAACAAGCAATATTTCGAAATCGAAATTAAGGAGCTGAATCTCCTAACACCAGATTCCCTCTGCCATTCCTGCTACTTGCGGGAAACAAAAAAAACTTCATATCACATTCATAAAGTATTGAAATAAATTACAATAAATCTTAAGTACAATTAACGCATTAATTAAAATTAAATAGGTCATTGTGAAAGAATCACATTGTTAAGATCCCGACATTAGTTATTTTATCGTTCACGGCGCTAGCGAGACCAGGTGCTGAGGTTAAGAACCCACGAAGGTCACTGGCAGCAAGCACGTCTCTCGTATAAAAAGCTTAAAGAAATGCAACCGACTATAATACTTTTTTATGATGAACAAAAATTTTCTATAAACTTTTATTTAAATCGTAATAGAGTGTTACGTTTAATTTAAATTGTTTGAATAGTTATTTTTTACGTATATTCTCTTTAATGATACTGTTATATTTTTTCTTATTAGTCTTTCTGAATAATAAATTTATTTTTTAAATATAAATATTAGATTGAGATTGAGGCTAGCCTATGGCGCAGGGGCACAAGAGTGTGACTGTAAACACGACGACCGAAGTTGTGGGTACGATTCCCACTCGCGGAAATGAAATATATATTTTCATTTCTTCGCTTTGGTGTCGAGGCAAAGCGCGGCGTTGAGTTCCGCCACTCAACTAACAATACCTCTAGAATTCGATGGGAAGTGGGAAGCGGAGTGCCTTAACTCTAGGCTCCCTCTGCAACATATGGGATACAATATGAAGATAAATAAACTATATCAGAATTCATAGGTGAGAGAACAAGATAAGTGTTCCTATTAAAAACTTAATTTGATTTTCTTAATTCTCTATACTAAAAGTTAGTTATTAATCAATCGATAAAATGTATATTTATAAAATATTTTATTTATATTTTTTTTTACTAAAAATCTAGGTCATTACAGGTCAAAGTAACGTTAAAATCTTTAGAATGTACAGATTTGTAGAAATGATCGACGACAGGTGTTTTATACTGAATATATTAATACTATAAGGCAAATTACTTTTCTTACTTAGAGTTTCTTATAGTCTTAAATGATATTATGATTAAAGCATTCCTGATAGGATGAGTAACAGTAACTCTATATTTATCCAACGTAATTGTATCTTGGAGGCCATGATGATCCACTAAAAAGTCACTTAATGGGAACGAAGTGTCCTGACACTAAGTTTCCAGGTTATCTCTGCCTATATTGTTTTGAGCGGGATGTAACGTGAAGCTAAAATAAAACATTTGTGATACGATCTCTGGCAGATAAAGTCCGGCGTTCAGTTACGTGAAACAAATCGCAATATCTCTGAAATTGTCGGAATGTATGGAACGGAGTGGTCTTAGCGCTAGGTTCCATTTGCTTACCCAACTATACTAAAAAAAATATATAGCTGTTTTTCCAATAATAATTTTAATATATACATACATACATGCACATTTATGTTTGAAGTTTTAATTAATATAAACTCGTAACGTTATACTCATTAGAATGTTTTGCATATATTTATTCATAATAAGTAATTTAGATATTTCACATAGTTTAGAAGAAAATATAACATTTTAGTTATTATAGAGATTTAATTATAATTATACATTAAAACCTTCTTGTAAATTATATTAAATTAGTACATTATAATTTTTTAAGGCCTAAATGCCTTCGTACAAATAGTATTTCCAATATAAGTTGTTCTTATATAAATAAGTAAGAAAACAAGTGTGATTGTTGGTACTTTTAAGCTAATTGATTGTATCCTTTAAAACATTTTTTTGTATATTAAATTTAGAGTTATGTTCAGCCTTGTACATACTTATATAACTTATAGACTGAGATCCCAGGGCCCCCAGACCTACATAATTTTAGCAAAGCTGAAATTTTAAGGATTAATAGTCTAATATATAGTTAAGACGGTATGCGTACTAACTTGAAAGATCCCCTTCAAAGGTAGCACCAACTACAACTAAATAAAAATATTTAACCTAGGTGAGCGTGTAGCTCTAGTCAAAGTAATGTTAGTCAAACTAGCATCTTTGCTAGTATTTAAATATATTTTTAAGAATAATGTAAAATATGTATATTTATTATTGTCAGGCCTTTTAGGTGGGCTTTTACTCCTTCCAGACGTCCTAAAGGTTGTATAAAATAATATAAATAAACTACGTTAATAACGCTATTAATGAGGCGTTGTATTTACATATATTATTTACGGGATTATTTAAAAATCCCTTATAAGCATCCAGATCAATCCGTTGGCTCAATCATCGTTCTAGACAGACATAAATCTTTAGCTGGCGCTCTCTTTGAAAGGGTTTTCAAGTTAGCAAGTATACATACCGTCATATTAGAGTAACAATCCTCAAAATTTTAGCATATTCGACTAACAATAATCAAAATTTTCTAAAATTCTTTCTAAATGACGTAGGTCTGAGGGCCCTGAGTTCTTGGGCTTTTATGCTAAAATACCATTAACTCCCCAAACAAAATAATATTAAATATTGTAAGAGTTATAATGGTTAATATATGTGGCAGTACTCAACGCCGTTTTTTGCGTCGTTACCAGAAGAATGAAATGAAAATTTAAAAAAAATTCTACGAACGGCAATCAAACCCACAATACTTTCACAGTTACATACAATTATTTCAGAATCTTATTAGTTCTTCACCACAAAGGATGGCAGCAGCACAGAACTTTTCATTTCAGTGGAAAATAACTTTTAATAAGATACCTAGACCGAGGAAGCGGAAAATACTTTAAATGAAACTTGCAAACTTCTTAATACTCTAGCATTCAAAATGTAATCTGTACTTTAAATTGTTTGTTGGTGAAAACCGCATCGTTCGTTAAAAATTCTACTGGATTTAATATAGAGAGGACTCGTATATACATACGAGAGGACTCGTATATATAAATATATATATTAACCGACCTAATTTTTTATATCTTTTATGTAAACAATTGAGGTGTCACAGTCGTGACGTAGGGACGCAAAATTGCGACTGGTTCTGGGTTCGATTTCCACCCGGAGAAATGAAGTATATATTACCGGTGTCGAGACAGAGCGCGGCGTTGACCTCCACTACTCGCAATGCCTCCTGAATTCGGAAATTGTGAAGCGAAAAGTTTTAACACTAGGCTTCCTCTGCCTATCCTGCTACGGGATACAGCAAACTAAAAAAAAATTAGGATAGCTAATATTCTTTAAGACGGTGCTTCAAGATGTTGACAGATGTCGACTGCCTGATGAACTGCAGTTGCTCATTACATAATTTTACCGTCTTTACGGCATTTGGTGCGACCTAATGGAACCTCCAATACATTGTCATATTTAGAACGGAGATTGAGAGACTGAGAGTGGGAGCCCAGGAAAGTAAATCTTTGTTAAATCTGCTTGCCACTTCATAAAAGTTTCCCGTAAAACTTGCACTAGGAAATAAAGTTGAAAAACAACTTAGAGGTGTACCAGAGCAGTTGTAGTTGTTGAGTGATTAATGAAGTAATCTTCACTCGAAAGTAGAACAATAGAAGTTCATATTGGAGAAAATTACTGGTAATTGTTCTCAACAATATGGTTTGTTATGGAAATTTTTATATTACGTACGCCCAATAAGTCCAGACTTTCGTTCGTTCGTAAAATTTTTATATTGAATTCCCACTTCTTTTGTCTTTTGTGGGGTGGAATTTTAATTTATTAATATGGATTGGGGATTGCGTGTCCATATAAATACGTAATATTTTTCTCATTCGTACAATATTCTTGTCGAATTATAAATTTAACGTTTGTACTTATCAAACGAGTTCTAGCAAATTCGTCTGGACTCTTAAATCCCTTTCTTTCCATAGAGTTTTGAAACATTTTCATTGGGAGATTCTTATATTTTATATTCTACTCTCACTCCAGAGCTATTTTCATGAAGTGTACTTTGCAAAACGCAGGACGTCTATTTTTCTGTCTCTACTGTGTATCATTAGTCCCATCTGATGCTGGGGTCTGCTGCAAAACGCTCCTGCGTCATGAACCCATGTCCATGAACATTAAAAGTAATATATGCTGATATAATGTTACTTAATACTGTTAAATAATTATTGGTACTGGTAGACTTAGTTCGGCAGCGTATGCTGTCCGTAAGATTCGTCAACTGACCGATGTTGACACCGCGCGTTTAGTATACTTCAGCTATTTTCATAGCATTATGTCTTACGGCCTATTACTTTGGGGCAGTGCCGCTGACATAGATACCATTTTTGTGCTCCAAAAACGGGCAGTCCGAGCAGTCTATAAAATGGGTCACTAAGGAATAAATTCAAAGACTTTAACATCCTCACACTACACTCCCAATATATTTACGACAACTTAGTATATGTGCATAAGAATATTAATAAATTTAATAAAAACAGTGACCTCCATCAATATAATTTAAGAAATAAAAATAAGCTTGCTGTGCCCTTCTCTAGGCTCCATAAAGTGTCTCACTCATTCGTAGGTCAAAGTATACACTTTTATAACAAACTTCCAAACGACGTGGTTAATTTATCACTGAACAAATTTTAAAAAATGGTAAAGCACAGGCTCTGCCAAAAAGCTTATTACTCTGTTAAAGATTATGTTCGCGATAAAGATGTTTGGAAATGAGTTGCTCTATTTCTAAGTTAAAATTGTTAATTGTGATTTGTAACAAATATTGACAGTTAAAAAGAGTGGCCATGAGTTTCTTTGCCTGTATCTTCTCATGAGCTCAACCATTTGAACGGGCTTTTTTGAAGTCAAAATTGCACATTTTTTTTTTGGTTATTTTGTTTTGCATTTTTTTATCTTTTATGACATGTCCAAGTGAATGTTAAGCATTTTTATGGAATAAAGATATTTTGACTTTGACTTTGACTTTGACTTTGACTTTGACTTATTTGCTTTGATTGAAACGATAATTAACATTAACACAAAATCAACGTTAAAATCAATTCCAAATAGGTCATTATAAGTACTTTTTACATGTCAGTAGAGTGAGTTCTACAGTAAGCTTCCATTGACACAAAAGACAGATTCTGCTCATAAAAGCCAGTAAAGAACAACATTATCTTTAACTGATGTGGGCTAGTACTAATAAAAAGTAATTTTAATATTTTTATTACAACGTCAAGTTATAAAATTAGCAATATACTAAAAGTGAAGCAGAATTTCACAATTTTCTTTAACTGATAACATAAAATGTAATAAATTTGCTTCATATGACGTTGATATCAATTTCTCTAAACAAGGCAGTACGTTTTTAACCGACTTCTGTAAGAAAAGGAGGTTATCAATTCGACTGTATTTTTTTTTTTTTTTTTATTTTTTTTTTTATGTTTGTTACCTCATAACTTTTAACTGGGTGGACCGATTTTGATATTTTTTTTTTTATTTGAAAGGTATAGCTTCCCGAATGGTCTCATTTTTTTTTGGTCCATGTCTGACAATGGTATCCATGAGAAAATCACATAAGTCTTAAATTTGCATTATGCATGTGCGCGACTAATAGCCGAATAACTCAATGTCGCGCCAACCGATTTTGATGATTCTTTTTTTATTTGAAAGGATACACTTCAAGGATAATTTGGTGAAAGTTTGGTTAGGTTTCGATTATGGAATCCGGAGAAAATTGAGAAAGTTTGTTTTTTTTGGTCAAAAATTAATTATACTGTAATAGTTACAAGCAAAAACTTGTTAAATTGATGTCAGAAGTGAGATTCCTGATCGTTGCATTTCTTTTCAACCAATCTCAAAAAAGAGGATGTTCTCATTTTCAACCAACTTCAAAAAAGGGAGATTCCGAATTCACCCGAATACTTTTTATGTTTGTTCTTGTCAATATACCAAAATGCAACTTTGCACAAAAATAATAGCTAATTAAATGAAGTTTTACATAGAACAATCACAACCACTCGTTGACAACCACTACCACCACCATCACCACTCGTTCAAGAAGCATCATTTTAAGATCTACCCATCACTAAAAATCGTAAAATAAATTAATTTTTAACAAAAACAAAAACCGACTTCTCACAACGAACTAAAAAGTGAAAAATAATTATATAAAGATTTTATAATTTTCAAGTCGGTGCCAAGTAAAACAAACAGGCTCAGTAATTACATATTGTAGTAAAGGTGTTGTAGCATTAGTTTGACACCGACTTCAAAATTATAAAATCTTTATATAATTATTTTTCACTTTTTAGTTCGTTGTTAGAAGTCGGTTTTTGTTTTTGTTAAAAATTAATTTATCTTACAATATAATATCGTAATTGTATTTGACAATATTTTTTGATTTCATTTAAAGTTTTTTCGTACTCTCATAGCAGTGTAGTCAGAAGGAGCCTAGTGCTAAAACACTCTGGTCCTATTTCTTCTTTTCATAATGAAACGATGGTAAAAATCTTAATTATTTTTGTCCAAAATATGGATAAAGTATTGCCTCCCATTAGAGGCCGTGGAACCTTAATTAAAGACATATATCTCGGAGAGAGCGGGTTGGGCTGACAACACAAATAGTCGAATAATTTTATCGACGATGTGCCGTTATCCTTGTATGATCCCTAACTTATTACAATTTTATATGAATTTTCTTTATAAATATGAAAGAATAATAGTAAATAAATAAAAATAGTTTATTTCAGAATAATAATATCCATATAGTGTTAGTGTTAGTAACAATTTTACTTATTAATTATGTTAGTCAAGTTAGTTATACATATATTATTTAATTTGGCCCGTTATCGTTTCTATCCAATGTTTTTGAATAGAAGAATCTAGTCGGGCGTGGTTGTCTTGACAGAATGTCCGAAATAGGGTAATCTTGACAACCGCAGTAACACGGGCAAACCTGCGTGCGACAATACTGCTTCTTACCGCCATCGCCCTACGCTCTCTCTCAATATCTTCGTCATCGTTCAAGCTTTCATTAATTATATGGCTCAAGTACTTAAATTTTGCAACATTGTTCATTAATGACCCATTTAGAGTAATTGATGGCCATGAACAATTTTTTCGCGGTTGTAATTTCACTAGGTGTAAAGGCACTCGCACATATTAGACAAATGCTCTCGTCGTCCATAACATCTATTTTATTACACACAAAAGCAAGTACTTCATTTATGACTATGTATTAGACATCTTGCTTCCGCAATCTACCGACGGCAACCGCGGCCGCGTCGCGTCTGACATAATAATATTACAAAAAGATTTAGATTTTTTTTTTCATTTCTTATTAATAAAATATAGATTTGGGAATAATTATTTTTTCTTAACTAGTAGTTAGTTAGTTAGTTAGTAGTTATAGCTTCTTTTTTGTTTTTTCATTCAACGATTCAAAGGCTCTATTTGAATTAAGAATATTTTGAATTTGAGTTCTATATATAATGCCTTACATTATCAAAAAACAAAAACATATGTAACAATAATATGTTCTGCCATTAGAAAACACGTAACTTAAAAGTTAAATTCAATAACCATCTCTCGAATAAAAGCAAATAGCCAAAGAAAAGCAAATAGCGAGTAACGAAGACAGAACTGTGTTCGAGGCAACCACTTATAATTACAAAAGTTTATTCTTATTCAAACCCCAACCCCAATTGTGGACTCGAGGAAGTGTTCGTCGAATCAAAGGAAAAATCGGAATTCCTTGCGAAACAAAATTTCTTCTATCGGAATGTGTTTGACGAGTGGTTCTCGTTGAAAAGTTATATTGGATTATCGTTGCGGAAAATGTAAGCTTTAGGTATAACATGGAGAGTACAATTCCAACTAAATTCTATAGAAGACAACGTCATATGACTTTTGATTACACGTGTTTTTAGAGTTCCGTACTTCTAAAGAAAATACGGAACCCTTATATGATCATTTTGTTATCTGTCTGTCCATAGTTCAAAAGCATTTATCTCGAGATCGCGTGGAGATATTAAATTGAAAATTAATTTATATTAAATATTTATGTCCAGATTTAGTGATTCAACGAAATCAAACGAGCATTTATGCAGCGTTTTCTGCGTTTTGTATGAAATTTGGAGAGAAGAAGAGGACTTCCTGTACAAAAAAAGGGGAAAATCCGAAAAATGGAAATTTTCATTTGTAATACGGAGAAGAACTATTAAAAACTTATAATTGTAGTATATTTCATAGAAAATGAGATATATCCTCATTTTCGCCCGCAAACTTTTATAACTTTGTCAACTCTTATAAGTTGTACTTCCCATTGACTTACAATCCTGAAATTGGTACCCTCTTGTGATTTGTATTTGACTGGAGCTTTAAAATAATCATACGTCATGTTTGACGTTATTTCTATTACCATGGGAATAAGAGAACAAATATTGGTATTCTAAATAAATTATGATAGTTCATTTCTTTTTCTCATGTAAAAATATGGATATTAACTTTCTTTTGGTCGTACAAAAGAAATTCACATCTGTCGAACTAAATCAAAGAGTACGATTCGATTAATTGATATACATATTTAATATATAAACACTCTACAGATTAATAATTTTATGTCAGATGATTAATTAAGCCAGCCGTGACGCCAGATGTAAACGGCTGTAACCGCGATAGGTCGTAAGTTCGATTCCCATTCGAGGAATCGTAATATTGAATTTTTAATTATTGAAACATCTCTTCATTCTGGTAATGACGCAAAGGACGGTTACCCGAATTTGGTTTTTATTAACCGACTTCTGTAAGAAAAGGAGGTTATCAATTCGACTGTATTTTTTTTTTTTTTTTATTTTTTTTTTATGTTTGTTACCTCATAACTTTTAACTGGGTGGACCGATTTTGATAATTTTTTTTTTATTTGAAAGATATAGCTTCCCGAATGGTCCCATTTTTTTTTGGTCCATGTCTGACAATGGTATCCATGAGAAAATCACATAAGTCTTAAATTTGCATTATGCATGTGCGCGACTAATAGCCGAATAACTCAATGTCGCGCTAACCGATTTTGATGATTCTTTTTTTATTTGAAAGGATACACTTCAAGGATAATTTGGTGCAAGTTTGGTTAGGTTTCGATTATGGAATCCGGAGAAAATTGAGAAAGTTTGTTTTTTTTGGTCAAAAATTAATTATACTGTAATAGTTACAAGCAAAAACTTTTTAAATTGATGTCAGAAGTGAGATTCCTGATCGTTGCATTTCTTTTCAACCAATCTCAAAAAAGAGGATGTTCTCATTTTCAACCAACTTGAAAAAAGGGAGATTCCGAATTCACCCGAATACTTTTTATGTTTGTTCTTGTCAATATACCAAAATGTAACTTTGCACAAAAATAATAGCTAATTAAATGAAGTTTTACATAGAACAATCACAACCACTCGTTGACAACCACTACCACCACCATCACTACTCGTGCAAAAAGCATCATTTTAAGATCTACCCATCACTAAAAATCGTAAAATAAATTAATTTTTAACAAAAACAAAAACCGACTTCTAACAACGAACTAAAAAGTGAAAAATAATTATATAAACATTTTATAATTTTGAAGTCGGTGTCAAACTAATGCTACAACACCTTTACTACAATATCTAATTACTAAGCCTGTTTGTTTTACTTGGCACCGACTTCAAAATTATAAAATCTTTATATAATTATTTTTCACTTTTTAGTTCGTTGTTAGAAGTCGGTTTTTGTTTTTGTTAAAAATTAATTTATTTAGCAACTGTGAGTTAGTTGCTTAACAGCAAAAAAGTGTAATCTGCTATTAATTAACATTCTTAACATTACATCATTCATTATTTCATATTATTACTTAAAATATTTCTTTATACTATTTTAAATACAAGACTAATTTTATAATTTAATAAATATGAAAGCTAAACTTATTTGTATGATACTAACAAGTAGAATGCTTAACCTGCACTAAAATACTCTTTGTTAAATTTATATTAACTAACTAAATAGTTATAATTAGACTTTGAGACCTCTGTGGCGCAGTGGGAGAGTTATTATAAACGCAATGGTTGTGGGTACGATTCCCACTCGAGAGAATTAATTATTTAACATTCTCATTTCTTCCATTTGGTGACAAAAGGTGTCGTTGAGTTCCTTTACTCATCACGCAATGTTTCGAACATTTGTCGGAAAGAAACGGATGGCCTTAACTTTAGGTTATTATAGGTATACCGCGTGGTGTTAAAAAAAGATTAATAAGTATTGCCGATACGAATACGTTTCTAAAAAAAATTCTGTTTACAAATTTGATTATAATTTGGAGACTAGTTAGCTAGTGTAGCTTCGAGTGGGAATCGAACCCACAAACACCTACATAACAAACTCACCACATCACTTACTCAAGGTCTATGAAAGCTAAGAAAATATGACTTTTTAATTATGCGATAACCCATCATCTTGGACAGCATCATCAGTGGAATGAATTAATTCCACTGAAAATGCTTCTTTAATTATTACTCACTCCTTACTTACTTATTTTACTTTTTACTTTTATTATAGTTATAGCTTATATATGAAGTCATCTATATATATAAAAGGACTTGTCCTCACTGACTGAGGTAAGACGGACGCACAGCCGTAACCGCTGTGCGTAGAAACGTAAAGTTTGGACAAAAGTTTACTTTCGTAATCTGGACATCCACTAAGAAGGGATTTTTAAAAAATTTAACCCTAAAGGGGTGAAATAGGGGTTCAAAGTTTGTATGGAAAAAAAATTAAATCGGCACCGATTTTTATAAAATTTTAAATTTAGATTTTTAAAAGTATTTAATTGAACACGTGTTTCATCGTTTTCTAGAATTCTCCCCCTAAGGGTGCAAATAAGGGGTTAAAAGTTTGTATAGGTTTTTTTTTAAATCGTCACCAATTTGTATTAAAATTCGAAATTCCGACTTTTAAACGTATATTATTAAACACATGTTTTATGGTTTTCTAGATGCCACCCCCTAAGGGTGCAAATAAAGGGTTGAAAGTTTGTATGGAATTTTTTTTAAATCGCCTCCGATTTTTATATAATTTGAAATGTAGACTCTTAAAAATATTTAATTGAACATATGTTTCATGGTTTTCTAGAATTCACCCTCTAAGGGTGCAAATAAGGGGTTGAAAGTTTGTATGGAAAGATCTTTAAATCGCCACCGATTTTTATAAAATTTGAAATTTAGACTCTTAAAAATATTTCATTAACACATGTTTCATAGGTAATTAGAATTCACCCTTAAATACTCAAGCGAAGCTGCGCGCGTCCGCTAGTAATCTATATATATAAAAGGACTTGTCCTCACTGACTGAGGTAAGACACACGCACAGCCGTAACTGCTGATGGTAGAAACGTGAACTTTGGACAGATGTTTACTTTGGTAATCTGGACATCCACTAAGAAGGGATTTTGAAAAATTTTAACTCTAAAGGGGTCAAATAGGGGTTGAAAGTTTGTATGGAAAAAATTTTAAATCGGCTCCGATTCTTATAAAATTTGAAATATAGATTTTAAAAAGTATTTAATTGAATACGTGTTTCATCGTTTTCTAGAATTCTCCCCCTAAGGGTGCAAATAAGGGGTTGAAAGTTTGTATGGAAAAATCTTTAAAACGGCACCGATTATTATAAAATTTGAAATGTAGACTCTTAAAAATATTTAATTGAACATGTGTTTCATGGTTTTCTAGAATTCACCCCCTAAGGGTGCAAATAAGGGATGGAAAGTTTGTATGGAAAAATCTTTAAATCGCCACCGATTTTTATAAAATTTGAAATTTAGACTCTTAAGACTATTTCATTGATCACATGTTTCATGGTTTATTAGAGAATTCACCTCTAAAGGTGCAAATAAGCATGCGAAGCTGCGCGCGTCCGCTAGTATATTATAATCAACAGCTTGATATTTAATGGTTTCTATAAAATAAGATAATGTTATATAAAATAACAAACTTGGAGTATGGATTAAGAGGTTGTTCTAAAGTTCCCAATCAGTTAGTTAAGTTAGGCACTTTGACACTTAAACGCGAAAGGAATCGTGAACTGTCGGCTTCAATTTATTAATCGGATAAAGCTGAATACACACGGCTCGAGTACGTTCTAAATATATAAGTTTGGGATAGGTGAATTGATAGGTGCGATAGTTATTAATAGCGAAGATCCCCAACGCTTATTCGGTTGTGTTGAAATATTGGTATACATTTTACTTTTATTAGAATTTTTTTGGGTATAAATTATTTGAGTATAAAATAATGAAATCATATTTCATTTTATATGTATCTACTAAGGCAGGTTGGCAATATCTAAGAGTTACTTTTACCTAAGAATTCCACTTATATGAGATGCCACTGCCATCGCTCGCGCATGCATGCATGCATTCATCATTTTTATGCCCCTACAATTTGATGCAGACCCTGAACCCTCAAGGTGGGCTCGCTGAAACACGACGGAAACACCGTCGTCGACGGAATCGACGTCGACTTTTTCACAGGCAGCCACGTAGTGCTTACTTTTCATCAGGGACAGAGTACCCTCTTTCCTACCCAACCAATGTCGCTGTAAAAGCCAATAGGGCTAACAACAATTCCCTTAAGTTCGAAAGAAAAAATCCACACTCACTAGACCTGATCTGACGTGATGTAATAATTATAGAATATTTTCGTTTCTCAATAAATGAATTATCCAAAATGCTTATGTAAGGATCTGCTGATTACTAGTTTATTATGTTTTTTTAATTACATATTTTTACTTACTAATTAACTTAAACTAATTTTCTTGTATAAAAACAAACAAAAAAAATATGTTCGAAGACATATATAAATACATTAATAATGATCAAATTAAGTTCTAAAAATAGCTTCATCATTAGCAATTATTGCGACATTTTAACGTTAGGTACCTCCCTAACATTAACCAGTAGATTGAATTATCATCACGTAGGTATTTCCTGAGTGAGTATTTCGAAATCTGGAGATAAATAGTCGTAGCTCTCTAATATCTATTTTAGGCCGAAACAAAGGCATTGTTTGTTAGAAGGAACACTCTCAATACTATATCAACATTTATGATCAAGAAATCGAAAATATTTAAATAAATAAAAAAATAATCCATCAAATGGGAATCGAATTTACAACCATTACAAACAAGTCCTTAATAACGGCTTTTAATAAGCAAAATGTATATGTATTTTTAATAATACTACTATAACCTAACAGAGTAAATGAACCTAGTCGATTGTTCTATATTTGCACGCCCTACATAATTTCCTTACATATTGTGATGAATATAAAATCAACTTCACGTTGTATCCCTCACACAGAAGGGTAGGCAGTGAAAACATAGTATTAAGGCACTCCGTTCCCCACCTTCCACTGAATTTTTCGAGTCATTGCATGTTGAGTGGCGTAGCTAAACGCCGGGCTTTTGCCTTGGTGTCAGAGCGAAGAAATGGGGATCTAACTGGCAACGCAGTGCACTACGATGGCCCGAAGTCGTCCTATGGTGGATATACAGTATAAGTATATATTTTCAGGATATTTTCCGCTTGTTTAATTCCCATTTTACACCCTACAAGTTGGTATCGAGTTGCTGTAATACAAAATGTAGCGTTATATTAATTTTGAAGACTCCGCTCTAATTACGCTTGAAGTCCACAAAGCTTTAGCCTGAGTCTTTATATAATGAATATGCTATATCAAACTGTATATTTTACTAGTCGCCACTTATAACTTTGTTTGCGTAAACTTGAAGATGGAAAATTCCCCTTTTCTTTAAAGCTCCCCTAAACTGCCTTCTGCCTTCAGTACCTACCTACCTAATTTTTAACATTCATTTCATTCAGTAAAGGAAGAGTTTTATATCTATTTTTAGATAAGTTATCGTTTCGGAATAATTATTTGTTTAGAAAATTAGTATTCGAAGTAAGGCATCTTTCAAGAGATTCGTAAATAAAGAAATAAAATCATACATTATGCTTATAATGTAATAGTGATCAAAAATATTATTTAATCGGTGTGTCGTAAGTTTGATATATTGTTTCTTTTTTTTTCGTCTTCCTGTACTTCAGACGTCAATAGATTTTTTAATTATAGCTTTTTTTCTATATATTTTTGATTCGGTACAACACGGTACTTTTATGTCTCACAATTTCTTTTTTTTATCTTCAAACAGTGTCTCGTATCTAACAGAAAAGGGAGAGGGAACCTGCCTATCCTGCATGTGGAATTTGAAGGGACAAAATACTTCTATGTATATACATAAATACATATATCGACTATTTTCATACAAACCGGTGCCTTATCTTGGAATCGTATGAGGTTACTATATGCAAATTTAATTCACGTCTCACATTAGAGTGAACTGTCACTGTCAATTCCGGTGAACGAACATCAATGCTTACTTAATTATTTTTTAAATTAATGACTTCTTTTTCGAGCTAAGCTTTTTCGAACTTTCACGATACACTTAGTATCGTGAAAGTAGTGTAATTACTGAAAGTAATGTTCGACAAAATTTGTTATTTTTATTCATATTTTAAAATATGCATAATTTTTAACACAACACTGGTCCCTGATCGCACTCGAGACGAATAAACGTAATCATCACTAAAGACCATTTTCGAATAGAAATCTTAGAAAATTAAGGATTCTCCTAGGTATAACTTTTTCAAAAATTGTTTAGTGAAACATCTTGATGGACACTAAAAGTCTGCGATGTATTAATAAGAAAAACATCATCATTATAAAATAAACATAAAAAAAAGAAAACCCGAAATTATTTTAATTATTTTCTTCAAATGAGAACCGAAATCACACGTTGAAATTTAAATAAAAAACAACAATTACTCTTCATAAAACAAGAGTAAAGTTGTTAATACATATATCGTTTCTTTCTCGTTTCCATAAAAAAATCAATTATTATCCTATAGACTTCGGAGCATAAATAAAAATTACTTATAGCTTTATAATTTCGTATATCGTAATCTTATTACATAAATATGTAACGATACCGGTATGGTATCAAATAAAAGTATTCGGCTTCACAGTTTATTTAACATAGCGTAGCATGCATGGAGAAGCTAGTGTCAAGACATTCGCTTACTTAATTCTTAATTAAAGATTACATGCTTGGCATATTTGCTTGGCTTCATAGATACGAAAATTACATCAAATAATCAAATTTGTTACTATGTAAATTTATTAAGAGCAACCCTAAAACATAGCCAAAATATCTATAAATATTTAATTTTAAAATTTATTTCCCAGTATCTTAAGTAGGACGTTAAGTAGGCTTTTAGTGTCACAAACTCAAGTTGACACCTGCCAGCCATTACGTTTAATATACTTTTAAAATATGTAGAAGGGCTTAAAAATATTTGAATATACATATAAGAATATTGGCAGAGGCCAGTCTTGGCGCAGGGACACAGGGAGAAAACACATAGAAAATAACTTTCATTTTATAAAATTTATTTACTTTCAAGCAACATATTAAAATTTTTATAATTTACTAGTATTAAAAGAAACCAAATATAAAAAAATAATAGCTTGATATTTTTATTTCATGAACACTAGAATAGTATATTTTTTTGAACTGTAACATTTCAAAATTCATATTCCGCTTTTATTGTGTATTCTACAGTTAACAATATTAAAAATTTACTAATTCTTGCTGCAGTTTCCACCACATTTCCGCACTGCGCTTCTTTTATACATGTGAATAAATACAATAAAATTATGTTAATAATTCCTATAACTGTAAATGTTATTTAGAGAAAAAGAGATTTCATTCCGACTTAGATATTTTTGTAATTAAGAAATTTTCAATAAGTAAATGCACCTAGGTAAATTTCTTAGGTACACAGGTTCCCTCGCTCTATAACCTATAGGTTAAATTTAATAAAAAAAAAAAAAAATATCTCAGCTCTTAGCACACCTATCACATAAAGTACCTAGTGTTGCGAACTATTTTGAAACGTGTTGAGTGGCAGAAGGTGGCTATAGTCACCTTTTGTCTCATCAATTCGAGAATCTGAAGAGAAATATTTATAAATAAGAATCTTTTTCGGAGTATTTTCTTTTATTGTATGGAAAAAGTAAGGTAAACGAGCGTACAGGATGTGATAGCCTCAATTTACTAATTATATTTGTTTAATTGTATTTTGTTAATTTGACAGTCGTAGCGCAGAGGCACAAAGTGTGACTGTAAAATCGTTGATAATGGGTTCGATCCCCGCTCGAGGAAATGAAATATTTATTTAAATTTATATTTTCATTTCCTCTCTCTGGTGTCGAGGCTAAGCGTGGCGTTGAGTTTCGCCACTCAACACGCAATTCCTCCAGAATTCGGCAGAAAGTGGAAAGTAGGTGTTCTCTGCCTAGAAGAATATTATTATTACTATTGTTTTTTTTTTACTATACAATATCTCTATTTTATAAATTGTCAGAAAGACATGAAAATCCGTTAATGGGTACATCGATCGTATGTTCGACGATTCAAGCTTGAAATTTATGAGTTTTTCTCGTATGTAAAATCCTTATCTGTTTCATTTTGTATTTTGCTACAATATTTTATCTGCATATTTATTAGGAAAATCAAATTTCGTTCTTCAAATTCGATGCAGGGCCATCGTTTAACTTCTTACCAGAGCGAGGAGATGAAAATATTTAATTCCCACAGTGATTTTATATTCTATGATAATTCACAACATTCACAATAATTCTCTCGGCTCACATCCAGGACCAGCCTCCATGGCTGATGATGTATGCCGACGACATAGCACTCATTGTCTAGAACCGACTGACGCTGGAGCGTAAAGTGAACCTCTGGAAGGGTACTCTTGAGAACGGCGGTCTTAAACTAAATATGTCGAAGACAGAGTACATGGCCTGCGGGAGCCGGGACTCGAGCACCATCCTTATAGGACCTGAGCCAGCCGTTAAGTCGGAGAAGTTCCGGTACCTTGGATACGTTATGCACGAGTCTGGAGGCATCGACCACGATGTCCATGGCCGGATAAGCGCTGCCTGGGCAAGTGTGGTCTGCGACCACAGAATACCGCCCAAGCTCAAGGGGCTGATATACAAGAGCATCGTCCGACCGGTTCTTTTATACGGCAGCGAATGTTGGCCAGCACTATCTCGGCACACTCAGGAACTTCACGTCACGGAAATGAAGATGCTGAGGTGGATGTGCGGCGTAACGCGGTCTGACCGCATACGCAACACATTCATTCGAGGTAGTCTTGGGGTCCGTGACGTAGCGGATAAGCTCCAAGAGCGTCGCTTGAGATGGTTTGGCCACGTTACGCGCCGGTATAAGAAATATGTCGGACGCAAGTGCCTTGCTATACCAGTTCCTGGGGCGCGACCTCCCGGACGCCCAAGGAAGCGCTGGTTGGATGTCGTGATGCAGGACATGAGAGCCAATGGTCTAACCACCGAGGACGCAAAAGATCGTGCAAAGTGGAGTAGGTTGAGTAGGAAGGCAGACCCTGGTGATAGCAGGGATTAATGCCAGGAAGAAGAAGATATTCATAATAATATCTGCGTTAAGTTCTGCCACTCAACACGCAGTGCCTCCAGAATTCGGTAGAAAGTGGGGAACAGTGTGTCTTAACACTAGGTTCCCTCTGTCTACCCTGCTGTGTTCGGGATACATCGTGAAGCTGATTTTTAATAATACTTTACTGTGTACTGATATATGTACATGTACGAGTATGTATGTATATATAATTGATCCTCACAACAGCTTAGTCTAATGATAACTATTATAGTTCAATTCGACAGGAACTCTCGCAACATATAGTTAGCTTCAAGTGGCGTTAGTTTGCGGCTAGCCGTGTTCTGTACACATAGAGCTAGTAATAACGTGTTACACCCAGTTTGACCTTGCTTTATATATTCTCTTTCATATGTTGCAAATTTGGTTGCATTTGGTTGAAATTCCTTATTTCTGTTTAATGGTTTTAATTTTTAAAAAAAGTACCTTTGAAATGGGGAAAAAAAAGTAATTTTTGTAGATTGTTTAATAGAAAAAGTAAGAAATCGAATTCGAAGGACTGTTATGAAAAAAAATTATTACAGTAAATCTTTAATCTATATCTATATATCTATATCTATATATCTATATATATCTATATATCTATATATATATAATAAAACTGTAAAGGGGGTAAAATCTGTACATTGAATATAAACTTAAAAAAACACTTCAGGGGGACTCAATACAACTAATAGAAGGTAAAAATATGATTTTTGGAATTCTTGTCTGTCTGTCTGTTGTGACTCTTTAACTCAAAAACTACTGGACAGATTTAAATGAAACTTCTTTTGTTGCATAGCTATTAGTCTTCGGCAACATATAGGCTATAATTTATTTTGATAGTCCGAATACCTGATGTGAGACCCTAGCAGCCCGCCTAATCTATAAGAGATATCAATTTACGAATTAGGAAAAGTTGTTCAACGTGATGAGCATTTTCTGTTGACATAAAAAAAAATTGGATCCAATGTGGAACCCCAGTCACCCAGCTAAACTTTATTACATATAATTCGTCAGTCGTCTTAAAATAAATTATTCTACGTAATAAACATTTGTTTTGATGTTTACGTAATACCATAATTATTATTTAAATAATTTAACACCAAATGATATAAATTTAAGTAAATATTTTTAATAAATATATACAAATTAAATAAAATTTAAAAAGAAAATCCATAAATCGGTAACATATATGTGTATCACAGATAAAAAAAATTAAATTCTTATAATTTTGAGGCCCGTTGTGGCGCAGTGGCACAAGCACCGGACTGTATACACGACAGGTTCTGGGTTCGATTCCTGCTCGAAGAAATGAAATATTTAATATTTTCATTACCTCACTCTGGAAGGAGGCAAAAGTAATTTTATAATATCAAAACAATATACGAAATATCTTTTTTTTTACAAAAATTAATCGCTGAATGTGTTGCTAAGCGCAAATCTCGAGAGCAGCTGAACCGATTTCGGTAATTCTTTTTTTATAATATTCCTTGAAGTACGAGGATGGTTCTAACGGACAGAAAAAAAATTAAATTTACCAGAAAAGGTCCAAAAACATGACTTTTCTATATTCCCGTACAAAAGATTCGTATTAAAATCTACTTAAAAGTCAATTTGGACTTTAATACATATACACTACTATAAAGTTTAAATGTTACTAACATTCTGGATTCCTGGAAGGCAAAACAATTGAGTGACGTATACGTTATACGTTATAAATATTACAGCCCAAGAACCCAGAGTTGCCAGACCGACGTCATTTTAGCAAAGGTGAAATTTTGAGAACTATTAGTCTTACATGTAGTTAAGACAGTATGCTTACTCACTAACTTGGATCCTTTCAGAGGTAGAGAAAAATAACGGTATATCTCTTTTTGGAAAAATGATAAAGCCATCGGATTGATCTGGTTGCTTAGGGTCTGGGGCTAGAGGGGTCTTGAAATAGTCCGTAAGTAATATATTATAAATTTTAGATTTACTTTAATGTAATTTGCCCCAATTTTAAAGAACCTTTATGACGTCTGGCAGAAGTAAAGGTCCACGTGAAAGAATGTGAAATATACATTTTTTACTTTAAAACATATATAAAAACTCTCTTCCTTACTTAAGGGAGCGTTTTCAATTGACACTTCCAAGTGAAAGACCTGTACGCTCATATGTAACTCTAAGAAAGCTTGAGTACCCTATATTTAATACCTCTTTCTATGAAAAATCCTTCACAGTTCAAGCAGTGCGCTTATGGAACTCACTACCTAACTCTATACTATCGGGTAATCCATCTCTAAATACTATTAAAATCAAATTAAAATAACATTTCTTAATCTCAATTAGAATCTTTAGTAGTCGCTTTGTCTTTTTTTTATTAATTCTCTTTTTCTGTTTCAACTCTTTTATGTCATTGTATATATTTATGTAGGTATAGTAATATTGATTAATATTATGTAGGTTTATTATTATTATTAACATTATATTAAAATACCGCACCCGAATCATTTCTTTTAACATCCCCTACATTCAAGGGTTTCTGGTAGAGATCTCTATTAGAGATAAGTTATCCATTGTACACATTTTTTCTGTTATCATAAGTTTTCTGTACTTTTTTTATTCTGTGGTATATAAATAAATGAGAAAAAAAGAGACTTTCTTCTTTAACGCAATTGAAAGTGTGCTTTAAGTTGGCATTATCTCTGAAGGTTTTTTAAGTTAGAGAGTCTTAAGTACATATTAGACTATCAATCCTCAAAATTTCAGCTTTGTTAAAATGATGTAGGTCTGGGGGCCCTGGGATCTCAGTCTATTAATGTCAATATTTGTCAATATTTCTAAGGTAAGATGTCAATCGAAATGTAAGCGTCTCATTGTGCGTCTATATTACTAAATCTAAAAGCCACAAATTTTATAAAATTAATAAAGTGTTGTGTATTTGTGACTTACTAAATATGCCTTCTATAAGGCGGTGGACAAATTTAGCCAGAAGAATCTAATCGTACTCCCAGAACGTGAAAATTGCAATGAACGTGACCATGATAGTTGACTGATAATGTTGCAAATTTGAATCGAGCTGCTTTTTGTTACGATATATCAATTGATGCCAGCAGTGCCTACATCTGTGTTGCTATTGGATCTATGAACTCTGCTTGCCAATATTGTAAGGTTATTGTAAAAACTCAGTTTGCCAATCAATTTGGTGGCGCAATGATTTTATTATAAGGAGGAGGATTGCCAGTGGTTCCACGTTCAATGCAAGCTGATGAACTGAATTCATGTTTAAAATCCTCGAAATTGTGGAAACATGTCAAGGTATTACATTTAAGCAAGAATATGCGTGTCATGTTGCAAAATGATCAATCTGGAGACATATTCTCTAAACAACTCATTGATATTGGTAATGGCAAACTTCCTATATATGCGCTGACTGGCTGCATCACCTTTCCTGATCGTTTTTGTCAGTTAATATAATCAAAAGATGAACTCATTCATAAAGTGCTTCCAAATGTTGCTGAAATGTTGCTGATTATTTATATTATATAATTGGTTGAGCGAAAGAGCTTTACTGGCTGCCAAACACACTGATTTAAATGAATTAAATATAAATTTTCTAGATGGCATTCCTGGCAAAATAAGGACACATAAGTCAGTTGATACGGCAACTAATGAAGATGATGTCGTGAACTATCCACCGGAATTTTTAAATTCACTTGATTTGCCAGGATTGCCGCCGCACAACCTTCAATTAAAGCTTGGATGTGTAGTTATAATGTTGCGATATATTAACCAACTGAAACTTTGTAACGGCATACGATTAGCGATCAAAAAATAATGAATAACGTAATAGAAGCAATCATATTGAAAGGAAAGTGTAAAGGAGAAGACTTTTTGATGATGCGGGGCATCCCAATGATTTCGACTGACATACCATTCGAGCTTAAAAGACAGCAGTTTCCAGTACGGCTTGCTTTCGCAATGACTATAAACAAATCCCAGGGGCAGTTATTAAGTGTTTGTGGTATTAATATAAAAAACTCGTGTTTCTCGCATGGTCTATTGTATGTTGCCTGTTCCCGTGTTGGAAAACCATCTGCTCTGTTTGTTTACGCGCCAGATAACCAAACAAAAAATAACGTGTACCATAAAGTACTACAATGAAAATGAAACTGAATTTAGAATAAGTAAAAATAAAATAAAATATAATAAGTAGGCATCATAATAAGATATCGGAAATTGTTATTTTTATTATAATTTTTAATGAATATTATAAGAATTAAAAATGATTTAAGTTTTTATTTTTTTTATCTTACTAGCTGACCCGGTGTCGCTAATATCAGAATACATATTAAAAAAAAATGTTAGGCGATACGAAGTTCGCGGGTCTGCTAGTATATAAATAATTCATTAAACAATATCTTTAATATTATTATTATTAAAACAATGTTGGCTTTAATTTAAAATAAATGAACTATTTTTTTCTTTAATTTTATGTTAAAATAAAAAATGTCGAAATAAAATGGGGAACGGAAGTTTCTTTATTGGAACGAGTGTTTTAACACTAGGTTCCCAGGTTCCTTCTGCCTACCCTATTATGTGTGAGTTACAGCATGAAGCTAAAAAATATATACTACACTGTTTTCTAAATATAACTATAATATATTTCCGTAGTAATGGCTCGATCTTACGTCCGATTAAACAAAAGCTTCCGAGGGTTAGCGTGCTCACTGATTATTCTCCATTGACCCAATGGCAACAATTACATACAATTGTGGTAGAGCAGCCATTTCAGAGTTGAATCGTTATGTGGGTGCAATTAGTTTAAGGATTTAACGAATTAGAGTGAGTTAAAATGCTGAGAGATTTATTAATAGTAATAATAATTGTGGAATATTTATTACATTAATATTCGGCTTCATTTGAAACGATAAATATATAGATTCTATGTCAGAGTCTTACAATCTTGTCGATTTACTTTATATTGGAAAATTATTTTTTTATTGTTACTCATTACCAGCATTACTATTAGCATATCCATATATTTTTCTTCTCTATTAAATTTTAAATGTTTTGGGGAACGTTTTTTTATTTTAAATGTAGACTAAAAATAAGATACGAATCTACAATTTTTCTTTTTAGCTTTACGCTGTATCCCGCACATAGCATTATAAGCAGAGGGAATCTGGGAACCTAGTTTAAGATGCTCCTTTCGCATAAAGACACTTCTGTTAGCCACTTTCCACCGAATTCTGGACGCATTGCCTGTTGAGAGGCGAATTTCAATGCCACACTCAGACATTGAATATATTATATATTTCATTTCTCCGAGTGGGAATCAAACCCATAACCTGTCTAGTTTACTGTCACACTTATGCTCCCGTCCTCCCACAACTGGACTTGAACCCAATCCAGTCGAATCTACAACTTCTTCTTCCTCCTGGCATTAATCCCGGCTATTGCCAGGGTCTGGCCTAACCTACTCCACTTTGCACGGTCTTTTGCGTCCTCGGTGGTTAGACCATTGGCCCTCATGTCCTGCATCACGACATCCAACCAGCGCTTCCTTGGGCGCCGGGAGGTCTCACTCCAGGAACTGATATAGCAAGGCACTTGCATCTGACATAGTTCCTAGGCCGACGCGTAACGTGGCCAAACCATATCAGGCGACGCTCTTGGAGCTTATCCGCTACGTCACGGACCCCAACTGTGCTAATTAAATATTTTACTTTTTCTTCATAGTAACCAGAAACTAAACAGCTTCTCATTTGTCCCCAGGTCGTGAAAAAAACGCCGGTTCACGTCAAACTGAAAAGTGAAAAACTGAAAAAACATCCATGTTTAGACGGGGAACCAAAACGCGTTACATCCGCGTCTTTTTAAAGGCGGGTACTTGGAAACGAATGCCCATGAAGTTGCTTAGGTGGGGCAGGAAGATGCCGTCGACTAAACAGTACAATCTGGTGCCGAACGACGAATACGATACGAGGATCCCACTCCACCCAGATGAGGCCTTTGAGTATGGAATCACTTTTCATGCTAAGGTATGTGGATTTTTTTGTAAATTTTCCACTTTTCTTCTGTTTTTTGCTTTAGTTATTCACTTTTAGCTCGCCGCAAAAATAGGTGAAGTGTTTGGTGGGGCAGAACTCAATGATATAATTTCACTTATCTGACCACCACGGTTAGTTTATATTATACTATACTCGACATGCTTAGCTTTTTTATTGCGGAATAAAAGTATAACATAATATTTTTTGAGTGGAATTCTAATCGAATCTACAGCCACAATTATTATGTACCTACTTTCTATCTAGCTACCCTGCTATGTGCAGGAAACGGCGTGCAAATAAAAAAAAACGTATAACTAAAAAAAGTTTTCATATAACTAGTACTATTTATTACTGGTACTTACTGGAAATTACCATGAGGTTAACGATGGTTCCCGTCACGCCTGTCCTTAATAGAAGCAACACGTATGAATCTACATATTTCACGTATTATGCACTTACCCGATTGATTACCACAGTAATTGTACTTACTGTATACTAACGTTTTTTTTAAATTAAGCTTATTTAGCATTCTAAATGACCAATCACTTACAGAATTATTTTTTTAATGGGTTCATTTTAAAAGAAATGTCTTATTTTTGTAAATTATCAATACTTTTTCAGTTTCACGCTATATTCTGCACATATAAGGAAGGCAGAGGGAAACAGGGAACCTAGTATTATAACACTTCTTTCCCATTCAGTCACTTCTATTTCAGGAACCTAGGGTCCTTCTGCCTACCCTGCTATGTGCAGGATTCAGCATAAAGCTAAAAAAAATAGAAATCGAACTTACAATATTTCCCAATTGGATCATAGTATAAATAATATTCTATTCGTACATTATAATGTTTGTCGTGAATTCTAGTATCTCTTTGTATACTATGTCAATACATTCGAAGCCTCTCTGCTAATTTGCTTTACCATCACAATATGTCGAAGCCACAGCAAGTACTAATTGATACAAGACTGTAAAGTGAATCATTGATTGAAAGTAATATTAATACATATCTACATTCTACATATAATATATATAAATAGTTCATTTAAAATGGTTTTTAAACGGTTTTATTTAGCTCACCCCGTTTGTTTATTTATTTGTATGTTTGTTTGGGTCAAATTTAGTAATTGAAATTTAACCCTCTTCCCGTTAACCGATTGATCTGAAATTTGGTATACGCTTTTGATTCTGGTGACAATACAATTATCCATATTCAATATTATTGTGAATCCACGATGGCCGCCGCTACAAGATGGTGGACAACTTAGTTTTTTTCAATCCTATCAATACGGGTATCAAATGAAAGGGCTTGTCAAGTAGAATTCAGTGGACTATACAAAATCAAAATCCAAGATGGCCAACACTACAAGATGGCGGACAAGTTAGTTTTTTTCAATCCTATCAATACGGGTATCAAATGAAAGGGCTTGTCAAGTAGAATTCAGTGGACTACACAAAATCAAAATCCAAGATGGCCGCCGCTACAAGATGGCGGACAAGTTAGTTTTTTTCGATCCCATCAATATGGGTATCAAATGAAAGGGCTTGTCAAGTAGAATTCAGGGCACTATACAAAATCAAAATCAAAGATGGCCACTGCTACAAAATGGCGGATAATGTAGTTTTCAATCCCATCAATATGGGTATCAAAATAAAGGGCTTGGTAAGTATAATACAGTATACTATACACAATTACAATATGAATCTCCCACCTAAGTCAAGATCTGGTATCCTGTCGAGGACTGTGTGGCTATAGGGTGCCTAAAAATGAGACGTCGCTAGGGGTACACCACCCAAGGTAAAAGGTAAACGCGCGCCGAGAACTGTATGGCACTAGGTGGATAAAAATGATATGTCGTTAGCGTTTTCCCCTCAAGATTCAGGCACATCTTGTTGTACATAGCCTTGCCCCTCTATTGGACCTCTGGGGAGTCGATCGTAACATTCTCCATTAACCTTGCAATAATGAGGCACTCAACGAATTGAATAGTAGGAGAAATAAAAACTAAAAACTTAAAAATAAAAAAGTAAAAAAAAAATTTTAAGTTAAACGGTTTTATATTGCAGATAAATGTACTAAAAGATAAAAAATAATTTCATGGAAATTATGATTACTAAAATAAAATCGTGTTACTTTTTTATTTTTAGTATTATCTGTAAATAAAATAAGCTGCACGCTGTATTCCGCATTACCTAGGCAGAGGGAATCTAGTGTTAAGATACTCTGTTCTCCACTTTCTGCTGAATTATGGAGGCATTGTGTGTAGAGTGGCAGAAATTAACGCTTACCTCGACACCAGAGCGAAGAAATGGAAATATAAAAGTAAATAAATATTTTACTTTCTTGAATGGGGATCGGACCCACGACCGTCGCGTTACAGTCACACCCTTGTGCCGCTGCGCCACGACGGCCTCTATATGTAGATAATTAAAATAAAAACAATTAAACATATATAAACATAAACAATTAAACATATAGAATCTAAAATGATAAAGACAAAGTTATATCGAATAGGCGTACAGAGAAATACAATTAATAGATAACTAGCGTCTCAAACGCGACTTAAATTTATTTTTAAATTAAAGCAAAATTAGACAAATTCCGTCTATAAATTGTAGTATATGTATATTCTGATGTACAAGCTATATTATTGTAAGGTTCTATCTAAATATGTTAAGTAGTTTATACTTAAAAGTGAAGCAAAGATTAAATGGTAAAACTTCAATAAAAATATTATAATATTAAATAATAATATTTAATTATTTTTTCACGATTTTATTGAAAAAAAAACATGTCCTTCACCTAGCATTTACTAATTTATTTACTTTTGCTTCTCTTTGGGGAGACACGACTAGGACAATTTTACCAGTAATAAAAAAAACAATAAATAAGTACCTAAAACAATCCTGAATTTCTCGTAAAAACCTTGTTATTTTCTTAAGAAGATAGACAAAAATATCACAAGCTAATGGAGTTATTAGGTCTTATTAAGTCAAGGATAACAGCTTTTATGTGATATCTATATATAGAAAGAAAAGTCGTGGATTCTAACTTCTTATAAGAATATAATAAAAATAACGTTTATCTTTGTGTTACTAAGTGAAAGACGATAGAAAGAGAAAAAAATCACTTTGCTTGTTACCTAAACGTGTAAAGTATAATTAATAACCTTACATTATAAAATATTTTATGCGTGCTATGTATAATTTTAGGAAAAAGCTCGAGCGATGGCTGGGGGTTCGATCCCCACTCGAGGAAATGAAATATTTATTTAAATTTAAATTTTCATTTCTTCGCTCTAGTCTGGCGTCGAGGCAAAAGCCCGGCCATGTGAGTTCCGCCACTAAACGGGCAATGCCTCCAGAATTCGGAGGAAAGTGGGGAACGGAGTGTCTTAACACTAGGTTCCTTCTGCCTACCCTGTATGTGCGAGATACAGCGTGAAGCGGATTTATTTATTTATTTTTCCAATATACTTTGTGTATCCTTTTACATTTTATTGACGTTGAGGATTAGACGATAAATACCGCTCGAAGTAAGGTCGGGAAACCCTTTGGGGAGTATAAATTTTATCAAGTTTATTCCTATATCGCTATAGAGTCTATTATGCTGCCCTCACGGCGGTTGATAATGCCGGCTAGATAGGAAAAATGTGACAGAAATATGTTTATAAGGTAATAATTTATATAATAATACTAGCGGCCAGCCCGCGGCTTTGTCCGCTTAAACTATATGATTATTTGTTTAACATACAGAATTTACTGACAATTATAATGACTTATTAGAACGGCTACGCCCGCTTGAACTATATGATTCAGAATTAAATTAAATTATTTTAAGTTTTCCATAGAATTAATTTATTATTCTAAGATTAATTATACAAAATACAAAAAATTAATTTAATTTGTTTTTGGTTCTATTACATTATTAAATGCCAACAATAATATTTTTTCTTATATATCTTCCATATACAGTTACGATTTTGTTATAAGTATAAATTTAATAAAACATTGAATTACAAAATTTCAGAAATTTCAGAAATTATTAAAACTAAGAAACCTACTCCTTTATTTACCTAAAACGAATTCATATATTCACATATCTTTATATAAGGTGTCTCTATAAATGTAAAAATAAATGTATCGGTTAGACAAGACTTAAGCTGGGGTTACTTTAGCTTTGTTGACTCCACCACAATCCTCGGTTCGGGAAATAAAACGGTAGTTTACTGAACTTCGTGGTTTCCTAAAATAAAGATACCTATTCCCCATATATGAATGCTGGGCCAAATTTAATTGTATTGTTCTTTATTGTGTGTTGAGTAGTGGAACTCAACGTCGGGCTTTTGCATTGGTGCCAGAGCGAAGAAATGAATATATCAATAAATAATAATTCATTGCCTCTAGTGGGGATCGAACCCACAACCGTCGCGTTACAGTAAAAGTTTGAAGCTAGAGTTATAATAATACAAAAAAATATAAAACTGTAAGTACTTTTTTAAGTACTTTCACAAAGCTCGGTAACAATAACTTATCTAATGTTATGTTAGTTTAGTGATAACGTCATCGTGATCATATCAAAATTTTATATTTTAAGTTTCAAGTATCTTCTTAAGTAGCGCTATCACTTAAAGCTCTATCGTCCAATGTAGTAAAGTGGTCCTCACTTTACCTAATACTATCGTGATTCATACAAAATTTAACTCAATATAGAGATTTTTATTTTGGCAGGCCGTCGGTGTGACTGTAACGCGACAGTTGTCGGTTCGATTCCCACTCGAGGAAGTGAAATATTTATTTACGTTTATATTTCCATTTCTTCGCTCTGGTGTCGAGGTAGCGTTGAGTTTTGCCACTCAACACGCAATGCCTCCAGAAATCAGCAGAAAGTGACATCCTCGCTACTCCCCATTCTGTGTATCTCTTCATTGCGGATTCGATCAGCTAAGCTGACTCCGCATATCCTACGGAGAGATCGCATCTCCACGTCTCATCAATGCAGCTAAGGCTCCGTTAACCCTGTTATCGGCAGCAATACGCCTTTCCACATCCATCTCGTATCTTCCATCTCTACTGAACATACTTCCCAAATATACCACCTATCTAGTATATCTAGAGATTTTGAAGTAGAATAAATAAAAATATCTCAATTCAAAGAATGTTGGTATTTTTGACTTAATCTTGTTAATCGTTTTCAGGCCAGTTCACAATGCGACGGTCACAAAAGGTCTTTTCGTACCCCTATTCAATTACATAGAGATTCTTTCGATATATATAATGTTTACTTATATTCCTAATGTAAATACGAAAACGTTGAACCGATTTTAATGAAAATTAGTTATTGCCGTTAGTTATACCGACTTTACGCGTATCATTTGTTTTATTATTCTGGATATATACAATGGTATAAAAAGAATAATTTCTTTTTAAATCATTGGAATATAAATGTACTTCAGAAACTTTAAGTATGTAGATATCATTGTCCACACAATTGGACTGGACTATATAGATCGCCATTTTCTAAAAATCATAAAAAATTCTGAAAGGACAAGCTCGTATTAAAATGTAATGGTGTGTCATTACTTATTCTGTTCCATTAAGCTTTTCATATTAGGCATAGTAAAGTTGCGTGACCGTTCTGTTAATGTATGGGACTATAAATCGTTATTTGAATAGGGTCTACGGTATCGTAAAACGGTTGGGAAGTGTAGGCTGTGACGGTTGTAGATTCAATTCCTGCTTGAGGTAAAGATATGTACAATTCGGTAGAATGTAAGAAACGGAAGTATCCTAATAGGAACGGAGTGTCTTATCACAAGGTCCCCAGGATTACTCCCTACCCTGCTAAGTGCAAGGTACAGCTTGAAGCTGTAAAAAAACTACCCCTTCATTCTAAAATCCATACCATGCACGATATTTTTATATAAATAAATATATACAATTCGAGTGAATTAAATTAACGATATATAACGTAAACATATATCAGCTTTCAGAACACAATCGAAAATTACGACACATATAACATTTAATGAATAACGTAACGCAACGTAATTCTCATACAATTTTAGCAAATTTCCACCCTTTTGTGGCAAATGAAAACGTTTCCTGCGTTTTCATGTTTAGAGAAATTCAATTTTAGGCCCAAATCGCCGGAAGGGACATCCCTCCTGTTCTATATACCTGTTTACTTTGCAGTTGAAATAATGAATGCTTTTATAAAATATTTTCTTTGGATGAATATTTTCATTATGGTATTATGTTGACATAAGTCCAATTATAACTAAGCTATCTGGATTTTCAGTTTCAGGAAGATAACAATCTTTAGATTTGAGACATGAAAATATATTCTAGGAAACCTATTAATTTATTACTTTTATTGAATGGAGGAAAACGTGTTAATTCTGTTTTTTAAACGATATATTTAATTTATAATTTGTCGTAATAACTTATTATACAATTAAAGATATTAATAATAATTTTAGTTTTTCCTTTGATTAACAAACAATTCAGCTTCACAGCCGCGCTTGGCCCCGACACCAGAGCGAAGAAATAAAAATATAAACGTCAATAAATATTTCACTTCTTCGAGTGGGCATCGAACCCATGACCGTCGCGAAACAAAAAATAATTTATTTTACTTTTCCTATATATACATCGACATTTTATCATTTAGTACAAATAAGATACTAAAAATATCGTATATTTCACTATCCAATATCCAATTAACGAAGCTAGCACCAACTTATCATGTATCCGTGCCAACGCACTGTATTATATGTCACATAAAGCTAATAAATGAGTAATAAATAAGTCCTTCAGAGTGGAGTTCAGTCGTTTCGCAAACAGGTGTGTGGATTCGATTTTAACTTGAGGAAATAAAAATGTTTAATATTTACTGGTAGTTAGCTCGCTCTGGTAGCTAATTTAAAGTGTGGCTTTAAATTGAATTCGACAAAAACATATATAATATTTTCTAGTATTTAAAATAAATACCTACCTATTATTTTAATTTTATAATTTGACTAGTGGACCCGGACGCGGCTACGCCTGCTTAAACTATAAGAATATTTATTAAATATATTATTTTCAGTTTTCAATAGAATTAGTCAGAAAATATAAGCTTAAATAATCAAAAAGAATAATAAGTAGAGACATATTATTAGAAAAAATATCTGACAAATTGAAAACCAACATAAGAAGTAAAAGTAACTAAAGGATATTCTTAATATAAGAAAAAATACCTAGAACCTGTACCTAAAAGGATACTTTTTGCCAGCAATATCACATAAAATAAGAAGAGAACCAAAGTGTATTTTAAATTAAATATAACAGCAAATAAAGTTCCAAAATGTATGAAAATTTATAAAACCATCAACTTCATCTGCCCGTTCGCGTTGGTCATAGGTAAGGCTAGGTCATTTGGAATCAGTGACATATCCTTAATTATTTATTAGAATGTTATACAGTAAACTATAATTTCAATCTAGATAAAATGCTAAAAGTGACTATTATATTTATTTTCATAAGGATGAATATCAAAATGTCGCGGTAACGGTTGCGTAGCGACGCGACGGTTGTTATTAACATGGCAGAATAAATTTCATGTCAAATTAGAAAGTACTTTAAAATATATTAGTTTATATGTGTAATGTAATATTATATAGCCTATAGCACTTCTGAAGAATGCAGCTTTCATACAAAACAAAAACAATGTAAATCGGACCAGTAGATCCAGAGATCTTAGCGTTCAAACAAACAAACAAACAAACAAACAAACAAACAAACAAACAAACTCTTCCGCTTTATTATATTAGTATAGATACACCGTAAATAAACAAATGCAAACTAAAAACTCGCCAAGTATCAAAAATCCGATAATAATTTCATAATTAGGAACATTTCGTTATAACCGACAGAGAGTATTGTCAATACATTTGTTCACATCCCTGCACAAACTAGCCGCGGCAATCATGGCGTGAAATTGTTGGATAGCAGCTCGACGTACTGGCATCAGAGACAACTCGATATTTGAGTTGAATCAATGGTTTTTGCTTTTAGCTTCAGGGAACCTAGTGTTAAGACACTCTGTTGCCCACTTTGCGCCGAATTTTTAAAGCATTGCGTGTTGAGAGGCGAAAGTCAAAAAAGAAGAAATGAAAATATTAATGAACTAGCGGCCCGCTCGCGGTTTCACCCTTGTGAACTATGTTATTATTAATTTCTGTCTCCATGGCTACGTCCTAATGACGTCTATGCAAAATTTGAGACTCCTAGCATTTGTAGTAACGAAGTTTCATACAAACTTTCGACCCCAAAAACAACCCCTTAGAAGACGAATATTGCAAATTCCCGTCTTAGCGAACACCTACGTCCTAAAATAACTCCTATGCAAAATTTGAGATTTCTAGCACATGTAGTTTCTGAGATTTCGTGATGAGTGAGAGTGACCTTTCGATTTTATATATATAGAAGATAGATTAGTATTCATTAGCCCGAGTGGGAATTGAACCCACAATCCTCTTGTGCCTCTGTGCCGCGACGGCCTCTACCGCGTCCTAATAAATATAGGTAAATTATAATTTAGCAATGAAAGTTTAACTTTACTCATACAAAAGTTATAGAGCCGGAACGCGTGGGAAACCGTTTCATTTAAAATCTATGTAGGTACCTAATTTTGAAATATTACATTGAAATATTATATTACTTAATTTCATATTATTAGTCTTTTTTTTATTTACTCTTAATGGACTAAGGTCCGTTTATCACTAAACGGACTAAAGTCCACTTACTAAATAATTTTTTATTTGTACTAAATCAACTTAGCACTGTATCCCGCACACAGCAGGATAGGCAAAGAGAACCTAGTGTTAAGATACTCCGTTCCCCACTTTCCGTCGAATTCTGCAGTTATTGCGTGTTGAGTGGCAGAACTCAACGCCGCGCTTTGCCTCGACACCAGAACGAAGAAATGGAAATATACATTTAAATAAATATTTAATTTCCTCGATTGGGGATCGAACCCACAACCAGTCGCGTTTATAGTCATACTTTGTGACCTTGCATCACAACTGGCCTCACTGGTTTTATTTATACTAAATTAAAATTAAATTTAGAATTTATATATATATATAAAATCAAAAGGTCACTCACTCATCAAATCTCAGAAACTAAAAGTGCTAGGAATCTCAAATTTTGCATAGAAGTTACTTATAGGACGTAGGTGCTCGCTAAGACGGGAATTTGCAATATTCGACTTCTAAGGGGTTGTTTTTGGGGTCGAAAGTTTGTATGAAACTTCGCTAGAACAAATGCTAGGAGCCTCAAATTTTGCATAACGTCACTAAGACGTAGTCATGGAGACAGAAATTAATAATAACATAGTTCACGCGGGTGAAACCGCGAGCAGGCCGCTAGTATATCTAAAAAGATAGTGAAAATTATTATTTCCTATAAAATAATATAATATAACAAAATAAAGCTACAATATAAAGTAACAAAAACGTTAACCGCATTAAATACTTTATTTCCCCAGAAGAAGCCTCACATATGCTTAATAAGATTATTTCTTAATTAACAGCTTTACTGCAACATAAAAATGCTGGCTCTCACCATCACTTGTAAAGGAGATTACTCGAAACTAAACCACAAAGGAGTCTTATACAAATAAAAACACCTATAATTTACTGAAGTGTTATTTTTTTAAATGTCATATATAGCCTTTTTTGCGTAGTTATTTCGTCGTAGTTCTTGAGATTAGCGCGTTCAACTAAACATACTCTTCAGCATAATAATATTAGTATAGACATATACATTTAATCCACTGGTCCATCCGTTCGGGAGCTACGATGTCTCGGACAGACACACAAACACAAGCACACACAAACTGACAGACAAAGGTGTGAAACTTACAACAGCCCTCTATTTTATTTCACGTCGGTGTTTAAAAAGTTTATTTTTTTCTGAAATATAGGTGATTGCTTGAATAAACGAGACTATTTATTTAACGTATCTTTATAGAATAATTTAATATTAAGGATATATCGAAGTGTGATGCATTCTATTCCCACGACAACTGTACCATATTGCAGCGTATACGATTCACCTATTTGTACGCAATTCAAAAATTTTTCAATTTCATTTACAATCCTTCGGGAATTGTATGATGATATACAGTAAAATGGATTTTCAATATTAAATTTGTTAATATTTATAATTATAAGTAATCTAATAAGTAGTTAGTTGTTTTAAGTTATGTAATATAATATTCAGCGTCACGTGTATACCGGAGACCTAGGGAATCTAGTGATAAGACACTCCGTTCTACATATTCCATTTACTGTATAGTAAATAGATAGATTGATATATTTGTTTAGTGAATAATAAGATACAAATAATTGAGAAATTGTAGATAAAAACATATATATATATATTAAAAAAACGTATAAAAATTAGAAATGCTTGAATTTGAAGCTGTGGCTCTCATAACGGTATCCACCTTTAAGGTTGCGGTTTTTAGGTTCTTACTATTCATTCGAGTAGGTGTTTTATAACCATTGTACGAGATGCAAGGTAACTCTCATTACAGTTTTTTTTAATTTAGACGTGTAAAAATAATTGATTTACTTAAACTGGGTTTCTATCAATTTTAAAATGTAGTTTTTAATAATCATTTATTAATATAATAAGACGTTGTAAAAGGCAGTTTTAAATAATTATTAATTATTTATTAATATAAGACGTCGTTGAGGCCGTCGTGACGCAGGGGCAAAAGGGTGTGACTGTAATTTTTCCCCGTAATATAACGTAGGGAACCTAGTGTTGAGACACTCCGTGCCCCACTTTCTGCCGAATCTTTAAAAGCATTGCGTTTTGAGTGACGGCACTCAACGCCACAGCTACCTTTAATATCATATTTTTTTCATTTCGTCATTGAATTTATAAAAAGAAAATTATATAAAGACCTATAAAGTTTATCAATATAGTATTTACGAGGCATAAACGTTACGATTCTTACCTAGCAAATATTTTATGTTTACTGCATATTTATTGCATATAACAGTATTGGACTTTCTCGTTGGTGAGTTATTACATTTTAGATTGTCCATCACTTTCAGCCTATTATTAAACGAGCTTAACTAGAAATTTATTACTTGTGATCAAGAAATTTCTCGCTTTTCTCCGCATACTAAGGTAGGTAGAGGGAACCTAGTGTTAAGATACGTCGTTCCCCTCTTTATAACCAAATTTCCAGACCTTGTCTGTTGCATGGCGGAGCTTTTCTCGGCCCCTTATTTTGTTACCGGAGAGAGGAAATGGAAATAATTCATTCCCTTGAGAGGGAATCGAATTCAAAACCAATGCTTCGTTTACAATTAGACGCCATAGCTCAAAAAAACGGAACCTTTATAGAATTACATTGTTGTCCAGCTGTCCGTCTGTCAAGACATTTTATAGCTGAATATCAATATTTATTCCATTGCAGATATCCAGATCTATGGACCCTTGGAGCACAGAAAAAAAATAAGCTTCCTGTCCTTCTATTAGTTGTACTTCCCGTTGATCTACGACCCTAAAATTGGTACGGAACCCTTAGTCCGACGCGCACTAGATCATTTTTTAATATTTTATTTTTTAATGTATTCAGAGTGTTAGGACACTATTTTTGTGACATTTATAAAATAAAAAGAATTATGTATACAAGTATACCCTCGAATGGGAATCGAATTCATTATCATCGCGTTTACCATTAGATAGATTTGAACCAGAACGTCATCGTCCACGAATACATAACTAAGTAATTGCCTACTTGTTTGATATTACTAAATTACTTCGATGTATTGGTCCCATAGGGTGTCAACTTCTTCACTATATAGGTACGATGATACATGTATATGAGATGTCTTAAATGACAATATTCACAATTTTTCCTATATAGTAAGTTAGGCAGCGGGAACCTAGCGTTAACATACTTCCTTCCCTACTTTGTGAAAATTGGATTTTTGAAAGTGGCGAAATTCAACAGCGCTTCAGGTCCGTGAAAGTGTTAAGATACTCTGTTGCACTCCTCCCGCCGAACTTTCTAGGTATTGTGTGTGTTGAGTAGCGAAGCTCAACGCCGAGCTTTGCCTTGTTACCAGAGCGAAGAAATGGAAATATAAACGTAAATAAATATTTCACTTCCCCGAGTGGGGATCGAACCCACAACCGTCGCGTTACACTCACACCCTTGTGACGCTGCGCCATGACGGCCTCAAATAATTTCATATATATTATATCAAACGATATTTGAGTTTAAAAAATTGAATATTTTCAAAAAGCACTCCAAAAATGTAAATTTATCATTTTGTCCTACCATAAAAGACATTTTGGGCTTTGTGTGAAAGTTTAAAAGCTCTATCGGAAAGCAATTTAGTGTGTATATCAGGCTACGATGGTAATATATGCGGGTCTCTTGCTTAAGAAATAACACTGTTAGGCGTATATACAGTATTTAAATAAGACATCGGTGTAGAATATTTGGTTAGTGTTAAGACATCGTTTTAGATCTGGTTAAATATATTCTGTACAAATTCGAAGAATTATAGAATTGGCCAGTGTCTGATTGTAAACGTGATGACAGTGGGTTCGATACCCATCCGAGGTAATGCTTGTATTTAAAATTATATTGTAATGCTCAATTTCTTACTATTATAAAACAAAACTCGGCGTTAAGTTCCCCTTCTCAACACACAGTCTCTGTTTCGGATGGAAGTTGAAGAATGAATAGACATATCAAAAAAAATATTATATTAATAATTTTGTATATTAATTTTGAATATTCTTTAAGTAAGATTATAAAGTAAAATATTATTTACTTTATCAAAACACAAAGGCAAAGCGCGTTTGTTCTACAAGAATCAATTATGATAGCAACTGGCTGCTATGTCATAGCATAGTCATTACTTAGGAATGTCGGAAATAGAATACTAAATATAGGCATGTTCATATACTGAAATTCTAGAACAACCTGTGGTAATGAAATACTGTTTCCTGAGAAATAGGGTGAACTATTATATATAGTAAAAGAAAAAGAGCGTTAATTTTTGCATGTTTAAGTACAATATCTAGAAATTTGGGGCTATAACTAATAATATGCAAATTTACTAAAGTTTTCACTTTCACGCTGTATCTCACACACAGCAAGGTAGACAGAGGAAACCTAGTGTTAATACACTTCTTTCCCCACTTACCGACGAATTTTGGAGGCATTGCGTGTTGAAAGGCGAAACTCAAGGCCGCGCTTTGCCTTGACACCAGAGCGAAGATATAAGTTAAATTAGATGTTTATGCTACAAATAATAAAAAATTTTAGAACCTAGTGTTAAAACACTTCGTGTAGCAGTTTGCCAGAGCAAGGAAAAGAAAACAATTAATTCTCATGAGTGGGAACCAAACCCACAACCTTCACGCTCACAGACGTTGATAAAAACTGTCACAATGCACTTCCGACTACTTTATATTCAAAATAACCATACAAATTCATTTTCCCTAAAATACATTTGGAAATACTTAGATTTGGGCGTCTAAGGAACCTTTTCGTCTCGTGTACACAACAATCGTACGTCACCGTTATTGGTTGCACGAGACGGATCCGAGGGTCTTTTGTGAGTTGAGTGCCGTAAGTGCTCCCTCTCATAATATTATTACAGTTCAGGGCTATGTCATATAGAGTGTTTTACATGGATAGATATGTTGGGACGTGTTGTTTGCTATTTTTTTTGTAAATGTCGGCGGAATTTTGATATCCATACCTATATTATAAATTCGAAAATAACTCTGTCTGTCTGTCTGTCTGTCTGTCTTTTACGAAATCTGGGCCAAACCGCTAATTTAATTGTGATAAAATACTCATATAGAGATACTTGAGGGTCTCGGGATGAACATAGGATACTTTTTTTTCTCATATTTGTTATATTTTCGATTTATGTATATCAATATATTAAAATACTTATTAATTTGACATGCAATTTATTTCGCCATGTTAATAACAACCGTTGCTATGCGACCGTTGCTAAGCAACGATTTGCAAAGTTTGTTGTTAGGAAACGTCACCCAAAATGAGCTTGCTTAACGCATCTCTCTATTGAAAGCTGAAAATAATTTTATAAATATATTTAATAAATATTTGTGTACTTCAAGCGGGCGTAGTCGTGTTCTAGTCCACTAGTTTATATATATGTTTTTATATTTTTTTTAAAATAAAATAAAAATTGATATCAACCCAATTCTGCTAATCTCCAATTTCTATTCTTTATATTATTGTACTACGTTACATAACAAGGTTTTTAGGCCAGTCATGGTGCAGGAGCACAAGCTGTACATGCGATGAGATGTGGGTTCTCACTTGAGGAGTTTAATATTATCATTTCCTGCCGATTAGAAAATAGGGAACGTATCAGCTCTTAACGGGATCGAAGTGTCTTAATATTAGGTTCCCAAATTCCCTCTGATTAAATATAGGGGATATTTGTCAACACAAGCCTTTTAATAGAAAATTAAACAAGAAACATTAAAATGTTTTTTCCTATCCTAAATCGTAGTAAAACAGTGATATCGTCGCAACTTAACCAAATAATACTTCTGTGTATGTAATTTAATATGAATATATTTAAAATTAGTTTAGAGAATACAAATAGTATCGAAATTTGCTCATATTTCAAACGATTTGGCAATTTTCCCTATAAAAACAGGGAAAAAATACCTCCGTTTACAGAGTTATGTACACAGAGTGAATTTCGCAGTTGACATCGGCAAAGTAAATAAAGATGAATTAAGCTTTACGTTCAATTCAAGTACACAAATAAATAAAATCGCTGTGTAATTTTACTATTTCGATTTAAATTTATGGTATGATTTTTTTAGCTTCACGCACATTTCAGGGTAGGCAGAGGGAACCTGAGGATCTAGTTTTAAAACACTACCTTTCCGCTAAATTCTCAAGGCATTGCATGCTGAGTGATGGAACTTAACGCCGCGTTTCACCTAGTAAGCAGACCTAAGAAATGAAATTATTAAATATGTCTTTCCCCCGAAAAAGAATTGAACCAACAACCATCGCCACGATGGCCTCGAGCAATAATAAGTCTTCTCCAAAATTTTCCTTTGTATACTTAAAAGTTACAATTAATTAGTTAACCTCTGCCTCATTTCCAACTTTGAAACTCAAATATAAAAGTTAATAAGGCAGTAACAGAAATTGATTAGAATGTTCAAAAATTTCGGCAATTTACTTTACCCTTAGTGACTATTAGGAACGAAAAACTGAAAAAAGTGTTTCAATGAGGAATTACTATTGCGAACTCGGTTCTTCTAATATAAAAAGTTTTGAACAAGAGTGTAAGTGAAAAAATGTGACGGATATTCCCCAAATTTTCTGAAATGGTATTAAGAGGAATAATGAGAAAGAAGAGGAAAAGAAGAGCATTAACTACTTTTGTCGATATGTACTTAAAAGTATTCGACTGTAAACACTATGATTGTGGGTTCGATAATCGATTTCCACCTGGTAATGATTATTTATATTTACGTTTGATTTTCCACTTCTTACAAAGGGCAGGGTTGTCCACCATTCTGCAAACAATATCTCTAAAGTAGAGTGGTGCGTAGTGTTTCAACACGAGGTTGCCAACACCTACTATACTATGTGGAAAAACGTTGGTGATTCAAAAATATAATTAATCTTATATCATTTTGTCTATATATATCATATTAAAAATGAAAGATGAAAAATAAATGAACTATACGTTATACATATTTCATGTACGAATATTAAAATACTTCAGAGAAACTGAAATCAGTTAAAACATGTATACCTGTATTTCAACTTTAGTGAGGTTTTCTAAGAATCGGACGTTTTATTATAAATCGGACTTTTCCTTTATATTAATATTTCATAACATATTATACGTATGCCAATTTTCGATACGACGAAGTATTCAGAGTGGAATAAATAACAACATTTTGCCTCACATATTTTGATTATTCAGGTTATTTGTTCACTTTGAAGAAAAAAAAAATGCTTGACATTGTATACCGAAGATCGCAGGGTAGGCAGAGGAAACATAGTGTTAAGAGACTCCGTTCTCCACTTTGCGCCGATTTTTTCGAGGCACTGAAATACGCGAGGCAGGATCATCTAGAGTAACACTATCTAGAGTGCTGAAAAAAAAGATTGCTTCTTGAACTTCCCTTCTATAAACGTTCTACACTATAAATGCAGTACATAAACCAAGGTTGATTCCACAGGAGGCTCTTGGGACTTAGCATCTCGTTGGCATCTTCCCAAAAGTGACCAAGCTAAGTTCAGAGCTCTTCTAACTCGGTCACTATAAATACCAGGTGACGTTGTCAAGGTCACTACTGATAACAGATTTAACCTTGACAGCATATCTTAGGTAGCAAGTATTAGACAGACAAGTATTGGACAAGTAGTATCGATACTTAACAAATAGTATTAAGTTATTATTAATAGCAATGGTAGTTATTGATTATGATTTCAAATGACAAACTAAATATAGCACTAAATATAATTAAATATATCAGGGTAGGCACGTAGAACCTAACGATTGTAGTTGAGTTCCTATATTCGACGGAAAATGGGGAGCGAAGTTTCTTAACACTAGGTTCCCCCTGCACACTTAGGTTCCACACTTACCCAGCTACAAGCTACAGCGTGAACATGGAAGAGAATAATAATAATGTAAGAAAATTGTAGTCAAAAACATCTATTTAATTATGTATTTCGAACCATATATATGAGCTTATTAATGGCCATAGTACGAAACAAAATGCTTACGGTATATTCTACGTAATATTGGGGCTTAAGGAGCTTACGTAACATATGTAGTCCAAACCCTTTAGTGCTTTCGACTCCCCATTGATTAATTAGTCAGTTGTAGAACCTACGGTCCGTGAAGTCTAAGCTGAGCTTTGGATTGGTGTGAGTGTAGTAGAGAGAGTAGAGAGTGTCACATCTATACGATATAGTGTATAGTATAGATGTGAGCCGTCATATGCGACGAAATTTTTGGTTGACCTAAGCAAGTTTATATAAAAAAAATCAGCTTCACGCTGTATCCCGCACACAGCAGGATAGGCAGAGGGAACCTAGTGTAACACTCCGTTCCCCACTTTCCACTTTATTGCCAGTTGAATGGCGAAACTCAACACTGCGCTTAGCCTTAAATATAAATTTAAATAAATATTTGGGGAGGACAGGAACCGTTGACATGATAAATACATATAAAAAATCAATTATTTATTTTATAGCCATAGTATGAAAAGACCCTTATCAGATTAAAATCTGCGATTGTACTGTTCTTGGACTCTGGAGGAAATTGACCTTTCCCTTAATTAAATATTTATCAAAGCCAAGTAAATATATCTTTTTGACTTTGCTTAAAAAGTACAAATAATATATTCGTAATTTATAAAATAATATATAGTACCTACAGGCAACAATGATCGACCCTTTTTTAAAAAAAAAATATTTCATTTCCTGTGAGTGAGAATCGAACCCACACCTTGTCGCGTTTCGATGAGAGAATTCTCTCTCCTTGCCTCTTTTACTGCCTGTGCTTGGATACATACATATTCTATTCTTTTACCATGATATTGCCAACTTTTTCTTACAATTTTAATAAGTTGAGTACTTTCATTATTTTTATATTTTCTTTGATGTAAATAAAATAAAGAAAATTATTTAGATACAATATGAGATACAAAGGGAATTCCTTAGAACTAAAGCTAAAACATAAAGTAATATAAGTCGAGTTAAGAGTTTATAATATAAATGTTCCTTCAATTAATAAATTTTATCAAAATTTTATATATACCTATAAAGTTTCAAGTTAACAGCGAAATTTTAACCGAAATTGGTTTATTTAAGAAAAAGTTAAGCAACGAAAGTTATTTTATATTGTAGACTAGTAAACTCCGCACGGCTTCGCCAGCTAGAGCTGTGCGAATATTTATTTAAGTGTATTTAAGAAAAAAAAAATAGTATGCTTATCTTATAGTATTAATACACTGAATATGTATTGAATGTGTATAATCTTTGTTTAAATATTTAAATTTCAATAAAAAATAATAAATAAATGCTTCAGTATAAACTGTGTAAACTGTGTCACAGCCGCCAGCATCTTTGAGAAATGGAAGACCATATATTATTAACAGATAAAAATCTGTCTGCATTAAATAGGTTGCATATGAATTTGTTTACTACTTTTAATAATGCTTTCAAGGCAACTTACTGAGTCGTTTTATCTATTTCAAATCTTCAAGTGAAAATAATTTACTTAAATATTAACCTAAAATAATAATATTTACTTAAAAATTTAGATTAAATCAGGGTATTAGTATATCTGTAGAAAAAGCTTGGCGTTCCTGATACTTAGTACGGATTGCCTCAATAGTTCAGCGGAATGGGGGGAACGGGAGTGTGGGATGGGATGGGAGCCTCTCAACACTTTTCAGGTTCCGCGATTTCCTCTGCACCCTGCTATGTAAAAAAATAATTTCTTCCTCCTTCCTTTTAGATTTATAATTGCATCTGAAATTGGTCTACTTTCGAGAAATTAGACCAATTTCTTACTCGATTGTCGACGTGTTGAGTAACGGACCTCATCGCCATACTTTGCCATGTGAGAGGAGGGTCAATTTAATTTAAAGAACACCATTGTTAAGACACTCCGTTCTTTACAATAAATTGATCAAAAAAAGGATTATCTCTTAATCCACGATTGGATATTACAGTTATGAAACGAAATATACTTTAAGAACTGTCTTTCTTAATAAGAACCAACTTTGACTTTCTTATTTAGTATATAATAAAATTTCAATTATCATAAGAAAGAAACGTAATTTTCTTCTTTCATTTCTACTTTGAGTCTTTATAGAAATATATCATTAAAATAAATGTATTTTTTATGAAAAACGAGTCATTAGTTGCGATGCGTTGGTGTGGGCAAAAATCCGTTTTTTTTTAATTAATCTCTAGGCCCTCTTTCTCACATTCGATAATAAAAGATATAACCACAATATTCACATAATTAGAATTAGTGGCTAATAATTTTATCAAGAAATGTATAATATTTATAAAACTGTTTCATTAACTTGTGACTGACAGAAACACGACGTAGAATGCTTAAATTTAATAAGAACATTCCTTGGGGAATGTAGGGGAGCACTAGGAAAAAAATCGAGATATTTCTCTAAGAGTGGGAAAAAGAATAAGAATTATTTTTTAAATTTTATGCCTATAGAAACTTTAGATTATAATTCGTATTTTATAAGCTAGTGTCGATTATTTGTTTTAAAATGAACATAGCGCATTTAATCTGAGGAGAGGGTGAGCTATGTTATAAACTCCTACATGTTGATCGATACTTTATAATCTATTTTCATACCCTTTATTTTCTAGTCTTCTAGGGATATAGTATATTTTTAACCTATTTCTAAAACTTCTAGTGGTAAAATTAAAAAATATATATTTATTGTTATGTTTAATAGTTAAAATAACTATAATATCACAAACATTGGAATGAAACGTAACGCAGGTTACGACATTGGTTTTCTAATTCTGGCTTTGCGTTTTAATATATTAAAATTTTAAATAAAAAGAGGTCTTTGAATCGGTGTTCTGTTTTTAACCCTTTACCAGGCCTCGTACAAATACTGCAGTAATAGTGATCTTTTTGTAGATTTATATGAGTAGTAACCTGTAGTATGCGATTTTATCGATTATATTTAGAAATTTAGCGAAAATTGAAAAAAACGCATGTGGGAATACATAATCCCATTGCCTGTCTAGACGTAACTTTTATATTTATATATATATAAACAAGTATGTTTGTCATTTTCATGTTCTTATATGAAGTCGTTTACAATGCGGTCTAATAAATAAAAAAATAAACAATATGCTGTGGATTTTCCCATTCCAAATTATCGCCTAAAATGTTGAACATCATGTTTTAGAACTTAGGAAAGAAAAATACAATGTACAAATAAAATATGACATCTAGACACTTATTTTTTATTTCAGTAATAAAAAAATATTGAGAATTGACAAAAAAGGTTTTATTCATCTGCTACATTTTGACTTTGGTGGTACAGTTTCATGCAGGGGGTAACACACAATGTTACTTTACAAATTTCGCATTCGTATTTTGACCGCTTATCCTGTTTTCTGGTGCTACAAAACCTGCATCGTTTGTACGTAGACAATGATAAAAAATGACTTCCTTTTTGCGCCAATCTTATTTCGTCTGGTACCCCAAAAACACCTCCTTTTTTGTTTTTGTATACCACCGGATTTTGTTTTATGTTTGAGATATGTGCCGATTTTAAACTTCTTGTCATGTTCGTCACTTTCGTCCTCCGACGAAAACATCTCATGAAGCGCATTTTCAATTTGATGTCTTTTTAATACCTGTATAACAAAAATACACTAAAGTAGGTAAATGCTGACTGACAAATTTATCACGTTTATCACTACCCACAAGTTATATTTCGATAAAACAAAACCTAATTTCCTCATAATTTGTAGAGTGAATAAATAAAAAAGAAAACCCGCGGCAAAAAGTTAGCACAAAATAAAGATTATAATTCACCAGGCAATGGGTATATAATTCCCACAATGTGCACCTCCTTCACAGGCTAAGGTTATATGGTTCCCCACATTTTTCATTTCGTTATATCATGATATTTTTCAAGTGCTTACGTATAATTTATGCACATATCACTAGAAAAACTCAAATTCTACAGCATATAAAAAAATTGTACGACTTACCTTTCTCCGATCCGCCATTACGATTAAAATTCACCGCACTTTCCACAGAAACAACAGTTGAGCGGACGACCAAAGAAAAAAATGGCCGTAAAAGTGACATTTGCGTTTCGATTCAAGCAAATTTTGTTATGTGACCATAGATAATATTTCTACTTTTGCGTTTTTGACAGATTGCGGTAAATAATTTACCAAAACCTGGGAAAAACATACTAAAATCGATGTGGGGGAACCTCAACCCATAGCCTGGTTAAGGGTTAATAGAGTTTTGTGATCTAGCGTAGCATCTCTATCTCATCTCTGTTTACACACTGTTACTTAGTAAAAAAAAAACAGTTTCACCAGGTATCCTGTATGCACTAGGGTGTTAAGACCGTTTCCCATATTCATCGAATTTTTCGAGGCATTACATGTTGAGTGGCGGTTCTCAACGCCGGGCTTTTGCGTTGGTGCCAAAGCGAAGAAACGGAAATAATTAGAACTAATCCTTTCAATGAATCTCTTATAACATGATGATCTTTTAGTCTACAGTTCTTCATAATTAATTACGTGAAAAAGTTTTTTATTGACAAAAATAATGAACTACAATGATAACAGTAAATATTTTCTTACTAAAATAAACAGCGGGAGGGTTAGGGTGGGTTAGGGTGGAGGGTTATTGTTAACGCCCTCCCGCAAAATGAAAAATATGAAAATAAAAAATATTAATTGTAAAATTACCGTAATAATCGAGACCGATGCTTGCGAGAATATCATTAACAAAGTGGCTAATGTTATCTAGAATATACTTTTATTAAATTAGTGAATCAATTTTACATTTTTAAATATAAATTATTATAAAAAAAAATACATTTAAAAATACAAAAAAAATAGCCATTAGCCATTTTTTATATTTTTAAATGGCTAATGTTATTATTATTGAAAACGGAGTAGCAGGTTCAATTTCGTGACTGAGCAAATATTTGTTTTTTCAAAGCTAGTGTTTGTCAAATATCATGAAACCAATAATCTTAATAAATCAATTTAAAACTAGTTTATAAAATGGTTTTTTTAAAAAAAAAAAATATTCTATTTAAAACCCCGCGTGCTCACCCAATACAAAATAATAATATATTTCACAATATAACGAAAAAAAATTGCATAATTTTATAAGCAAAAAAATATTCGAAGTTAATTATATTTCACAGATTATTATTTATTTCTGTTATGGGTCATCTTTAGAATATGACAAATGTTAAGCTTTCCCAAACAATAAATACCTGGACGTTAAGAACAAAAGACGTTACCCAATGTTTAGTAAATGGGTATCAACTTCTAATCCTTTGAAGGGTGTGAGACAACAAAGTTTGTTGGGAGAACGTAGTTAGTTTAGGTTAATTCGTAAAACCGTCGGCATGTATGGGTAGGATAAACTATACCTATACAGGGTGAGTCATATTGAACTTTCCGATTTCAATAAGGTGTGTATTAAAAACAAAGCGACATGCAGTAAAAATTATTTTATTGTTTGAAAGCACATAACATGCAGTTTTAATTTAGTTGGTTTTAAAAATGATATCCTGTAAATGTCTACCTCCATTGACCACACACTGCTGAAGCCTTTCCCGGAAGTTGTCCATTACTCGTCGAGTCATATTCAGCGGAATAGCATTGATTTCTTCCGTGATTGCAGCCTTCAGTTCATCGATGGTTCGGGGACGATGCGTGTACACCTTTTCCTTCAGGTAACCCCAGAGAAAGAAATCGCAGGGGGTTAAATCAGGTGATCTCGGCGGCCACCCAACGTCACCTCGCAAAGAAATGAGATGACCGGGAAACATTTGTCGCAGGATTTCCATTGAACGCCTGGATGTATGGGCTGTAGCACCATCTTGTTGGAACCAGATGTTATCGTTGTCATGATTCTGCGTTAATTCCTCCAATTTCGGTTTCAGAAAAGTTTCAAGCATGTCGCAATACCGAGCAGAGGTAACTGTGACGACTTGACCATCTTCTTCAAAAAAATAGGGACCCCACACACCAAACTCTGCAATAGCGCACCACACTGTCACTCGAGGGCTGTGAAGTGGTCGTTCGTGTAGGTTTCGTGGGTTATTCTCAGCCCAGTATCGAAAATTCTGTTTGTTGACAGTTCCGGCGAGGTGAAAATGTGCCTCATCACTGAAGATCAAAACAGCAGTGCGGGGGATCTGCTGAATGTCGCGGCATAAATTTGTTCGTGTGTCTAAGTCTCTAACTGTTAATTCTTGCACTACCTGAATCTTGTATGGGTGAAATTTAAGGTCTCTGTGCAGTATTCTGCGGACACTACTGAAAGATAATCCTAGTGAAGCGGCATGTTTCCGAACAGAACGCCGAGGGGATTGTTGAATTGAAGCCCGCACTCTATCCACGTTTTCCGCTGACGTTGACGTCCTAATTCGGCCTTGTGGTCTTGTTTTTAATGCTGATGATGTTGCTCTAAAATTTGATACCCAATTTCTGATTGTTGGTCCAGTGGGAATGGGATCACGTCGACCAATAGCAAAATGTAAACGGAACGCACGCTGTGTTGTGATCACGGAGCCGCCATTTTTAATAAACTCTTCAACTACGAACGCACGATGTTGTCCCGACCAAGCCATTGCTCACACTAAAACTGCATGTCATGGCGCGTCTAATGACACCATCCCCACCCTTCTACTCCTTCCCTTCTTCGTGCAACGTCCTTCCAAAACCGGAAAGTTCAATATGACTCACCCTGTATATATAATAAAAATGAAACTGGTAGCTGTATGTACGAGAAAATATACTACTGGGGGCATTTAATAAAGAATGATTTTCATCTGCTTGCCTGAGCGTTTGTGCACGCTAATCTCATCATATTAACCGATTTTAATACAGTTTTCACTATTGTATTTTGGTTTCCTTCACATTTAGTGTTTGTTTTATTTTAATTGGTTCATAAATGAAAGATTATATCAACTACTTTTTACATTTATTCCAGACGAAGTCCCAGCTAGCATTCAATTTGACTATAGCGCGAAGAAATTAAAATGTTAATAAATAATAATTAATAACCTCAAGTGGAAATCGAACACACACCCACGCCACGACGGCCTTAAACGGTATCGATTTTGCATTCTTGCTAAATATCCTTTAAAACACATTCCATAAGTATGATAATGATAAATAATAATTTGTTATCGCATTTCTATACTTTTCCATTTAGGGCAATAAGTCATGAGAAAATGAATAACAGGATGCAGGTGGCTCGGTGCTTGATTATTTCCCATATGAGGGTACTTTATTAGAGTGAAACATATTTATGAGATTATTCAGTATTGTAGCCATATTGGAATTTTAATATAACTAGATTATTTATTGATATATTGGATATTGCTTATTGTTATTATAGTTAAGTATTTAATTGGAAGAAGATGAGAGTCGCCTCACGGCAGTGTGGGTTCCATTTTCAATCGAGAAAACGAAATATTTAATATTTTTATTTCTTCATTTGGGGCCTAGGCAAAGTGCGCTTTTGAATTCCACTACTCAACGCGCAGTGCCTCCAGAATTTGACGGAAAATGGAAAACTGACTTAACACTAGGTTCCGTCTGCCTAATATAGGTAAAGGAAAAAAAAATGGATAAACTCTTGATTCTTCATTTGTTTCCCCGCACAAATAACAAGAATGTAATAACAATAAAATTGACAAATTTGTTTGTAAGCTCATAGAATTAATAACTTAAATTTAAAAGATAATTTTTATTTAAATTCGTATCGACATAAGTATATAGCAAGCCATGATCGACACCGGTATGTGATGCTAGTAACGTATCCAAATGCGGACGGCATTCGAATTAGTTGGCCGTTTCCGAATCGTTACAACTTAATATGCATGCGATAACGCTGGTGGTATCTGAATTAAAACGTGCTTCGTTTAGGTAGGTAGATAGGTTCGATTCTCTTCTGGAGTATTTTTTTACGTTGAAAATAACTTATAGATATAATGTTCAAATATTTACATTAAATTTAAATATACGTTAAGGTTGTACGCTCTATTCTTATTTGGGAGAACGAAATGTCTCGAAATGTGTTGACAGTGAAGACATTGCTATGTGAGATTTGACGTGCAGATAAATAGATCATAAATATTTTAAGTATTACATATATATTTTTAATATTATAACAGTGTAATAAACACTGTTAAGATAAATATTTACTTTGCAAAGGCTGCCAAGCTGAAACATATGCTCCTGATAGAGCCTTATTTATGTACAAGTTACTAGAAGGTAGTGAATCTCATTTCCTAGAAAGCTTATCTGAGTTATTTTTACCGCTGTCCGTTTACATAAATATGCTTTTATATGAAGAAATATATTAAATATATATATAAAATGTTGTATATATAGAGGTCAGTCGTGGCGCTGGAACACATGCGTGGGACAGGTGGGTTCGATTCCCACTGGGGGAAATCAAATATTAATTATTTTCATTTCTTCGCTCTGGTGTGGAGACAAAAGTTCACAGTGTTGAACGCCGAAATCAAAACATTTTTGATAACATAAAATTATAACATTATAATTAATGTGAATTGCCTGCTGTACGCATATAATGTATGATGGCAAGATTTATGATGGAAAAATGAGTGGTAAGAGAGGGAGGGGAGACCTCGATTGATTGATTGATCTTTGAAAATACAGTATCAAAGATACTGGAGGAAGGTCACGTAAAAAGCATGAGGATCCCCCGGAGGGCATGTATGAGGATCGGTTGATGATGTATGTAGAGACCGTAGCGTTTGGAACTCCGTTCTCTCTGACTACCCCACTAGGGATAAAGCATGAAGTTAAGAAAAAAAATCTATCAAAATCCAATATGTCGTTATTTTTTATTATGATTTTACTAATACTACGTGATAACAAGTCAAAAGCTATGAGTTAAATAATTAGGCTAAGAAAATAACTATAAAAGTATATTCAATATAAATATTATTTTGACTGGAAATCCAACGATAAATGATGATGATGTTCATTCAACGTTATACAAAACTAGTATTTTGGCTTACAATAACTTAATTAACAATAACTTAATTTAATCATATTTAACCCATAAATATCATAGGTAAATATATCTGTAGGTTACGTAAGTATGTATACAAAAGCACACTCGAGTAAAAGTTCATTGGCCGGGTCGTCCCTTCGTCACGCTGTCACGTCACTTTAAGAGTCTAATTCCGACTGAGACATGCCTCATTTATTATATACACACAGTCGGTGAATTAGGAATATTTAAAATTTGGTACAAAAGAGAGAGAGTAATCATTAATTGTAGTAACATTTAGTAAGGCTGTCTGTTATTTATAGATTTTTTATACTAAATTTTATATTATCTAATTTAAAGAATGAGATGTAAGATTTATATATAATTTACGTTGAGAACAGTCGTGGCGCACCACCGTGTGACTATAAACGCGACAGGTTGTGTGTTCGATTCCCACTCGAGGCAATAAAATATTTAATATTTTTATTTTCTTCACTCTAGTCTGGTTCTTCTGCTCAACACAAAATTTATATCTCCAGTATTTGACGGAAAGTGGAGAACAGGAGCAGAGTGTTTCAACACAAGGTTATTTCTGTCTCCATTGCTATTTACGGGAAACATCGTGACGCTGGAAGATAATGAACGTAGAATAATAATAATTTGCTTATTACCTAAAAAGAAAGTAACTACTAAATAAGAAGGCTTGTACAAATTAAACAGTTAAATTCCCTACCAAACCCTAACAAACTTAGGAATAATTCCTATCATCCTATAAATCGAGGACATAAACGTATATTGTAAAAAATATGCTGCTTATATTGAAATGCATTATTAAAATCAAATATAAAATCTTACAACGCTTAATTAAACATAGTATTTGTATCATTTGACTATAATGTCGACGACTATTTTTTCATTATAATAAAATGAATATTACATTTTTCATTCATTTCATTTGTACAAAAATATTTTTAATATAAATTCCGTTTCCGCTTGAAAATAAAACACTGTGTGTTGAGTGGCAAAAGTAAAATAATATTAAATTTCCCGAATGGGAATCAAACCTACAACCATCGCAGTCTTAATTAAATTTAATTAAAATGAATCCCACCCTTGTGCCATTGCGCCACGACGGCCTTTCACGATTTCTTTAGGTATGGGTTTCAAATTAATGTGTTTTACCCTATATGATGTTCCCGTAAAAGGAGCGCTAACGCTTTCGCTGTATATACATACGACAATATCAACTAATATAACGTTATAATATAATCTATATATATAAAATCGGAAGGTCATTCACTCATCACGAAATCTAAGAAATTAAATGTGCTAGGAATCATATAGAAAATAGGAAGGGGTAGTTTTTGGGGTTGAAAGTTTGTTTGAAACTTCGTTACTACAAATGCTAGGAGTCTCAAATTTTGCATGGACGTCACTTATAGGACGTAGGTACTCATGGAGAAACTGCACAGAAATTAATAATAACGTAGTTTATGCATGCGAAGCCGCGGGCGGGCCGCTAGTACTTAATATAAATAAACTCAATTTTTTTATAAGGCTCTTTACCATCGCCTTTAAAATATGAATTGCAAATGCAAATTAAGTGTTGAAATCTGAAAGTTTTCTTTAGGCTAACTTTTATACAGTAAAATTTTTGTATCAAAATCAGAAATTAAAAGATATCGCTCGCTTTAGTACCTACCAACTTTTACTTTTAGTTACCGGAATTTGATTGAAACGGTAAAATTATTATAACTTAAAAAAAATTTCACAATATTGGATGCCCATATAAAATTTGAAATACTATACAAAAGTTGGATTTGAATAGGCTCTTTTCAGAATCAATTGAAGTGTTCTGTGCAATAGTTTTATTGGGCCACTGCAATAAGCATTTTTTTTATAGTTTCTTACCTTAAATATCATATTTTAAGTATATATTTACTGTAATACTTACAAGGCAAAACATTGTTAAAACTTTTCGCCAGAAATGAGATTCCTCAATCGTTGCATTTTTTTTTATGTAACTTTAAAAATTTATAATATTAAAAAATATATATATTTTAATCAAAATTAAAGAAATTATTATATGTTTCAAGGACGATCTAGTTGCTTATACAAATTTTATTTTATTATCTCGAAAATAATAAAGAAAGTACAATCGACAAAATGTTTATCTTAGCTATTTCCTAAGGGATGAAAATCCATTATCCTATTCTTAAGAAAAAAGCTTTTAAAAATAGGAAATATCTTTTAAAAATAATTAATTGTTATTCAAAGATTGCAAAACAAACCAATGATGCAGATTGATTTTTATCATATCTATTCTTCTTTCAAGTAAGATATTTTCTTTGAAGGTGTTTTTTATGGTTATACTTAAAAAAACAGCTGCATATGTATATGGAATAGAAGGGGCGAGTTGCATATATACCTGGATTAGCCCGCCGTTGTCCACATTTCATTCAATTTTTACGAAGTTGCTAGTTCAGTGTTGAATTTAAACGCCTTGTTTTATCAACCAGAAGATACATGATAATAAAAAAAAATCAGCTTCCGGCTGTATCACGCACAGAGCAGAGTAGGCAGAGAGAACTTAGTGTTAAAACACTCCGTTCCCCACTTTCTACTGAATTCTGGAGGCATTGCATCTTGAGTGGCAGAACTTAACGCCGGGTTTTACCTCGACACCAGAGCGGAGAGAATGGAATTATAAACGTGAATAAATATTTCACTTCCTCGAATGTGGATCGAACCCACAACCGTTGCGTTATAGTCACACCTTTGTGCTGCTGCGCCACGAAGGCCTCATGATACATAATAATAATTTAAAAATAATCAATCCCTCGAATAGGAATTGTACTCACAAAAGTCGAATTGACAGTCAGACCCTACACAAACATTATTAAGTTTAAAATATTCTACTTTTTAATAAAATACTATTTCTTGTTACAGGTAATATTTCTGAGACTTCTGCTACTTTTAAGGTGATGTAGAAAATAATAATTTGTATTTCAACACGTCTGTATTTTATTATTTTTAGAAATGTATTGTATACATTAATAAATAAAAATATAATGTATTTGTTTATAATTAAGACGGCGGAATAAAAGTCTAGATTCTCTGTGACTCCGGCTCCCCAACGAGGCATAATCGTCAATACACACTGTCAAATAATATTTCTTTCTGAAACCCAACTGACTCTGACTTCCGCTTCAGCAGAAAAGTGATTTCATTCTTTCCAGTAATCTCATCCAAATATATATTTGGATAAGTTTCTTTTCTGATTTCATGAGATTTTCATCATCATGAAATGAAAGGAAATTATCATGTCGGCTATAATAGCGATTTCAGTAGAACAAACTACATTTACTTTAAAGAACTGTTCTTCAAAATACATGTATATTTATTGTGATTACGTAAGATTGTAGATATGGACCTCGAAGTCCACAAGTCCATATGAAGCTAAACTGCTGGTGTAGGTCTTGGTCTTCGTTAGCAAGATGAGAGTTTATCTTATCTTATCTTATTAAGGCTTTGTGGATTTTCCCTTGCAGCTTTGCATTTCTATGTAGCGATGCGATAGAAAGTAATAACTATTACAGGTCACTATAGCATTACTGAAATTCATTAATGATTACTCTTACAAATAAAAAAAATGACATACGCTTTTGCTCAGGTTGATTTCGACGTTGTTGGACTCAAAATTTTAATCGTACAATGAAAAGACGAAATATATATTTAATGTTTCTATTCTTTTATTTTCGTATTTTGTTTCATTTTTTCTGTCTCTCACATCACACAGAAAATGCAGAAACAGCAAAGCTATCGTCGTCACATTAATAAATATTTAATTAAATTGAAGCTTTTTAGAGCGTTTAAGTGATAGCTTTTTCTAAAAATGGTTTTTTGCTTTTAGTTTATTAAATAAACATATAAAACTATGTTACAATATTATGAATATCGCAGCCAGGCGAATGTCAAATATTTTTGCCGATCTGTTGCGCTTTTGTTATATACATATTAAATGTATTGTGAAGGCGAGCTTTGTACGCTAATGCGATTCTTTAATAAATTGTAAATTTCTATATCTAAATTTAAATCTCTGAAGAAATTACATAAAAATTGTATTTTGTTAATTGTGTGTAAGTTGTTGAAGTTGTATGAAGTTTAACGATTTTTTTTGGTAAAAATCTATTTAAATTAAACAAAAAGAAGAAGACACGAATTACCTGTAGATATGTTTATTACTAGTAAAGTTATGTAATTACAAAATTTGTTTATTTTTACATGTTATTAGTAAAACAAAGTATCTTTCTATGTAAGCTTAAAGGTAATAAAAACAAAGGATTTTGATCGGTTTTATAATAAAAATGATTCAAGAGTGAGGTTCATATGTATAATACCTAGTATTATATTCGAATAAAGACAAAAAAATCTCAAATATATACTTATATTTGACTTGGAGCTGAGTGGTAAAAAAAACAAATTTAGAGACCTATTACATTTCACTCGGCTCTCCTTTCACATTCATGTTTTTGATGAGATACTCGTATAGATTACAATATAAGTGTTTGGTTCAAGGTTATCAATGCCCGCCTATGGCTACACCGATGTCTTAGTTCATTGATTTAAATCTTACCATCCGTAGGTCCTTTTTATTTATACGTGCTTATGAAAATATACAATTTTTCTAAGATATATAATTATACGTTTTTTCTCTATTTATTAGTAACTAGTAATTGAAAAAATATATACCAATGTATATATTTACGCCTCGGGCGTAGTGACACAAGCATGCGAATAACGTAAACGCATTGTGAGTTTGATACCCACTCAGGGAATTAATTATCATTTATTTTTTATTTTCATTTCTTCGCTCTTCTTCTTCTTTCTTCTTCTTTGTCGTCGAGTTCCGCCTTTCAATAAACAACGCCTCAAAAATTCCACTGTAATAAAGGAAAAGAACGAAGGTTCCCTCTGCCCACTCTGCAATATACGGAGTATATCGTGAAGCTGAAAAAAATATGTAACAATAGACCATAATATAACCCAGAAAACATTGACTAAAAATATATATTTTAAAATACTAGAGAATACCTTCGCATTTTCCCCACAAAGCAATAAGCAAGCTGTTAAAAGTTATACAAATCCCATCAAATGAAATTTTTCCAGCTAAGTCGTTGCATCTAATTTTTAAGAATCTGCTTACGACAGATCCATTAAGAGCACCGAGAGGTTCCTTTGAGATCACCTTTAGTACGCAAAGATTAAACCAGCAATTAGAGTGAAAAGGTGAGCTCGTCTATATTGTATAAATGCTTTACCTTGATGCATCTTATGCCATTTGAGGGAAATAAGTAAATTCGTGTAATATTGTGCTTATGCTAACATAGATAGATAGATAGAAATTATATATTTATACATTAGCGTCGGGTGGAAAATTATATATATCTATTGACTTATAATGCCGTTATGTCTATAGACTACATCAAATTATATTATATTTATTTAAATGAGTGATTTTTAATTTACAAATTTTTAAACTGTCTCAAAATATTATCCTGTGATTGTATTATAGCAAAGCCCGGCGTTGAGTTCCGCCACTCAACACGCAACTACGCTCCCTCTATTCTACTACATGCAGGATGCAATGAGAAGCTGAAAAAATAAAGCAAACGTGAATAAGGCGTAAATTCAATTGGGCGGGCTTAGTGGTATTAGGAAAGTCTGAAATTGAACACACTCATACTAAAACTTAGAAAATGACAGAACTTTATTCTCTGAAATGATATTTCTATCTTTGAAAACGGAAATGTTACAAACTTGCTAGATAAATGAGTTTTACCTTCCGCTTGGAGCTTTTTTTCTATATTTTTGCAAATCATGTCGGAAAATTGGAAAAATTTTGAATTTGTCATACATTTTTTGCAAGTATGTTAAATGTTTGATATAAGAACATTTAAGTAATTAATAGTAGCAAATTACGGCGTAGGGGTACAAAGTGACCAGTAAACGACAGGTTGTGGTTTCGATTCCCTGTGAGGAAATTAAATATTTTATATTTTCAGTTCTTCGCTCTGGTGACTTCACTCACTTCACTCAACACACATTACTTCCAGAATTCAGCGGAAGAATTCAGAATTGTGTGGGATACAGATAAAAAGTAATTAAGATAATCAAATTAAATTAAATTAAATAACATATTTCAATTCAATTATTACAAATATTACACAAAATGAACATTCATCCCTTATATAACAGGATAAATAAAATGAAATGAACCGAAAGAGGTGTCGTGAAAGCTTTCTATTTATCAGATAATTAATATTCAGATGGCAGCCTCCCGTGACACCGACCCCCATTTCTTTCTAAATAAACGGTGCAAATCGATCAGTAATCTTATTGAATAAATTTAACATTATTTTAGCTGATGGGAAGTTATCGTGGAAGCGTGGACGTGATGAATCCAAATTAGCCCTGGATACCTTCGTATCTATTATGGATGTTGTATGGATTTAACATTACAGGTGTTTAACAATTTATGTTGTTTTATTTATAAAATTATTTTGATATTTTTTGTTAAGTTATTATTTATTTTTAGGAGGCATATTTTAAGGGTCATTTTTAATTTACTTTTTTTGTCAGTTGTCACGCTGTTTCTATCATGTAGCAGGGTAGGCAGAAGTAGCTCTCCGCTCTCCACTATTTTACTTTTAGCGGTAATACTTCTAGTGAGAGTTCATTAAAACTTTATTAAGATTTTAACAATGAAATTAAAACATAGCATTTATCACTGTACTTCTACATTCTAACATAATTAACGGTGCGCCTAACTAACGCTATCCCAATGGGCATATGCATAGAGACAAAGTTTTGCAGAGTACTACATGACTTCAATTTTAATAGCTTTCATAGTTATACAACACGTTAGTTAACTTTCTTGTACATTTGTTATGTATCATACTAGCGGACGCGCGCAGCTTCGCTTGCTTATTGCTAAGGGGTGAATTCTAATAAACTTTGAAACACGTGTTCAATAAAATATTTTTAAGAGTCTCAATTTCAAATTTTATAAAAATCAGTGGCGTTTTAAAGATTTTTCTATATAAACTTTCAATCCCTTATTTACCCCCCTAGGGGATGAATTAAAATAAACCACGAAACTTATGTTCAGTGAAATATTTTTAAAAGTCTAAGTTTCGATTTTTATAAAAATCGGTGGCGATTTAAAGATTTTTCCATACTATCTTTCAACCCCTTATTTGCACCCCTACGGGAAGAATTCTGGGAAACTATGAAACACATGTTCAATTAAATATTTTTAAAAATAATAAATTTCAAATTTTATAAAAGTCGGTGCCGATTTAATTTTTTTCCATACAAACTTTCAACCCCTATTTCACCCCCTTAGGGTTAAAATTTTTCAAAATCCCTTCTTAGTCCAGCTTACGAAAGTAAACATCTGTCCAAATTTCACGTTTTTACGTACGTTTGTGGATTCTATTTTCCTCTTCCTCCTCCATAAAGCACTATGCTGACTAATATAGTAATATCTACACCAATCTTTAAAGTTCACATGCGTTCCATCGACTATGAGAACGTTAAAATAATTTTATCTCGAATAATACATAGCAGTATCGTATAGTGATTCACGCTGACGTTAGTCGAAGCTAAAGGCTAATGCATTTTTAATGCAATATCTGCCCGATGCAATGCAATGGTGGGAAACTGTTACGCGTGTTACGTGACATTGTGTGGCTGTCACGGCACTTGTACTTTGCACTCGTAAATCTGTCCCGCCACGCTGTTTTCACGTAGGTACTAATTTAGGTGATTTTTTTTGCTTCGCGCTCTACCTCGTATGTAATAGGATAGGCAGAGAGAATTTAGTGTCAAGATACACACGTAACGTTTCTTACAGATAAAAATCATGAAATAAAAATAATAATCCTACGTCTAAGTTGTTGACATATATAGATATTTAAAAAAAAAATCAGCTTCACGCTGTATCCCGCACACAGCAGGGTAGGCGGCTTCCTGCCGAATTCCAGAGGCATTGCGTGTTGAGTGGCAGAACTCAACGCCGCGCTTTGCCTATATAAACTAATATAAACGTAAATAAATATTTCACTTCCTCGAGTGGGGATCGAACCCACAACCGTCGCGTTAAAGTCACACCCTTGTGCCGCTGCGCCACGACGACCTCTATATAAATATTATTTTTAGATACCTAAATATAAAGGTGTTTAAGATTGTTTGGTTGTATGCATTTAGAAAATGGTTCTAAATGCAAAAATATTTCTGTTCCATGTATGAAGGAAAGCCATAAGCATCACTTTTAACGTTTCAACGGGGTTTCAGGGGGTTGCCCTGTATCCGCAGTCAATGTTACCTGGGACGAGGAATAAGCATGTGTCATGAAAACCAATAAACCAGACAGGCGAAGTCACACTTGAAAGCTAGTAACAACTATAAAAACTATTTAAAAGCTGCAAATAAATATATATATTGATTTAATTAGAAACTTTCTTTCTTATTTATTTATTGTTAGCCTACCAATTTAGATACTTAGAAGGAATTTGACGTAGTTCGGTAAAACTTTGCGACGGGCGTGACTCGGACAGACAGCAAACAGATATCTTAATTACGCCAAAGACAACCTACAAAGTTCTGAAACAAACTGCTTTGGATCATGTTGAGACGGGTTGCGAACAAGTTATACTTACTTGTTGTAACTATAACTTAGAAAATATCACGGAAGTGGAAAGGTGGAAAATTATATTGAATTATTCTTAAAATAGTTTTTAATATTAGTCCTCATTTAGGAATGTATTAAATTATAACATTTTGCCCAACTATAATTCTAAGAACTTTTGGGAATTTTGTAGAGACTACCGAGATACTAAAAACGTAAGTTGTAACCAGCTTATAAGAATACGTAGATGGATGAGTACGTATGGCTTAGCGGTCAGAGCGCTTGGACGAATTACAAGGGGCGCGGGTTCAATCCACTTAGCACATAATCCATGAACTGAAACTGAAATGTCTTAAGTAAAATAAATAATTTCTTTACCTACCCTATTATATATGGGTACCTATGCGTGCATAGACGTTTATTTTTTTATTTATGAATTGTTGTACGCCACAGATTTGAATGGTCCGTGTTTTTGGTTCTTGTGTTCTTTCTAATTTTTTTTAAGTTATAGTTTTCGTGAAGTGAACATAAAGCTTACGTTCCCGAGAGCTAAGAGTGTCGCGTAAAATAATTAGAATATAAAAGTGTTGTATTCATAATTAATCGTAATCAGTAAGAAAAAATCTTATCTGTATTCTCAATGAAATTCAACTAAAGTATACATTTTTAATGATAGTTCTTGTCCATGGAACTTTAAATTCCATCCATTGCCTTTTGCTTCATCAATAGGAATGAACATTGAGAATTGTGAGAGCATTGATTATGTAGATCACTGAATCGAAAGAAAAATAGGTGATTAACAGAAATATTATTAAAACATTTAAATGAGGTCAGTCGTGGCGCAGAGGTACAAGCGTGCCTGTAGACGCGGCAAGTTGTGTGTTCAATTCCCACTCGGTAAAATTAATTATTGAGCGAAGAGAGCGAAACGAGCGGAGCGCTCTACTGGAGACTTTTTGCACTCTTTATCACCAATAGGCTCCCAAACGGTTTGACCGATTGTGATGAAAATTTACAAACATATAGATATGACCACGTAGATAGTTTTAGGTGAAAAAAATTCTAAAAATTCAAAAATTCATTTCTCGCTTCACTCAACATGTGAACACTACCGAGATTTTGCGAGCGCAGCGAGTCAAAATAGAGGTCCGGTTCGCGGCTCTAGTTATTTTATATATATTTTTACGTAACAAGGCAAATCGCGACGTTGTGTTCCGCCAGTCAATACGCAATAAATCGCATCCAGAATTCGCCGGAAAGTGGAGAGCTGAGTGTTTTACCTCTAAGCTTGAATTGCTAATCTTAGGAAGCCATCATGGAAGGACCAGTGTTTAACTGTGACAGGGTGGTTGTGAGTTCAATTTACTATAGGAAGTGATTCTATTTTAAATTATTTTTGTTTACTTCTTCTTAAAGACAAAGCAGGGCATTGAGATTCGCCATTTCCAATTTATAGCTGTATTTCACAGAATGCTTCCAGAATTCGGTGGAAAAAGGGGAGCGGAGTTACTTAACACTAAGCCCCCCCACTAAACCCAGCCTACCTTGCTAGATGCGAATGTAAAAAAAGTGTAAGAAATATAATAAAACGTATTGTATTTGATTCTTAAACATTGGAAACTTAAACATTGTCAATTACAAACTAATATAATATAATACATATATTACAATTTTATTATTAACATTAATTCATACAATTTTATCCAAAAAAATCAAAAATTTTTGGAACAATTTTAGTCTTTAATCAAATTTCACGCAGCCGCAAGCTCTTACAACAATGCTGCCCGTGATTGATGGAGTATGGACGTAGATTGAGATCTGTCACTTGTGAAATATGCCTGGTACCGAAATCGGTATAACGTTACTTACTACTATTATATATTATATTAATATGTAATAATTAATAATAATATTTGTTATTCTGTTTTTATATGAATCAAAATGTAATAAATTAGCAATGTTTTCTGTATGTCCAATATTAGATCTATTCCATCCATGTTGAATGTAGGATATCAACGAAATATTGTCTTGTTACTAGAACCAGGAAATGAAAATAATTCATCGCCTTCAACCCCATAACCGTCGCGTTGACTGATTTATTAGACTAAACAATATATACGTAATACGTTGTAAATATGCTGCTGCTAGCGAAGATTTCTTATTATTTTTTGCTTGTGCGCTTGTTTGTGCCTCTATGCCACAACTGGCCTTACATGTAATATTCTCAATAAAAAAATATTTCAATTCAAACCAGCAGTTCCTGAGAATAACACCTTCAATCAAACAAACTCTTCAGGTATATACTATAAATAAACATATTGAACATATATTTATTTATATAATATATATATAGCTAGCATATAACATATAAATTTCCCAAGCTGAAGTGGCATGATGGATCGTTTCATTACATAAATATGCCAAACATCATCTTAGAGACAATGAAACCGCGAGTAGCTGATATCCTCAACAATTTGACTGATGGATAGTTCTTGGATGAATTATTCATATTTTAGAGAATACCCGGTTGTTGATCGAATGGATGTGTTGAGTAAAAAAAACGGCAAAATATAGAATATCTTTCCTTTTGATTGATGTAGAGGTTCATAAGTAATCAGTTTCGGGAAAATTCCGATTGAGACTTTTATAACGATTCTATAATATAATATATTCGATGTGTCTGTAAATATGTATGAGTTTGATTATTATTTTATTGAAAGTTTCAGTTTTATTTTTCCTGTGTATTTATTTGTTTCTCCATTTTGTTTTATGTATGAAAAGATACAAAACAGAAACGTAACTGAAACACCAGCTACGAGCTACATTGCCAGTGTTGGAAATATAGAAATGAAAATTCAATTTGTCACATTTCATACACTGCTCTTTTGAAAATAGTTTCATTTAATCTCACTAGTTATTCAATAAGATTCGTATTTTATTATAAGATTTTATAGACAAGCATATGAATAAAGGAGCCGGGGGACCATGCCCACCCCAGAAATCTTACTAACTATAAATTCGACATGAAAAATAAAAAAAAAACATCTGTTTTACAACGAGACTTGTTCAAAGCTAAAATTCAGGCCTCTCTGCTAAATATTTCTAGAAACGCCTATTATTTTATCTAAGCTATTATACTCTCATTACGATATTGTTACGGTAGCGTATGTTTATATTTAACCATAGTATATCTGTAGACGTGATATGGCAGCAACATATGGCTGTAATATATTATTTGATTAACACTATATAGATGATCTACTGTAAAACTGCTCTTATTTTTAATCACATACAAATAATTATATAAAATAGCATCAGCAAAAAAATATATAACAAATAATACAATTTACTATATTTTTTTTATTTTTTAACGTCATAAAAGCAAAAATACTATGTTTTTATATCTTTTATATTACAATATATACATATAAATGAAAATGTTCTTCAGAGATATTTTGATTAGAGACCATCCAGTTTAAAAATGTTAATTAAATTTATCGGGGAGTTCCTAAAAAGGCGTCAAAATTTTATGGACAAAACTTTCACAATTTTTTAATGTTGGCATCCCATTGAACTCTGGACGAAATGACATAACAGTTTTAAAAACAGAGAAATCAAAATCAATCCAATGTCATTTGAGGCATACTCGTCTTCCTTTCGGATACAATTTAATATTGTATTATTTGTTATTTTTTATATATATATATTTTCTGAAGCTATATTTTGCTATTACTAAGTAACAAATGACAAAGTGCTTGGCTATTGTAATTACATTTATTTGTATGTGTTTGTAAGTTCAGTTTAAGTGTACATGGTATCTATGTTCTATAAGTCACTATTACATATTCTATAGAGAGAACTTCACCGTATCCTATACGTACAGATGGTAAATACAATCTCCTTTTTCTCTTCTCTACACAACGTGACATTGGCGAACTGGTAAGTGTTCAACTGTAATGAACGATATGTAATAGGATTTGACTAATAATGACGGTATTGTGCATTATATTGTTTAAATTACTAATGTCTAGAGGGAAGTATTTCAATAGACTGTACAGTTTTCTTAATTATTATTGTAGTATATTTTCTTAACATTAGAGGTCCTCGTCTCCTTCGGAACAGACCACTTAACAACCAGTGGCATTGTTGCCTTGCTTTTGTTTGATTGATATTTTCACAGTATAAACCTTAATTGCTGCTTAAGAAATATTTAATAAAAGCTTATAATAAAAATAAAATAATAATTTGAATTGAATGATAAATTTATTTCCATCTATCCAATATATAGAAGATAACACTTTTTCACTATCCAATCTCCATCCCTGGACTTCCCAAACTTCTATTTTCATATAGGCATTTAAGCCGATCCGATACAATTTCACTGTCGATCGAGCAACTTGGTCATGACTTCTGGCGTCCTTGACTCGGCTAAGCTGTCAAACCGGTTCATGGTAACCAGCCTTCTGTTACTTACGGTTATTATAAATAGAAATAGATAAGTGAAGAATATTTTCTAATAAATTTAAAATAATCTACTTCACGCTGAATCCCGCATATAGCAAGGTAGACAGAGGGAATCTAGTGTTAAGACACTCCGTTCCCCATTTCCCGCCGAATTCTGGCGGCATTGTGTATCGAGTGGCGGAAGTCAACGCCGAACTTTGCCTCCACCAGAGCGAAGCAATGATAATATTAATTGAAATAAATATCTCAGCTCTTATATCTTAGCACTAGGCTTTCTCTGCCTACCCTGCTGTGTGCGGGTTACAGCGTGAAGCTGATTTCACTAAGTTCACAAGCGCACATGGGCTGCTAAAACTGATCTAACGATAACTCAATTATGTAAATCTGTTCAGCGGTCCTGGAGATATGATGTAATAAAGAATATTTCATACATACATACGAGTACAAGATTCGCGTGATACTGGAAGTGGGGATTAAAGTGGGGGGGTCAGTGCATTCCATTAGCTGCTCAGATATATTCTCAGAGTTACAAACATAAGCATTCTCAGTATTAAAACAAAGAGTATGATTATTAGAATTAAGAATATAAACAATTATGTCATCAAGCTTAAAGTTGATGGAACCTAGTAATAAGTTAGCATTTAGCCTCTAGCTAGGCTCTAGATTAGGCTAATGCCTCCAGAACTCGGTGGAAAGTGGGAAATGGTGTGTCTTAACTCCAGGCTACCTCTGCCTGCACTGCTACATGCGGGATTCAGCGTGAAACTGAAAAAATCTAAAGAGTTTATTTGGTCGATCTATATTTTGTATTGTATAATCTATTTATCGATATAAGCGCACTGTAGCTACCTGAGACACCCCAGAGTCAAACCCCAGAGTCAAACACCTGTTTTGTTGTTTCCATTTAGTCGTTTTAATATGCGGTTACTAGATTTTATATATGGTTAATATGGTATTGTATATGGTTTTTTTTAGCTTCACGCTCTTAGCAGGGTAAGCAAAGGATGCTTGGGAACCTATTGTTAAGGCATTTCATTCCCTCTATTGATAATCGAACCCAGACCACCGCATTTATAGTCACTTGTTTGTGCGCCTGTGGCACGACGGCCTCAGCTTGACAAAGCTCATAGATATATATTATATTTTTTTTTTATATTTTTTTATTTTATAAATGCTCTGTTTTATTTTGTAGTTGTTTTAACTTTTAAGGCAATATAGATTTAAATTCGGGTGCGAATATGTGAAGTGAATGATAACACTTTCACTATCATATACGCTATATTTAACTACTAGCGGCCCGCTCGCGGTTTCACCCGCGTGAACTATGTTATTATTAATTTCTGTCTCCATGACTACGTCCTAGTGACGTCTATGCAAAATTTGAGACTCCTAGCATTTGTAGTAACGCAGTTTCATACAAACTTTCGACCCCAAAAACAATCCCTTAGAAGTCGAATATTGCAAATTCCCGCCTTAGCGAGCACCTACGTCCTATAAGTAACTCCTATGCAAAATTTCAGATTCCTAGCACATGTAGTTTCTGAGATTTACTGATGAGTGAGTGACCTTTCGATTTTATATATATAGTGTTAGAAATAATCAAATAATGACCATAGAGGTTATATAAGAACGGCTCTAATTGCTGGCTGGCACTTTTATGGGCTGTCAACAGCGACCGAAAGAAAAGGATCGCTAACGTCACTCTGCCCGATGGATTCTTTAGAACCAGATTATTATTTATTAGACTGCTAGATAATTCCCTTTGGTTGTTTAATAATTATTTGAAGCCTTGTTTTAATTCATTACCTTTCCCACTTTATTTAATATTTCCAATAGTTTCTAACATTTATCTATGAGTCAATCCGACACCTACAAATTAAACATTAACTCAGAAACCAAATAGAAATAGTAGGATTTTGCATCGGATCTCTTCCCACTCACCCGAATACTAAATGCATCAGGATTTACACCAGTCTCTTGTGAGTCAATCTGACACCTACAGAGGTTTACAGTAACTAAAAAATGCAAACAAATATAAACTGTAGACTTTGGCATCAGATCTCTTCTCACCCTTGTGAGTCACTCTGACACTACAGAAGTAAGACCGGACTTACTGGGTCTCTAGTCAGCCTGGGCCCCACCGACGCAACCACATGCCTCCTTACTAACCTTTAGTTACCGTACACACAGCACTGCGCAAAACTCACTAACTAAAAATTACATAAGCACCATGTACAACAAAAACATGGTGAGTACACAAATAGTTTGATACATAGTCAAGAACAAATAGATACTAAATGGGAAAATTATCAATCAAAGAGAACAGCACATGTATCTGGTGTCCATTCTCCTCGCTATAATACCAGCCATGCATATCATACCATGTACCTAGCAGCGGCTATTATTTTATTTTGACTCGGCCTAACCTGACCACGAGCAAAAGGATGTCTAATCTTTACAGTTATTTGGTAAAGTATGCAAACTTTATCGATTTCGTCACACCACGTGTGGACGTCATAAATATTAAGGCAAAATCGGAAACATAATATTGGTTTGATCTCACCGTGAAGCTCAGCTGTATTGCTCTGTGTTTGTCGTCCCACAGATAACGGCAACTCTGGTAACAGCGTTGGTGTTGTTTAGGTTGATGTCGATGGTGCAGGAGCACATTGTGCCGCACCCAGCACCAACACGAAGTCAGACTCCGCGGCTTTATCTCACGAAGTGATTAGTAGGGAGGGAGTTCACGTACAGCGCCTCCCTCTAGTTTTGCAACGTTAGCTATCAGAAGACATTGCTATGTAACTCTACCCGATTACACTAAAATATTAGAAAGATCAGGAATGGGATGGCTTAGTAACTAAGGCTTCTATCCCACTTCTGATGTTAGAAACTATTGGAAATATTAAATAAAGTGGGAAAGGTAATGAATTAAAACAAGGCTTCAAATAATTATTAAACAACCAAAGGGAATTATCTAGCAGTCTAATAAATAATAATCTGGTTCTAAAGAATCCATCGGGCAGAGTGACGTTAGCGATCCTTTTCTTTCGGTCGCTGTTGACAGCCCATAAAAGTGCCAGCCAGCAATTAGAGCCGTTCTTATATAACCTCTATGGTCATTATTTGATTATTTCTAACAATAGATTAACCTAAAATAGCCAATATTTGTGGCAGCCATTGTGGGTTGTGGTCGTGGTTCAATCCTCATTCGTGGAAACTGATTATATTCATTTCTAACTAATTACATCCACTCTGGAAAGAAAAACCGCGGTGTTTAGTTATGTTATGGATCGAATCAGGGCGAAAAGTGTGGAAAGCAACTTGTTTAATAAGATGTATAAGTATCTTTCGGGAAAATATGTGAATCAACTCTTTTTATTCAATACTTTTATAGCTTCACTATGTATCTCGCACATAGCAGGGAGGTAAAAGGAACCTAGTGTTTATACACCCCATTCCCTACATTCCGCCGAATTCTGGGACATTGCGTGTTGAGTGGCGAAACTCAACAACTCAACTCACTTGCCTCGATACCAGAGCGAGGAAATGAAAATAAAATATCTCATTTCCATCGATCCCACCATATTCAATCGAACCCAGAACCAGTCGTGCTTAGTCGTATACTTGTGCTGGACCACCACGACTGGATTCTACCCAATATTTATGTATACTTTTATACATTTTTATTAAAAGGATGTGAAATAACTTCTTTTATAAAAAACTAAACTGCAACAATAATTTACACTGTCATAATAAATCACATTTTATTTAGATAAATGCATTTCTTTTACAGTACATCGGCACAATGGACGTGCCCCGCCCGACGAGCCGCGTCGAAATAGTGGCCGCCATGCGACGAGTTCGCGTAAGTATACTTCATGATATTAAATATTGTATTATATTATAGTTTTACATATAGAATATTGTTTTAAAATTCTTTATAGGATTTTTTAATAATTAAGTCTAAGCACTCTGACCACTAAACCATACGTTCTTATCAAGCTAGGTTGAAAATCTTATACTTATTTATATTGTTACCATCTCTGTACCGCGACGGTTGCGGGATCCTGTAATGATCTACACCATAACTAAAATGTGTAGGTAAATAATAATTAGTAAAACAATATTATAAATATGATTTATAATATTATTAAATTTATAGTTTAAAATAAATACAATCTTATAGGTCAGGCTGATGATGATGATGATGATGATGATGACAATCTTATAAATAATAGTTGTCGATATATTTAATTAATTATTATAATAATAATAGATGATAACAAATTAAAAATTATGTACTTCAGTTTATACGACAGTCAGAGTTCATTGACCTTACGTTTACTAACAGCTGATGTGCGCCACCGACTGCTTGGCTTCGCTGGTACTAATATGCTCGGCTAGGTGATTTGCTATGGCATTTAATTATAATCCTAATTATAATAGATCAAATTATATTATTTAAGATTTGCCTTATATGGTTTATTTAAATTTGTTTTCATTTATAAGTACTAAGGGAATACTATGTAATCCGTTGTTTTGCAATTGGGCGAAATGTAAATATTTATAAATAAAATAATTTAGACATTGATTTTAAATAATAGTAAGTAGAGTAATCTGAAAAGGCAATCTAAAATGTATTTTATTTGCGTTAACTCAAAAATAATGACTATAGTAATACAGTTTTTCGAGTTATTGTAAACGCGACTGGTTGAATTCCGCCTCTCAACAAGATATATCTCCAGACCTCGGCGGAAAGTGGAGAATAGAGTGTCCTAACACTTGGTTGAAGCCGAACTGCTGAATTAATATGAAAAAATATTATAAAAGAAAGTCTTCTTAATTTTTTGAGAGAAAACTTAAACGTATATTACGTAAGTTGACGAAGGAACTCATCCTTAGAGACGTTCACGAAAAACTTCAAGATAATTAATTTCTATTTGCGCTGACTTTGTAATATTATAATTTATGCATCATTTGCAAAATTAAAATGCACAGATTAGAGTTTTCAGTGAAAAAATTATAGTATTTAAATTTTAATTATTTTAAGTGCAGGTTCATATCCGATTGTATAAATTAAAGGTATTTATATAGGATACATGTTAGGACCCATTACTGAGATATAGTACAGAATAATATGTACACGTGAAATAAAAAAAATCATTAACATAAAACAATATTATAGTTTAGGAAAGTGGGAAGTGTTTTAGCACTACTGTTAAGGGGAGTCGATGCTCCCCTTGCCTACTCTGCCACATGCGGGATACCGCGTGTAGCAAAGATAGAGGTAGCCTTATCTCCTCTCGGGAATATTTATATTTAAATTCTTCTCATACCCTGCTAAGTAAGCAAAGAACGGCGTTGAGATTCGCAACTCATTACGTGTCAACTCATCAAATGTATTAAGATTAGACGGAAACTATTAATGTCTATTAATGTTTTATTGTTGCTTACACACACCTATGGAAAATTAGATATATGGAAAAACCTTTTATTGAAAAAATATTAATTTCCGCTCTCAATTTAATATCTGTTTTATAACAATCTTCTAAATTACACGTATAATAAATAATTAAGTTTTTGTCTTAATATTTGTAAAAATGAAGACAAATAAAATATATTTCTATCTGTTGAAAACTACCCTATGAATACAAAATGAGCAATTCTAAAACATTTACTTTTATTTTTAGATAATTTTATGTACAATTCAATGGTATAAAGTAGATTTTGAGGGAACCTAGACACTCCCTTCCCCACTTTCTGCCTAATTCTGGAGGAATTGCGTGTTGAGTGGCAGAACTCAACGCCGTGTTTTGCCTCGACACCAGAGCGAAGAAATTTCACTTCCTTGAGTGAGAATCGAACCCACAACCGTCGCATTACAGTCCCACCCTCGATTTTTTCTCAAATATTTTTCAGAATTATAATCTAGCGGAACCTGGCGCCGTTCTTCATATAACCTGATAAGGAAAACGTATACATTTCAAATAATAAATTTCCCTCGACTGGAAATCGAATTCACATCCATTACATACTCGTTCTTTTTGTACGAATATAGATTTTTTTGCTCTTTGAAATACAAGAAGTTCTCATTTTGACGATGCTTATGTGAAACGCCTTTTGTATATTAGAATAATTTGAGGCAGCTATTATTTTGTACGAGATGAGAAAAAAGTGCCGAATACGTCATGTTACTGTTTATTATTTGAATGAAAGTCCGAAATTAATATATTTTTTTGTATTTTAAATGATATAAGTAAGTAGAAAAATGTAATTAAAATATTTTTATAGTAACTAGAAGTATAAGGTGATGATCAAATTCATCATGATTTCCAAATTCTTGAAAGTACATACCTTAATTTACATAAGAAAAATAAAACGTTAGATTTTGAACCAAATTTATAAGATAGAAAACGTACATACAACAAGAGTAACTAAACATAACAGAGGGGAACGGAAGTGTGTTAATGGGTACGGAGTGTCTCGACACTTCGTTCCCAGATTCTCTCTCAAGATAGATTCCTGCAAAAAACTAAGTATAGAACTCAAAAAACAAATTAACGTAAACGTAACGTAAATAATCATAAATCTACACAACATACTTAACCAATATAAATGTTTATAAAACGGAAGGAATAGTAAGTAAATATGTTTATAGCATCGACTTTGAAAGGTGAAATAAATATTTACAAGTTACCAACAAGATCTCTCTCCGCTCCAGACATTTGCAAGTCTGTTTCTGTAATAGCTTAAAGCTGCATTTTGTAGCATATAAAATGGAAGTTTGTATTTTATTGCAATTATTATGATTGTTTTGGATATTTTGAATTGTTGCACCAAACCTGGAAAAGAAAAACATTTATTTAGAAAACGTATAAAAAAATAGAAGGTTCCCAAGAGGTGCGGGTTCATATCCTGGGTACGTTAACATTTTCATACGTCTTTTAAATAAGTTATTGATGATGATTATTTTAATGTTCGAAATATAAATACATACAATTATAGGCAAGTACTTTGCATATAATGACGCTACTATTAATATATAATGAGACTGACGCCACTGACATATTTATTTAACTTGAAAATATTTGAAAGTGGTTGTGATAGAATAATTGAAAAAATAACATTTTGACTTTTATTAGATTTTTTTATTGTAACCTAATGTTTTACTGACAATGTCCCTGTTATTTAGAAAATAAAAACATTTTTCAAAGACAATCTATATATATAAAAGGACTTGTCCTCACTGACTGAGGTAAGACGCACGCACAGCCGTAATCGCTGTGCGTAGAAACTTGAAATTTGGACAGATGTTTACTTTTGTAATCTGGACATCCACTAAGAAGGGATTTTGAAAAATTTCAACCCTAAAGGGACGAAATAGGGGTTTAAAGTTCACACACAAACACGTGTTTCATCGTATCCTAGAATTCTCCCCCTAAGGGTGCAAATAAGGGGTTGAATGTTTGTATGGAAAAATCTTTAAATGGCCACCGAATTTTATAAAATTTGAAACTTAGACTGGAGAATTTCATGGTTTACTAGAATTCACCCCTAAGGGTCCAAATAAGCAAGCGAAGCGTCGCGCGCCCACTAGTTTCATATATTTTCATATACTATCAATCAATTTCATATACTATCGCGTTTATCTTGTATTCTTATCAGTTTATATAGTTTTCTTATCAGCCCCATAGTTTCTATGAGAGACTACCAAATATAGATCTACAGATGTAGCTTATAGTAATGCTGTATTTAGGTAATTTGTATGATATAAACGAACAAAACAAATTTTCAAGTAAGAAATGCTCGGTTTAATCAAATGCTCAGACAAGAAATTTTAGTAAATGTCTTAAGTTCAATCACGTTCTCGAAGGGATCGTACAAAATTCTCGAGCTCAATCGATTGTACCGAAGCTGTCCATGCAAAATGTGTACCTATTATGAAAATTGTCGAAATCTATCCGAGTGAGTTAAACTAAAGGAATATAATACATTTTAAGGTGTAGGCACAGGTAACCTAGTGTTAAGGCACTCCGTTCTCTACTTTCAGTCGAATTCTGGAGGCATTGAAATACCTATAAATGCTCTTTTCAGAATTAAGTGAATCGATGTATAAATACTCGTACATCTTGATTGAATTGACTGAGGAGCTTGACTCTAGACCTGAAAATTTTACCTTGAAACTTGTACCATAGACCTGAAAATTTAATATTAATTTTACTTGATACATTGTCGACGCGATCTCGTGGTAAATGGTCTTGACAGACGGACAGACGAACAACGTGAACGTCCTATAGGGGTTCCATTTTTACCTTTTTAAGCACGGAACCCTAAAAAAAGTAAAATATGAAATTTACACAAGCAATCGCATTTAACCAAGACCACCTCTTCTGCACCACACCCAAGTATGTCTATCATTATTTTCATTAATAATAATGCTATAAAGTATTATTCCACACTTTATAAAAAAAAATATAACTAATATTGGAAACAATCCAAGATTGGGATTCAGATCCCGCTAAAAAAAAATTATATGTTTGTTTGTTTATTATATGTTAAAATTATTATATGTTTTCTAAAAAGTATAACTCTATCATTTTATGTCTTGACTTCAGTGTACTAAAGCGATATAGTTAAAAGTTTTGTAAAACCGCAACACTTTATACGTAGTATTGCTAAAATTGTTTAGAGTGTAAAGTTTCAGTTCGATCGCTCTAATAGCTTCTAATATCTACTAGGAAGGAAATTCATTTGCAAGTTAATAATACTTTGTATTGCTGTTACAAACAAGAGTCATATAATAAATACCGGCTAAGTGCAAGTCGGCTTCTCACACGAAGGGTTCCGTATCTATAAAACGAGTAAGCTAATTATGCTTGTGGTATATTACCCCAAATATTTATTTTATTTTTTGTTCACCATCACCATCTGTGAAAATTTGAGCTGTCTCACTATCACGTTTCATGAAATACAACCTTATGACAGGCGGACAGACAGACGTCTGTAAATATACATAGCACGGTAAGCAGGGAGAACCAGAGAACCTAGTGTTAATATACTCCGTTCTCATTAAGACACATTCGTTATTCTGCGATTGTGTGTTGACAAAACTCAAGGCAGCTCTTTACCTCATTACCAGAGCGAGAAAAAGAAAATGTGTTGTATTGGAAAGTGGGAATCGAACCCACTGCCTGTCCGTTTACAGTCGCACGCTTGTACCCATGCGTCGACTTGCCTTACTTAAAAATTATTATATAATCATCCATAACAGAATTCCACTTAGCTTAGCAACTCCGCTCCGTTTAATTGTTCAATAACTTTCGACATGATGGAATTATTCGCGCTTTTAGACTCTTATAACGTTTTGTATTGTAATTTTGAAACTTTTTTTATTATTTTTATGAATACTTTTTTATGATACAGTTATTTTCTGTTTTTCATTTATAAAAAAAATATTTCTAAAGTGATGCTGTACTAAACATATATTAATAAAAGTTTATTTAAAAGTAATAATTAATTATAATATGTGGGATATCGCGGGAAGCTAAAAAAAGAAAAAAAGTTTGAGGGCAACTGTGGCGTAGCGTAGTCCATTTCTTCACTATGTCGAAATAAAGGGCGGCGTTAAGTTCCGCCACTCAACAGCACAAAAAGTGGGGAATGGAGTATCATAACACTGGGTTTCCTTTGTTCACCCCGCTGTGAGCGGGATACAGCGTGAAGCTAATTAAAAAGCTTCATAAACTGTCCTTATCTGAATATTTACGCCTTACTTGGACATCTCGTAGCGTCTTATAAAAAAAAAGATCTAGCATTCTCTAGAATATTGTTATACTTTTATACGCTTTATTTATTATGCGTTTATACGCTTGCTATATAGTCATATTAATAGTTAATTTAATAAATGATAAGCTATATCTGTTGCAGTACGAATTCAAGGCCAGAGGAGTTAAGAAGCGAAAGGTGACTGTGGACGTGTCGATAGACGGCGTGCGCGTCTCTACCCGCACCAAGAATATTAAGAAGAAGGTAATGCATACTTGTTTTTTATTTTTGTTTTTTTTTTCAGTTTCACGCTTTATCCCTTATATGTGGGAATATTTTTTTTTATATTAAAGTAATATATTATCAAAATTTAAATCGTCGTAGCGTTGTGTCAACATCTAACTGTAAAGGCCATGGTTGTGGATTCGATTCCCACTCGGGACAGTGATTATATTTAAATTGTTTTCATTTGCCGCTCTGGTAGTCAAGGCCTGACATGGCGTCAAGTTCTGCCAAGAAAATTCGAAAAGAGGGATGAGTGTCTTTACTCTTTACACTAAGTTCGAATGTGGAAAAAAGCGTGACTTAGCTAGTGCATATATCATATTGAATCTAGTGGAACTCAACCCTGTGCTTTGTTGTCAAAACAAAAATAACTCATTATCCCGAGTGGAAATTCGAACACCCAACCATCGTAAATCTACATTTTGTACCACTGTAACCTATAAATTTTAACATATGCGATTTTCCCCTTTATTTGTATTATTGAGCGAAGCGAGCGGAGTGCTCTAATGGAGACTTTTTACACTCTTTGTCACCAATAGGCTCCCAAACGGTTTGAGCGATTGAGATGAAAATTTGCAAGTATATAGATATGACCACGTAGATGGTTTTAGGCGAAAATTCAAAGATTCATTTCTCGCTTCGCTCAACATGTGAAAACTACCGAGATTTTGCGAGCGCACCGAGTCAAAATTGAGGTTTGGTTCGCGCCCCTAGTAAGTTCTTATTTCGTGCCAAATTTCATAACTCTAGGTCCATGGGAAGTACAGGGTGAGTCATATTGAACTTTCCGATTTCAATAAGGTGTGTATTAAAAACAAAGCGACATGCAGTAAAAATTATTTTATTGTTTGAAAGCACATAACATGCAGTTTTAATTTAGTTGGTTTTAAAAATGATATCCTGTAAATGTCTACCTCCATTGACCACACACTGCTGAAGCCTTTCCCGGAAGTTGTCCATTACTCGTCGAGTCATATTCAGCGGAATAGCATTGATTTCTTCCGTGATTGCAGCCTTCAGTTCATCGATGGTTCGGGGACGATGCGTGTACACCTTTTCCTTCAGGTAACCCCAGAGAAAGAAATCGCAGGGGGTTAAATCAGGTGATCTCGGCGGCCACCCAACGTCACCTCGCAAAGAAATGAGATGACCGGGAAACATTTGTCGCAGGATTTCCATTGAACGCCTGGATGTATGGGCTGTAGCACCATCTTGTATGGGTGAAATTTAAGGTCTCTATGCAGTATTCTGCGGACACTACTGAAAGATAATCCTAGTGAAGCGGCATGTTTCCGAACAGAACGCCGAGGGGATTGTTGAATTGAAGCCCGCACTCTATCCACGTTTTCCGCTGACGTTGACGTCCTAATTCGGCCTTGTGGTCTTGTTTTTAATGCTGATGATGTTGCTCTAAAATTTGATACCCAATTTCTGATTGTTGGTCCAGTGGGAATGGGATCACGTCGACCAATAGCAAAATGTAAACGGAACGCACGCTGTGTTGTGATCACGGAGCCGCCATTTTTAATAAACTCTTCAACTACGAACGCACGATGTTGTCCCGACCAAGCCATTGCTCACACTAAAACTGCATGTCATGGCGCGTCTAATGACACCATCCCCACCCTTCTACTCCTTCCCTTCTTCGTGCAACGTCCTTCCAAAACCGGAAAGTTCAATATGACTCACCCTGTACAATACATGTTTTGATTACGCGGCGAATTTCATACAAAATGCAGTAAAATCCATGCATAAGTGCTCGTATCTATGATTGCGTTGACTTAGAAGCTTGTAGGTTTTAGCTTCACGCTGAATCAAGCGTCTATCGACGTAGGGAGAAGAAAACTGAGAACTTAGCTTTAAGACACTCCGTTCCCATAATAATCCTTCAAATCACCACTTTCCGTCGAATTCTAGAGTTAAATTGAGTTAATTTTTTTCTATATTAAATATTTCATTTCTTCGACTGGGAATCGAACCCACAAACCGCTAAACTGCCGAAAAATCCAGCACGAACCATAAACATTATTCCTTCGACCTAGAACTTCTGCCGATATGCAATCAAAACCCACGGGCAAAGCCAAATCAAGTTAGCAATTGTCAATGGGTACTACTGGGTACAGTTTCATACGAGCGCGTTGGGATCGACCCATATTAGTAAATAAAGCTTACTGCCGATGGAATAATACGTTCTGTAAGGAACTTTATTACGTTGGAATAAGATTTAAATTTCAGTTTCGCAATAAGCAGCAATGTTACAAGTTTTAAATGAATTAAATATAGATAGATTTTTTTACAGTATTCATTAAATCATATTTTTTAAAGTAACAAATGGAAGTATTGATGCAAGTTGTCGCGCAGGTCCATAAGTGTGTGATCATGGGTTCGATTCCCACTCGAGGTAATGTAATATTAAATATTTTAATTTCCTCGGTCTGGTAACGAGTTGTTTCTGTCACTCAACACGCAATGCGTCCAGAATTCAGCGGAAAGTGGGGAACGGTAGTGTCTGAACGGGAACAGAGTGTCTTAACACTAGGTTCCCATATTCCCCATATCAGGCTAGAATATGTGCGAGATACAATGTTATGGTAGTAGTAAATATTTTCATTTCACGAATATTTTGTGTTCGTCCCTTTTTGTGGTGAACTAATAAATATCTGCAATGTACATACATTACATCCCCAAGCGATATTGAAATCTTCGACTATAACATTAAGTTTTTATTACTTAATAAAAACTACCCGCGGCAGTGTTTCCAGGTCGGTACGATATGGGTACCTTCATAAGGCGCGTCTATCTCCACCTCAAAGGCCGGCAACGCACCTGTAGCTCCTCTGGTGCTGCACGGGGTCATGGGCGGCGGTGATCATCATCGGGTGACCCGAACGCTCGTTTGCCTTGTCCTATTTCCATAAAAAAAAAAAATGTACCTCTTTTCAGCTTTCTGCCCAATTTTCACGACATCGCGTGTTGAGCGGCGTAACTCAACGCTGCGTTATATCTTGTTACAAGATCAAGGAAGTCATTAATTTTCACTGGGAATCCACGTCCGCCGCGTTTACGTACGCACCCTCAAAAAAAATCTTATCAAATTCCAAAAAATGTCTAACTTCAACTCAGGTGAAAGTAAATATAAATTTAACCATCAAGAATACAGCAGTGCGTGTTCTTGATTACACATCATTAGTGAAGTACTGCGAGGGTTGTTTAATGAACTACCACCGACAATAATATGAATGAATGAATGAATTTTCAAATATTACATGTTGCGTCGGAACTCACCGTCGTCTTCATACGAGAGCGAGGAAAAAAAAATATGAAATAAATTTATTTCTACGATCGTAAATTGAACCCACACCCCAGTTGTCACTGCATGCTGTGCCACTGCACCACGAAGGACTTATTAATATGGACTTTATCTTTTTTATACTCTTTTATATATTTTAAGCAATACATGTTCCATTTGTCGATGTCAAATAATTTAAAAATAATCCAAGTACTATACTACTATATATGCCAATACAAAATAATTATTAATTATAATATGTTATTAAATAATCATTATGTATATTATAATTATTATCGTAAATTATTATTGTTATTATTAAATTATTATTGTTAATTATTGAAGTACAAGACAGAATATACGAGTATATTAAAAAGCGGATGGTATAATGCGAAGTATTATATTATCTGTTACACATGGTTACCCTACAGGGGTACCTATATTTCCTTTTAGAACGGAACCCTAAAAAGAAAGATATATATAATCAGCTAAATACGTAAGCCTAATTAAAATGGATTCAGAAATAAAAAGGCTCATTCCAACAGCATCTAGATAAGATGATGCAATTTCGCAGATAATCTCCGGTGCTATAATTTCTTGAAAGCGCCTTTAATTAGTCGAAGTCGACGTCGAGCTTTCTATTATTTAATCAAATATCAAAATAAATAAAATGCATTGCAATAGTAGTATAAGTAACAATGGTAGCCGATGGTCGCGGGTTCATTCTAATAACTCTTTTATGAATTTAATTATAATTTAAATTATGAATCTATTATGAATTACAATTTGGTTTGCATATTATATGAAAATATTCTTTATGGCGTATATTTTTATGGCAAATGCAATGGTTGTGGGTTCGAAATTCTGTCAGGAGAATAATTATATTTAAATTGTTTTCATTTCTTTACTCTACAAGAAAAAGTACGGAATTCAGTACCGCCACTCAACACGGAATGTCTCCTAAAATGGTCAGAAAAAGGCGTAACGCAGTATTTTAACGGTAACCTAGTGTTAAAACACTAGCTTACCTCCTGTCCGCTAATACTTTTTTAATTCTGTATGTGGTAATTTCAATGCAGGTACCGTATACTTTGAATTATGACAAATAATTTTAATTTTTTACCTTTTTAATTTTTTTAATCTCGGCATGGCATCATAATCAAACAATCAACTAGAATTTAAATACTGGTGCTCTTCATTAAAGTATTTTTACCTATTGTTTTTGAAATAAAACTATTATTATTAAAATAATGTTAAAATAATTATTAAAAAAAATACCTGTATTACTATTTATTAACTACTATTGCGTTAACAAATCTAGGATCTATATATATGCATATTAACACGAAAACCCTTCTTCTATTCGTCTGCAGCATAAACTAATGATGAGTTATAGGAAAAATGCATAAAAGCTTCTTCTAGTAGAACATTACTTTGTTTTAAAATTCATTTCGGTTTAATATAAGCGGTATAAGCTCGAAAATAAATGTTTCTTCTATAATACAATATATATTTCAATACATTTCATCATTTCATTTTCATTTAAAGAACTATTATATATGGTTTTTTTCAAAAGAGTGTGGAGTGAAGTTCTACCACTCTACCCTTAAATTAAAAGAAATAAAAAACTTGACTGATATATTTATATTTTGCTCTTTACATGGTACAGTAGATACATTTTATTCAGTTTCACGCTTTAATCCTCATATACCGGGGTAAACAGAGAAAACCTATTATCAAAACTCTCCATTCTCCGCTTTCTACTTGAATTTGACACATTGCGTTAAATTCCACCATTAATCTTGGAATTTAACGCTACACTTTGCAAGAGATACGTAAAAAAATATATTTAATATATTGCGAGCTAGATACTTTTATCGGAGGCTTTTACCTTCAAAGTTACCAGTAATTTAAATTCAACTAGCAACTGATTGCCCGTATTTGGAATGGATAGACCAAATAGTTAGCGGCATATGGGAGTCAGTTAAAACGACCACACTGTTCCATTTAACTGCTCGATACATTTAATTGAAACGTTTTCGTTCGAAAATTTAGCAGAATTTTAAAGTATTTTTTTCCTATGACTGCAGTTGTTGTTATTATGATACGTTTTATTTTTAATTAAGTACTGAAACATGAAAAATACATCAAATTCTTTAAAACGTATAAGTTATAATACAAAATTTATAAAAACTATAAAGTATACGTTAAATAAATAATTAATATTAATTCTTCGATTTGGCACGGCAAAAGCCCGGCATGAGTTCCGCTACTCAACACGCAATGCCTTGGAAATGGAATCCTAACATTTGGTTCCCTCTGCTTAACCTGCTATACGCGGGATACCGCGTGAAACTGTATATACCTATATGAATATACGTTAATAAAAGTTTTTATTATAGTATACAAGAAGTATTCCAGTAATAATTGAGAATAACCAATATTTCAATATACACTTCACAAAGACAATACCGTAGTAGTGTTAGCACAAGTTATCCTAGTTCGATGGAAAGTGCACGTTCCTGGTATTATTCTGATCCCGGTATATGACAGGCGTAAAATATATTTTTGTTTAGATAAAAAAAATCTTAACCAGCTTCAAAATAATTTTAGAATTATTAAAGACTTTTTAAGTAATCTAAAATAATATTTTTATTAAAAACATTCAAATTAAATGAGTTTCATGCTGTTTACCGCACACAAACACACAAGTGGGAAATGGAAGTGTCTTAATGGGAACGGAGAGTCTTCTGGGTTCCGAGAGTCGCTCCGCCTATCCTGCTACGGAATACGGGAGCGGAAATAAAATTATTCTAAAAGTGACCATATAATTTTTTTTTTTTGACAGAGACCAAAATTCTTCAGCCGCAACAAGAACTCTACTACAGAGTGTATCGAGATAATGCATCATCCAATCTATCGCATCTTCTACGTCTCTCACGACAGTTCAGATTTGAAGATCTTCTCTTACATCGCCAGGGATGGGGCCACCAACGTCTTTAAGTGCAACGTGTTTAAGAGTAGCAAGAAGGTAAGAGGTTATAATATTCTTTTTTTTTCAGCTTCATGCTATATCCCGCATAAAACTGGGTAGACAGAGGGAACCTAGTGTAAGACGCTCAGTTCCCCACTTTCCGTCAAATTTTCGAGGCATGGCGTGTTGAATGGCGAAACTTAACGCCGGTCCTTGCCTTGTTGCCAGAGATATGTTTTTATATTGAATATTTTCTATTTGAAATTGTATAACACAAATCGCATTGACTATGTTTTTTAGAGATAATTTACTAAATATAAGTCATATTTAGTTGTTACTCATACTCATTGTTTTGATTTTATTATTTTTTTCCCACCCTTTTATTGCATAAGAGATATTTTTTTTTCAATTTCTCCGCTATACTTTCTCTGTTTTTGCCCATTTTAGAAACATAACACTTTTCCAAAACTAAATTAATGATGAACAGACCCTAGTAGCTGTACGAGAGTACTAAGAAACGGTTTCGATATACCTAAGGAACCTTAAAATTGACTCAAACTTAGCTGCAGGCTACAACTTGTCAGAAGCCATCAGAAATATTCGCCATTCTGGAACTGGTTTATACATACTTTAAATAAATTACTTCTGTAAGTGACATGTTGTTCAAAAATGAATTTCAACGAAGGTATTCTCTAGATAATCACATTTAACGCTTGACGTGTCAGGGGCATTGTTAAGACAAAGCCTAACGATTTTCTTACAGGATAATTTTGCTAATTTATTTTTACATCATTCGGTGTTTAGAAGATACTAAATCAAAAGGAAATTTACATGCTTTGACATCGCACTTTTCTTAAATATTTTTTTTTTAATTTCTAACACAGTAATAATATTCTTAATAAAATATTGTATGTATATATTAAGATAAACTTCTATAACGTAAGCCAATACCTAAATGTTTTTTTAAAAAAAAGGAAATCAAAAAGTCAAAAACTATTGAAACGACGAACAGAATATGTGCCAATAAAGAAAATGAAATTTAAATATATATAGAAATAAAGTTTAAAAATATCATGATTTAAAAACGGCACTACCAAACGTAACTAGCGTTGACGTAGTTCGATTCGTCAGCATTATATAGAGCGAGCGCATATAAAATATAATAAAAGAATATACTCTTATTTTCACGTACAAGAAGGTGCTCATAATACCGCACACGCGGCGTTAAGTTCCGGAACTCAATTAAGAATAATTCGAAAATTGATTTTCAAATAAAAACAAAATAGAAATATTTTTGGTGTAGAGCATTAAAATTACTTCTATAGCCAGTTGGTTGTAGGTTCCCAGATCCCACATGTGGAGATTTTGTACTAAAAACGGTACCGCTACGTTCTTTATTCAGAAATGTGCTATTGTTACTATTAGTTCGTAATAATTATTTCTTTTTCTATAGATGAAAAAAAATATAGGTGAAAAAGGAAGGAAACTCGTGTGAAAATTGTTATTGGCACTTATTGCAATTACGTAGAATCTCTTTCCGAATAATTTAGAAACATATAGATAATATGAGTTTTCAAAAACGTTAACCGCTTCCGATTTCAAACAATATTTAATATTTAATATTTTATCCTAATGAAATGAGACAATAATACAGGGTGAGTCATATTGAACTTTCCGATTTCAATAAGGTGTGTATTAAAAACAAAGCGACATGCAGTAAAAATTATTTTATTGTTTGAAAGCACATAACATGCAGTTTTAATTTAGTTGGTTTTAAAAATGATATCCTGTAAATGTCTACCTCCATTGACCACACACTGCTGAAGCCTTTCCCGGAAGTTGTCCATTACTCGTCGAGTCATATTCCGCGGAATAGCATTGATTTCTTCCGTGATTGCAGCCTTCAGTTCATCGATGGTTCGGGGACGATGCGTGTACACCTTTTCCTTCAGGTAACCCCAGAGAAAGAAATCGCAGGGGGTTAAATCAGGTGATCTCGGCGGCCACCCAACGTCACCTCGCAAAGAAATGAGATGACCGGGAAACATTTGTCGCAGGATTTCCATTGAACGCCTGGATGTATGGGCTGTAGCACCATCTTGTTGGAACCAGATGTTATCGTTGTCATGATTCTGCGTTAATTCCTCCAATTTCGGTTTCAGAAAAGTTTCAATCTGAAAAGATCTGCTGAATGTCGCGGCATAAATTTGTTCGTGTGTCTAAGTCTCTAACTGTTAATTCTTGCACTACCTGAATCTTGTATGGGTGAAATTTAAGGTCTCTATGCAGTATTCTGCGGACACTACTGTACAAATAGGTAGGTTAGGTAGGTATGATGAAATTTATTACATAAATAAAAAATAAACAATTTAGCAAAATTATGTTAGAAATATTTGTAACAATCATGGACAACATGTGAGTTCGATGGTTGTGAGTTCGATTCTCACTCGGGGGATTTATATACTTAACATTTTCATTTACTCGCTCTGGTAACAACGCGGCTTTGTTAAGTTCCGCCATTCAACATACAATTCCTCGAAAATTCAAAGGAAAGTGAGTATCGGAAGTCTTAATAGGGAACGGTCCGCCTTAACACTAGGTTCCCAGGTTCCATCTAAAAAAAAAGAAAAGATATTGAAAAAAATAAATAAAACAGAGTGTGCAAACACTCACACTCGTATAGAATATAATAAAATGTGGATCAAAGCGTATGACGGTGTGATTTAAATTGGTCAATCTCTAAATACCACCTGCTTATATATCTGATATGAAACGAGTTTTATAGTCCATAAATCACTGTACGCGACTTTCTGTGAACTCGGTTCATAGACTTTTTTGTGGCTATTTCCTTCAACAGTATCTTGGCACAATCACTTCTTTTATACTATTTATTTTTCCTTGGGGTAACGTTTTTGGACTGCAAAAATAGCGTTTTTATACTGTTTTCTTTTTATCAAAGTTAACGTTTGTTGAATTAAAGTATTTTCTTAATATACACATTAAATAAAACTGTTTTAGCCATTTAAGAATTTTCCAAGAATTTTCCTGCATATTTAAAAAAAATCGACTTTTTGAATACTTTAGAGTTTGTGGTTCATCTTAACCTTTTTAATTTTCTATATTAATCAGTAATTATAAAAATAGTTAACACTGTTTATTCTACAACCGTAATATGGAAAATAAACGAAAACAAAAATCTAAATATATTTGAAAACCATCAAAAACAAATAAATTTATTTACAAATCAGTATGTACTCGCACTATCAAAGACTTGTTGAATCCGCGTGTAAGTTTACAGGTAATATAAATCTTGTATTTCGCCATATATTTGACTTTTACGTTTTGATAGCGATTAATCCACGCGAAGAGTAATTTTACTATAACTAGGTACTTTAATGTTACCTCGTTTGAACCTAGTTAATTACATATACATACATTACGTGGAAAATTAATGATGTGACTGATTTACTTGAAATTTGTTCAATTGTTTGAAACCTATAAGAATTCGGCGGCTTTCGATTTAGTTTTCGATTTTCGTTTAAAAAACGCATAAATAACGTGAAAATATGAAAATTTTGTTAAATTTGAAAGTTCAAAAGAGCAAGAGTGTTCACTTGTAATAATAACAATTTCTTTTACTAAATATTTAATTCACATTCGTCACATAAAAAGACAGCTACTAACCAAACAAACTATAAGACCCGCTTTCATCGTAATTAAGTATAATACAGGAAAATATAAAATTACAAACCAAATTTACATATCAATGAGTCGAGCCCATGTAATATTTAAACTCCAAACAAACAAACTGCATATGAGAAAAGTTCTATCAAATTTGTTATATCATTATAAAATCTCAACATGCAATCGTATTACAAACTTATCCTATAACTGTGAGTGAAATTCATCTGCACCTTACTCTAAGGCAAATAGACTAAGTTTACAATGAATATGTTTCACGCTCTGAGGGCGGCGTCCAGATCGGAAAATAGGATAACTTTACACCCAACTTGGGATTGGATTTTGATATGGATATAATGAACAGAAGTAGGATGATAGAATTTGTGTTGTTTTTACAGATTTGTTTAAAAAACTTTTGGCAAATAACAATATATTCTCTTAAGATTGATTTAGGAGTTATAATTAATAGATTTTTAGAACATGAAGAACACCAGATTAGCCAGTCGTGGCACAGGTCCACTAGTGTGTGACTGTAAACGCGGTTGGTTTTGGGTTCCATCCCCATTGGTTAAAATAAAATATTTAATGTTTTCATTTCTTCGATTTGGTGTCAAAGCAAATCGCGGTGTTAAATCCCGCCACTAAACACTTATTGCCTCCAGAATACGACGGAAAATGGAAAACTGTCCCTTTGAATACCCTGCTGTGAGTAGATATCCATTCCATCTGTAGATCTATCCAATATCATTAAATACCGTTACATTTATTTCTCTAGTTTAATTAAAACTTTGAAGATTTAATTTCTATTTAACGATGAAGTTTACAAACGACCAAATTTCATTTGAAGATACTGCTTTCATCTGTATCCAGTGTGGAAATAATTACAAAACAAATCAGCAAATTGTGAGTCAAGACTGTATAATCGGGAATTTCATTTACTTCGACTTTCATTTCGTTTCGGAAGATTCATTCGCTCGTAAAAAAGCCGCCCCGTCAGAAGTAATCGCTCCTTGCACTCGAAGCCCCCCTTCTCGCACCTCGTAACTGTTAACATGTAGAGCTTTGCCAGTCAGATATAAGTACATGGGCGTACACTTGAGAATTTTGTATAATGGGTACCCAGACGGAACCCGGGAACCTAGTGTTAAGACACTTCGTTCCTCATTAAGACTTTTCCGTCCCACTCCGTTCACCGAATTTTGGAGGCATACCTGTTGAATGACGGAACTCAACACCGCGCTTTACCTCTTTACCATAGCGAAGTATTAAAGATATGAAATATTTCATTACCTCAAGTGGGAATCGAATCTACAATCTGTCGCGTTTACAGTGGTACGCTTTTGACCATCGCCACTATTGCCCTCTATTTGGTTAAATATATTATGTAAAAAACACATACACATAATTATTGTATGAACGCTATTCTATAACATGCATTCTATTGAATCGTCCAAAAGCGTACGACACGGTAGTAGTCGGTGGGATAACGCGAATGTGTTTATTTGCGGTGCTTGAAGCGACGCGCGACGCACGCGCCGACCATGCCGCGGCCACTTCAGTTGTTCTATGGTGATCGGTGCGTGAGAGCGCGTCACGACCAATATCTCAAGAACTCGAAACTATATAACAGATAATATAAAATAATCACATGAGCTCGACTAATTACTATCCAAGATGTCCAATGAGAAGCAACGACCGAAAAGCTTGCCCACTGAGGTGCTGATGAAGGCGAGAAGCACTCTCTTCTCCCTTGGTGGTGCGTTGAAATCGAAGGACAACAGTCGATCCAAGTCTAAGGATTCGAAGAAAAAGAATAAGGAGAGATTAAAGAGTTCGAGGTCAGAGCCGGAGTTTGGTGACATTAGGAAAACAAAGCATAGGAGCCGGATCGACGAAGTGCCCCGCGAGTATGGAGTTAGACCGAGACCTTTATCCGTGGGAGCCATGAAAAGGTATGAAGAAGATATGGAATTTAGTTGTGGAAATTATGCAAAAGATGTATCTCTGCAGCGCCAGTATGACTCCACAGATGACGTATGTGTGCAATCGCGACTAGTTATCCCGATTATCGAAAGACTTGGCCAAGATCATAGTACGATGGATATAAATGAAAGACCACGTAAAAAATTATCGTTTCGTGAACCAGAAATTATTGGTGCCGGGACTTTAGGACGTTCTCATAAGCTGATGGGTGTAAACAGCCTCACCAGGAGGCCTAACAGAATATCGTTGCGGTCTGATATGCATTCTAGTTTGGACGGCTTAGACTCAGATTTAGAGGTGAGTTGACTATCATACCTTATCTATGTGCATAAAATATAATAAGCAAATTATAGTAAATATATATATTTATTCTTTTAATATATCAATATTTAATATAATATTTAATATATATCTTATCGTATTGTATTTCAAAGGGGAAAAAATAATTTTCAATACAGTTTTATAATATACTAGCGACCCTCTTGCGGCTTCGCCCGCTTTAACTACTGGATTATGTTTAATGTATGTTTGCAAAGCACTAAACATAATGTGAAAATTAATAAAACCCTAATGCAACCCGCATTTTCGTAGTTTCAATAAGGATTTTCCAATTGTTTTACACAGCAAGGATTTTTTAGTACTACTAATCTTTTCAAGTACTTATTAAAATATATTTAAATGACTATTTTTAGATAGTTAAATGACTATTTTTAAACGGAAGAAGTTATAAACAAAAACCTACCTACTAATAACTACTACAAAAAATGTGAAACCAAATATATCGCTCTTAAATAATACATTCAACTCCAATTATCCAATACGTGCAAACGCATCTAACTAAATCTTCGTTGCTATAGAGGCAGCCGGGTTTTCTTTTTTTCGAGCTTGTGGTTAATGCTGAAGGGGGTATTCTGTCCCTGATGAAAAGCAAGCACGACGTGGCTGCCTGTGAGGAAAATTAAATAGAATGCATCGGCCGGGAATCGAACCCGGGCCGCCAGGGTGGCAGGCGAGCTTTCTACTACTGAACCACCGATGCGTGTAAGGCAGACGGGCGCGGCGAACGCATGGCGAGTGGCGAGCCGTTTCGCAGCAAGGATTTTTTGATATTGTAACAACTTCTAAAGTACTTATTAAAATGAAAAACAGAAAAGACAGTTTTGATCTACATTAAATGGCCAACGTAACTAATATACTTATTTATATGCTGAGAGTAAGGGATAAGTGAAACTTGACTCGATGCAGTTGATGTGTGAACGGCGTGATGTGTCAATAATTAAATGCGTTTTTCTCTAAAACTATTCGCAATTTCGAAATAGTTTAAAAAGCAAATTTTATCTTCGTTTAATGTAGAAATTTAATAAAGTATTTTAAAGGATAAGGATTAATACCATTATGGAAAAATATCCCTCACAATAAAAAATATATTGAAATTACTATTTTTAGACAGAAATATGATCACTACACGTTATTCTTAAAAGATACGAATATGCCATCGCGGACTTTTTTGTAGATGTTATTAAGAGGAACAATACTCCAGTACATTTTTTTCATGTAGTATTTACCATTAAAGCAGCGCATGCGCCAAAGTGTCTCAGCGGGTAGGACTTTATACACATTTATCGTATTTATGTTAATTTACATTAGAATGTACAAATAATAAACTATATATAAACCTTCTACGAAAAACACTCGACTTAATGGTGAAGACCGCATCAAGATCCGTTGGGTGGTTTAGAAGAAGAAGAGTTAGAAACAACAGACAGACACGAAAAGCGACTTTGTTTTATAAGATATAGGATGGACACGTGAATACTGAATGTTTATTCTTTGTTATATAAATGTAACTGAAATATTGAGATTGACGGTTGCTGAATTTAGATATTTTATTTTAAGCGCAAAAGATTTAAATACGTGATAAACTGCTGTACACACAAAAATATGTGTACAAAAACATTTTCGTATCTTCAATTTTCTTCTATTTTAATCAGCATAGATTGGAAACAGTTACTAAAATTGAAAAATTAATTTATGCTTAATTTATTTTACGCTAAAGAACAATTTAAAAAATACTATTTCGATTTAAATCTTATATATCTTTAAACCTATAACTGTGATATAATAATAGAATTTAATTTCTTTAAAACTCAAGAAATATATAAAAATATTTTTTCTTATTAGTTTATCTCAAACAAACAGACAAACATACAAAAAATCTAATACTAAAACAATATTATATTATTAGATATATATTATTTCCAGGCGTAGGTACATTAATAGCAAACTAGCGTAACCAATAGCAATATTAGCTACTTTACGACTCCCAGAAAAGACTGTTAAGGCATAATTACGTCAACACTACGATTGTTGGCTTCTGTGAAAAGAGCAGTTTTGATTGTGAATGAAGTGCCATTTCCGTTATCGTTATCGACGTCTTAATAGTACAATCAGTGGTGGAACGATTTTCTTTTTCAATTTAAGGGATATTATTAGACATAAGACGTCTCTTTTTCTGTCTTCTTAGATTAGTAGCATATTATGGGGTTAGCAGAGAATAGATAGAATGAAGAGTGTCTTAACTCTAAACTCGTTCCCCACGCACTGCCTTAAGACGGTAAAAGTTTTGTCGTGTTAACAGAGCGAGGTAATGAAAATTATTCATTCCCGCAAGTGGAAATCGAACTCACAAACTTCGCGCTTACAGTCAGACAAAGAGCTGCTGCGTCACGACATTTCTTAAATTCTCATAGTAGCATAGTAAAAAATAAACGAATGAATATTTCTATATTCATTTCAGTTTAGCTAACTTATTGTTAAGATTAAAAATGTTTGAAATGAATGAAATATGTTTTGAGATGTTTTGAGTTGTTTTTTTAGAGTGATCGGTTGTATTTAAAAAAAGATAATTAAATTTAATCAGCTTCACGCTGTATCCCGCACACAGCAGGGTAGGCAGAGGGAACCTAGTGCTAAGAAACTCCGTTCCCCACTTTCTGCCGAATTCTGGAGGCATTGCGTGTTGAGTAGTAGAACACAATGCCGCGCTTTGCCTCGACACCAGAGCTAAGAAATGGACATATAAACGTAAATAAATATTTCACTTCCTCGAGTGGGAATCGAACCCGCTGCGTCACGACAGTTGTATTTAATTCGTGAATATTCCATTAAATGTGACCAAAAATAATGTACGTTTAAAATAATGTATCAGGTCTCGATATAGAGTAATTGGTCAAATTTTAACCACCGGCAATATATATTAACTTTAATTACAAATTATTATTAAAGTATGAAATGTATGGCTACAAACTTACTATTAAATATTTAAAGTGAAATAAATGATATAATTATATTAACGAAGCTCATAGAACACACACTTATAAAAATGATAAATAGGATGAATGATGATTGGTGGATGAATGGTTTCCGTTTCCTGAAAGTGTAAAGTTTAAACAAATTAAAGGATTTAGTGGTAAATGTTTCCGTTCTCCATTTTTGAGTAGCTGCTGTTTTAAGATAATAAAAAAATGTTTTAATAACAAAATATGAACAAACCTCGTATTTACTATGGTAAAGTCGTTAATTTTCATTACGTCAAAATTGACGTGAAATAAAAATTGATTTCAGAAAAACGGCAGGAAATCAACAGTATCAGAAAAGATTTCGTATTTTCTTTTATATCATTAGTTTGGATGTAGTCATTTTTCAATGACGAAAGTGGAAAATTGTAATTTTTAACAATTTATTTTTATCTTACTGCCTATCATTTACATGCATAAGAATGAAAGAAAAAAAAATATTTGTTACAGTAAATTGAAAATATCTCGTTAACGTAAGTTACTGTAGCTTTAACACATTTGCATTTTTGCTGAAAAAATAAAGCTAAACTACAATCGTTAGGCGACGTCAACCGCGTCATTTTCTGTGGAAAATGAGGAACGGAGTGTTATAACACTGGATTCCCTTTGCCACCCTGCCGTGTGCGGGATAAGCTGATAAAAAAAACATTCATTAGATACCTACTACATAAATTTTATGAAATTATCTAATTTTCTAAACTTAATTTCTATTAACACTCTTACAGATAGAATAAATAGAGAATATCTCTACTTATATTTTAATACACTTTGTATAGATATCCATAGTACATATTACGTATAGCTATACACCTGGCAACTGATTAGTGGCTGACAGTGTAGCCGTTTCCTTTGGCAGTGTGCCGTGTATTAAGTACGTAAATTTTATTCAATTTGAACGTTACTATAGCAACGAATTTGAAGGAAATAACCATTTTTTTTCTAAAAAGGTTTTTTTCTGAATTTTGTTTTATTTTTAAAAAATAGGCATACATATATATAAAAAAATCTTTAAAAATTTAATTAAAATTCTTTTAAAAAATGTATTATTGGCCTGAGCTCTTCAGTTGAAACCTTACAGCAGAAAACTAACAGCTGTGGACCATAAAAATATGAAAACCCTTTTTGTTTTCTCTTTCGGTCTCTGTGTATATTATAGCGCATTTATGTTTACTTTTATCAATTTTGATATTAATTAAATAAATATACTAACTGATAGATAAAAATATTTATGTAGACTTACTATCGAAAAGTTTTTGTTTTTTATTTTATGACCTGGAGGCTTAGAACACTGTTTCACTTCGCATTTTGCTTCACTTGTAATAAAATAAAACCTTCTGAATTAAAACTATGTATTTTTTCCTTTATTATAGCATTTTAAACAGTGCCTTCTTATACACGAAATTCTTGAATATTTACCAAAATAAACTTCTCTCTAATCGCTTTCATATAAGAGAAAGATAAGCACACAGTAAAATAATACGTATAGTAAGGACGACGAGTTATGGGCTTTTTATGAAAAATTAGGATTTTAACTCAGATTAAATAATTAAAAATAAGAAAAAAACCACTACTCGTTGACGGTACTGTAATTGTATTTATTCTAATTTCTATAGAAAAAATAACAAATATCTATAGTTGATGTAAAAATATTTGCTTTACAACTAGAATTTCTGAATTTCATAATATTTTAGCAATATTAGAAGTAACCATCAATTGTTGTTTCTTAAGAGACGATCCGCCGATTTGATCGCTTACGTTTATTTTGATAGAAATAGTAGCGGAAATATTTTATAAATCGGTCTCATATCTCAGCGACTAGCGTATGTATATATTTTTGGCGAGTGTTTGTTAAAATATAGCGAGATTGACAAATATTTACGTTTTAGATGAAAAATATACATTTATTCTTTAATATGCTGGTATTAACTATTAATCGTGGTTAGTGAGGCCAGTCGTTCATACGGTGGAAAGTAGAGAGCGTAGTGTTTTAGCACTACTCGGAATTATGCGGAATACAGAGTGAAGCTTAAAGAAAAAACAAATAATTACGTACATAAATGGATGTCTTAAGGTGGCAGCTTGAAAAAGTGGAAAAGTGAGTGTTTTGATACTAGCTTCTCCTTGTTTACTTAAGCTGAAGAACATGGTTAGGCCTACTAACCATATGTTTCAATAATAAATAATAGTATGTCTAAACATACGGAGTAAAATTGTTACATATAATATGAGTCCACTCGTTTCAGAGTCAACCCTGAATTATAGTTTAAAATCAAGGCCGAAGCTTTCGTCCCACCATTTGTTATTTAGAAAGAAAGTGAGACATGCAAGAAGTCACCATCGCCGAAGTCGGTGTGGATATATATATATCCATACCTATATTATAAATTCGAAAGTAACTCTGTCTGTCTGTCTGTCTTTTTCACAATCAGGGCCAAACCGCTAATTTACTTGTGATAAAATACTCATACAGAGATACTTTCTCATATTTGTAAAAGAGATTTTTTCTCATATTTGTAAAATTTTGATATATACCCATATATTAAAAAACTTATTAATTTGACATGCAACTTACTCCGCCATGTTAATAACAACCGTCGCTATACGACCGTTGCTAAGCAACGATTTGCAACGTTTGTTGATAGAAAACGTCACCCAAAATGTGCTTGCTTAACGCATCTCTCTATTGAAAATTGAAAATAATTTCATAAATATATTTAATAAATATTCGTATAGTTCAAGCGGGCGTAGCCGCGTTCGGGCCCACTAGTATATATATATATATATATATATATATATATATATATATATGTTTAGAAAACTTCAGAGGCTGTAATGAACTGTTACGTAGAGATAATTTGAAACTGCCAATGTGTCTAACAACTACCGAATAGCTGTTGAAAATGAGACGCGCTATCATTAATATACTTTGCATTCGGTTTATGTTTCGGTACAAAAGTGATGATGGAATGAAATAAAACGTATCTATGCTATACTAAAATTATAAACTTGGAGAGTTTGTTTGGTTGAACGCGATAATCTCAGGAACTATTTGTTTGTAAAAAATTTTATTGTATAGCCCCTTTATGAGGCTATCTGCTGTTTTTTATTTATTTGCATGAGATTAATATTTAAAATATAAATAATATTTTAAATGTGTATTACGGATTGTTTGTTGTCAATATACTATAGTGAAAACTGAACTTAAATTAGTTAAGCCATTTATTAGATTAATGTGCACAAACATTGTTTTGTGTTCTATGGCATTGTTCAATGCCATAGAACTACTATTTTTTACACACCTACCATATATACACTAATAACGATTTTATTATACCTAAGTAAAGATTTTAATAATTATAAAGTGTTTCTTTACTTAACTATTATATTTTGAAGTCGGTAACAATGCTCGTCTTATTCTACGACTTTGTTGATATAAAAGCTCACTTTCAAGCTTTTAAACATGAGATACTTCGCACTGAGTCACATGAAGCTTTACTGTGATGCTAGAAGACGAGACTTAACTTTTATTTACAAGTATATACATAGTCGTTGAAATGTTGTTTTTATAGGACGTCCAACATCACACTACTTTTAGATTATTAAATAAACTTTTACATTTCTTTGTTTAATATGTGGGTTCATTGGTGTTGCCAGATTTCTTGGGGAAAAACGGTACTTGTATCTCTGAAATTTTTAGAAACTTTAAAAAAAAATATAATAATTAAAAAAGAATTCTCAGTGTGTGGAAGAATTCATGAATAGCGGAGCCATGCCTGTCCCACTCGGGATATTAGGCTTAAATCAGGCAACGCTGATTCGAATTACTGTAATGTTTCTTACACTAGCTTACTTTACAGGTCTTATCTAATTCAAGATAACGAAGCCGTCATGGCACAGCGGCACAAGGGTGCGACTGTAACGCGACAGTTGTGGGTTCGATCCCCACTCGACGAAATAAAATATTTATTTACGTTTATATTTCCATTTCTTCGTTCTGGTGTCGAAACAAAGCGCGGCGTTGTGTTCTGCCACTCAACACGCAATGCCTCCAGAATTCCGCAGAAAATGGAGAACGGAGTGTCTTAACACTAGGTTCCATCTGCCTACCTTGCTGTGTGCGGGATCAGCGTGAAGCTGTTTTTGTTGTAAAATAACGATTAAGTAATGTTTCTTACGTCTACCGATTATTTAAAAGTTTTTTCACATATTTACCGTCATGTCTTCTCATCGTTTCTATATATTAAACTAAAGGTCGGCCCCAACTACATGTACTAGGACAGTATAACGTAAAAAGGAAATTCTTTTGAGTACCCTGTATGAATTTTGGGAAATATGCCAAAGGAAAGACAAAAAAGGGAAGTTGCTTCGTCTGTTCGTTAACTGTCAGTCAGGCAACCAAAATGAAGAAGAGAGGGGTGAAGAAGAGTTATAATATCTATAGACTCATTCTATCAAATCTAACTTACTTTCACTAACTTTAGCACCTTCACACTCTTAACTTTGCGTTACGTGATATACTCGTATTATAAAAATACGAAACTTCCTTTTTTTGCTTCTAACCCATAAGCGACCGTCCTTGCGCCACCACTGTTCTCAAATATGAAACTTAGCCCGGTAATAAACATTCCATTATACCAGAATTATGTACTTGACACGTGCATGTTACCAGATCGCTATATTAGCACTGTAACTACGTAATATCAGAATAGTTTGAAAACATAAAATGCATATTTTAAAACATATTTTATTCTTACAATGTAATGTCTCCAATGTTTGAAGGTAAATAAAATAATTTCCAGATTTATTATAAGCATTGAAAACGTAGCAAATGTGTAGTATAAAGCCCTAAATATAAAATATTATAATGTATCAGGATATTCAATATATAAGATAAAATAAAGATAAAAGATAGAGATAAAAGAGAAAAAAAAAAGAAAAGATAAAGATATAGATTGAGATATCGCCAACTCCTTCCATATAAAAGTTGACGTGATTGTCTTACTCCTTGTTTTAGTTAACTTTATAATTACTTCACAAATGAAAACAAAAATGTATAGGCTAACTTAGTAAGAATTAAATATTACAATACAGTACTATATTTATTATTTAATGTTAATCATATTTAATAAAAATACCTTAAAACATTTTCTCTACATGCTGAAAATAGGCTATAGTCTAAAATTATTCAATAATATACGTTCCTAATAATAACTGGTATGTCTCTTATTAGTCGAAATTCGTCTAGATGTTAAATGTCAGTCAAATTATATGAATTATCGTTATTCTTTCGCGTTTGTGCCAACAATTCTATTTATATTTATCATTTTCTTTGATCTATCATGATATTACTTTCAAATGCTGTTTCCTAAAAATAAAGAGAAATGTAGATTCATATCCGAAAAGAGGAAAAAGTTATGTATTTTATATTCTTTTAAGTAATATTAAGAGATAAATATAAACGTAATCCCAGTATGAGGCCGTCGTAGCACGTGCTTGTGGGTTCGTATCTCACTCGAGGGAATGAATAATTATTTATTAATCTTTTCATTTTCTTCGCTCTGATCCGACGTTGAATTTCGCCACTCAACACTGAATGCCTTGAAAAATTCGAGGGAAAGTGTGGAACGGAGTGTCCTAACACTAGGTTCAATTTGTCTACCCTGCTGTTAGTGCTAATGTTAGTGTTGTTATCTTTAATACAGTAGCACGAGATAACTCTTATACAAATTGCTTGGTGAAGCGAGCAGAGCTCGTCTATATAATATAACGATAGCATATTGTCGGCTAAAAGTGTAAGCCTGCTAAAGCCGCTTTTAGTTTTTTCGTTATATACACTTTTATAACATTCGAAAAATGTACAAAATTTATTTTTATTTTATTTCATATAGTAGAGAATATAAATTAATTTTCTGTTAAACACATTTGCTTATAATTTGCTTAATATGCAGCAGGTTTACACTCTAAGCCGACGATATTGTATATATTTTAAATGTATTACGTAGATAAGCAAAATTGTATTTGTTGCTATTTGTAAAAATATTGGCAACCGTAAAAAAACTCCCAAAGAAAATGGACAGCTGACAGTTTTGGGTTGTCTTAGTAAAAATATAACACTATACGGTAGGACAACGCGTCTTCATTATTGAACAATATTACAAAAATAATGGAAGGATTCTTCTTCTTCCTGGCATTAATCCCGGCTATTACCAGGGTCTGCCTTCCTACTTACCCTACTCCACTTTGCACGATCTTTTGCGTCCTCGGTGGTTAGACCATTGGCTCTCATGTCCTGCATCACGACATCCAACCAGCGCTTCCTTGGGCGTCCGGGAGGTCGCGCCCCAGGAACTAGTATAGCAAGGCACTTGCGTCCGACATAGTTCTTAGGCCGGCGCGTAACGTGGCCAAACCATCTCAAGCGACGCTCTTGGAGCTTATCCGCTACGTCACGGACCCCAAGACTACCTCGAATGAATGTGTTGCGTATGCGGTCAGACCGCGTTACGCCGCACATCCACCTCAGCATCTTCATTTCCGTGACGTGAAGCTCCAGAGTGTGCCGAGATAGTGCTGGCCAACATTCGCTGCCGTATAAAAGAACCGGTCGGACGATGCTCTTGTATATCAGCCCCTTGAGCTTGGGCGGTATTCTGCGGTCGCAGACCACACCAGTGACCTCCCGCCATTTGGCCCAGGCAGCGCTTATCCGGCCATGGATATCGTGGTCGATGCCTCCAGACTCGTGCATAACGGATCCAAGGTACCTGAACTTCTCCGACTTAACGGCTGGCTCAGGACCTATAAGGATGGTGCTCGAGTCCCGGCTCCCGCAGGCCATGTACTCTGTCTTCGACACATTTAGTTTAAGACCGCCGTTCTCAAGCGTACCCTTCCAGAGGTTCACTTTACGCTCCAGCGTCAGTCGGTTCTCGGCAATGAGTGCTATGTCGTCGGCATACATCATCAGCCATGGAGGCTGGTCCTGGATGTGAGCCGAGACAGTATCAAGCACTACATTGAACAAGAACGGACTAAGAGCCGAGCCCTGGTGAACCCCCACTGTAATCGGGAAGGGTCTAGTGTCGCCAACAGCAGTCCTAACCATAGAAGCGGAATCGTGGTACATACCTCTGATAATCTCAATATAGGCCTCAGGGATCCCTTTGGATCGCAATGCCCACCAGATATGACGAGGCACACAGTCAAAGGCCTTCTGCAGATCTAAAAAGGCCACGTGCAGAGCTCTCCTTTTTTCCCTGTATGCCTCCATCAAAGTTCTGAGGGCGAAAATGGCGTCCATGGTGCCCGATCCTGGCTGAAATCCATATTGAGACTCAGAGACAGTACACTCTCGGCGGAGCCTGAGGTCGATCATGCGCTCGAAGAGCTTCATGGTATGACTCATAAGCTTAATGCCCCTATAACTACCACAATCTTGAACACTGCCCCTTCTCTTGTAAATAGAGGTAATAAAGCTAAGCCGCCACTGATGCGGCATCTTACCAGTGTTCAAGATATGGTTAAAAAGGTCAGTAAGCATGAGCACACCAAGAGAGCCCAACGATTTCCACGCTTCGATCGGGATGTCGTCAGGTCCCACCGCTTTTCCGTTCTTCATGCGTCGAAGGCAATTACGTGTTTCGTCAAGGGTTATTGGGGCAATAAGTCCGAGGTTAGGCGGTGGGTCGTGATGAAGACTGCATGGGTGCTGAGTATTCAGCAACTCCTGGAAGTAGCTTCTCCACCTCTCCTTCACAGAGTCATGGAAAAAAGGATGAAAATGGAAGGATTATCCAGAAAAATTCAGAGAGACTGGTTTCGTTGTGGACACCAGACACACAGGTCATTCGGCGTTAAGTTTCGCCACTCAACATGCAATCCTTTAGAATTCGGCGGAGAGTAGAGTACGAATTGTCTTAATGGGAAAAGGAGAGTCTTAACGATTCTCATATTCCCTCTGCCTATTATGTTCAAAGTTTTATACGTTTCCTAAATAATTATTTTTCTTTTCCAAGTGTGGAATAACACATTAAAAACGGTAAAGTTAAAAATATAATAATAAATTTAATTCATATAAATTATAATTCAATTTCTTTTTCCGCCATATCCATATATATGTATATATATATATATACAGGTTTAGAATGTCAGTCAACTTCAAAGGCAGAGCAACGCTGTCCGAATCGTACATATAGTGGACACTATACATACATACAACGTGGGTCAAGGTTGTGTTTGTATGTAGAACATTGTGATCGTCTCGTGGTAACCGCAAATAATAGATATTTGGAATATTATACAAACTATTAATATAATATATTGCATTAACTAAACTTGAGACGTATTATTAAACATATATATTAGTTGTAAGCTGAATTTCCATTAGGGGTAAAAAAAGAATTATTTACATTTCCCTGCCCTAGTAACATCTCATCATTCTATCGCGGCATAGAATTTCGCCTCTCCATACGCAACGTCTCGTATATTGCACTTAAAGTGGGGAACGGAGTGTCTTAACACTAACAATAAAACATTTACTCTTAAGCATTCAAAGAAATAAAATCAATTCGCATTATCTTGTTCGTAAACATGGGGCGTGACGTGTATGGTAACAGTATAACCATATAGGGGGTAGAGCTGAAAAGCTGGAGATAAACGGTCATAATTGAAATATTTAGTAGAATATAGCCTAAATTTATTTGTATAACTAACCTAGGGGACAGAAGCGTCGAGTCGAGTGATATTGAATTCACAACTATCATGTATTTAGAAAAAGTTCACATATGAACTGCATACGTCAATAAAATAACAAAAAAAAAAAACAATTTCTCAGTAAAATAATTGAATATTATATACTAAATAATTTTGGTTCATCTTATATTAAAACAAACTTATAGTAAATGTGCTTACAATTAACACCTGTTACGTATCTAACCTGAAATAATGAAAATATAGAACAACACTAGTGCGTGCTTATTGTCTAGCAGATTAGGCTAATTCCTAAGATAGAACAGACTAATTCTGACCACCTATCGTATCTTACGACCTGGATTGTATATTTTGGAAATGTATTTATATTTGTTATATTTTATGTTTCTATGTATCAATACATTAGATAAAAATATTATGTTTATTACCCGATTGTGCGATATGAAGGAGGGTAATGTGTTTTTCAGTTCTATGTATGTATGTTTGTTCCAATGTGGCATTGTTGATATTAAATAAGTGGACCGATTTGGATAATTCATACGTCAATCGGTTTGTCTTGATCTTGTGAATGTCATTTTATTGGTACCAGACGCCATATTGTCAATATGTAAAAGTAAAATTCATATTTTCGGATTTTCCTAAATAATTAATATATGTAACAAGTGGTTAGGTTTAATTTTCTATATAAAATATATATGCCTATATATACCTAATATTTCTTTACAATTTTTTTTTCACCTTACTCAAATTTCCATCATAAAATGGCTATAGGAATTTATTATCAGAGTGCAGATCGTAAACACGGCTGCGCTTTTATCGGGTGGTCCCTTGCTACGTGCGAATCCTTTTATGCCTGGTGGCCTCTACTAAAATGTTTTGTATCAACATTATAGAAGGGTAGATTTTATATATGATGCATAATAAACTTGTGTGTTAAAGTTTTTTTTTTGTCAGCTGCACTAAAGACAAAGGGAACCTAATGTTCCCCATTCTGCGTGATGTCTGACTCCCCGAAGCGTGAATCGAACCCACAACCACTCAACGAAGAAACAAACAATACAAATCACTATTTCTATAAAAAGGCAACAGTTCAGTAAATTTTGGAATATCTTATTGAGTTAAATTAAACAACCCTTATTCCTTTTTCCTAACTTTCCCAACCTTCTTTCATAGCAGCGTTAAACGTCGCAACATCGTCAGTATCGAATCGAATCGTTTCATACAATTTAAAACAATGACATTGTATTCGCTGAAAGGCCTTCGTTCGATTCTTCTTTAGATGACAGATTCTTTTCAGTGAATCCGTTTTGTGCCATCTATTTTAGTTGCACCTATTTTTTATTTAGTTATAGTAATATTTTTTTTCTATATATTTTTTTGTAGGGAACTTTATAAAGGTTTTGTAGGATAACGCTTATTTGACCAGTCGTGGTGCAGGGTTCGATTTCCACACGAAGAAATGTGATATTTCATTATTTCCATTTCCTGGCTCTGGTAACGAGGTCAGTCAGGTCCGGCAAAGGCAGAGGCATAGTGAGTGCCGTTGATTTTCGCTACTCAGAATGCCTCCAGCATTCCATGGAAAATGGGGGACGGAAGTGTCCTAACACTAGATGCATTGGCATGTGCCGGATGAAGCATATAGCAAAAAATATATATTTCATTGGCGTTTTATAATCACTTCACTAATTCACTTCTTGCATTTTAAATTTTTTTTTAAGGTTTTTCCACAGAATTACATTATTTATGTCTGTTAATTAATAAACGTGATAGTAAATATAATGTAGGTATAAGACAAAATAATAAAGTAACATTTTTTAATATTCAATATTTATTGAGAATCTTAAACAACTCCTTATTAAAAAATTTGCATAATTTTTCTTCATTCTCATTTCTTAGTTATTTCTGTTCCTTTGCAGTAATAAATACGAAATTCTAAAACTGTAGTCTAACAGGCAAGCGTGTGATGCAATAAGAAAATCAAATCTAACCCAACGTGAAAAGTCAAGGTCGGCAGAAATTGAAAGAGCTCGCATTCGATAGGTCGTTAATCCGATTGAATATGTTTGTTTGTAAGGAAAACTGTACTGCGGGTTGCGTTTTGATTGAAAATGAAAATTAGATGTATGTATATAGCAACGTCGAAATAATGTTTAATTCACTTTTTTTAAACTTTTTTTAACGTTTCGTAACTAATTAATTATAATTTTATGCAATTTTCTTGTGTAATTATTTTTTGATTACATTTTATTCTATCTTTGATGTCAATAGTGAATTCAAGCCGTCGAGCCGAGTTGTCGATTCTCATTCGAGAAAATAAAATATTTAATATTTTCATTTCTAGTAATGTAGGTACTTAATAGTGTTACGTTAACAAAAACGAAAAGGCTGTAAACGGCATCCTTTGAAATTATCACTTTAGGTCACATCCACTTTCATATGAAATCTAATATTTAGCTTTGCCTCTTGGCAAAAAAATAGTTATTTAATATTTTTTACTGTCGTAAATATATATCATAAATTTCAATGTCACCAAGCATTAAATAATAAGAAACAGAGCTTAAACTATATAATCGCTGTCTACATATTAAATAAAAAAAAAATATAAATTATTTATAGCTTCACGCTTTATTTCGCACATAAATGGGTAAGTTAAGGAAACTTGAGAACCTAGTGGTAAGACACTTCATTCACTTAAAACACTTCCATACCTCACTTGTCGCTAATTTACAAGACATTGCGTGTTGAGTGATGGCACTCACAGCTGCTTTACCTCGTTGCCAGAGCGACAAAATGAAAATATTAAATATTTCAATGCACCGGTGGGAATCGAACGCTGAACCGTCGCTTTTACAGTCTCATATAATAATTAATGCCCTGCCCCACAAAAACCTCGTATAATAATTAATTTTAACACTAAAAGAAAATTATTAATAGAAGATATTATTCTTACAAAATTATGAAAATAATGCAGTACAAAAATGTACTCCGCTCTCGTATAGTTGACGATCATAAAATAAACGACCGAGTCCACAATACCGAGCAGACGGCCCGTGAAGAAATCCACTCCGCGCCCATCAGAGCAATGCCGGTTTAAACTTCATAGTTCTGTGTGAATGAAAGAATATACGAACGTCGTATCCCGCATATAGCAGGGTAGGCAGAGGAGGACAGGGTAGGATTTTTTCGAGGCAATAAACGTTGAGTGGCGGCACTCAACGCTGACTTTTTAATTAAAACTAATGACCAGAGCGAAGAAAGTATTATTAATAATGATCGAACCCATAACCGTCGCGTACCGCCATACTTGCCGTACTTGTACCGCTGCGCTATGACGGCCTCACAGAGTATATTATACGATAATGTGAATATTAAGTTATTGGAAATTTGATAATATTATGAGATTTTCTTTTGCTGTTTCTCGTTTTATTCTCATAGCAAGCTAGGGATTTATTGTTGAGTGGCGGAACCTAACGTCGCCCCTTGTCTTCTTCGACGTCGAGTGGGAAAATGAAAATAATTTAAATAGGTGGAATTATTGGTTCAGTGATTGAAACCACCACCATCGCGTGTATTCCACTTATATTGACCAGTTTTTTTAAAAAGTTTTGATATAAAAGTCCAGTTATCTATAAGCTAACTATAATAATTCTATAGTTAAAAGAAATTATTTTCTTAGAGAGGTAATATCTTTCATCGGAGGTATGTGCTAATTTTCGTACATTCTACTTACCTTACTACTTACTTCGGTTTTAAAATGTGTAACGAAAGCTTAAAAATTAATCTTTTCAATTTATACAAAATGGTTAAATGACTGAATTGCATGTTTCTTAGTATAAAAGAGCATTCTATTATCTCACAATATTAAATTACCTCTGAGGAGCCACTACCTCTGGTATGAAGATATGATAAAAGAATTAATATATAACTGTTTTGTTATTTTTAAAATTAAAATTGAATAAACCTAAAAAAAAAAAATTAAATTTGTTAGTATAGATGATATTAAAACAAAAAAAATATAAAAAAATTTTAAAAAGAAATTAAACAATAAAAAACAAAAAGGAAACTCAAACTCAGTACTATAGTTTTTAAAAGTACTCCTAAACAATTCATATTTTTATAAAACAAATGACATTAAGGATCCATTTCAATTAAGGACTTTGTAGGCAGCCTTGGTTGCTTGAAACATCTCCTACATGAGGGATGAAGCCTGAAGCTGATAAAAAAATATAAAAATTCTATTCTAGCCAGAAACGGCATCTATTAAGCTTTATATAGGTTGACATTAGCATCAGCTCCAACCCTACAATCTGTCAGTGACGTGACGGGTGAGGAACATAAATTGAACGTGTCATGCCATGCAACGCTTATTACTCAAAGCTTAAGCGATAAAAGCGACCACAACAACACAATTTATTATGACAAGTTCAATATTATTTCTAGATATTATGTTAATTAAGCGGTTTATCAACATTCGATTGAGGCCAGTCGTGGCACAAGCAATGCGACTAGCTATGGGTTCGATTCTCACTCGAGGATATTAAATGTTTAATATTTATATTTCTTTGCCTTTGCTTTGCTTTGGTGTCGCCTCCAGGAATCGGCAGGCAGTGTGGATCGGAGTGTTTTAACACTAGATACTCTCTGCCTCCATGCATGCACGTCACAAACTTAAATATCATCCACACCATCTGGATGCGTGGCACTTCACTACTGTGCGGTTTCGTAGGAATTTCCTTCCACGCGCCACCGAACTGTGGAATAGCCTACCCGCGGCAGTGTTTCCAGGTCGGTACGATATGGGTACCTTCAAAAAGCGCGTCTATCTCCACCTCAAAGGCCGGCAACGCACCTGTAGCTCCTCTGGTGCTGCATGGGGTCGTGGGCGGCGGTGATCATCATCAGGTGACCCGAACGCTCGTTTGCCTTGTCCTTTTCCATAAAAAAAAAAAAAAGGATACAGCATGATGCTGAAAATAAAATCATTTGATAAAACTAATAAATAAAATAAAGGGCTGCAATTCATGGGGGCAGTCGTTATACCGTTATATTCACGCAACGGTTGTGGGTTCGATTCCCTCTCGTGGAATGAATTATTTTTTTAATTTTCTCGCTCTGGTAACAATATAAAGCACGGCGTTGAGTTCAGTCACTTAACAAATCCAGAGACTAGTCTATATACAATACTAATGTATGTATGCTAAAATAACCTATACCTAACTAGAAAACGAGCATTTTTTTTAAATACAGGAACAATAATAAATACAATATTTGATAACCTCCCACTAAAACCACCATTATTAAAGAATCATCTATTTTTACTGCGACCGCGAATATTAAAGCAATATAAATAAAATGTTATTTTTGTCGCTTTGTCTATTTACAGATGCATCGGTATTCTCATTATAACTTTTGGGAGTATTGGTTGGGAGAGACAAAAATATATTTTTCTACCATTAGTAAAATAATAAAAGTATGTCTATAGAATAGAACAGCAGACGTGGCACATAGATTGTGAATATTAACTATTTTCATTTCCTCGCTCTGATATCGAGGCAAAGCGTAGCGTTGAGTCCCGCCAGTCATCACGCAATTCCTCCAGAATTCAGCGTAAAGTGGGGAACGGAGTATCGTAACACTAGGTTCCCTCTACCTACCTTGCTATCTGCGGGATACACCGTGAAGTTGAATGAAAAAGAGTATGGAATACCTACTATGCGTGAAGCAATAATAAAATACACATACATACCTGCATATTTGTATATCCTTTTCAATTATAATATACATATATAAAAAGATTTAAAATTTATAAAATAATAATGCTGAATATATTTTTATTATAACGACGTTTTAAGGTCAGGGTTACCTGGCTGAGTTCAATATAACTTGTTCAATAACTCTCGACACAACCCTACAGTTCTTTGTAATTCTTTCAATAAATAATATTAAAACGACTAACGAATGAAGGTTGTCGTGGCGCAGAAATACAAATTTGCGACTGAAAATACGACTGTTGTGGATTCGATTTCCATTCAGGGGAATCAAATATTTAATATTACATTTTTTTTTCTCTAGTACCAAGTTAAAGCGGTGCACTCTACACGCCTCTCTCAATGCCTTAAGAACTCGAGAAAGTGGAAAGTGGGGGACGGAAGTTTCTTAATGGGAACGGAGTGTCTTAACACTGGGTTCCCAGGTTCCCATGGCCTACTCTGCTACTGCTGCTGCATGTTGACTGGCGTAATTCAATCCAGCGTAATGCCTTTTCAGAGCAGAGAATGAAAATTATATAAATTAATAATATATTAAAAATTATCAGTGAGAGAATCGAATCGTTGCACTTACCGTTGTGCCACTGCGCCATAAAGGCTTCAATAAATAATTATAGCGACCCGTCCACTTGTAGGTAGGTACTAGTTCTACTATTTCATAAACTGACTTTGACTTAACGGAACCAGTTTGGTCTGCATTTTAGTGATTTAAAATAAGTTTTTGTCTTATATTTTGGAATTCCATTATTTCTATTCCGATAAGGTTTTTAATATTGCTTTGAAATTAAAAATCATAACCAGGTGGATAGGACCCATAGTGTTATAAATTTGTACCTTATACGAGACGTTTTATTTATAGGTAGGTATAAATAAAACGTATTTTAATTGTATTTCTGTTTTTTGTTTCAACTAAAAACATTTATTGTATATGTATGGGAAGTGTTCTAGTATATCTAATTTTACACAAATTTCTTAATTGGGAAAAAATTGTAAAATAAAAGAAAAACACCCAAATTCTAACAGTCAAAGAAAATTTCAAATAGATAGGTAGATATTGAGAGAAAATCAGAAAAAGGAGTAGATGGCTTCTTGAAATGTGGATATTATTCATCATTGTACCCTTTTACCCCTTTTTTCTTGATTCTAAAGATTTTATTCTGTCGAATTGATTTGAACGTCACAATGCTGAATGATGATACAGATATATATATTATACTTTTTTTAGTCCATTTCGTAAATACAGTATTATTTTTTGCAGTTTTCAGTTAAATTATTTTGTTTTAACTTAGAGGCTAGACTGGTTGTGGATTCGATCCCCACTCGAGCAGATTAAATATTTATTTAAATTTATATTTCCATTTCTCCGCTCTGGCGTCGAGACAAAGCGCGGCGTTGAGTTCTGCCATTCAACACTCAATGCCTCCAGAATTCAATAGTGAAATTAATATAATATTTTCCCTCAACTTAAAGGTATATCTAGAAGTAAACGTTTCTTTTATTTTTTTCCTCAGCAACAATAACCATGTAGATCCCGCGAGCGGAATATATTTGCTATATTGTTTTTATAATAAGAAAGAATAAAAAGTAAAAAAAAAAATTTAAGTTAAACGGTTTTATATTGCAGATAAATGTACTAAAAACCGTTTAAAAAATAAAAAATAATTTCATGGAAATTATGATTACTCAAATAAAATCGTGGGGACACTTTCTACTTACCACTAGGTGGGTGAAGTCTCATGCCATGTCTTTCGATTGTAGATATTGGACGTGCCCCACGATTTTATTTTTGTAATCATAATTTCCATGAAATTATTTTTTATTTTTTAGTACATTTATCTGCAATATAAAACCGTTTAACTTAAAATTTTTTTTTTACTTTTTTATTTTTAAGTTTTTAGTTTTTATTTCTCCTACTATTCAATTCGTTGAGTGCCTCATTATTGCAAGGTTAATGGAGAATGCTACGATCGACCCCCCAGAGGTCCAATAGAGGAGCAAGGCTATGTACAACAAGATGTGCCTGAATCTTGAGGGGAAAACGCTAACGACATATCATTTTTATCCACCTAGTGCCAAACAGTTCTCTGCGCGCTTTTACCTTTTACCTTGGGTGGTGTACCCCTAGCGACGTCTCATTTTTAGGCACCCTATAGCCACACAGTCCTCGACAGGATACCAGATCTTGACTTAGGTGGGAGATTCATATTGTAATTGTGTATAGTATACTGTATTATACTTACCAAGCCCTTTATTTTGATACCCATATTGATGGGATTGAAAACTACATTATCCGCCATATTGTAGCAGTGGCCATCTTTGATTTTGATTTTGTATAGTGCCCTGAATTCTACTTGACAAGCTCTTTCATTTGATACCCATATTGATGGGATCGAAAAAAACTAACTTGTCCGCCATCTTGTAGCGGCGGCCATCTTGGATTTTGATTTTGTGTAGTCCACTGAATTCTACTTGACAAGCCCTTTCATTTGATACCCGTATTGATAGGATTGAAAAAAACTAACTTGTCCGCCATCTTGTAGTGTTGGCCATCTTGGATTTTAATTTTGTATAGTCCACTGAATTCTAATTGACAAGCCCTTTCATTTGATACCCATATTGATGGGATTGAAAAAAACGAAGTTGTCCGCCATCTTTTAGCGGCAGTCATCTTGGATTCACAATAATATTGAATATGGATAATTGTATTGTCACCAGAATCAAAGGCGTATACCAAATTTCAGATCAATCGGTTAACGGGAAGAGGGTTAAATTTCAATTACTAAATTTGACCCAAACAAACAAATAAACAAACGGGGTGAGCTAAATAAAACCGTTTAAAAACAAAGAAATTAAAGAAAAAATCACCATTAAAATTTAAGAAAAGGAAAAACGAAGAAAAATCAGTGAATGTAAAGTTATGACAAAACGAATGACACAATATTTTTTGGGCAGGATAGACGTAAGCCAGCTCTTCTGGCATCCTTTTGTTCCCTTTATCATCTGTTCCATACAAAAAAGTTGGCGTATATCTTTGAACATTTATACCTTTGAAATTTACAGCACATTTCTAATATTAGAATAGTCAAAATATATTTTAGCTTCTCGTTTCTCTCTTATTCTCTGAAAAACACGACACTGACTCTAGACACGTGTTAAGATATTTCAATTCATGTATGAAAAGCGTCATCTTGATCGGAGAGTTTGGTTTTGAGTTTGTCCAAACTGGCCATTATTTTACTATTAATAATTAATTAAAAAGCAAAAAAATATTATTCATTATAATATATCACTTGTCATTACTAGAATGCAAAGAAATATTGTATTTATACAAAAAGTATATTCTCCATTTTATTTCGAAAAAGAAAACTACACGAGAAAAATAATGCGACATCGTTTTTCATAATAAAAATAATATTTGTACATTTATTATACTCTACAAGCTTATTATTTATTCTGGAAAACACAGATTACAAATTCGACTACCGGTGTTATGCCAAAACTAATATTATATCTCACGCGATGCTACATTCATATCATTCTAAGACAAACATATTTTTTGACATACAGACAGTCATGTTTTGTTGAAAGTCATATATTATTTACAGCTTTCATAATATAATTTATTTTATTTTGTTTTGCAAATTTCGGATAACTTTCAAATTACTTTCACGATATAAGTTGCTTAACAAGATTTATGACAAAACTTCAAGGAAAAGCTACTTTGGAACAAAATATTATATTGTTTTGCATAATATTAAATTTAGACTACTATTTAAAATTCTTTAGGCGTGAACGTCTCTCATATCTTAATTTTTCAGTTGAATTTAACAATACACTTAATTAATTGGAATATATAAATCCATTGCATCGTTGAGTTCCACCACTCAACACGAATTGCCTTCAGAATTCAGCAGGAGGGAACGGAAATGTCGTAATGGGAACGGAATGTCTTAATACTAGATTACTAGGTACCCTCTGTCCACTCTATTCAGGACGTATGTACAGAACCCAATAAGAAGATAAAAAATAAACAAAAACAAAACAAACTCAATGCTTTTGAATTTTTATTATAAGAATTTATTTACATTTAACCTAGGAATTTAAATTCACAAAATATCTTAACTAATATTCAATTTCTTCCACAGAGCCAGGCCATGAAGATCGTGCGCACCGTCGGCCAAGCGTTCGAGGTGTGCCACAAGATGAACACCAACACTCCGGACAACCCCGCCCCATCCACCTCATCAGCCCCAGACGACGTCCGCCCCGCTCCCAGCAAGCCAGCTTCTAAAGGTCTAATTTTTAAAGGAAAAGCAATTTTAGATACATTATCGACAATCGATCATAAAAAACAAACACAAATCTACAATTTATTTCATACTTCTTGCCATATTGCTTTTAATTGTTCGTACAAAATCCATTCTTATTGACATATCGACACGTGTACTCTCGGGGCGAAGACAGCGCAATTACCACTGCGTCATCTGCCTTGTTCTCCTGTCATCCATGTCTCCTATAAACTCGTATATGTATTTGCGATTGAATATCTCATGTGGTTTAACTTGCTTGCGAAATATAGTAGCATACGCGAATTGGCTCTAATGCATCAGTAAAAGCTATTGCGAACGTGGTATTTGGAATTATTTTAAGAATTTAACGAGCCATCGTATAAATCTATGAGTATTTGGTGACAAACGCTGACGGCTTTACGTCTGAGTAGTTTTAACAGCCGAGGCCGTTGACGCTGGAATTGGATAATATATGACGAGTTCCCATTCCTCGATGTCTGAATCTCTCTGTAGAGCACGCGTTGTGAAGCCTAAGCTGATTTGTGCCAAATGTTCGTGTAATTATGGAAAGACATCTTCAAAAGCGATGTTTCTTTTCGGATTTATTGCTTCAAGTTTATTTAGATTTATTACGATGGCGTATATATACTTTTTGAAGACAGTGGTCGGTGGATTTAGATATAGCGACGCGGCTGATGTTTCTGTTTCAGGCTGTTCACCTCTTTTTGTTTTTACAGTATTTTTTTGGTGTAGAAGTAAATTAGATTAAATAAAAATACGAAATATATATTTCAAGTCGAAATAAAATACGACGAATATGAGATGAAACAGGCGTGTTTATTTACAAAACATTGTAAGAAGTAGCGTGGATAGATTTTTCTAATTTAATTGAGTTTAATATAAAACGTCTAGATATACTGGCAGGATTATTTTAGTAACAACAAAAATGTATTTTAAATGGAACCCTTTAATCAGAAATATCTGAATAATTATTGTAAAATTTTTTCGAAAACTCGACGTCCTGGTCAATTCTCCGTTCTGTTCTCTGTGGCCACGGTTGTACAATTATTATACGAAACTTCTGCCAATGATTACTTAATTGCCTCGCGTACTGCCCTGGATGCTTCCAGACTGCTAAATTCTTAGGATTGATCCCAGGTGGTAGAAAGTAAAAAACAAAAATATTTTTTATACATTCATTACTCGATTTGTATAAGAAAAATAATCTAAAAAATAGGTAGATAGGTAAAAAATTGGTTTTATATATTTTAGCAACGTTATTATTTAACATAACGTAACGTATCTGCTTACATAGGAGCTGAAGGTTACGCGTATTATTATTTTACAATCTTCATATTATTTCGTCCAAATTATATTTTAGGATATAATTTGAGGCGATCGTGGCGCAGCGGCACAAGGGTGCGACTGTAACGCGACGGTTGTCGGTTCGATTCCCACTCGAGAAGGTGAAATACGTATTTACGCTTATATTTCCATTTCTTCTCTGCCTACCTTGCTGATATATCGTGAAGCTGACTCTATATTTTAGATATCCTGGCAACTTTTTATTACGTTTCCCACATAAACAAAAAAACGCTAAACTCATTTATTTTAACAACATTTAGTGATCAAACTCTTCGTTTTCTGTTTCCATTTCAGCATTTTATCTAATTAGAAGAAAATGAGTTAGTTAGTTTTAGTTTTTTTCTACGCTAAGTTTCTAGTATTTTAGGTACTCTTAATAACAGTAGAATATACTATAAATATATGCAATTTCCAAATACACAAAAAAAAAATCATATAAACTAGCAAGAAGCACACCGACAGCACACAAACTAATAAAATAATGATAAAATACAAGTAGTTTAGTAGCTTCGAATGAGTTAGCTAACTAATAGCTATATATCCAAATTACCCTTTTATAAGGAGGATATATGCTTCCCGCGCTTAACTATTTCAATCGTGTTGACAGGATATTAGCCCGCTAAGTTTATAGAGTACATTTGCATTAATATACCAAGGAATGAATCGTTTTGGGGCGGAAATTTAGATGATATATTTATTTTGAGGGGTTGCTACTTCGATATGGTTTGTTCTAATGTTTAATATCCTGTTTCTGGAAATTGCTTTTAATGTTTGCTTATTTGGTGGTTGAGAAATCTATTATATTCATTTGTTTACATAATTTTGTGTTAGTGAGAGAGTAGTGAAAAATCTCTATTTTTTCATCTCTTTTATTAACTTGACTTTGTAATATATATTAGTTGTTAACAACTGTATATACAATTAAAATGTATGTACAATTATCACTTACCTTATTATCCTTTTTTACTTTGCTTTCTCCAAATTGGAGCTGAAAAATGAAAATTAACGCCCTCAACTGAGAATCGAACCCACTACGATAATTAAATAAAAAAATAGCATTTGACGACTTCACTTATTGTTTACTTTGACCGCTTCTCGACTAACGTCTATTCTTTCATAGTGATGGCCGTATATATAATTAGATTTATGTTTCGTTTTATAACATCCGACACTATAGTAACAGCTGGCTGGGTCCAAACGTCATAATTTTACAGCTTATATGACGGCAACGTTACGTTGATGTCTACCTAATTCGATTTTTTACGATGGGAACTAAAATGTGTTGAAATTTGTTTTTTTTTTTGTTAAATGTAATAATAGATTTGTATTTTTTCGAAAGTCGGCGGTAAGTGGAGTGTCTTAACACTAGGTTCCCTCTTCCTACCCTTATGTGTGCGGGATACAGAGTGAAGCTGATTTTTATCAATTTTATGGTGACGAATTTGTAGTGATCGTTTTTATAGGTTATGTAAAGTTAGTTATGCCACATTTTATGTTTTAGATATTTTAGTAATATTACTGTCGGTTTTGTTGAAAATATAGTACTGGAAATTGTAAATAGTAATAATGAAGCAAAGAGCAGCTTTATGTTTTTTCCTGCATATCGAGAAAGACAGAGAAGATCTACTGTTATTACACTTCTTAAATCACTCTCTGCCAAATTTTCGAGATATTGAGAGTATTGAGTGAGCCACTCAACGCCATATTTTATTTATAAGAGCACATAATTATAAAATGGTTCATTCCCTCGAGTGGAACTCGTACCTACTCACAATCGTTACGTTTCCAGACCAATGCTGTTCACTCCACGACGGCCCTTAATATGAAAAATATATAATTTATAATGTTAAATCTCTACAATTTTAGAAAAATACTATTATTATGCTATAAATATCTTATCATATATTATACAAAATGCCAAGAAATTTTCATATATAACAAAAACATGCAAATGCATTCATATCACAATAAAGTTGTGACGTCGCATATTTTATGCAAAGTATGAGCTTGTAACAGAAAAACAACATCATCAACAAAACTGGTACTTATTTCTTTGAGACCGAATTTTATTGCATTATGAAACAATAAGTAGAGTCATGAGGACCCCCCGAAGGGCATGCATGAAGACGTTGATGATAGCGGACGAGACGAATGAGGGATGCAGAGACCGTAGCGTTTGGTGCTCCGTTCTCTCTGACTACTCCGCTAGGGATACAGCATAAAGCTAGATTAAATAAGAATTGAAGAAAAAACAGAATACACAGCATTCCTCCCATAAATCCCCCCCATAAATGTTTATAAACCCTTCTTTCTTAACTTCAAAGGTTCGCGGGATTAAGCAAACATATTGCTCAACGCAGTCGCGAATCTTTGGATGGTCATACAGGGCATTTATTTGTGTATACTTAAACGAAAATGCTACCTAATATAAAATGTTTGTAAAACAAATATATTTTTTAAGCTATAGCACATTCAAATTCGTCTCTACACTTTGAAAATCCTATATAAACAACAAAAAGTATTAAATACTCTTCCAATTATGCACTCTTATATGGACACAGGAACGTACATATTTTAATTAGCATAATGAAAACATAAGCTGTCTGTGCATAAAGATCAAATTTTAATACTTGCAGTGGATTTTACAATTCATTTTGCACAAAATATAATATTATACTCCATAATATAAAATAATATGAGACAATCCTTTGACCTACTAGTTCTGAAGAGTTACTAAATGAAAATATAACTCTAAGGTAATTTTAAAATATTCTCTAATGACTTAAATATACTAAATTAAATTACTATTCAAAATTGTTTACTAATACAGGTTTTTGTTTATATTTAGCAGATATCAAAATTATATTAATATGTACAGTCAATATGAAAACTCGTATCTTAAGAAGTATTGAAAAGTTCACTCCACACTCCGGAGATCAGATATATTTTTTTATATTCCACAATACCTAAACAATGTCTAAAATAAAATACATATAAACACACATACAATAAAAAAATACATACATACAATAAAATACAAATAGAATTGAAAAACATATCTAATTATAAAATTCTTCTTTCACAATACTAATAATAAACACATTTATTATACAAAGAAGGTGGATGTTTCTCAAATTCTTATCACATATGAAATTTTTCATATGTACGTTAAATAGACCTTCATATTGTTACATTTAGGGTATTTACACACTATAGTTCCGGGCGTGGCTTGTTTTTGGTCCCATGTCAGTGTGTTAAAATATTCTTATATGCATGATTGTATGTATATATGTTGTACAATAATGTCATTCCGCTATATATTTCTTTTACCCAATTCCACAGCTACACTACAGCCACAGCTAGAAGAAATCTCATTTAGAGATAAATCCACATTTGTTAACCTCTTGTCTTTAATTGTTCATTTTATTTCTAATGTAATAATTATTATATAGATTGTACTGGAACCGGAGTATCCAGAACGTTCTTTTTTCATATAAGACTATTTTAACAGACTGCGATCGGATCTATACGAACCGTGACCGGTACGTTAGTGTGGATTCGACCTTAATGCAGAATACATGCTCCCGATACATTCGCATGCAAAACTCGATGGGTAAATAAAATAGCGAAATGCAAAATTGATGAAGAGCATCTTGAATCGTATTATCATTTTGTTCAAGTTTAGCGAAAATTCTTTTCCCTAAAACAAGTATTCAAAAAATCTTTTGTATATTAAACGTGTAAATATTTTCACACATAAATACACATTATAGATATCGTTCTTCTTTTAGCTTCACGCTGTCATCCAACACATAGCAGGGCAGGCCGAGAGAACTTGGGTAACCTAGTGTTGAGACACTCCGCTCTCATTAAGACACTTAAAATAATCAACATTACCAACAAAAAAGTACCTACAAAGTAAACATTGCATTGTGATTTACGTTTGATACTTTTGAATCATTTTGAAAGGAAGTAATGACTTTTGTACCAATAATATTTGTGTACTTTAAAATTGGTCACGTAGGGAATGCCAATTTAGTTTGCCAATGTCAAAGGAATTCTGTATCGCAAGTTTATATGAGCTGAATGCGCTAGTAACACTTTGTCTTCTTCCTCGAATCCGAATTTAGGTTAACCTTTTATTGGAAACTCTGTACGTTTCTTTACCTTTGCGAAATAATTATACTTATTAATACTTAATTAAAATAATACTTTTAAAATTAATATTAGTCCGATACCTATTATTTGGATACGTTATTATTAATTTTAAAAATGTTTCCATTATAAAAAGACTTCTCCTTTTGCGTATCTTGATAACCTATCCTCGATCGTTTAGTTCGAAGTAATAATAAAAACTGATATAAATGAGAGATTTTTTCTCATTTCTCTCTCTCTCTCTCTTGGTCAGCATTTTGCTACTTCACTGTACCAAACAAACACTCACACTGATATATAAATATATATGTATAATAAAAAAATATTAATATTCTCATAAAAATACAGACATTACAACCGTTGTATATCCTTAGCGCTCACATAATTTAATAACAAGTTGTTAAAATAAATTATATTGACAGACAGACAACAAAATGATCCCATAAGAGTTCCGTTTTTACAATTTTGAGGTACGGAATCCTAAAACCGAAATAAAACAATAGGAATAACTTTGAAATTTATGTTTGTAAAACCACATATCATTCATTATATTCACTTTAACATACTGTTACTGTTTTAATCTAAAATAACAATTTCTACGAAGCACACGTATTATTTCAAAATTAATTTACTTCAAGTAAACAATTACAATTAAAAAATGTATTCAATAGCAAACTAAAAAGATTTATGAACGTCTTGAGTAAACATTTTATTAAACAGCCAATAACTGGTTCAAATTATTACTTTTTTCTCATAGCTTCAATCTTTATCTACATAACAGGCCTACCCTGTTAAAGGGACCCTGGGAAGTAAAAGTCGCCTGGAAATAATAGTAATAGCTATACTCTTGGGGCATTGCGTGTTGAGTAGTGGAACCAGAGCAAGGAAATGAAAATATTATATATTTAATTGCCCCGAGTGGGAATAGAACCTACAACCATTGCATTTACAAAGATGGAAGTTTGCCCCTGCGCTACCAAACATACTTTTTCCAATCGAAATTGACTTTTCACGGCATAATCTAAATTATATGTAGCATTTCGTTTCACAAGATAGTCATGGGTTCGATGTCCATTTGAGAAAATGAATCATTTAAATTTTTCTTCTCTGGTAAATTAGACCTCGGCGTTGAGATATAAACTTATAACACCAATGTTTTCGTCAGGGTTAAAAAATGTAACAAATCCGCTAGGAAATTTTGTTTTAAAATAAATTTAGTAATTCTCTCGCGTAGCATGCAAATAAAAATTGAACGTGACAAAACGAGTCCTCCTCGAATAGGGAATCCATTCTTTTTGACTATATTTCCTAACTGTAAAAATACGGCGATGAGAGAATACGTTCATATTTAGCCCCAATTCACTTTTTTAAAAATCTCAGTTTTTACTTTCCAATATCCTAAATGACAATTTTGCGCACAAAGTTAATTAAAATGTTGTGTATAATCATAAATATGTTTTATTATGGATCTTCAAATCTTCTTATCCATTAAATTAATTATAATTTTAAAAAGAAGATGAAATATGTATGGCATTTCCCGCGTAAATTCTACTCCCATGGGAATTTTGAGATAAAAAGCCCATTTTGCTCGACGAAACAAAAAGTCAGGCAGATAGGCAAAAATTTAAAAATGTTTGTTTGTGTTTTGTATTCAGCGTGTAAATAAATAAATTCACTTGAAAAATGTATTTTAAGTCAGAGAGAGAACACTTTAATTTTACTTATATACCTAATTGTCTACGTAATAAAAACTTAAAGCCTAACAGCTAGTGTTAAACAATTTCCCGTAGGTACCCATAGAGAGTAAATTAATGCATCAGGCCTGGGTGCCGATGAATATGGCCTCGAGATTGAATAAACGGTACCCACTTTCATTCAATTTGAACTTCCGCCCTGACATTTTCTCGAAAATGCCGCACCTGGGAACTTGCCTGCTGTATGTTTTAATAGTTATCTCGACAATATCCTTTCGATTTATAAAACGATGGTATGATTAAAATATGAAATCTATTTTGAGGCTATTGTGGCACAGTGATGGTGATTGTTGAAGCGACCGTTGTCGTTATGGGTTTGAGCCCCGCTAGGGAGAATAAATTCAATAGATGTTACGAATTTACTAATAGACAATCGAGTTTTGTAATTTTTCACACAATGCACTAAATTTGTTTTTTTTTTTTGTATCTCATGAGGTTAAAATAAAAATTAAACATAGGTGTAATATACCGAGTATTTCGCAAAAATATTTATATTAAACGTTTCTCGTTTCACTTGTCTATTTAAGATTTTTTTTATATTAAAACTGAGGAAATATAATACATAGTTCGTTCTTTCGTTACTACAAGTAGATCCGGATCCGGAGAAACTAATTAGAGAAACAAAAAATTTTAAAATCTCAATATAAATAGGAAACAATACTATTCATATATTTTACATTAGTCGCAATGAGCTAGACCTAAGTTCCACTGACGACTGTCATATATCATTAAATTATAAAAAATATGTTCATATACTGATGATTAATATAATTGAATTCTTAATGCATATTAGAAGCGGCCTCTGAATCTGGTGCATCCGAATCAGGTGCTCCGTCGACCTCCAAAGGCGTGGAAGAACAAAAGGCGACCAGGCCCAAGCATTTGGACCTGCTCCCACCACCTCCTAGAAAAGAAGGGAAACGTGTGACTCAGGTAATTATAATTTTATTTTTGATAACTATCCTCCTAAGGATAAGCATCCCTATTGAAATAGCCGGAGCCTTCAGCATCGTTCATTTTGTATTCTCGGAGATCAACCGAGTTTGAATTCTACTTTATTTTGCGGAATATTGTGAAAATCGGCCTGTTACGCACATTTGGTTCCAACGGATCCTTTGGTTTCGTTAATTTAGAAATTTTTTGTTTGTTTGTTTTTGTTTTGTAGATTTTCTTTCTATACACCGGCAGACAGATATAACATATTTAATTTCGTCCGTTTCAAGCCCTTATGCATTGACATAGTTTTTGACAGGACAGTTGGATGATATACAGACATTCCCACAACAAAGCGATTCTATAAGAGTTTTATTTTGTCTTTTAAGGTACGAAGCCCCAAAAATGAGTAAATTCGCACTAAATTTGCATTTTCGAGGTTATTTATGTATAGATACATATCTACTTACTAAATCTGTAGTCTATGATAATATTCTTGGAATAGTAAAATTTACAGCTTTACACGTGTGATTAACAGTTTCAAACATAAACGGAATTATGAGATGAGTAAATATACAAATTAATTTTATGTTGGTATGTTTTATGTAAGTTGTAAATTCTTATTTTCAACAAAGCAATAAACAATAGTTTTAATATAATGGATATATTATTTTCATCAATACTTCTCTTTGCCGACATAATGGCACAATTGTGATGAGCCTGGTTTGATTTAGTCAGGCTCCTCACCAGCTCATGATTGTTTCATTTTCAATTCTTATCTTAGGAATATTATTAACTTAGCATATCGTATCTTAACATTAGGTTCCTTCTGTAAGTAACCAAATGTTGGGTTCGGTTCCTATTTGGAGACATTATCTTGAAAATTGGACGGTGTGCATGAAACGTAGTGTCTTAGCACTATGCTCCCTCTCCTATACTGAAAAAAGCGTAAACCAGTTTCTATTAATTTCAAATATAACATATTCTTTCATACAAAAAAAACACATTATAATCATTTTGCACTTACGCCAATACGAAAATTACTTAAAAGAACGTTTTAAATCTTCCAAATTCTTCATACACATTAAAAAAATTAACACAAGCATCAATCGCGAAGATAAATTCAATTGTGTATATAACGTTCATTGCATCAACACGTTATATCAATATGTTTGATTTACACCGCTCTCTGTTTATAGCGGACGCCGTCTACACCCACTCGGGGCGCCAAAATATTTTTGGTTCAAAAATAATGGGACGAATATCTTATAATTGTTTGTTTTTTTTATTAATGAACTTAGATAATCTAATTGATTTGGGGTTGGGTTCAATTCTGAAATTATTTGTTAATACTGGATTAACCAGAATTGGTGAAAAAATGTTTACTTTTCTTTAACTGAAACTGTAAATGATTTTTTTATTTGCTTAACAGCTAAACTGAAAATCTTAATATATAGATAAATAAAAATATATTCTAAATGTGAGGATATCAGTTCTGTTCTATATATTTAAAAATTAAAAGAAAAGCTAAAATAAATTTATTATATAGTGACCTAGTAATAATGAAATCTATTATTAGTTACCTAATATGTACCTAATCTACATATTGGTACATATTCTATTAAATCAGTTTATAGATAACTAGCGGCCCCCGTGCGGCTATGCCCACTTGAAATATACGAATGTTTATTTAATTGTATTTTAGAAAAAACCGTCCAAGCGCGAGTCGAGCTCGTCAACAGATTTTTTCAGACAGAAAACGGTTTTTTTTAACACTAGGTTCCCAGGTTCCCTCTGCGTACCCAGTAATGTGTGGGATACATGTAAAAAAATGGGTTATCAATCTTTGATTAAGAAACTAATTTGAACGTGTATCAAATTGCGAGAACATTGGATTTCCTTGCATAATCCTACTTCGATTGCTTGTTATTCAAAAGGACTTGCAAATATTTAAAGACCTGTGATCTATATAGCTGTTCACATTTCGTTTTAGTATAGTAGTCTCTTAAATTATAATATTTTTAAACTTTTAACGTAATACTGTATCGCACAGGGTAGGCAGAGGGAACCTAGTGTTAATACACTCCGTTCCCTAATGAGGCCAGTCGTTGCGCTGCACAAAGTGTGACTGCAAACGCGACTAGTTGTGGGTTCGATCCCCACTCGAGAAATAAAAATATTTATTTAAATTTATGTTTCCATTTCTTCGCTCTGGTGATGAGTCAAAGCGCAGCGTGGAGTTCCGCCACTCAACACGCAATGCCTCCCGAATTCGGCGGAAAGTGGGGAACGGAGTGTAACATAGGTTCCCTCTGCCTATCCTGTGTGTGCGGAATACAGGGTGAAGCTGATTTAATTAAATATTTTATTTAATCGTGTGGGAATCGAACCTTCTTCTGGCTTCTAAGCAAACCATTTTTAAAATCAATGACTATATCAATATGATAGAGTTGATTGAATCTATTTTTCGGTAACATATTAAACATATATATCAATGGAATTCTAAATGTTAAGCAAATTAACAGTACAATTTTTTTGAGAAAATTTTTATAAAGTGTCTAGATTTAGAAGAAATTTGAACCCACATCTTTTAACAAACATACATTTTTATGCCACTAGAACCATCCATTCAAATAAAAACACACTCAGTATCGACATTACAAATAGAATATCCAAAATGATCTCTCCACATTGAATCCAAGAATCGTGGTTATGTTATAAATCAAAACTATAATAATATCATCGATACTGTAATATAACTACAATTTTGTTTGACGTACCAGTGACGCGCGTTGCTAAGGTGCGAAGTGAATGAGGAAGACATGGGAGTTCGTGTAATAATTTTTTTTGGATGTATTCCAGTATAAAAGTGGAAAATGTATCGTGACAACAAATTTATTAAAAGTTATTATTAGTTACAGGTTCAAGTTCATAGAGAAAATGTTACATGATTTTTTAATATTTAGATTTTAACAAATTTTCGATACCTATATTTTTTATCATCATCAGGCTGGCTCTCCAATGGCACGCCACTGAGCTCTTCGCATCCAGTCTATTTTAGTATTCATCTATTTCCAGTCTATTTTTTATACGTTTATATAAATAGATTACTATTTCCTGAAAGAGGAATAACACTTTAAAATATTTTAGGAACAGGGTTTTCGCCTGCCAAATAATAATTCTAAGCAATTATCTTTAGATAGCGGGGAGGATCTTGCAGGAAAAGCTTGAGAAAACTACTTGTTTTTACTATTATTACATTGCCTTTTGCAAACAAAAGTGCTAGAATTTTTTTTACCACTTCCCTTACGGTAAGGGGATTATGGGGGTTACAACCCTTAACGTAAAAGTTTATTTGCTTGGTATCTATTGAAGATATCTTTATGAAATTTGAAACGTTTCTCAGAAGTAGGATTCTCAGAGGTAGATTCCCTCTGTAAGCCACATGTAGCAAGTAAAAAAAACGTTACATATTGTTTTATAAATATAATAATAAAATGTATATATAAAATAATTATTTCTTTCAGATAAAGTGAATTCAAAAGCAATTTTATCTTCCGGTTTAAAAGCACTTTAAGAGAATTCAATGTAAATTCAACAATCACTGAGAGATACTTGCCGTGAGAAACCTTTTACACTGATCAAGAAAGATTGCATAAAACATGTGATCTTAGACATACATTTAAAAAACTTATATAGAAAAGAATTATAAATCTTATACTCATTTTAAACAAATATTCTTGATTCAATTCAGATAAAATAATTGAACAAAAATTATGAAATTTCTAGAACTTTTTATTTTCTTGTCGTTTTATCAAAATTTTAAATATTCACATAAATGTATCAAGTGGGTATTTAAAAATACAAAATATATTTTTTTTTCAGTTTCTTAAAATAACACTCTCATAATGTAAAAGGTATCTAAGCCATTATGCAAAGTCTCTACCACTATTCCCAAAGAGTAAAATTTAACCTTTTCTATCCATTTTCAGACGATTAAGAACTTTGAAAACTATCTTGAAGCTAGTCATGGGGGCTTCCTGCTCGAGGAAATGAAATATTTAATATTTTCATTTTCTCGTTCTGGTAAAGAGGCAAAGCGCGGCGTTGAGTTACACCACTCAACATGCACGAATTCAGTGAAAAGTAGAGAACGGAACTGTCATAATGGAAACCTAGTATTTTAACCTACTTTTTCTCATTATGAGAAATAAAAAAATAAAATTAAATATAATGAATAGTATTTATGATAAAATATTTTATTTAACAACGTTCGTCGGTTTACCGCTTTACCCTCGTGCCGCGTGTAAATCAGTGGATGACCTGATTGTCTCGTGAAACCGGTAAAGTAAATTATCAATAATATATTCGGTTATATTATATATTTTTAAAAATAACATTATAAATTAAATATTTGTACAGAGGTTTCATTTTGCTTGCCGACCTGAAATAAAAGAATCGAATACTTAATTTTGAGTACACAGGTATATAAGCACGTCGGCTTACGTATGTTACCTGCTAACACCATATTAAAACAATTCTCAGAAGAAACTATACTGTTTTAAAAAATAACTATGAGTATAATATTAATTATCAGAAATTTTTCACCATTGATTTGCATTATCCACATTACACATTCAAATCATGTAAAAACATATATAATAAAAAAAAAACAAAAAACGGAATTAGCGGGTTTCTTCTTTCTTTCTCTTATCCTCACGTTTTTTTCCACAAAGCAGAAGAGGTAATCTAGAGTACTTGTTCAACCGATTTCAAGTAATTGGTGAAACTTAACGTCTCTCTCTTGTAGTGTAGCAGCACATCGTTTGAATGTAGGCACGACAGTTGTGGGCTCGATTCCCCTCAAGGGGATTGAATTGTTTTCAATTCTTCATTGTCATTGTTTTCAATGAAAAGTTTAGCATTTTCCTTGTTTGAGTTCCAGCAATCAACTAACTAATAAAAATTTCGAAAATAAGACGGTATATGTAAAACGGAGTGTCTTAACACTAAGTTCCCTCTGTCTCTGAAGATATGTGGGATACAGGGTGTAAGTAAACAATAAGAAATATCAAGGACTACTTACTATAGTAGTGTTTACTATCGTACAATGACTTTTAGTAAGGTCTTTATAACGCATAAACGAGCGTTAGCAAAGTAAAATATTACGACACTTTTTATTTTAAAAGGATTAAAAATTTACAGAAAACTTTTTAAAAAGTAAAATTAAATAGAAATTATGTGATATCTGACTGTAATTTCGTGATGTTTAAATTTCTATCTAAGGAAATATTTATATTTAAAACATTTTCCCTACAAAATCTAATCTTGCTAACGAGAGAAAGCGCGGCGTGGACTTCCGCAAAACGCGATGCCTCCAGAATTCGGCAGGAAGCGGTGAACGAAATTATTTTGATGGAATCGGAGTGTTAACACTAGGTTCCCTCTCCCAACGTGAGAAATGCAGCCTAAAGCTATATAAAAATGTCATTATTCATCCATATTTGTGTTATGTATAAAATAAAAATATAATTTAAAGTAATGTATTTATTACCGCTTTACCCTCGTATATATATCTGATATATATCTGTTCCGAGGCATCATTTTCCTGTCGACCAAAGATAGAAAACTTGGCAACACAATACAAATCTAAAGACAGCTCATAGATTTCCTTGTATTACGAATTAAATCGGTTCTAACAACATTAAGTAAATGGCTTATTAAGAATTGCCCAAATCTCAGGTTCCTTATCATCTCTGGCAATAATAACAACCTACGTCAGAATTATAGGTGTTGAGAAATAAACAGTGATTCATGTTCTTGGTACTGCTAGGTCGGATAAAGCTAAGGGTTTTCGTAATAGTGTCTATTATTAAATAGAATCGCATTATATTCATTTCCAATACAAAAATATATAGCTACTTATGTGAAGGATTATTGAAGTCATAGCGCCTTCGTTGGTTTGATTCCCATTCGAAGAAACCTTGTGTTAAGACTCCGTTCCTCACTTCCTGCCGAATTCTGGAAGCATTGCGTGTTGAGTGGCAGAACTTAACGCCGCGTTTTGCCTCGACACCAGAGCGAAGAAATGGAAATATAAACGTAAATAAATATTTCACTTCCTCGAGTGGGGATCGAACCCATAATCGTCGCGTTACAGTCACGCCCTTGTGCCGCTGCGCCACGACGGCCTCATTTTCTCTAGTTACAAGATAAAGCTCGGTGATTATGAACTACTACTGAATTACAGGATAAATAAAGGAAATAAAAGAAACGTCGTAAGCAGGTGGTCATCGAATACCAGCTGGTTTCCTCTTGCATTTGAATTTAAACCAATCTGTTTCCGGTCACTGCCTCAAGTATTCCACTATCGGATACTTCGAAGCTAATCTCCATTACGAGCTATTTAGGTGCTTTAAAACGATACGGTCCATTTTCTAAATGGCATTAATTTTCTTATTTATATTTTAAATGTCAGCTTCACGCTACAGCGGGATACACCCGCTCACAGCAGGATAGGCAGAGGGAACCTAGAGTTGAGACATTCCGTTCAATGTATTTTTTTATATTTTTGTATAATATATTTTTAATCGTAATAGATGACGTAGTAGTGGAGAGGCAAAGTGTCTGAACGTAAACGGTGGTTGTGATTTCGATTACCAAACGATAGAAAATAATTGTATTTATTTACCATTTCATTTCAACAAGACAAAAAAGAAGAATATATTGACATTAGATTCACTTTGAATACTCTGCTATACGGAAAGAAGCGATATATTGTAATAAATCGAATTTATTTAATAGAAATGTTAGAGCTAGTTATTATTAGACTTAGAGTGAAATGCGATGTTTATAGTTCTCCCCTCATTCAGGGGAAGTATTTTATATATATTAAAGTATTAAATTATCGTAAAACAATTTTATTTAAAATTATAAAAAAATAAATATTTTTATACATGCCTTAATACATTAATAAGAAGTTAAGTTTTATTAGTAGGTCATTTAAATAGCTATTTTTTTCTTTAAACTGTTCAGTCTTTAACTTTAAATTGAATACCAGTAATTAGCTACTATACTTTAAAGTACATTTATGCCTTTTATTTTATACTACGAAGGCTTCTTTTAGCTTTTCCAGTTTCCTACATGACATTGCGATACTGAAGTTAAGTGGCTTTTAAGATATATTTTTTATTACTTTATCTATAAGAGTAAGGAATATATAAATATATATACTTCCAGCCATTTAAGAAACACTGATAAAACGCCTTACTGTGCCTGATTTGTGAAAAACGATCGACAATAACTAAATATGATGCCAGACGTGGTTCCATTTCCTCTCGTTCTGGTGATGAAGAAAAATGAGTTGAGTTAGCCACTCAACACACAATGTGGCAGATATTGGAGAATTTCGTTTCTCAATTAATAGTCTTTTAACTCTAGGTTCCCAGTTACCTCTACCTATCTTATTACGTGCGAGAGATAGCACTATATACTCTAAGAAATACGAAATATTTTAAAATCTTTCAAATGGGAATCGAACCCAGAAGTATATACAACTTGTGTTACTTTTATACACTCCATGACGCTACATACCATCTATGGAAAAAAAAAACTATCATGAAAAAAATTCTTATATCCTTCTAAGGATGAGTATCCATTATCCTGAAATATATAAGATCCATTTACTCGATGTCAATGAGAATCGTTATCGCATTGACAAATCCGAGAGCCTGTCAATTAAATTGTACGATTGACTAGAAATCTTATTCCGCCATCATTTTTGATCCGTTGATAAGATTTAGGCCATACTTACCTACTTTAGAATATTTTTTTTAATTAAAAGTTTTAAGAATTGTTGAATTTTAAATTTTGTGACATGAAAATAGTAAATATAGATTTTTTTTTTATTATTTTTATGATAGAACAGATAACAGATAGCTGGCGGTAATAAAGACAAACCTAGTCTGATTTTTATTTAATTAAAAAAGTAAATTGCTTATGCATATGATAAGCAAGAAAGTACATATCAAATAACACAACAAGCATTTATAATTATTGTAAATTATATTTTGGTTATAAAATCATAATATCCTATCCTACAATACTATATACTATCATACTATCTTACTTATATTATAAATGTGAAAGCTTGTGAGGATGGATATTTCATTCATGTTAATGCAAAAACTACTAAACGAACTTAGATTAAACTTTACAGCAATATAACTTCTACCTCAGAATAACACAGTCTAAAATTTAGTAAAGAATTTGTATAATTCGGCTATAATGTAACAAAAAAATTGAACAGGCGATGCCACGTTAGTTTGCTAGTAATAAATACACGAACATTGAAAATGTTTGTTACAGGCCCCATCAGTGCCAAGCATCAATCTCCCAGATCTACCAGAATGTATCACCAAGGTGGAGGTAGCAGCTGACGACGCCACTACGCCTCTCAGCGCTCAACACCAGTTGCAATTGCTTCGCGAGCGTTTGGAACAGCAGACCCAGCAGACCAGGGCCGCTGTAGCTCAGTTACTGTTGCTCCGTGACCAGCTCGCTGCTGAACAGGCAGCTCGTTGTGAGGCTCAAGTAAGTTTGACTCCACGCTGTAATCGTTGAGTAGGGTAGGCGGGAAGTTTAGTGTCAAGACACTACTTTTTCTATATTATTCCAGAATTCGAATATCATTTTGAGTTTTGGAAATCAACACCGGTTTTTTTTATATCAGAGCGAGATAATGAAAACTGTCTAAATGATAATTTAAGAAGTGATTGTAATAAATGTAGCGTAGCATTAAATAAATGAACATAAACAGAATATTTTGCACTATTGAGAATTTATTTAACAAAAATAGTTATTGCAAGCGTTTTCTTGCAGCTTTAGCTTAATTTTTCGTTAAAACTATAACATACGTGGAGATGAATATTTTTATATTAAAAAGAAGATATAATTGTTATTAATATACTAGCGGCCCGCCCGCGGCTACGCCTGCGTGAACTACGTTATTATTAATTTCTGTCTCCGTGAGAACCTACGTCCTATAAGTGACGTCTATGCAAAATTTGAGACTCCTAGCATTTGTAGTAACGAAGTTTCATACAAACTTTCAACCCCAAAAACAACCCCTTAGAAGTCAAATATTGCAAATTCCCGTCTTAGCGAGCACCTACGTCCTATAAGTAACTCCTATGCAAAATTTGAGATTCCTAGCTTATGTAGTTTCTAATATTTGGTGATAAGTGAGTGACCTTTCGATTTTATATATATAGATAGATAATAACATCTCGTTCATATCAAGAATTAATTGAAACGTCTCTGCGCTAGAATAGCCCCATATTTTTATAATAAGCTTATTTCTATTTCACTTTAATATTTCTGAATTCAATAGTAACTTAAATATCTTGACTTATAGTTATATCATTTAGCTCATCTAAGTAAGTTAGTTCTGTAAATGGCGTCTAGCAAATAACAGTACCTAAATAATTGTAGATGTCAATTACAGTGAAGCTCGCAAAACTAAATCCAGTCTGTATTTTAGTTTATTTAATTACCTAATGAGATAACTAAGATTCACACAACATTTATTATTATTATGAATATAATTCAAATTCAAAATATTAATTATTCAAATAAACTAACAACTATTATATATAATACCTACTACTATTATATATATATATAAACTATTATATACTACTATTATATATATAAAAAAAAACTATTACAAGCACTTTTGAATCGTCCAATGAACATATAAACAAAAAGCTACCACTGGTTCGTAATAATAATAAATAGATAATTGTATTGAGGCCAATCGACTGGCTGTGGGTTCGATCCCCACTCGAGGAAAGGAAATATTTGTTTAAATGTATATTTTCTTTTCTTCGCTCTGGTGTCGAGGCAAAGAAAGGCGTTAAGTTTCGCCACTTAACATCCAATAAGTGTCTGAAAAATTGGGCGAAGAGCTGCCTCTAAGCTATAGAATGAAACTTAAAAAAATATCTATCTCTATTAAGTCCAAAATAATTTATTTCAGGGCAATATAATGTTTTTAATATAAATCTAAACGGATTTATTTCATATAAAAATGATAAATGCGTATAGTAAACGACAGAATTAATAATAATACTAATACCCAGACTACGCCCGAATATTAACGGCAACTGCTACCCTGCGTGACAATTTTACTGATTTCTAATGAAAATAAACTTCTATCGTTACATAAAACTGTAATTGTTCGTATATTTTTCATTTTCCTCATAACGATAATCGTTATTTCAAAAATAATTAGTATTTAAGTAAACTATGATTCAATAGCAGAGGAATTGAAATTTGTCTTTGGACCGAACGCGTAATTGTCCCATGTTATATTTAATTTCTTAACAGTGGTTTGATTCCGTCCTCACTCCAGGGAATTCTGGTGCCAACTCTAGAAAATTTAGTTACTAAAAATTTTATTAAAAGAAAAAATAAAAATGCCTTTATATAAAAATATTCGTTGGAAACTTAAGGAAAGGCCCCTGGAAAATATATCTAAATACACCGAGCAAATAGCTTACAAGGTTTCTATTTGCACCGCAATAAATTAGAACCGCAATAAGTTAAAATATCCGTTTATCGTCTATTTTCAATTTAAATTGAGGACGGAAAATAAAAAAATATGCACAGTACTTCTATATTCTGTAATTTAATATACAATGATAATATTTACAGGCTCGCACTCACCAGCTGTTGGTGCATAATAAAGAACTACTCGAGCACATTGCGGCTCTCGTCGCTCATTTGCAAGAGAAGGAGAAAGGCAACAGCCGACCTATAAGCGCTCAGCAACTGACTCTATTGCCTCAGGTGTGTTTAAAAAAAATATAACCCTCATTTCTAAATGTCATGTGTCAAAATATTTTTTTTTATTTTGTGCTTTTTGTTTAAAAGTATGAAATTTAAAAGATATAGTCCTATATTAATGGTTAAATGAAAAAAAATGGTATTTTCAAAGATTTGCTTCAATTGAAAAAAAATAGCGAACACTTGACTCTGGAAATGATTATATTTTTTTAATTATTTTTAAAAGCAAGTTACGCTTAATTGCTCGATGAATTGAAATGATAAACTGCTTAAATGTATTATCGTATTTTGCAATTTCATTTTCTTAAGCTTCTAATATTTTTCAGTTGCATATGATGGCACATACGCTCATTTAAGACCCACCTCTCCTTTTTCAAGTAAAAGTCATTTCTTCATTACACTTTTTCAAAAGCTTAAAAGCTAAAAAGTTTATAAATTTTAACTTTTTCCCTAAACGCTTACTAATATATTATTTTGTGTTTGTATTGCTAGTAAATAAAATATAATAAATTTTAGTCATATATTGGAAATAAATCAATAAAAATTAATATAATAGTTAATTTCGGAAATACCTATCATCATGTTCCCAGATGAAAAAGTGTTTTAGTTTATTTGCATAAACTAAAAGCATGCAAATATAAATATAGCTTATCATTATGTATTATAAACTTATGGAAGACCACGATTTTTCAAGTTTAATTACAATGTGTGTGCAAAACTGCGATTTTTTTCCTGTTATTTGTTTATGTGTTTGCTTTTTAATATTATTGTTTTTATTTCATTACATTTTTAATAAGACCTTATGACTGTATGTAAAACTTATTCAATGTCTCTACAATTCTAGCGATCATTTTTATAATTCTTTTTCTGTTATATTTCTAAGTTATCCTAAAAGTGGTAATGATAACGCCAGTTAGTTTAATTCATTTTAATATATGAAGTCATTTCAAATTATGAAATGATCGCTATGTAATGTGTAGTTTGTGATTCATAGTGTAGTGTATGGTTTGTGTGTAGCATGGTTTATGTGTTAGATATAAACAAATTGGCTGGTGTACATGGGAATGTGTTTAAAGTTAAGTATGTAACAGTTGCTTAATCGTACCTATCTGGTAAAAGACAGTAGTATTCCATTTACGCCAGCTATTTTTTTAAGTGTTGTCGTAGCTTTACTTTGGATCAAATCAATATAAGGAAATATAATATACGTTACATACAGACTAAAACTGGAGGCAGTGATGGTGGGAAATCTGACAACAGCGCTACCTGTAATGGAAACTGTCAATCCTTCAATAGCGACGATCTTATTAATTTTATCGCCCAAAACAACAAAATGACACAGAACGTTGAAAACAATAACGTGAACACATCGCCCTTCAGCCTATCACCTCCAGACAATCCAAGTGGAGCCAGTTCTCCACCAAACTTTGAAAGCATGACCAATGATCAGATTCAAAATTACTTGATTTCTAAATTTCAAAATATGGGATTCACCAATGGAGATGTGAAAGTAAATAATAACAAGCAATTCTATCAAAATCGCAACGCTTTTCCGCATATCCCACCCATAAATAGCCATTTTAGCAACTCTGATCTTATCAATTTGCTAAACGATCAAGTCTACCAAGGCAAAATTGGATCCAGTAATGATTTTGGAGCTCTCGCTCAAGCCATGAGCATTGGTCAATCACAGAATTCCTTATATAGCACCAGCCAGGCAACAACATCTAAAGATTCTTCTCCGGATGACGGGAGCTCAGATTCTAGTATACCATTCATAATGCCTCTGTCGCATAATGGAACTTTAGCTGCAACTGGCAATGATGGGCGAGTGAGGCTGATCGTACCGATTAGCCCATCCGAGAGCGCATCTGAGGTGGTTGAATTATCTAAAGGCGAGGTGGAAGCCAAAAGCAATGTGGGGACTACTCTAAAAGTACCAGGAGTAGATTCTCTGGCCCCAGGGGCCCCGATTACACGTTCTACCAGCGAGAAAGTTCCAAATCGGAGCGAAATGATGACGGCCCTACGATCTCAATGGACAAGGCACACCACCAAGTAAATTATATATTTGTTTAAATTTATTTTTAAGATAATTTGAGTCCAGTTACCTAAGTCATTTAATTTTATATTAATTTAAGTTTGTTATGTAATTTTGGTTTCTTATTCGCGGTTCTATTATTATAATGTTAGTAAGACTTGAGACTATAAAGTGCCAAATTGAAACCACCTTGATTGATGGTTATAGGATAGATTTTAACCTAATTTACATATCAAATATAATCTAGTCCAAAATTTTCATTTTTGATTGCGTTTGAATCCATTACATATCTTTTCGTCATATCCACATAAAATATTATTACTTTTTTATGAACCATGTTATTATGGAATATTATTGAAACTAAATCGTTATTTATATTTATGAAGCTATAAAATATATGTTGATACGATGATTGTTTTAGAGTTAGAAATTTATTCCTATGAGTTAAAACAAATGTTTTAATCATAATGGAGCCGATGTTTCAACGTATCAAAAACATATGAATGAATGAAAAAAAATTAAAAAATATTAATATCTTGTTCATTATTTTTATATTAGGTTTTCGGTTTTTGGAATTTAACAAATTAAAATAAGTCCGTCATCACAAATTTTATCTGAGGTACCAAAGTTGGAGGAAGTGTTGCTATTCCTAATCATAACGTGACATAAGATCTTATTTACTTTTTATCTGTATGTACATATAAGCGATGTTTAATCGCCATAGAAGATATTTCTGTGTTAGAAATTAGTCATAATTATTAAATGTACCTACCCCTACTTGTATTTAGGGGCACATTTAAAAATGTGTCAAAATTTGATAAAATTATACAAGCCATATCTTTGGACTAAAAGAAATATTTTAGATGCTATACATATTATACTCTACGTCAACTGTTCCCGAGCTTTCGTAAAACATCTGCATATCTATATACATCTTGGATCCTTCGAATGGTAGAAAATATTTAACCAATGTCAGTGTATAGTTTTGGTGTTCATATTTTAAATAACAAACTAAACATTAAATCATAGTTCAGTAGTCAAAATAGATTTTGATGATGCGAGGATCTAAGTAATATTAAAGGTAAGCTCAAATCTGCTAAAAAGATACGGGAGAAATAAAAGACTGTGATGATTAGCTTGGGCGTAAAGCTTGTTTGAAATTCGAAGATCTAGTTTGATGATACTAATAAATATATATATATATATATATATATATAGGGCGGTCATTGAACGTGTAAAAATATTTTTTAGATGAAAAGAGAAAAATTGATTTGTAATGGATTGATTTGAGCTACCCTTCAATAATAGTTTTAGAACGATGTTCAGCTCAAGTAGGGGAGATTAATTGATTGACACAACCGAGTAAAAATATACCAGCGATAAGTGTTTAAAATTATAGCCGTTTGTTTATTTAATTGTTTTATTATTTAATAGTTATATATTGAAATTTGTAAAGTTTAGTTCTTTTCTTAAAGGTTATAATGTAATATTTAAAATTTACTTTTTTTACATTGAGGCCGTCGAGGCGTAGTGGCATAAGGATGTGACAGATGCGACAGATGTGGGTTCGATCCCCACTCGAAAAAGTGAAATATTTATTTACGTTTATATTTCCATTTCTTCGCTCTGGTATAGAGACAAAGCGCGGCGTTGAGTTCTGCCACACAACACGCAATGCCTCCAGAATTCGGCAGAAAGTGGGGAACGGAGTGTCTCAACTCTTGGTTCCCTCTGCCCTGGCCCTGGTACCCTGCTGCCTGTGCGGGGTACAGCGTGAAGCTGATACTTACATGAAAATCTTACTGGAGTGATAGTAATCATGGTTATTGAAAAATCACTTGAGATGGGCATCGGATTTTACAAGTATATCAATAATTAATAGAATATGCAGTATATTATGTGTTAATTATAAGGAATTGTTGATTTTCGTATCGTTGCCCAAGTTCTAAGAGCAAAATCTTGAATTTTAGATCTACAAGTTTCCATTGACTAAAATATTCTTCAAAAGCTCTGTAGATTTGGATTTCACGACAATTTGAGACAGAAAAGGCAAAAAAAAGAAAAGTAAGAATTTTTTTTTTTACTTTCTATGTAGCGCTTTATTTACTGTTGGAACTTAAGCAGCGATCTATATTTTACTGTCACCTACATATTTTTTCATTTACTCTATATGTATACTATTAATAGTTTAGCCTCAGATAATATATTGTAATTTATTTATTAGTACCTAGTACCCTTACGATATTGTTAAAAATTATTATATTTTAATAAATTCCTTTCCGTTTATTCAGCAAGTCTATTCAATATTACATATAAAATTTTAATGATCTCAATGTTCTGTAATCTCGATGTATTTATAAATAATGGATTATACATGTTATAGTCTATTCAGCAAACACATAAATAAATGGATTTCGAAAAATTAAATAAAATTAGACAGTTCATTAATGTGGTTACTTTATTTATCTCCCGTTTATTTATCCCATATTTGAAGAATTTATTTAATTAAAAATAAGCAAAATATTACTTTTGAATTTGGGATCTGTCATTTTTATACGATTGTTCACTGTGTTTTTTATAACATTATTTATGGCAAGGCTAAGTACTCTAAATATTGACGCTCCGACTTGAAATTCTTTAAATAATCATTTAATTCGATTTTTAATGGTAAAAGTCAGAAATAAATAAGTCTAGCCTGACCTACTAAATACCTAATCCTGAAAGGAAAAATCGTATCGAATAGAATTAGAATCGTCTTTGTTTTTTATATAATTAGTGCCATCACCAATTCATGGTGACAAATTCCAAAGTTTAATAGTTAGTCTTAAGATATATCTCTATATACGGTGTTTAACAGCGTTTTTAATTAGATGATATTCTATTCTAGCACGATACTGTCTGGTTGTAAGCATGATGATTGCGGGTTCATTTCCCTATTCTGTGACACAGTGTGGCCTACTAAACGTGATTAAATTAAAAAATATTTTATAAAAAAAAATGTTTCATATTCCGTTTATCCTGTTTGTCATTGAGTTAAATCTCATACTCATGTTAAATCTCTTATAAATGACAGGTTTTTCAGGACTTTTAATCGAGGGGCATGAATAATTAATAAAATGCCTGAAATTTTCTTTTAAGTCACAATTTCCCTTACTTACTTATTTTAAAGTTAGTGAAGTTTTTTTTTTGCTTTTTCGTACATTTGTGAATAGAAGTTTCGTTCTTTCATTCTTAATTATATGAAATAAGGTTAAGTTTGGTATTCATATTCACACTGTCGCAAGTTTCATAGTTAAATGCCACAAAATAACCTTCTATTTTACGTCTTTCTTATGGAATGATATTATAATTATTTAGAAAATAAAGTTAAATAAATAATAACGATAAAAAATCTTGCATTCTATTCTCATATGAAGTAAATCTATACGTTAAGTTAACTAATTATGACTTTTGGTGATATTTTAGAATGAAAATTTATATAATCAATCGATTAGCTTCACCCATTTTCCCGCATATAACGCAAAGAAAAACTTAGTGTTAAGACACTATGTTTCCCATTTTTCGTCCAACTTGCGAGACATTTCAAATTGAATGCGCTTCGTTTATCACAGCGTGGAATGAAAAATACTTTAAATACAGGATATATCAAACCCATGAACATTGCCATTATTATTCAGACGACGACATCCCACTGCGTCACTACGGCCTTTACTAATTTATTCCATACTTTTAAATATTAATAACTATAACATGTTCTAAATACGTTTCACGCATCCTTAATTCAAGAACCCCTTTGGTCATTGAATGCATAATTCTATTTATACTTACCCTACATATTTAAAATGCATACTTGATATTATAAAAATAGTAAAATTCTATTTATTGTAATATTTGATTGATTAGGACGGTACTTATCCTAATATGGGTAACCTTGTTAAACTTATTCCTTACTATTTTTTAAAAGCTTTTATTTAACTTGCAATGTATGTATGTGGGTTCGGGTGAAATCTTGGAGCTCAATTTTGAAGTAGATATCGTCAACCGATTGAGCTGAAATTTTGTATACACGTTTACTTTGGATGACAATGCACGATAAAATATGTGACGTCACTCTAAATGTAATATGGCGGACCATGCAAGATGGCGGAATTGTTATTTTTAATGTACTTCTACAATATGGGTATCAAATGAAAGGACTCGTTGAGAGCAACTCGAAAAATAATGTGACGTCACTCTAAATCCCATAAGAAGGATATTGAAGATAGCCGAGTATCTATTTGGTCTACTTCTACAATATAGATATTAAATGAAATGGGTCGTTGACCGTAAGTCTAAAAATAATGTGACGTTATACTAAATCCAATATGGCGGAACATCTAAAATGGCGGAATAGTTATTATTTATGCACTTCTGCAATATGGGTATTAAATGAAAGATCTTGCCGAGAACAATTAGAAAAATAATGTGACATCACTTGAAATCCAATAGAATTGACACGATTCAAGTTTTTTGTGCTTTCATATAGTGAAAGGTATGTTCGTACGATTTAGCTGAAATTTTGTATACACGTTTGGTTTGAATGACAATGCACGATAAGGTTCGTGACTTTATTCTAAATACAATATGGCGGACCATCCAGGATGGCGGAATAGTTATATTTCATGAATTTCTATAATATGGGTATCAAATGAAAGGGCTTGTTAAGAGTAACTGGAAAAATAGTGTAACGTCATTCTAAATCCAATATGGCGAACCATCCAAAGTAACAGAATAGTTATTTTTGATGAACTTATACATTACGGGTATCAAATGAAAGGGCTTCTTAAGAGAAACTTGAAAAATGATGTGACGTCATTCTAAATCTAATAAGGCGGATCATCCAAGATGGCGGAATAGTTATATTTAATGCACTTCTATAATATGGGTATCAAATGAAAGGGCTTCTTAAGAGCAATTTGGGAAATAATGTGACATCATTCTAAATCCAATATGGGGGACCATCCAAGATGAACGAATAGTTATTATTTTTGCAATTCTGCAATATGGATATCAAATGAAAGGGCTCATTGAGAGCAACTCAAAAAATAATCTAACGTCATTCTAAATCCAATATGGCGGACCATCCAAGATAGCCGAATAGTTAATTTTAGTCTACTTCTACAATATGGATATCTATTGAAAGGGCTCGTTGAGAGTAACTCGAAAAATGTGACGTTTTTCTAAATCCAATATGGCGGAACATCTAAGATGGCGGAATAGTTATTATTTATGCACATCTGCAATACGGGTATCAAATGAAAGGGCTTGCCGAGAATAATTAGAAAAGTAATATGACATCTAGTGTGAGAAACCTTCTTCCTCCTGGCATTAATCCCGGCTATTTCCAGGGTCTGCCTTCCTACTCAACCTACTCCACTTTGCGCGGTCTTTTAAGTCCTCGGTGGTTAGACCATTGGCTCTCATATCCGGCATCACGACATCCAACCTGCGCTTCCTTGGGCGTCCAGGTCTCACTCCAGGAACTGATATAGCAAGGCACTTGCATCCAACATAGTTCTTAGACCGGCGCGTAACGTGGCCAAACCATCTCAGGCGGCGCTCTTGGAGCTTATCCGCTACGTCACGGACCCCAAGACTACCTCGAACGAATGTGTTGCGTATGCGGTCAGACCGCGTTACGCCGCACATCCACCTCAGCATCTTCATTTCCGTGACGTGAAGCTCCTGAGTGTGCCGAGATAGTGCTGGCCAACATTCGCTGTCGTATAAAAGAACCGGTCGTATGATGCTCTTGTATATCAGTCCCTTGAGCTTGGCGGTTTTCTTCGGTCACAGACCACACCAGTGACCTCCCGCCATTTGGCCCAGGCAGCACTTATCCGGCCATGGACATCGTGATCGATGCCTCCAGACTCGTGCATAACGGATCAAAGGTACCTGAACTTTTCTGACTTAACGGCTGGCTCAGGACCTATAAGGATCGTGCTCAAGTACGGGCTCCCGCAAGCTATGTACTCGGTCTTCGACACATTTAGTTTAAGACTGCCGCTCTCAAGCGTACCCTTCCAGAGGTTCACTTTACGCTCCAGTCTCAGTCGGTTCTCGTCAATGAGTGCTATGTCGTCGGCATACATCATCAGCCATGGAGGCTGCACTACATTAAATAAGAAGCGACTAAGAGTCGAGCCCTGGTGAACCCCTACTGTAATCGGGAAGTGTCTAGTGTCGCCAACAGCATTCCTAACCATAGAAGCGGAATCGTGGTACATGTCTCTAGTGTGAGAAACCCAGCCAGTGGTAACTAAAAAGTAAAAAATAAATTATAAGCAAAAAATCATTTTTAGAAAAAGCTTTTTTTTAAACGCTTTAAAAAGGAGAAAATAAAATTTGTCTTTTAAATTTTAACTATCAACTCATAACCTCATTGTACACAATTTATATGATCATAAAAGCTTGTCGCGCGATTTACTTGTGTAAATTAACTAGTACTAATTTAATTATGTAAAATCTGCTAAGTTTTAATTTTTAAAGTTTCAATTTAATTAAATATTGATTAACGCGACTAGCTTTTATGATCATATAAATTGTGTACAATGAGGTTATGAGTTGATAGTTAAAATTTAAAAGACAAATTTTATTTTCTCCTTTTTAAAGCGTTTAAATAAAAGCTTTTTCTAAAAATGATTTTTTGCTTATAATTTATTTTTAAATGAAACTTAATTATTAGGAATATAATAGTATCGATGCCAGTCGTGGCGCAGGGACACAAACGTGAAACTGTGAATGTGACAGGTTGTGGGTTCGATTCCCACTCGGTGAAATGAAATATTTAATATTTTCATTTCTTCGCTCTGGCGGCGGAGCAAAGCGCGGCGTTGAGTTCCGCCACTCGACATGCAACGCCTCTAGAATTCGGCGGCATCAACGGCAAAAACGACATCTTAAAATAGAGATCACACTTGAGAGCAGTTTATAAATAAGGGCCCGATATGACACTTCCAAAAGAACGATTTAACTCTGACCGCAAGTACACTGGGTTGTATATCCAAATAAATAACGTCATGTAAGGTAAAGCTTTTAGCTTTTTGCTTCCTTCTTCTAGAAATCTTACCACTAGTTCCTGAGATTAGTGCTCTTTACTAAACAAACTTTTCAGTTTTGTTATATTATTACATATAGAGAAGAAATATAACGTAATAACCATAAAAATAGTATTAGTTTAGCACCTGTCTACACTCCTCGCCTCTGAATGTTGACACTGACATAAGCTCCATACACAAACCTTTGAGGATCCCAGCCATCCGAACCGAAGTGGCCTCTGCCGTCGTGGATTGCCATTTGCATATCAAATGAGTCCTGAAACGACTGGGAACAATGAATGGCTCCACTAGGAAGAATGAATTGGTTCATGTCTGTCAAATACACATTGCAGGCGGAAAGCGGAGAGCAGTGTCTTAACACTTGGTTCAATATTGCTATATAAGGATGGAGCTTGAAAATAATTTAATTTTGAACCAAATTCACTTTATTGGTATATCGTAATAGTATGCTAGGTTTATAGGTAGCATTTGAAAGAAATTCTATTTTGATTAATTTGATAAGAAAAAAAAGAGCGGAAATGTCATACTAAATTACTAAATATAATAAAAGCCTTAAAAACAAGATTGAAATTCTTTTGGAAACGTTTATTTTTCGTGTTGTTCTCTGTTCCGTTTAGTACAAACGAGGCATAGCGACGCTGGTCATCATGTCTTTAAATTATTATAGTTATTTATTTTTCTAAAATTTTTTAAAGTGAAAGTAAAATTGGCATTATCACTGTACAAGAATACAAAAATCTCTGTGACCAAGCAGTAGAAGAAAAGAATCATAGTTCGTTGTTCTTGATGATATAACGGAACGAGTATAAAATATAATGTGGATGCAAGTTCGATGTAGAAAAGTTAATATATTTTTTGTTTGATATTTTTTTATGAAGACTAATTCTTTAAAAATTTTTTAGAAGAATTTATTCTTAAAAGTTTTTTTAGTTCAGCTTAGGCCCCACGGACAGTACCCTACGGTATTACGCTTAAACAATACTTATTTAATATTCTTACACATTCTAAGCTTGACAATTGTGTATAATTACGTTCTTGTTTTTATTTATCGTATAATAACTTATACGATAAATAAAATCTTATATTTATAATTAATTTGTTTTTATTTTTACCATTAAGTTATTATTTTTCGTTTTCATTTTTTTTAACCAGCTGTCTTCGAGTGCAAAGATCGATCGATGGTTCTCGCTGTTACCGGCCGCACCTACTCTATCCCGACCTGAAAGTGGCTTTATATCTGGTGTAGAAGAAACAGACAATGCTCTGGCTGAAGCAAGAAGCCTTTTACTTCAACTAGGAGTTAAGAAGAAACGCAGGCTTCTACCACGCTTTGGTAGGAGAAAAGTATTAGTAAATAAACACACTTTGCTATAATATTTGAGAAACAGCAGCGATGTTTGAACTCATTTTAAACGTACTATATATAATCGTAATGTACAAGGACCTTGTATAAGAAATATGCTAAATAAAAAATTATTAATTGTTTATTATTATTCATATAACGGGTATATATCATTCTCATGGAAACTACTTTCGGCTCATATAATAGTTTTGTTGATCTATGTCTAATGAAAATTAACTAGAAAGTCTGTATATTGATCGGGCCTATAAACTATCTTCCACATAAATATGATTTGATATTCTTTTTCTTTTAAATTGATAATGTGAAAATTATTCAAATAGACTTTGGCACGCACTTTTGAACGTCGAATAAACTTTAAGTTACTTTCTCGAAAAACAAAAGCAAGAGACTCAAAAATAACTGTTTTCAAATATAAAAAAACGATTCTAATATAACATACTGCAGTACCATCATGCATTTTAGTTATTTTAAATCGACACATTTCATCATAGTCATCATAGTATTTTAGAATATAATAATGATTAATTAAATAACGTTATTTTTACATATAAAATTACTGAAGTTAGATATCAACCAACTATGAAGACATCCTTGCATATAATAGATACAAAACTTTCCCAAGAATTTCCCACAAATGCCTTATAATGCTGACATTTGTAGATTATATAAGTATTTTTAGACACGTAACAATACGCTCCTACCTTTCAAAAGTTTATTTATTCATGCCTTCTAACAAAAAAATACCGTAATTACATGTAACTACGAGTATAACTATTAATCTATCGATGCAAATTTCCCCAGCTTATACCGTTATATTAGAACCAAATGAAAGCGCAATCTAAAATCATTCATTCATATTGCTAACAAATTTTATATTTAAAGGCCTTTCCAACAAAAGGAAAATAGGATTGTGGGTTCGAACCCACTCAGGAGAATGGCTATATTTAAAATACAATTTTCATTTCCCCTTTGTAGTTGATATGAGTTTACACTGTGTTCCTTATACCTGTCCTACGTAGCAATAAAATCGAGAAGTTGCAAATAATCTATTTTTTTTCTATCTTTTTATTATCCAATTGTCTCTCCTATTGGATTGTGATACAACATGCTAAGTAGACTTCTTACCCTTTAACTTCGTTATTATAAAATATTCTATTTTCTTTATATTTTACGTTCTAGTTATCCATAATAATACGATATTTAACAGTTAACTAAATGGTGTTAACCTTATAGTGCAGTTACACTATTAGATAGTATAGTCTAACAGATACAATTTTTTTAACGCCACGCTGTATCCCGCACATAGCAGGATAGGCATACGAATCCTGGGAAGCTATTGCTAAAACACTTCATTCACATTAGAGCTTTCTTTCCTCACTTTCCACCGAATACAGGAATCAACTCTGGTCGCGTGCTGCCTGGTTACCAGAAATGATTAAATGAAGTATATGAAATCTAAGAAACTTAGATAATTGCTGATACATTTAATATTTTTTGATTAAAAACAACTAATACATTATAAAAATCGAATAACACTACTTTTAAAGTATAATTTCCTGGACTTTATTTAAATCCCTTTCATTTTACATGGTTCGTGAGCTTTTGTATGAAATGATTTCTCGCATCGCTGAGTACATATAGTGCAATTCAGGCTTATCTAAGTTAATACAACTATGTTAATTTTAAGTATAAACATTATTTGGCTTGAATTTTTCGATTTAATTAATTAAAATTTGTGTTTCTAGTATTTTATAAGATGGCTAATTGAACAAGGCTATATATTTATGGATTAAGAAATATTGAATTGATGTGTCTATTTTAATCTGGTGTTTACATGTGATGATAGGATCCATAGTATTATATTTTTTGCCCTTTTGCATCTCTCTAATCATTATCTATAGAATAAAATAATTGATTTGAAAAAAAGTTCAGCATAGACTGGATTCACCATGCACTCCTTGGATACTGGTGCGTGCGTAGTGTTGCAAATTGCAGGTAGAGAATTCCGAAGCAGTGTTTAAGGTTTGCGACCCAAGTGCCCCTTTTCACCTATACCTCACCCCTCCACTATCCGAGCTCTTCTCTCGACAGACACCTAAATTATTTTTTTTCTATTAGAGTTGCCTTTGAAATATGTCGTTTACCTGACGATGTTTCTAGGAAAATGTAATGTAAAGACAATGTTGAATCATATATTATTATATATTGCATTAATTATAAGATTTTTGAATCAATGCTTTAATGTTCTTACTTTTAAATAATTCACTCAATCCTTTCATTTGTCTTTATAATACATGTATTTTGACAGTAAAGTACAAATGTTACAATTTGAATTCATTATAACATCCTTCTCTAATAATAGAAATAGTTTAATCGTGAGATAAGTGAGGTAAATGCATTTCTAGGGTTAGTTACGTATCTTAGTTTAAAACTTAAGTACTAATTAAGATGTATGGCATACAGCGACCAAATATTTTAAAAATAATCTATTATTTAGATTGTCTTCAATAACCCAATTTGGTATACCTAAAGCTGCATTGTGATTATTGCATTTGAGTCACGCCTAACTAACATTAAAATACAATAACATAACCAATATAAATAAAAGGAATAGATAAAAGACTAGAAGATTTAATTAAATTTACAATATGTAATGTATTGTAGTAAGTGTGTAGATTTTTTTTGGATGTTTATTTTAAGTATATGGCTAACAAAATTAGTGGTTATAAACTTCAGTTAATATTATAAATTTAACATTTATATAAGAATAGTGCCATATAAATATATCAATTAAAATGAAACGGTGCTGACATTTCCGTAAAATGAGTTATCCAAGTATTAACCGACTTAGTAAAGATGGTTATAACAAAACAATACCTCATTAATAATAAAATAATTTTGAAAAATACCATATTATATAATTTTAGATCAGGAACAAAATGTGTGTAGTATTATAAATTTCTTAAACAATCTAAGAATTTGCTACTATTATTGATATTTCCTTGGATCTCAATATAACTAAGATTAACATGACGTAAGATGCGAATTGTAGACACATTCCATAAATTTTATTGCACTTTAGCTTATATAATAGTAATTTAAACAATTAAGGATATTGTCTCTTTAATTTTGGTTAAAATAACAATATTGTTGAATTAGATTTACTAAAATATAATTGAACTTGATGTACCAGAAAGAATAAAAACGATCCAGCTACTCATACAGCATATTTATAGAGAAAAATATATTTTAAGTTGGTAGTGTTTTAAGAAGAGTGATTGCATGAATCGACTGATTATTATACAAATATTTTGTATTCTTCTTTATTATCTATGATAAGAGCTTAATGATATATAAATATATTAATTTGGAAATAAAATTTTGTTTTTCTTTTAGCCCTCTATATAATATAGCTTCACGAGGTTCCCCGCACAACAGGTAAGGTCCTAATTCGAGACATTACGTGTTGAGAAATGAAACTTATCGTCGTGCTGTCTTATTCATTCAAAATTGAACTTACAATTATCGGGAGAAAAAATTAAGTAAGGAATTGTTTATGTAGGTATAGTATGTACGAATAAGCTATGGCATACTCCCAAAACAACCCACATGGTTAGCAAACTTTTTTCCATTTCTATATTTGTCCGTCTGTTTGCCATCAAAAATATAAATTTTCTTTCTTTTCTTAATAACAAGAGGATTGATGTTTGGGAGATAGTGCCTAAAATGACAAGATTTTGTCAGATTTTTTCTTAGATACAATCAATATTGAATTCAATTTATACAATTATCTTAACATAAAAATGTCCATTGATTAATTGATACAATTTGGACTTGTTTGTCACAGGTCAAGTGACTACAAGGTGACTACACTTTAAGTCAACCAAAATTGTCGCATAATTTTAAAAAAAGAAACATTATGTTAATATAAATATTCCGTTCATTTAAAATGACTAGTTAAATGAAACCAAATATTGTTTGGTTTTTCTTTTAATATATTAATTTATTTAACTAAAATATTTCTAAGAATGTCGTAAGCAAACAGGAGCGCACACTCCTAGAATGTGTTACAATTAAATGCAAGTCGTTCAGAAATTCTAGTTTTCAATTACAGTTTCCCAAAACGGAGAACAAATTTCATCCACAATTTTCGACTTTCAATTTGAAAGTTTTATTTTCTGAACAAGACGCAGTTGAAAAGTCATTTGCTACATGTCCAGTTTCGACGTTGGTTTGGTTCCTAAACTGTAGAAATGAAATTTTGAGATTCTTTAAAGTATTGATTAACTTCGTTTGTACTAAAATCCGATTCATTTAACCTGTTAAGTGAAAACAGAGGCTCTTTTTACTTGCATACCATAAATAATATAACAAACTAAAAATATTTTATATTGCTTACTATCTTAGTATCTAATATTGCTAAGAGAATGTTGTTATTACTAAAAAAAATATTTAACATTTTATATAATATTTACTACTATATAAGTCGTCCTTTTATTGATAATTGTGTAGGTAGAGGGCAATGGACACCAAAATTATTCATATCACGATTCTAAATAAGGCAATTACAGGCATACGCCTATACTGACCACATTACTGTTGCAACGGATGAACGATAAATGCTATATTTAAAAAAAAAATCTATATTTTTCACAAGATTTTTTTTTACTTCAAGCTAGTGTTAAGACACTCCGTTCCTCATTTTCCGCCATATCCAGGAGGCGTTGCGTGTTGAGTGGCGGAACTTAACGCCACGCTTTGGCTCGACACCAGAGCGAAGAAATGGAAATATTAAACATGTCATAATCCACCCAGGTTATCAAGTACGTTATAATAAAAAACTTGACGATGATGACGAGTAAGAAGATAAAATGTACATAGGTAGGTACCTGTTAATACTACTTATAATTCTTGTACGTTTTAAAACACATTATTTTAAGCTATTGTAATCATTCAGCTTCACGCTTTATCCCGCACACAGCAGGGTAGACAGAGGGAACGGTCCCCACTTTCTGCTGACTTCTTCTTGTATGCAAAAAATGAATATTAGTTTCCACACTTGAGTTTTTTGTTTCCACCAATATTCAATTGAACCAATAAAAATGATGAATTGCCCTGATTTTTAAATAAACGGTTAGACTGGATTCATAAAAGGTATTATATAAAATGTAGTCCATCGATCACCCTTGTCAAATAGTATAACGTTGTTCGAACGAAATTGCCATCTAATCCGTTTTGAAGGCGAAGTCTGATACAATTTACGAAAAGTTGAACTGGATTTATATTTGATTTCCTTTAAAATGTTATTTTCTTTAAAGTTGACATTTTTGTGATTGTTTTGTGAAGGATAATAAATATTATATAGAAGAACATTATATTATGATATTGTATCTGCCAATAAAGTGTGACTGTAAACCGACGGGTTGTGGGTTCGATCCCCACTCGACAAAATTATATATTTATTTACATTTATATTTCTTTGTCTTTTCTTTAGCGCAGTGGCCCAATTATGATATTTTTGCTTAATGAACAAAATTTTTTTTTAATTTCAACGGACTTGGGATAAATATATAAAAATAAAGAATTTGAATCAACGCTTGCCTAATATAATAACTTCTATAGTCTTAGTTTTAATCAATAAATTTAAAGCTCTTGTGACTTAGCTACTGTGTTGACTGTACTAAACACGAAATAAGTGCTTAATGAAACTATCTCGTTAGAATCTAGGCGTAGGCGCGTAGGAAATAAATCTAAATGTATTATATTTCAAACAAGATAAAAAACAAAAAGTTTTTATAAGAAAAAAAAATGGCATGAATCACAACACTAGCATAACAATGGTATAATGGTAGACGTTCAACGCATCCGTTGAACTGAGAGTGAGCCTTACTTACTCTCAGTCCAACAGATAACAGATGGCGTTGAACGTTTCTGAATCGTGCTAGCGCCTGGAGGAACATATCGGTCGGCTCGCGAGCAACGCGTATCGCCGTGCCGATGCTTTGGACCACCTGCACCTACACAGCATCGCACAGCTCCACACCGGACCGCTGGACACCAGCAACGTCTGCCGAGGAACATCATCCCCGCTTCCCCCGCCCCAACCCTTCATTGTTTCTAAGATGTAATGAGCTTATTGTTATAACCTAATAATTAAAAAAAATAACATAAGCTGGAGTACCTCCTCGCAGTGAAAGCAGTAACAGTTGAAGTCTATTTTATAATGATAAGTACGATCTTTGATGAATGGAGATGCAAGCGCATCTCCCGATTACCCTATATCTTTAATCCTATATCTTATAAAACAAAGTCGCTTTTCGTGTCTGTCTGTTGTTTCTAACTCTTCTTCTTCTAAACCAGTCAACGGATTTTGATACGGTTTTCACCATTAGGTCGAGTATTTTTCATAGCAGGTTTATATATAATTTATTATTTGTACATTCTTATGTAAATTAACATAAATACGATAAATGTGTATAAAGTCCTACCCGTTGAGACACTTTCGCGCATGCGCTGCTTTAGTGGTAAGTACTACATGAAAATAATGTACTGGAGTATTGTTCCTCTTAATAAGATCTACCAAAAAGTCCGCGACGGCATATTCGTATCTTTTAAGAATAACGTGTAGTGATCATTTTTCTGTCTAGATATAATAATTTCAATATATTTTTTATTGTGAGTCATATTTTTCCATAATGGTATTAATCCTTATCCTTTAAAATACTTTATTAATTTTCTACGTTAAACGAAGATAAAATTTACTTTTACACTATTTCGAAATTGCGAATAGTTTTAGAGAAAAACGTATTTAATTGTTAACACATCACGCCGTTCACATATCAGCTGTATCGAGTCAAGTTTCACTTATCCCTTACTCTCAGCATATAAATAAGTATATTAGTTACGTTGGCCATTTAATGTAGACCAAAACTGTCTTTTACTGTTTTTCATTTTAATAAGTACTTTAGAAGTTGTTACAATATCAAAAAAATCCTTGCTGCGAAACGGCTTGCCACTCACCATGCGTCCGCCGTGCCCGCCTGCCTTACACGCATCGGTGGTTCAGTGGTAGAATGCTCGCCTGCCACGCGGGCGGCCCGGGTTCGATTCCCGGCCCATGCATTCTATTTAATTTTCCTCACAGGCAGCCACGTAGTGCTTGCTTTTCATCAGGGACAGAATACCCCCTTCAGCATTAACCACAAGCTCGAAAAAAAAAACCCGGCTGCCTCTAAAGCAACGAAGATTTAGTTAGAAGCGTTTGCACGTATTGGATAATTGAAGTTGAATGTATTATTTAAGCGCGATATATTTGGTTTCACATTTTTTGTAGTAGTTAGTAGTAGGTAGGTTTTTGTTTATAATTTCTTCCGTTTAAAAATAGTCATTTAACTATCTAAAAACAGTCATTTAAATATATTTTAATAAGTACTTGAAAAGATTAGTAGCACAGATTTAAAATTACGGTACCTACTAAAAAATCCTTGCTGTGTAAAACAATTGGAAAATCCTTATTGAAACTATGAAAATGCGGGTTGCATTAGGGTTTAAATAATTTTCACATTATCTTAAGTGCTTTGCAAACATACATTACATGAATAATCCAGTAGTTAAAGTGGGCGAAGCCGCAAGAGGGTCGCTAGTATGTAATAAATAATTAGTTTTACGTATCAATGCTCTAATATCTAATAATATAAATAATATAAAATAATAATATAAAGAATGTCGATACTTGATATTATAAATAACAAGTATCGACATTCTTTATAGAAATTAAGATAATGTCGTACAAAAACATATTAGAAGTCATTATAATTGACAGTCAATTCTGTGTATTAAATGAATAATCATATAGTTAAAGCGGGCAAAGCCGCGGACGGGTGGTTAGTTTTTAAATAAAATTTAAAATACGAATGACTAACAAACAAATGAACTCATACCCAAACAGCAATCCCTAATTATTCTTTTAAGTGTTTCCAATAAAAATGAAGGACATTTTAATACTACATTTATACCTGTTATATTTCAAATGATTGATGACACAATAACGTACGGACAAAGGCGAAATACCATTTTGTTGGAATATAAAACATACGTCAAAAATATATATGAGACATGCCTTATGAAAATTGTTAGTCTATTTTATTTTTGTATGACACTGTTATACGATGATATACAAGGCTATTTGGAAGTATTATAGATATAGCTTCATTCTATTTCCCATATAGAAGAATGAGAAAGATGGGCAGAGGCGATCCCCATTTTCCACCGATTTTTTTAAATTTAAATTATAATAATAATAATATTACTAAATAATGTTTTATCGTAAAAATATTGAAAGTACAGACACACTTTTTTCCTTTAATATATCTCTCAAAATTCAAGTGCCTATGTGTTTTTTTTTTCTTATATACTCTACTACTAACTATAAATATTGAGATTTATAAAATACGTAATAAGCTTCGAAACCCCACGCCGCCCCTTATAATATACAGGACAAGTAAAAGAGAATAATTAATAAACAGATATTTTTCCCAAAAGAGGATGAATCCACAACCAAGTTAAGTCAATATAAGATACCGTTCATCTACGATTGCACAATATACAATGACCTCAAAAGTGCAAAATATAGAAGATATAATATATCCTATTCCTATATCTTATAAAACAAAGTCGCTTTTCGTGTCTGTCTGAACTTTCTAACTCTTCTTCTTCTAAACCACCCAACGGATTTTGATGCGGTTTTCACCATTAGGTCGAGTATTTCTCAGGGAAGGTTTATATATAGTTTATTATTTTTATTATTTTTTATATTACATTCTTATGGAAATTAACATAAATACGATAAATATGTATAAAGTCCTACCCGTTGAGACACTTTCGCGCATGCGCTGCTTTAATGGTAAGTACTACAGGGAAAAAATGTACTAGAGTATTGTTCCTTTTAATAAGATCTACAAAAAAGTCCGCATCGGCATATTCGTATCTTTTAAGAATAACGTGTAGTAATCATTTTTGTGTCTAAAAATAATAATTTCAATATATTTTTTTATTGTGAGTCATATTTTTCCATAATGGTATTAATCCTTATCCTTTAAAATACTTTATTAATTTTCTACGTTAAACTAAGATAAAATTTGCTTTTTACACTATTTCGGAATTGCGAATAGTTTTACAGAAAAACGCATTTAATTGTTGACACATCCCGCCGTTGACACATCAGCTGTATGTTACTCAAGTTTCACTTATCCCTTACTCTCAGCATATAAATAAGTATATTAGTTACGTTGGCCATTTAATGTAGATCAAAACTGTCTTTTACTGTTTTTAATTTTAATAAGTACTTTAGAAGTTGTTACAATATCAAAAAATTCTTGTTGCGAAACGGCTCGCCACTCGCCATGCGTCCGCTGCGCCCGCCTGCCTTACACGCATCGATGGTTCAGTGGTAGAATGCTCGCCTGCCACGCGGTCGGCCCGGGTTCGATTCCCGGCCCATGCATTCTATTTAATTTTCCTCACAAGCAGCCACGTAGTGCTTGCTTTTCATCAGGGACAGAATACTCTCTTCAGCATTAACCATAAGCTCGAAAAAAAACCCCCCTGCCTCTATAGCAACGAAGATTTAGATGCGTTTGCACGTATTGGATAATTGGAGTTGAATGTATTATTTCAGCGCGATATATTTGGTTTCATATTTTTTGTAGTAGTTATTAGTAGGTAGGCTTTTGTTTATAATTTCTTCCGTTTAAAAATAGTCATGTAACTATCTAAAAATAGTCATATTGGAAAATCCTTATTGAAACTACAAAAATGCGGGTTGCATTAGGGTTTAATTAATTTTCACATTATCTTAAGTGCTTTGCAAACATACATTATATGAATAATCCAGTAGTAAAAGCGGGCGAAGCAGCAAGAGGGTTGCTAGTATATATATATACATATATATATATATATATATACATATATATATATATATATATATATATATATATATATATATAGATATAATATCTATACCAATATTATTAAAATTAAGAGTTGTTCGACTAAACGAACTAATCTCAGAAACTACCGATTCCTATTGAAAAAATATTTTCATATTTGATAGTCCATTTATCGAGGAAGGATGTCTTATATATGTATATTATAGTCTTTGGGCTACAATATGTATAACACTTCCTTCCTCTTATTTTTTTCTATATAATATAATATATAACACGCTATTTGTTTCAAAGTAACCCCTGTACTTGTTGTACTTGTTGTCAGAATTGCTATGGGCGCTTAGAATGGTGTCATGTGTCATGTCATGTCGTACACAATATTGTATATATTTTTTTACTTTTTCAAAGTGTTATTCCACACTTAGGAAAGTAAAATACTGTTTGAAAAACAAAAAAAATGACGACTTCCAAGAGGTTCATATCCTACGTTAAAATTTTCATGTATTTTCTAAACAGTAGGGTATTTTTTTTATTTAGACTAGACCACGCAGGCGAAGCCTTAAAAAAAGCGAGTTGAAAAATAAAACATAAACATAGGAATCAGGAATTATAGCTGATAGTATTTTATTGCTTGTCAACGAATTCCTTCCCTAAGTCGTGATCGTTTAATTAAAGGTTATTGCCTCCTAATAGCCATCGCAAACATATATTTTGTGGTCACAGTGTAGAAAATTGTGGAAGTGTACCGTAGCGTGTAGTTTAGAAAATTAACAGTTTGACGAATCGTATAATTATTTCTATATTTTCTGATTTCATTTCGTTTATCTGTGTCCAACCTGCTACGTGCGAGATACATACCTACTGAAGCTAAAAAAAACAAAAAAAAAAAACATATAGACTCTTAAAATGAATAAGAATTAATATTACTTAAATACTTAAATAGTGGATACGACGACTGACCTCAAAATTTAAATTTAATTTATATCGGTGCATAGGCCATATATACGCTCGAACTCGTATCAACGTTGAATCATCTTCCATCCATCAGCCTTTCAATGTCCACTGCTGGACATAGGCCTCCCCTAGTTCTCGCCACTCCGTCCGGGCCTGCGCCCTTTGAATCCAGCGGATTCCCGCTGTCTTCTTAAGGTCGTCGGTCCACATGGTTGGAGGGCGGCCTGTGCTCCTTTTGCCGAGACGGGGTCGCCATCCTATTTATATGTATAGATATATCTAAAACATATGCATAGCAACTAAGCCTTTTACATTGACATAAAAAAAATAACAAAGCGGAATAAGAACTCGCGCCTCTATGAAATTTGAACGGTGTTTCGGAAGGTATTAAATTATATTATTGTTTCCCAGCTTTGGTAAATAATAGGCGGCGTTGAGTTCCGCGACCCACCACCCAGTATCTCGAATTTAGTAGGAAAGCCGTCCTGACGCAAGAGTTTTTAGTGTATTCTATTTAATGTATGATAAAGCTGTAAAAAATGCAATTTGTTTTATAATATTTCGATAAATTTTTATTTTGTATTTTTTTCCTTAATTTTAATTATATCGAAAAAAAATATATACTCGTACTTTGTACTCTTGTTTAATGAACGTCGTGACTTTTCGACTTACCTAAGTCATTAATAATTTGTATAGTATAGCAATATTTCATATTATTTTATACCTACAAACATTGTAATACACTTTAATTTATAAATATTTTTTTGGAAGGTATTGTTTAAAATAATTTTCGCTTAATATTATGAACTCAAACAAACACAAATGGCATAAGTGTGTGACTGTAAACGAGGCGGTTGTGAGTTCGAGTGCCATTCGAGGGAAAATATATTACTTATTAATAAGCATTGAGCTACGCCATTCAACACGCAATGCCTAAAAAAAATGGCGGAAAGTAGGGAAGGGAGTTCCTTAACACTAGGTTGCCTCTGCCTACCCTGCTGTGTGCGGGATACAGCGTGAAGTTGATAAAAAATAATAATAATAACGTTAATCTTTTTCTAACTTTGTAACTTATCGATAAATATTTGTAAAGATTGGTATAATTACTTACTTTTTATTTATAAAATTTTTAGTGTTCTATACGTAAGCAGATATTGTAATTATTATTTAAAAACATCTTTATTTCTTCTTTAACTAGCAAGCTATAGAAAATTTACAAATATATTTACATAATATTAGAATCGTCAAGAAGTGTTTTTTGTTAAGAAATTTGCATACAAAACTAACTTCCTGTTTTAAAACAAGAAATATTTAATAATTATTTTGTACGCCTAATATATGTATATATGTGTATGAAACATAAATACCTTTTTTTATATTTACAGTGCGTCCCGTATCTCCACGAGTCTTGACAATAAATAACATAAAATCAGCTTCACAGTTGTATCCCGCACACAGCAGGATAGGCAGAGAGAACCTAGTGTTAAGACACTCCGTTCCCCACTTTCCACCGAATTCTGGAAGCATTGTGTGTTGAGTGGCGGAACTGAACGCCACGCTTTTCCTCGACACCAGAACGAAAAAATTAAAATATATTTCCTCGGATGAGGATCCAATTGGCTTCAATTTTCGAGTCCAATCCTTGACAATAGGTTATCACCAATAGATACCCTATTGTTGTAAATCGTTGTCTCCTTCTCCTCAAATTACTTTTCGCATCAAAGTGTTTTTCGCAATAAAGAATATTATATATATGACTTTTATCTAACATATTTATTTGATTAGTCGAATTAAAGAGTCGTTAAATTACTATTATCATAATATATTAAACGATTGTAGCGCAGTGGGTCACAGTAAACGCAACGGTTGTATATTCGATTCCTACTCGGGGGAATTACCTTTAAATTGTTTTCATTCCGCCCTCTAAACATACAATGTCTCGAAATTGGAAAAATCGTGGAGAATACCATTTACAAGTAAAATATCTTTTACCAGTTCTTTGCAAAGTACCATTAAAGAAAATTTGGGAACCACTTTTTCACAATAGGTGCCTAATTAGTAGGAGGTCTCTAAGTAGAAGAAAAATCTTAAATATTTTATTATGAATCAACATTGAATCAATAACAGGTTTGGCGCTAACGATTGTGAAATCGACTAGTTGACCCTTAAATGACTTGACTTGTATGGTCATTAAGACTTGCCTTCGCTGACGTAAGGACACTTGCACAAATTCATTAATACGAAAGTTAATTTTGTAGTCTTCAAAACATTTATATATATATATATATATATATTTACAAAAATCTATTTTTCTCCTAATATGGACCATATGAGTATACATATAAGAGAGACCGTCATGGCGCAGTGACACAAGCGGGTGACGGGTTTGATGAACGAGTCATTTAAAACGAAAGCGAAATTTCGAAAATGCCTCGAAATTTCGACGGGGAGTGGGGAACGGAGTGTCTTAACACTAGGTCCTCTGCCTATCCTCCTATATGCGGGATTCAGCGTGATGCTTGAAAAAAAAAAGTGAAAGGGGTTTTTAGCATGTGTAATATATACAAATATGAGTAGCGAAGTGTGGAATGGTATCGAGCTAACAGTTTTAGTTGGACCTCGAAGAGACGCGTACGCATATAAGTCACATGTCGTTAGTGATTTACCGTTTGTTGAATTGTCATATACCATCTTTGTTTTCTGCTTTTATAATTTTTATCTGTGAGTATCTTTTTTTAGTTTATTTTATATTTTTTGTATGTAAAAGATTTTATGATTCATATAAGAATTTCTTTATATTGTGAAAGTTAATTTATTTCCCTTAAGCATCCGCGAATTATACATTATAATGCAAATACCTAACGGCTGTGCGTACTAGAAATTTTATTTACATTGAATAATATTTAAGTTCATTTACATAATAAACTTTTAATTGTTTCGATTACACATAATATTGAGTATACATACGAGTATGTCTCAAAAATGGGGAGTGGGGAACAGTGTCTTAATTTTAAGCCTCTGGCTACACTGTTTCCGCTCATTTTAGACATTAAAATAATATAAAAATAAACATTTTCCCGAGAAGATCACCGTTAAAGATCTCACAACTGTATCATAACGTATTAAACTACACAATGTCAGTGTATTTTACGCTTAATCACGTATGATTTAGATAAGACCACCATTTTTTTTAATTTCACGCTTTTTCCCGCAAAGCAGGATAGTCAAAGAGAATTTAATGTTAGGACAACACTCATCACACATCACCCAGATGATAGATTTAATAATTGGAAAGAAATTAATCTACTGCCGCTACCTAGGTTTTATAGTACTTTTGACGGATTAATACAATAAATAATTACCTTTAAAATTTCAAATACATTACACATATATTTGTAATCTATATATATGTAGAAGCATCAGAAGGGGCCTCAAAGCGGTCTTGGCTGTTACTATTCATTTGTGGGCGTTGTATCAACAGAGATGTTTAAATAAAAGTCTCACTTATATTCCACAATGTCTTATTACTCGTTTACATAACAGTTTTACAATAAATCTCACAAGATTAGCAAAATTACAATAGATTAGGAGCCAATAGGTTAATTGGTGAACATCTCACGCCATAGCTGTCAACCAATGACGTCCGCTACTCCTCGTGGCTACACCTACTACCCTATTCGGGGTTACCCGCTCCATTTTAAATATTCTTCTAATATAATCCATTACATAAATCAATTAAAATCGAAATGTAATAATTGCGAAATTATAATTAAAACTAATATATAGCAGCGCGCCGTCACGGCCGTCCTGCATCGTCACACGTCCTCGTGTGCATAGGTTCAATCTGTGAACAATAAACATAGTGCTTTGCAATACGTCCCGTTCGGTCTTCCTGACCACACAATATATCCCCTTAGTGGATGTAACAGTGAACTCATAGTGATTACAATTTTATAAGTGTATTACAAATACTACGAAATGTTTCGTATAAGGCAAACATAGCAATCTTACAAATGTCACATCCGTTAGTCAATACCACATAGGCTAACAGTCACACAGACAAGTCATTGCCACAACGGTTAGTAATTGCCACATAGGCTACTTTTTGCCACACAGGCCAGCCATTGCCACACAGGCTAGTACTTGCCACACAGGCCAGCTGCTGCCACACAGGCCAGCTGCTGCCACACAGGCCAGCTGCTACCACACAGGCTACTCGTCGCCACACAGGCTACTCGTTGCCACACAGGCCACTCGTCGCCACACAGGCCACTCGTCGCCACACAGGCCACTCGTCGCCACACAGGCCACTCGTCGCCACACAGGCCACTCGTCGCCACACAGGCCACTCGTCGCCACACAGGCCACTCGTCGCCACACAGGCTACTCGTCGCCACACAGGCCACTCGTCGCCACACAGGCTAGTCATTGCCACAAGGGCTAGTCGTTGCCACAAAGGCTAGTCGTTGCCCCAAAGTCTAGTCGTTGCCACAAGGGCTAGTCGTTGCCACAAAGGCTAGTTTTTTTTTTTTTGTTTTTTTTTTTTTTTGTTTGTTTTGTTTGTCTTAGCTTTGTTTGTTTGTCTTATCCACACAGGCTACTACAGGGTAAAAGGGGTATGTAATTATTTAACATGGCCGTCATCGGCCCATTCTGACTTTATTTTGTTGCTTGCAATCTCCCGCACTACTACGTGCTACTAGAATTGAAAGCCAATTACTACGGGCTTACGGGCTCTTTTAAGAATCTTTAAAATTTTGGGTCAAGCTTGGTCTGGTTACAGCACATAATCATCTACTTAATTCTTTAACTTTGCTTTACGTTTATCAAACTAAACCTTCTCAGAAGAAGAATTAGTTTCTTTTCTCGTGTCGATTGCTCGATAATAAGATTCAAATTAAATTCATCCGTGGTTAATTACATTAAGTTTAGAGGCATAGAAACCTTTACTACTAACAATTCTAAAGGACTCGCTCTGGTTATCCTACTCATAATAGCTGCGCTAATGGCTAGCTGATTGTCAGGTAGTGCATCTTGCCATGACTTATTATTATCTATCTCGACAGAGCTGACTTTATTAAAGAGCATTCGGCAACAGAACCAAAACAAAATGAAAACTTCTCACCAGATTCATCTAAGAACCATAGCTAGTTGAATGGAGCAAACATTCACCCATCGTTCAACCCGTTCATCGCTTGCCTCGGTATCCATACTGGAGCAGCGCAGTGCGATGTGGCTGCATTCACCACACGTGAAGCAAGTTGGAGTAATCACCTTCATATGCACACCAACTTACTTAGACTGTAGAGATGAGGTAGTATCTGAAAACTCACAACGTAAATAAGAAATTGCTATTACAACCACTATTGCCACAACAATCACTGAGTACGTGACCCTGCTTGTCACAGTTATAGCATCGCTGTGATGATTCTATTAGTGGCTTTTTCACTTCCATAGTCGGAGTAGTCTTCTCACTAATCGGATGTCCTCTTTTTCTTTGAAAGAGACTGAAGCGAGCATTTCATTCCCAAGGCGTGTTATCATTTATAACATCATTAATTTGGTAATAATCTTAGCTGGCAGCTATCCTGCATGACATTCAATAGACATTATTTTCATACATTTTTATCCTCTAAATATTTCTGAACAGTGTAATAAGCTGCGCCCGACATACGCAGATAAACACTCGTCTTCCCTTGGACCATCATTGTGTAATCGCCATAAATTGCAGCTGGAGTCTCAACAGTATCAAATCTAGCTAAGAACAGATATTTTAATTGTGGCCATTTAAATCCGGGAAAAATTAGATTGAGCAAATCAAGATGACGCCGATCCCTTGAGTACCTGAGCATTATAAAAGGCTTTTTCCCAGGTTCTCCTTTTACTAGTAAAACGGTGTCATCAGTAAAAGACACAATTTTTCAAAAGTTTATAGGTAAATTCAATATTAAAATAGTGTTGGTCCCAATATACTTCCCTGTGGAATGCCATATTTGATAGGAAGGTTTATACTGGTATTTTATTCTATTTTAGTGCATTGCATTCTATCCGTGAGATAGCTTTCGAATAGTTTGTGTTCGTTACCTCTCACACCAATTTCAAAGTCAGTTCTTTTTAACGAATTTATAATTATTACAACTTCAATTTCATCAGTATCAAATAAAACGAACGACGATTTAATGTTATCTATTTGTGGTTTTCCACTGATATTGGGAGACGTTTTTTTTATCTTCTCGGCAAGATTTCCACCAATGCTAACGTAATATTTATTAACTAAGTCAACTGAATCCTGCGAGAACTTGAGTTTCGCATTAAATCAGAAGCGATATTCTTATTGTCACGAATACTTAACTTATTTTTTAATACTTTCGATAATTTCTTATTTTTTGATTTTGCTCTCACAATCTCGGATTTGTCAAATTCTCTCTTAACTCTTTTTGTGTCTTGTTCATTGTAATTATCAAATCACTGCCAAAATAAGTTTTTCTTGTAAACATATGTCACACCAAGTGAGAACGTCGTGGTTTGCAGCATCAGAATTAAACTTTCGTTACATTATTTTTAAATGTCAGATACTAATGGCTCCCGTAAAATTTTGTTTCTGCATGTCAAAAATAGATTTTCAACTTCACATTTTTTTACAATTTTCACATCTTGTCAAATTTTAACACTTTGTCCTGTATTTTATTCCTTATTCGTTGCTGGTAATCCCACTTCTGATGTAGAAGCATCAGAAGGGGCCTCAAAGCGGTCTTGGCTGTTACTATTCATTTGTGGGCGTTGTATCTACAGAGATGTTTAAATAAAAGTCTCACTTATATTCCACAATGTCTTATTACTCGTTTACATAACAGTTTTACAATAAATCTCACAAGATTAGCAAAATTACAATAGATTAGGAGCCAATAGGTTAATTGGTGAACATCTCACGCCATAGCTGTCAACCAATGACGTCCGCTACTCCTCGTGGCTACACCTACTACCCTATTCGGGGTTACCCGCTCCATTTTAAATATTCTTCTAATATAATCCATTACATAAATCAATTAAAATCGAAATGTAATAATTGCGAAATTATAATTAAAACTAATACATAGCAGCGCGCCGTCATATATAAAAGGACTTGTCCTCACTGACTGAGGTAAGACGCACGCACAGCCGTAACTGCTGATGGTAGAAACGTGAAATTTGGACAGATGTTTGCTTTCGTAATCTGGACATCCACTAAGAAGGGACTTTGAAAAATTTTAACCCTAACGGGGTGAAATAGGGGTTGCAAGATTGTATGAAAAAGAATTTAAATCGGCACCGATTTTTATAAAATTTGAAATTTAGATTTTTAAAAGTATTTAATTGAATACGTATTTCATCGTTTTCTAGAATTCTCCCTCTAAGGGTGCAAATAAGGGGTTGAAAGTTTGTATAGATTTTTTTTAAATCGTCACCAATTTTTATAAAATTTGAAATTCAGACTCTTAAACGTATTTAATTGAACACATGTTTCATAGTTTTCTAGAATTCACCCCCTAAGGGTGCAAATAAGGGGTTGAAAGTTTGTATGGAAAAATCTTTAAATCGCCACCGATTTTTATAAAATTTGAAATTTCGACTCTTAAAAATATTTCATTGAACACATGTTTCATGGTTTATTAGAATTCACCCCTAAATAAGCTAGCGAAGCTGCGCGCGTCCGCTAGTTATAATAATAAAATAATTCTGCATATTGTTATGCAAGTGTACTAGAATTACACTTAGATAAGAGAATCTATAAAGTTGATGCATGAATAACATATAAATCAATTTTATCATTACATATCTTATTTAATGTTAGCCGTATTGTACATATACAACCATATACTATATAATAACTATAGAGAAAATAAACACATAATCCCGTGAAAAAATGATATAGATATCATTAATACAATATCATTATACTCGTATATCACAAATATGAACATTCCATAAGTAGAATTCCTAAATTAGGTCCGTATTAATAAATTACTCTTAAGTCTAAGATCGGTCTTGAGATGCCGTTTTCATTCATAAAAATATAATTTATAAAAGAACATGGCATCTCAAGATCGATCTAAGACTTGAGAGCGGTGTATAATATAATATGGGCTTTTTAGACTATCTATTTTTTTTAAGAAAAGTATTACCCAGCAAAAGGCACACACCATGTGTCCAAATACAGTGAAAAAGTACTAAAAACATATGTTTTAAGTAACATTGTGAATATTTGCATTGAATTCTCAATAAGCGTTCGTTTCGGTCTGTTTAATATATTTTTTTATGTTACTTGAGTTTCGCTTTCGCCAGAGCTCGTCTGAAATGTTAGTATCGTTTGCCAGTTATGCTAAACATGTTTCCCAATGGAAAACAAAATAAAAAATAACAATTTTGTTTATAAATTGTTCTTTCACACACAAATTTAAGATAATCGCTCTAATATAAGAGAAATGGATATAGGTTAGGCAGAGGAAACCTAGTGCTAAGATACTCCGTTCCTTATTTTCTGCCAAATTTTGGAGATTTTGCGTGCCTTTGCCTTGGTGCCAGAGCGAAGAAATTGAAATATTAATAAATAATAATTAATTTCCCCGAGTGGAGAATGAACCCAAAAACGTCGCTTCACGGCCTCAACCGAAGGGATAGCATTCAACATGATACATAAAACTATATTTTAGAAGCCATAAAATATGATGAAACCCTTCAGTACCTTCCTTTAAGCTTAAAGGAAGTGCACACCTGTGGCCAGACACCGGGACTGTTATATTGAACTTATTTGATTTTGCATAGAATAATAGTAATATAAAAAAGTAAATAAAAAAGTAATTTCTTGTTATTATTACATTTTTTTCTTAAGAGGCACTGACATAATTTATTACAATATGAAAAGCAATTCGGTAACGCAGGGACTGTAAGCAAGGCGGTTGTGAATTCGATGCCCATTCGGGGAAATTAATTATTTAATATTTTAATTTTCTAGCTCTATGTTACCACACAAATCGCGGCGTAGAGTTTCTCCGCTCAGTACGCAATATCTTGAGAATTCAGCGGAAAATGGGGAACGGGAATTTAACACTAGATTCCCTCTGCCAGGAAAGCAATTAAGATTAATTAATATACAAGTTACGTAATAAAACATGTTTTATCATAAAAATAATTTAATTTTTAGGCATCAGGGTTAAGTAAGAAAAACAAAATATTTTTAATAACGATAATATGTGTACAATTTATACGAAACCCCTTAGGGATTTTCTTAATACTGTATATGTATAGAAATAACGAAAAAAAGAACAAAATCGATACTAAAAGAAGAAATAAATAGATACTTTTTGTATTGCCATTTTTTTAGCGTCAATAAATATTGCATTAGGGTCTGAGACGAGGGTAGGACAACCTGCCCATATTGTCTGCAAAATTGAAATTAATAAATAACGTACTTATAAGTTTATAACTTTATTCTAAATAATATTTATTGTAACCAGATAAAAAAATATTTATTGCATTAGAAAATGGATGAAGTAGTCGTAGTCTCCAAAAATAATCAAATTATACAGGACCTAGTTTCCTTAGAGTACAGTAGAATAGGAACTGCCCATACCATACAATCACCATGATGCCCATCGCGTAACAAGTAAGAGTTTAAGGGATCCCTTGAAGGCGCCACAAACCACTATGCGAGTTCTTCTCAACCTAGCCGTAACAGCTGTCTGCCTTCTCCATAAAAAGGCAAGAACTAAATCAAGATAAAATATGATGAATAAAATATGAATTTTCCTTTCACCATATCAATAGCATAAATGTTTATTACCTATATAAGGTGCAGGATATGTATTAAGGCGTAAGTATCTACGACTTACATTCTTTTACTCATGTTTGTTTTAACGTAATCGTGATTTTTTTATAGTTTGCGCTTTCGGAACAGTTTTTAAAATATTTCTAGATAAATAATTTTAACTGTTTTAGGCCGTCGGTACAGCGTCTGACTGTAAACACCATGGGATGTAGGTTCGATTTCCACTCGGAATAATGATTTTTTTTTCATTTTTTTTTTCAATTTCATTCAACCCACAATCATCACGTGAAGAAAGAACGTATATATTAATTTACGGATATCTTAGTAGTATCGGTATAGTTTGTATTAAATAAATTTTAAAAGCTTTTTGTTATTTCAACAGTTAGTTAGGTATATAACGTGACATTCAGCTAGCAAATAAATTCTACTTAAAAATTCTACTAACGAGCACAACACCGCCTTTCCCCGAACAATGGTTTGTCCTACGAATACCTACATATTTAATATTACATTGAATTATACATACAAGACGTGTGTATTTTAAAAAATATATGACTTAGGGATTTTCAAAGATTTAGTACTCTTTTGTTAAGTTTAAAAAATATGTTATCGTTTATGTTATCCATGTAAAAGTATGATTTCATAGCTTAATTAATTTCAATTCATTATTTGTATATAACCGGATAGGCAGTGTCCTTAGCTTTAAGTCACTCAGTTCCCAACTTTTCACCCATTTTTTGGTTGGTTTGGTTGTTGAGTGATGGAACTCACGTTGCCTTGTTACCGGAGTGAGGAAAATATAGCATTACCCCCAAATGGGAAACCTATAACCGTCGCGATTACAGTCAGACGCCGCACCACGACAGCCCCGTTTAACTTATAATTAAGCCGCGCTTGAGGTTGTCCTTATATTAGATAACTTTCATGATAAAGCTATACCTACATACAATCCATCTTAACTTAAATGAATCTTCATATATATAATTATATAAATGGAGATGTTCCCGACTATATATGACGATATGACTGAGATATAGAAGCACGCACCGTAAATTGTCATCGATTTTTATAAAATTTCAAATGAAATTCAGACTCTTAAAAATATTTCATTGAATCGTGTTTCATAGTTTATTAGTAATTCACCCCCTAAACTGAAAATAATTTCATAAATATATTTTATAAATATTCGTATAGTTCAAGCAGGCGAAGCTTGAGTCTGTTGGTGTATTTATAAAATACAAGCCTGTTGGTCGACTGCATTGTACCTGCTAAATAAAAAATATTTTTCAATGATCCTAATATATTTATTTTTGATTTTTGGCATTTGTGTTCATATTAAGTTAGCGTGTAATATTATATAACGTAGAGTCTACAAAATTAAAATAAAAACCATAAAAAATAATATTTGTATGTTCAATATCACTTATATTTAAAACTAGCGGACCGCTCGCGGTTTCACCCATGTCAACTATGTTATTATTAATTTCTGTCTCCATGACTACGTCCTAGTGACGTCTATGCAAAATTTGAGACTCCTAGCATTTGTAGTAACGAAGTTTCATACAAACTTTCGACCCCAAAAACAACCCCTTATAAGTCGAATATTGCAAATTCCCGTCTTAGCGAGCATATCTATACATCCTATAAGTAACTCCTATGCAAAATTTGAGATTCCTAGCACTTGTAGTTTCTGAGATTTCGTGATGAGTGAGTGACCTTTCGATTTTATATATATAGATAATATAAAAGGAAATAAAAAAAAATATACTTTTATTTTCACACGTCGAAACTTAAAAATTTTAATTTCAAAGTAAGTTATACACTATCACTACATGTTTACCTATGAGATCATCAAAAGGTCAAAATCGTGTTGAGTACGTACAATGAACCGGCTCAACCAGGTATAGAAAAAAATATATATATTAAAATATTAATATCTGGCCTCTTATTCGAAGTACTTATTTAAATTTTCACGTGATGGTTGAAAGAACGATTACCGCGAATGACATTCAAAATATATTTTGCTTATACAATATACGGCGTTGGATTTCGTCAACAAACAAAGACTATAGATTAAGCAGGAACGGTAGAACTATGTGATGCATGGAATTTCAATTATTATATAATAATGATACTTTTTTTAATTACTTACTGATTGATATATTTATATTTTAGAATATCTAAATCAACAAATTTGCACCAGTAATGAAAAAAGTAGCTACTGGGTCCACTGCCAAGAGTGGAACTACACCAAAAACTGGAACGAGTCATATTGCAAAAAGTTCACCTAAGACAAGCCCTAGTCTTCCACCCGTGGGGAAGCTTCCGAATATTCCTTCAGTGTCTAAAAAAAGCTACGCGACGTCTTCATATAAACCTACAAATAAAAAATCTACTACTTTCGGTATAATATGGCTACCGACAAAGAAACGGAATAAACAGAAAGATTTAGCTTATAATTCCCACCGAAATGACCATTCGACGAGCAGAACGCCATCTATGTACAATTTGTGAGTACTTTTTCGTATATTTTACTGATGGCTGGCAGCACTAAAAATAATTTATTAATTTAATAAAAATGGAAAACAATATTGGAAAAATATAATATATTATGTACAAATAGTTTTTTTTTATTTAAATGCTCACTCGAGATTTCATTCCGCTTTTATAGTGCTGCCATTTCAAAAAAAGCATCTTAAAAATCAAGGTCACGTCTTGGTGGCAGCTTGAAAGCGATTAAACAATAAACATAAACTAAAAAAGAGGTAAAGGTAACATTGAAAAAGTTTCGGTTACAGAAATTTAAGTGGTTTCACAATTAATAAATTTTAAAATAATTAAATATATTAATTCATTTAGGGTGTCTGAATAAATTTACGTTCTGCTAAGTCATCAGTTTCAAACGTTTCTTTTAATATAACGACTGTCAATAAAAGTACACACAAACTTTTTTGTCAACTTTACCAAAATGCAAGAAAACGATTTTGAGACAATCATAAGCAAATGGCGACGACTCTCCACTGTAGAGCACACAGTAAAGAGAGTACAGCTAGCAAGGTGAATCGAATAACTGCAGTAATTTGAACACCTTGTACTTTACTGGCTATTGTTTACATTATTTTATGATCCCAGACACCTACGCGGCGAAATTTAATCTTTTGATAACTACTTCTATATTTTATTACTGTATTGTGTTCAGTTGGATACTTATTACTTGCTATATTTAAGTGTTCTTAAGTAAAATTATATTTTCTTTGTGTTGAAGCATGTCGGGGGATTCTAGCAAGCAGACATTTTTAAAGAAGAAAGACGATGAATCGAATTTAATATTGCCTGAACAAAGTGGGACAGCAACAGTTTCTGTTGGGGTTGGGACGGACGCAGTGGCTTCTGCTGAATTCCTTCCAGATAATGACAATAAAAATGCCACAGAAACACAAGATTTAATTAAATGTGAAACAGAAGACACAAAGGTAAAAAAATAATAATTTATTTTTAGTTATTTATTTAATTATTAAAGTAATCCTGGGGGAGTTATAATGGAAAATGTTTTCTGTCATTATTATAAGTATTGTGTTTCATTATCCTTTGTGGCACAACAGTACAGCATCCTTATATAACATGAGAATTGTGATTTCTGGTCCTAAACAGTGAAATGTATTGTTTTATTTTCTCCCTCTGATAACAAGGTTAAGCATAGTGAAGCAAGATAAGTTCCACTGTTATACATATGTCTAAAAATTGGAAGGTGTGTGGAGAAAAAAATGTCTAGACAATAGACTCCTATGACATACTAGACATACTATGAAGCTAAAAACAAACAAAATAAATATTTACAATTGATCTATACATTAACATTTCAGGAAGCTGCAGGTGACACAAACAATGATGACAAAATATCTGACAAAGATTATTTAGAAAATAATGAAACTATCATCAAAAATAAATTTGAAAAGAGTAAAATGGGTGACAATGTGGACAGTGTATTTTTAAGATCACCTCCACCTCACAAAACAAGATCTAACATCTCTACGCCTAACAATGAAGAAGAGCATTGTGGCATGAAATGCTTATACTGCTTGATACAATGCTGCGATTGTTCTATAATGTAAGACAATTATTTACATTCCGTATTTGTTAATTTATACTTGTTTTTTTGACAATAAGTTGCATTATTTCCATATATATATATATGATTAGAGGCCATTTGTAAAGTATGTCACGTGTTAAGTGAAATGCATGAAATATTTTCTAAATTTTGTGACATCACTTTTCAAAATATAATATCTAAATTTAAAATACAATTTTTGTGTAAATAGTTTCTGAACTACTACAGTTTAGAGATTATTTTTGTTGTTTTAAAAATATAATATACAATTGTTTTTAGACATTATAATAACAAAATAGTGTATTAATTCTAGATATGGCAATATGTGATGCGATGTCACACTACATAGGGTATCAAAAGGGTAAAATTTGTATGGCATAATTTATAAATGACTTCTAATGAGTATTGAACAAGAAATTTTGTGTTGATTTGTGTATTTTTTTAATACTAGTGATGTGCCAGTTCGTATGTAAAGGTCAGTTTTTTTTTTTCATTTGCTTATTTAATTTCTAAGCAATTTACAAATTACGGACCTTCGATTAAGGTCATTGAAATTTCCATATAATACTCTATAAAGTATTTCCTATTAATGTTACTGAAATATAAATATAGTAATTAAGATAGAATATATTTTATCAAGACATTGTGAATGAGTATTTAGATAAAATGGTATATTTTTTGAAAAATTTATTGAATTAATTGCTATAGCTTTCTATGTTATATGTAAAAATTTTTTCATAAAATTTTTGCAAGTTCTTGTCATAGTGATCTAAATTAATCAAAAAAAAGGATGAAAAACATTTGAATGTCATGATTAAATATAAAAAGTTGAAGTATTAATTAATTATTTCTGATACTAATATTCTTATATTTAGATTAAGTTGTTGAATATTATTGCGATGCTATTCGAAATTTCGATAATTTCGATAATCCATAATTTTCAAAATTATATTTTTGTGTGAAAAAGTAAAAAGTAATTGTAATATATTCGCAGGTTCGATATTGAATTTCCAAAAAAAAAAACATTTCTTAGCTCAAGCTAATTTATCAAAGTTATTACTTTATTGTTATTACAATTACAACAAAAAAATTGGACACTTTTTCTTAGTATTTAATACAGTGAAATCTGGTGGAGTGAGAATCATCTATTATTGACACCTCCAATTAATATGTATGTAACGACCAATGTAAAGGAGGTAATTATAATTTTAAACCTCATTTAACCAGATTTTACTATATATTATAATACTGAGCTAAAATATTATCTTGCAGCTATTTCTTGGCTTTAATTACTTTATATGTGCCAAATAATTATTTCTTACATTTTATTAATATAGAACTTAAACTTTTGATTGTTAATTATATTTGATACTCTTGTATGTCAAAACAGTATTTTTTTGTCTGAATGTGTATGAAGATAAAAGATTGAATTATTAACTACATTCCTATTATAACCTCATTTTTGTGATAAGAAGTATATATATTTTTATATTTTACATATTGATTAGTATTTAATATTAAGTTTGGAGGTGTTTACAAGATCTTATATAGATATTACTATAAAGTTGATTCAAAGAAAATATATAAATTGGTTGTTTTGAAATATTTTTGAAACAAAAAATTGATTTGTATTAATTTTCAACAATAATAATAGAATAAAAATTTTAAAATTGTATTATTTTACTTAAAGTAAGTTACACTTAAAGTAATAGTAAATTAAAAACCTCAAAAATGTTAGTAAAACTTGGTCTTATACAGTAAAACTACTATTAATATTATAAACTCTGAGGAATTGTCCAAGGTTCAATTCCGATTTGAGGCACAAAACATAGAATATGTATACAATATACAGAACAATTATGTTCTAGAATAAAACAAAAACAACTTGTTAGCTCCACAAAAGGTGCTTTGTTTTTGATTTCAAATACTTTGAAGATTTTATAATTTATACTATTTTTTCTATAATATAACTTTGAATGCCCAGTCTCCGTCCATATTGGGAGTCTGCTTAGAAATATTATAGTATTATATCATATTTTCAGATACATACAAATTTATTAATTATTAATAAACTTTTAAAATTATACGAATGACTTTTTTTTCATAAATGTTACACACTTATTTTTACACAACACACAAGTTATTTTTACAGCAGAAATAATCATTTGATAGTTTTTATGACTAGAGCAATGTTGGTTTTAAAAACCTTAAGATCAGTTATACATCTCATGTAGATGAAACGCGGCGTTAAGTTTCGCCAGTTTTCGCAGAAATTGTGGCTTAACAATTGATTATTTCCTCTGCTTAGCTAACTATGCAGAAAAAGCGTGAAGCTCCTATTTTTATTCACTAGGTATATCAATACAATCAATTGTATGAATCGCGCACAACCCTGAGATCGATCTTTTAATAATCTATGAATAAAAACGGCATTTTAAGATGGATCTGAGAGTTAACGGCGATTTATGATTTTATTTTTAACCTTCCCGCTGTAACCCTATATAGTAGGGTAGGTAGAGGGAACTTAGTGTTCAGACACTCAGCTCCCCACTTTCCTTTGCGTGTTGAGTGGCGGAACTCACCTTGGCACCCGGACACTATGGCTTCAATTTATAAATACGGGCCTAAATGTTCCCTATGATAGTTTAGTGATTACAATACAAACATAGGGTTGTACTTATAAGCCGCTCAACTATGAGATCGATCTTGAGATGTCGTTTTCTTTCATTAATAAAATTCTATGAATGAAAAAGGCTTCTCAATTTAGATTAGAGTTGAAAGCGGTTTATAAATACGGGTCATTGTATACTATTGTAAGTAAATATCAGAGGCCGTTGTTGCTTAGGTTGAGTGAGTCTAACCGTAAACACGGAGGTCGAGGGTTCGATCCTTAATCGCACAATCTTCCATTAAGCCACTTAAGATCTAAGGTGTCGGATTAGATGGTACGTGGGAAAATAGTACTTTAACAGTACGTTTCCTATCCCGTCGTAAGCTGGAAGTGTGAAAATAATTAAATAGTTTTGTAAATAAATAATTAAGATAAACAACTATGTAATAAAACAAAAAGCTTATTTTGAATTAATTTATTGGATATCATGATTATCTTATTACAACCGTGTGCAATCACATCATTAATAATCTATACTTATAATAAAACAGTAAAAATATTTTATCTGTACATTTAGTATTTTTCACTGAAATGGATAGAGGGACACTTAAAAAGAATAATAGAAAGCAAAAACCTTCTCTATCTGTATGTATGGTCACGCTAATCTCTGAAAGTACTAAACCGATTTACTTCAAACTTTCACCAATTGTTTGTTTTAACTCAACTTAACATCTAAAGTTTGTTTCATCAAAATCGGTTCATTTAAAAAAGCTATCGGCATTTGAATTAACTTAAGGCATGAGTTTGCCTGCAAATATAAAGCAATTCATATCTATACTTATACTTATAATAAATCTGTATTTGTTTGTTATATTTTTAACCAACTTTCAAAACAAGGAGGTTCTCAATTAAATATTTTCGATTCGATATTCAATTCATTTAATCGATAAACTATTTTGGATGCGATTTCGATATTGGATTATTCGATTCGATAGCTATTTTACAAAGAATATTATAAATCTTTACCCAATTCAATAATTTAACACTTAAGGCTGTTTTTGAACGAGTAAATCAAATTATTCATTGACATTTGACACATTTGACTGTCAGTCAACTCTGTTTATTAAATGAACAATCATGTAGTTCAAGCGGGCGAAGCACGACCCCCCGGTGCTAGTTATATAATATACATATTGACAATTAGGCCAACAGTTCCTTGCAATAGCTTTAAACATATTTATTATCTATATCCGTATGCATATTTCAAATATTTTCGCTAAGTTGAAATGAAATATAGAACACAATATAAATATTTTTAAATTTTTTCATATTTTTTATTTATTTGATACAATTGATACTCTTTTATTCAGAGTATATCACACTTGAATACAATATTACGATAAAAAACATAATTCCAAAACATTCTGCATAAGTACAAAATATACAAAAAAAATAAGTTCTGAATAAAAAAATTATATACAGTAATTAAAAAAAATATCAATTGTTTCACATTTTGATTAAAAAGCCATAAACTAGATTTTTTGGTAACATAACATTTACCTCTATTATAATTATAAATTAGTAAATTAAAATTAATAATTTTTTAATGCAAAAATGGTCAGTTTTACCTATATTTTGACATAATAATGTAAGTATTATAACTCATGTAGGTATATATTAGCAATATAATATACTAGCAATGTCTCCATTCCGAGGGAAGGTGGGAAACGAAAGTGTTAATGGGAACAGAGTGTCTTAACACTAGGTTCCCAAGATCCCTCTACCTAGAAAAACTAAAAGGAGTTAGAGTCACAGTACAAAAAAATGTACTAATAGTATATGTGATATAATCCAAAAAAACTCAGTCCATTTTTGCATTGTTTAAATAATTATAAAACATAACAAGTGCGAGTCGGACTCGGCCACTCGAGGGTTCCGTACCAATTTCATTATCAGTCAATGGGAAGTAAATGTTATAAAAGTTGACAAATTTAAGTTTTTAGTTATACTGTAATATTTTACTTTTTGCCAATAGGAAATATAGATAGGATATAAAAGTTTTGATTACGGCACGAATTTTATACATAAAATACGCGGCCATGACGACGAATAAACGTACGTACAATTAAAAATGACATTGTAATACATATTATAAAATAAAGGAAAAATTTACGAAATTTTATAATTAAATTCATTTTTGGTATAACGCTATTTCACTGCAAACATTTAAATAATAAGTGCCTATGAAATAATAAAAAAAACCAAAGTTATTATTAATTGTATGCAAATTATAATAGTTCATCAAGAAAAATATCCGTGACTAGATTCATTTCCCTCTTAACCTTTTTAAATTAAAATTGAGTCATTTACCTTTTTTTCAGTTTTAGGCTTTACCTCACAGAAGAGTAGGGCAAATAGAACCTAGTGTTAAGGCACTCCGTTGTTCGGATTTTATCCGAATTCGAGACATTGTGTATCGAGTGGCGAAACCCCACGCCGCATTTATTTTGCCAGATATATGGAAATAATTAATTGCTCCGAGAATTGAACGCACAACCATCGCGTCGTTGTTTTCAACCGTGAATGGACGATTTTTTTGCGCTACGATAGTTTTACATTATTTCACTAAGCAATGCATAATATCTATAAATCGAATACAATGAAAATATAAACACAATGACTCAAAAACGAAAGTGGTTATTTAAAAATTTACTAATTTTCATACATTAACTACATAAATAATAATATATAATTAATATTAGTAAAAAATTGTACTAAATGCAACAAAACATTGTCATATTGCACTTTGTGAATGTACAAATCACGTTTAATATTAGAACTCTTCAACATATTACTCAACTCAAACTATTAATTAGTTTTAAATAGATATTTAAAAAACATACCACATACAAACAGCAGCAAGTTAGAATAAATGTAGAGGTGCTTTATAGTGATAGCATTTATATTATAAACATTTAGTTTTTAAAAATATTCAGTTTGAACAGAAAATTAGACTTTTACTATCGTTTTTGTCTATTTCATATCGTAAAATGTTTCTTCATTTTCAATTCACTGCCGAATATTTCATTAAATGTTATTATATGAACTTTAAAAAGAACTAGAAACAACGAATGTAAATTGTTAGAAATGTGCGTTAAACATCAATATATATTTAAGACCACTGAAATTAAACTACTGAATTATTTTTTTATCTAAATTCGATGATTATTATGAAACTACATTCAAGTTTAGGGTTTTCTTTAATTATAAAATACTTAAAATACTATTTAAAAAAAAAACTAATTATTAAGTAGTATTCTTAAGTACAGATAATAATAGTCCATATTTTTATTTATAATCTGTTGCCACTAATTCATCAACAAAAATAACCATAAAAGCTATAATTTGGCAAAATACGTATTATTCAAGAGGATCATTAAATTATTAATTATTCTTAAATGCCTGTAGTAACGAACACAGTTTATTGTATTGGTAGGATTCTCAGTTTCTCTATTACTATATTAATATTATATTAAATTACATTGTATAATATATGGAAAGAAAGTCAAGAAAAATCATATCTCCATTTACTTGGCAGGTTTAACTTTGAAAAAAGAAGAGATTAACGACTTAATTCTATATTTACATTTGTAAATATTAAACGTTTTAATGTAAAGCAATTCATATAATAAGAAACAAATAAAAGTATTAAATATTATTATATTGAACATAAAAAAGTATGATGCCTGGCAACACATGTTATATCTAGTAGAGTAGTAGCATTTTACATAAATTTTTAAACATATTTTATTATATATAAGACAAGCTAAGCTCTATACCTAATGGGTGACACATATAATGTGAGGATCGTTGCTTGAAATGGTGTATGTACAAAATAAATTGCTTAATAAAAAGTAAAATATATACAGATTTTTCCTTAATTTTAATATTAGTTTAGTATAAAAAAAGAATAGTAGAAAATATAAAAAAACTTGGAATTTAATAAGTATTATTTAATCATAATAAAATTTGTATATGTATTAAAGTATTTATATTCTATTGTAATTTATTACGCAATCTTGAATAAAAAATAATTCATAAAAAAAATAGCTCTTCCTAATGCTCGGGCCGCACTACGAGAAATGCCGTTATTATCGCGTTAATGGACGCTTAACGTTATAAGTTCTTTGTTTTTCACGATTATTACATATTTTCAATGAAACTATTTATTTAACCGGTTTAATCGCGTAGATTGAGGTGGCAATCGTCTGTTAGTTGACGTAGTTATTATATCAAACTACTGCCAACGATTTCTTAATTGCCTCGCGTACTGCCCTGGATTCCTGAAGAATGAGTTGACTTCTGAACGATCATGCCCTCTGGTATGAATACATCAAAGAAATTAACGCGAGAACGCGTTGAAGCAGTCACACTAAGAATCTCAGTGCGCACCATGAGAGTGACGGATACGCACGTGTTTACACACCATGGCTATTAAGTAGAATAATGAAAAAAGATTCGAGATTCTGCAAACAGAGCCATGTTTGGGAATTGTACATCGCAAAATAATGCTTGACAGAAACACATTCCCTTACAATATTGGGAATTACTTAGTGAGACATCTTGAAGAAAGCAGCTAAATATAGTAAGTATAAATATGGTCACCAACTCATCCAATAAGAAGTAGCTTGGACAATTATATCGCCGAGAATGGACATTCACGTTGATTGTTGAAGGTGTGAACTTACTTTATTGCATTAAAAATTAAATTAATAATGTTGACAATTATTGGCATTGACCTTTTCTATAATGTGGCCCTAGAACTAAAAAGTTAATAAAGGCAATACAAATTGTAAAGAAATCTTGTAATTATTTAAAGATATAAAAATTATGTTTTAAATTCAGAAATTTAGGTATGCAAGTAACGATGCAAAAATATATTAAAATTTACTACGATTCAGAAAGGAAAAATTAGATAAAACATATTAACAAGAACGTCGAAAACAAATTACTAGTTCAAACAAAATGGACTAGCGAGAAGCTTCCAATTATAATATAAATATTTAAAATTAATGTAATATAAAATAAAATTCAATATGTACAAAAATATATATAGCTACGCAAAAAATAATATTTTTTGGTTATAAAAATAAAACTTGTTCACAAAAAAAATATTTACTCTACACTATTCAGACTTACCGTGAAATTTTCAAAAATCAACTAAAATATTCCCTATTACTGGATTCTTTAATAAATCTAAATAAATTATAATAAATTGAAGAATAGAATTGAAAAAAAAAGAATAATATATATACATCAAAATTATTGCAATTTATTATATTTGTTTATTAATAATATCCAAAATAAATTATATTTCACTAGTTTTAGATATTGTTACAATTATGTACAAAATATAAGAGAGTGTACGAGTATGGTAAAATGTTAAAAGTATCAAAAACTTGCAAAAACTCGAATAACTTACAAACTGCAAAAAGCATAAAAGTTACCAAAGGTTAAAATATATAAAGAATAAGAATATAAAGTTTTAGCTGATACTTAAATTTATCACTATAGACTAAAATTACCCTACAATTTGTTACTATTATGTTAATATAAAATTGGAATATATTATTACAATAATATCATCTAACATCCATGTAGCCTTGTATATATTTTGTATACATAAATATAAATAATGCTTAATATATAAATATTAACTATGTATCGAAAAAAAGAGTACTAAGGTAAAAAAGTTATTGCAGACATTTTTTTTATTATAAAACGTAACGCCTTATGTCAATATATAAATAGATAATTTATATATATAAATGTAATATAATAGTATTAAATAGACACAAATGTCTTTGAGCAGGCCCTGGCAATAGCCGGGATTAATGCCAGGAGGAAGAAGGAGACACAAATGTCTTTTACATGTATCTTTTAAAAACTTAAAAAAATATCAAACTAATTTTTGTGAATTGGTAACGGATGAGCTTCAGAGTTGATGACATATTTGCTAAGATCAATGACGAATCGGTCATCACTAAATAATAAGTAGAGATACTTAAGTGTCTCCGACAGGAAGAATGACTCCATCATGTCTCGAGTTATCGGTTTCTCAGATTTGACGTTAGCGAGCGAGGTGTATCCATTAGGCACTTTGGCGTACTTCTCGAAACCCTGTAATAATATAAAAAAACACATGTTAGTTGCCATATAAAGAAGGATGATTACCTCTACAAATTTGCTAGCATACGGGGGCAATCTAGAAAACATAATAATAACAAAATCGTAGTATACAGTTTGGCCTTGTAGTTTCAAATATATCCTCTACATTCAAAATAAAATGATACTCCTAGATAGCTAAAAAACAAAGAATTAATATCAATGAACGAGAACAGAGACGGTGGAATGCAAAGCGACGGTAATTTGAGATTTTTTTGCTATGCATCGAGATTTGCAATTATTGTGATTTTCACTTTTTCTTATTATTTTCACCAGAAATCTCTATGTATTATGCAAAGTTATATTGCAACAATAATCTATATAAATAAAAATGAATCGCTAAATGTGCTAAACGCCTAGACCGATTTGGCTGACTTCTTTACTCTTATTCTTCTTTACACTACATACTTATGGTCCTTACCTTTTGTCATGTTATACATTTCTTTTAATATATTTTTTCTTTACATATTAACTAGAACTAGACTTATGTTATTATCCATGTTATATACAATATCTCCTTAAGAGAGTCCAGTTATTCATTTCAGTTGCCGCTTGCTAATTTAACTTAATAGTTAAGATAGTGTTATTACTATAATCTAAACCTACATGCATAAAAAAATATCATCGTGATTAAATAAGAATTTATGTCACTGGTGTCTGTTATTTATACGAAACGAATATGGAGTAACGTACCTGAAATATTTGCCAGCCCCAATCCTGGTAAGTAGTGTTGCCAGTTATCTGGTACATGTACCAAAGACTCTCAACGAACTCAGGTCGCAGCAGACTGTGGGCATCTGCTGATTTCGTATACATATCATCTGTAGTGCTGGCCTACAATAAAAAAAACAACATTCAATTATAACATTCTTATAGGGACTTTAAAAAAAGTCGAATAAGAAATTAGTATTCTTTCAAATGTCGGTCAAATGAGACACAGAAACCAGCTTACGCAATTATTTTACTTATGTAATTATTTTATTAGCAACAGCCAGCGGCTTCACCCGCTTTAACTACACGATTCTACACGATTCAATATACTGAATTACTTTACCTTGGTACCATATAAGCGCAATTCTTATGAGCGTATAATTTTTAATGGTTTAAAAAAATGCGACCTACGTTACTATATAACGTTCAGTATTTTTTTGTAAATACATATATGAACGTTTTATTTCTTAGAGCGCTTTGCAATATGGTAATAAATAATTATTATTTTTTTATTTTCACCAATGTTAAAAAAGAATATAAGTGCTAAATTGAATTATTCAAACCTTTACGATTGAGTAAAAAGGCTTAAAGATTAAATAACTGGCGTTGTTAATGATTCATTCCTAATAGAATTCTGTTGGGAAAATTCACATGAAATGATAAGAGCCCTTATCATTTATATGTGATTTTTTGTTATAGAACATTATAAATATGAACAAAACAAAAATGTTTTTTCCATCATACCAAAATTAAATAATTTCTGAACTTTAATACTAATCTGTCTAATACTAACAAGAACTTCCCTCGACCATATTGTAGAATCGAATGTCATTTGCGCTTTTATTCGAATACACTACAACACTGGGAAAGACACAACAGTTGAGTGATTATGGTATAGTGCTAAAAGAAGGAACAAGAGATTTAGGCGAGAAGCGAGATACTATTTGGGGTGTTATAGTGTTAGAGTTCTTATTTATTAGAGTATTTGGCAACAGTATCCGGCGAAAGAAAATAAAGACTGTTTTGACGCCATTTTCTACCGAAACTAGATTGATACTTTGTTGTTGAATAAAATGTTCAGATTTATCGATGATTATTTACAATAAATAAACTCTTATTAATATATTTCATTGATAAAATTCAAAACAAGAATATTAATACAAAGATTTATTTTACGATTTATCGCAAAAATAACGGATATAAATAACCTCTTAAAAACCGCATAATTATTTAATTGTAAGGCTATAAGATGAGTTTAAAATAAGATTATCTAAACTGCACTTAAAAACCTGCAGCTGAAATGGCGTTAGTATTTATCTTTAATTTCACTACTAATACGTATAGGAATGAAAGGAATAAATACAAGGGAAAAGGCATTGGTTAATTGCTCAATATAAACTGTAAATACTATATAGCTTATAAACTTACCATATTGAAATGTGTAATTTCTGGCGCAAGGAATGTTGGATGTGCGGCGTACGTTAAGTAGCAAGTGTACAAAAGTTCTTCTGCCATAGACATATGCCAGTCCGGAAGGCCATTGGCATGGCCCAGAGCAAGAGTTCCGGGCAGAAAACAGGTTAAGTGGTCCATTTTAGGATTGAATGTCTGCAACAAAATAAGTTAATAAGTTATCTGTACTGAAATCAAATCGCAACAGTCAGACTAAAAGAAGAAACTCATGAAATCAGCATTGAAATAGGAGTTCGACAGGGATGTATTTTATCGCCTACTCTTTTTAACATCTACTCAGAAAGGATTATGACCGAAGCTCTCGAAGATTTATCATATGGTATCAAAATCAACGGATACCGTATTAATAACATGAGATATGCTGATGACACAGTCCTCATAGCTTCATCAGCGGCCGAACTACAAGAAATCGTAAATCGAGTTTACATACGCAGCCTATAGGCGGTCTATCTATAGGGCATGTATGTAGACATGATCGATACAAACTTCTGCAAACTATAATAATGGGAAAAGTTTCTGGGAAAAGGAAAACCGGCGGTAGAAGAAAGTCATGGCTAACGAACATCAAGGAATGGACTGGAATTAAAACCAAACTAAGCATGAGAAGTTGACTGCCAACCTTCACTAGTTGGAGAGGCACATTAAGAAGAAGAAGAACAAAATAAGGAATTTATTTGTTGACATTTAAGAGGAAAAGTCAGTAAAAGTCAAGAAAGATTTGTCTCCTGAATTCTCTGTCATACTTTTTTTGTGTTTTGTGTTGAGCCAAAGTAATGAATGACATAAATTACTCAAAACTGGTCCAACTAACATTTTTATTTTGCTTTTGAAGTATAGCTCTTATCCTATATTTTAAAAATATTTAAAATACCTTTATACATTTTTCAATAGATCAAAATAAGGGGAAAATAGTGAAATGTTTTCAGGACAATGGTAATTATATAATTTACCTTAAAAATAACACAAATAATCACCTCAGATCCCGATGCCAGCTCCCCTATAAATAAGCGGTTGTTTGGTGAGGAATGTTTCGCCAAAAATTCCCTTACTCCTTCCATAGCTGTCATATAATCATCTAGCAGACTGAAACAAATAATAGTACTTTAATATTTAGTGACTATACATAGTATAGTCACTAAATATTAGTAGGATAGTGTCGAGGTTTTAGTGTAGTTTTTTTTTAGATGTTTTGTGTTGATGTGTTATCATCTACACAAGAGTTGATGACACAAGATGATAATCTTCAAGCTGCAAAAGTTTTAGGCGATATTGTTAACACACGTTAACAATAACACACGTTTCACGTCGGCAGAAAGATTTCTTTTGGCTATATTAACTAAGCAATTTAAAGTTGAAACAAAATAATGATTTAATGACCAGGCGACGTCAGACCAGGAGACATCAGTTCAGTTGACACAGAAAAAATAAAAAATAAGTGCCAGCACTATCTCGACACACTCAGAAGCTTCACGTCACGGAAATGAAGATGCTGACATATTGCAGCACTATAGTTAGAATTTGTACATAAATAATTGCAAAACGAGACAAAATACATTGAAAGACAAAGTAAGATTTTAACAAGTAAATTTGATAATTAACGGACGAAACGTGTCTATTGAATACCATTTAGTTATGACGATGATTCATAGAAAAGCAATAAATGTAATTGCACAAATAGCTTCTGCTCAAAGATGCAACTTATGCGGAGTTACAATGAAGAATTTCAATAAACTGAATAACTATTCAAGTAAGATTTCTATCTTAGATGAACAATGATGATTATTAGGTCTGTTATCCCTTCATTGCTGGAGAAGATTTAATGAATGGATGTTAAATTAGTGATTGAAACTTTATAAGTAACAAGCGAGGGGAAGACAACATAAATATAAAGTAAAAGTAGAGAAAAAAGAATACAAAAATTATATTACTGTGTTGGTAGTAATATAAACTAAAAAACTAATATAAATTAATATAAGTAAATATGTTTTAAAAAAATAGTAAAAATAAAATAATGACAACGTATGTGAGCTGTATTCTCACGAAGGCGAACTTGTTTCTTTGTTTCTTTAGAATAATGATATATCTTTTCCTGCTACGAAAAGGATGCTCTTTAATGGCCAGTAGACAACTGAGAGAGTCACTAAAAATAACACAACGGTGGGGTCAACATTTCTTTAGCTACGTCCACATAGGATTTTTTTGGACCCAACGTCTCATGAGTACATTTGCGAGTTCCCTGCATCGTCCGTTCAGAGAGCCAATATTCCACGTTGCAAAGCGGAGTTTCCGTCTGGGTACTAACGTCTTTAGCCGTGCCCGTACATAACACGATAGCCCTTGCTCACTTGTCAGGTGTAGGGCAATGTGGCTACGCGTTGTTTTGCAGCGACGCCCTAGTCGTACCCAGTCTTTTACGTTGTCTTTACATTTAAGCGGCGGTTGGCGGTTTTTAATTGGAGCGACTGCCGTCCGACCTCCAAAACCCCTTTGTGGAGAAAAATCGAGGGGAGAGGAAAAAAGAAGGGGTAGGATATGTAAGGGAAGAAGGGAGCTAAGGAAAGGAGGAGGGGAGGGGGAAGGACACCATTCTTACGGACTGACTGGATGACGTATGCCCACAAACAAATATCGAACGGATATTAGTCTGGACACCCTCTGGATCAATGTAAGCCATAAATGACTGTGCAAGACAAAAACCCTCTTTATAAATTCTAATTTAGACAAATCTGAAATAAAGTATAAAAATTGAAATTACATTACATATTTACACTAAAACTATATTATGTACTACATCTTAATAATAAAAAAAATAAAATAAAATTAACAGTCGTGAGACGAAGTGGTAGAATTAGAACAGTAACATCAGTCGGTGATGTTTTGCAAGAGGCAAGAGCCAATCAACTTGCTACCACTAAAACTGGTAAACCAAAAGAGCGTATGAAATGAAGAAACTAATATGTTTATCATGCGCACATATTTCTATATAACTAATCTTGAAACAGATAAGACAATGTTGACATGACAATTTTGTACTTATAAAACTTGCAACGGTTTGTTTTTAATGAAAAGAAAAATATTCGTCTTGATAGTTGATAGTATTAATTTAATTGAAAATTGACAAATAATCTGATTTACCTGAAGTTATAGAACTTGAGAATAAAATAATAAACCGCTGTATTGCTGCTGTATGAGCCGCTGTATGAGCTGTATTCTCACAAAGATGAACTTGTTTCTTTGTTTCTTGAGAATAATGATATATCTTTTTCTGCTACGAAAAGGATTCTCTCCGTGAGAATACAGCTCACATACGTTATCATTATTTAATTTTTACTATTATTTTAAAACATATTTACTTATTAGTTTTAGTACTATAATTTCCTTGAACTTTTCTTTCTTTACTTTTTAGTTTTAAAAGCTTAGAAATAAGATCTTAGCTTCCTCCTTTTACATATCTTGGATATACAAAGTCTAGTGAGTCAATCCTGGCAAATGTTTCTTTCAAGCTTTCAGTTTCAAATGGTGTTTTTTAAACCAAAAATTCACAAAGCAAATCCGCAATACACCAGAGGTCAACAGATGCATCATACGGGAGGAATACTTTACGGTAATTGTGAATATTCCAAATGTCGAATGTTGTATAATATTATATGAAGAGGGTAGTAGAAATTTGCTTATAGTATAAAACCAGGAAAAGGTGAACACTCTACTTTAGTTATCGAATAGACATCGTGCAATCGTAGAGGAGACGTTCCAAGAAGAAGACGAGAAGGACAGGTCACGGACGATTGCAATAGACCAGATATTACACTTTACAATAAAATTTCAAATACTGTGTATATCATTGACATAGCTGTACCCAATTCTCACAATATTCAGTCTACTATTGCTGAAAAAATCACTAAATACCAAGAATTAGCGTTAGCAATCAAAACTCTGTGGAAAGCAGAATTCATCCATATACTGCCAATAGTCATATATGCCACAGGCTCAGGTGATACGGACACGTAAAAAGAAGACCATCTGAATATATCGGAAATGTGACAATGAATCTGAACATCTCTGGGTCCGAAGACCGAAAGATGAGATGGGCAGATATCAATATTTTTTGACTAAATTTTCCATCGCCATTTTTCTTTTCTCAGTCTTGTGGGCAAAACTTTTTTGCTCTGCTCCATTATTTGTCATTTAAACAACGTTTTAATTGCAACTAACGAGACAGTCTTTTGAACCCCAACATATAACCCCCGTCCTAAAATCGGGCCCGATTCAAAATCTCTATCAGATCATTTATATGGCATTCCATTCCGTTCCATAAGCCTAATGGTTTATTATTTTATTCTCAAGTTCTATAACTTCAGGTAAATCAGATTTTTTGTCCATTTTCAATTAAATTAATACTATCAACTATCAAGACGAATATTTTTCTTTTCATTAAAAACAAACCGTAGCAAGTTTTATAATTACAAAATTTAAAGATCCGCGAGGCTCTGTTCTCATGCCATCGAGAAGGATTATCAGTCTTATGAACCTGGGTTTCTAGCCACTCTGGTATTACAGGAAATTAAGCCACAAGGAAGGAAAAGACGAACTAACATAGGTCTGTAGGGAACTATTATTTATATTTATAGTTCGTTTAATATGTGTCATTTATATATTTCAATATTGTAATTTATTTATTTGTCTATAGATGTATAGATACTTTGAGGTGTGGGTATTTTTGTACAAAATTGTCATAAACTACAATATATTGTCTTATCTGTTTCAAGTTTAGTTATATAGAAATATGTGCGCATGATAAACATATTAGTTTCTTCATCCCATTTCATACGCTCCCTTGGTTTACCAGTTTTAGTGGTAGCAAGTTGATTGGCTCTTGCCTCTTCCAAAACATCATCGACTGATGTTACTGTTCTACTTCTACCACTTCGTCTCACGACTGTTTATTTTATTTTATTTCTTTTATTATTAAGATGTAGTACATAATATATTTTTACTGTAAATATGTAATGTAATTTCAATTTTTATACTTGATTTCAGATTTGTCTAAATTAGAATTTATAAAGAGGGTTTTGTCTTGGACAGTCATTTATGGCTTACATTGATCCAGAGGGTGTCCAGACTAATAGCTGTGCGATATTTGTTTGTGGGCATACGGGTACCCAACCCCTGATCCTCGAGCCGCCACTCTTATATCCTCATCTAGTCCGTAAGAATGGTGTCCTTCCCCCTCCCCTCCTCCTTTCCTTAGCTCCCTTCTTCCTTTACATATCCTACCCCTTCTATTTTCCTCTCCCCTCGGTATTTCCCCACAAAGGGGTTTTGGAGGTCGGACGGCAGTCGCTCCAATTAAAAACCGCCAACCGTCGCTAAAATGTAAAGACAACTTAAAAGACTGGGTACGACCAGGGCGTCGTTGCAAAACGACGCGCAGCCACATCGCCCTACACCTGACAAGTGAGCAAGGGCTATCGTGTCATGTACGGGCACGGCTAAAGACGTTAGTACCCAGACGGAAACTCCGCTTTGCAACGTGGAATATTGGCTCTCTGAACGGACGATGCAGAGAACTCGCAAATGTACTCATGAGACGTCGGGTCCAAAAATATCCTATGCGGACGTAGCTAAAGAAATGTTGACCCCGCCGTTGTGTTATTTTTACTGACTCTCTCAGTTGTCTGCTGGCCATTAAAGAGAATCCTTTCCGTAGCAGGAAAAGATATATCATTATTTTCAAGAAACAAAGAAACAAGTTCATCTTCGTGAGAATAGAGCTCACATACGTTGTCATTATTTTATTTTTACTATTATTTTAAAACATATTTACTTATAGTTTTAGTACTATAAGTTCCTTGAACTTTTCTTTCTTTACTTTTTAGTTTTAAAAGCTTAGAAATAACATCTTAGCTCCCCCTTTTACATATATTGGATATACAAAGTCTAGTGAGTCAATCCTGGCAAATGTTTCTTTCAAGCTTTCAGTTTCAAATGGTGTTTTTAAACCAAAAATTCACAAAGCAAATCCGCAATACACCAGAGGTCAACAGATGCATCATACGGGAGGAATACTTTACGGTAATTGTGAATATTCCAAATGTCGAATGTTGTATAATATTATATGAAGAGGGTAGTAGAAATTTGCTTATAGTATAAAACCAGGAAAAGGTGAACACTCTACTTTAGTTATCGAATAGACATCGTGCAATCGTAGAGGAGACGTTCCAAGAAGAAGACGAGAAGGACAGGTCACGGACGATTGCAATAGACCAGATATTACACTTTACAATAAAATTTCAAATACTGTGTATATCATTGACATAGCTGTACCCAATTCTCACAATATTCAGTCTACTATTGCTGAAAAAATCACTAAATACCAAGAATTAGCGTTAGCAATCAAAACTCTGTGGAAAGCAGAATTCATCCATATACTGCCAATAGTCATATATGCCACAGGCTCAGGTGATACGGACACGTAAAAAGAAGACCATCTGAATATATCGGAAATGTGACAATGAATCTGAACATCTCTGGGTCCGAAGACCGAAAGATGAGATGGGCAGATATCAATATTTTTTGACTAAATTTTCCATCGCCATTTTTCTTTTCTCAGTCTTGTGGGCAAAACTTTTTTGCTCTGCTCCATTATTTGTCATTTAAACAACGTTTTAATTGCAACTAACGAGACAGTCTTTTGAACCCCAACATATAACCCCCGTCCTAAAATCGGGCCCGATTCAAAATCTCTATCAGATCATTTATATGGCATTCCATTCCGTTCCATAAGCCTAATGGTTTATTATTTTATTCTCAAGTTCTATAACTTCAGGTAAATCAGATTTTTTGTCCATTTTCAATTAAATTAATACTATCAACTATCAAGACGAATATTTTTCTTTTCATTAAAAACAAACCGTAGCAAGTTTTATAATTACAAAATTTAAAGATCCGCGAGGCTCTGTTCTCATGCCATCGAGAAGGATTATCAGTCTTATGAACCTGGGTTTCTAGCCACTCTGGTATTACAGGAAATTAAGCCACAAGGAAGGAAAAGACGAACTAACATAGGTCTGTAGGGAACTATTATTTATATTTATAGTTCGTTTAATATGTGTCATTTATATATTTCAATATTGTAATTTATTTATTTGTCTATAGATGTATAGATACTTTGAGGTGTGGGTATTTTTGTACAAAATTGTCATAAACTACAATATATTGTCTTATCTGTTTCAAGTTTAGTTATATAGAAATATGTGCGCATGATAAACATATTAGTTTCTTCATCCCATTTCATACGCTCCCTTGGTTTACCAGTTTTAGTGGTAGCAAGTTGATTGGCTCTTGCCTCTTCCAAAACATCATCGACTGATGTTACTGTTCTACTTCTACCACTTCGTCTCACGACTGTTTATTTTATTTTATTTCTTTTATTATTAAGATGTAGTACATAATATATTTTTACTGTAAATATGTAATGTAATTTCAATTTTTATACTTGATTTCAGATTTGTCTAAATTAGAATTTATAAAGAGGGTTTTGTCTTGGACAGTCATTTATGGCTTACATTGATCCAGAGGGTGTCCAGACTAATAGCTGTGCGATATTTGTTTGTGGGCATACGGGTACCCAACCCCTGATCCTCGAGCCGCCACTCTTATATCCTCATCTAGTCCGTAAGAATGGTGTCCTTCCCCCTCCCCTCCTCCTTTCCTTAGCTCCCTTCTTCCTTTACATATCCTACCCCTTCTATTTTCCTCTCCCCTCGGTATTTCCCCACAAAGGGGTTTTGGAGGTCGGACGGCAGTCGCTCCAATTAAAAACCGCCAACCGTCGCTAAAATGTAAAGACAACTTAAAAGACTGGGTACGACCAGGGCGTCGTTGCAAAACGACGCGCAGCCACATCGCCCTACACCTGACAAGTGAGCAAGGGCTATCGTGTCATGTACGGGCACGGCTAAAGACGTTAGTACCCAGACGGAAACTCCGCTTTGCAACGTGGAATATTGGCTCTCTGAACGGACGATGCAGAGAACTCGCAAATGTACTCATGAGACGTCGGGTCCAAAAATATCCTATGCGGACGTAGCTAAAGAAATGTTGACCCCGCCGTTGTGTTATTTTTACTGACTCTCTCAGTTATCTGCTGGCCATTAAAGAGAATCCTTTCCGTAGCAGGAAAAGATATATCATTATTTTCAAGAAACAAAGAAACAAGTTCATCTTCGTGAGAATAGAGCTCACATACGTTGTCATTATTTTATTTTTACTATTATTTTAAAACATATTTACTTATAGTTTTAGTACTATAAGTTCCTTGAACTTTTCTTTCTTTACTTTTTAGTTTTAAAAGCTTAGAAATAACATCTTAGCTCCCCCTTTTACATATCTTGGATATACAAAGTCTAGTGAGTCAATCCTGGCAAATGTTTCTTTCAAGCTTTCAGTTTCAAATGGTGTTTTTAAACCAAAAATTCACAAAGCAAATCCGCAATACACCAAAATTGTCAACAGATGCATCATACGGGAGGAATACTTTACGGTAATTGTGAATATTCCAAATGTCGAATGTTGTATAATATTATATGAAGAGGGTAGTAGAAATTTGCTTATAGTATAAAACCAGGAAAAGGCGAACACTCTACTTTAGTTATCGAATAGACATCGTGCAATCATAGAGGAGACGTTCCAAGAAGAAGACGAGAAGGACAGGTCACGGACGATTGCAATAGACCAGATATTACACTTTACAATAAAATTTCAAATACTGTGTATATCATTGACATAGCTGTACCCAATTCTCACAATATTCAGTCTACTATTGCTGAAAAAATCACTAAATACCAAGAATTAGCGTTAGCAATCAAAACTCTGTGGAAAGCAGAATTCATCCATATACTGCCAATAGTCATATATGCCACAGGCTCAGGTGATACGGACACGTAAAAAGAAGACCATCTGAATATATCGGAAATGTGACAATGAATCTGAACATCTCTGGGTCCGAAGACCGAAAGATGAGATGGGCAGATATCAATATTTTTTGACTAATTTTTCCATCGCCATTTTTCTTTTCTCAGTCTTGTGGGCAAAACTTTTTTGCTCTGCTCCATTATTTGTCATTTAAACAACGTTTTAATTGCAACTAACGAGACAGTCTTTTGTACCCCAACATATAACCCCCGTCCTAAAATCGGGCCCGATTCAAAATCTCTATCAGACCATTTATATGGCATTCCATTCCGTTCCATAAGCCTAATGGTTTATTATTTTATTCTCAAGTTCTATAACTTCAGGTAAATCAGATTTTTTGTCCATTTTCAATTAAATTAATACTATCAACTATCAAGACGAATATTTTTCTTTTCATTAAAAACAAACCGTAGCAAGTTTTATAATTACAAAATTTAAAGATCCGCGAGGCTCTGTTCTCATGCCATCGAGAAGGATTATCAGTCTTATGAACTTGGGTTTCTAGCCACTCTGGTATTACAGGAAATTAAGCCACAAGGAAGGAAAAGTCGAACTAACATAGGTCTGTAGGGAACTATTATTTATATTTATAGTTCGTTTAATATGTGTCATTTATATATTTCAATATTGTAATTTATTTATTTGTCTATAGATGTAAAGATACTTTGAGGTGTGGGTATTTTTGTACAAAAATGTCATAAACTACAATATATTGTCTTATCTGTTTCAAGTTTAGTTATATAGAAATATGTGCGCATGATAAACTTATTAGGTTCTTCATCCCATTTCATACGCTCCCTTGGTTTACCAGTTTTAGTGGTAGCAAGTTGATTGGCTCTTGCCTCTTGCAAAACATCATCGACTGATGTTACTGTTCTACTCCTACCACTTCGTCTCACGACTGTTTATTTTATTTTATTTCTTTTATTATTAAGATGTAGTACATAATATATTTTTACTGTAAATATGTAATGTAATTTCAATTTTTATACTTGATTTCAGATTTGTCTAAATTAGAATTTATAAAGAGGGTTTTGTCTTGGACAGTCATTTATGGCTTACATTGATCCAGAGGGTGTCCAGACTAATAGCTGTGCGATATTTGTTTGTGGGCATACGGGTACCCGACCCCTGATCCTCGAGCCGCCACTCTTATATCCTCATCTAGTCCGTAAGAATGGTGTCCTTCCCCCTCCCCTCCTCCTTTCCTTAGCTCCCTTCTTCCTTTACATATCCTACCCCTTCTATTTTCCTCTCCCCTCGGTTTTTCCCCACAAAGGGGTTTTGGAGGTCGGACGGCAGTCGCTCCAATTAAAAACCGCCAACCGTCGCTTAAATGTAAAGACAACTTAAAAGACTGGGTACGACCAGGGCGTCGTTGCAAAACGGCGCGCAGCCACATCGCCCTACACCTGACAAGTGAGCAAGGGCTATCGTGTCATGTACGGGCACGGCTAAAGACGTTAGTACCCAGACGGAAACTCCGCTTTGCAACGTGGAATATTGGCTCTCTGAACGGACGATGCAGAGAACTCGCAAATGTACTCATGAGACGTCGGGTCCAAAAATATCCTATGCGGACGTAGCTAAAGAAATGTTGACCCCGCCGTTGTGTTATTTTTACTGACTCTCTCAGTTGTCTGCTGGCCATTAAAGAGAATCCTTTCCGTAGCAGGAAAAGATATATCATTATTTTCAAGAAACAAAGAAACCAGTTCATCTTCGTGAGAATAGAGCTCACATACGTTGTCATTATTTTATTTTTACTATTATTTTAAAACATATTTACTTATAGTTTTAGTACTATAAGTTCCTTGAACTTTTCTTTCTTTACTTTTTAGTTTTAAAAGCTTAGAAATAACATCTTAGCTCCCCCTTTTACATATCTTGGATATACAAAGTCTAGTGAGTCAATCCTGGCAAATGTTTCTTTCAAGCTTTCAGTTTCAAATGGTGTTTTTAAACCAAAAATTCACAAAGCAAATCCGCAATACACCAAAATTGTCAACAGATGCATCATACGGGAGGAATACTTTACGGTAATTGTGAATATTCCAAATGTCGAATGTTGTATAATATTATATGAAGAGGGTAGTAGAAATTTGCTTATAGTATAAAACCAGGAAAAGGTGAACACTCTACTTTAGTTATCGAATAGACATCGTGCAATCGTAGAGGAGACGTTCCAAGAAGAAGACGAGAAGGACAGGTCACGGACGATTGCAATAGACCAGATATTACACTTTACAATAAAATTTCAAATACTGTGTATATCATTGACATAGCTGTACCCAATTCTCACAATATTCAGTCTACTATTGCTGAAAAAATCACTAAATACCAAGAATTAGCGTTAGCAATCAAAACTCTGTGGAAAGCAGAATTCATCCATATACTGCCAATAGTCATATATGCCACAGGCTCAGGTGATACGGACACGTAAAAAGAAGACCATCTGAATATATCGGAAATATGACAATGAATCTGAACATCTCTGGGTCCGAAGACCGAAAGATGAGATGGGCAGATATCAATATTTTTTGACTAATTTTTCCATCGCCATTTTTCTTTTCTCAGTCTTGTGGGCAAAACTTTTTTGCTCTGCTCCATTATTTGTCATTTAAACAACGTTTTAATTGCAACTAACGAGACAGTCTTTTGAACCCCAACATATAACCCCCGTCCTAAAATCGGGCCCGATTCAAAATCTCTATCAGACCATTTATATGGCATTCCATTCCGTTCCATAAGCCTAATGGTTTATTATTTTATTCTCAAGTTCTATAACTTCAGGTAAATCAGATTTTTTGTCCATTTTCAATTAAATTAATACTATCAACTATCAAGACGAATATTTTTCTTTTCATTAAAAACAAACCGTAGCAAGTTTTATAATTACAAAATTTAAAGATCCGCGAGGCTCTGTTCTCATGCCATCGAGAAGGATTATCAGTCTTATGAACTTGGGTTTCTAGCCACTCTGGTATTACAGGAAATTAAGCCACAAGGAAGGAAAAGTCGAACTAACATAGGTCTGTAGGGAACTATTATTTATATTTATAGTTCGTTTAATATGTGTCATTTATATATTTCAATATTGTAATTTATTTATTTGTCTATAGATGTAAAGATACTTTGAGGTGTGGGTATTTTTGTACAAAAATGTCATAAACTACAATATATTGTCTTATCTGTTTCAAGTTTAGTTATATAGAAATATGTGCGCATGATAAACTTATTAGGTTCTTCATCCCATTTCATACGCTCCCTTGGTTTACCAGTTTTAGTGGTAGCAAGTTGATTGGCTCTTGCCTCTTGCAAAACATCATCGACTGATGTTACTGTTCTACTCCTACCACTTCGTCTCACGACTGTTTATTTTATTTTATTTCTTTTATTATTAAGATGTAGTACATAATATATTTTTACTGTAAATATGTAATGTAATTTCAATTTTTATACTTGATTTCAGATTTGTCTAAATTAGAATTTATAAAGAGGGTTTTGTCTTGGACAGTCATTTATGGCTTACATTGATCCAGAGGGTGTCCAGACTAATAGCTGTGCGATATTTGTTTGTGGGCATACGGGTACCCGACCCCTGATCCTCGAGCCGCCACTCTTATATCCTCATCTAGTCCGTAAGAATGGTGTCCTTCCCCCTCCCCTCCTCCTTTCCTTAGCTCCCTTCTTCCTTTACATATCCTACCCCTTCTATTTTCCTCTCCCCTCGGTTTTTCCCCACAAAGGGGTTTTGGAGGTCGGACGGCAGTCGCTCCAATTAAAAACCGCCAACCGTCGCTTAAATGTAAAGACAACTTAAAAGACTGGGTACGACCAGGGCGTCGTTGCAAAACGGCGCGCAGCCACATCGCCCTACACCTGACAAGTGAGCAAGGGCTATCGTGTCATGTACGGGCACGGCTAAAGACGTTAGTACCCAGACGGAAACTCCGCTTTGCAACGTGGAATATTGGCTCTCTGAACGGACGATGCAGAGAACTCGCAAATGTACTCATGAGACGTCGGGTCCAAAAATATCCTATGCGGACGTAGCTAAAGAAATGTTGACCCCGCCGTTGTGTTATTTTTACTGACTCTCTCAGTTGTCTGCTGGCCATTAAAGAGAATCCTTTCCGTAGCAGGAAAAGATATATCATTATTTTCAAGAAACAAAGAAACCAGTTCATCTTCGTGAGAATAGAGCTCACATACGTTGTCATTATTTTATTTTTACTATTATTTTAAAACATATTTACTTATAGTTTTAGTACTATAAGTTCCTTGAACTTTTCTTTCTTTACTTTTTAGTTTTAAAAGCTTAGAAATAACATCTTAGCTCCCCCTTTTACATATCTTGGATATACAAAGTCTAGTGACTCAATCCTGGCAAATGTTTCTTTCAAGCTTTCAGTTTCAAATGGTGTTTTTAAACCAAAAATTCACAAAGCAAATCCGCAATACACCAAAATTGTCAACAGATGCATCATACGGGAGGAATACTTTACGGTAATTGTGAATATTCCAAATGTCGAATGTTGTATAATATTATATGAAGAGGGTAGTAGAAATTTGCTTATAGTATAAAACCAGGAAAAGGTGAACACTCTACTTTAGTTATCGAATAGACATCGTGCAATCGTAGAGGAGACGTTCCAAGAAGAAGACGAGAAGGACAGGTCACGGACGATTGCAATAGACCAGATATTACACTTTACAATAAAATTTCAAATACTGTGTATATCATTGACATAGCTGTACCCAATTCTCACAATATTCAGTCTACTATTGCTGAAAAAATCACTAAATACCAAGAATTAGCGTTAGCAATCAAAACTCTGTGGAAAGCAGAATTCATCCATATACTGCCAATAGTCATATATGCCACAGGCTCAGGTGATACGGACACGTAAAAAGAAGACCATCTGAATATATCGGAAATATGACAATGAATCTGAACATCTCTGGGTCCGAAGACCGAAAGATGAGATGGGCAGATATCAATATTTTTTGACTAATTTTTCCATCGCCATTTTTCTTTTCTCAGTCTTGTGGGCAAAACTTTTTTGCTCTGCTCCATTATTTGTCATTTAAACAACGTTTTAATTGCAACTAACGAGACAGTCTTTTGAACCCCAACATATAACCCCCGTCCTAAAATCGGGCCCGATTCAAAATCTCTATCAGACCATTTATATGGCATTCCATTCCGTTCCATAAGCCTAATGGTTTATTATTTTATTCTCAAGTTCTATAACTTCAGGTAAATCAGATTTTTTGTCCATTTTCAATTAAATTAATACTATCAACTATCAAGACGAATATTTTTCTTTTCATTAAAAACAAACCGTAGCAAGTTTTATAATTACAAAATTTAAAGATCCGCGAGGCTCTGTTCTCATGCCATCGAGAAGGATTATCAGTCTTATGAACTTGGGTTTCTAGCCACTCTGGTATTACAGGAAATTAAGCCACAAGGAAGGAAAAGACGAACTAACATAGGTCTGTAGGGAACTATTATTTATATTTATAGTTCGTTTAATATGTGTCATTTATATATTTCAATATTGTAATTTATTTATTTGTCTATAGATGTATAGATACTTTGAGGTGTGGGTATTTTTGTACAAAATTGTCATAAACTACAATACATTGTCTTATCTGTTTCAAGTTTAGTTATATAGAAATATGTGCGCATGATAAACATATTAGTTTCTTCATCCCATTTCATACGCTCCCTTGGTTTACGTTTCAGTGGTAGCAAGTTGATTGGCTCTTGCCTCTTGCAAAACATCATCGACTGATATTACTGTTCTACTTCTACCACTTCGTCTCACGACTGTTTATTTTATTTTATTTCTTTTATTATTAAGATGTAGTACATAATATATTTTTACTGTAAATATGTAATGTAATTTCAATTTTTCTACTTGATTTCAGATTTGTCTAAATTAGAATTTATAAAGAGGGTTTTGTCTTGGACAGTCATTTATGGCTTACATTGATCCAGAGGGTGTCCAGACTAATAGCTGTGCGATATTTGTTTGTGGGCATACGGGTACGCGATCCCGGATCCTCGAGCCGCCACTCTTATATCCTCATCTAGTCCGTAAGAATGGTGTCCTTCCCCCTCCCATCCTCCTTTCCTTAGCTCCCTTCTTCCTTTACATATCCTACCCCTTCTATTTTCCTCTCCCCTCGGTTTTTCCCCACAAAGGGGTTTTGGAGGTCGGACGGCAGTCGCTCCAATTAAAAACCGCCAACCGTCGCTAAAATGTAAAGACAACTTAAAAGACTGGGTACGACCAGGGCGTCGTTGCAAAACGACGCGCAGCCACATCGCCCTACACCTGACAAGTGAGCAAGGGCTATCGTGTCATGTACGGGCACGGCTAAAGACGTTAGTACCCAGACGGAAACTCCGCTTTGCAACGTGGAATATTGGCTCTCTGAACGGACGATGCAGAGAACTCGCAAATGTACTCATGAGACGTCGGGTCCAAAAATATCCTATGCTGACGTAGCTAAAGAAATGTTGACCCCGCCGTTGTGTTATTTTTACTGACTCTCTCAGTTGTCTGCTGGCCATTAAAGAGAATCCTTTCCGTAGCAGGAAAAGATATATCATTATTTTCAAGAAACAAAGAAACAAGTTCATCTTCGTGAGAATAGAGCTCACATACGTTGTCATTATTTTATTTTTACTATTATTTTAAAACATATTTACTTATAGTTTTAGTACTATAAGTTCCTTGAATTTTTCTTTCTTTACTTTTTAGTTTTAAAAGCTTAGAAATAACATCTTAGCTCCCCTTTTACATATCTTGGATATACAAAGTCTAGTGAGTCAATCCTGGCAAATGTTTCTTTCAAGCTTTCAGTTTCAAATGGTGTTTTTTAAACCAAAAATTCACAAAGCAAATCCGCAATACACCAGAGGTCAACAGATGCATCATACGGGAGGAATACTTTACGGTAATTGTGAATATTCCAAATGTCGAATGTTGTATAATGTTATATGAAGAGGGTAGTAGAAATTTGCTTATAGTATAAAACCAGGAAAAGGCGAACACTCTACTTTAGTTATCGAATAGACATCGTGCAATCATAGAGGAGACGTTCCAAGAAGAAGACGAGAAGGACAGGTCACGGACGATTGCAATAGACCAGATATTACACTTTACAATAAAATTTCAAATACTGTGTATATCATTGACATAGCTGTACCCAATTCTCACAATATTCAGTCTACTATTGCTGAAAAAATCACTAAATACCAAGAATTAGCGTTAGCAATCAAAACTCTGTGGAAAGCAGAATTCATCCATATACTGCCAATAGTCATATATGCCACAGGCTCAGGTGATACGGACACGTAAAAAGAAGACCATCTGAATATATCGGAAATATGACAATGAATCTGAACATCTCTGGGTCCGAAGACCGAAAGATGAGATGGGCAGATATCAATATTTTTTGACTAATTTTTCCATCGCCATTTTTCTTTTCTCAGTCTTGTGGGCAAAATTTTTTTGCTCTGCTCCATTATTTGTCATTTAAACAACGTTTTAATTGCAACTAACGAGACAGTCTTTTGAACCCCAACATATAACCCCCGTCCTAAAATCGGACCCGATTCAAAATCTCTATCAGACCATTTATATGGCATTCCATTCCGTTCCATAAGCCTAATGGTTTATTATTTTATTCTCAAGTTCTATAACTTCAGGTAAATCAGATTTTTTGTCCATTTTCAATTAAATTAATACTATCAACTATCAAGACGAATATTTTTCTTTTCATTAAAAACAAACCGTAGCAAGTTTTATAATTACAAAATTTAAAGATCCGCGAGGCTCTGTTCTCATGCCATCGAGAAGGATTATCAGTCTTATGAACTTGGGTTTCTAGCCACTCTGGTATTACAGGAAATTAAGCCACAAGGAAGGAAAAGACGAACTAACATAGGTCTGTAGGGAACTATTATTTATATTTATAGTTCGTTTAATATGTGTCATTTATATATTTCAATATTGTAATTTATTTATTTGTCTATAGATGTATAGATACTTTGAGGTGTGGGTATTTTTGTACAAAATTGTCATAAACTACAATACATTGTCTTATCTGTTTCAAGTTTAGTTATATAGAAATATGTGCGCATGATAAACATATTAGTTTCTTCATCCCATTTCATACGCTCCCTTGGTTTACGTTTCAGTGGTAGCAAGTTGATTGGCTCTTGCCTCTTGCAAAACATCATCGACTGATATTACTGTTCTACTTCTACCACTTCGTCTCACGACTGTTTATTTTATTTTATTTCTTTTATTATTAAGATGTAGTACATAATATATTTTTACTGTAAATATGTAATGTAATTTCAATTTTTCTACTTGATTTCAGATTTGTCTAAATTAGAATTTATAAAGAGGGTTTTGTCTTGGACAGTCATTTATGGCTTACATTGATCCAGAGGGTGTCCAGACTAATAGCTGTGCGATATTTGTTTGTGGGCATACGGGTACGCGATCCCGGATCTTATATCCTCATCTAGTCCGTAAGAATGGTGTCCTTCCCCCTCCCATCCTCCTTTCCTTAGCTCCCTTCTTCCTTTACATATCCTACCCCTTCTATTTTCCTCTCCCCTCGGTTTTTCCCCACAAAGGGGTTTTGGAGGTCGGACGGCAGTCGCTCCAATTAAAAACCGCCAACCGTCGCTAAAATGTAAAGACAACTTAAAAGACTGGGTACGACCAGGGCGTCGTTGCAAAACGACGCGCAGCCACATCGCCCTACACCTGACAAGTGAGCAAGGGCTATCGTGTCATGTACGGGCACGGCTAAAGACGTTAGTACCCAGACGGAAACTCCGCTTTGCAACGTGGAATATTGGCTCTCTGAACGGACGATGCAGAGAACTCGCAAATGTACTCATGAGACGTCGGGTCCAAAAATATCCTATGCGGACGTAGCTAAAGAAATGTTGACCCCGCCGTTGTGTTATTTTTACTGACTCCCTCAGTTGTCTGCTGGCCATTAAAGAGAATCCTTTCCGTAGCAGGAAAAGATATATCATTATTTTCAAGAAACAAAGAAACAAGTTCATCTTCGTGAGAATAGAGCTCACATACGTTGTCATTATTTTATTTTTACTATTATTTTAAAACATATTTACTTATAGTTTTAGTACTATAAGTTCCTTGAACTTTTCTTTCTTTACTTTTTAGTTTTAAAAGCGTAGAAATAACATCTTAGCTCCCCCTTTTACATATCTTGGATATACAAAGTCTAGTGAGTCAATCCTGGCAAATGTTTCTTTCAAGCTTTCAGTTTCAAATGATGTTTTTTAAACCAAAAATTCACAAAGCAAATCCGCAATACACCAGAGGTCAACAGATGCATCATACAGGAGGAATACTTTACGGTAATTGTGAATATTCCAAATGTCGAATGTTGTATAATGTTATATGAAGAGGGTAGTAGAAATTTACTTATAGTATAAAACCAGGAAAAGGCGAACACTCTACTTTAGTTATCGAATAGACATCGTGCAATCATAGAGGAGACGTTCCAAGAAGAAGACGAGAAGGACAGGTCACGGACGATTGCAATAGACCAGATATTACACTTAACAATAAAATTTCAAATACTGTGTATATCATTGACATAGCTGTACCCAATTCTCACAATATTCAGTCTACTATTGCTAAAAAAATCACTAAATACCAAGAATTAGCGTTAGCAATCAAAACTCTGTGGAAAGCAGAATTCATCCATATACTGCCAATAGTCATATATGCCACAGGCTCAGGTGATACGGACACGTAAAAAGAAGACCATCTGAATATATCGGAAATGTGACAATGAATCTGAACATCTCTGGGTCCGAAGACCGAAAGATGAGATGGGCAGATATCAATATTTTTTGACTAAATTTTCCATCGCCATTATTCTTTTCTCAGTCGTGTGGGCAAAACTTTTTTGCTCTGCTCCATTATTTGTCATTTAAACAACGTTTTAATTGCAACTAACGAGACAGACTTTTTTCTCTCTCACAACCATATACCAAAATGATACAAGAAATAAAAAATATTAAAAAAGACCTACTAATTAACAGTTTTGCCAGTCTGCAGCCATTGTTTCAGAAGATACTCGTAATAGCTGTCGCCCCTCGCGCCGAGCGTTATAGTGGCGTGGGGTAGAAAATGGCCAGTGTTGGGATTGATGAAAATTGGCACCAGACCACGTTTCTTTGGCAACTGGTGGATTTTCTCTGATACCGCTGCCGCTGCGTCCTGGAATTTGGTTGGTTATTCTCTTATAGTTATTTGAATGGTATTATTTGTTTTAGTACATGCATATGGGCATTGTTAGATTTGAATACAATAAAATACATAGTTTATTATTTCAAATGCAGATAACAAATAATTAGAAGCTAAGATAAATTTGCCTACTAGTAACAAAAAAATCGCCCAGAAATACAAATATTAAAGAATAATACATATATGCATACACATACACTCGTATATATAATATTCTAAATAATAATGTGTACATATTATGTAATTGTATTTAATAAAAATTTGAAAAGCAGTATTTTTTCAACAAATTGTTAAAAATCGCAGTGATTCTGAGCAAAAGCATTCTATGAATACAAGTTTTTTTTTTACGTCCCTCTACATCACACACACATCAGGTTAGGCAGAGAAAATTTAGCCCTAAGACACAGTTAGTAAAGTCGTTTGCTTATACTTATAATTAAAATTAATACAATTTTTTTTATATAGCAATCGCTTTAGCATTATCACATAATGTTTGACACTTGTTTTTTGTTGTTGTTAGTATTATTGCAACAAATTGAATATTGGACACGAAATCATTTCAAGAGTTGACATATCTATATATTATTAGGTTACCTTAAATATCAAACTTTTTTGATCTAAAAAATACTTTTGCTGTTTATAAAATGTTTGTACATAACGTGCATATACTCGTATAGCATGCATGTGATGGAATGTAAGAAATGGCCCAATCAACCCAAGATTATTATATAAATTGATAATAGACACTCTGTTTCCATTAAGACACTTCTGTGCCCACTTCCCCACTTTCCGCCGAATTCTGGAAGCATTGCGTGTTGAGTGGCGGAACTCAACGCCACGCTTTGCCTGATCGATGAAATGAAAATATTAAATAGTTCATATCATCGAGTAGGAATCGAACCGACAACCAACAGCGTTTACAATGCCACGCTTGTATCTCTGCGACACGACTTGCCTCAGGTGGATAATAGTTAATTCGCAACAATTCGCATTTTCTATCTGAATTTCTCTCATCTAAACTAGTAATTAAAATTATGCAACAAATTCAGAAATAAAAATATCTAAAATAGTCGGCACATGCATATATATATTTAGTATACATAACAACAATAGAACTAAAAATCTAACTTCACGCTATATACCAAATAAAGCAGAGTAGGTAGAGGTAACTTGGTATTAAATCACACTCGTTCTCCACTTTGTACACAATTTTCGAGACATTGTATTGTTGTTACAAATGTAATGAAAATAATTCATTCCTCATACTGGGAATCGAACCCAAAACTGTCGTTCGGCCCAAATCAGCGAATAACATATGCAATATTTCACTTGCAAGATATACAAATATATAAATCGCATCACGAAAGATGTGCAGAATGAACATAGTGTCAAGACACTCCGTTTCCAACTTTCCAAAACATTTGTATTAAGTGTGTATATAAATATAATTTAAATAAAATAATAAGCCCCGAGCGGCGATTGAACCCACAACAACAGTGTTCACAATCAGTCGATATTTCACTGCGCCATAAGGACCTCTGATAAATTATATTTCATTTCATTAGTCAGTTATTAAAAGACCTCCACAATCCTTTGGCTATGAATTTTAACTAATAATTAATTTTGTCTGAAATTTCTACACGATCTCTGTGTTATGTTATCAATCTATTACGCATATGCTATAGGTGTATAGAATTTAGTAATTAGCACTTATTTACCACTTTCTATCCATTTCCAGTACAGTTCATAATACATTTTTTATTAAAAATTTTAGAGGTATGTATTCGCACAAAGTAAAATGGACATCGAACCCACAAAAACATCTTATAAAATTACATTTAAAAATATTCGCAATATCACTTAAATATTCTGCATATAAATATAGTATTTTAATATTTCCAAGGCATTTTTTTTTATCTTTCAGGAAAGTATTTTTTTTTATTTTCACGTCGTATCCCACATAATAACAGGGTAACCGAGGGAAACTAGTAGACACTCCCTTCCCCACGCACCGCTCAATTTTTGATACGATGTGTGTTGAGTAGAGGATATCAATGCCGAGCTTTGTCTTATTACCAAAGGTGAGCAATGAAAATAATTAATTCACCCGAGTGGGAAGTAAACCCACTACCGCGTCACGTTTACAGCCAGATGCTGTGCCGCAGCGCCACAGAGGCCAAGTAATTTAGGACATAAAAGCACATTTTAAGATACATTTCATGTTTTTTGACGCAATTAAGCTTCACTTTGTTTAAAACCAGTGAAAAACGTTGTTTCAATTTCGAATAAGAATTGAACACACAACCATCGCGAGCTACAAACACACATATATTTTCGCACGGCGCCAGTATAACTAAAGTTAATAAAAAATATAGCAATAGTTTTATTAATAGTTAAACTTATTATTAATCAAACATTTTGTCTAATCTCATTAACATGAAATTTACAATATTAAAATCACAAATTATGTACGAATTAAGTACAAGAAAAAAAAACTAACCTCAAAAACAGGATTACTACTGGCTCTGGAAAGTTCTCGAAACTCCAACTGCACAGTGGTAACTTCGGCTGTAGTACTATAGTGGGACCATTCTGGTGCGTGCGCCGTCCGAGTACCGAGGTTCACATCCGAGTAAGGTATACCGGAGGGGGAGGAGAACGCGGCCATAAGACGCTCGCCTAGATCTTTCTGGAATTATTTTAATAGTACATGACATATACATATGATATATACGTAGGAAACAAAATTACATTCGCACTCATAGTTGTTGATTATGACTTAATTGACTTTGTTATTCAGGACATAGTAACAAGAAACTCCGTTCCTTCCACTCTATTTTCGAGATATTGCGTATTTGATTTGACTAGATTTTGCTTGCTAGTGCTGGCGAAAGTCAATTCTTATCAGAACGGGCAAATGAATATTCATTGCCTCAAATAACGAACGAACCCACTACCGTCTAGTTTGCAGTCACACACTGTGCCGTTGCGAAACGACGACGGCCTCAAATTAATTAATTAATTAATAGATATGGGACCAAAAATAATAAATTAATTTCTACTTTATAATTATTAAGTTTAAATAAAATAATTATCATTTATCATCTAGTTGTTGGTTAGAAAAGTAAAAAATACACTTACAAATTTCAATTAATAGAATTTTTTTTTTAAAATAATAATAAACAGTTACCTTAAAAGATGTCTTTTTGAATTAAATATAATTTATAACATTAATAACTAACTTTTTGGGCACTTTGTTATTTTTTGGTTTGAAGAGTATACGATTTATTTAGGTTTTTCTTTCAATGACTTCCAAATCATAAAATCTTGGTAAAATTATTTTTCACTTTTTAGTTAGTTTTTTAAAAGTCGGTTTTTCCTTTTGTTAAAAAATAATTTATTATCACCTTAACGCTGTATCCAGCAGGATAGACGAAGGGAACCTAGTGTTAAGACACTCCGTTTCCGCCAATTTCTGGAGGCGTTAATAGATATATAATAGAAGAAATGTATAGTGATGCTAGGAATAAATAACTTTGCTATGCTCATTCTATTCATTAGTTGTTAAGCATAGGACTACAACTTTCTTTCTAGTGGGAATCGAAACAACAACACCGAAGAAGAAGAAGAAGTGTAAAGTAATTTTCATTCTCAATAAAAATAAAGAAAAAGAACTAAAATCCAATCTTAAACAATAAACATAACATATACTAGTAATAAAATACTTACAGCTTTATCTAAAAACATATTATCCTGTGAAAAATGATAGTTCGTTAACAACGCACCGAGCACTCTTATTGTTACCTCGAAGAAGTTGACATCTTTGTTTTTTGAGAAAATCAGTTCTTCCTTTATCCACTCTTTACCTTCTTCATATTCTGTAAATATTATATTAACGTTTGTGAGCATGGATGTTTGTTTCACTTTTATGCAAAACCTAGATAGACTTTACAGTAATATAGCTTAAATATCAGATAGGCTACAATATAAGTAAGGATTTTGTATAATTTGGCTATAGTATAACAAAAAGTATAAGCGTTTATAATAATGAATATTTGTACACTCTAGAAACTAGAATCATATCTTAGTATTTGTCTTTTATTACAAATAATGGTTGTAGCTTAAAATTTTTATAAAAAATATTACTAGATTTTAAATATTGATATTTCTTTGGCCTTGTTACAATACAAATTGGACGCAAACTAAATAATACGGCATTATTTACTTAATTTTTTTACCATCTCCCAATCTGAGTGTCGATTGGCGGAATTCAACGGAGTATTTTGTTTTATCAGGTGGGGAAAACGAAAATACGTATAAGTTAAGTACCAAATACGTATATTCTTCAAATAGTTGAACAGATTTTTTCGAATCATGCCTAAGAATATTCTCGATTAAGCCACCTTTGAAATAAAAAAAAACGAAATCAAAATCGATTTATCCATTTTGGAGCTAGGATACCAAAGAGTGAGTCTGTCTATAAACAGATATGCACCGAAAATTATACATAACACTCCTTTATTTTCATCGGGGGTTAAAAACAAAGTGAATATTTAAATAATACAAAACTAACCTTCACTCAAACCCATAATAAACGCCGTATCCAAGCTATCAACAATAGTAAGACCCAAGGAGAACCAATCGTATGGCATTCCCGATACAGGTTTCAAGTTGTCGTGGCCCCACGCGTGCTCCTTATAGCCCTTCCACGCGTGTTTAAACGCCTGCACTACTGCGAATTGCCTGGCGTTGCCTGGGCCTGGAATTTCATGTAATTTTCTCTTAGCTTCTCGGTTTCCCTCTGGTTAAGACATGTCATTCCCCACTTGCTACCGAATACTTGAGGCATTCGGTATTGACAAGTAGAACTCATCGCCGCGCGTTACCACCTCATTTCCCCGAGTAGGAATCGAACCCACAACTGTCGCGTTTATATTCACGAGCCACATGTGGCTCTGCGCCACGACAGCTTCAAAAATTTTCTCATTAGAAAAAAAAATACAATATATATTCATAGACTTTACCGTTCGTAATAGACATACATGATCATACAATTAAATAGCGAATGTTCAATACAAAATTACGTATTGTATAAAATAAACCAAGTATTGTAGTAATCCTATTTACATGTCACGCACGACCCAGAACATCTGCACCAAACCTCCTATACACTACTTTTATCTATAGGCAACGAATCTTTGATAAAAAATAATTATTACATTTCAAATTGAAGGGTTGAATATAAAAAGGGACAGTTTGAGTCCTCTTATGAAATATACAGACCAAAGGGTTATTATATATAAATGGTATTTAGGATCCCTTAGTTAAATACTAAATGCAGCTTTGTTACCAAAAACTAGTTTTGGATGATTTAGTAATTTAAGATTGCTTATAATTCTGAATAAAAACATTACAAATGTTTGTATTCGAATTCTGTAATAATTACGTGTTGAATGACGGAACTCAACGACGCATTTTGCCTCGTTACCAGCGCGAGGAAAATAAAAATATTAAATATTCCACTCCTCCGAATGGGAATCGACCCCACAGACATCACAGTCACGCACGCTTATTATGCCTCATATAATGCTCATATATGCAAATTATGTTTTTAGATTATTTTTACATAAGGAATATACCGTGGCTAATTTTATTTATTAGACTTCATTTTCAATAACTGTTCAATAAATTCATTTTACAAACTATAAAATTTTACCTTATAGGCAAACAAAATATGGGAACAATATCAGTATCAATAAAATTCAATTATAAACATACCTGTAAATATAGGTCTGTCAAATACCTCTATGTAGTCAACCGCATTCTTAGAGAGCAATGGATTTAAAACTTGTTCACTAACGACAGATGAATTTCTTGCTATACTCTGTAATTTAAAATTATTTCACTATAAAAATCTTATATCTTATAAATAATTTTATTTTAATATTAATAATAATCATATTTGTCACCCTACTTCTCCCAAACGGCTCAACCGATTTGGATGACATTTTGGGAGTATATTGTTGTAGGTTTCTAGGTGGTTTGAAAATATAAATTGAACCTGTAGGTGGCAATTAATTTATAAGAAAGCAGGAAATATCGTAATAATTAATATTCAGTGAGGGCATCTTGGAGCAGCAGCACAGCTAATAGGGTTATGGGTTTCTACTCAGGGGACTTATTATATATTTTCATTTCGCCGCTCTGGTATCAACATAAAGTTGCATAAGCGGCGTAGAGTTACGTCTCGGCAATCGGGCGGAAAGTGGAGGACTGAGATTATACAGCGTAGAACTATAAAATAAATATATGGTAGTAATAGACAGGAAGACATCTGCCGCTCCGTCTATTTTCATATAAAAATTGAATCCGTGCCAATTATTATAATCGTAAGTATGCGAATAATATATTAGATATTAAAATATAAAACATCGTCTTATATAAATAATGGTCACTGAGGTCAGCGTCATGCGAGAAACATTGATAATGGAATTCTCATTTATATTTCTTAAGAATACAATAGATAGTAGTCTACAGTTTACAATATAATAAGTGTTGAATCACTATGTCATTAGTGAAAACCGTATTTCTAAATATAAACCGATGACATAGTCATGACTGATATAAAATGACGTTCCTTACATTACTTTATACTATTTAAAGATATAAAAAACATGATTTTACTTTCTGGAAATGAGAGATATATGAAGAACGGAACTAGTGTTGCCAAACTATCGATAGTTTCGCAATCGTTAGTTTTAATCTAAAAAAGACTATGCGATCGATAGTATCGATTGCATAGATAGTATCGAAACTATCGATAGTTCAATGGGAGATACGATACTATCGATAGTATCGATAGTATTGCATTGTCCGATAGTATTGTACCCTTCTGAACTATCGATAGTTTCGATACTATCTATTATACCATCGATAGTCTTACTATCGGACAACTATCGATAGTCCACTATCAATCGGCAACACTAAACGGAACGATATGCGACACGAGACTGGTCTCGATTTGGAAACTCAGTAAAAAAAATCTATTTATTGAAGCAACTGTTAAAGATGTATAACATTTTTTTTTTTTCAGATTTTTTAATATAATTCTAGTTTCAAATGAACTGTATAAACAAATGTTACACAGCTATTAAGTTTCCAAAACATACTATTGTTATCTAAGCTCTTAACTGCCAATTGAGCATTACCTTGTTTGATTTAGTTTTTAATACATGTTGCACCTTACACATCTTGAAATAAGGTCATATTTACAATGTGTCTAGAATACGTAAATGTAATCATTAATTAAGATTGAATTGGAGAAATATATTTTTTTAAATGTACAGAGATAGTTTTACTGTAGTAGTAATATTAAATAAATTAAATATTATTGTAAGAAATTGTTGCATTCATTTAAATATTTCAGTTTTTTAAAGCATCTTAGCTCAATTTATCTTAACGAATAAATACTCGTCTCAATATCAATTTAGTAATCAAGATTTTAAAATATTTAAAACCAAAGACATAAAAATTTGAACATAGTAATTAATTACCTTACATATATAGATATAGATGAAACTAGTAAAATAAAACAAAATCTACAAATATTTCGAATATGAACTCGTGACCTAATCAAACACTTACTTATAAACATATATGTTTAACCAAAAATAATAATTCCATTCGTAAAAAAATAAAACTATTTACTCACATGTTCAACATTTTGTTTCGTATTATTTTCGTCTGTCGTCCTTGAACTGCAAAACAGTATTATTAATGTCGTAACTATGATCACCGATGCATACACTAGGGACCTTTGCAGCCGCGACAGCTGATTCCATTTCTGAAATTATATATTAAAAGTATGAAAAAATATGAATGAATTTTACGAACGAAATAAATATTTATTAATCTATTATGACATTAAAATAACGACATTTTTATCATAATCTCTATATTACACAGTAATTGAAAAAATATATTTACTATACAAAATTGAATTAATTTTATACAAATAGACATTTTATACCATGTTTATACAAATTTTATGAAACGACAAGATCTACGTGATTCAACCTATTTAATAAGCCTTGTTGAATAGAATAAGCTGCTTGTTACAATTGTAGCTCTAAGTGTGTTACAAATTAACCTCATGCATGTAGGTTAGTCAAAGTGCGTGGGTTTTAGAGGAATTTAAAACACAGATAAATGAAATGTTTTTCTTTATATTTTTGTACAGAGTATGTATATAAATCTATTTATGTCAAAGTCAAAATGTCCTAATGGTTTATGGTAGAGGTGCAGGTTCAAATCCAGATTGCATAAATATTTATACACTTTTGATGAAAAACTTCAAATATTTGGTTTCTTAAGTGTAGCAAAACCTTTTTATATACTTGGTAGTGCAAGCATATAGCATGCACTACCAAGGGAAGTACATAGATAGAATCTATCTTTATCTATATTTTCTTTTACCATCTAATTTTAAGTCATATTAATATACCACCTAAATACCATGGTTCATTTTATCAGAGTGAGTAAATGAAGTCATATCCACTAGTAACCTATCGTTAGGAATGGCATATAATATTAAAACCGATCAGGCTATAATAAAAGACAGGATTACCTTGTCAGCCATATTAGATGAGTTATGGCTGAGCATGAGCGCATATTGCCAAGAATAATAAATGTGAATTTATGTAAGAAAATGAAAACATAGATTTAGATTTACATAGAATTATTATGTTGTCATCAGTCAAAATTGTGATATAACAAGTAAGGCTATAAATTACTTAATTTTACATATAATGCAACATTTAGTGAGAAAAACAACAAGAACCTAATATTAATAAATGAATTCCCCACTTTTAGTTGAGGCTACCAAAGTTCTTGAATGAAAGCGTGACAGTTGCAGGTTGATTTTCACTCAGGGGAATGAACGATTTTCAGTTCCTTGCTCTGGTAACTAAGGTGCCATTGAGTTCAACAAATCAACACACAATATGTCAGTTATAAGTTAAGAATGGAGTGTCTTGACACTAGCTTCACCCTAGATGACCCTCCACTAATCTTGCTATGTGGTTAAGGAAAAAGCTAAAAAAAAACTTACTCTGATAATTTTGATATGTGACAATGATTGATCTAAATTCCTGTCTGCACTCTGCCATGTATCTATTGACTTTAAAACCACTGGCAAGGGAGTGCCAAGGTCGATCCTGACATCTTTCTTAGGGTGATGCATTTTCATTTCAAACAGTAAAATTGGCATACATTTTCATAATAAATACTGAAAAAGAAGAGGTTATTAATTTTTTTTTTATTTTTACATGGTATTCTGTATATAGCAGGTTTGAGGGTCGATAGATAACCTAGTCTTATGTAGCAACACTCTATTTTAATTTCTGTCAACTCAACACTGCACTTTGTCTTAAGCCTTTAACTTTAGTAAATTAATTGAGGGGTACAAAAGCAAGAGTGGTAACAGATAGTTATTTTTACCAGAATCAAATGTTGGAACTTTTGTTGGAATAGGTTACTCAATTAACATTTATCAAAATAAACTAAAATTACATTTATTATATAGAGGCCATTGTGGTGCAGCGGCACAAGGGTGTAACTGTGGTGACGGTTGTGGGTCTGATCCCCACTTGAGGAAGTGAAATATTGTTTTCCATTTATATTTCTATTTCTTCGCTCTAGTGTTTTTCGCTCTAGTTCTCTAGAATTTTAGGGTGCCTACCCTGGTGTGTTTGTGTGTACAGCCTGAAGCTGATTTTTTAGATTATTATTTATTATAAATAAAATTGAGAAGTATTTTAAAAATTATATTTTTGGACTGACTGGCTTTTACTATTATACCCCTCAATTATGCTTACAATAATATGTATTGTAAATTTACACTTATTTCAATTATGATTTTAAAATACACAATTTAGTAGCTATATGCTACTAAATTGGTAACCAGATTCATTGATGCACATTTGATTCCCATCAAGAACTGTTACCAGTATATGCTGAGAGAACAGATGTATTTTTTGGTAATAATTTATTTTTAACTGCACTCTAGTAACGGGGTAGCATCAAACACTACAGTTCCTGCATACATGTGCCATCTCATGAATCATCAATAACCTCTTCATGCCCTCTAGGGGCTGCAGATACTAGGTTTTCTCCTACCCCTTTTACTACTCACTCTAGAACTATATGCTAGCAAATTGATTATATTGATTTATACTATACATAATTTGTTATATTTTGCATTGGGGGGGTATATGTTGCTCGCGTCCGTAGGATCTACCACCTCATCCTAGGCTCACCCTACATGTGCCCCCTGGGTGGTGCGAAATGAGCAACAACAACGCCGAGTCTCTGGCGGCGGTTAACTAACCAGACCAATCCAGACCTAACCCGTCTGCACAGTGAAGGTAGTAAATGACCTTCACAATCCGTAGCCTCGTGGTCATGTCTCGCGAGAGCGGCGGCCTTGGCTTTATTGCCTGGGTCATGAGGAAGAAAATCTCTTTAAAAAATCACCCCTAATCCTACGATGGGAGACGCGTCAATAGGATGCATAGCTGTTGGGATGTACAGTTATTAGCGCCGTCTTCAACGCACCTGGCGAACGTTGAAGTATTTCAGCCTTCATAATCGGAATGGGAGTAACCCGGTTATGTGACCTTTACATCTGCCCTACTCGTGGGAACAATAATGGACCATTCTTTTACTCAAAATAAACAAAATAAAACTCTAACTCAGCAAATCTTCCACCCCAGCCTATTTAACAGGCCGAGATCGCAGTCTCTATCTGACTGTAACCAAAACAGTAAAAACGAAAATACCTCAGCTGCTCCTGTAGAATCATCTGGCAATAACACTCCTGAAAACCCAAATTGGATTGAAGTTCAAAGTCGCAAAAGACAAAGAAACAGCCCTGAGGTTATAAGTAGCCAAAAGCAGTCTAAACTCAGTTCATACTGGCTAAGTCAGCCACTACCAACATCAAATGTTTTTTCCGAACCTGAGGACTTAGAAGCTAAAGAAAATTCTCAAGCCTAACCAGTAGAAAAGCTACCAAAACCTCCACCCCTATTTATTGACAAAGTAACAAACATTCGTCCTTTAATCAAACTACTTAATGAGACTGTGCAAGATCTTTTTGAGATTAAAGTTCTACCAAAGGACCAGGTTAAAATCCAGCCAAAAAGTTGCGACGCTTATAGGACTATTGTCAAAGAACTGGACGCTAAAAGAACGGAATATTTTACGTACAAACCCAAACAAGAAAGAGCCTTTAAAACAATTCTTAAGAATATTCATCCCTCCACTGACATTGAAGAAATTAAAGAAGCTCTGATTAAACTTGGACATGTAGCTATTAACATATGGAATATAAAACAAACATCAACGAAAACTCCACTGCACATGTTTGTTGTTGAACTCCAGCCAAACTCCAACAACAAAGAGATTTATAATATAAAGAGTTTACTACACTGTCGCGTAAAGTTTGAGCCTCCAAAACCAAAACGCACAATCCCTCAATGCGCCAACTGCCAAGCCTACGGACACACAAAATCTTACTGTCGTCGAAACCCAAGATGTATCAAATGTGCTGGAAATCACTCGTCCTCTACCTGCCAGCGAAAGGAAAGATCAGAAGACGTGCGATGCGCCTTATGTGATGGAAATCATCCCGCGAATTACAAAGGCTGTACCGTCTACAAAGAGCTACAAAAACAGAAATTTCCTCCGCTCCGTCATAAACTAATTAAGCCAAACCAAACAGTTCCAGAGACTGTATGTTTTACTTCGAACCAAGTACCGAATCATTCTTACTCTGACGTCGTCCGTCCGAGAGAAAATAAAATAATACATACTCATACAACGCAGCAAAATCAAGGAAATAATGAAATGTCACAAAATGTTAAGCCAGAAAGCACCAATGAAATGAAGGAAATGATGGATATGTTCAAACAGATGATGCAGCAAATGAGCACCATGACAAATCTATTACTGAGTCTTGTAACAGAACTTAGGTCGCAGTCTACCCAACACAAGTGTGGCCAGGATTTTACCCAGGAAGGAGGCAGGCGGTCCACCTAGCCCCTCCGCGACTATGTCCTTTCAAACCCATTCTCCTTGCCTTGTGGAATGCAAATGGGCTTTCTAACCATACTCCAGAGTTAACAACATTTCTGCAGATGTATAACATTGACATTATGTTAATATCTGAAACAACAACCACTAAAAGTCATTTTCATGTGCCAAAATATAATATCTATTGCACAAACCATCCAGATGGCACAGCGCACGCATACTGGTTAAAAGTAATATGAAACACCATGTTAATAACCCTATTTCCAGTAACGAAATTCAAGCAACAGTTATCGTTATTGAAAGTTCAAATGGCCCTGTAATGATTTCAGCTCTCTACATGCCCCCCAAACACAACCTAAAAACTGAGCAATATTCGTCTTTATTTAAACAGTTTGGCAACCGATTTATTGCTGGAGGTGACTACAACGCCAAACACACCGACTGGGGCGCACGAGTTACAACAACAAAGGGGCGAGAACTTATGAAAAACGTGCAAAGTCTAAATCTTAGCGTTAAATCCACCGGCAAGCCGACCTATTGGCCGACTGATCTGAAAAAGAAACCCGATCTTGTGGACTTTTTTGTCACTAAAGGACTCTCAACTGCGGCTCTTCACTGTTTATCTACCTATGACCTATCGTCAGATCATACACCCGTGCTAGCCGAACTCCACAACGTCCCTGTGGACGTGGTTAAGCCCTGCAAAATCCACTCAAAAATGACTGATTGGGAATATTTCAGAAGAGTTATTGGAAACTCACTGCCCAAGCGCATTCCTCTTAAATCCAATAACGACATTTCCACAGCCATTGAAACTTTTAATAAATGCGTACAGTCAGCTGCCTGGGAAGCGACTCCCCAGCGTACCGCCAAATTAATTATTCCGACTTATCCACAAATACCAATTGACCTGATTAAAAAAAAAAGACAAGCCAGAAAGAAATGGCATCTTACTCAACACCAAGATTACAAAAAAGAGTTCAACAAACTTACCAAAGATGTCAAAACTCTTCTCGGAGACATTACAAATGTAGATGTAGAAAGTCGATTAAAGGGCCTGGATGCAACTATTGCAACTGATTACTCCCTGTGGAAAGCCACTAAATCCCTTAAAAGACCGATGGTAATCCAATCACCACTACGCCGCGACGATGGTTCTTGGGCGAAGAGTGATGCTGACAAATCCCTTCTTTTTGCAGAGCACTTACACCGTGTATTCACCCCAAACTCAGCCTCTGGCTCTACCAAAATTAATGTGGTAACGGAAGCCCTTTCTGCTTCTAACCTGTAGTCGCCACCTATAAAAAAAATTTGCGTTAAAGAAGTTACTTCTACTATCAAGAAACTTTCGTTAAACAAAGCTCCCGGCTATGACTTAATTACGACAAAAGTCATGAAAGAGCTACCCTATTTGGCTATCCTCTTGTTAACCGAAATATTCAACGCTATCTTGCGGCGAGAATTCATACCCGCTCAATGGAAAGTAGCCGACATTATCCTCATTTCCAAGCCTGGCAAAGATCCGAATAATGTCACATCCTACCGCCCTATTAGCTTACTGCCTGTAGCTTCAAAAATCCTGGAAATACTTATTTTAATGCGATTATCTTCAGAACTCACTAGAAGAAACATTATCCCATCTCATCAGTTTGGCTTTCGCGAAGCTCATGCAAATATTGAACAAGTTCATCGTGTGGTCGAAAAAATATATGACGCATACGAACACAGGAAGTATTGCTCCGCGGCATTTCTAGATATATCACAGGCATTCGATCGTGTGTGGCACGAAGGTCTCCTGTACAAGATTCGTCAAACCCTCCCCTTTAGATATTTTCTCATTATAAAATCATATCTTCATCAAAGACACTTTTATGTTAAGCACGGCGAAGACAGAACTGGCCTGTTCGAAATCAGAGCAGGTGTTCCACAGGGCAGTGTAATGGACCCTGTCCTTTATCTAATTTACACCTTTGACTTACCAACCACAGACGAAGTTCTTGTAGGGACATTTGCCGATGATACTGCCTTAATAGCAACTCATGAAAATCCAGCAACAGCGTCAGAAATGCTACAAAAAAGTTTAAATAACATATCAGTGTGGTTAAAGGACTGGAGAATTAAAGTTAACGAAACCAAATCGGTGCATGTAACTTTTGCTCTTAGACGCGATACTTGCCCCAGTGTCGAACTTAACGGAGTAATAATCCCTCAATCAGAAAGCGTGCGCTACTTGGGCATATATTACGTACGTACGGACGTCTTACATGGAGAAAGCACATTTTTGTAAAAAGAAAAGCTCTAAGTGTACAAATCCGAAAGCTTTATTGGCTCTTGTCACGGAAATCTAAACTCTCGTTGCATAACAAACTTCTCCTGTACAAAGTTATTCTTAAACCTATGTGGTCTTATGGAGCTGAAGTATGGGGGACTGCAAGCGACTCAAACTTAGACATAATCCAACGCTTTCAATCAAAAACTCTTTGCATAATAACGAATGCCCCTTGGTTTGTCACTAACTCTCAGCTACATCGAGATCTAAGGATACCTACAGTGAGAGTAGAAATTACCAACAAACTCAAGTCATACTCTCGTCGCATAAAAATACATCTCAACATGCTAGCCTGCAAATTAATGAATCCAGCTAACTCATTTAAAAGACTTAAAAGGAGGACCCCACAGGATCTTCTGCAATCATAAAATAGGATCTCTCAGGAGACTGTTACATTATGTGTTTATGCCAATGGGCGTATACCACCAATGTCTGTAAGCTCCTAACCACCAGCTTAATGCCCAGTTGAGGCAGTTGCAGGTTTAATTGCAGTTAAAAAAAAAAAAAAAAATTTTTGCATTGAATTACTAATATACACAACTTACTTCACTTCTATTGTGTTATTTGATGAGGGCGTTCCAAATGTGCAACACTTATCACTTCACCAATGTTAGATTGTAAGGTGGAAATACAAAGTAGGTTGTTTGATAATAAAAATGTATTATTACACCATAGGAGAATGCATATTAAAATTAAATTCAGTTAAATATTGCTTTCACCTATAAAAAAATATTCAATATTTACAATTTATACATAACATAGTAAGTATGAGTAATAAATACTGGACTTACTATAATAAAAGATATTTAAAAAAAATGTAGGTCTAAGACTTAATTCACATTTAAATACATATACAAAAATACGGTATGTATGTAGTATATTTATCTGATCATGAGATGAGTTTTTTTACAAGGCTGTGTTTATGTGTTTGTGGCTGTGTTATATTAAGACTATTTATTTACATCATTAAAATATGAGAACAACAGTCAATACTACGTAATATATTTTAGTACAAGTTAAAATTATTTACTAACCTGTTTAATTAAAAAAGGTTATCTTAAATCTAAGTAAATAAAAGAAGACAGTTTAAAAGAAAAATACTTACTGCTTTAAAACCAGAAATATTATTTCGTAGGCTTATCAAAATTAATATAAGCACCAAAATTCTGTTTGTCCACGTCTACAATAGAAAAAGTGCATCTTATACAATTTTTTTATTCGTCACTTAATGAATGCATTCTAAACATGATTTATGCTATATCAACACAGTAGATATATTTATATTTAATTTATAATTTTGTGTATCGTTAGAATAACGTATGTTTTATTTTAAAATATTTGTTGGGTTAATAAAGTACTGCTAAGGTGCGAAATATTATTCGCGCAATCAAATATCGTTTAACCATAGACTATGGATAAATGTCAGTTATAAAAAGACAAAAAAAGTCCATATCTGTCATCGGGTTAAATATTAGATGTAAATAATTATTTAATTTATAATTTCAAAATATTATAATAGAACTTTATTATAAATATAATTACGAGTGTCAATTATTTTATTTATTACAATTTTCATCTTCTTTGATTTGGTTTGTCATTGAAGTTGTAAATTGTCTTTGCCATTATTCTATTTTTATCTCGCTCGTTCAAATCGCGCTACGTTCAAGTTTTAATAAAAAAATAATAAATAAATAAATCAGTATCACGCTGTATCCCGCACACAGCAGGGTAGGCAGAGGGAACCTAGTGTTAAGACTGCGTTCCCCATTTTCTTCCAAATTTTGGAGGCATTTGAATTTGAACTACCTCGAGTGGGAATCGAACCCACAACCGTCGCATTACAGTCACACCTTTGTATTTTCAGAAATCGAGTACATATTCTAATTTAAAACAGAAATTGGTAGCTATCGAATTTAAATTGATAAAAAATGAGGGAAGAAAATCAGTTATTTTTTACAATGTAGGTACAAAAATAAATATCGATGAGAAGGTGAAAATAAAACAACCAAATTAATAATATAATACATTTGTATTCTACATATTATATATATTATCTAATTTAGGATGTCAGTTCTAAAAATATATATCTATTTTTTATTTACTATTTACCCGACTACAAGAATGAGGGAGAGATTTTAAGCATTATGTATATGTGTGTACATCTATATAATATAATAAAACAGGAAAAATGGCGCATCAGTACATTGAATATATTTACAAAATAATCATTAAGAGGCTTTAAGAATAGTAATAGAACCCAAATCCACAAAAAAAAATTGTCTGTTTGTACGCGCTAATCTCCGGAACTGTGGACGGATTTGAATGAAACTTTTTTTGTTATATAACTGTTAAGTCTGGGCAACATATAGGCTACAGTTTATTTTGAAAATCTCGATACCTGATGTGGAACCTTAACAGCCTGTCTAAATATAAATGTACTGCCTTGGGGAAAATTGAACAACCTGACAAGTAAATTCGACCCACATAACAAAAATAAAGATCTGGAGTACCTGACCTGGAACCCCATTTATTCTCCAAGTGATATAAATATAGCGTCTTAGTAAAAGTTGATCAACATAACAAGCATTTTCTGTCCACATAATGAAAACGAAGATCTGGAGCGACTGATATGCTCCCAACAGCCCAGCTAAACCTTAAGAGATATGAATATAATGGCTTAGGAATAGTTGTTCTGCGTGGCCATTGTAGAATGAAATGAGATTATTATTCTGACCCAATAATTTAAAATAACATAAGCTAGGAGTACCTCCACGCGGTATCCATGAATAATCATGAAGTTCAAGCGAGCGAAGCCGCGGGCGGACCGCTAGTACATAGTAAGTGTAATATTTTGACAAATGAGGTATTGTTAGAAGCGTCTAGATCGTCCGCTGGTTATAAGCTATTCGATCTTACAATAAATTGTATGTGACGCTCTCTGCGTGACATAATGTCACTTAAAAAAAACTATTATGGTGCTATCGAATGGGGAATCAAATGAAAGGCTTTTAGACCGCGATATTTCAGTAGTCGGGTTTTAGTATTTGAACTTTTTTCTTGTTTTCTTTACTACTTTGCTCTACTTATTTTTTTTCTTTTCTTTCTACTTACTTTCTTGTATTTTTTTTAAACTTCTTTCTGTTTTTTTTTTTTTAATTTAGGCCCTCTTTGAGTTTAGGCTTTAAACTTTTCAGATGTTGCTGTGTCCACCGAAAGAAGATTCTCAGCTTTTGTTGCAGTATTTTCAACTTCTTAGGATTCGAGCGTTCCGCGGTGTTCAACTCCTGATAACTCCCGCTTCCGCCCCCGCTAAATGTTTCTAACTCCTGCTTACTCACACTCCTAAATACGTCTGCCTCCTCCTGACTCCGTCTTTTGATGAATGATGGCTTCGAAATCTTATCCCATCTCACAGACATTCCAAATTCCAACCAAATCCATCGCTCCTATAACAAAGATAGTCTTATCTTACTATTGTCCAATAATTTACCGTTTAAGTACTGAAACTGTGACGCCAACTCTAAAGTTTCATTATCATGTAAAAACATAATGTAAGTAAAGCTAAATATTGAATTTTAATTTAGGTCCTGTACTAAATTAATAGTAGCTTATCAAACGTAATCAAGATTTGAGAAAATTTATAGTAGTAATTTATGCTCATAATTTAATATCTGGCAAGACGAAAGTCGAAAAGAATTGTAAAAATTAAAAACAAATGTTAACTTGAAATTAAATCTTACATAATATATATTTTCGAACAACTCAAAAACTCAAATTGATCAAAATTTATATGTCTTCGCTATGTTAAAAGTCTTTGACAACTCATCTGCTTGACTCGTATACCATTTGAAAATGTAACTCGTATTATTATTATTTTAACCACAAGAGAGTCAAAATATCTTTAGCAAATAAACAAAGAATTACTTATATTAAAATGTGTTCCTAAAAAGACCAAGCAACGTTTTAAACAGCCAAAGGAAATGCAGATAATAAAAATTGTCAAATAGTCTACTGAAATTAATATAGATGTCAGAAATTCTCTGCTTCGACTTATGAGGATCAAACAAATTTTATTGGTAAAATCTGCATTTAAAAATATACTTATCGATGTGGATGCATTATTGCACGCTCTAATCCAATAGTATTTATAGTAAGGATACGCAATTCTTATTTCTGATGTTTTTGCTATTTTACTAGAGAAATCTTAATTTTGTTTTGTTTTTTTTTTTTATGAAAGAATTATAAATGTAAAAAATACCTAGTTGATTTCTAACTCTTCTTTTTTTAAATAAATTAAACCTTAGGTGCGCACGAATATGCGCCAAAATAAAAATTTCGAAGTTTTCATCCCTCAGTTACACTTACCGACATTTTAGAATTCATGTTGATGCTTTAGTGAAATTTAGGCGTGAGTTTCCGAAAAACAATCTTCTGCCGCCGCACCGGAAGAAGCTCCCAAATCAAATTATATGAACTGTAAATAATAAACGAAACACGATATATAGATATATATATGTCGATATATATATGCTTATTTTTAATCAAAAAATCTACATAGTTCATGTAAATTTCTACTAGGTGTGATTATGTGATAAAATGGGGCAGTGGTTTCTAGTTTCTAAATACTATAATAATATCTAAATAATATTTAACCGTATTTCATTACATGCTTTTGGCGGCTATGAAAACGTTATGGAATATGTAGTTTGAAAAAAATATTTTTGTTATTATATTATTATATTCTAATATCGTATGTTGGACGATACTATGTGAAACTGCTAAAATTTATTAAAATGCATGTAAATAGATCAAGCAGCAACAAGCAAAATTATATTAGCTGTAATTGTAATCATTAATAAGTAACAATGAAAAAAAAAAAGTTTCTCGTGGTAGCCTTAGAAAGCCTAGAAACTCTCTCTCGAGTTTCTTGGTATCAGTCGGCTGGGTGATCAACTTTTGTTTGCTGAAGACCCCAAATCCACTTTCCATCATCGGCTGACTTAAGTTCCCCTTTTTGTTAATAGACTTCACCTTCTTCCCTTCATAAGAAATGTGTTTGAAGTGCTAAATAGGAAAAAGTTTTATGTCAGATATGTAGGTATATTGATTTTACGTACCGCTATGTCAGCTAACAATTATTATTTACACAATTAATATTATAGTGTTCAAAATGTTATATTTCTAATAATTTATATAGGTAACTAATACCTATTACAATTATCTTTTTAAAGTCACCATATATAATAAACATTAAATAAATAAAACACAGTTTGACCTTCGATATTTGAGATGAATTAATCAATGGAGTCCGAGATGGCGGGTGCATCCTGCGCGTCGGTATGTGCAATCGAAAGGAAAATCAATACATGGGATGACCTGTTGCTCAGGATATATATATTTACTAGCGGCCGTGCGCAGCTCCGCCTGCTTATTTGCACCCTTAGGTGTGAATTTTAATAAGCCATGAAACACGTGTTCAATTAAATATTTTTAAGAGTCTGAATTTACAATTTTATAAAAATCGGCGCCGATTTAAATATTTTTCCATATAAACTTTTAACCCCTATTTCACGCATTTAGGGTTAAAATTTTTCAAAATCCCTTCTTAGTGGATGTCCAGATTACGAAAGTAAACATCTGTCCAAATTCCACGTTTCTACGCACAGCAGTTACGGCTGTGCGTGTGTCTTACCTCAGTCAGTGAGGACAAGTCCTTTTATATATATAGATTATTATTGAGCAACAGGTCAACCCATGTATTGATTTTCTTTCCGATTGCACAAATATATATATATATACAATAACTCACCTTAGGGAATCGATTGATGTGAAAAAATAAGGAGTTTGCAGGGTTGTTGATCTTGGTTGTTTAGGTGGTAAAGATATAAAAACAAAATAATTTAAAATACGGAAAAAGACATAAACCCTGAAAAAGAAAGAAAATAAGTAAATAAATAACAAACAAGATATTGAAAATTAAGGACGATAATAATAAGAGGAAAATAGCAGGGCTAACAAAAATATTATAAAGTAAGAACTACCAAAGACAAATGGTTCGAACTGTTTAAAATCAAAAATATCCAGAAGAACACAGTTTTGGATACAAACAAACAGAAGTAATCGCGAAAGGACGAAAGTCACTACACGGATTCTTCCATCCATGGAGATATCTTTTGCTTTGGATCTGGCCGAAGCCCTATCACTATACAGGCCTGCCCGTTATGACGCCACTGACTCTACTGTTTATTTTCAAACAACGCTTCCAGAATCAAAATAATGCCAACATTTTGATATTTAATCAATGTATGGCCAACATATGCATATTTTATGAACAATTTTATATCTTTTTAAAAAAGATAAATAGAATGTTTTACATTATACTTATTAAAAAAATATATGTGATATTTAACATCGTTTTTTAATGTTTTATTATTCATATTATTTTGAAATATTGTAGTTTAGAAAAAAATTCTGATTCAAAAAGTGAAATTGTACCCAGATGCGTCTAGTCTAGAAATTTTAGTTACACTATTCTCCAATAGATGGCTTTGATTTGTATGTTATTTGTAATATGTTTCAGCTTCCACTGTATTCCGCTTTTAGCATAGTAGGCAGAGGGAGCCTAGTGTTTAGACATTCTGCTTCCCACTTTCTAAATATTTCAAATAAGCTATTGTTTTAGTATTAAATATTGTTCATGGAAGTTCATCAACTGCTGGACCTGGCCGAAGCCCTATAGTACAAGACTAGAGCTTGAGGTACCTTGAGTTTAAAACATGGAATAGTATTATACTATAATATTCAACTTCAACATTGGTCCAGTTCAGTGAGATATATTCGCTATGGCTTGTTACAGTATCAACTAGTAATCCCTCTAAGGCGAAATGCGGATGATTTATGTGGTGGGGTATCGAGAAATGCTTTTAGTGGAGCCTTTTATTACCTATATTTTCTTGATAATTCTCAGTAAGATCTCTCTATAACATATTTTTTTATCACAATTAGTGTAAAAAAAATATCAGTAACAATGCTACCTTGAATCTTTATTTTATTTCCTTGACAAAATCATATCTACTTTATATTAAGTTCTTAAAAAAAATTTATTAAGAAAATGAAAATTATATTTATTTTCATTATTCTTATTTCTCAGTTTCATGCCTTATCTAAAAACACTTTCTCCCCCTCTTCCGTTTCCGCTCGAACACAAACTGAGCAAATTAAGTGAAAACATAAAAATAATTCATTTCTCCGAGAGGAGAACTCTCTCCCACTGCACCTGGCATTTAATTATTATTATTTATTCATTTCAATTGTTCTAAGATCCATAAATTGACACGATTGTTTTTATGGCATTGGATTAAAAAGATAAGAAATAACTCCAATTCTTTAAATGTCTCCCAAACTCTGCACGATAGGAACAGTTATCTTATCTTTAAGTCAAAAGTATCATTCTATTCAATCCTTCTATGTAGCGATGTTAGTCTAAAAATTCACATTGGAAGAACGCTGGAAGAATTCCGATTGCGCTGAAATATCTATTCTAATAAAGTCAAAGTCAAGTCAACCTTACGCAGTACTCCGCATATAACAGGATAGGCAGAGGGAACCTAGTGTAAAAATACTCCGCTCCACACCTTCCGCTGAGTTGCAAAACTCAACGCCGGGCTTTTGCCTTGGTGCCAGAGCGAAATAATGTTAGTAAATAAAAATTCTTTCTCAGAATGGAGATCGAACGGCCGCAACGGTCCTGGACTAATGTTACAAAGCTGTAAAGTTAGCCTCTGTCACTACATCACAGATATTTTACCTGCAGTCAAATTTATCTCGGGCATTTAGAAAGTGTCATTTTATTCCCATATGGCTATGCAAGCGGAGTCTGAGAAACAAACTAGTCATATGTTAACGAAAAACTTTGAACTCTGCAAGGCCAAGCAGCAATACCATGTTTTAAAGTATTTAATTAAATTTACCAAGAATGTATACACATTCAACTTACTTATTTTATTATGTTGAAAGGTCAACGTTTGTGTTTATAAAAAAAATAAAGTTTTATATAAGGTAATAAATTCATAAAATAATAAGTATAAAAACTCGTTTGTTTACACCTATAAAAGTAATTAAGAACAGAATGGATAAATAATAATTGTGAAAAAAAAGACATATTTTCAACATAAGTAAATTTGAATGGCGCGATGAGTTATGTTAGTGCTTAAGTTCCATTAACATTTATGCTATAAAAAACTACCTACGTCAAATTCTTTCCAAGAAAAATTTATATATGATATAAATTTTAAGAATCTAAATTAAAATTAAATATTATGAAGATAATGATTGAAGATCATCAACTAATTCATCTCAAGAAATAATTATTACACTGAAAAACAATTTAAAATGAACTTATTATAGACGGTTTCAACGCCTGACTTATTCTTCTAAGGCCACTAGCCTGTTAAATGGTGAAATCCACCCAAGTATTGCAGCATTTCAGCCTTCACCTTATTCCGTTCCTGGACTCGTGGCACCGGTCACGTAGACCAACTTCACACGCAAAAAAAGGTAATAACAATCATGACTTCCGTAAATTAAAGTTGTCTTCCTTTTTATGAGTCTATTGTTTCAGCGTTAGACATTTTTTCTGTAAGGCAGAAAGAAATCTATATATATTATACCCATAGCACTCAGCTATAATATTGACAACGTCAGACTGCAAATGGTTGGGGATTCGATGCCTACTCGGGGAAATGTATTGTATTTTTAATTTATTTTTACAATTTTTTTACAAATAGTATGTGAAATTAAGACTCTATTTATAGTACTTAACTATTTCCTATGCACAGTTCTAGAAACTTACATAAGTAACTAATGACAATATATATACTTCTAAAGAATAATATATTGTCTTGATTATATCGAGCAGGATATCTACGTTTGGATTTTCCCAATCATAAAGGCAAGTGTTTTTTGCGTATTACTCTTACATAATGGAATTCAAGAGAATGAAAGAATATGTTTCTAGGTGTCACTACACAACTAAAGTTGCACTTTCTGTAGCTCTTAGTTCCATTCCGTTACAAACGTAAAATGAAGTTTTTAAAAGAATTTTTTGCTTAAAAGTGAAATTTCATAAAATATTTTTTATTAAATTTCTAAATAACTGTACAATTGTTATTTAAAAGCTTTGATTATGTATGTTTTTGTGCTATGAAAAAAAAATATATATATTTGTGCATATTTATTTTATTCTAGGTAGTTCTAAGTTAACGATACCTACAATGGGCATATCCGCTTGTCAAAGTCGTTACACTGTTGGAATTATACCGAAACGAAATCGCTTACGATTGATTGTTTTTCTTTAGTTAATGACAGTCTTGTTCTTCCTCCTGGCATTAATCCTGGCTATTGCCAGGGTCTGCCTTCCTACTCAACCTACTCCACTTTGCACCTCATGTCCTACATCCACCGCATGTCCTGCATCACGACATCCAACCAGCGCTTCCTTCGGCGTCCGGGAGGTCTTACTCCAGGAACTGGTATAGCATGGCACAGTATAACTTAAAAAATTTTTTTTCTTTCGCAAAAGATTATGTATCGAATCCGTAAGCGATATAAACTTCATCTAGTATAATATAACTCTAATTAGAGAATTAGAACAATAGAACTTATTAATTGCTGTTTCAACAGGAAATTTATTAAGAAAGACTAATACAGTCCGATCGTGGACACAAGGGGACTATTTCCAGATATTTTAGTTTAATTCTCGTTATTCCCTTTTGACTTTTATTGTTTTTTTAAGTTTCTTGTTCAATTTAGCTTAAATGTATTATCTTGCTTTTGTTATATTCGCGTGCGTGCGTTTTCGTGCTTAAAAACATGAATGAACCTTAACCAAGCAATATTTTGTCCGCCTAACTCAAAGCAATCAAAGAGAACACCAATACGAAGAAGGTGGCTGTTGTTAACGTCGAAGTAGAAGGAGCGTGACGAAAGGATTCGTATCCCTAAAATCAAAATCAAATCATCTTCACGCTGTATCCCGCACAAAGCAGGGTAGGCAGAGGGGACCTAGTGTTAAGACACTCCGTTCCCCACTTTCCGCTTTTGTTTTGTTTGTTTACATTTTGTAGACGAAGCCCAAATGAATAGGCGAATGAATAGAAGTTCGATTTCGTTTAGTGGCGGAAATAAAAACCGCGGTTTTTCTTTCCAGAGCAAAATCTCGAAATAATTACGTACTTTAAAGATTAATTAAATTTTAAGTCTTGTATTCTAAATTCTAAAATCATACAAATATATATATATTTTAATTTTTATGTAACCTTAAGCGAAACTTCTTACATAATAGAATCTAATGATAGATTTTATCATAATAAGTCTGGTACCTTCACAGTGGATAGATAGATTCTATGTAAGAAAATGCATTAGTTATATAAGCTGGTAGTAGTAAGAAGAGTTGCATAAGGTTGCATAAAATTAGGAAAAAATATATTTTGTCGTACATCTCCTGTGTAAACATAATAAATTAAATAAAAAGTTAATTTATAGTTCTAGACTATAAAACTTGATTTTTTAAAAAAGAAATACTTATTAGTACTTAATAAAAGATTACAGTAAATAAAAAAAAAAAAATAATCAAATTGATAAAATAAATATAATCATTATGGTATCGAACCCACTACCATCGCCATTACAGATGCAAGCTTGTGCCCATTCTTTGTTCTACTATCTTTATTTGAAGACAATGAGTTACGACGAGGGCGTTTAAAGTAATTTGTGGTTATTATTTATAAATTAAAAAAATGTGACACGAGAGAGAGATAAAAAGAGAGAGATAAAAAACTTTGAACTCAGCTCCTATTATGATTCACTATCAGTAGACATTTATATAAACAATACTAATTACTTATAGCAAGACACGTGCCAGCGTGTGCAGCCAAGTTTTCAGTTTTTAGAGTTTTTAGAGAGATTAATTTGACTTTGTTATTTTCTACCAAAAAAAATCAGCTTCACGTTGTGAAGGCAGAGAGAACCTAGTGTTAAGACACTCCGTTCCCTACTTTCTGCCGAATTCTGGAGGTATTGTATGTTGAGTGGTAGAATTCAACGCCGCGCTTTACCTCGACATCAAAGCGAAGAAATGGAAATATAAAAGTAAATAAATATTTCACTTCCTCGAGTGGGGATTGAACCCACAACCGTCGCGTTACAGTCACACTCTTGTGCCGCTGCGTCACGACGACCTCAATTATTTCCTAGCACCAGGCAAGACATCAAATATTAATCTCATTGTCCAGTACAAGCTGGAAATATATTACTTTGCAAATATAATTGAGCCTGTAGAGTGAAATTTGTCGGTTAAATCGAGAACGACGCATTCCTTTACATTTACCTTGGTTGTCAGTTCTCGTTTATGGTTTTGATTTTTTCGCCGAATTCTTAAGGAAGTGGCTTAACTCAACACCGCACTTCACCACGATGCCAAAGCGAAGAATTAAAAAATATTAAATATTCCAATTCCTCCAGTGAAGTTCAGGATTTATCCTGAATTTCATTTTTAATATACAATTTTATAAAGAAATATTTACTATTTTACATTTTAAAAAGCAAAATTACTTATAACTACAGCAATAATTGAATTGTTACAAAATATTGGCTTATTTTATAAAAAAATATATATATGAAAATTGTGCATTATGGAAAAAATGTAATTTCCTAGGTACCTACAGTAATTGACATAACTATATATCAGCGATCCGTCCTTTATGTCAGTCATTTGTTTCTTATAATAATATAATTATTACGGCAAATTATTGAAGTGGACGTGGACTACAGAAAGAATATAATATTTTAATGAAATAAAATTTTATGTAAAATATTCTTTGAATCTATACTAATATAATAAAGCGGAAGAGTTTGTTTGTTTGTTTGAACGCTAAGATCTCTGGATCTACTGGATCGATTTACTTTGTTTTTGTTTTGTATGAAAGCTGCATTCTTCAGAAGTGCTATAGGCTATATAACATTACATTACAAATATGTACTAATAAATTAAAATACTTTCTAATTTGACATGCAATTTATTCTGCCATGTTAATAACAACCGTCGTCTCTACGCGACCGCGTTCCGCGTTACCGCGTCATTTTGATATTCATCCTTATGAAAATAAATATAATAGTCACTTTTAGCATTTCATATAGATTGAAATTATATTTCTATACAAATTATATTCGTATATTTCAAGCAGGCGTAGCCGCGTCCGGGTCCGCTAGTATAATATAAAATAAGCTTGTTTTGAGAACAATTGAGTTTGATTAAAGAAACCGTTGAAGTGGGAGTCGGACTCGCCTTCCGAGGGTTCTGCGTTAATTTCAGTATGAAGTAAAACCTATACTATAAATGATGATTAACTTAGCTTGACGACGAATGCATTCATGTTGCATGTATTGTATTACAAATATAAGTTTGTTTAATTTTTTTCTATCTAGGTATATTATCTTTAAATTTTGTTACCACAAATTTCATTATTGAAGGTCCGCGGGAAGTAGTAGGTTTCATACAAAATGCATTGCGTTAACTTAGAAGCTTAATTTTTTCTGTGCTAATTTTAGCGTTATTCTCCACGTGATCTTGCCATAAATGGTCTTGACAGACGAACAGATATATAGACGGACAAATATATTTCTTTGAGTATTTCATTTTCTTTTTCGAGATACGGAACCTTAAAAATAGTAAAATAAGCTATTATAATATATTTCCAATATCTTGTTTATGACCAGAAGCTAGGATTATACAAGTATAAAAGCTTTCAAGTTATTTTGTAATATGAGTTAAAATATGAGATAATATCTTTATAACATATGGATTATAAAGTATAGCTAAAATAAATAAGGTACTTTACCACAAAAGCAACTACTTTCCATTTTACGTGATTTTCGTTCCGTTCAATGTTAGAAAGGAATGATGTAATATCTGAAAACATTCTGTTCCTTTATCGTGAGAAACCAAAGATTTAATGTTACTAAACTCAAATAAATGCATTATTCTGAACAATTAAAGTCTACTTGATTTCCGCTCAATAAGCAAAACTCGTTTTAGAAACCAGATCGAATCCTTCAAAATTATTTTGTAGTTTTGAAAAAGTGAGAAAAAACTGAACTGGTTAGCTCATTATTATTATGCAGAATGAATTGCAATTATTTTAATATACGACACTTGCCACACGTAATTTACGCGGCTGCAGTTTTCCTAAAACGAATACAAACATTATTTATGTTTTAAGTCTAAAGTGACTAAAACAGTGAACGAAGTGTCTCGACACTAGGTTTTTTTCTACCCACTCTAGTATATGTGGGAGATGAGCGAAACTAAAGTAGCACGAAAAAAGAATTTCACAAATTTTTTATTGGAACGGGATTGTACTTGTCCACGTGAAAGAAGAGACTTAGAATACTTCCGGTCCCCACCTTCCCCCGAACGATGGAGGCATTACGTGTTGAGTGACAGAACACAACGCCGCGCTTTGCCTCGACACCAGAGCGAATAAATGGAAATATATGAAAATGAAATAAATTTTTAACTTCCTCGAATGGGGATCGAACCCAAAACCGTCGCGTTACAGTCAAACCCTTGTGCCGCTGCGCCACAAAAGCCTCGAAATTTAAATCGACAACATTTTAAACGTTTATTTTATTTTATTTTATTTTATTTCGTGTAGGTTATTGCACTTCAGTGTCGGCATTTACTCATTAACTAGTTCCTTGTTGATATATTTTTTTATTTTTATATTACTATATACAATGTAAGCGGAACCGTAGTTGGTGAGAGTTCATATAATCTATATATATAAACTAGCGGACTTGTCCTCACTGACTGAGGTAAGACGCACGCACAGCCGTAACCGCTGTGCGTAGAAACGTGAAATTTGGACAGATGTTTACTTTTGTAATCTGGACATCCACTAAGAAGGGATTTTGAAAAATTTTAACTCTAAAGGGATGAAATAGTGGTTGAAAGTTTGTATGGCACCGATTTTTATAAAATTTGAAAATTAGACTAAAAAATATTTTATTGACCACGTGTTTTATGGTTTATTAGAATTTATCCCTAAGGCTGCAAATAAGCAGGCGAAGCTGCGCGTATCCGCTAGTATTAATATATTATCATAAAATAAATAATGTACCTATAGAAGTTGTATTAAATAATTAAATGAGTGATTGTAATTATATATTTTTCGTGACCATCTCAATTTTTCATTCATCCATCCGTCCATCATTATAGTTATATCTTTTTAACCGACTTCTCTAAGAAAAGGAGGTTATCAATTCGCCGGTTTTTTTAATGTTTGTTACCTCATGACTTCAAAATTATAAAATATTTGTAAAATCATTTTTCACTTTTTAGTTCGTTGTTAGACGTCGGTTTTTCTTTTTGTTAAAAATTAATTTATTTATCCTATAGTTATGAAATTGTGAAATTGTATTTTAATTGTTAAATTTGGCATGAAGTGAGAACATAATAAAAATGCAAGAACAAATCTTTATAAGTGAATATTTATAGGTATTTCATGAAAAAACATTTTATACAAAATGAGTACACATAGCTGCAAAGTTAATCTTGTCAATTTTACAAGTTGTACTTCCCGTTGATCTACAATCCTGAATTTGGTACGGAAGCCTCGGTGAACGAGTCCGACTCGCGCTTAACTAGTATTTTTTATTTCACATTTAATTCTTAGTTATAAATTATTACTATACCTAGATATATAAGATTTAGCTTTGTAAATTTAAATTAATATTAACAGTAAATTTTATTAAATGCTTTAGTATAATAAATAGCATGCAAAATTATAATTTTATAATATATATCGAGATGCCGTAAATATTTAACTTTACTTTAGGCAGTTCTTAAGAAGATTTTTTTCTGTTTTTTATAGCAATATCTAGGTAATTGCAATATCTAGGTACATTAATTATCTCTTGTTTCTTAGTTTACATAGTATTATTGTAATAAATTTAGTCGCTATTGTGTGGAAATTTGAAATAGATACCTTTATTTAGCATTATTATTATTCAAAGCAAAATAGTAAAAACTATTTAAAATATTAATAAACTAATTGGTTCTTTTTTAATTAATTTTGAATTCATAAATATTATTTAACATTCACTATCACTTTTATAAAGTAGATTATTAGGTCACAAATAACCAATATAATGAAAAGAAAATATAAAGAACTAGCGGCCCGCTCGCGGTTTCACCCGCGTGAACTATGTTATTATTAATTTCTGTCTCCATGACTACATCATAGTGACGTCTTTGCAAAATTTGAGACTCCTAGCATTTGTAGTAACGAAGTTTCAAACAAACTTTCGTCCCCAAAAACAACCTCTTAGAAGTCGAATATTGCAAATTCCCGTCTTAGCGACGCACCTACGTCCTATAAGTAACTCCTATGCAAAATTTGAGATTCCTAGCATTTGTAGTTTCTGAGATTTCGTGATGAGTGAGTAACCTTTCGATTTTATATATATAGATTTTTATATCCCGTTGATATAAAATGATATTAAAGTTAGTAACTAATAACGAATGTATAATTACGTATTACTTATTATTTTTGAACTACTTTAGCATTCCATATACATATATATACCTATAGATATCTCTAAACATCTACACCGACGGACGGACGTACTTAAAACGTACAAAATCTTAAAAAGAATCATCAAAATCGGTTCAAGTACGTAGTAAAAAGTTCTAAGGTAACAAACATAAAAAAATCAGTCGAATTAATAACCTCCTCCTTAAGGAAGTAGGTTAAAAATTGCAGCAACCAATGCCTACAAGCACATTTGTATATTGTTCTAGTTATATATTTTAAGGAAATTTTCAGATACAGTAGATAAAGTAAAAGAACACCATATATCATTACACAAAATACTATAAATATGTTGTGTAATAACAAATGGAAGTAAAATAATCTATAATAGTTGTAAGAAACACTTAAACATGCTCATCATTATTAACTTTGTACTTGCGATACGCAGAAGGCAAAAACTAAACAAATAAAACAATATAGCATCTTCATAGAGACGGCACTTAAAAACATAAAAAAATAACTAACTTACTTTTTCCCCCACCAGGTTCCAAGAATCGTAATTATCGAACGACATTGACATGGAGTTCTCCCGCAACATAGATTACAACAATTTGTTTAATATAGCACTGTACTGTGGATCTTATTTTAAAATTATTCCTTTTACTCGTTGTAACGATGGCATAAAATCTTTCATATTATTAAAAATATAAATAAAAAATATTATAAATAACACAGTACGTATCCCAATGCATATAAACTAAAAATAGTAAAATAAGTCTAGTAGGTCATTAGTTACATATATCTCTTGTACTTCTCAGACATTTTCCGTTCACTATTTGCTGAACTGAAAGCCCTTCTTCCAGGGGGCCCGTTAAATCTCTAACTCCTAAAAGCGGAGACGAGACGAACGGAGAGATGTTTTTTTTAACAACCAAGAGAATTTCGTTATTCACATATCTCATATGTAGTGGAGATTACTAAACCATCCGTCCGTTTTTTTTTATGCCTATCCTGAAGCTATAAACAAAACGATTTAAGAGCGTACACATATTGTTACGTAAAATCTATAAAAATATTATTACTTATATTAATTATATATTAAGAAACGTATTATGTTATATATCTATATACTTATATAATAGAGAGGATATTACGAAATACATTATTGGTCGGAGCAACTCTTAGGCTATATGCATCAGTGCTTTCGACGCGAAGCCGAAAACAAATTTGAAAAGTAAGATATAAAACTTACGTTATTTAAGTTTTTGACAGAATAATAATGATAATATATGATATATAATAATAATAATATATATGATATTTAATATATTTTTATATTTAAATCAGTAAATGTTAGTGCTTCTGTATATAAAAAAAGCTTTAAAAAATACTTATTACTTGATCGCTATAACAACTTGTATTTAATTAAGACTACTAAAAAGTCACTTAAGATTTACTAAAAAGTCGCAACTACCTTTGTGATTGCAAAGTAAACATCGCAAGGTGTAAAAAATAACAAGTTGGCCTGTCTCTTGTTAATACTTCTTGATTGACAGAATTGTTTTATTATAATACTGTGAGGATATATATAAAGTACAAAAATCCAGTTCAGAACTTAAATCTATAAAGTGCAATCAACTTATTTTTTCGTTATTTCGTTAGCTATTGTACAATATTAATTAAATTGAATTAATATCATTTAGATTGAATAGTAAAGCTGTCGTGGTGCAGGCCTACAACACATGGCTGTAACGACGACCGGTTCGTGGTCAGTTCGTGGTAACGAGGCAAAACACGGTTTTGAGTTACGTAACTCTCTCACGTCGCAAAAATTGGACAGTATGTCTTAACACTAAATTTCCCTTGACAATCCTACAATAACAGGATACAGAGAAGTTAAAAAATATATAAATTATAGATATTTTTTACCGGAAACGCATATTTCAAGCGGATGCTTAAACTGGATCATACCAATGTTTTTACATTTTTCTCTGCATAATTCCTCGTGGTACACGTATCATTGGCCGTCGATATGGCCAGTTTATGACATTTTTAATTGCAATACAGTGCTATGTCGTGAATCTGAATGGTATGTAGAGGTGAACCAGATAGCTGAGTTATAGCGAATGTATATATAATTCTTAAATTTAGTTTGTAAGTAAAATTCAATTTTATTGCATTTTGTTTTATCTACAAATGTCACAGGTCAGTCACAGGTAGGTAAATGTAGTTTGTTAATCATTTATATCTTTATTTATTTATATATTTTATGTGAATGCAGTGTTTAATATGTAAAAAAAATAAGTGAGCAGATTACTTTATATTATAACTATTATTATTGTTACTGATAAATGCTTCAACCATATATTTGTTCAATCAATGATTGATTAATTTATTAAAAATATTTAATATACCCATATACATTGTCTAAATTTCCGACTTCTTTGTATTAATTAATAGATTGCATATAGAAGTCATTTACAAGGCTTATTAAGTAAACTATAAAACAAATTCCAAGCGTAATAAAGATCTTATAAAGTGATTCTTGCGCAACTTGTACAATGAACATAAATTCTAGATTTAAGTAACTCCTGACTGTGACTTGTACATAAATAGTATTATTGACTATTTGTTTAATACATTTTTTAAATGTTATTCCATACTAAGTAAAGAAAAATATAAAAAAAACTTATAAAAAGTATAACATAGCATAGTTGGAAGGTCTCCAATAAGTCTCTCGTCGTCTATAAAAAACTAACTATTAAACATATTACAATGTGATATGTTGATTTAAATAGATAAAAACCTCATTTTGCCAAAAAAATCATATAGAAAATTACGATTATAATTTTAATAAAAAAATACGTCAAAAAGTCTATTCACGAAATAACAAAACGATCTTAAGATATATTCTAACGGGGGTTTGTTTCTGTTGCCCAATTAACCTTGGCTCCATTATTATATATTATTGTAATTAAATGATTATAAAATTATATTAACTTTTAGTTATTATGTTTTAATTGTTAATAAAGTATTTTTTATTACAGTCAATTCCAGTTAGTCAATTATAATCTTAGTATTCTTGATTTTTTGTGTTATTATATTATTATTATATTATATAATTTATATATAATGTATCGTCATATGGACTATTTCATGGTGCAGTGGATTTGTGTAAAAGAAATACTGTGGTTGTGAGTTCAATTTTGTGGATGAAAAAAAGTATTGCAGGATGTTTTCTGCCTATTTAAGACAGAAAATGTGTGACTTACGGGTTCTAACCAAAAAAGGTAAAAAATACACAAATGTAAAACATATCCTTTGTATTATATAAAGAGTAAATTATGCTCTTAGAATTTTTGTAATTGATATATTGTATAAATTTCATATTTCTACTCTACTCTCAATCGTGTACGTAATACCTATATTTTAAAGAAGTGCTTAATAGTAAAGATTGTCTGTTTGTCAACACTTTGCAGATAAATAATAAACAAAAAATTATTATAAAACAACAATTGTGACGCCAATTCATTCTGTCAGACGGTTTGTCTGTCTTTCAAGGCTAACACGCTAAACCGATTTTCATTAAAATTGACATAAACAACATTTAAACACCAAGGAAGGACATGGCTTACTTGTAATACTAAAATAAAATGCTATAAAATAATAGCTTCACTCTGTATCTCGCACACAGCAGGGTAGACAGAGGGAACCTAGAGTAAACACACTCCGTTCCCCATTTTCCGCCGAATTCTGGAGGGATTGCGTGTTGAGTGGCGGTACTCAATGCCACGCTGTTCTTCAACATCAAACCGAAGTAATGAAAATGTAAATTTAAATAATAATAGTGGGAATCGAATCCACAACCAGTCGCGTTCACAGTCACACACTTATGTCCCTGCCCCACGGCTGGCTTCAATACCAAAAAAAATATTTTTTTCTATTCATAGCAACATATAATTTAACAAAATTGTATTTTCAATGTCGGTCATTTAAAATAATAATTAATTCTTCTTAATAATTTTAGCCTTAGCACTAATGAGCATCGTACGCGCAAGACGGGGTTTATGTAAAACCTTGCTCCAGTAACTTTAAACATGCTCTTGGCATTGAAATTATATGGAAAATGTTGATTTTTTTTTATTTTTGTACGAATAACTTACCAAAAGGGTAATAAAATTAATTATTTTTTTAAATAAATATTTATATATAACTAAGCCAAATATATTTTATGGTTAATGAAAGACATAAATAGTGAATTGAAATAAGTCCAAACACGTGAATATGTTAGATTTCTTTAGTTCCTTATTCGCCACCCAATTTGAAGAGACATTGGAGAAACATCTTGTCTTCTCGCCAGAGCTTCCACCAGCTTCTCAGAGGAGCAATAATTCATTTCCCCGAGTGAGAATCGAACCTACAACGTCATGATGGTGACGAATTTTATATATCAATTTAAAATCTAGATAAAGTTAGGCATTAAATACGAGAGACTTTTATCAGCATTCAATTAATTGCTTACAACTGACCTAAAATAGAACGTAGATTTTCTTACAGATAAGAAATAAATAATAATGTATTATCCTATCCTATCCTATATCTTATAATACAAAGTCGTTTTTCGTGTATGTCTGTTGTTTCTTACTCTTCTTCTTCTACACCACCCAACGGATTTTGATACGGTTTTCACCATTAGGTCGAGTATTTTTCATAAAAGGTTTATATATAGTTTATTATTTATACATTCTTATGTAAATTAACATAAATACGATAAATGTGTATAAAGTCCTACCCGTTGAGACACTTTCGCGCATGCGCTGCTTTAATGGTAAGTACTACGTGAAAAAAATGTACTGGAGTATTGTTCCTCTAAATAAGATCTACAAAAAAGTCCGCGACGGCATATTCGTATCTTTTAAGAATAACGTGTAGTGATCATTTTTCTGTCTAAAAATAATAATTTCAATATATTTTTTATTGTGAGGGATATTTTTCCATAATGGTATTAATCCTTATCCTTTAAAATACTTTATTAATTTTCTACGTTAAACGAAGATAAAATTTGCTTTTTACACTGTTTCGACATTGCGAATAGCTTTACAGAAAAACGAATGTAATTGTTGACACATCCCGCCGTTGACACAACAGCTGTATGTTACTCAAGTTTCACTTATCCCTTACTCTCAGCATATAAATAAGTATATTAGTTACGTTGGCCATTTAACGTAGATCAAAATTGTCTTATACTGTTTTTCATTCTAATAAGTACTTTAGAAGTTGTTACAATATCAAAAAATCATTGGTTGGTTCAGTGGTAGAATGCTCGCCTGCCACACGGGCGGCCCGGGTTCGATTCCCGGCCGATGCATTCTATTTAATTTTCCTCACAGGCAGCCACGTAGTGCTTGCTTTTTATCAGGGACAGAATACCCTCTTCAGCATTAACCACAAGCGCGAAAAAAAAAACCCGCCTGTCTCTATAGCAACGAAGATTTAGATGCGTTTGCACGTATTGGATAATTGGAGTTGAATGTATTATTTCAGCGCGATATGTTTGGTTTCATATTTTTTGTAGTAGTTATTAGTAGGTAGGTTTTTGTTTATAATTTCTTCCGCTTAAAAATAGTCATTTAAATATATTTTAAAAAGTACTTGAAAAGATTAGTAGCACATATTTAAAATAACGGTACCTACTAAAAAATCTTTGCTGTGTAAAACAATTGGAAAATCCTTATTGAAACTACGAAAATGCGAGTTGCATTAGGGTTTAATTAATTTTCACATTATCTTAAGTGCTTTGCAACCATACTATAACATACATATAACTTTTACTATAGTTTATATTTCACACAGTAACACAGGTTACAGGTTCATGTGATTTTTCATTTTGTTTACAATGTTTTAACTAAATTTTAAGCTGATGTTCAAATATTAAGTATTTCTAATTTTTTGTAATTGTTAATGAAATTTATTAGTTGTTAATTACCTTTATTTTTGTTTCTACACATAACCTCTAATAAAATGACGCGTTAGCTTTCTCACAATAGCCCAAATGACAGGAGAAAGGAGAAACTAGCTTGCTGCTATATTCTTTCTGAGGAAAAAATATAATTGAGAATGTAATCATTAATACCAAATTATGCACGTTTATACTACATACAACCTTTAGTAACAATCATAATTAATTCTACTTTAATTAAGTCTATATTTGCTAATTAGTAGGTAATAGGCCTTCCCCAATTCTCGCCACCATACTCGATCCTCAGCTCTTCGGACCCTGCAGTGGATAAAAGATGGCTGTTGATGATGATGATGAGTAGGTAATAAAAGATTGGAATAATATGTAAAATTTACCTAAAGAACTTAATTGTATATAGATTTTGTATCTATATTACTTGTAAGATAGATTCAGCCTTGTAAAGATTACATACTCCTATATATTTCGTTTATAATATATTTTATCTAATTATTATTTATGAATACTGAAATGACTAGGTAAATGATTTTTTCTTTTATACAATTTTTGTAGGACATCCTTTTTAGGGTTCAGTACTCTTTAAATCCATGTTGTGTGTTACTTTTTTACTCTTTTAATTGTTTAGTTTTCTTAGCTTCACGCTATATGCAGCATACAGCAGGGTTGGCGGAGGGAACATAGTGTTAAAACACACCATTTCCCACTTTCGGACAAATTTTTGAGATATTGCGTAGTGATTTCCGGGGACACATTGATATTATGTGCGTAACATAACATAAGGACGTTATGAAAATAAATATAATAGTCACTTTTAGCATTTCATCTAGATTGTATTTATGGTTTACTGTATAACATTCTAATAAACAATTAAGGAGATGTCACTGATTCGAAATGACCTAGCCTCGGGCGGCATAGTGTGAGTATGACCGACGCGAAAATATTCTTATAGTTCAAGCAGGCGTAGCCGCGTCCGGGTCCACTAGTATTTTTATATAATTTTGATGTATAACTAATGTTTGCTGTATTTCTTATTAATGTAGCTTATTTCGATATCTTGTGTTAACCTTCGATAGCTCAGTTGGTAGAGCAGTGGACTGTAGCGATCCAGGTCGCTGGTTCAAAGGTCGCTGGTTCAAATCCAGCTCGAAGGAGATAATGACTAGATGGACTCACTCTTTTTTAATATTTTATCAATTATTTCTTATTTCTATTTACAGTTTTCTAAAAAAATACTATATAGAAAAATGTCAACATAATGAATGATAAATAAAAAAAGTACATATAAAATTTTAATTTAGAGGAAGAAATGTGAGAAATTTTATAATTTATTTGTCTACTAACAAGTAACAGTGAATCAACAAATAAATTTTACCTTAAGTAATATTGTATGTAAAAGTAAACATTTTCCCCGAGTCGTGATCGAACCCATAACAAGGGTCACATGTAAAATTACACATTTTTAGTACAACTGCATGTGACGAGTATATATTTTTTAAAATTTTTATTATCAGCTTCACGCTTTATCACGCATATAGCAGGATAGACAAAAAGAAAGTAGGATCTTCATTCTTCGTTTTCGTCCAAATTCTAGACATTGCGTATAAAGTGGTAGGCAAATAATATGGAATCAACTCGCAACCACCCCACAGCTCCCATAAACAACATTTTAAAATGGCCTCAAAAATGAGACTACAAAGTTGCCGTGCCAAAGACAGCCAATCACCTTGATCCACTGGCTCAATAGGGACGAGGCTGCACTTTTCAGTCCACGCCATATTTCTGATCTGAATTCGCGCTGGTCGAACAATTAGATGCAGTGGTTAATTACAGTATCGATTAGCTAGCTGTGTTATGTTAATCATCTTCATGCTGTATCCCGCACATGGCAGGGTAGGCAGAGGTGTTAAGATACTTTGTTTCCTGCTTTCCTCGGAATTCAGAACGCATTGCGTGTTGAGTGGCGGAGCTCAACGCCGCGCTTTGCCTCGACGCAACAGCGAAAATGGAAATATAAATTTGAATAAATATTTCATTTCCTCCAGTGGGGCACCAGGCCACGACTGGCCTCGAAAAAAAAAGTATTGTAATTCATATAAATGATTTATCCCACAAATATATATTTTTATTGATACTAAATATACATAGAAGAAGTTGCAATTGAGGCACATTACTATCCAGTGTCTAAGTAGAACTCCTGGTGTATTGGAGCCCCAAATATTTTTTATTTCAGTCCAAATATTCTTGTTTAAATATTAAGTAATTATTAATTATAAATATTAAACACTAATATAAATATTATTAAGTATATGAACAAACAGTTTAAAATTATGATATAATATAATTATATATATACAATTACAATCTAAATCAGATGAGTCCAAGGTGGCTGCTTGGGCCAAATGAGATGAGGGAGAGTAAGAGTATATGCTACACGCGTACGTCTGGAGGTCCGTGGAGGTCCAATAGAAGAGGATAAACCAAAAATTCTAAAGGCCATTACATAATAAACCATGTATTGTATAACAATCGATCAGCAAGTAAGTGAGACCTTGACTTTCACCGGCATTGGGTGTTACGTGCGAACCTTGACTTTGTCTCGGTCATACTCATTTTTGGACAATTTATTTTTATTTTTCGTACGCCGTAGTATTTATTGGTGTGTGTGATATGTTATGTTAGGTTCTTATGTGTGTTAGAGGGCATTGTGGCGAGGTGTGTTGGTTCGATTTCCAATCGGGGGAATAAATTATTGTTTATTAATTATTTTATTTTTATCGCTCTGGTGTAACTAACAAATGTCTTGAAAATTCGGCGAATTATGGTGAACGGAATGTCTTAAGATTAAGTTCCTTCTGCCTGCCCTTCTGCTATATGCGTGACACAAAGTGAAAAAAAGTAAGAAATCACATATCTTAACTTAAGCTATTTCACAAAAGAAACATCCTACAAAAGTAATCTCAATGTATAAAAGATAAAGAATGTTACTGTATGGTAGGTCCAACTATTAAAGTTTAGTAGAATAAAATATGAATTTAAATATAATCTTTTTTAAGATAAATTATCCATCTGAGGAAGTCGTGGCACACTCCACTCGAGGAAGTGAAATATTTATTTACGTTTATATTTCCATTTCTTCGCTCTGGTGTCGGGGCAAAGCGCAGCGTTAAGTTCTGCCACTCAACACGCAATGCCTCCAGAATTCGGCAGAAAGTGGGGAACGGAGTATCTTAACACTACGTTCCCTCTGCCTATCTTGCTGTGTGCGGGATACAGCGTGAAGCTGATTAATTTATTTTATTTTATATATTCATCTAAAAATATTTGAGTTCGAATTATTATATTTTATAGAATGTATAACACTTTTTAAGCTTCAAATATTATTTCAGAAACTTTTATCATACAATCTAATAGTCTGAATGCATGAACGAAAGAAATTACGAAATAGACGTCTACAGTTATTTAGTTTAAATTTGAATATGAATAAATTCTCGTTTTGTCTCAAGCGGCTATTATATTCGTATTTCTTAATCGATTTAAAATTATTTATTATTTTACTTATACATTTTCTATGAGTGTTGAAATTATTGATACAATTCAAACATTGTTGATCCACCATGGTTGCTGTTCAATCCAATTTTAGGGTAAATTTTATTTGAATTAAATCAGCTTCACGCTGTATCCCGCACACAACAGGGTAGGCAGAGGGAACCTATTGTGAAGACACTCCGTTCCCCACTTTCCGCCGAATTTTTGGAGGTTGAGTGATGCAACACAACGTCGGGCTTTTGCCTAGGTGCCAGAGCGAAGAAATGAAGATATTGATAAATAATAATTCGTTTCCTCGAGAGGGGATCGAACCCGCAACCGTCGCGTTACAGTCACCTTCGCTCTCACGCAGGGGCATAACCCCTGCGTCAGGACGGCCTCAAATAATATTTTCTATTATATCACACATCTTAAATTTCGTCCAGGCAGCGTGTACGTAATTACGTTCGAGATGATTTTCCTTATTACATATCTCCATTAACTTTTTTAATTTGAAAACCAGTTACATTATTTTTGTCCAACATAGGGAAATATCACATTCAAAATGTGATTAGCAAAAAGACGTAGTATCATAATAATATAACGTTTGTGTGTTAATAATTACTTTTTGCATGAATATTATTAATAATTTATTTTATCTATACTAATATAATAAAGCGGAAGAGTTTGTTTGTTTGTTTGTTTGTTTGTTTGTTTGTTTGAACGCTAAGATCTCTGGATCTACTGGTCCGATTTTCATTGTTTTTGTTTTGTATGAAAGCTGCATTCTTCAGAAGTGCTATAGGCTATATAACATTACATTACACATATAAACGAATATATTTTAAAGTACATTCTAATTTGACATGCAATTTATTCCGCCATGTTAATAACAACCGTCGCGTCGCTACGCAACCGTTACTGCGACATTTTGATATTCATCCTTATGAATAGTCACTCTTAACATTTTATTTAGATTGTAATTATAGTTTACTGTATAGCATTCTAATAAATAATTAAGGAGATGTCACTGATTCCAAATGACCTAGCTAACGGGCGCCATAGTATGACCGACGCGAACAGGCAGATGACATTGATGGTTTTATAAATTTTCATACATTTTCGAACTATTGTAAATGTTTATGTAATTGTTTGCTGTTTATAATTAATTTAAGCTACACTTTGGTTCTCTTCTTATTTTATTTGATATTGCCCGCTAAAATTATCCTACTTAATAGAGAGAAATGTTTAGTTATTTCGTAGAGTCGATATCTATGTACGCACGCACGGAAAACTTTAGGTACTTTTTCTAATATTAAGAATACCTATCCTTTAGTCACTTTTAATCCTTTTGTTGGTTCATTTCAATAACTCAGATAATTTTTTCTAATAATATGTCTCTACTTATTATTCTTTTTGATTATTAAAGCTTATATTTTCTTACTAATTCTATTGAAAATTGAAAATAATTTCATGAATATATTTAATAAATATTCTTATAGTTGAAGCAGGCGTAGCCGCGTCCGGGTCCACTAGTATGTTATAAAAACTCGGTATTATGTTTATTAAAAGAATGATATGGTTTTTCCTACATAACGGAGCTGGTCATCAGGCAAAAGGAGCCTAGTGTAACGATGGATCTCTATAAATATTATCATTCCTCCGTTTGGAAATTGAATCATAGCATTTAGACTGTCAGACATGTTTTTACCTATTTACATTATTTTCATTTCTTTCGTAGATCGTATGTAGAACTTAATAGTAGATTCTCTTTCCCCTAAAATATATAGACGTGTGAAGCTATAAAATCGTTATTAATAAGAGAAGCCTTCAATTACTTATCTGACATTACAGACAAACAGACAGATCGACAACAAAACGATCATTTCCGATTATTTATTTAAGTACCTACAGAACTCTAAAAATGTATTTATGCTATATTATAATCCGGTACAAATATAATTTCGTAAGAGTGTTAACAACTGTTAGTTTCCTTCAAAAAGAGACAAATTATTATTCATAGCAAGTATTATTTAAGTAAGTCATATACCAAATTTAATGACTTTTTGGTGATAAATATCTTATTTTGCCGTAATATGTTAGTAGATTTTACAGATCCATATGCAATTGTATCGTAGTGAAAATGAATTTCTTAGCATTCCATGGTTTTCCCATGCAGAGCGTCATCGCCATGCAGGGAACTTGCAACATTTCCTGGATCTGGAAATCCAAATTTAAGTCTATAAGTAACTTTATTATTTAATTGGTTGAAACTTTACTTTTTAAAATATGTATAGATAAAGTTTCTAAAATGAATGAAACGTTTTTGTTATTATAAAACCACAATAAAGTAAGCAAGCGGGCGAAGCCACTAGCGGTTCGTTAGTAAGTAATATTTACTTTAGTTTTTATTAATTAATATAGTATAAAATATGTTAATATTATGCTTGTAGGCCTATTTGTTGACTATAGGAGAAGGAAACGAGTTTTCCGCATTTCTACAGCAAGTGTCAAGTCAATATGCTAGTAAATAAGGAAATGTATCAAAGTTGTAATAATGATAGGCCTTATACCTACTACTAAAAAGATAAAGAGATTACAGATTCTTTTTCGCAATAGAGTATTTAGTAGAAACCTAACGACGTACTTATATTATACTAGCGGCCCGCCCGCGGCTTCGCCTGCGTGAACTACTTTATTATTAATTTCTGTCTCCATGAGTACCTACGTCCTATAAGTGACATCCATGCAAAATTTGAGACTCCTAGCATTTGTAGTAACGTAAGTTTCATACAAACTTTCAACCCCAAAAACAACCCCTTAGAAGTCGAATATTGCAAATTCCCGTCTTAGCGAGCACCTACGTCCTATAAATAACTCCTATGCAAAATTTCAGATTCCTAGCACATGTAGTTTCAGAGATTTAGTGATGAGTGAGTGACCTTTCGATTTTATACGTATAGATAGATTATCAGTTTCAAGCTGTATCCCACATACAGCAGGGTAAGCAGAGGAAGAAATGGAAATATAAACGTAAATAAATATTTCACTTCCTCGAGTGGGGATCGAACCCACAACCGTCGCGTTAGAGTCACACCCTAGTGCCGCTGCGCCACTACGGTCTTTTGCTCTAAACAAGTATATACTATATCAGAGTGGAGTATTGTGGTTATTTGAAGCTAAATTATACGTATAAATAACTTAAACAAAGCCCCGGGCGTTCAGCAGGACAGCGTGTTTCTTAGTGAATGATTTATCATTTTACGTCCGCCAACTGGTTGGGTCAAGGAATTCGCTATTGAAAATTGCTGCAATTTGTCTCATTAATATTTTTTCTTGTGCCTTCATTATATAACTCTGTTAGCAATTGCTTTTGCCTTGATATTGTCTCGGAAATGATTTTTCATTAGAAATTCTTTTGTATGGAAAAATTTTAAGTATCTTCTAAGTTTTATATGACGCACTAATTTTCTATATTATAATAACAAATAGGCTTAAAAAACTAAAGAAATTTCATGGAAATATCTCAGTAAAATTTCCATGTTTAAATTATTCTAGAAAACATATCAAATATTAAATGGAACGGGACTCGAATTTGTTTCCTGCTGCCCCTTTGAAAGCAACTCGATAAAAACGTATGGCATAGTGGCTAGTACGATTAGACCACATTCAAAAGGCACGGGTTCGAGTCTCGCTACGTTTAAATTTCTATACATTGTCTAATGTTCTCTTTCTAATGTCTTAAAAATATAATTAGTATAAATTAATATAATTCACTACGCCAAAGTGGTTTATTTTCAATCTCAATTATGTTAGATTTACTATATATTTAATATCTGTCGGAAACAAAGCCTTTTAGGACCGGAAGCGTCGGGTTGTGTTATTTACTGTAGAACAGTTGAGATTGGTGAACCGTTTCTCATTGTATTATAAGTTATAATCGACTGCATTTATTGAAACTAGTTTTACTCTTGTACAAATAACGGCAACAAAATTATTTCAGGTTTTGAATGTTATGAAATACAAGCGGCCTGCCCGCGGCTTCGCCCGAGGATTTATGTTGTCCTAAAGTATTAGAATGTTTAAAAGTCAACAGTATGTGTTATGCGTTATCAAGATACTTTAATACCGGTAGGACTATCTATTGACAACAAATGGTAATTTGTTGTCAATAGATAGCGCAACATGTGTCTATTTCTACTATCTCTAATATGAACTTCTTAAAAACTTAAATACTTATATCTTTTGATAGAGCATTGAATCTTCTCTGAGTTCTATAATTTTTATGTATAAAAGTTGCTTAAATTTGTTGTGTACTTTTTACGTGATACGTGTTCACATAAACGGACAAACAGACAAAAATTGATTCTGTTACTTATCCTTTAACACCCTGGCTAATTTTTTTTTTTAAATATTTTCAATGTACAGAAACGACTTTTCTACAGATTTATTATAAGTATAGATATAGATTAAGTTATTTGGCAAAATTTATCAAAATTTATATATGAAATATGTCTTCACATCATATCTTGATTATCTAATACAACGAGAATTGCATTATCAATTATTATTATCCTCTTGTAAATAGATAAGACGTTTCAGATAAATTAAAACGTTTTTTAATTTTTTCTTTAGAAAACACAAGACAATGTTTGTTCCTAATAGCATACGACGGTTGTAGATTTTAATATTATCGATTGCTTATATTATTAAGATCTGAATACATCATGCATATGTGAAGCTTCTGGATTCAATCCTTACTTGGGGGAATTAATTATTTTCTTTTCATTCTATAGCAATGTCTCGAATCCGGGTGAAAGCGTGAAGCGTGTTTTATTTTCTAATACCTACGTACGATACGCAATGTCTCGCACTCGTAGTGAACATCAGAGCAGGCAAAGCAGATTATCTGGACACTAAGTTTTCTATGCTTATGCCTATACTAATATATATGCCTATGTTCCCTGGTTTCCTCGCCCTACTCTGCTACACGCAGAATATAGTGTTAACCTGAAAAAAATATCCTTACTTAGCATTAAAAAAACTAATTGCCTTACCTTGAAAAAACAAATTAAATTTTAAGTTAGTGTCATATAATTAACCTTGAACTCATAATATTCTGTGTTAATTGAATATCTTAACAATTGTTGTTATTATTGTTGTTACTGGACAATTACGGGGAATTTAGTAAAAATTATTGACTTTAAACATACAATAAGCTTAAAATTTAAACCGATCTAAACTAAGATATTATTAAAGTAGTCTTATCGTAAAATCGATTACGGAATATAAATAATTATTAGTTGTACCGTGAATAATTCAATAAGTACAATGCAATGGTAAAACCACCTAAAGAATTGATAAAGTAAATTACTTATTAAGTATTATTACGCGGTAATAAGTCTAAATAAGAACGTTATTGTAAAATTTGTTTAACTTTTATATATTTTTTTACTTCATGATGTGCTCGGTATATACCAGAGAAGAGTGAGGAAACTTGGGGGTGTTAGGCCAGTCCGTAGCTATTAAGATACTTCCGTTCCACTTTCCATCAAATTTTGAGGGCATTGTGCGTTGTTAGGCAGAACTCAACGCCACGCTTTGTCTCGTAGGAATCGAACCCACAATCTGTCACATATACAAGCCCAGAGCCATAATGTAGAGAGCGGAGTGTTTTAACACTAGACCCTCTCTGCCTACACTGTTACATGCGGGATACATCGTAAAGCTAAAAAAAATACATTACGGAAATTCTTATAACTTAAGCCATTTTGGCACAAAGAGCGTAAAATATTCTTTATAATCCAAATTTTATAGCAAACTCGAGGTAATTGATCAAAATTGGTTTCGAAATAAAGTGTGTACTTAAATTGTGAACAAATTCATTATTATTATATACTGAAAATATGTAGGTTTTAAGCGCCGTAACTTAACTCCGCTATGCCACTGCAACATGGCCCTCCACATAAAATGATAGATGTAAATATCAAATTTATTATTGAAATATATATATATTTTTTTACCAATACGCTGTATCGCGCACACAGTAGGTTGAACAGAGGGAACTTAGTGTGAAAACACTCCGTTCCCCATTTTACACCGAATTCTGGAGGCATTAAATGCTGAGTATCGGAACTCAACTCGACTCGCACCGCTTTGCTTTGACACCAGACCGAAGAAAATGAAAATATTAAATATTTCATTTTCTCTAATGAGAATCGAACCCACAACCTGTCGCGCTTAGAGTCACATTTTGTGCCATGTCCTCAATTTCAACTGGTTAATTTCTTCGGTCTTTAGTACTTACCGTATCGTACCGTACCGTTATACCGTAGAGACTAGATCTCTCCACTCTATTTCCTTTGGAGACATTAGAATAGAATTCGAGTCCCCTACCGTCTCGCCGTGTCAAATACTTTCCCAGTTATTTCTATGCCATGTTGGTGATTCTTAATAATAGAACATTTCGTCTAATATCTCCATTCCTCAAAATTATTTAATTTTGAGGTCAATGGTAAAAGTTAGTTGATATTGATACCATGTTAATTTGATTGATATCATAATATTGCAGATTTTGTCTATACTTATACATTAAAAATTATGTAACAATTAAACTCGCTATTATATTCTTAATTTATTAACGGATATAATTAAAAAATTTATTATTTAATAATTTTTTTTAATGGAGGACTAACAATATTCAAATCTAAATGAAATTACGAATAAAGTATTTAATATTTCGCTGATATATGTTACGGGCAATGAAGCCTTTTACAATACGAACGACTGTTGGTGAGTAAAACATAATTCACGCTATATCCCGCACATGGCAGGATAGGTGAAGTGTTTTAACATAGTGTTAAGACTCCATTCCCCGCTTTCCGCCAATTTTTTCGAATCATTGCGTCTTGAGTAGCGGAACTCAACGCCGGGCTGTAATAATAATAAAGTGAAAATATTAATTAATAATAATTCATTCCGTCAAATGGCAATCGAACCCACAACTCTCCGAGGTGTTCACAAGCAACCTGATGATAATCACACGCAGACACTTGGCCACTATGCGATCAGACATCGGCTGATGCGACACTAATTATAGTGTCTAATAAATTTTGCAATTAGAGACACTCATGTTCGTACAGAGACACTCGTTGTATACACTGAGTGTAACATGTACATGTCATTACTACGAGTATTTTATATGTGAGTAAAGCTTGGTTGATAAAAAATATATGTATGTATAGAAGAATAATTGTATAACCACTATAATTACTTCCTAACGCACTAACTACGCACTTAAAACAACTGTATAAAACAATAATTTTGAAAATATTTTGATAGAATACTTTATAGGTTCGATGTCGATTAGGGGGAATGGTTTTTCATTTCCTCGCTCTGGTAAAGAGAAGCGCATCGTTGAGTTCCGCTACTCAATAAGCAATGTCTCGACTTCCTCCAAGTTTAGGACAATATGTAACGATAATAGTGTTATTACCATAAGTTCATAATCATAAACACTTTACTTTCCTATTGATCTTATATGCTTATAAATGGAAGGATTGAATAAATAGTTATTTTTATTTTCTGTTACAAATATCGATCATTTAACTATTTTAAAATAATATACTATACACAGTTCTAATTAAAAACAATAATTAGCCACCAGTGATTATTTCGTAAAATATTTTGTATATGACACGTAATTTTCGAGTAATTATGAATAATAAAACTGAATTAATAATAAAATAAAGTTTATATACAGGCCCTGAGGTATTCATTTAAATCTATCAATATTAAAATTAAATATAGACTAGTGTAAATTATTGACTATAGACTAAAACACTGGGTTGGATCAAATTGCCGTACGTCAAATTTAACTGATATTTTATTGAAAGTTGAAATAATTCTATTCACTTTATGTATTTTATGATCAAAATTTATTTGAGAATAAACGGAAACGGGTTTAATCTTACACAGTGAGTATACTGTTAGTTTTTTGGGATTATTATTATTTTATAATTCTTTTACATCTCCGAAACATTGTACTGAAGGAGGGAACCTAGTTTTAACACACTCTGTTCCCCTGAGCAGCCAAATTCTAGAGACATTTGGTGTTTGTATGGCTGAAGTCAACTAGAGAAATGAAGTCAAGACTTTAGAGGTTGACAAAGAATCTATTTGCAAAATTTCAACATTCTTATTCTTCTTCTCTATCGAGAGGCGTATCGCATATATCCAATTACGTTTTTATATACGTACAGAAACGAATAGACCTTTTTAAAAATTTTTACACTCGTCTATCATATTTAAGAGAAATTGTCAGTGTTGTAATAATATTAAAATATTCTTTAAGTCGTATCGACTATTAATTTGTTACAACTTTATAAAACATAGAAAGAAGTGGATTTTTTATGGAAAAAGACAACATAAACGAGCGTACGGGTCACCTGATGGTAAGTGGCAGAATTCAACGCCACGCTTTACGTCGTTACCAGAATGAGGAAATATATATATTTTTAAATATTCCATTTCCTCGAGTGGGAATCGAACTCACAAAATATCCTGTTTACAGTTGCACTTGTGCCTTTGCGCCATGGCTAGTAACTTGAGGAGATTCCGTATATATTTTTTTAAGAAAATAGAAAATAGAAGCTATAAATATTTATACATTTAATTTTCGTCGCAAATATGTTAGTTCCTAACTCCAGTACTAAAACTAAATATTAAGTAAATAAAATAGGTCAAGGTTTGCATTAGTTCATTAAGTCACTGCTAACACTGCTTTTATGAAAAATCTCACAAAACGAAGAAAATAAAAAAAACATTCGCGAACGTTCACGCTGTATCCCGCACACAGCAGGGTAGGCAGAGGAAACCTAGTGTTACGACACTCCATTTCTCAGTTTCAACCGAATTGTGGAGGCATTGCGGATTGAGTGGTGGAATTCAACACCGCCGCGACAACAGAGCAAAGAAAATAAAAATATTAAATACTTAAACTTGAAATTTATATGCACTAGGAATCTGTGTTCGGGTTTTATTAATAAAATAAAGAAAACAAGAACTACTTTAATAATAAAAGAAGAAAGCGAACAAGCAGCAACAAAAAAATATAGGCACATTCAAAATGCGAGAATTGTAAGATTTTATTTGTCGTTTGCCACCGGACTAGTACGAAATTATTATTTTTATTACTTATAATATCATTATCAGACTTATAAAATATATACAGGTGTAAAGCTGCAGCAGCTTTAATACAAGGTTAATGATTTATATTACTATTCTACATAATACAACTAGAATATTAAATTGACAGTATTTCTACACGTGATATGGATAATGTGGAATTAACAACTCTTTGTTAATACGTGTTATATTAATAACAAATAATTATTATTAATCCATAACTCGAGGCCGTCGTGACGCAGAGGCACGAGGGTGTGACTGTAATGCGAGGGTTGTGGGTTCGATCCCCACTCGAGGGAATCGAAGTGGGGTCGAATTAATTAATATTTTCATTTCTTCGGTATGGCACCAAGGCAAAAGCTCGTCGTTGAGTTCCACCACTCAACACGCAATGCTCCGAAAAAATCGGCGGAAAATGGGAAACGGAATGTGTGAACACTACGTTTATTTTAAAATTAACACTGACATAACAATTGCCAGCCAAATCATAAAATTGCCAATAATATTTATTAGTATTATTTTTATCATGTTTAATAAGCAATATTGACACAGTTTATATAAATTAATATAATTGGAAATACAAAACGATCTTCTGAACTGCAACTATTGTAGTACAGTAAAAAAGTATTTAGTAAAGTAAATGTGAAGGTTTCACTTAGGTCATTCGAACGTGCGCAATTATAGGCGCATATTCATAATATTAAAAGCTTGGGTTAACTCTTGATATTTATATTACGTTTATAATGAAAATATATCAGTATCAAAAATTACGATGCTTAGATAATAAAAAAACAACTTTTGGGGTAATTTTGGTAAATTTTGTAGATTTTTGTCCACCGCTTTTCCTTAATATACTTTAAACAGACAGTTAATAACGAGAACTTCAAGAAAAAAAACTTAAATTTGACTATAGCATATTTTTCTTTTTCCGCCAAGGTGTCCAGGGAAAACAGCGGCGTTCAGTTCCGCGATTCAACACAAATAACATTTGGCGGAAAGTGGGAAGTGGAGTGTGACAACACTATGCTCCTTCTACCTACCCTGCTATGTGCAGGATACAGCGTGAAGCTAAAAAACACTATAAATAAGACCAAACCAAAGACGAAAAATTGAGTTTTAAAAAGAAATTGAAATTGAAAATGAATTTAAAACAATTTGAAACTTGACAAATGACAGTTAAAGCCCTCGTCAAGCTAGTAAAGGCCTACATAAAAAGTCTAGTAATAATAAATATATTTTTTTTACACTATTCTTTAAAATATATATAAAAACGAGCGTTTCTACTGCAATATATCTGGACGTATTCCTTTAGTTGGCGCTACCTCTGAAAGGTTTCCACTTTCAAGTTAGAAATCCTCAAAATTTCAGCTTTGCTAAAATGACGTATATAATAAGTATTCATTAATTAATATAAGTTCAAGTGGAAATAATTCTTGATACAATTTCATTGGATGATTGGAAGATTTCTCATATTAATTATTTATATAAGTGGTATGACGTCCGTTTGTCACTTAAGTTACGTTTTTTTTTTTATTAATTTCTATTTCTTGTGGTTAACGTATATTGACGTTTCTAAGAAAGACTGAGGAAATATGTTATTTGTATAGACAGTATTTTAGGATTGGTTTTTTTCACGATAGGGAAAAAATATTATTACTTCAAAATTTATCTATTAAATCTTAATGCTGCGTACATTAAAATTACTGCATAACAGTTTTAATATCTATCTATTATTTATAAGCATATGCGATTAATATTACTTCTATTATTATGGCCATCATGGCGCAGCGGCCAAAGGGTGTGATTGTAAAGCGACGGTTGTAGTTTCGATCCCCACTCGAGGAAGTGAAATATTTATTTACGTTTATATTTTCATTTCTTCACTCTGGTGTTGGGGCAAAGCGCGGTGTTGAGTTCTGCCCCGCAACACGTAATAAGACTAGAGTATCTTAACACTAGGCTCCCCTGCCTACCCTGCTGTGTGCGGTATACATCGTGAAGCTAATTTGATTATTACTTTGAATTTATAATAATCAAACGTCTTAGTGCTTTGGTCATTCCTATGGTATTTACTCGTATATTAGAATTCGTCGTATTGTTTTAATTTATGTATATAAAATAATTTTAAACAAAAAAAAACCTACTTCTAACAACGAACTAAAAAGTGAAAAATATTTATACAAAGATTTTATAATTTTGAAGTCGGTGTTAAGTAGAACAAACTGGCTTAGTAATTAGATATTGTAGTAAAGGTGAGCATTAGCTTGACACCGACTTCAAAATGATAAAATCTTTGTATAATTATTTTTCACTTTTTAGTTCGTTGTTAGAAGTCGGTTTTTTTTTGTTAAAAATTATTTTATTTCACGATTTTAAGTGATGGGTATCTTAAAATGATGGTTCTTAAACGAGTGGTGATGGTGGTGGTAGTGGTTGTCAACGAGTGGTTGTGGTTGTCCTATGTAAAACTTCATTTAATTAGGTATTATTTTTGTGCAAAGTTACATTTTGATATATTGACAAGAACATAAATAAATAAAAAATATTCGGGCGAATTGAGAATCTCCCTTTTTTGAAGTTGGTTGAAAATGAGAACATCCTCTTTTTGGAGGTTGGTTGAAAAGAAATGCAACGATCAGGAATTTCACTTCTGACATCAATTTAAAAAGTTTTTGCTTGTAACTATTACAATATAATCTATTTTTTACCAAAAAAAAAAACAAACTTTCTCAATTTTCACCGGAATCCATAATCGGAACCTAACCAAACTTTCACCAAATTATCCTTGAAGTGTATCCTTTCAAATAAAAAAAGAATCATCAAAATCGGTTCGCGCGACATTGAGTTATTCGTCTATTTGTCGCGCACATACCTAATGCAAATTTAAGACTTATGTGATTTTCTCATGGATACCATCGTCATACATGGACCAAAAAAAATTGGGTCATTCGGGAAGCTTCACCTTTCAAACAAAAAAAAATTTTCAAAATCAGTTCACCCAGTCAAAAGTTATGAGGTAACAAACAAAAAAAAAAAAACAGTCGAATTGATAGCCTCCTTTTCTTACAGAAGTCGGTTAAAAAGAAGATCTCGTCTCATTCAGTTTTCGTAAAAAATATTTTTTTTAATCCTTAATTTATCATATGACTGCTCCCGAGAGCAAATGGAAATGACCAAGAGTTATGTAAGACATTGATCAATATATTCTTACCTCGTAAGAAGTAAGTGCAGGCAGAGAGAACCTGGTGTTAAGATACTCTGTTCTTCACTTTCCACCGAATTCTGGAGGCATTGCATGCTTCCGCGCTTTGCCTCGACGCCAGGGCGAAGAAATGGAAATATAAATTTAAATAAATATTAAATTTCCACGACTGGGAATCGAACCCATAACCAGTCGCGTTAACAGTGACACTTTGTGCTCTCGCGCCACTACTGGCCTCCTTACTTGTCTATTTATATCAAAAACAAAATATAATTCATCGCATCCCGTTCCTTTATTTTGTCGTATTGTTTAGTACCTTCGGTAGCTCAGTCGGTAGAGCGGTGGACAATATTGCAGTAGACGATACATTGGCTAGTATCCACAGGTCGCTGGTTCAAGTCCAGCCCGAAGGCGACTTTTTTCGCTTAATTATTAATGTTTATTTCTTGTATACAGTTTATTTTTTATATTAGTAAAAAATCCTTTATTAAGTTAAAAATTTGGCAATTAAAACTGAAAAAATCTGTTTCAATTTTTCATAAGGACAGCTCTTAAGATTGTAACGAATATAACAATCGATTCCTCTTAAAAAAGTACAGCTTCACGCTGTATTCTGCATATAACAGGGAGAGGCAGAGCGAGCCTAGTGTTAATACACTCCGTTCCCCACTATCCACTGATTTCTGGAGGCATTGAGTGTTAAATGGTAGAACTTAATGTCGCACTTTGCCTTGACACTAGAGCGAAGAAATGAAAATCTTAAATATTTTATTTCCTCGATTGGGAATCGAACTCACAACCTATCGCTTGTGGAGTCGCACCCTGTGGCCCTGCCCCACGACTAGCCTCCTTTCTTTTCTTTCTTTCTAATATTAATAAATTATAACAACATTATGAATTAATGTTATTTTCATTTTCACTACCTGAAATTTCCAATATTCACACTTGATCCACTTCCGACCGCTCAGTTGGTAGAGCAGTGGATCGACGTATGTAGGTGCTGGTTCAAATGTGGCTCAAAGGATTTATTTTTTAAAGTGTGTATAGTATATATTTTGCAATTAAATTGATTGTCAAATATGTTGTACTTTTGTATTTTTATAATCAACACTAGTGAAATTAATTTTAAATTCTGGTGATATGTAAGGTCTTTATTTTAACACGCTGTATCCCTAGTGGGGTAGTTAGAGGCAACAGACCGCCAAACACTACGGTCTTACGGTCTCTGCATACTACCCCTTTTTCCTCATCCACTGTCATCAACCTCTTCACACCTGACTCTCCTCCAGTATCTTTGATATTGTGTTTTCGAAAGTCTTTAATTTCTTTGTATATAATAATTGTATTATTTATTCAAAAGTTCAAAAACTGTGTTTTTTGTAAGTTATATGAATGTTCTGAATATTACTAATAATGCTATAGCAGAATAAAATTTTAAAAAAGATGTTATTTTTAGGTTATGTACCCTTAAGTTAGGGCCACTGAGCAAGCCTTCGATAGCTCAGTTGGTAGAGCGGTGGACTGTAGTTGGAATATTGATATCCATAGGTCGCTGGTTCAAATCCGGCTCGAAGGATATTTTTTTTCACAATAAAACTAGATAATCTCTTTTTAACTACAGACGTTTCTTGTAAGCTATAATTTAGCATTGTGTTCTATTATTTATTTCTATAGTTACATTAGTCCATCACAAGTCAAAAAAAATTGATAAAATTTTGATGTTTTCTACCCTTAAATAAACAATTGAATATTTGGTATAATTGTTGTAATCGGCTTTTAAATTTCACAATATTGCAGTTAATGTAAATTTCAGTAATAAGTATAAATAAAATACAAGGAGATAGACCATAATAAATTAAGGATAAGAAGTGTCCATGTTAGTGCATCTACGTAGTTCCATACTAAATTTGACTTCTAGACTAGATGGCGTTTGGTCGCGAAAATGCACTTTATTGATTAAGTATTTAATTTTTTTTATTTGGTAGTACTAAAATATTTTTAAAACAATATTTTACGAGTCTATTGATCTTAAGTTACAAAAAATATATAAACTTACATATTTATTTTTTTTATTATTTTTCGTACTGCTCCATCTTTCCCCCTTTCTCTCTATACTCTTTCTTCTTATTTAATCATAACATGACTTACATAAGAGTAAAACACGAATAAATACAAACGGTAAGCTTTATCGCCATTTTCAATTTATCTATCGTTCTACATAAGCTTTACATAAATTTAATGAAATATTTTCATTTGAGACACAATTAAAATTATTTAAAACTGGTATAAATATAAATTATTATTATACACACCTAAATAAACATATATAAAGTACTTCCGCATTACTTTTAATCCTGTTTTAGAAAAATTAGAGCGACGCGTGTACAAAAATGTTTTTATTGAATTTTAAAGTATAGTTGCTATGATCATGAACTAGTTTCTGAATTCACTACAGTGGTATTTGAATTGAACACTATAACTTTACTTTCAATTAATATATAGTGAAGATAGTAATATTTAAATTGAATATTAAAATTAAAAAGTTTTATTCCTCCGATGCTGAGTTTCTCCACTCAACATTCAATGTCTCTGACATTGTGAACGGAGAGTCAACACTTGATTCCCTCTGCCTACAATGGTATGAGGGAAAAACGTGAAGCTGTGTTTCTCTGATAATCAATCGAGTAGGTTTATTATTATAATAGACTCATAAAATAATAGAAAAAAAACGTATTTTTCATATACTTTACATATCACAAAATTTTCAGGAAATTATTAAAATAATCCATATCGGCTTAAAATAACAAAATAATATTATAGCATAAAATGAGAATAAAATCTAGATAACATTTAAAATCGCATTAGCTTAACTTTCATAAGCTAGGTTGAAAGGTATAAGGCCAAGCTGGTGACCTTGGTGGTGTAATTTGGGCTAAGTTGTCCCCTTTTGCCCAATGAGAACCTCATATTATTTGTTTTACGTCTTTTCATTACTTACTTCTTTTCTTTCTCTTCAATAGCAAAAGGCTTTGAAGATGGTTGAGAAATATATAATAAATTTGTTTTTATATAATAATAATATTAAAAAAAAATCATATTCATTTCCAATTTCTATTAATATAATTAGTAAAAAAAGTTAAATAATAAATAATATAATGGAGCGTGGGCCTGGGCACAGTGTTTGATTGTAAGTGCGCGACGGTTGTGGATTCGATTCCCACTACCACAAGAAGAGTTAAGTATAGGAAGGTTCCCACTACTTACCAATATACTTGATACAGCGTAAAGTTAGAAAAGAAAAAGAAATAATATTAACAATATTTGACTTCTAAATGTCATTATCGGTGAGGAAGTAAAAAAATTCTAAGCTGATTAATAAAGGAAGTTATTATTACTTTAGCTTTTCTTTTATTATCTTATGTGTATGTATATATTACAATTTGTTTCCTTCTTTGTTTTGCACGGATAGCGCTCGAGGGCAACACCGGTGCGTGAGTCGGCTAATGTCATTTGGTTATAATATTGCCCACTTTGAAAGCGATATTATAGGCACTTAAGAAATATTATCGATACGTATAATAAAATTGTAACTGATTGCTGTCTGTACATGGAATATATTTAAGAAAAAGTGTAAATTGTAGAGTACTATAAGTGGAGAATATTATAAGTGTTATAGAACTGAAAACAATTATTTTAATTGAAGTGTGTTTCTGAAATTACAGAAACGGCTTGCTTCGATTTACATGCAATTTTCACTATTATTTTTTGGCAAACTTTCCTTAACATGTTTGTAGTGTTTATTTTAATATTATTAAGGCCATTCGTGGCGCAGGGTCACTAAGTATGACTGTAAACGGGATTGGTTATGAATTCGATCCACATTCCGCCAGTCAACACGCAATGCCTCAAGAGTTCGGCAGAAATTGGGGAACGGAGTTTCTTAACAGGGTTAACAGGTTCCCCTTGCATACTCTGCTGTGTACAGAATACAGCGTAAAGCTGATTTGTTTATTTTCTTTCAATTAGTTCATAGAAAAAAAAATCAATATAAGGTATTATACGTCTACATAATTATAGCCATTTCACGACAAAATTGCTACAAAAACGTAGGTAATTTAAAAATTCAATAAATTTTGATTTATTTATTTTATCCTCCGAAGGATGTACATTACATTTATCTAATACTATAATTGGTATAATCATGTATGTCTGTATATCTATCTATAATCAATTATCGATATTAGCAGGCAATCACTTCTATAAACTAAAGTTGATCGTCCATAGCATGTAAAAGCTTGAAAATTGTGTAAATACGTATATAGAATATATAATATGTTATTGGTAGTAAAAAAAGGTGACAGTTGCCAAAAATATTTCAATTTTATTTTAATATTTTGGTTAAGAACCAAAATATTAAAAAAATATTTGTAGCATACATATAATACATAAAGTTTTAACTTTTAACTATTAAGAAATATTTTTTAAACATATTATAATATATTTTTCTTCTAGATAACAAATCTTGATAATTCATTAGATTAGTACTTTAATATGAACAGGCGACCTTACCTGGGTTTGACACCAAAGGCACTTGAGCTGACGAGGTCAGGGGTTGTCAAAACCGCCTACGGTGCTTTAATTGCACAACTTAACTCACATGTATGTCTTTAATATGATATTGAGATAGACATTAGTACGAAATAAGGTCAGGTAAATCAATCTATACTGGTAATTATATGTAGGGCTAAAATTATTGATATAAATTAGTAAATAAAATATAAGTATTGCTATTAATTATTGAAAAAATAATTTAAATATAATTATTTATTTAAATAATTTATGTAATTATAAAAAAAAATATATTTGTATAAATATTTATATAAGTTTCAGGTTAATTTTGTATAATAAGAATACATACGTATATATATATTTTAGCGCACCGGGTAGGCAGAAGACACGTAGTGACATTCCATTTCCCATTTTTCGCCATGATGAGTAGCGGAAATGAACACCACCGTTTTGCTTTTTGCAGAGCGGAGAAATAAAAATATTAAATATTTGATTTCCTCGTGTGGGAATTGAACCCCAAATTTTAGTATACGACTATCCTCATGCATACCTATATTATAAATTCGAAAGTAACTCTGTCTGTCTGTCTGTCTTTTACGCAATCAGGGCCAAACCGCTAATTTAATTGTGATAAAATACTCACATAGAGATACTTGAGGGTCTCGCGATGAACATAGGATACGTTTTTTTCTCATATTTGTAATATTTTTCGATATATATCAATATATTAAAATACTTATTAAGTTGACATGCAATTTATTCCGCCATGTTAATAACAACTGTCGTTGCTAGGCAAAGTTTGTTGTTATAAAACGTCACCCAAAATGAGCTTGCTTAACGCATCTCTCTATTGAAAACTGAAAATAATTTCATAAATATATTTAATAAATATTCGTATAGTTCAAGCCGGCGTAGCCGCGTACGGGTCCACTAGTATTTATATAAAAATATCATATTTTTGATTTCAAATTACTGTAATAAATAGAAAACATGAACATAGACAGAAGGCACCTCAAAGTGACTCTGAACTGGAACTCCTTCCGCTCCCCACAAATAGTCAGGCGCATTTTCACTCGAGAAATTGATGATGTTTTGATGATGATGATTGATGTTTAATATTTTCTTTTCTTCGTTCTGGTGATGATTTCTTCGTCCGTATGCCTCTAGAATTCGACGGGAAATGGGGAACGGAGTGTCTTAACACTAGGTTCCCTCTGGCTACCCTGCTGTGTGCAGAATACAGCGTAAAGCTAAAAAAAATAAAAATAAAATACAAAGAATACAACATTATATTCCTATTGTTATATTCTCACATTTTAAATTATAGTTACCGGAATGGCAGTTACTCAGCTCGAGACGTATTTATAAGATAATTTCAAAATTGATATAATTTAAACGTCACTATAAAAATTACGTAAGTCATTAGACTTGTAATGATTTAACTGATTCCTTCCTTATGATTCACAGGAAGTATACCTAGGTAATAAATCATATTTTTTATATATTGTAATTGTTTGAGTATATTTAGCTGGAGCCATTCGTGGCGCAGAGGCACAGGCTTGTGAATGTAAGCGCGACAGGTTGTGGGTTCGATTCCCACTAGTGGGAATTATATATTTAATATTTTTATTTCATGTCAAGGCAAAGCGCGGCGTTGAGGTTCGCCACTCAACACGCCATGCCTCCAGAATATATAAAAATATTTAGTTTACAGAACACACATTTTATTTTAATCTGTGGTAGAGAAGATCGATTCTAAATAGAAAATGATTGCATCATAACGTATACGAATAATGTTTGTAATTTTGTAATAAAGTAAATATATAAAAGAAATATCTCGAAACGTCAAACTCAAAAGTTAAAAAATTTAAATGTGTGTTAATTATTACTGAGTACCCTTAAAATATCGTTCTTTCGTCTTTCTTTAAAGGATTTTCTTCTAACCAGAATTTGATAACTGTAATACTAACTGTATACTTAATAATCTATATTGGCGTTCAATTCCGTCAGTCAACACACATAAATATCATGAAAATTTGACGGAAAGTGGGGAAAGGAATGTCTTAACCCTAGGTTCCCTCTAGGTAGCTTAAGCTGTCTAATTACTTAACTATAAATCAAGCTACGTCGAAATTCTATTAGGCTCGTTTTAACTTTCTTCTAAATTAGAGTTTTTGTTTCGTAAGTGTGGACTAACACTTTAAAAATGTATGTATATATGTAAATAAATGTATGTAATGTATGTATAGTTGATTTTTTTTTTAATTTATTTATTACTAGCGGACCCGGACGCGGCTACGCCTGCTTGAAATATAAGAATATAATTTCTATAGAAATATAATTTCAATCTAGATGAAATGCTAAAAGTGACTATTATATTTATTTTCATAAGGATGAATATCAAAATGTCGCGGTAACGGTTGCGTAGCGACGCGACGGTTGTTATTAACATGGCAGAATAAATTGCATGTCAAATTAGAAAGTATTTTAATTTATTAGTACATATGTGTAATGTAATATTATATAGCCTATAGCACTTCTGAAGAATGCAGCTTTCATACAAAACAAAAACAAAGTAAATCGATCCAGTAGATCCAGAGATCTTAGCGTTCAAACAAACAAACAAACAAACTCTTCCGCTTTATTATATTAGTATAGATATAGCGTGTGTTACTTTGGCCTTGATATAAAAGTATTTTTCATAGTATGTGAATATAATTAATTTTGTTCACAGGAAAGGATGTATATAATTGTTTTAATTGCAAAGGATCAGATCCAATTATCAATTCGCCATCTTAGAAGTAATTAATAGATAAGTTTATTATGAGCTATAAAATCATACAATTATTAAAAAAGGTGATGATTCTATATGGAAAATTAGTTTCTTGTGTTTATTTAATAGGATTTGTAATAAATGTGTCAATAAATCTTTTTGTTGTATATACTAATCGGGGGGCTTTTTGCCGTTTGAAATAACTTTTGTTAAAAGAAAATATTCTGTCCTAGCGCGGCGTTGAGTTCCGCCATTCAACATAAAAATTGTACGGTGTCTGAAAATCGGAGTGTCTTAACAATCAATTCCCTCTTCAGTATATTTATAGTTTTCAATGAGGCTCTGTTAGGAGTTAGAATTTTTTAACAACACTTTTTTCATTATATTTAAATACTAATATTAAAGCTAAACACCATTACACAAATTTTAACGTTATAATATTAGTTAATATCTAATTTATTACAATATATTTAATATATTCTAATTAGACTATAATTGGATATTAAAAATACAATTAAATTCAAATTGTGTAAATATACTTAACTAGTGGACCCGGACGCGGCTACGCCTGCTTCAACTATAAGAATATTTATTAAATATATTCATGAAATTATTTTCAATTCTCAATAGAATTAGTAAGAAAATATAAGCTCAAATAATCAAAAAGAATAATAAGTAGATACACATTATTAGAAAAAATTATCTGAGTTATTGAAATGAACTAACAAAAGGATTAAAAGTAACTAAAGGATAGGTATTCTTAATATTAGGAAAAGTACCTAAAGTTTTCCGTACGTGCGTACATAGATATTGACTCTACGAAATAACTAAACATTTCTCTCTATTAAGTAGGATAATTAGCGGGCAATATCAAATAAAATAAGAAAAGAATCAAAGTGTATTTTAAATTAATTATAAACAACAAATAAAGTTCGAAAATGTAAATGTAAATTTTCAATTTATAAAACCGTCAACGTCATCTGCCCGTTCGCGTCGGTCGTACTGTGCCGCCCGCTAGGTGGCTAGGTCATTTGGAATCAGTGACATCTCCTTAATTATTTATTAGAATGTTATACAGTAAACTATAATTTCAATCTAGATAAAATGCTAAAAGTGACTATTATATTTATTTTCATAAGGATGAATATCAAAACGTCGCGGTAGCGGTCGCGTAGCAACGACGGTTGTTATTAACATGGCAGAATAAATTGCATGTCAAATTAGAATGTACTTTAAAATATATTAATATATATGTGTAATGTAATGTTATATAGCCTATAGCACTTCTGAAGAATGCAGCTTTCATACAAAACAAAAACAATGAAAATCGGACCAGTAGATCCAGAGATCTTAGCGTTCAAACAAACAAACAAACAAACAAACTCTTTCGCTTTATTATATTAGTATAGATATAGAAGTAACTCTACGCTATCGGTAGTTGAAAGCTATAGTTATGTTATGCCAATATTCATATAATATTCGTTGAAAAGCGTTACACAGCAAGTTAGTCTCACTTCTCCTCGCACGACGATAAAATATATAGAGGAACATCTCTCTTATAGACATAGAGACTCATAGAGATTTGGTAGGTGGCGTTAAGCAGCGTATGCTGTCATAAGTGCCCTCGATCTTACTTTGTGGAAGATTAGCTTGGATTTTTATATGAGGTCACGACGTCTCGTAGTTTTATAGATGATTATTGTTATTTTTCTCCATTGTCCGTTATTTAATGACGTCTAGTGCGGGAGGAAACCTGAAAAATAACCTAGATTTACTTCTGTGGATACAAATCTGTTAATATTGATGCTGATAAAAAGTATTATTCCAAAATACATTATTAATAGGAATAATTATATAATTTTAAATAAGTTAGGAGTTAGTTAGGAGTAATTATATGAATTATATTAATAATTTAATTGTATCACACTTTCTTTTTTCATGTTCTTGTAATATATGCATATCATCTAGAATCCAAATTCAATTTAAATTTTAGAAATGAAATATATTCGTTAAAATATCTTTGTAGATATAAAAGTCAAAGTTAAAAATAAATAAATAAATAAATAAATCAGCTTCACGCTGTATCCCGCACATAGCAGGGTAGGCAGAGGAAACCTAGTGTTAAGACACTCCGTTCCCCACTTTCTGCCGAATTCTGGAGGCATTGCGTGTTGAGTGGCTGAACTCAACGTCGCGCTTTGCCTCGACACCAGAGCGAGGAAATGGAAATATAAATTTAAATAAATATTTCATCTCTTCGAGAAGGGATCGAACCCACAACCAAACGGTTTGACAGTCACACTTGAGCCCCTGTGCCAAGACTGGCCTTAAAATTAAAAGCTAAAAATCATTATATAATATTACTAGCGGACCCGGACGCGGCTACGCCTGCTTGAAATATAAGAATATAATTTCTACAGAAATATAATTTCAATCTAGATGAAATGCTAAAAGTGACTATTATATTTATTTTCATAAGGATGAATATCAAAATGACGCGGTAAGGAACGCGGTCGCGTAGCGAAGACGGTTGTTATTAACATGGCAGAATAAATTGCATGTCAAATTAGAAAGTATTTTAATTTATTGGTATATAGGTGTAATGTAATGTTATATAGCCTATAGCACTTCTGAAGAATGCAGCTTTCATACAAAACAAAAACAAAGTAAATCGATCCAGTAGATCCAGAGATCTTAGCGTTTAAACAAACAAACAAACAAACTCTTCCGCTTTATTATATTAGTATAGATTAGTATAGATTATTCTAGCAACCCTTAACACTAAGTTACATTTCTTTGTTTTATATTCTAGTAATATAACATCGTTTTTTTACTGACTGTCTGCCTAGCCTCCTGTGTGCGGGATACACCGTGAAACTGATTTCATTTCTTAACCTAATTTTAATATTTTTTTTCTGTGTAATTGTGTATGGCACATGAAACATTCTAAGCCGATGTATACTAACTCTAACAGTGGGTTATATCAAAACAATTAACATAATGTACTTACTAAAATCTACGATTCGAGAGGAGGAAAATTTATTAATAAAAGAAACAAATTTTAAGGTAAATTACCTTAAAACATTATCCCAAATTAAATGGTATACTCACTTTATCAGTGACTGAATTATTAAATGACTCAATTGGAAAATTTATACCTTATATAGTTTTCCTCGATGTGTGGATTACCAAACACAAAGAAATTTTTTGCAATTTGAACCAGTCGGTAGTTCCTGAGATTATCGAGTTCAACCAAACTAACTCCGCAGCTTTAAAATGTTAATAAAGATAGTAAAGTTGAACGAAACGTATGTTTTATAGAAAATGATCGTCCCTTGCATTTTACTTCTTCCTCCTGGCATTAATTGTGGTGTATGTTGCCTGTCTTCCTTCTTGACCTACTTCACTTTGCACGGTCCTTAACATCATCGGTGGTTTATCCAGTGGGTCTCATGTCCTGCGTCACGACCTGCAACCAGCGATTCCTTGGGCGTCCGGTGGCTAACTCCAGGGACATAGTTCCTGGGCCATCTCAGGCGAAACCCCTGGCATTCTATTATCCTATTAGATAAAACTATTAATGGAGGATTCATTCATAGTTTTATGTAAAAAAAAATCTATTAAGGACGAAGCAAAAAAGATATAAAGTTGATATAATAACATTTTCTGACATAAATCGCCTTTAATAAACCTACACAGATACTAGCAAGCTTTAATGTCACGGTAATATATATATATATATATAGTTATACATAAAAGAGATACAATAACCCTGGACATGATAAATTGATATCTAGAGCAGCTGTTATAGAAACGGAACTCGAAAATAATGTAATTTTGTGACGTCGCCGGCACTTCGCTCCAATTACTGCGGCTTAGTCATTCGCGACTCCAAGGTACGCTTTTAAGAAACATAATTTTAACTTTTATATCTATATATATAAAATCGAAAGGTCACTCACTCATCACTAAATCTCAGAAACTACATGTGCTAGAAATCTCAAATTTTGTATAGGAGTTATTAATAGGACGTAGGTGCTCGCTAAGGTGGGAATTTGCAATATTCGACTAAGGGGTTGTTTTTGGGGTCGAAATTTTGTATGAAACTTCGTTACTACAAATGCTAGGAGTCTCAAATTTTGCATGGACGTCACTAGGACGTAACCATGGTGACAGAAATTAATAATAACTTTGTTCAAGCGAGTGAAACCGCGAGCGGGCCGCTAGTGTATTATATATGTTATATAGTAGTGGAGGTTATTCGTGGTGTAGTGGCACAAGCATCTAATTGTAAGCGCAACAGATTGTAGATTCGATTTCTATTCATTTTTTCAATGGTGTCGAGGGAAAGCGCTACCAGGCCTACCTACCTACTCTTCTACATGTGGGGGTGAAAAAATCTATATTTTCTAATAGCATGAAATTATGAGTGGATTTTAAAATTTAAAACTTTAAAAAATACAACAACGACAACGGCTCAAATGCTGTGATGGTAAAAGCTTCGATTCAAGAGCAGGAAAATTTAAGGTAAATTACCTAAAATCATTACCATTAATTAAACCGAATATGTACCTAGTTTATAAATGACATAGAATTATCTTCTTGTTATATAAAAATGAATGTTTGTCTTTACAGAATCGTAAACAAATCTTTGGCAAAGTTGGACTGTGGTTTAGGTTCTTGACATTTAGTGTAACAGACTGTATTTGTATTATATGGACCGTTTATTTTGAAAGTGGTGTAAGTCCATTTTTGAGAAAAATGAGCTATCATAGCAGTAATTCATGCTTAATTTAATGTAATTTTTTTATATATAACTAGTCCGTGTTTAATTTCTCAAAAAAAAAACCCATGTTTTGAACAGCTTAAAATCGGTCGGTAATTGAAATTGCATAATCATCGACATACTAACCATTTAATTTTCTCGGAACAAAAGAAAATGGACTTACACCAAGTCAAGTTTTTAAGGTTTATTTCAGCTTCGCCCTGTAAAACGCTTATAACATGATAAACATTGTTATTATTGATAATAGAAAAACAGTGCTGAGAGATTCCGTTCTCCACTTTTAGCCCAATTTACGAAACATTACGTATGCTCGTGACAGACCTCATCTCAATGAGAGAGAGAGAAAAAATAAATAATATTATAACTAACATAACATACGAATATATATATATATACGTAATTATTAAACTTATATTATGTCCATGAATGATACATTGAAGATTATAAAAAGTTATAACAACTTTTTGTTGTGATATTTCAATATCATACCTACACACATAAACTTGTTATTTTATAACCTATTCTTTAAAATAACAATTATTTTACAGTTATTGCACTGTAATATTATATTATTTGGTTATATAACATTATTATTATTATAAATATAATCAATACACAATTATCAATAAAAAACAGTAGATGGATATTCAAGGCTTATGCTTAAGTTTATTTTAGTTGAACCCGTTATACTGGAAGACATATAAAATTTTAAGGTATTTATATAATTTCAGATTGTCGTGACCTAAAGGAATGTTGTCGTTTGTTGCTTAATGAAAGACTCCCACGTGGGGATAAACGATTAAATATTTGGCAATTTGGCAATCTACGCACTTATATTATTTAAGTATACGAGTATGTACGTTTTTGTGACAGATATTACATTAATTAATTGACGCAATTTATTTGTAAATTATTTTAATATACATTTATATTTTATTTATAAATGAAGACATAATATGTTCTGCCACTCAACACGCAATGCCTCCAGAATTCAGCAGAAAGTGGGGAACGGAGTGTCTTGACACTAGGTTTCCTCTGCCTAACCTGCTGTGTGCAGGATACAGCGTGAAGCTGATGTTATAGTAAAAATCTATATCTACATTCCTTTTTTTTCAGTTTAACGCAATATTCCGCATACAGCAGATTTAGCAGAGGAAACCTAGAGTTACACTCTGTTCCCTACAAATTTTCAAGGCATTGTGTGTTGAATGGCGAAACTCAATACCGCGCATTATCTTGTTACTAGTGCGAAGAAATAGAAATATTTATAAAGAACTATTAATTTCCCCGAGTGGGAATCCACAACAAGTTGCGTTTACAGTCACCGGCTTGTGCCTATATCTATTATTATTAAAAGTAAAAGTAAAATATTCTTTATTGCACACCAAATAATTAATAACAAATGTGTTTATAATGATATAAAAAACAGCACAATGGGCGGCCTTAATGCTAAGCCAGCAATCTCTCCCAGGCAACCTTTGGATAGAGGAGAGCATTAATTAAAATTAGGAGGGGTGTACTAAATAAATGTGAGTACTAAATAAAATATATAAATGGGCAAATATATACACATATACATCAATATTATTATTAACAATATACAACAATATTATTATTGTTATCTATTGAAATATAAATTTAAATAAATATTTCATTTCTTCGTGGTGGAGTGGGGATCGAACGCTAAACCTGTTGATTTTGCAGCACACTTGCCCCTGCGCCACGACTGGCCTCATCATTTCTATGTTATTATTATTGTCAGTATTAACTTGAAAATGTTTTTAACCAACTTTAAGAATGAAGGGTTCGTAATTAATACAACTAAAAACATACGGTCGAATATTAAATCCATTGTAGATTTTTAGTAGCTAATTGCTTTTTTATGATTTAAGTATTTCCGTCTATTTCATGTGATAATTAAACTGTGTAATTGTTCTCATGCTAATAGTACCTAGAATTTAAACTTATTTTGATAATTAATATATAATTTTCTATATATAACTAAAAATATTGTCTGTATACGGGATCTCACAAATATCGGGATCCCGCGGGATTAAAAATTCTATTCCCGCTAATACCAGTAGAGCCAGGCTCTACAAAGGACGTATCTCGCTCGGCTCTAAGAGCCTTGCTACTGCAGTATAAAACTTTATTACTAACTCTATAGGTATCCAAATTTGGTATTCCCAACACCATCTATGGAAAATATTTAACATTTCATTGATGTATTATTTTTCAGCTTTACTCATTTATACTTATTTGATATTATTTGATAATTTATTCTGTTTGAATCATTTTAAAAAGTCTAGGTTGATATGTATAGTTATAGAAAAAGTTGATTCCATTATAATAAAGTCCAAAAAATAAAGTACCTACGTACGTATATATGTAGTAACATATGTGAAATTCCAAAAGAAATATGACTGGCAAGTTCTCATACGAAGAAGGTCTCATTCTTTCTCAACATGAATAAAATAATTATAAATATAAAATATGATATGATACTGAATTCGTTACCATCGCCGTAGTAATTTATTCAATATACAAATAAATGGGTCACGACAACCGATTCTCATAGAATTGAAAATATATTATTTCTTATACTAAAGGTTATCTTAACTGATGTAAATTACGTCTTAATGTTAACAGTTACTGTAATGATGTTAGATGAAGCCTATTTAAGCGATGTCTATCTGGAGCAATTTAAATTTAGAGATTTGTAACTTTGTAATTTCTATATTATTAAATATATATTGTGGCTATCGTGGCGCAGCGATAGTCCTGGGTTCGATCCCCAGTCGGGAAATTAATGTTTTATTTTGACGCTCTGGTAACAAGACAAAGGGCGACGTTAATTTGTACTACGCAAATGGCAATATCTCGAAAATTGGGCGAAAAAAGGGAAACAGACTGTCTTAATAATAGATTGCCCGCATATTACATATAATATGCGGGATACGGCGTGTAGCCAAAAGAACATATATATACATATAATATAAATAATATATAAAGAAGATTAAACAACTTATTTCATTACAATTTTAGAACAAAACTTCTCGTTCGTCGTTCACACAAATTATTTTATATTGTTTCAAAATGAACTAACTGGTAAAGTTATTCTAGTGAACTACGACCCAGGTTTCAGGGAGATTTTCGAACACTAAATGAATAGCAGAAGTAGAAGAAAATCGGAATGATGATGACACATTGCCAGGTCTGTAGTGTCCGTAGGCATAAAGGACCTTCTAAGTCAGCTCAATAAAAAAATACGAACGTTTTTTACTTCGATTTGCAACATTTTATACGAATTTTGCCACATAAACAAAACCTATACCTAGCATAACTCCCGTTGACTTAGAAAGCTTCACGATGTATCCCGCATAAACCAGGGGGACCTAGTGTCAGGATACTCCTTCCGTCCTTGCTTCCTCCTGGCATTAATCCCGGCTATTGCCAGGGTCTGTCTTCCTACTCAACCTACTCTACTTTGCACGGTCTTTTCTGTCCTCAAGGGTTGACCATTGGCTCTCATGTCCTGCATTACGACATCCAACCAGCGCTTCCTTGGGCATCCGGGAGATCTCATTCCAGGAACTGATATAGGCACTTGCATCCGACATAGTTCTTACAACATGGCCAAACCATCTCAGGCGACGCTCTAGGAGCTTCTCCGCTACGTCACGGACCCCAAGACTACCTCGAACGTGTTGCGTGCGGTCACTTATCGCGTGGGGTCGGCTCGAGGGTGTGACTGTAACGCGACGCGTGTGGGTTCGATCCCTACTTGAGGAAATTAAATATTTACTTACATTTATATTTTCATTTGTTCACTCTGGTGTCGAGGCAAAGCGTGGCACGCAATGCCTTCAGAATTCGGCGGAAAGTGGGGATCGGAGTGACTGTGCGGGATACAGCGTGAAGCTGTAACCCCACAATATATGCAATGTAGATACCTGAGCCACTGTAATTTTGCTCACTACTAAACAATTATTATATATTCACCTTGACACGTGGGTTACGTTTATCGGATCGGCGCGGCGTGTTGCGACGCGGAATACGGTGTCTAGTCTAGCAGTAATGTGTACGAGTAGTCATTACATTAATTAATTGACGCAATTTATTTGTAAATTATTTTAATATACATTTATATTTTATTTATAAATGAAGACATAATATGTTCTGCCACTCAACACGCAATGCCTCCAGAATTCAGCAGAAAGTGGGGAACGGAGTGTCTTGACACTAGGTTTCCTCTGCCTAACCTGCTGTGTGCAGGATACAGCGTGAAGCTGATGTTATAGTAAAAATCTATATCTACATTCCTTTTTTTTCAGTTTAACGCAATATTCCGCATACAGCAGATTTAGCAGAGGAAACCTAGAGTTACACTCTGTTCCCTACAAATTTTCAAGGCATTGTGTGTTGAATGGCGAAACTCAATACCGCGCATTATCTTGTTACTAGTGCGAAGAAATAGAAATATTTATAAAGAACTATTAATTTCCCCGAGTGGGAATCCACAACAAGTTGCGTTTACAGTCACCGGCTTGTGCCTATATCTATTATTATTAAAAGTAAAAGTAAAATATTCTTTATTGCACACCAAATAATTAATAACAAATGTGTTTATAATGATATAAAAAACAGCACAATGGGCGGCCTTAATGCTAAGCCAGCAATCTCTCCCAGGCAACCTTTGGATAGAGGAGAGCATTAATTAAAATTAGGAGGGGTGTACTAAATAAATGTGAGTACTAAATAAAATATATAAATGGGCAAATATATACACATATACATCAATATTATTATTAACAATATACAACAATATTATTATTGTTATCTATTGAAATATAAATTTAAATAAATATTTCATTTCTTCGTGGTGGAGTGGGGATCGAACGCTAAACCTGTTGATTTTGCAGCACACTTGCCCCTGCGCCACGACTGGCCTCATCATTTCTATGTTATTATTATTGTCAGTATTAACTTGAAAATGTTTTTAACCAACTTTAAGAATGAAGGGTTCGTAATTAATACAACTAAAAACATACGGTCGAATATTAAATCCATTGTAGATTTTTAGTAGCTAATTGCTTTTTTATGATTTAAGTATTTCCGTCTATTTCATGTGATAATTAAACTGTGTAATTGTTCTCATGCTAATAGTACCTAGAATTTAAACTTATTTTGATAATTAATATATAATTTTCTATATATAACTAAAAATATTGTCTGTATACGGGATCTCACAAATATCGGGATCCCGCGGGATTAAAAATTCTATTCCCGCTAATACCAGTAGAGCCAGGCTCTACAAAGGACGTATCTCGCTCGGCTCTAAGAGCCTTGCTACTGCAGTATAAAACTTTATTACTAACTCTATAGGTATCCAAATTTGGTATTCCCAACACCATCTATGGAAAATATTTAACATTTCATTGATGTATTATTTTTCAGCTTTACTCATTTATACTTATTTGATATTATTTGATAATTTATTCTGTTTGAATCATTTTAAAAAGTCTAGGTTGATATGTATAGTTATAGAAAAAGTTGATTCCATTATAATAAAGTCCAAAAAATAAAGTACCTACGTACGTATATATGTAGTAACATATGTGAAATTCCAAAAGAAATATGACTGGCAAGTTCTCATACGAAGAAGGTCTCATTCTTTCTCAACATGAATAAAATAATTATAAATATAAAATATGATATGATACTGAATTCGTTACCATCGCCGTAGTAATTTATTCAATATACAAATAAATGGGTCACGACAACCGATTCTCATAGAATTGAAAATATATTATTTCTTATACTAAAGGTTATCTTAACTGATGTAAATTACGTCTTAATGTTAACAGTTACTGTAATGATGTTAGATGAAGCCTATTTAAGCGATGTCTATCTGGAGCAATTTAAATTTAGAGATTTGTAACTTTGTAATTTCTATATTATTAAATATATATTGTGGCTATCGTGGCGCAGCGATAGTCCTGGGTTCGATCCCCAGTCGGGAAATTAATGTTTTATTTTGACGCTCTGGTAACAAGACAAAGGGCGACGTTAATTTGTACTACGCAAATGGCAATATCTCGAAAATTGGGCGAAAAAAGGGAAACAGACTGTCTTAATAATAGATTGCCCGCATATTACATATAATATGCGGGATACGGCGTGTAGCCAAAAGAACATATATATACATATAATATAAATAATATATAAAGAAGATTAAACAACTTATTTCATTACAATTTTAGAACAAAACTTCTCGTTCGTCGTTCACACAAATTATTTTATATTGTTTCAAAATGAACTAACTGGTAAAGTTATTCTAGTGAACTACGACCCAGGTTTCAGGGAGATTTTCGAACACTAAATGAATAGCAGAAGTAGAAGAAAATCGGAATGATGATGACACATTGCCAGGTCTGTAGTGTCCGTAGGCATAAAGGACCTTCTAAGTCAGCTCAATAAAAAAATACGAACGTTTTTTACTTCGATTTGCAACATTTTATACGAATTTTGCCACATAAACAAAACCTATACCTAGCATAACTCCCGTTGACTTAGAAAGCTTCACGATGTATCCCGCATAAACCAGGGGGACCTAGTGTCAGGATACTCCTTCCGTCCTTGCTTCCTCCTGGCATTAATCCCGGCTATTGCCAGGGTCTGTCTTCCTACTCAACCTACTCTACTTTGCACGGTCTTTTCTGTCCTCAAGGGTTGACCATTGGCTCTCATGTCCTGCATTACGACATCCAACCAGCGCTTCCTTGGGCATCCGGGAGATCTCATTCCAGGAACTGATATAGGCACTTGCATCCGACATAGTTCTTACAACATGGCCAAACCATCTCAGGCGACGCTCTAGGAGCTTCTCCGCTACGTCACGGACCCCAAGACTACCTCGAACGTGTTGCGTGCGGTCACTTATCGCGTGGGGTCGGCTCGAGGGTGTGACTGTAACGCGACGCGTGTGGGTTCGATCCCTACTTGAGGAAATTAAATATTTACTTACATTTATATTTTCATTTGTTCACTCTGGTGTCGAGGCAAAGCGTGGCACGCAATGCCTTCAGAATTCGGCGGAAAGTGGGGATCGGAGTGACTGTGCGGGATACAGCGTGAAGCTGTAACCCCACAATATATGCAATGTAGATACCTGAGCCACTGTAATTTTGCTCACTACTAAACAATTATTATATATTCACCTTGACACGTGGGTTACGTTTATCGGATCGGCGCGGCGTGTTGCGACGCGGAATACGGTGTCTAGTCTAGCAGTAATGTGTACGAGTAGTCATTAGGGCTACTGTTAATTAAATATATAAACAAGCGAGGCCAGTCGTGGCGCAGTGGGTTCGATTCCCACTCGGGGAAATTAAATATTTACTTAAATTTATATTGCCATTTCTACACTCCGGTATTTCCGCACTCAACATACACATGCCTTCAGAATGCGGAGGAAAGCGGGGGAATGTCTTAACGCTAGGTTCCCTCTGCCTGCTATGTTCGGAATACAGCGAGAAGTTGATTTTTTTGTATAAACTAGCAGTATATTACGTTGGAAATAGCCTACTGAATTACTAGCGACCATATGACTAATATATGACTACCGACATCAACGCGGCTTCGCCCGCTTAAATTTATTGTTATATTATTGTCAAATTATACAAAATATTTACATAAATTGTAACCTATAGGTTATTCTTATATATAAGCTATATTACTATAAAATTTCATCTAAATCAGTAGTTCAGTAGTTTTTGCGTGAAAGTAAAACAAATATCCATCTTCATAAGCATTAAAAATAGAGATGAGAAGCAGTGAGATTTGACATCCAAAAAGCCTTAATACAGATACTAGCTATTTACTTCATATCCCTCTTACATCGGGGTAGGAAGGAACATAGTGTTAAGAGACTCTAATCCCCATTATCCACAGAATTTTTGAGTGTTGAGTGGCTCTCAATGCTACGCTTTGCTTCAACCATAGAGCGGAGAAATGAGAATATGAATATATGGACCGTTTATTTTGAGAGTGGTGTAAGTCCATTTTCTTTTGTTTCGAGAAAATTAAAGGTTAGTATGTCGATGATTATGCAATTTCATTTACCGACCGATTTTAAGTTGTTCAAAACATGGGTTTTTTTTGAGAAATTAAACACGGACTAGTTATATATAGAAACATTGCATTAAATTAAGCATGAATTACGTGATATCTAATTTTTCTCAAAAATGGACTTACACCACTTTCAAAATAAACGGTCCATATATAAATATTTAATTTCCTCGATTGGGATCGAACACACAACCAGTCGCGTCCAAAGTCATACACTTGGGGTACAACGCCAGGTGTGGTATCTATAACTAAAGTAAAATATCATTTTTTCCTACTACATGAATCAACAAACAATAAAATAGTCATTAAAATTTTTAATAGTTTGGAAGCGGAAGCCTCTGGAATTAAAGTAGGTATAATAATAACAATGATGCCAAATTGTTAATTAAATTGTAATGCAATAGTCGAGTTATTAACAAGTTTTTGTAGGTATTTGACTATAAAATATAAATTGTTTTTATAATCACTTTATGTAATTAAATATTTTGAAAGGAAATATTTATGAAGATGTATTTGGATATAACAGATTATAATGTAAATATTGAGTTCCGTAAATAAATAAGCAATAATGAAAGTGAAAACGTGGGACATTTTCCCACGCAACAACGGACTCTCCTCTCTCTCTCTCTCTCTCTCTCTACCTACTCTCTCCAGGTATACCTGGAGATTGTCTACTATATACATTTAGTTTTTAGTGTTTTTTTTAATGTTTTAGTATACTTTGGTTTATTTATTTTTCACACCACTTACAGGTTTTCCTCGAGTTAGGACTTTGTGCCTCAAAAAATTATATTCTATAATACACATGTTAATATTAATTTAATACACGTATTATTTGTCAATATGTACCTTTTATAATTATTTTTACCTTACCTTACCTTTTATAACACACGTAAGGATTATTCATGCAAATATATAATTGATGTTAAAGGCAATACTAGATTAATTATAATACGATTAAATAAATAAAATTACAATACATAATATCTTCATGTTAAAGAAAATCAGGGTTGCTTAATATTAACATTTAATTTTTAAACAATCACAGAATATATCCAATATTCAAAATATATAAGGCGTAGGGTTCCTAGAATCAACCCTAATTTAAATTGTTTAGTGTACTACACATAGTGTACAGAGTCATATAGTGTCTAAAGATTTAATTAATGTTAAATATTTAAAACTTCATGTGCCTAAGTAAAAATAAATATTATGTGCTTTTTAAAACATGAACATTACAAATGCTATTTCAATAACTAAAATCGAACCATCTTTCCAATAATAATAGTAAGTTAAATATGAATTCTATAATAAATAAATTTTAAACAAAAAGAAAAACCGACTTCTAACAACGAGCGAAAAAGTAAATATTGAAACACTTATTTATTTCCAATAATAACTATATTTCATATAATAATAACTATATTTCATATAATAATGTTAATTATAATTCACTGTCTGGCTCACTAAAACCAAGCATATTTTCCCGCCCAAATTTGACATTTAAGCGCGCGCCAAACCCCCTCCCGCCGACCGAGCCCGAGAGTTGCCGACAAGCTGGCGCCAAGCGTGGCGGGTAACAAAAGTTTTAAAGCAAGTAACAGAAAACTAATAAGTTTATTTTTGTCTATTGATATAATATAAATACGATTTATATACAAACAATGGTAAATACATGAATATATAATCAGCTTCAAGCTCCCGCACACTGCCGAGTATGCAGAGGGAACCTAGTGTTAAACAATCCGTTCCTCACTTTCTGTCGAATTCTGGAGGTACTGAGGGCACCAGAGCGAAGAAATGGAAATATAAACGTAAATAAATATTTCACTTCATCGAGTGGGGATCGAACCTACAACCGTCGCGTTACAGTCACACCCCTGTGCCGCTGCGCCACGACATACACAAACCTACATATAAAATATGTATTTTATATATGGTATTATATATTTATGGCATAATATAATTATGGTAATATATAGTAATATATGTCATATATTACCAAATATTTTGAATACAACATACTCTAGGTAACGTTATATTACTTTAAAATTATATGAATTAGATTTACGCTGTAACAGAGTACCGATTTGCTTGGTAAGCTCTGTACACCCAGAACTCCGACCCCAGAGCCTGAATTTCATCCAGCCTTTATACATACAGAAATAACCAATCGATAGCTTGTTTAATTTCGTGGCTCAGACATCTATTTTAAAAGCTTTTTTTCATATTGAATAGGAAAGCGTGAAATACTGAAATTATTTTGGAACTTCGTGTATTCCTACTTTAAATTGACTAACAAACGTTTAGTTGGAACATAATGGAATTTTGTTAATTTTATTATTTTTAATTTTTTAAATTATCCTTAACAGTGATGCGAACAAAGAAAATCTAATTAAATATCTTCGAAAATATCGACACTGAAGTTCGTTCTAAGAGCAATATTCTTTTAATGAAATTATTTTCAATTATCATGAAGTTAGATGGCGTTCGACCAATGACGGGACGGCAACAACATTCAGCATTGCCAAATACGACAAAATGCTTGAAAAAAAAAAAATGTTATTATTACTTTTTTTTATAGCTTATATAATATTGAACAGTATATTATATAAAAATAACAAAGATTGTATTAAAAAATATTTTTTAATAAAATATTATATTCTGTTATATTTACAAGGTTCACTCTACGCCTTACAATATTACAAAACAAATAAAAATAAACTAAATGCATAACAGATCATTATTTAAATAGAATAATGAATATTATTTACTTTATTTGCTCATTATTTATTCTAGGCTGATAAAAATCTGTGTTTCCAAGTATCTGAGGGCCCTAGCGACCTTTAAATCTCGACGATAATACCGTGTCAGTCATGGTAGGAAAATAATTGTTTATTTTTATAGAGAAAATATTCGCAATTTTTACCTGTAAAGTTAAATAGGGTTTATACCTATGCTTCTACATACTCTCGGCTTGGTGCGTTAGTGATGAATGACAATTTTGACATATGTCAAGTAGAATGAAATAGGTTTGAAGTAAATAAGTCTCCATACAACGTGGCTAAGTGATTAGTGCTCAACTGGCACACTCGAAGCGCCATAAATAAAGAACTGAACTGAACTGAACTGAAGTAAATAAGTATGAAGAGGTCTTGACTGAACCTATGAGCGGGTTTTAGTCCTATTTTACGCAATATTTTTATATAAAAAGTTAAATAGGTACGACTGTTTATGGCACTGGGTTCAACATTACTTTGACGATTAGATTAACTTCATATTTTAAAGACTTTTTTTTAAATAAAATCAGCTTCACGTTGTATCCCGCACACAGCAGGGTAGGCAGGGAGAACCTAGTGTTAAGACACTACGCTTCCCACTTTCTGCCGAAATCTGGAGGCATTGCGTGTTGAGTGGCAGAACTCAACGCCGCGCTTTGCCTCGAGGCAATTGCCTCTGATGTCGACATCAGAGGGAAAAATGGAATTATAAACGTACCTAAATAAATATTTCACTTCCTCGAGTGGGGATCGAACCCTTAACCGTCGTGTTACAGTCACACCCTTGTGCCGTTGCGCCACGACGACCTCAAATTAATTAAATACATATAAATAAAAAAAACCTTTTTAATTTAACGATACATTTAAACATTCCTATAATATATTTATTTCTTTGCATTGCATGTACATTTCCAAGAAATACTTTAAAAAAACTCAAAATTCTAATATCGTTATTCTCATTTTTATATTCTTCACCAGGGTTTATCTATTTAATTAATAAAATATTTGACGCCAATCATCTATTCGAATATTTATTACATTTACAATTAGTCTCGTGGCGTACAAAACTAGTAAAAATATTAAGCATAGATATTTAGAGTGTGAAATTTATTTTTAAATAATTATATTCATGTCAAGATGCACTATTATATAAAATACTTAAATTTTTAGCATATTAATATTTTGGAAACTGGTCAAGTATATTCTTGTAGGGGTAATAAGAAGGGTATATAGAGGGAACCTAGTGTTAAGCAACCCCGTTCTTGACGCGTCGTCCAAATTTTCGGGCATTGCGTATTATTGAGGAAATGAAAATAATTCATTCACATGTGTGGGAATAGAACCCACAATCGTCGCGATTACAGTTTCATTACATACAATGTACCGCTGTGCTACGGCGTCCTCTAAACAATTCATAATCTATATATATAAAAGGACTTGTCCTCACTGACTGAGGTAAGACGCACGCACAGCTGTAACCGCTGATAGTAGAAACGTGAAATTTGGACAGATGTTTACTTTCATAATCTGGACATCCACTAAGAAGGGATTTTGAAAAATTTTAACCCTAAAGTGGTAAAATAGGGGTTCAAAGTTTGTATGGAAAAAAATTTAAATCAGCACCAATTTTTATAAAATTTGAAATTTAGACTCTTAAAAGTATTTAATTGAACACGTGTTTCGTAGTTTTCTAAAATTCTCCCCCTAAGGGTGCAAATAAGGGGTGAAAGTTTGTATAGAATTTTTTTTAAATCGGCACTAATTTTTATAAAATTTTAAATTCAGACTCCTAAAAGTATTTAATTGAACACATGTTTCATGGTTTTCTAGAATTCTTCCCCTAAGGGTGCAAAAAAGGGGTTGAAAGTTTGTATGGAAAAATCTTTAAAACGCCACCGATTATTATAAAATTTTAAATGTAGACTCTTAAAAATATTTAATTGAACATGTGATTCATAATTTTCTAGAATTCACCCCCTAAGGGTGCAAATAAGGGGTTGAAAGTTTGTATGGAAAAATCTTTAAATCGCCACCGAACTTTATAAAATTAGAAATTTAGACTTTTAAAAGTATTTCATTGAAAACATGTTTCGTAGTTTATTAGAATTCACCCCTAATTACGCAAGCGAAGCTGCGCGCGTCCGCTAGTCTATATATATAAAAGGACTTGTCCTCACTGACTGAGGTAAGACGCACGCACAGCCGTTACCGCTGATGGTAGAAACATGAAATTTGGGCAGATGTTTACTTTCGTAATCTGGACATCCACTAAGAAGGGATTTTGAAAAATGTTAACCTTAAAGGGGTGAAATAGGGGTTGAAAGATTGTATGGAAAAAAAATTAAATCGGCACCGATTTTTATAAAATTGTAAATTCAAACTCTAAAAAATAAATATTTTTGAACACGTATACGATACGATACGATTTTTATAAAATTTGAAATTTAGACGTTCAAAAATATTACATTGAATATATGTTTCGTGGTTCATTTTAATTCCTACCCAGGGATGCAAATAAGGGGTTGAAATTTTGTATGGAAAAATCTTTTTCTCGCCACCGATTTTTATAAAATTTGAAACTTAGACTCTTAAAAATATATCATTGAACACATGTTTCATGGTTTATTATAATTCACTCCTAAATAAGCAAGCGAAGCTGCGCGCGTCCGCTTGTTTATAATAGTTACTGTATATGGTATGGATATATATCAATTATATATGTTGAGGCCACTCATGGCGCAGGGGCACAATATATGATTGTAAAATCGACTGATAGTGGGCTCGATCCCCACTCGGTTAAATTAAATATTTATTTATATTTTTTTTTCTTCGCTCTGTTGTCGAAGCAAGGCGAGGCGTTGAGTTCCTCCACTCAATATGCAATGCCTCCAGAACTCGGCAGGAAGTGGGGTTCGGAGTATCTACAGCATGAACCTAATTTAATATGTACATGGTACTGGTGCTAGCTGGTGGATAATATCCAAGATGGCTTAAACCTTCAAAAACACTTTAATTTCTAGTATTTTTACATTTATAATATTTTTTTTACTATAATAATAATCGATATAAAAAAACACATGAAATATTTTTATAAGGATAGACAATAAATTATAATAAGTAAATATTGATATTGTTAATCAATACACCAATTATGTGTAACAGATCTCATTGCAATTGCAAAACATCCGGATATTTAAGCATATATTATAATAATTATTAATAGTGTAGAATCCGGTCGAACTAATAATAAACTTATTATAAACTAGCTGTTTATGTCATAGTCCCTTAAAGAAATATATAAAAGAATGCGGAAACGTCCAGAGCTGTCGTATGAAATAATATCTATTTTAATACCTATACACAGAATCGGTGTAATGACTGACAAATGCGGTTAGAAAATAAAAGCTTTTAATATAAAACTGACTGGTTATAATTTGTAATAGAATTTATGTTATTTGTCATCGCTCTGCCTTCTATTGTAGGCGGGAATTAACTATGTTATGGAAGAATTATGATATTTATAATAGTTTAGTATTTCAATAGTCATAGAAACTTTTGTTTTCTACTAGGTATAGTGGTTCTGTCTAACAAGGCGGAGGACGTAGATTCATTCATTTTCAGAGGACAGACTCGTATGTGATAGTACAAGTACAACTCAAATTAGACGAAGACGAGACCTCAAAATTATAACTTAGTTTTAGGAAATTTCAAAATATTACAATTTAATTTCAGCTTCACACTGTATCCCGTCTTTGCCTCGACACCAGAGCGAAGAAATACAAATATAAACGTAAATAAATATTTCACTTCCTCGAGTGGGGATCGAACCCACAACCGTCGCGTTACAGTCACACCCTTGTGCTGCTGCGCCACGACGACCTGAATTTAATTTGATTATGTTATATGAGTTGTTACATAAATTTTTAAATACATAACTTTCACTGTATGTCCTTTGGTTGTGAAAACACAATTAAATTACGTTCACACAGTCGCAAAAAAGTAGCACTAAAACAAGTTTTGAAGCTGAGTATTTTAAAAATATCTAAAATAAAGTAGGTATAGTTGGAAAAATTATATACTCTTATAAATACACAAATTAACCAACTTGTAAATTGAATTTAAAAAATATTGCTTTCAATACGCCATCAGGCAATCAAACCGTCGCGTCGCGTCGTGCAGATTATGGGTTCGATCCCCACTGTACCACGACGACTTTTTTGGGTTTAGCTTCACCTTGTACCAGAGTGGCCTGGATAACCTCATGTCTAGACATTGTTCTCCACTGTGTTCCCGTACGAATTTCAGACATTTTGTGTTGAGTAAGTACGAATAATACACGATTAAAATTAAAAAATAAAACTCTTAGGATTTTTTTTTGTTTTAAATATATATATTTTTGTATATTATAATATTTAGTTATTCATTTTAAATAAATATTATCATCATCATATATCTAAAATCTAATAAATGCACAAAAACATTTCCTGAACACAACCTTATTTAAAAACACAGCCGGGGAATATTTTCATATTTTCAATACGGTGACAAACACAGTTTATTTGTACGTCAAGATTTCTAACAATATCAATTATGGAAGAATCTTAAGTGATTTGATGTTATATTCCATTAAGTTTGTTAGAGGAAATTGTTATATCGGAATTAATACTGAGAATGTATGTACATGAATCACTGGACAAAGAAATTTCCCGCACAGCTTCTTGTTGGCCGTCATCTGTGACAAATTAGATTTAACGCTATAATTATAAACATTCTATGATTGCTTAGCTAAAAATTAGTTTTTAATTACTTTATTATTAGATCGTCATTACGCAGGGGCAGGGTGCGACTGTAAACGTGACGGCTGTCGGTTCGATTCCCAATCGGGGATTCCCCCAAAGCGAGAGACTGATCGTTCAATTATTTTCTCGCTTTCGCTTTCTCGCCACTCAACACGCGAACGTCTAGAATTCTGCGAAAAGTGGGGTACAGTAATCCAATGCCACAATATATATTTATTATGTATTTAGAGTAAGAAAAAGCTGATTTAAAAATACCATCTTATTCTTAAGTATCAAACAGAGAGCATACATTCGTTGAGATGTTAATGATTAAATTTCATTTAATTTTTAACATCCCAACTATAGCACAGTGTTTTTGAGAATTAATTTCAAAGAGATTCTATATATTACCTATAGCCTTAGTTAAAGTTAAAACTAGTTTGTAATACGCAATAAATTTGTGTAAAGAAAAAAATGCGAGTATATATTTTTCACACTTTAATATTAAGTAATATATTACATCAGTTTATCCATGCAATGCTTAAACCAATGTATCACCTGATTGACGGGTGGAAGTAATTATTATTTTCTCTATTTTCACGTTTTATCCCTTGCTTCATCACGACACACTCCGACTCTTGATATTTCATTATTCGGTTTTTACATTATTAAGTTAATATGCAAATTAAAAAATAATACATAACATTTAAATATTGAAATTTTTAAAGTAAGTACTTACCCACAAAATGTTGTTTAAATGAAAAAAGAAATTTAAATCTATCTCCGTTCTATATGTTAAGATCACCAAAGGGGCAAAATGAAATTAATTTTAAATATATTCATACCCCTGAGCGAGGATCGAACCCACTATCGTGATTACAACCATATTCTGCCCAAATGCGTCAAGATGGCCGCGAAATAATAAAAGGTCAAGTAAATATAATAAAGTATATATATACATATTTACATTACATATGCATATTGATACGGGGAATCCCAAACTCATTAAAAAAAATTTATGTCGTCTAAAAAATACATTTTCGATCAGACGTTGACGTTAGTGTGACGTATTTCTGACTTATTTTTCATATTTCAGTTTTTTTTTTATCTGTGGGTATTTTTTAACACGGATAGGTGCAAATTAATATGCTATTCATTAGGTACAAATTTAAAAGAATATTATTATTAAATAGGAAAAAACACGCAAGTACTGTCTTTATTAAATGTTATATAAATGAAAAAATAAATTTAAATCTAGAGTACACAGAACAGAATAAATAACTGAATATATGAGTTTAATACCTACTAATTATTATTTTTATATTGTTTTGTTTAGTTTAAACATCATTTCGTTAGTTTCTTATAACAAAACAATAAATAATAAGAAACAAAAGCGGAAACTGTAATAATCTTCATAAATATTTAACATTTATTTATATCATTAATATACGAGCGAGATGTATAACTAAATATTCACTATAAAGTGGTTCTTCTTTAGTTATCAAAGTAACTAAGCAGAATAAATTAATATCGGTTAATTAATTATTAAGTTAAACAATCGTTTAATCGATCATGAGAGATTCATTAACCTTGTCGGCATGGCCGTCACGATATTCGCAATTTACATTGGAAATTGGCTTGGAGCGGACTAGATGCAACAGATCGATGGCTTTTGTGTTTTACTTCTGAATATTTTATCAAGGTAAAGGCAAGGTACCCATGGAACCTGGGAACCTAGTGTTGTTAAAACAAACTTCTTCTTCTTCTTTCTTCACTTCTTCTTCTTCTACAATACTGTAGTATTGAAAGGCGAGTCTCTATGCCGCATTTGGCTTATTACCAAAGCGAGGTGAAATATTAAATATGTAATTCCCACTAGTGGGAATCGAACTCACAATCTGTCGTGTTTACAGTCGCATGCTTATACCGCTGCGTTATAAATCCTAGGGTGAATATCTATATAATAGTAGTTTTATGATCATTATTTGATTCTATATAATATATTATATTAATTATGTTATTTTGAATATTAACTTAGGTACGTATGGCGTAGTTGGGTGTTATTGATCACAATGATTATATGTTCAAATATCATTATCATTAGGTTGAGGCCTTAACTTAACAGGCAATGCCCGTCGTGGCACAGTGGCACAAGGGTGTGACTGTAACGCGACGGTTATGGGTTCGATCCCCACTCGAGGAAGTGAAATATTTATTTACGTTTATATATCCATTTCTTCGCTCTGGTGTCGAGGCAAAGCTCGGCGTTGAGTTTTGGTACTCAACACATAAGGCATCCAGAATTCGGCAGAAAGTGGGGAACGGAGTGTCTTAACACTCTGCCTACCGATGATTTTGATTCTGATAAAATAATAATATATATAATATATAATAATAATAGTTCTAATAAGTCAAATTGCGGGGTTGAAGATAAACGATCTTCACTTGAGAGGCCTAATAACAAGTGACGTAAGAAGACAAACGAAAATATAATGCGTTTTTTCTATACATAACATAATTTCTAAAAGAAAAATTAATGCTTCACTTTACTTAATTTATTCTCATTACATGTTAAAGGAAAAAAATAAGGCAAATTAAGTTTATTGAGGGCATCCCCTTGAGACTTCTCAATCTACTTAAATCACATTTAACGTTGTCAATGAATTATTAACAATTGAAAAATTAAAAATATAATCTAAACTATAATTTTGCTTCTAATCATATAAAAAATTAGTTAGTCAGTTAGTTTTCAGCTTTTTTACCCATTACCCATTTTCCGCCGAATTTTCCAGGCATTGTGTGTTGAGTGGTGGAACTGACGACTGCTCTTTATCTTGGTATCGGAGTAAAGAAATTAATTATATAAGATTTTATTTAAAGTCATACAGCCACCTGTCTTTCAGTGCGATTACTTTTTAATTTTTACTATGAATTTCGTATTTTGCCACATTAAAAAGACAATGCCACAGTAAGTTACGAGTATATGATGATGAATTATTTCTTTTAGCTTCACGCTGAATCCCGCACATATCAGGATAGGCAGAGGGAATCTAGTGTTAAGACACTTCCGTTTCCTCTTTCCGCCGAATTCTGGAGGCATGCCTGTTAAGTGGCGGCACTTTGCCTTGTTATCACAGTGAGAATATGAAAATATTAAATATTCATTTGCAAGAGGGGAATCAAACCCACAACCTTTCGTGGTTACAGTCAAATTATATTTATTACTAGTGGACCCGGACGCGGCTACGCCTGCTTGAACTATAAGAATATTTCTTAAATATTATATAATATATTTATTTTTATAAGAATGAATATCAAAATATAAGTTCCTTTTGGGTGACGTTTTCTTAAAACTTTAAAGAAACTTTGCAAACTGGTGCTTAGCAACGACGGTTGTTATTAACATGGCAGAATAAATTGCATGTCAAATTAGAAAGTATTTTAATTTATTAGTAAATATGTGTAATGTAATGTTATATAGCCTATAGCACTTCTGAAGAATGCAGCTTTCATACAAAACAAAAACAAAGTAAATCGGACCAGTAGATCCAGAGATCTTAGCGTTCAAACAAACAAACAAACAAACTCTTCCGCTTTATTATATTAGTATAGATATTTTCGATATTGCAGAGAGAGAGCGTGCTGAATAGCCGTAACAAATGTTATTTATTTTTTCACTCTACTAGGAATCGAACCCACAATCATCACGACAAATATTACTCTATTCTACTATATTACTATCGTGTATATTATTATGTAAAATATTTATTTTTTAAAACTTATTTCGAATTATATTTTTTCCTTACGTAATTGAGGAAAATAACTGTCACTGGATTCCCATATAGGTTTTCCCTTGTATTCACTACGTCATGTAAAAGAGGAAATAATTTTTTTTTACTAGTAATTTCCAACTCCAATTAATATTATATAACATACAGTAAGTTTGTTATTGTTATTTAAGTGCTGCATTACATTCGTATGCTAAATAAAATATTATGTTTTCTATTGTAATACATTTGTAAGATATATTTAAGGTCGTCGTTGCTTAGGGGCACAAGGTAGTGACTGTAACGCGACTGTTGGGGGTTCCAATCCCATTCGGAGGTATGAATTATTGTTAATTAATTAATTTCTTTGTTCTGGCACTAAGGTAAAAGCGCGGCTTCGACTTCCGCCACTCAACACGCAATGCCTTGAAAAATTGGGCGATACACAGAAACAGCGTATAGTGGATTATATTACTTATTTTTTAAGATACATTTAGTGAAACCACCGTATGGCTGCAATCGTGACGATTGTGGGTTCAAATTCATCCCAGTGAGGATCATATTTGCTTTACAGTACTTACAGCCGGATGCTCTCCCACTAAATATTTATTTTAGCAGTAATTAGTAAGGATAATATACCCGACGACCTAAAGAAGTCGGCGGGAAGCGGCATTGGCATGTACAGCGCCCCTCAGGCGAACACAATATAACTTCATGTGTATGTTTAAATAGTTTTGCGGACCATTTGGCGCCCCTTTATGAGCGGCGCCCGGGGCATGATGACCCCCTGACACCACCTACCTCACTACGCCATTGGGAAGCGGATGGGTCCGAAGAGCTGAGGACCGAGTGTGTTGGCGAGAATTGGGTAAGGCCTATGTCCATCAGTGGACAATCAATGGCTGTTGATGATGATGATGAATATACCTACATGGTCTCTCTGAGTATCTAGCGCGGGTTCTTTCAGGTCTGTGGCATTAACTATACTGAACTGGTGGTAAAAAAAATAAACATTTAACTTTTCACTTTCTGTACAATTATTTGGTTTTGGTATAACTTACAAATTTATGAACTTAGAAATTATAAAAGTTGGGTACCTACACCAAAAATAAAAAATAATAATTGATAAAAAATATTTTTTTTTTCTCTCCGCATAAATGACAATTACAATATTACAAAAAAAATTAAAATCTTAAAGTGATTGCCTTATATAAATATATATATGGTTATTAAAGTAGGAATTGATCTGACGGTTTCCGGCTCGCTACATTTCCGCGGTACATATTACATACAGCTATTATATTCGTATTTGCATTGAAATATCGATTTTATTTTTCAAAAATGTAACCTTCGCGAATATATATTAATTTCAATATTGACATTATTCTAAATATGTATAATATATATTTATTTTTTTTGAAAAAAAAGCAACGCTAACAACATAATAATAAACTTGTTTAGTTACCCAAGGCCGGAATTTTGATATTTTTAAGAGAATTTTTAATTAGTTCGCATATAAAATGCTCTATTACATCTATATAACTACAACATTTAAAAATTTAAAATATTTTATATTAATTTGGGATGCTAGAGTCCTATTGTAAGCGTAAAGTTTGTAGGTTCAATCTTCACTCTGGGAAATGATTATATTTAAATAATATCTTTGCTTCGTAAATAAAACGTTGAGTTTCCCAAAGCAAATCAAAATGTCTTTAGTTCTGTCGGAAAGTAGAGAGCGGAGTGTCTTGATATTAGGGCCACCGTGCCTACTATCCTGTATTGAAAATAAATTATTAATATTTTTTTTTCAATACCGTAATTAGTTTTATAATGGTTATTGTTCAAAAGAAGATACAAGTATATTTTTTTATAGGGAAGGAAAACTCACTTTTTCTATATTGGGATATAACTAGGTGAAGAACTGCATAATTCAACAATTCCAAACCCACTGGCCTTATCAGCCTTTAAAAAAAATCTTATTTATCTATGAAATGGTCCATAGAACGAGACTATTTCAACAAAACAAGGCAACAGGATTGCAAATAACAAAAAAATATATTTAACTTGGCAGCAGGGTTGGCAAAAACCTTGAGAATAATTAATTCCCGCGAGTGCAAATCGAACCCGCAACCGCGCTGCCGCCACGTCGACCTCGTACATTTTAGTACAAAAAGTAAAACGAAAGTAAAAATCAGTGTCCATACACAGATATACGTACATATAATATATGTATATATATATTTCTTACTCACGCTTTCGGCCATTGAAGACGTTTAAGATGAACGAGGTTATTGACTCAGAACAGAAGGCACTTTTGTTTACAAGAATCGGTGACAGTGCGGAACTGAAATGTAGAGTGTTTCGTAGTATTTAATTTTGTGAATAACATTAATTTTTAATTAAATTTTTTTTTTGCTGTTTCGGTTGTTAGTATTTTTGCAGGTAGATAGGTAGTATATATAAATAAATGATAAGTTATAATGTTATTTTTGTGACTTTTTTTTGTGAGGATTGTTATCTTTTGTTCTGTAGTAAAAAAGAGAGAGAAAGTTTTTCTTTATATTTGTATAATCAAAGCGTTTGAAGCTAATTTATGACATTTTTTAATATCTTATTAAGAGAATTAGATAAAATTAAACGCATTTTTTATAAGCAAATGGAGAATGTATATATAATATTAAAATGATACCAAATATTTAAATAATATTTAAACATATTAACGAGCGGAGTAACTAAACTCTATGCTCCCTCTGTCTACCCTGCTACACAAGGAATGCAACGTGAAACTGAAAAATAAATATTGCAATTTGACATTTTTTTATTGACTTTTGAAGGGAAAAATAGTTTAGTTTGCTTAGTATTACAGATAATAACACAGCAAACAGACAAAGAATGATAATTTTCGCTATGTGATGCATATTTCTGTGTTCATGAATAATTGATCGTTTTGCTGCAGTTAACTGACCTTGGTAAGCTACTGTGTTCAGATACGTACTGCGTTTTTTAATAGAAATAAATATTATATTATTTAAATATTAAATGTCAAATGGGGCCCCAATACCTGCGGCAACCACAATTCCATCTTCTCGTATATTATCACAAAGTTGATGTATACTTAAAAATGAGAGCAATAATTATTCTATTTCGTTACTACGATTTTATTTGTTTATTTACTTACTAAAAAATATACACATAAATTATTAAAAAAAAAAACATTTAGAATTATTTAAAAAAAATAACGTTACACAAATATAAATAAACTAACAAATCGATGAGATAATCTATATATATAAAAGGACTTGTCCTCACTGACTGAGGTAAGACGCACGCACAGCCGTAGAAACGTGAAATTTGGACAGATGTTTACTTTCGTAATCTAGACATCCACCAAGAAGGGATTTTGAAAAATTTTAACCTTAAATGGGTGAAATTTGTAAGGATTTTTGATTTTTTTTTAAATGCCATCGATTTTTATAAAATTTTAAATTCAGACTTTTAAATAGATTTCATTGAACACGTGGTTCGTGGTTTTTTAGAATACACCTCCTAAGCGTGCAAATAAGGGGTTTGTATGGAAAAATCTTTAAATCGCCACCGATTTTTATAAAATTTGAATATAGAAATATAAGAATATATCTTTAAAATATTTCATTGAACACGTGTTTCATGGTATATTAGAATTTACCCCTAAGAGAGCAAATACGCAGGCGAAGCTGCGCACGTCCGCTAGTATTATATAAAACATTATAATTTTAAATACACTAGCCTCGGCATTGTAACGTAGTACACTAATTGACGTATTTGTATGACAAAATGCAAATAATGACAAGAAAATGTACTACACCTATATTATATAGATATTATAGTATTTTAATTAATAACTTGAATTAGACATTGATAATCGCGTGTACACAAGGTTGGGTGAATTATTTATTAATAGTTAATAGGCGGTTTTTAGTATGGATGAGTCAACTTTCATTGATAAGTTTTTTTATATTTTTACTATAAAAAGCCATTACTATACAAAATTATTTTATTTATGTAATATTATTATTAATTATTCTTATCACTATTAATGTTGATAATACATACTAATATTGGTTATTATTATTAATATTCACTGAATACTTTATTAGGTGAGTAATGAATGCTAGGACATTTTTTTTTACGGCGGTGCAATCGGGGATTCATCCAAACAGGATTGGACCGCCAGGGCGCAGTGGAAAAGCGTCTGATTATAAACGGAATAATTCTTGGTTCTATTCCCATGCAGGGGAATTAATTATTTTCGATATCTTCCTCTGGTAAGAAGACAAAGAAACACGCAATGTTGAAAATTGAGAGGTCCATAGTACACGAGAATCCAGATAGACCGAGAATCTGGTCAAGGTCGCGGGAAGCTGACGTCGAGAACCTTGTGGGAGGCCGATTTCCAAGAGTGGACGTCGGACGGTTGATATGATGATAATAATGATCCAGCTCTATGGTTTCTTGAAGCAGAGAGAACAACAAACTTTGGAGTCAACGCAATATAAAGATATATTTATGCATGGTTTTTGTATGAAATTCATAGTGTAATCAAAACTTGTCGTGGACATACATTTACGAAATTAATAAAGGAAAAAAATGGGAAAAGTGGTAATTTATATTATTTACATACATTACCTACAGATAAAAATAATTACGAGCTTATAATTGTATTTAATTCATTTTATACAAAATGAATTTTATAATTAAGTTTGTTAACTTTTATAAGTTTTACTCTACAATCCTGAAATTGGTACGGAACACGGTAGGCGAATTCGATTCGATCTCCAGTTTTTTTTTATAAAATTTAATAGAAATCTTTAAATGTTGATATTTAATAGTACAGTGTCATGACACCAAATTAAATAGTTAACTTTAAATCAGAATAATCACTTTTAAAACTAACTCTGCAAGGTCATTTTTTATGGACTATTCAATAAATCCAATATCCAGTTTTTTTCGTAAGAACCATTTACATTTATGTATGTACATGTGTGTACATGTGTGACACTGTTTTTATTTCTCCTTTTTGCAATAAAATAATTTTAATAATAATCTAAAATTTATTTATTATCTTTTATACTATGTAAATAATTTAACAATCAGAAATAGGTGTTGAAATAAAAAAAAACTGGCAACCTTGACAAGTTCACTAACAAGTTTTAAACTTACTACCGTACTTCCTAATTCATAATTTTAGTATAGAATATGGCGGAAATACAATATTCTTGTTATAATTACACAAAACATTTTGATTTTACTGTATAATAAATAGTAAACTGCCGGTGATTTGTGATGACAGGAAGCAAACAAATATAATTAGCACGTTCTTAAACATTGAAAAATAACTGATTTTAATGAACAAAATATGATAAAAAATAACTATTTTTCATATAAAACGCTAAATATTTTCTTGCTTCACGCTGTACCCCTCACACAGCAGTAGGCAGAGAGCCTAGTGCTAGCGCCTCTCCGTTGCCCACTTTCTATCAAATTCTGGAGGCGTTGCGTTGGATATTTTAGTTTTATCATTATAGGAATATATTATAACCTTTAGAATAAACAATGAGTATATATGGAGGCCAGTTTTACGTTCACTGATTGACTTGGAAATCTACAATACACTATGTATTATTGGTGTAAATGTTTGGAAGGTCGCGAAAGATTCACTTAACACCAGCAGCTGGTAGCAGTGCTCGAGTACAGGGCTGGGATATAAAAGTAAATTTAGGCGTTTATAACTCTAAATTACTTATAAATTCGTTATTTAAAGGCTACAATAACTTCACTCTGTATCCCGATAACATAGCAGGATAGGCAGAGGGAACCTGGGAATCTAGTGTGCAAGCACTCCGTTTCTATTAAGACACTTCGGTTTCCCACTTTCCGCTGAATTTTGGCATTCCGTGTTGAGTGGCGGAACATTTTCGACTCTTAGTGGGTTGTACCCCTGCGCTACGTCGACCTTACAAAAAACCTATAATATTAACTTATTTTTTTTACTAAGATCTGCCATGGTTATATCAAAATAACTAAAGGTTTTACATAAAATGTGTAACTGAGACCGCAGGTACCTATAGTGGGTTATATCGAATGCCGTATTGCCGATTACTGCTCCATAAATGGACTATTCAACACAAAAATAATTTTCCAGTTCTATCCAATAGTTCCTTAGATACTGGCACTCAGCCAAACAATATCTTTAGCTTTAATATTAGAATAGATATAGAATCATGGATTGGAGAATTAAAGAAAATTTACTATTGATAAATTCATAACAAAGGATTTCTACGAAATACTTATTTTCTTAAGTTAGTTTACTAGTAAGTATGTATATATTTACTTAAACACACTTTTATGGCTAATGTATACAATTCCTTTATTTGTATAAGGATAAACATTTAATTAAACAAATACCTTCTCGTTTGAACTCATAGTTTTATTTTAATTTTAATTAGTCTCAAACATAAAATGTAAATTAAATAAATATAGGACTATTGCAACTTTTTGAGACTGAAGGAAAAAGAATATGTAAAATAGGCACCTAGAGTGTACAAATCGATCAATATTTTGGACAATTTCCCTCAACAAGAATAGTTTTGAAATTACAATTATTCCACAAAATACAAAACAGTACCTACAGTTTTAATCAATTGAAATCGATTGCACGTTTACACAAGACGTTATTGATATCGATACCCAAATACGATTAAAATAAAGGATAATGGCATAAACGTATCGGAATGTTGTAATTTAAGTAAAAATAAATATATGTAATATTAAGTAATGGAGTTGAAGTCTATTTTTAGATCGCCCACCACCTCACCATGCTTCTTGCGCTTTACACCTTTCTCATACTTCCCAATGCCATGGCACCTTTCGTACGTTCTTATAACACATGTAGCAATATTTAAACATATTGCTTCAAGGTATACTAGCGGTCCCCGCGCGACTTCGCCTATATGAACTATACGAATATTTATTGAATTATTATATTAATTATTTTAGTATGGTTATCTGTACTAAGGAAATCGTAATTTAAATAATTTAGTAATTTATTGGCATTTAAAAAAGTGTTTAGTTATTTCACATCTATTTATTTAGACGATAACGCGCGTAAAACCCAACCCCGCATAAAGAAAGCACTTAATATATTGCTCTATAACCCCATCTATTTTTCAATGTAAGTTCCATAACAATCAGTTCAGTTTGTCCTTCCACAAACAGAAAGACAGACAGAAACTTCAATTTTATCTATATGTAAAATATATATAATTAATTAAATAAAAATTAAGACAAAAGTAGATAATAAATAATCAAATAAACTTGAAAACACCGTATTTCTCAATATTATTAAGGGAAATATATCGCAAAGCTGATTGGATTCGTTCGTTAATAGCGTAAGCGTGTTTTTCAAGTCTTCGAAATTCAACCTCTAAAATAATTATAATTTTATATTTAGTATCAAAATTCGCAAATAAATCTTTTTGTGTTCATAATTTATTTCGAAATTGGAGCATATTTAATTTAATTAAAGAAATTTCAACCAAACGGATATTAAAAATTGTTATAGAAATGAATTATAAAAAATTAATGAAAATTTACTAACAGTTTCAAACAATTATATATCTCTGTACATTTGGTCCGTATCGACCGAGTGTGGCAGAGCGTGGGTCACATATGTCATCACATTTTCACTTCCTTTGCCTTCAAACAATAGAGGTCCAAGGTCACAAGAGAGTGTAGGGTTCAGTCCAAAATTCAATATTTCCATTTTCTCGTCCTGATAAACGAAATGCGGCATGAGTTTCGCTTATCAATTTCCTGTTCCTACCGCGCCTATATGAGAAACTGCAAAATTTTCTTTACTATGACGTAAAAACAATCTAATAACAAATAACACTCTACACTACTAGACTAACTAGTAAGCAACATATCCATGGCCATTATGAAAAACGAATTATACACTAGCGCGCCGCTCACGGCTTCGCCCGCTGGTACTATATAATTATTAGTTTATTAATTTGTCTTACTAATAATAATGAAATGCAGCGTGAAGCTATCATAGCTATACTGAAAAAAAAAATAGTTATTTATAGGATTTTTTTCGAATAACATCCTTTTAATGAAGAACATGCTAAAAGAATCATGAAAGAACGGTGATAAAAGATCTATGATGGCAAAGTGAGCGAGACCTCGGTTGACCTTCGAAAACACAGTATCAAAGATACTGGAGGAAGGTCACGTAAAAACCACGAGGACCCCCCAGAGGGTGAATATGAAGAGGTTAATGATTGTGGACGAGGCGAAAAGCGTGAAGCTATGTATATATGTTTTTTTACACTTTTCAACTATTCACTTTTTTTATTTTATTCAAATTCAATTGTTTTACCGAGGGAAATAAAACATACACTAAATGTTAAGGGGTAGCTTGCCAAAATATAATAGTAAATTGAAATTAAATCGGGCATTTCTGAGATTAGCGTGAACAAACGTACCGATAAACAGACAGACAGAGAAATTTTAAAAATCATTTTTTTTCATACTATTACATTATAAAATGTACAGACACCGATCAGTTACAATTTTATTGTAAGTATAGAATAATAGATATAATTCATTTTTGCAACAACGTAACACACACAACTTGTTTTATGATAAAAGAGGTCAGACAGCGCACAGCCTACTTGCCGTGTGTACATATACAAGAATTAGAAAAATCTCTATATATTCTATTGATCTACATTTATATTATACTAGCGGCACGCGCGCGGCTTCGCCTGCGTGAACTACGTTATTATTAATTTCTGTCTCCATGAGTACCTACGTCCTATAAGTGACGACCATGCAAAATTTGAGACTCCTAACATTTGTAGTAACGAAGTTTCATACAAACTCTCAACCCCAAAAACAACGCCTTAGAAGTCGAATATTGCAAATTCTTAGCGAGCACCTACGTCCTATAAATAACTCCTATGCAAAATTTCAGATTTCTAGCACATGTAGTTTCTGAGATTTCGTGATGAGTGAGTGACCTTTCGATTTTATATATATAGATATATATAGATAAAAAGCATAGGAGAAGGTGGTATAGTGGCCCCCTTTGATATTTGTTATTTAGTGGAATAGCGAGGTTAACTCGCATTTAGTTTCATATGTTTTGGTTTGGTTTTGGGAGTAGCGCCGAGTGCACGACTTCTTGCTAATGGTAAATATTTGAATAGACATAATCAAATAAACAAAAATATTATATAATAAATAAACTTGATCTTCAATAATACTCGTATATATTTTTTAATTGGACAATATATACAAATACGAGTACCATGTCTGTTCCTAAAAATAGCTGTGCTTTGCTCTACTAGGATCGGTCTACTAGGTTCGGTCTATTAGGTTCGGTCTATTATACTGGCACGTATATTGTTGCTAATAGAGCTGACATGGAGGCAGTAGACCGAGTGGCGCGCCGTGCAGTGATCGTTGACATTATTATCCCACATGTTGATAATCTCGTCAAACCGCATGCAGAATTTGTTGTAACGCGACGGTTGTGGATTCGATTCCCACTCGAACAAATGAAATATTTATTTACGTTTATATTTCCATTTCTTCGCTCTGGTGTCGAGGCAAAAGCGTGGCGTTGAGTTCAGCCACTCAACACGCAAAGCCTCCAGAATTCGGCAGAAAGTGGGGAACGGAGTGCCTTACCACTAGATTCTCTCTGCCCTGCTGTGTGCGGCATACAGCGTGAAGCTGATTTATTTGATTTATTTAGTCATATAAGTTTTCCTCTTAGATGATTGGATAAAAGTAGGTACCTATATTTGTACTATAAAAAATAAATTTGTGACCAACGTCACAAAGACGTAAGTGTATTAAATTAAAAATGAAATGAGATACAAAAATGTTATATTGGATGAGTCATATTTATTTGATAAAGTTTTCCTCTGCGCCAGCGCACGGCTCAGGTAATACCCGGGTTATTTACTTTCGTTGCTATGGACATTTTACATTGCAATAAGGTTTTTTACATGGCAACTTTACCTCTTATCTTTTTATGGATGTTTACGTGCAATTTTAATAAGTCATTTAATATTTTTATGTTTTTCATTGTGTAAGGATTTTAGCTATGTGTGAAATTGGGTCTCATATTAGTAATGAGATGGATAATTATTATAACGGAAACAAAAATGGATCTATATTTTTACATATCCTATTTTTAATAATCATTAAATTTTTCCCGTAGGGGACGCCCTTGCAGTCGTCGACTTCCTCACGAGCAGCCATGTAGTGCTTGCATTTCTTCAGGAGCAGAATACCCTATTCCCAAAAAAAAAACAAATAATTAAATTTGATTGGATAAAAAAGCGCATTCCACATTTTAAAGAGACCAGTATAGTGAATCACTCTCTCTTTCATATAAAAAATAATTTATAATTATAAAAGAACAGCTTTGTTAAACTATTCGAACAAGTGAATGAACTTATTTATTTGGGAAATATGTTTAGTAGAGATGGAGGAAGAATGACAGAATGTATGAAGAGTTGGCGCACCATTCGCTATAGCTACCCCGCATGGAATAAACCGTGATGCCTGAAAAATCTATTAAAATAAAATATTATAATTATTAAAGTACTTACTCCTAAAACTTGCTCATATGTCATTATTGTCATCACATCTACATATGTGTATAACATAACATAACATAACTTCACTATATATCCCTAGTGGGGTAGTCAGAGAGAACGGAGCGCCAAACGCTACCTCTTTCGCCTCGTCCAATGTCATCAACCTCTTCATACATGCCCTCTGGGGAGTCCTCATGCTTTTTACGTGACCTTAATTTATGTGTATAGCAAATCTATAATATTATAGGTTAAATTAATTATTTAACGAAAATATTTTAAAAATAATGGACTTCTTTACTTTAACAAAAACCATACGGACAGAGTAAGAAAAAATACAAACTTAAAAACATTTTAAGTTTGTATTATTTCCCCTTACTCTGTTTCTTCTTTTTTATTAATAAAAAAAATATAAACAAAGATTATATTTATCTATATTTACACTATCATCATATAATAGTCATTATAAAATAGTATAATTAAAGTTAAGAATATTTTATAATAATTATAATAGTTAAATTGAAAACTCGATTCTTAGATTTCTTTTCATAATTTACTATTAAATTCCGTATTCATATAAACGTTATAGTAATATATATGTACATATATATATGTAAATTATATGCATAATGTATATATATTGAAACAACTACAGATCTTGTATAAGAATTTTAAACTTGAGTAACATGACAACATAATAATCAAAAGACAAAATTAATAGACTTATTTAATTATAAGAAACGTGTTTAAATTGTTCACTTGTATAGGTCAAAATTTAAAATGGCAATACTTTAGGCAACATAACTTAAAATCTTGTTTTTGGTACAAATAATTATTTTATGTACTAGTAATAATATGAGGTAACCAGTTGGTCTCATTGTAACTTGGTCGATAAAAAGTTCAGCGCAGTTATGTATTTTTTTTAAATATATAGTATATATGTATATTGTGGTTATACATGAGGCCACTTGAGGCGCGGAAGTGAGGAACGGAGTGTCTTAACCCTCTGCCTACTCTGCTGTGTGCGGGATACAGCGTAAATGTCAGGTAAAAATGTCAGGCCATAATTGTCGGCAGTTCGAGACAATTGGCTAAACTTGAAAAACATAAGTTGCCTAACCTAACGTATAATGGCACGATCATAAATTTTACTAACACCGTGAAAGACCTAGGTGTAATTATTGATGACAAGCTAACTTGGAGCAATTACGTTACCGATATATCGCGTAAGATCTACGCCTCTTTGCACTCAATGATGCGCCTAAAGAATTTTTTACCTGTGCAAACGAAAATACAGTTGGTCAATACCCTGCTGCTTCCTATTATTGATTACGGTGATGCTTGCTGTTTGGATATGAATAAAGATCTCTTAAACAAGCTCGAACGGATACTGAACACCTGCATACGCTTCATTTATAACCTGCGCAAGTATGACCGTGTATCATCTTGTAGGAGGCAGCTTGGCTGGCTTTCGATAGCCGATCGCAGAAAATGTAGGGTCCTTTCTATAATTTATTCCATCCTTTCTGATCCCAATTTCCCCACCTATCTGTCTTCCGACTTTTCCTACCTTTCCTCTTTGCATGATAAATCCTTACGTTCCCAATCAAACCTTTTACTGTCAACACCTCATCATTCTTCTTGGTACATGTCTAACTCTTTTGCAGTCGCAGGAGTTCGACTCTGGAATGAATTGCCCGAGCCTATTCGGAGAGCTCCCTCTCGTAAAATATTCAAACGCCGGGTAAAAGAATCCTTTTTTAATAAACATGTAATTATATAATTTTTTATTTATTTTTAAATTACTATTATTCATTTAAATGTATATAATGGTTTGTTGTATATATGTAGCTATTTTTTTTTTTATATATAGTGTATATATATATATATATATATATATATATATATATATATTTATGTTTGTGTATATATATACAGGGTGTCCCAGGAGCCAACGATAAAACGAAACCAGGTGATAGACCAAGTCGTGACAGTTATGAGAAAAATATAAAAAAAAATCTTTGTCATGTATTTTTCATATTATATTGATTTTAAAAAATATCGCAAAAACCGACACCCTGTGATGGTTTTTCACGTCCCTGGACTACAAATATTACTCTTTCTTCATTTTTTTTTCTGTAATGTAATCATGAGTAACCCTTCTGTGAATTACAGTTTAAGATTTAAACATATCTGCATCAGTTTTCAATAAAATGTGGTGTTTTTGCCAAACATTAAATTCAAAATATTTACTACACCCAACTTTAACCGACTGTACTATAAAAAAAATGTACTACACTGTTTTTGCAAGTAACTTTAAAAGTTGGCGCATTTAATCTGGATTCCGAAATGGTACGACACTTGCTGGATTACTTCTTTGTTGAAGAGAGAAAAATCGAAATACACGACAATCGGGATGACGTTCAGCTTTTTGGTATCTTTTCCGATACATTCTAGCTGCAGCATTTGCGTTACATAACCATTCTCCATGAATGAAATGCATATTGGCAATGTGTCAAAGACCTAGTATATGGCCTGCGAGAGCCCGGACTCGAGCACTGTTCTTATAAGTCCTGGGCCAGCCCCTAAGTCGGATAAGCGTTGCCTGGGCTAAGTGTTTAGTTTAGGGAGGTGACTGGTGTGGTCTGTGATCGCAGGATACCGTCCAAACTCTTATCCGTCTTATAGAGATCGTGATCGATGCCTTCAGACTCGTGCATGACGGATCCAAGGTACCTGAACTTTTCCAACTTAGGGGATGACCCAGGACTTATAAGGACAGTGCTCGAGTCCGGGGTCTCGCAGGCGATATACTCGGTCTTTGACACATTGCCAATATGCATTTCATTCATGGAGAATGGTTATGTAACGCAAATGCTGCAGCTAGAATGTATCGGAAAAGATACCAAAAAGCTGAACGTCATCCCGATTATCGTGTATTTCGATTTTTCTCTCTTCAACAAAGAAGTAATCCAGCAAGTGTCGTACCATTTCGGAATCCAGATTAAATGCGCCAACTTTTAAAGTTACTTGCAAAAACAGTGTAGTACATTTTTTTTATAGTACAGTCGGTTAAAGTTGGGTGTAGTAAATATTTTGAATTTAATGTTTGGCAAAAACACCACATTTTATTGAAAACTGATGCAGGTATGTTTAAATCTTAAACTGTAATTCACAGAAGGGTTACTCATGATTACATTACAGAAAAAAAAATGAAGAAAGAGTAATATTTGTAGTCCAGGGACGTGAAAAACCATCACAGGGTGTCGGTTTTTGCGATATTTTTTAAAATCAATATAATATGAAAAATACATGACAAAGATTTTTTTTTATATTTTTCTCATAACTGTCACGACTTGGTCTATCACCTGGTTTCGTTTTATCGTTGGCTCCTGGGACACCCTGTATATAATATTTTATTAGTTTGTATATATTATATTGTATTTATTATATATATCTGTATGTATTTTCAAAATTGATATTTTATTTTTAATTCTTTTTTTTTTTTTTTGCACGCCTACACTTTTTGTTCTCCCACATGACAGGTTGGCTGGTAGAAAATGCTTGTTAGCGTTAAGCCCGCCTATTGTACATTTTTTTTATCTTTTTTGTGCAATAAAGAATATAAATAATAAAATAAATATCAGATATCGATGAGTTACAGTTTTATTTTTATTATATGTATAAAAAGAGGCTATAAATAAGGAACGTATAGAAAGTATAGAAAAAAACTTTCGTCTCAAATAAACTATATAAGAGGTCTTCGTGGCGCAGCGGTACAAGGGTGTGATTGCAACGCGACGGTTGTGGGTTCGATCGTCATCGTCACTCGAGGAAATGAAATATTTATTTACGTTTATATTTCCATTTCTTCGCTCTGGTGTCGAGGCAAAGAGCCACTCAACGCGCAATACCTCCAAAAATTCGGCGGAAAGTGGGGAATGGAGTGTCTCAACACTAGGTTCCCTCTGCCTACCCTTCTGTGTGTGGTATACAACGGGAAGCTAATTTGATTCAAATAAACAAAAGAAACAACACCATATTAAAAGTAAAACTACTATTATCTTCTAACGTATAATCATATGAGCAACCTAATATTACACAAGTTCAACGCGCTTCAATTGTAGTAGTAGTAATAATTAAATATATTATTATCATGAATTGAGATAATAATTTTAATTAATTAACATATACACCTCTAATATAAACAGCGCCGACAATTAAAATCTTAATGTTTTATTATTATCAAAATTAGCTTTTTGTTTAAATTTTAAATTAATTTTTAACTCCTATTATACGGTGCTATTTCGGAAAATTCTCAATTATTTAGTAAAGGAAATATATATGGAAACTTAAAATACGATCAAAATCATAAAATAAAATATACTTTCGTGGAAAATGATCAATAAACTTTATTAGTTATACAAAAATAGAGTAAAATCATTGTTAACGTACATAATATATTTTTTGTTAAATATATGTAAGAGAAATAAATATGTATTTTTATATATTCGTATTTTAATTCGCTTTATTAATTTTTAAAAATTGTGTATTTTACTCTATTATATTTTACTTTGGCACAAGACAGAAAAGTTTGGAAAAAAATATGAAAAGGGCTATCTATATCTTAAAATAAATAAAAATCAGCTTCACGCTGTTTCCCGCACGAAGCAGGGTAGGCAGAGGGAACCTAGTGCTAAGTTCGTTTACTCCGTGTACTCCGTTCCTCACTTTCTGCTGAATACTTGAGGAATTGCGTGTTGAGTGGCCGAACTCAACGCCACGCTTTGCCTCGACGCCAGAGCGAAGAAATGGAAATATAAACGTAAATAAATATTTCACTTCCTCGAGTAGGAACGAACTCACAACCGTCGCGTTACAGTCACACCCTTGTGCCGCTGCGCCACGACGACCTCATATATCTTGATTATTTATTTTTGTTTTATCGTCAAGTCATAGAAATAAAGGCTTATTGTTATTATTGTAACATAATATTTACTTATACGAGTCTTAACTCAAGCGACGATCACAATTCAGGCCAATACAAAAAAAAACATAAATAAGGAAAACTTAACAAAAAAATCCATAACGTCCGAAAAGTACGACATTACAAAGACACATACTCACCTAATTCTCATTTCCTTTTATTAATTTAACACAAAAAATAACGGACTCCATTAGAATATTATATTACAATATTAAAAATCTTTATACTAAATATTCATATAGATATATGAATATTTAATATAAAGAAAGCCAAACTGCCATTACGTAGACCGACCGACAGACTGGTTTTCGATATACATATACAATTAAGCTTAATACGAACGCTACGGTAAATCCCTAGTGACGTACAATTGTCTTTTCCCATTCACAAAGAAGTATCATGTTATATGACTGTCAATACTTATATCATTTTCTTTGCGGCTTATAGGAAACCGCAACTTATTCATTTATAAATGGTCAATTTACTTTATGGCTTATGGATTTCATTCAATACTGTATTTGTATGCAAGTAGGTTTATATGTTTATTTAGATGAGAGATATAAGGAAAATGAAGGTATTTTTTTAGCTTCACGCTCTATCACGCCAAGCCTGTGTTAAGACACTTTCTCCCCTTTCCACCTATTTCTGGAGGCAGAACTCTACTTCGCGGTTTGACACCTGAGCTAAGAACACGCTTGCCCCTGCGCCTCAACTGGCCTCAACAAAGATAACGGTGGAATGTTTATTTACAAAACAAATGCTATTAGCTTGTGGCAATTGCACAGTAGATGCCCATAATCACGATGGTATAGGGTTCAAAGGACGCTCATCCGAAAATTTATATTTCTTATAATATTAGGTTAGTTAGCAGATGTGCAGCGTTGAGCGCCACAACATAAACTCTGAACCACTTCAATATCTCCACTTACCCAGCAAAATAAACAGTTCTTTTATTTTAATTTTTTACTTCATTTGCATAAATATATTATCATATATGTGTTATAAATAAAATTAGTCGACTACAGGATGAAATAAGGCCATAACCTTCATTGAATTAAATAATTTCTAAGAAAAAATATATATTTTTTTAATAATTTATTCTTAAATATACCTAAATATATTTGTATTTGTATAGAATTATGTCCAATCGTATTTATTTTTACTGGTTCTTAATTAACACTCTATTACGAATCGTTACTTGCACATTTAAGTCTGATGTTTCCGTTTCAATGCTACCAAAGAAAACTGAAACTAGTTTTAGAGATTTGTCGATTCGAAAAAACATTTATGATATAAAAATTTTTAAAAATATATATATTTGTATTACATAAAATATTATGTCAACATGTTTTACTTCTCAATATTATCTTCTATATATATAAAATCGAAAGGTCACTCACTCATCACGAAATCTCAGAAATTACAAGTGTTAGGAATCTCAAATTTTGCAAAGGAGTTACTTATAGGACGTAGGTGCTCGCTAAGACGGGAATTTGCAATATTCGATTTCTAAGGGGTTGTTTTTGGGGTCGAAAGTTTGTATGAAACTTCGTTACTACAAATGCTAGGAGTCTCAAATTTTGCATAGACGTCACTAGAACGTAGTCATGGAGACAGAAATTAATAATAACATAGTTCACGCGGGTGAAACCGCGAGCGGGCCGCTAGTAATTAATATACATATTTAGCTACAGAGTAACATGATAGCACATGAGGTGAGGAAGTCGGAATCGTCCCTATCTATAAATTTTCATTTTTCTCACTTCGTGCCAACATTCATAACTGTTCCACGGGTGTATCCACGGGAAGTACCCTACAGGTTTTGATTGGGCGGCGATTTCCATACAAAATGCAGCAATAAACGATGCATAAATGTTTACATGTTTTGATTGCGTTGACTCAGAAGTTTGATTCTTTTATGCTCTAAACAGCTCTGGTTAGCAGAAGGAATCTAGGAACGATGTCAAGACACTCCGTTCCCATTAAGACACTTCCGCTCTCCACTTACCGGCAAATTAAATATTTCAGTTCCCCCAGCGAGAATCGAACCGAACAACCGACTACAGACTTCACCGACGAAATCCATGAGCATATAATTAGTGTATAAAATTTAACAATTATAATATTTGACCGTCGTGGCGCAGGGAAACAAGGGTGTGACTATAACGTGATTGTTGTGGGTTCGATCCCCAACCGAGGAAATGAAATATTTATTTAAATTTATATTTCCGTTTCGCTCTGGTATCGACGCAAAAGTTGACGACGATTGAGTTCCGCCACTCAACACGCAATGCCCCCAGAATTCGGCGGAAAGTGGGGAACGGAGTGTGTTAACGCTAACGTCTGCCTACCCTGCTGTGTGCGGGATATAGCGTGAAGCTGATTTTTTTTTTATAATATTTGATTTTGGACTTATATTTGGCAACAATAATAGGAAAACACGAAACCTTAAACATACATAGCTTCTCACAAAAAATAATAAAATAATTTAGAGTTTATTATTAACCATTAGGGTCCGCGAAATAGTAAAAGTTTACGTTATAATATTGTGTCAGCACTAAAGTCATTGAAAGTCGTACTTTGATATATCCTGTTCCGAGTTACGATGAACTAAATCTACTTCCTGGTACGTAAGGCCAGGTCTGAGACAACGCCAACCGGATCCTAATTTCTTAGGTGGCTTTGTGTTTTTAATGAATTTGACAAATATCATGGAACTCTTGCAACGGAATTGTAGCAAGAGTCGAAGTATAACAAGAGTTAAACTGCGCAGTCTTGTGGCTTTAATCTCCTTTCAGGGGTGTGAGTGGGTAGTGGGAAGAGCGCGTCGTTAAGTTCCGTAACCCAACACGCAATGAGTAAATAAAAGGACATTGGGGAACGGAGTTTTTTTACCACTTTTTTTCCACTTTCTGTGAATATGCTTTATGGGAAAAAACGTGAATCTGCGTGAATCATAATACAATTACAATTGACAATAATTATTATGAGTAATAATATTAAACGTAATAGCTATTTAAAATCTAACGATGGCTCTTTAAAAAAAAGATTATTAAAACTAACATTTCAATTAATACATATATTTGATTTATACAAAATTTTATATCATAAATATTTAAATATTTTTTGCAGCAATAATAAATAACTACCGAAAAACATGTAATATAAACTTATAAGTAAATACTTTGAATATTGAAATTGAACAGCTAAATACTACTTTTTTGTCTATCTACAATTAATTTCCAAACTTTATTAAGAACTTTAATTATTTGCAAGGCGTATTAAAAATATATAATATAATACATTTATTACGAGATATACATATTTGCTTATATTACAAAAGTTAATATTATTGTTGTTAATATCTCAAATAAATAATAGAGACACAAGCATTAGGGTTGTGGTACAGCATCAGCATCAGCATCAGCGGCAGCGACGGCGCGGCAGGACTCGCGGCGCGGGGCGCGCTGTGACGCATGCGCACGAGGCGCGAGGGTGGGAGGCGAAAAACACTATTTAAACTGTTCTTGAGAACGGTTAACATGCATTGGTCCGTTTGCAATCCGAAGTTTAGTTGGCCATTGTAATACGACAGCTCGAGTCGTAGACAGACAGGCTCCAGCCCGTGGTCGAGACATAAGGCTCTCGCAGACTTGCCGCTAGCTAAACGCGCAGTGAACTTTAGTTCAGGCTCCTCTATCTTTACGTGTGGTGTTTCGAAGCATGGCCGTCGCAGCTGCCCAGAAGAACCGCGAAATGTTCGCCATCAAGAAGTCCTACAGCATCGAGGTGAGGACCCCCGTCCCGATTGCTTGCTTTCAGTTCAGCGCTGTCAGAGGATTTGTGCCTAAACTTTTGCATGAGTTTCGATATTGTTTATTTTTCATGTCGATTGGCTTTAGATACTAATATTCTTAAAAAGTGATTGCTTGTTCATTATTGAATTATTTTTGCATTAATATTTATAATTTTTTATGAGATTTCACTTGAAAATAACATTTGCATTATTTACGCTTCACTATATTTCTTTTTTATAAGATTTTCTTTTATAAATAGTAAACATAACGACAGCACATGTACAATAATACGCACAAATATTAATTTTGCCAGTTAATAACAAACGCGCTTCGGCAACGCAAATAGTTTCTTTCATAAACTAACTTACATATTCTGCTTAAAGTCTTCAAAACTAGTTTTATCATTGTTTGCAGTAAAATTATTTGTATTTGTCACTAAGTAACATCTTTCTATAGTTTTTGCTTTTCATTTTCATTATAAAAATCTCGGTTATAAAATCAATTATTTCGCGTAGAGGCCTTTTGTAATATTGATTATATTAATAAATTCGTGAGAAAACCTGATGCCAATCCTTAATGGGCCTTTAAGAGGGTAATGCACGCAAGTCACTTAAGGTCTAATCGCGAGTATGTAATGCTGGACCTTCAGTCAAAGTCGTACGTCATGTTCAATCATTATTATTTTCTTGGTACTTGTTGGATCTCGAATCGGCCTTGTACCGCGTAACGACGCCTGAACAGCGTGTTTACAAAAACAAACCATTGAGCGACCTACCCTAACCTAGTCCCAAAATAAACTAAAACGAAACATTACCTCGCAAAAGTTACAAAAATACCCACAAACAGTATGGGAAAGACAATGTTAAAGAAATCGTGAGAAAGCGCGCAAAATACTCCAGACGCGACATATTTTCACTGAAATCACGTATAATTAAAAACTTAAAATTGTATGAGACGATTGAGATAAGTTCATTATTTAGCTCTCGTCGCTTTCCCACATTAACCAACTAGTGATGTAACCGACGTACAACAACATATTATATTAAAAATAACCATTGTATTGAGAAAGATTCTCATAAAAGTCTCTTTTATTGGGGCAATACGATAATATTACCGACAATTTGTTTACAAAGAACAAGAAGCTAATTAAATTCGCTTGCAATTATCTTCTTCATTATCTTCGAGATTAATCACCATTGTCAATATTCAAGGCGTCTGTAGCTGTAGGTACTCACCTCATCTCGGAGAGCATTATCCAGATAAGTCGGAGATATAAATTATAATTTTACAGAATAATTTTAAAATCGATTCAGCTTCTGCGAAATCACGATGCGAATTATTTCAAGTATTTTTTTCAATAGATTTTTTACAAAATTAAAAAATTCGACTCCTTTTAATTTGGATAATGTATATGAGTAATAAAAGTAACTGTACAGCGTTGCGATATATATATATATTATATATATATGTATGTGTATATATAATTATATTTTGTTTATTATTCATAATAATATGCTGTGCGAAAACCAGGTCTCACGTTAATGTACTCGCATCTAACGTGCTATGATTAACGTATATTTTATAATTGGTTGCCTGAATGATTGTATTTCCTTGACCGTTGAAGGTCGGTACGTTTTGCGACGCTCACCAACTCTGCGAGCGGCTGGATAGTTGAAACAAGACCAAATAACTTGAAATAACAACTAAAAACATATATATTTAAAGCTGTTACCAAAAAAGTCGTCACTAATTAAACTATACGCAAATAGTTCAATCCGTTGGAAGCGAATTCGAGGCTGTGTTATGCCCTTGACCAAACGAGGTTGTTCGTCGCGGTCAAATTAACATAAAAACTAAGATGTTAGCTAGATCTGCAATCGTGCGTATCCGAGGAGTTAATGTCAATTTGAGGTATCTTTTTTTTATTATAAATTACATATTCTTCAAATTATACATATAATAAAAAATTGTATAATTTCTGACATTGAATTTTTACCGTGAATGTGTTTCGTACATACATTATTATAATCGACATCCGATGTTTCGCGGTCAAACGCCAGCACTTAATCGAAAACCAGAGTAGGTATAATATATAACTTTGGGCATTAAATCCTTGATATATTAAAAAATGTAGTGAAAGCGACAGTTTAAATTTACAATACATTAATACGTATAATATAATAAATACTTGAATTCGGCTGTCGTTGTGAGGGTGGTGGTAATTAGCGTGGATTGGAACGGTAAAGTCGCCGACCAGCACCAAGGCTGACTAACCGGATTCGATCCCAGCCGTTCCAGTTAGCCGGACCTTTGCACGATATATTTCCGCAATCTACGGCCACGAATTTTACTACCATATATCCGTATCACAAAACTAACATGGTGTACTTGAACTTGTACTACGTGCTCACAACTATAACCCAGCTAGCCTTGCGATCGATACTCGCATTCGACCGAAGATTAAAGTTAATGGTAATAAAAGAGATCCTTCAAACAATATTTACGCAGTAACCGCTCGTTAAGTTACCACAATTATCATAATTTAAACATTATTAATTAAAGCCGTGGACGGTTCAAATTGTTACTTGCAGAAATAATAAATAACAAAAGGATTAATGACAGTTATTGTAACCTAGATTTTCTAATAGTAAGGACGCTATAAAGTTGGTATGGAATTACAGATCGACGCATGGACTCTATTCGCCATCTATATATATTTTCGGCAAAGTAATATTTGGTAATTTTTCGATAGATTCGATATATTGTATTTTTTTATCCTTTACAAGTTCTATTTACTAGTATATAATGTTTAAATTAATTATATCAGCGATACATTTTAGATTTTAAGAATCTTATTGAATGTCTGCTTAAGTGGATATCAGTGTAAAAATTATAATTTTGTATACTTACGTCACCTAGTATCTTTTCAGGGGCTAGGTAACAATAGCGTGTGATTACTAACCCTTGACATACATTGGGCCGGAGCCACTCTAGTGGAAAATGCTAGGTCTTAACGCCCGCGCACACCTCGCTATCAACTTCGCACCTCTGGACAATTACACTGGTTTAATGAACACGTAGTTGCTACTGAGAAATTCAAATTAGCTTTGAAATATATAATCTTACAGTTTTTATGTAATATAACTTTAAAGCTATATTAAAGTGCTACAGTAATCATAATAATAAAGTAATCAAAATAATTGTCGGATGCTCAAGGAAAATTTGGTCGATTTCATAAGAGACGGAGGTCAAAATGATAAATTACTATGACAATTACAAATATTCTAAATTAAGGGGAAAACTAGATAAAATTTAAATGATCTTTCCTCTAAACATCCTTCGAATCAATTCTTAATAGTATAGTACGTGCATTGCTGAAGGCAAAATAACTTCTAATGACGTAACGACTTATAATTCACGGACCCAAGTTTGAAGCTGACTTGACGATAGCTATTCCAATTTAGAGGATAAAGGAATCGATTAAAACGCATTCAATTAACGTTCGGCGAAAGTAATTTTTAAAAGTCACCGAATACACGATTTAACAATTAACACGCCGTCAGCGGACAGCCCAACGTTTCAACAGGTCATACAAGCTCCACTCCATGTCGCTCGACCCTCGTCCGAATATCGCTACCGATTTACGTCCCACTTACCCCAATTTCTACGCAACTGTTAAAATTTTATAAGTTGTTATTACCACAATATTTTATATAACTGGTACATAATCAACTTATGAGCTTACATATACAAAAATGAGGATATCTTGATTGAATTGCGTAATTTGAATATAAAAACAACATTCAACATAAAAATTTGCAATTTGCGATATCAATGGAGCAAAAAAATTTGGAATAAAATTTTGGGAATAACCATTTCTGTTGTGATTTAATACACAATTGATAACGAAGGCATATAATTATTAATTAAACCGATACATCAGATAACAAAAAAGCTTTTTTATTTATAAAATAAGAAGAACTGCAGGTTTTTTTTTATTTATAACATTTTAATACTTTTATGACGTTAAAACCTAAATTATTATTATAGTAGCTTATTATCCGCAACGACGAACTTGTCCACTGAAGAGCGTTGTTAACGGCGTTTAGCATTCAAGTCTCTTAGAGTTGTTCAAAAGTTCACTCGACATATAATTGGTTCCATCGGGACGCAGCCGTCCAGAAACTGAGATTCCTTTGTGCGACTCCATCTAAGATCCGGTGGGGGGCGGGGTGTAATGGAAGCACTTTACGCCCGACCGCAGGAAATAAGCTTAGAAACTCAGTAAAAGCAATTCCTACTCTCACATGAAATATAATATTGTACGACCTCTTTATATTCATAAGGATTTTGAAGGCGTATTTTTAGGATTATCTTCGCCCTCTTTGTGTTTGCTATGGCCTTGTTATGACCGAGATTAACTACCATTAACTAACATTTTTTGTATTGATTAAAGTAATTTAAAAAAAAAAATTATCATCATCATCAATCATTAAGATTAACTTTCATGCATGATTAATCCATTTACATTAAAGTCTGGTTTATTTTTTTTTTAAATAAATCAACATATTGACCTTTATTTTGTTTTTGTTACAGAACGGCTACCCATCTCGCCGTCGCTCGCTCGTAGATGACGCTCGCTTCGAGACACTAGTTGTTAAACAGACCAAACAAAGTGTACTTGAGGAGGCTCGTGCCCGCGCCAATGGTAGGTGACATGATGATAGGATTAACAGATAGATTTTTAATGTTTTATTTTGATTTTTGTTCTTTTTTGTTTTATTTTTATTGTTTTGTTTTTGTTTTATTTTGTTATTTTATTTCATTACTAGACTCTGGCTTGGACTCTGATTTCATCCAAGACGCCGCTCATGTAGGCGAAGACGGGAAGACCGTTGAAGATGGCGCACAAAATGATGAATACAAAAACGGTCGCCCTGGTAACATTATTTACTGATTTGTGTTGCTTTTTCATATTTTAAATTAATTAGTTACGCTTTTTTTTTATGATTTATTTTTGTTTATTTTTTTATAATTTTTTCCGTTTTTTTTTTTTAAAATAGATACGGATGCCAACGATGGTAGCGCTAATGGGGATGAAGGTTTGTATCCATTGTTAATTTGAATTAACAATTAATTAGCCAAAACGATATATAATTAAACAAAACATTAAGTTGTTTATAAACGTTTTAATTCTTTATTTATAGATTATACTCTGACCGAAGAAGAGATAATTTTGCAAAATGCCGCCAGCGAGAGCCCTGAAGCCGAACAGGCGACCCAACAAGCCGCTTTACTTCTTCGTATGCGCGAAGGCATGGGCTCTCTCGCTCGCATCCTAAAAACAATCGACAACTATAAGGGTTGCGTAGAACATCTCGAAACTCGCCACTCTCAAATACCCGGAAACCAATTCGATGCTCTCGTTAAAGTGAGCATGTCTCGCGTCAACTTGCTGCAACTGATCAGATCTCTACGTCAGTCAACTTCTTTCGTTGGAGTTAATCTCATCTCTGACAACAACCTCTCTAACAAGACCCCATGGTTCCCGCGCCATGCATCCGATCTTGACAACTGTAACCATCTGATGACTAAATACGAACCAGAACTCGACATGAACCATCCAGGTTTCGCTGACAAGGAATACAGAGAGCGTAGGAAGCAAATTGCCGAAATCGCTTTCGGTTACAAATACGGTGACCCGATTCCATCTATCACCTACAGCGAAAGCGAGAACGCTACCTGGCAGCGTGTGTTCAACACCGTGCTGGACTTGATGCCCAAACATGCTTGCCGCGAATACAAGGCAGCGTTTGGCAAGCTGCAATCCGCTGACATCTTTGTCCCACACCGCATCCCACAATTGGAGGATGTCAGTAACTTCCTGCGTAAGCACACCGGCTTCACTCTTCGCCCGGCCGCTGGTCTGCTCACGGCTCGCGATTTCTTGGCCTCTCTCGCCTTCCGTGTTTTCCAATCTACACAATACGTACGCCACGCTAACTCACCATTCCACACACCTGAACCGTAAGTATTCGATATTTTCCTCCTTTTTCGATATTTAATATTTATTTCTTACGAGAGAATATAAAACAGAATTGAAACCAGTATAAGCAGAAATATTGATACTCTACATCTTTTAAATTCCGACAAGAGGGGACGACGCTATGATGGAATAGTAACTTTGTTAAATGCTCGCTTATAATTTAGTTTGACTCTGTTCGAGACTTTATCAACTTCAAAGGCTACTTTCATTGAATTAAACGTTTTCACTTAATTATACTGTACGCGTGGGAACATATTAAGTGGATCGTTCATACAACTTTAATGCAAGGCTGCATTAAAGTTGATAGTTATTGAATTTTACATAATTAGGTCCATTCCATAACTTTCGATATAAATAACAACTTTTCGACATACGTGTTCAACTTACGTGTTCACTTCCAGTGACTGCATTCACGAGCTCCTTGGACACATTCCTCTTCTGGCTGACCCGAGCTTCGCTCAGTTCTCTCAGGAGATCGGATTAGCTTCACTTGGAGCTTCTGACGCTGAAATTGAAAAGCTATCCACTGTAAGTTACCTCAATATTTTGATGAGTAAAACCAAAACTTTTACTTTATAAAATTGAATTGAGCGAATTCTTTTATATGGGCAGAAGCATTTGCGAAACTTCTGTTCTTCTATTATACACGATTAACACATATACAATGAAATGTTTTTCTTTTGAATAGGTATACTGGTTCACCGTTGAATTTGGCCTGTGCAAAGAAAATCAACAATTGAAAGCTTACGGCGCGGCTCTACTTTCATCCATTGGAGAACTTCTTCACGCACTTAGCGACAAGCCCGAGTTGAGGCCCTTCGAACCGGCATCCACATCGGTACAGCCCTACCAAGATCAAGAATACCAGCCGATCTATTACGTCGCCGAGAGCTTTGAAGATGCCAAGGACAAATTCAGGTACATTTTATCAAACTGTTGTCAATTAAATAACAATAATTAATGTAGCTTATTTAATAAATCGGTAATTAATTTTTTCTCCTCCAGACGCTGGGTATCAACCATGTCCCGACCATTCGAAGTACGTTTCAACCCACACACAGAGCGTGTTGAGGTTCTGGACTCTGTGGACAAGCTGGAGACCCTCATCTGGCAGTTGAACACAGAAATGCTCCACCTCACCAATGCCATCAAGAAGCTCAAGGACTCGCGCTTCGAGTGAACCAGTTACCTACATTATTGAACCAGATCAGTGCACGCGGCCTCGCCGTACCTGTATAGCTAGTGATATTATAGATGTAAGACTGTTGTCGTGTGGAGCGTGTATGCGAGTGTGGAAACCATCGGATGGTACTTCGTTGAATTCCTTTTGTATCTTATTATTTATTATGCCGAGTTCATTGCCCGGGTTTCGGAAGGCGCACAGAACTCCCGATTGCCCATTTACGGAGGCCGTGCCCGTTCGCGAGACCTTTACTATTATATTAGTGTTAATTTATAATTTAATGAAAAACACAAACAAATAAAAAATGGAGCACCAAAAAGTAAAAAAAATCAAACAGAAATATATGTGTTTGAGCGGAATTTGTTGTTTTATTGTTATTTTTGCAATTATAATCTCTGAGCTACCTAATCTCTAATGAAAAATCGTTAATTTACATAATGATTGTAAGAAAACCAACGTAAAATTTTTTTGCATTAAAATAAAAATATCACAAGTTAAATTAAACAACTATTTACGAATTAACTTGTATAGCAAATGACAAAAAAATGCCGACAAAAACATTAATCCAACTGGAAATGCTAACGAGACTTTTTGCCATAAGGCTTTTATACACTATATGCTTATTCTCAACTACACAATTCTTTAGTATTTTGGGGTTGACTGTACCATAATCATTTAGTAAGAGATTTAAAAAAAAACAAACATAATGTCTTTAAATTAAATAAACTACTCTAAATAAATATAATCAATCAGTATAAAAGATTAACTAAGAATTCCTACAATTTAATTAAGCTTCTACCTTAGCAGCAAAGCGCTAATACCATGAAGAGATAATAGAATGATTTAACTTAGAAATTTAATATAAAAAGGAAAATTTCAAATCAATTACGGATTGGGTCCGATACCTGTAAGATCTTAGTCCCTGGGGCCTTCTCTATCCTCAATCTTGTAGTACCTACTATAGAAAATATTGTTTTTAATTACAGTTCAAGGTGAACTGTGCAAATCGATACATATTTATTTAACATGACATTGAAACTTGAGAGTACTTATAAAGCGTTTATTCGTGAAACAAATATAAAACCTACATTCTCGGCAGCAAGGTACTTCCTTATGTAATTAAATCAATTAGAACAGTCTAGAGACCCCGCAAAAAAATCTCGTGGCGAATAAAAAAAAACAAAGAGTATTGTTGTAGTAAAAAAAAGAATGCGCGAGTAACGAGAGAATGGATTATGCGAGATTCATAAATTAAACTAGTGTTAAGGCACTCCGTTGCCCACGTTCCGATGAATTCTGGAGGCATTGCGTGTTTAATGGCGGAACTCAACGCCGCACTTCGAATCGACACCAAAGCGAAGGAAATGGAAATATAAATCTAAAGAAATATTTCATTTCCTCGAGTGGGGATCGAACCCACAACCAGTCGTTACACTTTGTGCCCCTGCGCCAATACTGGCCTTAGAAATCGATCGGAACGATTACGTTAAGTCAGCAAATGAGAGGTACGGCCTCAGTGGGCAAGGGCGCGGACAGAGTTGGGTTAATTTGAAGTATTAAATTGTCGATTATTACGTTAAATATGGCTGACGTAGTCTCCAGATACACTGAAAGTAATTGAAAGATTTTGTATTTTATTTACAAAAGAACTGGTTGGTAGGCTTGAGAGAAATTATCAGTAGATATTTTTATGATCACATCATGAAATTATGATTGGGTTTCTTAATATTTAAATTTATTGTATAAGTAGGTAGGTAGGTTTCCTTTCTGATTGAATAAATTTTAGTTGCGCATAAAATAATCTCTTAATGTCACATTTGAATACTCTCATTTATTATGTTTAATTTTGGCAATAAGAGAGAAAAGGAAAGCGGAATAGTTCGTATAAGGTAACATTTGTAATGTATTTTTTATTTACTGACATTCATTTTTGCTTTGCAATACCATATCGGACGTACCAGGGTAGGCAGAGTCTGGGCATCAGGGCACCTAGTGTTAGGACACTCCGTTCCCATTAAGATATTTCTGCTATACACTTTCCGCCAAAATCTTCCAAAACCGGAACCACGCCGCGCTTTACTAGAGAGAGCAATGAAAATTTAATATATTTTATTTCCCCGAGTGGAAATCGAACCCTCAACCTGTCGGTTTTACAGCCGAACGCTTGTCCCCTTGTGCCAAGACTGACTTGAAATTGGCCTGATTATCTATCTTATATATATAAAATCGAAAGGTCACTCACTCATCACGAAATCTCAGAAACTACATGTGCTAGGAATCTGAAATTTTGCATAGGAGTTACTTATAGGACGTAGGTGCTCGCTAAGACGGGAATTTGCAATATTCGACTTCTAAAGCGTTGTTTTTGGGGTTGAAAGTTTGTATGAAACTTCGTTACTACAAATGCTAGGAGTCTCAAATTTTGCGTGGACGTCACTTATAGGACGTAGGTACTCATGGAGACAGAAATTGACAATAACGTAGTTCACACAGGCGAAGCCGCGGGCGGGCCGCTAGTTATACATATATGTAAGTAATATTATGCATTGAAATTATATACGCAATGATATATTTATTCACATTATATAAAGCTGCCATTCAGGTGCAGGCATTCACAAAAATTAGGATATCACTTAAAATTTCCTTCTTTATTTTGCGATGCGAATATACCAATGTTTAATGTTATAGTTAGATGCCTTAAACAGAAATATTCTCAAAAACAATTTTAGCGTTTATGCTATAAAATCCTATATGGCCTAATAAGAACAGTTATATAATACCAGGATTGAATGGGAAAAGGTCAAGGCCAAGGTCTGCAAGGTTCAGCAATTAAAATAGCACTCAAGTAGCACTTGTACCTTTTAAAAGGAATTTTTATTTTACAGTGAAAAGTGCGCTATGGCGTTACATAGTTATGTTTAACATAGAATGTACATTTCTACGTATCCACATCTATCTGCTATCGAAAATGCAAAAAAATCTTCAAGGGCCAGTTGTGGCGCAGAGAGGCAGAGGCACAAGAGTGACTGTAAACGCGGCAGGTTGTGGGTACGATTCCCACTTGGGGAAATGAAATAATTAATATTTTTATTTCTTTGCTCTGGTGTCGTGGCAAGGCGCGGCGTTCAGTTCCGCTACTTAACACATTCATGAAATGTTATTTGAGGCTTGTCGTGGCGTATTGGTAGAAGGACATGAAATATTTTATTTCATGTCTTTTCACTTCTTTGCTCCATCTTTTAAGTTCCGCCACTTAACGCGCAATGTCTCCAGATTTATGTGAAAAGTGGGGAATGAAGTGCTTTTGACTAGGCTTGCAGATTCCCCTGCTATGTGCGAGATACAAACATTTGTATTTAATAAATATTTGTAATTCAAACGGGCGAAGCCGCTTAGATCGGCTAGTTATATTATAAAACTTTATAAAATCTATTGTTCTATTTATTTAATTATAAATTAATAATTATTCTTTTTTTTCAGTTTTCATTCATAGTAAACAATTACTACATTGATTACCTCTTTTTTAACGTACAACCTTCCTTCCGCCTTTCGTGTGTTCTCCATACAACGTGACATTGGCGAAGTGATTTTGCTCGACTGGCACGCTCGGAACAGATCATTAATTACTTCAAAAACTGTACATAGAAGACCTAAGCCTATAATGAGAACAGTTGACGGATTAAACTATAATACCTACACTAAATACATAAATAGGCACTGAGGCAAAAATCTATTCTAGAGCTACAAAAGTTTTTATAGATGAAGAGTTTATTCAGCCAATCGCGTTAATCTCGGGAACTACAGGTTTTTAACAAATAAAAATAACTTTTGTGAGATAGTGGATTTATCAATGAAGTCAGGATATACGACGCAATGTTAAACGATTCAATTTAATCCATGTATTTGTTATATTTTCCACATAAGAATCGAATCCACGTCCTCTGACGTAGCAGTGACTATTCTTAAATACACATAAAGATAATTATCTAATAGACACATATTGTAATGTAATTTGCCTCCTACACTGAATAAATTACTGTCACAATAAAGTTGAAACCGTCAAATCTGTCAATTGGTAAAAAAATGAATAGCACTCATTTCCCAAGTTGAAATATTGTTGTTGATGTATGTAAAAAAATAAAATAAAAAATCAAGTTCACGATGTATCCCGCACACAGCAGGGTAGGCATAAGAAACCTTGTGTTAAGACACTCCGTTCCGCGAAGCGAATAAATGAAAATATAAATTTAAATAAATATTTAATTTTGTCGTGTGGGAATTGAACCCACTACCGTCGCGTTTACCAATTGATTAATGACCATCGATATGGCTTCCGCCATGGTCGCTCGACCGGCGATCTTCTGGTTTACCTAACCCACCACTTCACTACGATTATCGAAAGCCAGGGGGAGAGCCTGGAAGTTACTTTGGAAATGACGAAGGCCTTCAATCGGGAATTTATGCAAATAGATCGCCAGTTTTCTCACTGGGCGCAGCATCAAGATCGCTGTCGACGGTTTTTGATCAGAATACATGCCTCTACACTGTTTCTTCTGCATATCAATGATATGCTAGAGGATTCTAGCATACATTGTTATGCAGATAATAGCAAAGTAGACGCTGTTCACTCCGGCCGCGCAAGTCTTTCCCGGGAAAACGTCAACCAGTGCTGAAACAAACTTATGTCTTCTGTTGAGGCATCTCTCGGTAATGTTTCCTCTTAGGTGAAAGGAACTTGGTTCCAATCAACCCCCAGAAGTCATATATTTGCGCGTAAATCACAACATTTGTCGTGTCGCCAGTCTTCAAAAACACTGCCCCTATATAGAGCGCGTAACTGAAAGTATCGCGATCATGTAGAAAGCAAGGCCAAGTTGGCCTTAAAGAAAGTAGTGATCATCAGCGGTTCCAGGTACGCCCTCATGGACTACTGTTGTCTCTGGACTGGTGCATTGCAGTGCCAGCTTGGCGCATTTAATTGCATACAACGTAGAACCGTTTCAAACATTGTGGAACCAATGATCTGTAAAAGGCTTGACACTTTGGCTTAGAAACGTCTTCTCGCTGTGTGTTCTCTATCGAATTCATCATGGGGAGTGATCAGGGGAACTTTGTGACCTGTTACCTGCTGTCGAATTCTCTAACCGCACAGTAAGTCATAAACTTAAATACCATCCACACCATCTGGATACGTAGCACTCCACTACTGAGCGGTTCGTAGGAACTTCATTCCACGCGTCAAGTAACTGTGGAATGGCCTATTTGCGGCAATGCTTCCTTCCTACCTCCACAACACAATCTCCACCTCAAAGGCCGCCGACGCATCTGTAGCTCCCCTGAACAGTTACACGGGGTCGTAGGCGGCGGTAATTAGTTACCATCAGGTGACCTGTACGCTTATTTGCCTTTTTTTTCATTAAAAATGCATGGAAAAGCTGCACTTGTTTGACAGGTGATTTGACTGGCGACACCAATTTTTTGCCTCTTACCCTTACTGTAAAGGAATTCTTGTAAGGTGGATAAAAACCCTTAACGTTAAAATTAATTTTCTTGGTATCTACTGTACGGTAGCTTTATAAAAATTAAATTAGGTTTAAATTAAACGGCTATTCATAAGCTTATTACTATATTGATTGATTGATTTCTCGGTATATGGCGTTTTGAGCGTGCCAGTTGAGCACAATTCATTTCGCCAATGTCACGTTGTATGGAAAACACACGAAGGAAATTGACCGGTAATAAAAAAGATAAATATACACAATTATAGAATACATGTAAAAAAAAGAGATCCTGTGTTAGTACAGCCTTCACCTAAAACAAAACAAACACAAATTTACAATATACACACAACACATTAGATTAGTAATAAATAATATTTTACATGGGAGTTAATTAAAGTTTTATTTTGTTAAGTTTAATATATTTACATAAAAATTTACATAAAGGACTAAACACAAACATTAACAAACACTGAACATTTAAAGGACGAGGGACTTTATGAGGAAGGACATCATATAAAGGACGAGTTAACTTAGGACAAGAGAAAAGGATGTGGGAAGGGGAGACGTCGTCCAGGCCACATTCACACAGAGAGTGGTCCCTGACCCTGATCTTAGCTAGATGTACAGGAGTAGAAGAGTGCCCAAGACGTAAGCGACAGATTGTTGTAATAATTTATTACTATATTTTTGTGGTGTGTTCTGTGTGAACATCTCTCGCCATAGCTGTCAATGTCAACCCATGACAACTGTCTTTACTCGTGGCGACACCTACTAGTTCTGTGGTTTTTTCTAACTATGTAAGTTTGTTTTGATTTTTCATTATCCAAATTATTAATTGAACATGTTAAGCAGGGTTTTAACTATATTATGATTTATAAAACTTAGGTTAGTCTTTCAAATTAAAGTGTCTTGTAGATTTTTTCATTAACAATATGACGGTATGTTTATTTTGAATTATGTTTACCGCGTACCTTCATAACCAACCCTAAAGTAATCTAATAATACGTATATTACTATAAGATAAAAAGAAAAAAGAGGAAGTGGAAGAAAAAAAACAGGAGGTAGAAGTTAAACAAATTGTAATAATTTTGGTACATTAAAATTGTTTCACATCCAATCTTAATTTGTTTTACAGTCGATTCATATCGATAAAATGACATTAAGTGTTATAAATTCAATAGAAAAGAATGACTTGGAAAGCAATTATTGGAATGAAAATCCTTTATTCAAAGAACGATTCAATGATGGAGAAGAAAATATTTATATGAAATCCCCAGGTAATATAAAGCATTGAATATTATACGTAAAATATGATTTTGGTGAATAGTACAGATGTTGATAGTGCCATCTTTCATAATATGTCTCTGCTATTTGTGTGTGTTCGTCCATAATTGCACAGATAAAACCTTCAACAAGCTAAGGAAGAAGCTTTACTAGCTTGTTGTTTATGAAACATCTTGTACATTAAAAAACAAATTTCTCTTCTCCTTATGTATAACATATTAGACTGTTATCTACAGCTTTACCCTAGTCGTTAAATGGAAATAAATACTGGTTGTGCATGACACATGACAGGGTAAGAGTATATCTTTGATAAATGGACTATCCAACAAAAAAATAAATATTTTGGTTCCTGAGATTAATACATTCAATGAAACAATCTCAAACAATCTCAATCCTCTGCTTTATAATAATATAGATAATTTCAATTTAAAAATGTAAAACAACTTTTTGTGTGTTAAATTATATTTTTAGGTGCATCTCTTATTGTGTTAGTAAAACACAAGGAATATAAAAACATAATAGGAAGTTGGTTTGAGAATTTTTTTTTGCCACAAGGCTATCCTCAGAGTGTGAGTGACGATTACATAAATTACCAGATATGGGACACAGCTCAGGCATTTTGCAGCACATTTACGGGTGAGTTTGTACTTTATATAATCTTTGACTACCTTACTGTATTAGTTAGTGTGTGTGTGAAATCTTACCAAGTTATGAACGTTTGACTTCCTTCTCAGTGACTGATTGAGCTCAATGAAATTATATAAAATCAATATTGGTTTTAATCCAAAATGGCCGCTGCCATAAAAGAGGATTAGAACATTTTGCCCACCTTATACGGGAATTAATTGAAAGGGATTAATTATATTAAATACTTCTATAAAAAACACATCTATAAAGTTTTGTTTTTTAAAAAAAATAAAAGGTTTTTTAATAAAGTAACTATCCAACATACATAAAAGCACAATTTGAACTAATAATTCCTAAAATTAGTACATTAAATAGCAATAATTCTGCTTTATAATATTAGTAGAGATTATAATACAAAAGATTACAGAAGATATTTTTTATCTTTTTAGCTTCAGTCCATATCCCATATATAATAGGGTAGGCCGAAAGAGTCTATTGTTAAGGCAGTCTTGTTGAGTGGCGTAACTCAACGCCGCGGTTTGCTTCGATATACTAACACTATAGATATTTATATAAATAATAAAAGCTTCTTTTAATAATTTACAGGAGTTGCGGCAACGCAAGAAGTCCTGAAAAGTCTAGGTGTGGGTGATATAACTGCAACATTCTACGGAGCTACTGTTACTTGGATTTTGAAGACAGTCAGTGGACAAATGGGCGGTATAGCCTTTGCTTATAGTTATGGGTCAGTTTTATATATGTTTCTTTTAGTTACACATTGTATCTTACATAGTATAGTAGATAAAAAATCTAGGCTCCGGGCTCTCCGTTCTACTTTATGTTCCTGATTTTTAATGATAATGCTTTGTTATCACTACATAAAGAAAAAAAAAAGTAATTAAAAAAATAATAATTTGAAAGTTATAGTTATGTGTAATAACTGTGGAACTCGACACGGCACTGTAATTGAAAATGGGAAAATTATATTACTTTATTAATATTTTTTACTAAATTGTCATAATTGGTGATTTTGCTAAACAATTTAAATTTTCTATATAAATAACCAATAAATATATCTTTTCCAGTTCCTACTTAGATGCTTACAGTAAAAAATGGCGTCTAATTGCAGATATATTTAATGATTTAGCATTATGCTTGGAATTGGCTTTGCCGTTGTACATACATTTGACGCCATTAGTTTTATGTGTAACAAGCGCAATGAAAGCCGTTGTAGGGATCGCCGGTTTGTATATTTCTTTGAAGTACGCCTAATATTCTTATAATAATTGATATTTTTATTATTATTATTATTGATATTTTGTTTTAGAATAAGTAGTCATTTTTGTGGAAAGTATCACTTTTTTTTTAGCTTCGCGCCGTATCCAGCACTTACCTAGTGTTAAGACGCACCGTTTCCCATTTAAGACACTAACATTCTGCACTTGCACACTCAATGGTTTATCTACTAGAGCAAGGAAATAAAAAAAATATTAAATTGAAATATTCCCCCCAGCGGGGATCGAATCCACATCAGCCGCGTTTATTAGTATGTGTAAAGGATGTGCCTTTCACGCTATACAATAGTATTTCTATTAGATCACAGAGCCAAAAATGTAAATGAAAACATATATAGATATATAACATTTTTTATTTATTTAGCTTTATTAATCTCTACAGTAAGTAGGCGTTTAAATTTGATAATCCAATTGGTACCAACTATGTTATATAACACATATAATTACTTTATTTTAAGGGGGAGCAACAAAATCAGCAATGATCCATCATCACGCTATCAGGGGAAATGCAGCGGATGTTTCAGCAAAGGATTCGGTACAGGAGACGGCTGTCAATATGATATCTTCTGTTATAGCTATTTTTCTTTTGCCTTTTTTATCGTAAGTTTGGTGTTTTTTGTAGATCCACGCTGAATCCCACGTAAAGCGGGATCGGGGGGAATCTAGTGTTAAAACACTCTGTTGCTTACGTAGTGCTAAAGTTTCGAGATTTATGCGGCGGAACTTAGCACCGTATTTTTTACTGCCAAAGCGGCGAAATGCATAAAATTTGAAAATTATTAAAAACGATGGACGAAATTATTATTAAAAACGAAAGGAATAAAAATACAGTCTTCCTTTGTTACAGTTTTCCTGCATTGGTTTTCTTATCAATGATAATATTTCACATATTCTCAAATTATATGGCAGTACGTTCTCTTTGCTTGAAAACTTTCAATGATACAAGATATTTGCAAGTTATTGATATGTTTTTAAAAAAACAATTGATATTAGATCCGTCCGTTGTTAATATGGAAGAACCATTGAATTTGTGGGAGTTCGACACACCTATGTTAGGTTAGTATATTTATTTTTTTCTTTTTCCAGCTTCAGGGAAGGCAGAGGAACCTAGTGTTCAAACACAAATGGGGAACGACACTTTCCGCCGCATGGCGTGTTGAGTGGCTTTATCTTGTTACCAGAGCGAAGAAATCAAAATATTAAATATGATATTGCACTGTGTGGAAATCAAACTCAAAACCGTCGCGTTTACAGTTGCGAGCATTTGATTTTTTACTGCGACGCGACAGACTCAACTATTATTTTTAATTGTAATTTTATTTAATATATACAGTACTTTCAATCCAATTTTAGAGACATTGTGTGGTAAGAAGCGGTACTCAACACTGCCCTTTGTTTCCCAGAGCAGGGAAATAATATAAGTTTCTCATTCCCCCCAAGTTCAACCCATGACCTTTGTGTACACACCTCGAAAAAAGCGACAGAAATTGGGAAATGGAGTATCTTAACACTAGGTTCCCTCTGGCTACCCTGCTGTGTGCGGGATACAGCGTGAAGCTGATTTAAGAAACTGAATTGACTGAATAAATTCAGATCCTTTGATTTTATTACATAATTTGTTAAAGCGTGAACTAGCAAGTTTTAAAAATACCAATTTTCATTCTAACCCCTTATCACATTTCAGACAAAAAAATATGCGGATTTCAAATACAAATAGGAAAATCCCTTAGCACTGTTCATAACAAAATTAAAGATGTCAAACATTGGATGTTCATTAAGAACATTTACAAGAATAACAATTATATTTTATTTCCTGACACTGAAGAGAAAATTATGTATTTATATATAAAAGATAATATCACCTCAGAAGAACTACTTCGTGGATATTTTCACGCTGTGGAGTTAGCTTCTGTTATATCCACTATAAATAATCAGATTTCGGTTAGTAGATACATTTTTTTTTCTGCGTCACACTGTATCCTACATATAGCAAGTTAGGCAAACCTAATGTTAACATACTTAGTTCTGTCTTGTCAAAGTGAGGAAATGAAAATAATTAATTTCCCCAAGTGGGAATAAAATTCACAACCATCGCGTGTACAACCAGACTCTGTTCCACTGCAACACAATGGATTTGTTTTAATAAGAACCAGTTTCACTGTCCGACTCACTCTTATTGTAAGTCAATAGAAAATACAACTTATAAAAGCGGCAAAGTTAAATTTGCCTGTTGTATACATTCCATTTGTATGAAATGATCCAAAAACCTTTATTATTAATATTTTGGAATTTTTACTTTTTATATTGCCAGTTCTAACTTGCCAAATTCCATAATTCCAGGTAAACGAAAATACCCTATAGTTTTTTTTTATGAACTGCCAATTTCTAATGATCCATATAGTATTTTGTTGATCTGTATACTTGAATATTTGCTATTAATTTCAGCCTTATACTTTCTTTCCACAAGAGATATAGAGAAACAGATAGATAGATAGGCGTTAAGTTAAATATATCTACAAAAATATTCTCATATTGTACCAACATTTAATTCCAGCCAATATTCCAAAATAATACAGATATGTCATTTCTAAAAATTTGTGAATCAATGAAAAACGCGGAATGGAAAAAGTCCATCGATCTTAATGTAATAACATATGTATATCTTATGGTTGAAAAGGATTGGGAGGTATTATGTACTGAACTTAAGAAGAAAGGTTAGAATGTTGTTTATAATACATTTTTTTCAGCTTCACTCTGTATCCTGCATGTGGCAGTATACATAGAGTATATGTAGGTAGTGTTGAGACACTCTGTTTCAAAGTGTTGAATGATTGCACTCAACGCCGCGACATGACATGAATTAAATACATCCAAATTGGACACAAACCTATGACCGTCGCGCTTACCGTCAAGTGCTATCCCACTGCAATTTATTATTATAATTTTTTTCTTATGATTACAGGTTGGGATTTAAATAAACATTTACTTATCGCCGACGAATGGAGAATCACAAGTAACTGAACTTTTTTTTAAGCAATCCATTTTTTTTTTAAGTTGAGCACCGGAACGGTGATTCGGTGTCAGCCTCATTGTAACAGTAATATTGTATATAATTTTAAACTTACATTAATCAATCAAATTATAGAAAAATAAACATTTTTTTCAATTCATAACTTTCTCTTCACATTTTAATTTAAAAATATACAATATTTAACAATGGAATACATACATATAGATTTCCTTACATTTTATTTACATTGATACATTTTATTTAATATTCCAATTATTCATCTGAATGTAAATTGTTTTTTTTGCTTTTATTTGATGTATTTTTTATATATTAACATTTAATATTTAAAAATATATTTTTATATAAACACGGTCTTTATAATTTTTTTATATTAATGTGACATGTTTTAATTATAATAACTAAGATTTAAATGTATTTATAATAGAAAAATGTTATTTTCATTTTATAATTTTTAGTATAATTAAGTATATGTAAAAAAATAATTGTTTGTAGTATAATTTGTTGAATAAATACATTCCAATAATAATTGTGTTGAAAAGAAAGTGTTTCACTCATTTTCCGTTCCCTTTAATTTTTTTATATTTTTTTTTACAAATTTCGTTGAAATTCTTATATGCTTACTAGCCATTTTTTCAAATATACAAAATATTTTTGTGGGTATGCCTTAGTTCATATTGCATTAATTGAAAATGTTAAAAATAGTTTTTTTTTCTTTTTAGCTTCACGTTGTATCTCATATATAATAGGATAGGCAGAGAGAACTTAGTGTTAAGACACTACGTTCCACACTTTCCGCATTTTTGAGACATTGAATGTTGAGTGGCGCAGCGAAGATGTGAAAATATGTATCAATAAATAACATTTCTTTTCTCCGAGTGGGGATCGAACCCACAAAAAAAATAATAATTTATTAATATTCTTTATTTATATATTTTATTATTTTATAATATTGAATCGTACCGTTTTACAAACTAATTGAAACTTAATAATATAACTGTGTATACGAATAAGTTATATGTAATAATTAAATGCTTTAAAAGTACAAAAGGATTTATAGAATAATCATAGGTATATTAGCAATTCCAATATCCAGTAAATATTTACTTTTATGTTAATCGATTTTCGTTTAAGAATATAATATAAAAATATTGACTTATTTGAGAATACTATAATAAAAATATTAAATTATATTTGAATCTGCCTCTTGGATAACTTCCTTTCTTAAGTGAAGAATAACAGTTTAAAAATGTGAAAAATATATAGGATAATAATTATTGTATCCAACGATACTAATTACAATTAGTAACATTAAATGACCGACTAGGAGGAGAACTTTTAAGTTTCAAGCGCAACGAATCACCTAACAATTGATTTTAACCGTAGAATAATAATATACAAAAACAATTTCATGAGGAAAACTACTATTTTAAGAATTACACTTTAATTTTTGCTACGAAAATTAGTAAGACAGTAGAAACTAATATTTAAAAAAAAACAACTATTATCAAGTAGTTATAACTTTTGATAGATTACAATTGTCTTCATCCGATAATATGAAGGCGTAAGTGTTTTTCAAAGATGCCACCTCATTTTGCATCGATCGAAATTTTATTCTGACGAGGTTGAAGTTCTCTTGCAGATTGTTCACTTGTGTTTGTATGCGCTGGCGAATCTGAAAGTTGTTTGAATACTTAAACAACAAACATAACATAGCTTCACGCTTTATCCCTAGCGGGGTAGTCAGAGAGGGCGGAGCGCCACACGCTACGGCCTCTACATGCCTCTTTCGCCTCGTCCACTGTCATCAACCTCTTCACACATGCCTTCCAGGGGATCCTCATGCTTTTTACGTAACCTTCCTGAAGCTGACCTGAAAATCCCACAAGTCATTTGAAAATGACTTGTGGGATTTTCAGAATGCATTAGGGGAAGAAAAAGGATAAAATGTATGAAGACGAAGCATTTGATTTCGTGTTTATTAAATATCATTACTATAGATATTCTAAATAAGGTATAATATGCATATGTGGTTTTATCCATAGATAAATATACCAAATATATAGAAAATCTATGTTATCCATTATCATATAATATTTATTCATAGTGTAGTATAAGAGTCAACATCAGGGTAATCCATAGTAAATAAGGTATATAAATTTATATCACATGCATAATTATCATATTTATAATTTAATCACGCTGTATCCCGCATACATTATTGCAGGCAGCGGGATACTAGTGTTAAGACAGTCCGTTCCCCATTTTCCGCCGAATTCTGGAAAGCATTGCTCGTTGAGTTGAGTTAGCGGAATTCAAAGACGCGCTTACCCTCGATACAACACCAGAGCGAAGAAATCAAAATATAAAATAATTTAATTTCCTCGAATGGGAATCGAACCCATAACTGTTTAGAGTCATACACTTGTGCCCCTACATCACGATTGATCTCATTTGTAATTTATTATAAACATTTAACGTGTTTTCTTATAAAATACTAGCGGACGCGCGCAGCTTCGCTTACGTGTTTAGGGGTGAATTCTAATAAACCATGAAACATGTGTTCAATGAAATATTTTTAAGAGTCTAAATTTCAAATTTTATAAAAATCGGTGGCGATTTAAGAATTTTTCCATACAAACTTTCAACCCCTTATTTGCACCCTTATGGAAAGAATTCTAGAAAACCATGAAACACGTGTTCAATTAAATACTTTTAAGAGTCTGAATTTCAAATTTTATAAGAATCGGTGCTGATTTAAAATTTTTTCCATACTAACTTTCAACCCCTATTTCGCCCCTTTAGGGTTAAAATTTTTCAAAATCCCTTCTTAGTGGATGTCCTGATTACGAAAGTAAACAGCTGTCTAAATTTCACGTTTCTACGCACAGCGGTTACGGCTGTGCGCGCGTCTTACCTCAGTCAGTGAGGACAAGTCCTTTTATATATATAGATAACTCACATCGTCCCGTTCCTTCTGACAGGCCCTGCATTGAGCTCTACTTTGTATTAGTTGGCGTTCCAATTCCGATATTTGCGTCTGCATATAACGCCGCATAGAGTCACATCTCTCTTTACTTCTTGCGAGAGACCTGGAACTTTCAGTTTTCACATCCTCCAGGTCGTTTAATATTTGAGAGAATTCCATTGACTTCTCTTTGTATCTACTTTCTTCTTGTAAGAGTTTTTCTTCTAATCGCAATATTGAATACCTGGTATTTTTTTCACTATGTTATGATTTTTTTAATAATATCATATATAGTGTTATCAAGGCAGGGAGAGAGAGTAGGTCACCTCTCTGTTTAGACATTTCTTCCCCTTTAAGACACTTCCGTTCCTCATTTTCCGCCGATTTCCAACATTGTGTTGTGTGTTGGGTCACGTAACTCAAGGCCGTGCTTTACATCGTTACCAGAACGAGGAAATGAAAATATAAAAATTTCCGAACCGTTGCTCTTACAGTCGCTCGTTTGTGCACTTTCGCAACTACCGGCTTACAAACCTCGTGTTTTTAATATACATTTTTTCTTACTTATATTCGTCTACATTCCTTAACAAGTCATCCACTTCCTTCATTTTTTGTTCTAGCTCAATCCTAAGTGCCTTATTCTCATCAATCAATTTAGAGTTATCAACTTTCTCCATACTTAAGTTATTTACAGCGATCACTAGCTGCAAGTAGCATATTGAAAATATATAAATATCCATAATAAAATAATAAATAATGGCAAAATTATAAATTAATATAATTTAATGTTAACAAGTAAATAAACTCTGCTTAACACGTAAATAAACACGTTAACATCGAACCTACAACTACAGTGTGTACATTCAATCTTTGCACCGCTATGCCACGAAGGTCTAATGAAAATAAAATATTTTTATTATTTAGACGAAGAATTCCAGGCGTATTGCATGTTGACTGGCGAAACTCAACACCGCGCTTTGCCCCGACACCAGAGCAATGAAATGAAAATATTTATAAAATTTATTATTATATATATTAGATACATTTATTAGTTGAATTTCCTCGAGTGGGAATCGAACCCACAAACGCACACCGTACACCACAGCTAGCATGTGAGGCCTGCCTACCTTAAATATATATCATAATACTTTTAACCTTTTCTTTGACACACTGCAACTCGTTCGACAGTTGATCCGAACTGCTCTCGGCCAACTTCTGCAATTGCTTGGCTTCTTGAAGTTGGATTTGGGCACCTTTCAGTAGGTCCGGCAAAGGTGCCAACTCTTGTAACTTCTCTTGAAATTGCATCTAATGAGAAAGAAGTCGAAATAAATAAATATTTAATTTAGGAAACCTATAAAAATTACCACATAGCGGGATTTGAACTCTTGGAAATAGTTCCAAACGATTTCCACGTTTTTACAATAAGTATTTTTCTTTCCTAAATGTGGAATACCATTAAAAAATGTGGAAAAAAAATCTCAGTTAAACATATGCAAGACAATGTTATAGTCATATTTGTGAAACAATGGTTATTTGAATATTTCGCTTGGGTCTCTTTAAACAATTTACGTCAACTTTCGCCACACATAAGCTTCACGCTGTATCCCGCGTGGGCAGAGGGAGTCTAGTGTTATGACAATATTTGGGGGCATTGCGTGTTTAGTTGCGGAACTCAACGCCGCGCTTTGCCTCAACACCGGAAAGAAAATGTTTACAGTAACACATTTATGAACACTATTTTTTTATGTATTGTATTATATATGTATTATATACGAAGGAAGCGTGTTAAATTATAACAAATATTATAATATTTAACTATAAAATAATAAATGCATATTAAAATTATTATTTAACGATAAAAATAAAAAAAAATAAAAAAATGAAATGAATGATCTTTCCCGTAGGAAATTCAAGATATCCTAGTTAAGGAATGTAGTGCTTCCCCCTACACTCCTTACGCTGAATGGATGATGGATACTGAAGATTAAACCGATTTTGATGAAACTCGACAGAAATATAGCTAATTATATAGCACATAGCATAGAATAGGCTTTAATTTATGTATAACTTTTTGTATAATTTTGATATAATATAACCATAACTGACTCAAAGTCACCCAGGGTGTTTTATACATTGTATAGATTTCAGTGTTTATTACTATTTTCTAGATAAAGGACAAAGGATCACGTATATAATACGATTAATTGAAATACAGAACTTTTGTTCGATTTAAATATACATTTTGTATATTAAAATAACTAATAGAGTAATATAAAAACCAAGTCAAGACTTAACACATGACTGTATACAAAAAAAGGAAAATTGGCTGTCCATTTATTTTCTTTATTGAAATAAACAAAAGATCTTACCTTATAATATATTTCTTTATATTAATTAAGCGCAATGTTGAGCAAAGAATGATAAAAATAATTGGATTTCCCGGAAAATATAAAATTTTATTTTAAAATTTACCCGTAGGTAGGTACTATTGAAAACAAAGAAATGCATCGATGCGTAACGTCTTATTTCGATTGCATCTCGCGCATTTTATAGGTAGAAACGGAAGTATCTTAACGGGAACGGAGTATCTTAACATTGGGTTCCCAGGTTCCCTCTGCTTACCTTGCTATGAGAGAGATACAGCTTGAAGCTAAAAGAAACTATTTTATTTTACAGGTCGTCTTGGCACAGTGGTACGACGTCTGATTGCAAACTCGATGTTAGTAGGTTAGACCTCCATTCACCACGATCGAATAAATTACTTCCATGGTATCACAATTGATTCCGTTATCCAAAGAGTGTGGATAGCGGAAGTGTGAGTGGAGTGTTTTAACACTAAGCTAAGAGAAACGAGATGGTAAGTTATCAGTGGCACCTGCCGACATTGGGGGAAAATTTACGAACCTTCATAGTTTGTATTTCCATTTGGATTTGATCTGACACTTGCTTGTTGTCGAATTCCATTACATCTACTTGTCGTTTAAGTTCTTCAGCTTGTTGCTGCGCTTGTAGATACTGGAATTGAAATATATGAGGTATATATACTATTTCGCGAATATTGCACATTTTGAGGCCACCGTGGCACCGGCGCACAAGCTTGTCACTGAAAAGCACCGCGATGAGTTTCGCCACTAAACACACATTTCTCGAAAATTCGGCGGAAAGTGGGGAACTGAGTGTCTTAACATTAGGTTCCCTCTGATTACCCTGCTTTTACTGGATACAGTGTGAAGGTGAAAAAAATACACATTTTAAATTAAAATTTAACTCGAATTAAACGTTTATGGGTCATAATCAGAAAAAGTGACCATTTTGTGTCTTTTCTTGTCCCGCTACTTTGAATGCGTTTTAAAAATACAATTTTAAAGATAGCTTAAATATTTTGCCATTTAAGATAAATTTACTTATTAACTTAAAGATTTTTGTAATATTTTAAATGTATTATGGCTAATAATAGTATTTTTTGTTAGTTGCAAAAATCCTTTCAAAATGCTTCCATACAATTTTTCGTGTCCCATTCACCACTTTACTTTTTAAAAATAGATTTGTTACGAATATTTATGGTTTTATTTGATTTCAGATGTGTTTATATTACTTTACATTATGCATAATATTAAATAGAACTACTTTTATTGATATATTATTTAGTAAATAGTATATATTAGTTAAGTAAATTTGTCCCAAAATATTGTCTTTTTGTTACTCAGGGCTAGTAACGTACAATTAAATTATGAACGCAATTATTTTGAATGATATTTAATATTATTTTTTATTGTGGCACCATAATTCTTAAAGTCAATGCTGTCGTAACTACAACCAGTAGTGTTCTCGCAGCAGTTGAGGGGTTCAAATGTTTTAGAGGGAATGCGTGAAATTACATCTCAGGGTTATAAACGGCTTTTATTTTGGTAAGTATTCTATAATTTCGTTTTCTTGTTTATGTTATTTGCGTCTTTTTACAAAATCTCAAAAAAGAACTTCAGTGCTTGCACATGCAACACGTGGCTTATGAGCAAATATTTAAAAAGGTTAGAATTTCTCAGATTTTATTCTCAATTTTGTTATATTTCGTTACGTAACGGAACTGAGAAAATATGAAGCCTAGTTCATAATTACGTTACCATAGGAAGATTATGTATATAAAAAAAAATGCTGGCATATGAAAAAAATAATTAGTGATTTTTGATAACGTGAAGTAACCAAAAATAATGATTTTTAAGTTTTTTGTCTGTTTGCTTGTTTGTTTAATGTGTTTGTGCACGCTTATCTCAGAACGGCTTAACCGATTTAGTTAAAAACATTTTTTTATTCTTCCTGAAATTAGTTGTGATTTTGTAATTTTTTTTTTCTCTGAAGATAGTGCATTAATAAATATGTAGCTCAAGCGGGTGAGGCTTTTATTTAAAAACAAATAGGTTCTGTACTAGACAATATACATGAAATATTATTAAATACCTATTGATAACTATTTTTTATTTTCAGTAAGCGTCATGGCTCCTATGTCAAATGCTGATAGACAAAAAAGATATAGAGAACGTCTTAAACAGACCAATCCTATTAATGAAGATATGCGAAATAAACACTTACAAAGAATTCAACTTAATTCCCGTGATAACGACTCAAATTTTGATATATTTTAAAGTGGGTTTAATTTTATCATTAACTTTGTGATTTCTAACTAGAAATATAAGTTTATTACGTTACGAACTAGCGTTATTATATAGTTAATATTGTCACTTTGTTATGTTTTCTTACATTTATAATCTATTAATTCAACGATTGAATCTTTAAAATTTTAATTTGTGTCTCATTAAATAAAAAAAACCAATAGTTTTATTCATATAATATTCTTATTTTGTTGTGTATAATGCCTTATAACATCAGTTTCGTAACAAACATTATCAGTATTGTTACTTATCAGTTACGTTACGAATTCGAAAATGTCCACTTTTCTGATTATGACCCTTATATGTATTTAGTATTATTATACATTTTTGAGCGCAATTAGTCCGCTTTCATTTAAAATATTTTTTTCTCTCCGCATACCTCGTTGAATGAGGGAGATTTGTGAAGATAAAAGAATAGATTTTTAAGATACAATTATTATAGACATACGTAGTGAAGTTAATGCGAATTCGTGATTATGTCAGTAAATTAAATGTTTATTTTTATTTACTTTTAACTAATTAAAACCAACCTTTAACCGATAATCTTGAGCTTCATCAGATTTTTCATTGAGTGACATTTTTAACTCTTCATTCTCCTCTTTCATCTCTCTTAGTTCTTTTTTCAAAGCGTTGACTTCCTCGCTTGGCTTACGTACTTCCTGTGGTTACGTAGATTATTTTGCAATCATAATATACATATCGTAAGCAAAAAAACATTACTACTTTTAGAGTCTTATAAATTGTCGTTTTATTAACTTTTATATATCCTACATATTTTTCATATGGAAATTACTATTTCTCTGTATTTTTCTTATCAGGCCTTCGTCTTTTTCAAAATCCGAGTTGGCAACTTGGAAACACTGGCGTCCACTTCGTAGTTCGTACTTCACAACCGACTGGTGGTGGGTTCGATCTCCACTCGAAGAAATGAAATATTGATTTAAATATCGGGATGGATACAGGTTACAGGGAAATCAAAAAATATGGAAAAAAAGAAAACATCGATTTTTATCGAACATCGATGTTTTTCTAAATCCGGGAATCCCTAAATAGCATTAGCAATAAATTCAACGCATGCTCATATGGCATGCGCTTTGAATGTGTTCGTTTCATTAATCATTAATCCTTCCTTTTTCTTTTTTTTTCGGTCTTGAGGTTAATGCTGTTAGCCCTATTGGCCTTTACAGCGATACTGGGTGGAGAGGGAAGAGGGTACTCTGTCCCTGAAAATATGCAGGCACTGTGTGGCTGCCTGTGGGGGAAAATATATGGTCTGCCGAAACCCGGGAAAAAAGAGCTCGGGCTCGTCCGGGATATTAATCCTTTGTTTTGTTCCTTACTTTATACTATCGAAGTGAACGTAACGATAGTGTACACCGCCATCTAATTTGTATTATAATAAACAGCTTTACTTGAATATTTGGACATGCATGTTTACACGGCACTAACTTCTAATAAATTGTTTCACCATTTTTTTGTCTCTAACCCGTACAGCAAGGGAGTTATGGGGGAAACAACCCTTAGCATCAATGTTTATTTTCTCGGGATCTAGTGAAGATATCTTCATGAAATTTAAATTAAAAGTGGCTATGTATAAGGCTATTATTATATATTTTATTCGGAATTATTGAGAAATTCAAAGTTTAGAAAAATTTGAAATTTATTTTTTGAGGGCGCTTTTATATAACACTCCAAGAATTGACACCTACCAAAATTATATATGTTGTGCATATATTAGTTAGTTAACTATGCTATAAGTTACAAAAGAATCGCAGTAGTGGAGCATATCTCAAAATTAAAGAAAACATCATTAATACGTACACGCGTATAACAAACTTACATAGAAATCTATCATTCTCGCATGCCAGACGACAAGAGGCTACACCAATCGTGAAGCAGTGACACAAGCGTGTGACTGTAAATGCGACAGGTTGTGGATTCGATTTCCACTCTAGGAAATGAAATAATTAATATTTACATATATTCACTCTGATGTCGAGGCAAAAGCATGGCGTTAACTTCCGCCATTCAACACGCAATGCCTCCAGAATACGGCGATAAGTAGGTAATGGAGAGTTTTAAGTATTATATTGTAAAACAATCAGTTATTATTCCCCATAATTGAATTATAGTAGTCTAATTATTACAGAGGGAACTTGGGAACCTACTGTTAAGACACTCCATTCCCATTAAAACATACATATTAAAATGTCGCAGTGGGAATTGAACCCACAACCATTGTATTTAAAGTCAGAACTTAGTGCCACAGGGCCACGACGGCTACAAATATTATAATATGTTATTTAACTATGACGTACTCTGACTTCAGGCATCTCTTCACGACATATACTATTGAGCTTTTGTTCCAGACCTTTCAGTTTTTTTTCATATTTCTCTCTTTGGAACCGTTCCTCGTCCGCTAAGTTTTTCGCTCGTATCAATTCTTCCCGTAATTGCGATACCTTTTGCAAAAATATTAAGATAATTTATTGTTGTATTGTAAGTTAAGTTATAAATAAGTAAGTTGAACAAATACATAATAATATACTGCCAATCTTCAAAGTAATGAACACAAGGCAATTGTTTTTACATGAATAATGAGCATCAATTGTTCAAGTTTGAACATCAATTGTTCATGTTAAATCAATTTCCTAGAAAATTTACTAACGTTTATGCACACTTCGAAACATTCTTGCATGTAAACAAACCGGAAGTGACAAACGTATCAGATTTAAACCAATAATCATTATTTACAATTTTACAGTCGTCAATTATTATTTACAGTTATTGAAATATGTTATCATTTATTGAGCCCATGGCGCAGGGGCACTAGGATGTAACTGTAACGCGATGGGTTTGGGTTCGATCCCCACTCGAAGAGACGAAATATTTGCTTAAATTTATATTTCCGTTTCGTCGGTTCGCCGAATTCGGCGGAAAGTGGGGAACGGAGTGTGTTAACACTATGTTCCCTCTGCCTACCCTACTGTGTGCGGGATACAGCGTGAAGTTGATTTATATTATTTTTCAGCTTCACGCTGTCTTCCCTCGAGAGAGTCTAGTGTTAAGACACTCCACACCCCACTTTCCGCCGAATTGTTTATGTGTGACAACGAAATATTATGAACGGAAGTATTTGAAACATCGGATTTCTGGAGTGTATTTCATTATTTTTCCATTTACTTCGTATATTTTGTTTTAGTTTTATTTTTAATTACGGGTACCTATGACTTACGCAACTATAAAAATAATTAAGAAAGATTGTATATCTACTTAAAATGTTTACAACACCTGCGGATTCCTAACACACTCTGTTTCATCTTGTTTTAATGAATCTGTATTTATTGTGTAACCCTCCTGCGTTTCTTGAGATTCCTGCAAAAAATATATAAACATATAATTAATAAAAATATTATTAATAAATTAATCAAAGTATTGTGTTCATCATATTTTTTGCAATTCTTTAACCAATTGTTTAAATCTAGCCGCGTAGTCTTGAAACTTTTCTATTAAAAAAAAAAAACATTTGTTTATTTGTGTATCGGTTATAAAATTATTTCAATCGTGTATTTGTACCTAAAGTAATATTATAGATTTTTTTTTTATTTAGAATTGGTTTTTTTTTTCATAATATATTTTTTTCAGATCCACGCTGTATCCCGCATGTAGCAGGATAGGCAGAGGGAGCCCAGTGTAAAGACATTTCACTCTTTACTTTTTCGCGAATTCTGTAGGCATTGTATGTTGAGTAGCGGAACTTAACGCTGCAATTTTTTACAATTATTATTTTTTTACAATACAATATATAATTTTAATATTCAAGAAAAATAATTATATTTTACAATTATTATTATTTATAGCTCTTTTGTGTTTTGCAAAGAACTTACTACGCCGTCTGCAGTTTTACGACTTAGAAAGAACCTTTCCTGTCTGATAGCGGCCAGCTCCATTTGTATTTTCTTCACCTCGTCCTCCATAACACCCACTTGTTCTTGCTTAAATAAAAATACATAAAACTATAATAAATGTTAAAGGGGGACGGAGTGTCCTAGCACTAAGTTCTCTCTGCCTGCTGTGTGCGGGATACAGCGTAAAGCTGATTTTATAATATTTCTTTGTTGTATCTTATAATTATTAATTAGTGAAAATATCTTATTTACTTTTATTTAACTTACACCATAAAACATCGATCTTTTTTTTTATATACAAAACTGTATCCGAATGATGGGCTGTGGGTTCGATTATCACTCGGGAGAACATTTATTCTTAAATGACATTTATTCGGCCACGACGATGTAAAAAAAAAGTTAATAAAAAAGCTACTATGCTAATTACTACATATGCTAATATGCTAATTACCAATATAGAAGGCTCGCCATCGACCTTAACATCTTTAACTGGTTCAAATTTGTGAAACGGAAAATACTCTGGATGAGGCATGTAATTAGATTTTTCCAAAAATTCTGTAAAAATAAAAATTGCTATTGCTTAAACACCGATATAACTTTTCGCAATTATAAATATAATATAAAATATAAAATCAAAGTAAATCAATTTATATTAAACAAAATGTCTTCATCAATGACATTAGATGACACTTATTTATTTTTTAATATAAACCTCCTATATCTCTATAGGAGGTTTATATTAACCTCTATTATTATTACCTCTAAGTATTGTAAAACATAATTTATAAATGTCTTTTTTTTTATGGAAAAAGGACAAGGCAAACGAGCGTTCACCCGAACGCTCGTTCGGGTACACACCTGATGATGATCACCGCCGTCCACGACCCCGTGCAGCACCAGAGGAGATACAGGTGCGTTGCCGGCCTTTGAGGTGGAGATAGACGCGCTTTTTGAAGGTACCCATATCGTACCGACCTGGAAACTAGAAATATTTACCTAACTTTTTTTTAAATTTATTTGTTTTGTACTACGCTTGGTACCCTTTTTAACTTTATTATTGTATCTAATTTTCTTATTTTGTATATTAATTACATTATTGTTTTTATACATACAATTAATACCTATTATAAGAAAATACTATTTTTAACTTTACATTGTTTTTGAATTGTTTTAAATTAGAATAATTATAATTACGGATTAAACTATTATAATGATTGATTTTTGTATCGCGCACATAGCAGGGTAGGCAGAGGGAACCTGGGAACACACTTTTAAGACATTCCGTTCAAATTAAGACACTACAGTGTCCCATTTTTCGCCGCATTATAGAGGCATTGTGTGTTGAGTGATGGAACTCAAGCCGCGCTTTGTCGCGTTACCAGAGCGATAAATATAAAATATTTAATTTCCTCCAGTGGAAATTGAACCCACGACCTGTCTCGTTTACAATCACACCATTATGCCCCTACGCCACGATTCGCCACATGGCTAAAGTTAATCGCCATATGTCATGTAACCGCGATAGAATGGCACTATTAGGTATATTTAAATATCACCTAATAAAATTTAAATCCATAGCAGAGATACAACAAGTGTCAATATTAAATATTTAGAAAAAGAACTGTGACTGTAAAGCGACGGTTGGGGTTCGATCCCCTCGAGGAATTGAAATATTTATTTACGTTTATATTTATATTTCTTCGCTCTGGTGTCGAGGCGGCGGTGAGTTCTGCCACTCAACACGCAATGCCTCCAGAATTCGGATGAAAGTGAGGAACGGTGTGTCTTAACACTAGGTTCTCTCTGATTTTCGAACAGTGGGACACCCTCTATGTTAAAACGTGATGGTTGCGCATTCAATATCCAATCTATGAATTATTCCCATTTTCCCATGGAAAAGATATAACGTGACGTTGAATTTTTTTGTCTTTCAGCAAGCAATTACACGAAATCTGACAAAAAAAAAATAGAAAACGGTGGGTTTCTTCACTTTGATTAAAAAACCCGACAAGCGCGAGTCGGGCTCGCCTTCCGAGGGTTCCAAGCAAAAATTGAAAGTCCTGAACTTTCAATTTTTCAAGCTTAGCTTAGCCAGAGCCCTTTCATCTGACCTCACTTGAACTAGCGGCTTTAATATCAATTTTTTTGATATCTCCAAGCGTTCCTGAGATAAAAGCTCTTGACAGACAGATGAACAACAAAGTGATCTTATAAGAGATCCCATTTTCTTTATCTTACCCTAAAACGAAAATAGTAAAAAAATAAAGCAATCCTTTCAAACAAATTAATATTAAAAGTCTCACACAGCAAAATCAGTTTAGAAGTTTTGGTTCCTAGATAGGTAGTACTAGAAAATAAAGAGAGAACAAACTCTCTGTCAGGTAGTTCAAGTACACCTGCACTTGGAGTACCTGATGCTACAGGTCAAGGTTACTAGGCGATCGACGGAATCGATCAATTCCGCGAAATAAAAACTAGGGAAGGAAAAACTATTAAGCATTCCCGTTCCTGTGTTTAATATAAAATACATTTTATTCGAACGACCTAACGTTGAAAATTATATATTTTTATAAATTTTAATATTTAATAACATTTTATTTATGTTGCTCCGCAACTGATCCCGTTCGGGGAAATATTTATGTTTTAGTATATTTTATAGAAAATATATAAAGCTATATTTTATAAAATTGGGGCCTGTGATAGAGCAAAGGTACAAGCGTGTGACGGTCAACGCGAAAATTCCCACTAAATTCCCACTAAAAGAAAAAATGAAATATTTAATATTTTCATTTCTTCTCTCTGGTGTGATAAAAAAATGTATAACGCTTTCATTAAGTATATGTAATCAGATTAGAGAGTCTGATTACATATAATGCTACCTTTGGTGTTTGTTTGGTATTAAACTAACGCAGTGTAATAGTAATAAATGTATAAATAATATCAGGTACAAAAAGTGGACAACGGAGAAATTTGACACTAGTTCTCTGTACTAGCTCACGTTATGCTTGCAAGTTATGCTTGCATGCGCTGAATAAGTAAATGCAAGGAAATAAAACTATAAACAACAGTACACTATCAAAACAAAAGCTCTAATTGCACATACATATTAAAAATTTGAACGCAGCGAACTTTGAAATTGGACAAATTCTATGCACAAAAAAATATTCGATTTATATAGCTTCTTTAATTTAAATTCAAAATATCGTTTATTCAAATAGACTATTACAAGCACTTTTGAATCGTCGAATGAACATATAGACAAAAAGCTACCACCGGTTCGGAAGGCAGTTTTGCTGACAGGAGCCGGCAAGAAACTCAACAGTTGCTTTTTTCAAAGTCAAAGGTACAATTTACTACATTTGCTGGCAACTATCCTGCATTACATTCAATAGTCATTAATTCCATACATGTTTATCCTCTAAATATTCTTGAACAGTGTAATAAGCTTTACTTGTTAGAATTTTTTTTTACAGATATTTTAAATTTTGGTAGTGGCAAGCTTAAAATACACTGCGGAATTAATTATCATTTACCTATAGTATATCCACAACATGTAAATATCAAATATAGTACATATGTAAAGTCGATAGTAGTGATTTTAATAAAAATACTAAAGATTCTAAGCATATTTAAGATCCTAAAATTTTAAAATGTGGTAATAGTATAAGAAATCAGTGAGGTACAGTATACAGTATAGACTGAAAGCTCAACGGTCGTGGGTTCAATATCTAGCGGTTTGATGGTCGGACAAATAGAGATATTTAAATAAGTTTTCGTTTTCCCTTTTTTGCAAAAGTGGGGAAAGGAGTGTCTTGGCAGTTGCACTAGATTTTCTTTGCCTACTTTTTAAAAAAGTAAATTTTCGAGCTGCGAGCGAACATAAACGAGCAGAGAGCGTCAAGACGGATGTCAAGATGTTGAGTAGCGGAACAGAACGCCGCGATTAATCTTTTTATTACATTGCTGTAACAACATGCAAATAATTTCCTTAGTGTGAATCAAATTTACAATTGGCACTTTGAAGTTTATAGCTTCACATGGTATACCGCACATAGGGACTGATAGGGACTTATTGATACCCTGTTCTTCATTTCTTTGCTCAGGTGTCTGGTGTCCCAATACCCAATGTCTCCAGAAAATGGGGAACGGTGTGTTTTAACACTAGGGTCCCTCTACATACTGTGCGCGTGATACAGCGTGAAGCTGAAAAAAAGATTTAATTTTTTTAAATTGTTGACTGTTCGTCTGTGCGTTCTATATCTCAGTAACAGCTTAGACGATTTGCAGTTTTCACTATTGTAGTTTGGTATAAGGCTTATAAATAAAATATATATATATACCATTTGCTTGACGAAATTGCTATATATAACTATTTTATTGAATCAGCTGAAATTATGAAATTATATTATTATTAGAAAAAGAAAATAATGCAAATTAGTAAAAAATATTTATGTAGTTCCGCTAGCGGATTGTTTGTTTACAGTATACGTATTCAGTAGTACATATGTACATAAGATAACGAGAACGTCTTAATAGACTTCATATAACATTCAAATGCAATAGGAAATCCTATAAATATAAATGAATAAATTAGTGATGTAATAGAAAACTACAACTACAAACACTCATGTTTTGATGCGACTATGTATTAATCGTAGTGTCCCATCACTACCGGTTTATTGACCTTAATTGAAGGTACCGAGTCACCTTGCAGTCTGCCAATACTTAGCTTGACCACTGACACCGGTCGATTGCCAATATCTAAAAGGTTATCTGTTGACTTTCCTAAGTAATTTTCTTGTAATTTTCCATTAGATCAACGAAAAAAATATGATTTTATACATTCCTGATTTACATTTTGACATTTAACTATTCGTTGGGCATGTCCAATTTTGAAAATTATAATTGGCGTTGCTCGCGTCTTATCAACACGCAGATAAAGAATTGTGTTGATTCAATTGTTTATTTCGCCGGGAGGCGCGGGCGGGGCGGCAGTGCGCGCGCGATGCGGCCGCCGATGCACGGGTGCAATTCGCACTAGTTGGCCACCAGCCACCAGGGATAGAACATGGAAGACTGGTCGATCCTCGATCGCGATTACAGGTGTTACAATCACTACCCCCATTACCAGGAAAAAGAGATGAATGTGCCTGCGCCATGTCCACAACAACCCTTCAAAGGTCCTTCGCCGACGCTGACTCTACTCTTCCCACCCTGCCAACCCCCCAAAAGGTAAGTCTATCTACTTCTGAAACATTTTTAACGTGTTTTTTATATTATAATTATTAGTGGTTAGATATTTTGGTGCTGGCGTACGCAGTCAATATAATATATACAATGTAGAGAGAGTGTATATATTGGCTTAGTTATTGTTTTTATAATTATGTTGTTATGATTAAATTATTAATACCGTGTTTTGCAATTACACGAAACTGCATCAAAGTAGCTGTTATTCTAGAATGTAATGTTTATGTTTACTTTTTTTGACAACTATTTACTATTTTTAGTTATCTCGCGTTATCTAGAGCGGCCGTTGCTTAGAGATTTTTGCTGTCTTATTACAAATTGCAAATTTATATGAAATTTATCTTAGATATTTGCGAAAAGCTGTTAATGGTAGAATCGTGTATAGTTTTGTTTTTAATAGAAATTATCTCAGAAAGCTTGTGTTTTTTTAGTGGTGATTTGAATTTATTAAGTATAATTGTTTATATATGTGTTTTTATATGTCTATTTATTATTTGTTTGTTTATATTTTATACATTATCATATATATACGAATATTTTGAAATAACAGACAGATATTTCAATTTTGTTTATAACATAAATGAACAAATGTTTTTTTTTATTGTAGTACTGCAAGAGATTATTAAATCTATTAAGAATCTAAAACAATTTTCTCATTCTCTCTGCTTGCAGATTGTTAATTGAGTTTTCAAATTGAAAAAATGACATTTTTTTTACCATATTAATACTATTTTCCGTCTCCTTTATAACAAGATGTATGTACATGTGTATATATTTGCTATATCAGTGTTGGGTTTATTGCTTCTAAAAAAATAAAGAAAGGTTTTTTAATTATTTTAAATTTTAATCTAAGAACAAAGTCATTTAGATTTTATAGATTTTTCATTATTTAAAAACATTTTGTGGTTTTCTGCATCAAAAAAAGTTAAATATATCAAATACGTCTCTTCCACCAAATGATCACAGGAGTCCTTGAATTCGGCTATGCAAAAGGGAAACTATTTTTTAAAACAGAACGAAAATATAAAAAATAAGATATAGATATTGTATATAGTTTCTAATTTTAAAGACAAATCAATTAATGGCATATCAAATTAATAATACTATTATAAAGTGAATGTAGGTTTGTTTATCACGCCAAAACTACTCTACCGATTATCATTAAACTTTGTTCACATATTCTCAGAGTTATAAGAAAGCATATAGAATACTTTTTATTTAACAAAAACATTTAAAAATATATTTTCGTTTGGCTATAATATAAAAAAAAACTTAAGGAAGCGAAGCCGGGTTTAAGTGTCTAGTATAAAATTAAATTAAATCAGTATAATTATTATTGTAAAGTACGTATTTCTATTAGATTGAAATTTGTGTTGGTAAACAGATCTTGTTATTATTTTATAATATACCTAACTATAATATATATATTATGTATAAAAAAATATATAAAAAGGATGCAATTCCTAATAGAATTAATAAAAATTGATAATACAAAACAATTAAAATTAGTCTTTTTAGGATTCCGTACCTTTTAAGGAAAAAAGGAACCCTTATAAGATCATTTTGTTGTCGGTCCATCTGTTTGTCAAGAGTATTTATCTCAATAACGCTTGAAGATATCGAGTTGAAATTCAAACCATAACTCCAATCTACCGTAGATTTCCTGTAAAAATCGTATTTATGCATTTACTTCAAAAAAGATATGGCCGTTTATAAAGCAAAAATACGCGTGTTTCTAATCAAATTTAATAAGATACTTCCGGTTGACCTCTATTCTCAAAATTTGGCAGCTAGCATCTACAGGTAGTGCTATTTCAGGAAAAAATCTGAAAACTAGTCTGAAAACCGCTAGTTCAAGTGAGGTATCAGATAAAAGGGCTTTCAGAAAAAATTCGAGAACTCAAATTTTTGTACGGAATCCTCGGTGAGAGAGCCCGACTCGCGCATGTCCGGTTTTTTAGCTTCCGCAGGGACGCAGTCGCACAAGGGTACGACTGTAAGCGCGACAGGTTGTGGATTCGATTCCCACATGAGGAAATTAAATGTATATTTTTTTCATTTCCTAGCTCTATATACATGTATATAGGCATAACGTGGCGTTGTATTCCACTATTCAATACGCAATGCCTCCAGAATACGCCGAAATGTGGGGAACGAAAGTTTTTTAATATGAACGGAGTATCCTAGCACTAGGTTCTACCCTGCTACGTGTGAGATACAGAGTCAAGCTAAAAATTATATAATACATGCATTTTTTGTAGAACTTCAATTATAGGATAATAGTACATTCATTATTTCCGTAGTTCGTCCAATTCTACGCTGCGCATATAAGCGTCGGGCGTAGGTGGTTATTATTTATTAGGTACCAAAAGATTACGTTTTCTTATATATTTTGTTCAACTGCTGTAGTTAAAAAAAGCTAAATAACTTTAATTTTTTTAAATATGTTTTTCAGAATTAATATAAAAATATAATATGACGAACATGCCTTAATAGTAATATTACTGATCAATGTTATATTTGTGTGTTGAGAGGCGGTACTCGACGCTGCAATTTTTGGCTTGGTACTAGGGTGGAGAAAGGAAAATACTCATAAATAATAATTTATTCCCTCGAGTAGGAATCAAGCCCACTACCGTCGCGTTCAACTTCCACAACATTCCTACTGCGTCATGACAGCCTCAATTTGATTTTTGGTGTCTATAATTTGTTTTTTTTTTAATTTAGCGCCAAGCGCCCTGAAACATTTCTCGGCAGCTATTTCTAATTACTGATGAAGCTAAATCATAGTAAACTCTATAGATTGTGGGTTCGATTCCAACTCGAAGAAATTTAATATTTTTATTTTGTTCACTCTGTTGTCGAGGCAAAGCGCAATGTTACGTTCCACTCAACACACAATACCTCCAGTAATTGGCAGAAAATAGGGAACGGAGTGTCATAACACTAATTTCCCTATGCCTAGTCTGCTGTCTGCGAGTAGTAGAGTATATAATTATATACTACTTTTATAAAAAGTAAACAATACTAGAGAAGTTTATTCATCCAGATAACAACACGGCTTCTTACCAGACAGTATGTCTCCTTTCCTAACAGTATATATATCATTATTAAAGCCATTATTTAAATCTGAGGCCGTCATGGCGCAGCGGCTCAAGGGTGTGACTGCAACGCGACGGGTGTGGGTTCGATCTCCACTCGAGGAAGTGAAATATTTATTTACGTTTATATTTCTTTTTCTTCACTCTGGTGTCGAGGCAAAGCGCGGCGTTAAGTTCTGCCACTCAACACGCAATGCCTTTGGAAAAATGTTTAAATCGCCATCGATTTTTATAAAATTTGAAATTTAGACTCTTAAAAATATTTAATTGAACATGTGTTTCATGGTTTTCTAGAATTTACCCCCTATGGGTGCAAATAAGGGGTTGAAAGTTTGTATGGAAAAATCTTTAAAACGCCACAGATTTTTATAAAATTTGAAATTTAGACTCTTAAAAATATTTCATTGAACACATGTTTCATGGTTTATTAGAATTCGCCCCTAAATACGCAAGCGAAGCTGCGCGCGTCCGCTAGTGATACTATATGCGGGAAAAAATATTAGATTAAAATTTAAAATAATGTTCTGTCGCATATTTACTTAATAATTGGTTATCTACAGCCATCAATTCCTTTGCCCCAAAAAGAAAGTGCGTACTATAGCTACTGAAAATTAACTAATATTTCAACAACATTACACAAATAGATATCTTTTTTCTTTGTCTGTCTACTAATAAAAGTTTCAACAAAAGTAAATTTACGCATCTTATTTACTACGTGAGTCATTTTGATACGAAAAATTATTGAATGAAATAGAGAATATTATATATTTGTTGTATCAACTCTGGAAAACTCAACGCGAGCCGTAGAGTTGAAAAACGACAAAAATCATTCCACCATTAAGTATTATTTATACATACATTTTTTTTCCTTAAAGACTTTATTTCAAATAATTTTAATGATTTTGTGCGGCTTTCAGCAACGCCACGCGATATGCAGGTGAAAAGATTGAAGCTGCATATTTTCGCATATTGTTCTTTAAGCAATACGATATTCTGTTTGACTAAAGTCACGACAGTTTGGGTTCGATTCCCAATCGGTGGAATGAGTTATTTTTACTCACTCGCGCTTGTAACAAGAATAACCGCGGCTACTCTCGAAAATTGGGTGGTGCTTGGGGAACGGAGTGTGAATACCAGGTTCTCTCTCCCTACGCTGCTATATGCAGGATACAGAGTGCGTACTTTAATAATATATTTTAATATTTTTGTCGAGCTAAAAATTAACCCCACATCGATTTTTGGTAATCGTTCATTGTAGCGAAATGAAGACGTGTAAAATAATTTAACTAATGATTGAATGATAATTTAATTTAATAATGTTAAACTATTTAGAAAATGAATGTAAATTTTATAATAAATAAGTCAAATACTTGACAAACAAAATAAAGTAACGTGAGTGCAGGAAATAACAAGTGTCATATTTACGTTACACAATCTACGCTGAAAGCGCCTAGGCAACTAGAAATCTGCTTACTATTCCCATTAATTTCCGCTGTGGGGGGGGGGGATTTGAAGAGGGGGGGTTAATGTGACCCCCAGAAAATTTGCTCCGAAGAGCCCATGTAGGGTTGGTTGGTTTGCCCACGAAGTACTTGAACTTGAAGTATTATAACTAAAACATATATAAATAGTACCTTAAAAAATAAGACATTAAAATAGTTTTATTTGCAACGAAATGTTATAGGTTATATTTTGATTCGATTTGATATCCTAGCCACTACTATAAAATAGAGATATTTTTTAAAAATCACTTAAACCCAAATCGTAATATTATTTAATATTTATTGCACATTTAACATTGTTCTTAATAACACTTTCACGCTTTTTCGTTCTCCACTTTCCGCCCATTTATCAAGACATTCCCTGCTAACTGGCCAAACTCGCCGCCGTGCTTTGTCTTGGTAGACACAGAGCAGGAAAATTAAAATTTTATATACATTGTAAGAAACTATCCATACCTATATTATAAATTCGAAAGTAACTCTGTCTGTCTGTCTGTCTGTCTGTCTTTTACGCAATCAGGGCCAAGCCGCTAATTTAATTGTGATAAAATACTCATATAGAGATACTTGAGGGTCCCGGGATGAATATAGGATACTTTTTTTTTCTCATATTTATAAAATTTTCGTTATATACCAATATATTAAAATAATTAATTTGACAAGGAATTTATTCCGCCATGTTAATAACAATCGTCGCTACGCGTTGCTAAGCAACGGCTTGCAAAGCTTATTGTTTTAAGAAAACGTCACCCAAAGTGAGTTTGCTTAATGCATACATGGCGCGCGCTGATATAGATTTGTATATATTAACAAAAATTAGATGATTTCTATAACTCGATATTCATCCTTATGAAAATAAATATAATAGTCACTTTTAGCATTTCATCTAGATGGAAATTATAGTTTACTGTATAACATTCTAATAAATAATTAAGATGTCACTGATTCCAAATGACCTAGCCTACGAGTGGTATAGTATGAGTATGACCGACGCGAACGGGCAGATGAATTTGATGATTTTGTAAATTTTTATAGATTTTCGAATTACTATTATTTTTATGTAATTATTTGCTGCTTATAATTAATTTATCTCAGTTCGGTTATCTATACCGATGTTATACATTTAAAATATCGTAATTTTAATTATTTATGATTTTATTTAATATTGTTCGCAAAAATTAATAATTATTTAATATAGAAAAATGTTTAATACGCGCGCACGGCAAACTTTAGGTTTTTTTTCTAATATTAAGAATTTCCTTTAGTTTCTTTTACTTCTTTTGTTTGTTCATTTCGGTTACTCAGATATTTTTTCTAATAATAAATCTCCACTTATTATTATTTTTGAACTTATTTTAATTATTTAGGCTTATATTTTCGCAGGCGTAGCCGCGTCCGGGCCCACTAGTATTAAATAAAGTGGGAAAGGTAATGAATTAAAACAAGGCTACAAATAATTATTAAACAACTCAAGGGAATTATCTAGCACTAATTATCTGTCTAATAACAATATCCGATTTTAAAGAATTCATCGGGCAGAGTAACGTTAGCGATATTCCTCTTTCGGTCGCCGTTGACAGACTTAAAAAGTGCCAACCAGTAATTAGGGTCGTCCTGGGGATCGGGGCTACAGCCTTTGCGTTTACTGACAGATGCTGACCCACTGCACCACGACGTAAACAAATTAACGTTATTCTATTTCCTTTGAAAATATAAATGTCAACGAGCCTGTTAAAATACTATTTATAGACATAGTCGATATATATCAGCTCCAGTCGTATCTGAATCTAGACTGCATTCAAATAACAGTGTATGAAATTATTTCATAAAAGATTTAGGTCTTGATGTCTGTCGCTAGGGTTATGAAATTTTGTTTCTCAGCTTCTCGCCGTATCCTGCTTATAGCAGGGTAGGCAGAGGGTAGGCAGAGAGTAGGCAGAGAGAACCTAGTGTTAAGACATTCCCTTCCCCATTTTCGCGCATCTGTCATATTGAAGCGCAATGGCGCAGGTGGGTGTGGTGGTTGTGGGCTCGTTCCCCACTCAGATAAATAAATTATTTTTACTTCCCCGCTTTGATATTGAGTTAAGATAGAGTTTTGCCATTCATAAATCCGTAATGTTTAGATTTCGGAAGGACAAAGAAATTCAGCTTACTAAATAAATTACTTAGAGACATATTGTAGACAGAGTCTACAATGAGGAAAAGTCTTATTTCTTATCGCTTGTCAGAACGTGGTCTCTATCTTTGCGCAAAAATTGCAGAAAATTGTACGCCCGAATGTTTGTAAACATAAATGTTTTATCTTTTTTTTATCTCGAGGTATTTTCATTAAATAAACCAAGATAACGAGCCTACTGGCACTTCACTTCGTTCTCCAACTTCCGTGATATTTTTCCATAGTCATTGCACTTTGTTATATTAAACCGGAACAAAAGAATCTATATATTAATATTTAAAGGAAAATCTTTTCAAATTTCAAAATACTAGTTAATCTTTATACATTTGTAGTAGTAAACACTGTAAAGTTTTTAACAGGAGGTGCCGTAAAAAAAAAATTGAGCGGAAATATCTTGAACGGAACCTTTTGCCTACCCCATGATGCGAGAAAAATGTGAAACTGTTCATAAATGTATCAAAACAATAAAACAGTAGTAATGTTGACGAAGAGCAACAAACCCTTAAGGGAACTGTACTAATTAAGAAACTTTCGTTCTCTATTTTCCTTCTCGAGGCATTGCCTGTTGAGTGACGGAACTAAACGCTGCGCTTTGCCTCGTTAGTAGAACGGACGAATCAAAATATTAAATATTTCATTTATCTAAGTGAAAAGAAAAATTAAATAACACAAAATGATATATCTTAGCTCAGCTTTTATATCTTATTGATAAAAAAATGATTATACAATTTTTTTTTATTTTCAAAATACTAATAATTATTAATCTTTATATATTTGTTGTAATGAACAAAGCCTTTTTTAACGGAAGGTTAAAAAAAAAGGCTGTGAGACACCGTAATTAAGAAAAAGAGATTAAAGGAGAAAATAATTTAAGGATTGAGTTGAGTTTAAGACTTTTGAGATTTCTAAGGATTGACTTTTTTCTGCTAAATAGATAGCTTTCTATATCTTTTATGTAGAAACTAAGATAAAAATCTATTAGGTGTACTTGGCGACTGAAATGTGACCACGGGTGTTTCTTAACGCCTTGTATCAATTATAATGAGAGTTCGTACTATTACTATTTCTGTTTAAAACAATTTCCGTATATTCTTTTTTTTTATTTTCTTAATCCTATCTTAATTTGACGTGTTCTTTAAACGTTGTATGTTTTAGAGGAAGAAAATTCACTTTTCTTATTTAAGCTACCAGTACATTTATTTATGCTAATAGCTTTTAGTTTAAAGTTTTATTTTTTAAGCCAGTTTTAGCTTTAAAATATTAGTAGTTACAAATATTTATTCAGTACTTTCAGTTATTTTGATCGCATAAAAGTTTCAATCATTTTGGAGCGGAATTATATAGAAACTGTATAAGCTTAAAACTTAGAAGCACTCGAGTACCTGATAGTTTTCCAAGTTATTATATTATTAGGTCTATTATTGTTGTTTAAATAAGTAAATTGAGTTGTAACAGTTTATATACTTAAGTTTCACATTCACATCCCATTTCAACATTAGGTTCCCTGGTCCCCTACAGGCTATATGCGGGATACACAGTGAGTAAGAAAAATAAATATTAATAATCAAAATAAATAAATTACCATATTTTACAACAAATTGATAATATTAATAATTAATTATATTATTAATTAATAATTACTTATAAATAAAGTATTTCAAGTCATAGAAGAGAAACTAACGTGAATTTTCCGATTTCAAAACCTTGCGTGCAAAGTGGCGTATCTCAACACCGTGCTTCATCATATCACAGCAACATAGAGCAAATAACAATAATTTAAATAAAATCATTCACCGAACGGGAATCGAACCTATCGTGTCCCCAGTTTTACGCAGACCCACTGCACCACGACGGTCACTTTAAACTAAATGGAAACCAATACAAAATATAAAGGAAAGAACGTAAAAATACATCCTCACCTTCTCGCGACTTATCGCGACTTGGCGATCGGCGGTAATAGATTTTAATGGCAAATAGGTGCATACAAACTTGGCACTTGCTATATATAATCTTGGCATGGCCACTCTGACGCGTACGCACACTGCTATCGCTCCCAAATCAAAATATTACTATCATATTGTTGGTATCGTAAAAATATTTTGCTTTCTATATTTTTGCGGCGTTAGGTTCCGCTACGAAATATTTAACTACTATAGATACACTGCTCACACTGATACTGATGAAAAAAAAAGAAAAAAAAATATGTTTGGTATTATAAAAATATTTTGGATTCTATATTTTTGCGGCGTTAGGTTCCGCTACTAAATATTTAACTACTATAGATACACTGCTGACACTGATACTGGAGTGCGGAATGTCTTTGCAATTTAAAATAAGATATGTGTGAATATAGAAGATGTGAATAATAAATACCACACACAATCGATCAATTAATATAATAATAAACGAAAATCTACGGAACTAAAATTATATGGAAACATAATATATTATATAAAAAAAACATATATTATTCTGATAACATGAGTAAAAGGAAACCAATAAAACAAAACGATATAATAAATAGAAGTGTTCCTTCACTCCTGGAGAATTTAAACTCAAAATCTCATAATATTTATATGACATACAAAATTATAAATAACTGAAGCAGGTATTTATTTATAAACAAATTAATATTAATGGCAATTAATACATCAATATACTCTCAAAACGTTTGAACGTGTTAGTATGCAACAACATATTAAAGTTTGGCAATGTTTAACATTAGGTCGCTTTGCCACTACAATGTTAATGTCGATTTTACATGGATATACTTTAAAGAAAATCGTGGCGTTACGAGTTCATAATTCGGCGAAAACTGGGAAAACAGAGTGTCTTAACACTAGACTTTCTCTCTGCGTAAACTGATATACAGGATGGAATATAATACCAGCGATTATAGAATTAATTATACATCGAAATCTGACAAGAAATCTACTAATTACTTTATAATTGAGCTAGAAATCCTTTGGTTATGCCTAAATGGATATTTCTCTATGTTCCACAATAACAGTGTTTATAACAAATATATCACGGAACATCCGTATCCGTATTAATATCATAAATAATTAAAAAAAAAAATTGTTAAATAATATCTTTTAAAAATATTATCTTTTTACAGTCGTCAGTAGGGCAAAATACAACTATTTTCTATTTTTTTTATTTAAAAAAAATTACAAAATTAGTTATAAAATTTGTGTAGCGGAAACTTTACGTTAAAATCGTAGGGTAATTTCAATTGAGAAGTCCATATTATCTTTCTAGAAATGCACTGAACAAATCAATACAAAGTACTACTATTAGATTTGACATATGTAGTAGTACAATGAAGTACTCGTGTATAACATATTATAAATGTTTATTGATTAATTTATGTTTATATCAGTATTATCTTTTGATTTAATAAATTAAAAAAAAACAACTTCACGCTGTATGCCGCACACAGCAGGGTAGATAGAGGGAATCTACTGTTAAGACACTCTGTTCCCCATTTTCAGCCGGATTCTGGAGGCATTACGTGTCTATGCTAGAGCGAAGAAATGGAAAATATAAATTTGAATAAATGTTTCATCGCGGGGATCGAACCCACAATCAGTCTGGCACGACTGGTAATAAATAAAATAAGTATTTTTGTCCTTTGTAATTTACGGATACATCGTTCATTTGGTGAAACATTAGAATAAATTGCGATTTTTGAAATATTTCAGGGGGTACAATAAGATTTGTAATTTTTTATTGACAATAAATAATAAGTAAACATTGCCATATTTAAATAATTTTGTTTTTTTATATGCAATTACAGCATTATCTCGGTATGTAGGTACATATATATATATTATATATTCAAATAAACTTACGTATACTCGTTCGCACAGTCTATATAAATTAAACTAGGTATATATTACCAAGGTGTGGATTCAACTCCTATTCTAACTCACACAATTTTTTGGGGACCAAATGTGTGATTGTAAACATTGAATAAATATTGAATTTTAATAATACTTATTAGTTTTTTTTGCTCAAGAAAACGTAATAGCAGATCAAACTTAAATATATCTATTATAGTAACATAATATGTCCTTATAACACAACTAGTACATTGTTATAATAACATGGCACAGCTGTCCGTCAGATTGTAATGAGTAACTACTCTAAAGCTCTTTGTAAAATATTATAATTCTAAAACAGACTATGAAGTTCATATACTACAACCAAAACTTAAAAATATACAAAGAAAATCTGTTCAACTAATTTTGACACATTCGGGCGAAACTCGAAGCTACAGTTTGTCTTTCCCGATTAAATAAATTATAATAATTTAAATTACCGTCGTAGCTCAGCGGCGCAGGGGTGTGACTGTAACGCGATGATTGTGGGTTCGATCCTCAATAAAGTGAAATATTTATTATTATTAACGTTTATATTTCCATTTCATCGCTCTGGTTTCGAGGCGAAACGTGGCGTTGAATTCTGCCATTAAAATGTAACTTACAGGATATTAACTTAATTTGGTACATCTTATAATTAAATACTTATTAAGATTTTGTATGAAAAATGTTAGTAAAGCAAGATTTGAAACATCTTCTTTAATTGTTTAGTAAGGGTTAGAATTATATAATATTTCTTTATCTGTTTTTTAATTAATTTATGAGGCCAGTCGTGGCGTAGAGGCACTAAGCTTCGCTTTAGCTTTGAAAAGCCGAGTTGAGTTCAGAATTCAAATTCAAAATATTCTTTATTCAAATAGACTATTACAAGCACTTTTGAATCGTCGAATGTACATGTCAACAAAAAGCTACCACCGGTTCGGAAGGCAGTTCTGCTGAGAAGAGCCGGCAAGAAACTCAACAGTTGCTCTTTTCAAAGTCAATGGTATATTTAATTATTAGGTACATTAACTGGCAGCTGTCCTGCATTACATTCAATTGATTACTCAACATTCAATGCCCCTAGAAATGGCGGATAGTAAGAAACGGTGTAAGAGAGTTTAAAAAAAAGTGTCGTTGTTGCATACATTGTATTAAAAATAAATTTAATAAAAAAAAGAAACAATATTACTAACTATTTCATAATTAGAAGGTAATCTTAGTAAATATGTAATAGGTACCTGCATATCAGCATTTACAGGTTCCGGATCCGGATTAGAATTTAGAACTTTCCAAATTACTTCTAAATATTAAACTCATTTATTTCTCCATTTTAGGGGTAATTCCCGGGAGATAAAAAACAAAGCGGAGAAACAGAGGAGAGACAAGATGATCCAGTCGCTGTTGCGGCTCGCGTCCGTCGTACCCCCTATAGCGAAGCTCGGACGAAAATTGGATAAGATAAGCGTACTGCGACTTGCCGCCCACTACCTACGATCTCATCAGCATGGTAAGCTGATATAAATTACTTATATATATTATTATTTATATATATATATATATATATATTATTTATATTATTTAATTGTGGCCGTCGTGGCGCAGCGGCACAAGGGTGTGACTGTAACGTGACGGTTGTGGGTTCGATCCCCACTTGAGGAAGTGAAATATTTATTTCCATTTATATTTCCATTTCTTCGCTCTGGTGTTGAGGCAAAGCGCGGCGTTGAGTTCTGCCACTCAACACGCAAAGCCTCCAGAATTCGGCATAAAGTGAGAAACGGAGTGTCTTAACACTAGTTTCCCTCTGCCTACCCTGCTGTGTGCGGGATACAGCGTGAAGCTGAAGTGCATTAAGTTCATAAGTGAGAACAAAGCTAGGTGTCTTATATGCGTGGACATTCCTTAACAATTATAAAATGGAATGTGGCGAAACTAGAATTACTCACAAAACACTACCTATCTAGATATAGCGCATAAACTAGATCATATAATATACTGCGTTGTTAGGTATATAGGATGTTCGCGTGTCCGTAAACGCGACGGACGGACGGACGGACGGTTGTAGATTCGACGTTCATTTGGGAGAATGATATATTTTATATTTTCGTCCTCTCGTTCTGTTAACGTGGGAACAAAAGACATTAAGTTCCGCCACTCAACACGCAATGCCGCCGCGCTTACGCCAGAGCGAAGAATGAAAATATAAATAAATATTTAATTTCCTCGAGTAGGGATGGAACCCGTGTGTCCCTGCGCCACGACTGGCCTCAGATTTTTACTATAATATCAATAGTATTGTAATGTTTATTAATTAGTATTTGTTCACGAACAATCCACTATAACGCTGAGTTATGAATGTAGTTAGAGTATTTTATATGGGTCTAGCGTACGCGCGCAGCTTCGCCTGCTTATTTGCACCCTTAGGCGTAAATTCAAATAAACCACCAACCACATGATCAATTAAATATTTTTAAGTCTAAATTAAAAGTTTTATAAAAACCAGAGGCGATTTAAAAAAAAATCCATACAAACTTTTGCACCCTTAGGGGATGAATTCTAAAAAATTATGAAGCACATGTTCAATTAAATATTTTTAAGAGTCTGTATTTAATTTTTTTTTAAACACCATAAATAAAGAACAACAACAACAGATTAATCAATTTAATGGCTTATACAATTAAGCTCATATTGAGCTTGCTAAATAGAAATACACTATATATATTTATATACATACACACAGCTATAAACATAAAACAATCAACAGATATAAAATGAATATAATAACAATAACAACAATGTAAGCAAATACCAAAAGTAATAATAGGGAAAAATAGGAGACTCCGCTCTCCATTATCATAAAAAATATAACAATTAAACATTAAGCTTAAATATAAAAACTAAATTAAATTAAATATACTTAAACATATATAAACAATTTTATTATTAATTAAACAATTGTTGAAATTTAAGCATCTTTTCTCCTCATTTCTAGTAGATCACCTGTGACTTCATTTACTTTTTCTTCATCAAGAGTCTTTTTCATAAGGTACACTGATCTTTGCTGGTTTTCAAGAAGCTCGTCTAGGCTTCGGTTTATAGATGCAATCTGTTGTTGCAATCTGCGTGGTACGTTTATATCCAGTTTTGTCATATTGGGATCAGTATTTTCAGCACCAGGTCGGGGAACTAAAATCGAAACAAAAATATTTTAAATTAATTACTATTATAATATGTAGTAAAGAACAATTTTGTGTTTACTATGTAATAAAATTTTAACAGGCTTACATACCTGAAGACTCGCCTCTCTCGGAAAACGTGGAACGCTCTTGTCTTGGGGGTGATCTGAGCGACTGTTGATCATCATTTTCCTTGGAAGTGGAAGTATTTTCCATTTTAATGTTTTAATAAACACTTTTGATCACTATAATAAAAGTAGTAGTAGCAATTTTGAATTTTGAATTACAAGTACAGGCTGACGTTGTTAAACTGGCGCCATGTTTGACACAGACGTTAGCCATAGACACGAAAAAAGTATCGATACTTTGTGGTATCGAGTACATTGCTTTTTCACTTTTATATTAAAAAAATATTCTGTTTCGTACCTTGTTTTCCGTGTAAAATCTTGGTTGAGAGCAAACATGTTAGAAAAGAGGTGGATGGTTCATTCAGAGTATATTGATATGTGAAGTATGTTTTTTACTATAACGTTATCTTGTTTATATAAGATAGATTTTCTTACATTTGATTCATTAGTATTGATATTATTTATTGGAGAAAGTTGGAAAAGTTCAGGTACCTTGGATCCGTCATGCACGAGTCTGGAGGCATCGATCATGATCTCCTTGGCCGGATAAGAGTTTAGACGGTATCCTGCGATCACAGACCACACCAGTGACCTCCCGCCACTTAGCCGAGGCAACGCTTATCCAACTAAGGGGCTGGCCCAGGAGTTATAAGGATAGTTCTCGAGTCCGAGCTCTCGCAGGCCATATACTCGGTCTTTGACACATTGCCAATATGCATTTAATTCATGGAGAATGGTTATGTAACGCAAATGCTGCAGTTAGAATGTATCGGAAAAGATACCAAAACGCTGAACGTCATCCCGATTATCGTGTATTTCGATTTTTCTCTCTTCAACAAAGAAGTAATCCAGCAAGTGTCGTACCATTTCGGAATCCAGATTAAATGCGCCAATTTTTAAAGTTACTTGCAAAAACAATGTAGTAAATTTTTTTTATAGTACAGTTGGTTAAAGTTGGGTGTAGTAAATATTTTGAATTTAATGTTTGGCAAAAACACCACATTTTATTGAAAACTAATGCAGGTATGTTTCAATCTTAAACTGTAATTCAAAGAAGAGTTACTCGTGATTACATTACAGAAAAAAAAATGAAGAAAGAGTAATATTTGTAGTCCTGGGACTTGAAAAACTATCACAGGGTGTCGGTTTTTCCGATATTTTTTAAAATCAATATAATATGAAAAATACATGACAAAGATTTTTTTTTATATTTTTCTGATAAGTGTCACGACTTGGTCTATCACCTGGTTTCGTTTTATCGTTGACTCCTGGGACACCCTGTATATATATATATATATATATATATTAATTAGGTAGTATTTTATAATATAATTTTTAGGGCGTCGTGGCTCGGTTACTACCAAGTGACAGTTTTGTATTGTACATATATAAATACATATGTAACGCCGTCGTTAAGCCGCACTAATTTTTTTCGCGGCTTTCGTCGCATAAATCAAAATAACATCAATCATGAATCAATGTACCGAATTTCTTCGTCACATACGTTCATTATGCTTGCTTCAAAAACAATGAAAAAATGGCGTGAACTAGTTTTTTTTTACTTATTCCACCTTCAGAAAGTCATTAACATGAAACATTTAACGGCATTAAAACCAGCCAGTTACATTCAGCACAGCCAAAGAGATTTGATTCTAATTCTAATAATATATTCAAAAAACGAAAATACTTTTGCCCCAACCTATTATTTAATTGTATAAGTGCAATAAACCCGACGTATTTATTATTTGTATTTAATTGAGGCCGTCGTGGCGCAGCGGCAAAAGGGTGTGACTGTAACGCGACGGTTATGGGTTCGATCCCCACTCGAGGAAGTGAAATATTTATTTCCGCTTATATTTCCATTTCTTCGCTCTGGTGTAAAGGCAAAGCGCGGCGTTGAGTTCTCCCACTCAACACGCAAAGCCTCCAGAATTCGGCATAAAGTGAGAAACGGAGTGTCTTAACACTAGTTTCCCTCTGCCTACCTTGCTGTGTGCGGGATACAGCGTGAAGCTGAAGTGCAATAAGTTCATAAGTGAGAACAAAGCTAGGTGTCGTATATGCGTGGACATTCCTTAACAATTATAAAATGGAATGTGGCGAAACTAGAATTACTCACAAAACACTACCTACCTACTACTACTACCCTTAGGGGATGAATTCTAAAAAATTATGAAGCACATGTTCAATTAAATATTTTTAAGAGTCTGTATTTAATTTTTTTTTAAACACCATAAATAAAGAACAACAACAACAGATTAATCAATTTAATGGCTTATACAATTAAGCTCATATTGAGCTTGCTAAATAGAAATACACTATATATATTTATATACATACACACAGCTATAAACATAAAACAATCAACAGATATAAAATGAATATAATAACAATAACAACAATGTAAGCAAATACCAAAAGTAATAATAGGGAAAAATAGGAGACTCCGCTCTCCATTATCATAAAAAATATAACAATTAAACATTAAGCTTAAATATAAAAACTAAATTAAATTAAATATACTTAAACATATATAAACAATTTTATTATTAATTAAACAATTGTTGAAATTTAAGCATCTTTTCTCCTCATTTCTAGTAGATCACCTGTGACTTCATTTACTTTTTCTTCATCAAGAGTCTTTTTCATAAGGTACACTGATCTTTGCTGGTTTTCAAGAAGCTCGTCTAGGCTTCGGTTTATAGATGCAATCTGTTCTTGCAATCTGCGTGGTACGTTTATATCCAGTTTTGTCATATTGGGATCAGTATTTTCAGCACCAGGTCGGGGAACTAAAACCGAAACAAAAATATTTTAAATTAATTACTATTATAATATGTAGTAAAGAACAATTTTGTGTTTACTATGTAATAAAATTTTAACAGGCTTACATACCTGAAGACTCGCCTCTCTCGGAAAACGTGGAACGCTCTTGTCTTGGGGGTGATCTGAGCGGCTGTTGATCATCATTTTCCTTGGAAGTGGAAGTATTTTCCATTTTAATGTTTTAATAAACACTTTTGATCACTATAATAAAAGTAGTAGTAGCAATTTTGAATTTTGAATTACAAGTACAGGCTGACGTTGTTAAACTGGCGCCATGTTTGACACAGACGTTAGCCATAGACACGAAAAAAGTATCGATACTTTGTGGTATCGAGTACATTGCTTTTTCACTTTTATATTAAAAAAATATTCTGTTTCGTACCTTGTTTTCCGTGTAAAATCTTGGTTGAGAGCAAACATGTTAGAAAAGAGGTGGATGGTTCATTCAGAGTATATTGATATGTGAAGTATGTTTTTTTACTATAACGTTATCTTGTTTATATAAGATAGATTTTCTTACATTTGATTCATTAGTATTGATATTATTTATTGGAGAAAGTTGGAAAAGTTCAGGTACCTTGGATCCGTCATGCACGGGTCTGGAGGCATCGATCATGATCTCCTTGGCCGGATAAGAGTTTAGACGGTATCCTGCGATCACAGACCACACCAGTGACCTCCCGCCACTTAGCCCAGGCAACGCTTATCCGACTTAGGGGCTGGCCCAGGAGTTATAAGGATAGTTCTCGAGTCCGAGCTCTCGCAGGCCATATACTCGGTCTTTGACACATTGCCAATATGCATTTAATTCATGGAGAATGGTTATGTAACGCAAATGCTGCAGTTAGAATGTGTCGGAAAAGATACCAAAACGCTGAACGTCATCCCGATTATCGTGTATTTCGATTTTTCTCTCTTCAACAAAGAAGTAATCCAGCAAGTGTCGTACCATTTCGGAATCCAGATTAAATGCGCCAATTTTTAAAGTTACTTGCAAAAACAATGTAGTAAATTTTTTTTATGGTACAGTTGGTTAAAGTTGGGTGTAGTAAATATTTTGAATTTAATGTTTGGCAAAAACACCACATTTTATTGAAAACTAATGCAGGTATGTTTCAATCCTAAACTGTAATTCAAAGAAGAGTTACTCGTGATTACATTACAGAAAAAAAAATGAAGAAAGAGTAATATTTGTAGTCCTGGGACTTGAAAAACTATCACAGGTGTCGGTTTTTCCGATATTTTTTAAAATCAATATAATATGAAAAATACATGACAAAGATTTTTTTTTATATTTTTCTGATAAGTGTCACGACTTGGTCTATCACCTGGTTTCGTTTTATCGTTGACTCCTGGGACACCCTGTATATATATATATTAATTAGGTAGTATTTTATAATATAATTTTTAGGGCGTCGTGGCTCGGTTACTACCAAGTGACAGTTTTGTATTGTACATATATAAATACATATGTAACGCCGTCGTTAAGCCGCACTAATTTTTTTCGCGGCTTTCGTCGCATAAATCAAAATAACATCAATCATGAATCAATGTACCGAATTTCTTCGTCACATACGTTCATTATGCTTGCTTCAAAAACAATGAAAAAATTGCGTGAACTAGTTTTTTTTTACTTATTCCACCTTCAGAAAGTCATTAACATGAAACATTTAACGGCATTAAAACCAGCCAGTTACATTCAGCACAGCCAAAGAGATTTGATTCTAATTCTAATAATATATTCAAAAAACGAAAATACTTTTGCCCCAACCTATTATTTAATTGTATAAGTGCAATAAACCCGACGTATTTATTATTTGTATTTAATTGAGGCCGTCGTGGCGCAGCGGCAAAAGGGTGTGACTGTAACGCGACGGTTATGGGTTCGATCCCCACTCGAGGAAGTGAAATATTTATTTCCGCTTATATTTCCATTTCTTCGCTCTGGTGTAAAGGCAAAGCGCGGCGTTGAGTTCTCCCACTCAACACGCAAAGCCTCCAGAATTCGGCATAAAGTGAGAAACGGAGTGTCTTAACACTAGTTTCCCTCTGCCTACCCTGCTGTGTGCGGGATACAGCGTGAAGCTGAAGTGCAATAAGTTCATAAGTGAGAACAAAGCTAGGTGTCTTAAATGCGTGGACATTCCTTAACAATTATAAAATGGAATGTGGCGAAACTAGAATTACCCACAAAACACTACCTACCTACTACTACTACCCTTAGGGGATGAATTCTAAAAAATTATGAAGCACATGTTCAATTAAATATTTTTAAGAGTCTGTATTTAAATTTTTTTTAAACACCATAAATAAAGAACAACAACAACAGATTAATCAATTTAATGGCTTATACAATTAAGCTCATATTGAGCTTGCTAAATAGAAATACACTATATATATTTATATACATACACACAGCTATAAACATAAAACAATCAACAGATATAAAATGAATATAATAACAATAACAACAATGTAAGCAAATACCAAAAGTAATAATAGGGAAAAATAGGAGACTCCGCTCTCCATTATCATAAAAAATATAACAATTAAACATTAAGCTTAAATATAAAAACAAATATTATATTAAATTAAATTAAATATACTTAAACATATATAAACAATTTTATTATTAATTAAACAATTGTTGAAATTTAAGCATCTTTTCTTCTCATTTCTAGTAGATCACCTGTGACTTCATTTACTTTTTCTTCATCAAGAGTCTTTTTCATAAGGTACACTGATCTTTGCTGGTTTTCAAGAAGCTCGTCTAGGCTTCGGTTTATAGATGCAATCTGTTCTTGCAATCTGCGTGGTACGTTTATATCCAGTTTTGTCATATTGGGATCAGTATTTTCAGCACCAGGTCGGGGAACTAAAACCGAAACAAAAATATTTTAAATTAATTACTATTATAATATGTAGTAAAGAACAATTTTGTGTTTACTATGTAATAAAATTTTAACAGGCTTACATACCTGAAGACTCGCCTCTCTCGGAAAACGTGGAACGCTCTTGTCTTGGGGGTGATCTGAGCGGCTGTTGATCATCATTTTCCTTGGAAGTGGAAGTATTTTCCATTTTAATGTTTTAATAAACACTTTTGATCACTATAATAAAAGTAGTAGTAGCAATTTTGAATTTTGAATTACAAGTACAGGCTGACGTTGTTAAACTGGCGCCATGTTTGACACAGACGTTAGCCATAGACACGAAAAAAGTATCGATACTTTGTGGTATCGAGTACATTGCTTTTTCACTTTTATATTAAAAAAATATTCTGTTTCGTACCTTGTTTTCCGTGTAAAATCTTGGTTGAGAGCAAACATGTTAGAAAAGAGGTGGATGGTTCATTCAGAGTATATTGATATGTGAAGTATGTTTTTTTACTATAACGTTATCTTGTTTATATAAGATAGATTTTCTTACATTTGATTCATTAGTATTGATATTATTTATTGGAGAAAGTTGGAAAAGTTCAGGTACCTTGGATCCGTCATGCACGGGTCTGGAGGCATCGATCATGATCTCCTTGGCCGGATAAGAGTTTAGACGGTATCCTGCGATCACAGACCACACCAGTGACCTCCCGCCACTTAGCCCAGGCAACGCTTATCCGACTTAGGGGCTGGCCCAGGAGTTATAAGGATAGTTCTCGAGTCCGAGCTCTCGCAGGCCATATACTCGGTCTTTGACACATTGCCAATATGCATTTAATTCATGGAGAATGGTTATGTAACGCAAATGCTGCAGTTAGAATGTGTCGGAAAAGATACCAAAACGCTGAACGTCATCCCGATTATCGTGTATTTCGATTTTTCTCTCTTCAACAAAGAAGTAATCCAGCAAGTGTCGTACCATTTCGGAATCCAGATTAAATGCGCCAATTTTTAAAGTTACTTGCAAAAACAATGTAGTAAATTTTTTTTATGGTACAGTTGGTTAAAGTTGGGTGTAGTAAATATTTTGAATTTAATGTTTGGCAAAAACACCACATTTTATTGAAAACTAATGCAGGTATGTTTCAATCCTAAACTGTAATTCAAAGAAGAGTTACTCGTGATTACATTACAGAAAAAAAAATGAAGAAAGAGTAATATTTGTAGTCCTGGGACTTGAAAAACTATCACAGGTGTCGGTTTTTCCGATATTTTTTAAAATCAATATAATATGAAAAATACATGACAAAGTTTTTTTTTTATATTTTTCTGATAAGTGTGACGACTTGGTCTATCACCTGGTTTCGTTTTATCGTTGACTCCTGGGACACCCTGTATATATATATATATATATATATATATTAATTAGGTAGTATTTTATAATATAATTTTTAGGGCGTCGTGGCTCGGTTACTACGAAGTGACAGTTTTGTATTGTACATATATAAATACATATGTAACGCCGTCGTTAAGCCGCACTAATTTTTTTCGCGGCTTTCGTCGCATAAATCAAAATAACATCAATCATGAATCAATGTACCGAATTTCTTCGTCACATACGTTCATTATGCTTGCTTCAAAAACAATGAAAAAATGGCGTGAACTAGTTTTTTTTTACTTATTCCACCTTCAGAAAGTCATTAACATGAAACATTTAACGGCATTAAAACCAGCCAGTTACATTCAGCACAGCCAAAGAGATTTGATTCTAATTCTAATAATATATTCAAAAAACGAAAATACTTTTGCCCCAACCTATTATTTAATTGTATAAGTGCAATAAACCCGACGTATTTATTATTTGTATTTAATTGAGGCCGTCGTGGCGCAGCGGCAAAAGGGTGTGACTGTAACGCGACGGTTATGGGTTCGATCCCCACTCGAGGAAGTGAAATATTTATTTCCGCTTATATTTCCATTTCTTCGCTCTGGTGTAAAGGCAAAGCGCGGCGTTGAGTTCTCCCACTCAACACGCAAAGCCTCCAGAATTCGGCATAAAGTGAGAAACGGAGTGTCTTAACACTAGTTTCCCTCTGCCTACCCTGCTGTGTGCGGGATACAGCGTGAAGCTGAAGTGCAATAAGTTCATAAGTGAGAACAAAGCTAGGTGTCTTAAATGCGTGGACATTCCTTAACAATTATAAAATGGAATGTGGCGAAACTAGAATTACCCACAAAACACTACCTACCTACTACTACTACCCTTAGGGGATGAATTCTAAAAAATTATGAAGCACATGTTCAATTAAATATTTTTAAGAGTCTGTATTTAAATTTTTTTTAAACACCATAAATAAAGAACAACAACAACAGATTAATCAATTTAATGGCTTATACAATTAAGCTCATATTGAGCTTGCTAAATAGAAATACACTATATATATTTATATACATACACACAGCTATAAACATAAAACAATCAACAGATATAAAATGAATATAATAACAATAACAACAATGTAAGCAAATACCAAAAGTAATAATAGGGAAAAATAGGAGACTCCGCTCTCCATTATCATAAAAAATATAACAATTAAACATTAAGCTTAAATATAAAAACAAATATTATATTAAATTAAATTAAATATACTTAAACATATATAAACAATTTTATTATTAATTAAACAATTGTTGAAATTTAAGCATCTTTTCTTCTCATTTCTAGTAGATCACCTGTGACTTCATTTACTTTTTCTTCATCAAGAGTCTTTTTCATAAGGTACACTGATCTTTGCTGGTTTTCAAGAAGCTCGTCTAGGCTTCGGTTTATAGATGCAATCTGTTCTTGCAATCTGCGTGGTACGTTTATATCCAGTTTTGTCATATTGGGATCAGTGTTTTCAGCACCAGGTCGGGGAACTAAAACCGAAACAAAAATATTTTAAATTAATTACTATTATAATATGTAGTAAAGAACAATTTTGTGTTTACTATGTAATAAAATTTTAACAGGCTTACATACCTGAAGACTCGCCTCTCTCGGAAAACGTGGAACGCTCTTGTCTTGGGGGTGATCTGAGCGGCTGTTGATCATCATTTTCCTTGGAAGTGGAAGTATTTTCCATTTTAATGTTTTAATAAACACTTTTGATCACTATAATAAAAGTAGTAGTAGCAATTTTGAATTTTGAATTACAAGTACAGGCTGACGTTGTTAAACTGGCGCCATGTTTGACACAGACGTTAGCCATAGACACGAAAAAAGTATCGATACTTTGTGGTATCGAGTACATTGCTTTTTCACTTTTATATTAAAAAAATATTCTGTTTCGTACCTTGTTTTCCGTGTAAAATCTTGGTTGAGAGCAAACATGTTAGAAAAGAGGTGGATGGTTCATTCAGAGTATATTGATATGTGAAGTATGTTTTTTTACTATAACGTTATCTTGTTTATATAAGATAGATTTTCTTACATTTGATTCATTAGTATTGATATTATTTATTGGAGGGTTCAGAAAAATACGATTTTTATAGATAAACTTATATGATTAAAATTTTAAATGGAAGTACAAATTAAATCTAAAACGAACTAAGTATACCTTAGACTACTGCTCAATGTTAGAAAAACAGTAATCTATTTAGACCTAAATTAATTTAATTTAACCTACGACCTAATTATTCCACGATGGAATAATACGCTCATTTGCATTGTCTTTTCCATAAAATAAAAGGAAATGAAGTGTTTTATAGTTAAAATAGCGGAAATTACATAATTGCCGCTATTTCTCCTATAATCACTTATATAGGTAATTTGGGATATTTATTTGAGTTAGATCTATTTTTGCGGGAACATATGAAAAATATGCAAATTGCGGCACTGGTACTGTAAACTCGTCGTCTACAATATGTGATGAATTTATTTCAATTATATCGAAAGATTTACAACTCTCAATAGTGAACGAAATAAAAGAATTCAAATTTTACTTTCTAATTGTTGATTGGACACCTGATATATCTCACGTAGATCAACTGACTGTCTCTGTTCGCTATGTTCATTCAACTGGTAAAAAGAACGATTTTTGGGATTCCTACCCATATTTTCTAATAAAAGGGGAAAACTTGAAAAAATCTATTTAATTTTTTTTAAATATATTAGATTTATATACCAGCAACTGTCGGGGTCAGACAATGCATTTAATATCAGGGACTCCAATCCAGAATAAAATAATATTTATTTTTTCTGCTTAATTGTGAAACTGGGTGGTCTACCCGTTCCGATACTGTAAAATCCTAAAAGTAAAATTATGACGTAATTAAACGTAATTTAAAGTTGATCAATATAAAAATTATCGTCGGGCAGGAGACGTCTGGACGTTTTCCATTAGGCGCGGGTTTTCTAAATAATTATTTTTCTTTCCTAAGTGTGGAGTAACACTTTAAAAATTCTCTCTTGGCAGACGATAATTCTTAGCAATTATCTTTAGTTAGCAATTTGTAAAAATTTCCTTTCAGAGCGTATAAGAATTTCGACGTAGTTTGATGAGAACGCATATAGTGGTTAAAGTGTCTGGAAAGTTTTAAGAAAACGGGCGAAGCCGCTGGAGGTTGATAGTTATAGTATAACATTCTATAAATAAGCTAAAGATTATTTATAACATTTTAAATTTATGCATAAAAGTATATTTCTCAAAAGTTTAATTTTTTTTTTTTTATTTGTTTTAGTTTTCGGTAGCAGCATTGACCGAGGGCCAGAATTCAGTTTAAAATTTACAGAGACGTTACTAAACAATCTTAAAGGCTTTCTAATCACAACGACATATAAAGGAATCGTTGTCGTCATCTCACCCAACGTTCAGGAATACTTAGGATATACCGAAGTAAGTTAATATCGCTATAACGCCTTTTCCAGGAGATAACTTAGTATTTTGACTGTAGAATGAATTTACAATGAAAATATTTTTTGGCCGATGCCTTTTCTTTCAATTTATACCGCCGTTGGGCCCCGCACCCCGCATGCGTGCGACTGTGTGGGTTCGTTTCCCATCGGGTGAATGAAATCCCAGTTGTGGTAACAAGGCGAATTCAAAACGCAATGTCTCGATAATTTGGCGGAAACTGGTGAACGCAAATGTCTTAATGAGAACGAATTGTCTTAGGTTTCCAGATTCCCTCTGCCTCCAATGTGCAGGATAAAAATATCTTAGATTTTTTTGTTCAATTCCCACTTGGGGGATTAAATACATTAAATTTAATTTATTTTCCCCGCCACGACAGATAATCAATTTACACAGAAATGTTTTAGTGTAAACCTATTTTTTTTTAGTCAATCTTCAGTCTTAAAGCATTATTAATAATAATATTTTATTTATATACCTATAGTACATATTATAATATATAGTACTAACATATTTTAAATTTAACAATTTATGTTATTTGTTAATAAGTTATTATTTATTAATATTATAATATATTCGCTCTCGTAACGGACTCAATAATGAACATATTTGACAAGATTCACAAGCAGTGGTGTAGCGGAGGCTATATTTAAAAATTGTTTCTTATTATCTTGTGCTAACTAAAGTTTTACTGAAACATTGTCCTTCTATTTTGTTTAATTTCTTAAGATTCTATAGCAATTAAAGAATCGTAAACCATTATAAGCTACCCCTAATATTTTTTTATACAAATACATTTTGCATGTTTAAAAAGTTAGAAAAGCATATTAGGCACGTACAAAATAATTGAATTTATAACAATATGGAATGCAGTTTAATTATATTTTAGATATTATTAATATTACACAGCTTGAGCTAGTCGGGCAAAATGTTTTCAACATCATTCATAAAGAGGACCACCAGCTACTAAGACATCGGCTATACCCCAGATCCTGTACGCTAACGAAAAGAGGCGAACTTTCATTACCAAAGGAAACGGGCGCAGTGGAAAAAATCGCTGCCGCTCTTGCAAGTGAAAGACGAAGCTTTGTGATCAGGTATTTCAAACTAATAATTTGTTTATCTTAGAAAATATTATAAAAAATAATGACGAAAATTAATAGAAAATAGATGCTAAACATATAGGCTTAGGAATATTTATAGATTTGAAAAAGGCCTTCGACACTGTAAGTCACCCCATTCTATTAAAGAAGCTTAGTGGAATAGGATCCCTATATTTCTTATGACTTAATAGAATCTTACTTAATTCACCAGACACCAGAGCGAAGAAATGGAAAAAAAAAATATTTCGCGTCTAGGTAAAGGCACACGTGCCCTTACGCCACGACTGGCCCATGTACTTTCAAAAACACAGTTATTTTGAAATCACAAACAGATACTTCAATTTTATTTATATGAAACGGTCAATGCAACGGGAACCTTGCAATTTTTTTTTATTAGCTTCACACTGTATCCCGCCCACAGAAGAGTAGGCAGAGGGAACCTAGTGCTGACACACTCCGTTCCCCACTTTCTGCCGAATTCTGGAGGCATTGTGTGTTGAGAGGCAGAACTAAACGCTGCGCTTAGCTCGACACCAGAGCGAAGAAATGGAAATACAAACGTAAATAAATATTTCACTTCCTCCAGTGGGAATCGAACCGACAACCGTCGCGTTACAATCACACCTTTGTGACGCTGGCCACGACGGCCTCTGTAGTCGATCAATGAAATGAAAATAATTATATCCCTACAATAGGAATCCACCGACACACTTACGACCGTGATGGTGCAGAGAGATAGTCAAACACTATGTCGCTGCATCATGATAGCCTCTTTTAAATAAATTTCAAATCAATTTAAATATTATTATTTTTTTTTCACTGAAATAAGCAAAAAGAGAGTCAAATTTTCTACAACAGTGAGAGAGCATATCTCTCTATATTCCATAGACTAATCTATAATGGCTTAAGCGCTTTAAAGCTAAAGCGTTAATAATAACAGCTACCCCGCTTGGTAGAAATTCAAGCCACCGCGAAGTCAACCAGTCAACCAGTCAACCAGTCAACCCAATCACATCGCGGATAGCGGCGATTAGGACAGCCGTCGCTAATACTGTCTTACTATGTAGAAACGGACTCCCTGCTTGCATCGGTCGGAAACTTCTATTTATAGTGACATTTCAATAGCGCGATGCAGGTCTGACTGACGTTTGACTTTAAACGGCATTGCTGTTTATGAGCATGACGAATAACAGATTTTTTACATGCCAAATAATTATATTTCGATTTAAAACTCCTTGATCAAAATATTGATAAGCGCCATCTATTGCAACCCACTAGAACTTCTTAGTCAGATCTTAGGTCGATCCGCATTCGGAAACAAGGCAATTCAATCGACTGTATAGCAAGTAGTACTCCTTTTTCTGTAATAGAGGGCGCAAACAGTTTCATAAGCCGAGAATGGAGGAAATAAAAAATATGTTAATTAATATCCAGCATTATTTTGATATTTTTAAATATTTATTTTACATAGATAATGTAGCTGGTTTTGTTTAGTTTTTTTTTAATAATATTTTTCTTTGGTTACGTTTACTGCTTCTATTTCGGCTTATTTTCACCAGTTAGGCTTATATTTTCTCACTAATCTTATTGAAAACTGAAATTATTTTATAAATATTCGTACAGTTCAAGCGAGTGAAGCCGCGTGTCCGCTAGTTTTAAATAAAATTATGTTGACTTTCACTTGAAAATGCTACATCCAACACAAAACGGGCGTTGGAATGCTAATTTAGTCTGTTAAATACCAAAATTGTCTAAAAGAAGCTATAGTCCGTTGGTATTTATGAAATGTCAATTGATATGGAATGCAATTTCATGTCTTCTTCTTCTTCTTCTTCCTGGCATTAATCCCGACTATTACCAGGGTCTGCCTTCCTACTCAACCTACTCCACTTTGCACGATCTTGCACAAAGTACAGATTAATTATTACAAATTGGAATAGTAACTTAATAGGTTTAGACGAATTACTATGATTTACCTATTTCATATATTTTTTTTGTATTAAATTTAAATAAACATAAGTAAATAATTATGTTAATTGGCCATTTTTTCCAGATTTAGAAAACTAAATCAACAAAAATCGGAGCCACCGCAGTACATATCTTGTCACGTGGAAGGTTCTCTCAGGAAGGCGGACCGCGCGGGGTCACGGGGGGAACGAGCGGTCCGTACGGGACGACGTGCGAGGTCAAAAGAAAATATTAATACCTGTGGAAATGACATAGTAGGTGCTAAGTATAAATATGTATATATGTTTGGTTTCCCCACCCACGTATAGGGATAAGCAGGAAAAAAATTATAGTTGAGACGTTAAGAAATTAGTTTTAAATCTAATTATGAGATATTAGTGTAAAATATATATATAAACTAGCGGCCCGCCCGTGGCTTCGGCCGCGTGAACTACGTTATCATTAATTTCTGTCTCCATGAGTACCTACGTCCTATGAGTGACAACCTACATCCATGCAAAATTTGAAACTCCTAGCATTTGTAGTAACGAAGTTTCATACAAACTTTCAACCCCAAAAACAACCCCTTAGAAGTAAAATATTGCAAATTCCCGTCTTAGCGAGCACCTACGTCCTATAAGTAACTCCTATGCAAAATTTGAGATTCCTAGCACTTGTAGTTTCTGAGATTTCGTGGTGAGCGAGTGACCTTTCGATTTTATATATATAGAAGACCCACCAAATGACATAGTAAATGTTATAAATGCAGTAAACCCACTATTACCTACTTAACTAATTACACTGGAGTAATTTCGATTCTTGCTATACTTGTATAAACATGTGTACATTTTCGTGATAACATGAAGTAAAACACCTAAAAGATAATATAATAGTAAAAAAGTAACCAACTTTGTATATAATGGAAGGCGGTAATAAAATAGTAATAATAATAATAATACCGCGGCTGTCGTGACGCAGTGGCACAAGGGCGTGAATCTACCGCGACGGTTGAGGCTTCGATCCCCACTTTAGGAATTCCTTCGCTCTGGTGTCGAGGCAAAGCGCGGTGTTGAGTTTCGCCACTCAACACGCAATACCTTCGAAAATTTCGTCAGAAAGTGGGAAATGGAGTATCTTAACACTAGGTTCCCTCTGCCTACCTTGCTGTATGCGGGATACAGCGTGAAGCAGCCGTATTAAAAATAGTTTAAAATTAATATACTTCCCAAATTCCAGGTATTTGTCGGCATGGTGCGTCCAATAGCTGATACCTTCGTGAACGACGGTATCCTAGAGTCATTCAGAATGGAATATCGGACTCGACATTCAATAGACGGTGAAATAATACAATGCGAACAGCGTATAGCGCTCGTCACTGGGTATATGACCCACGAAGTCCGTGGTGTTAACGCAATGAACTTTATGCATCGTGACGACGTGCGATGGGTGATCATAGCTTTGAGAGAAAGTAAGTATTTAGGTTACGCAGAGGGAACCTAGTGTTAAAATATTCCATTTTCCGCGCACCGTCACAATTTTTGGGAGCTAGGAAATTAAAGTAATTGATTCTCCGCGGAATCGAATCTACAACCGGCGGGTTTACAGTCACTCGCCGTGCTGCACCACGACAAAAAGTTAATATCTATAATATGTTTATCTATATATATAAAAGGACTTGTCCTCACTGACTGAGGTAAGACGCACGCACAGCCGTAACCGCTGTGCGTAGGAACGTGAAACTTGGACAAATGTTTACTTTCGTAATCTGGACATCCACTAAGAAGGGAATTTGAAAAATTTTTACCTTAAAGGGGAGAAATAGGGGTTGAAAGTTTGTATGGAAAAAAAAATTAAATCGGCACCGATTTTTATAAAATTTGAAATTTAGATTTTTAAAAGTATTTAATTGAACACGTGTTTCATCGTTTTCTAGAATTCTCTCCCTAAGGGTGCATTTGCAGGGGTTGAAAGTTTGTATAGAAAAATCTTTAAAACGCCACCGATTTTTATAAAATTTGAAATTTAGACTCTTAAAAATATTTCATTGAACACATGTTTCGTGGTTTATTAGAATTCACCCCTAAATACGTAAGCGAAGCTGCGCGCGTCCGCTAGTATTAAATATTTTTATTGTTGGGAACGGATTGTCTTAACACTACATTCTGACTTTTATGTTATTACATTTGTGTTTTACATATTTTTAACCGACTTCTGTAAGAAAAGGAGGTTATCAATTCGACTGTATTTTTTTTAATTTATGTTTGCTACCTCATAACTTTTGACTGGGTGAACCGATTTTGAAATTTTTTTTTGTTTGAAAGGTGAAGCTTCCCGAATGATCCCATTTTTTTTTGGTCCATGTCTGACAATGGTATCCATGAGAAAATCACATAAGTCTTAAATTTGCATTAGGCATGTGCGCGACTAATAGCCGAATAACTCAATGTCGCGCTAACCGATTTTGATTATTCTTTTTTTATTTGAAAGGATACACTTCAAGGATAATTTGGTGAAAGTTTGGTTAGGTTTCGATTATGGGATCCGGTGAAAATTTAGAAAGTTTGGTAAAAAAATGATTATACTGTAATAGTTACAAGCAAAAACTTTTTAAATTGATGTCAGAGGTGAGATTCCTGATCGTTGCATTTCTTTTCAACCAACCTCAAAAAAGAGGATGTTCTCATTTTCAACTAACTTCAAAAAAGGGAGATTCTCAATTCGCCCGAATACTTTTATGTATGTTCTTGTCAATATACCAAAATGTAACTTTGCACAAAAATAATACCTAATTAAATAAAGTTTTACATAGGACAACCACAACCACCCGTTGAGAACCACTACCACCACCATCACCACTCGTTTAAGAAGCATTATTAACCGACTTCTGTAGGAAAAGGAGGTTATCAATTCGACTGTATTTTTTTTAAGATCTACCCATCACTAAAAATCGTAAAATAAATTAATTTTTAACAAAAACAAAAACCGACTTCTAACAACGAACTAAAAAAAGTGAAAAATAATTATACAAAGATTTTATAATTTTGAAGTCGGTGTCAAACTAATGCTACAACACCTTTACTACAATATCTAATTACTAAGCCTGTTTGTTTTACTTGGCACCGACTTCAAAATTATAAAATCTTTGTAAAACTATTTTTCACTTTTTTTAGTTCGTTGTTAGAAGTCGGTTTTTGTTTTTGTTAAAAATTAATTATTATCTTACCACCTATTAGATTAATATAATATAATTATAACTAAACATATTCTTAATAGGTGATAATTCGCCCGAAGAAATAGATAAAAAATAATTTTCTAATTAATGACCATTCGGGAAACTTCACCTTTCAAACAAAAAAAATAATTTTCAAAATCGGTTCACCCAGTCCAAAGTTATGAGGTAACAAACATAAAAAAAAAAATAAAAAAAAAATAAAAAAAAATACAGTCGAATTGATAACCTCCTTTTCTTACAGAAGTCGGTTAAAAAGTAACAACCATCGTGTTCAATAAGATACATAAAATTCATTTACTATTTGAGGTAGACTTAAAAGGAGTTTGACTGCAAAAAAGTTCGATCCTTAAATATTAATAATATAAAGTTATATTTTTAGTTTCCCATATATACAAGTATGTTAACACAATAAGTACTGATATGTAATAATATAGGGGAATTGTGCTTAAGATGACATACTTTTTGTTTCAAGACAAATATTTCAAATAAATAAAGTCATCTGAGAACAGCATATTGCGTATACTATTATATATTTCATAATCAACGAAATTATTTTAGTTTCAGAACAATTATCTTTCAAACATCATAAAAACAAACAAAAATCCCACTTAGGTCGACCAGTGTAAGACGACATATCTACAGGGTAAAATGACATACTTAGTATGTGGCATAAAAACGCCATCATTATTTGTCGAGCATAATTCACAAATAAATAGTTTCTTCTCTGCTGGGGGGCTTTTAAACAGTATTAAGGCCAGATTCATACATGCTGCAAATTTTATGAGGTTGGATTCCGTTATCAGTCACTTCCTTTTCCAAAAGGGAAATAAGCTTCGTCACTTGCGGCTGTTGAATGCCCTTGCTCTAGCAGCCTTATCCATGTCTTCTTGTGACCAATATATATTCGTTTGTAATTGCCAGGCATTTTGTAGGTAAACCAAAAAAAATACATCGATCTATTTATAAGGGTAAGATAGTATGCCATCTTATACTCACGTTTTGTATGTCATCTTACCCAATAGATATATGAATTTAATTTTAACCGTTGTGACAAAAGTTTATAGGTTAGGATGCGCTTTTAGCGTTAGTTGTGTCATATAATAATCCTATTTTACATTTATAATTAGTTCAAATAGAAAATCTTTATCTTACATGTCTTTTCACCATCAAGCAAAAGCGAAAGAAAAATTTGTTGCAATTGAAAATAACGAAAACATGAATTACTTGCCCATCTGCATTCACTTTCAGCCATACTGAATTTAAGCACTAGCTGCATCTACAGACACTCTCTAAAACGTCACAAGATCGCACTTAGCGCTAATAGTTTCATCAATATTGGTAGTGTGTCATCTTATCATAGTATGCCATCTTGAGCACAATTCCCCTAATCGCTTGAGGGTAGTTTCGCCTTTGTAAGCTTATAAGATATAAGTATATTAAATAATTAACCAGAACTAATTAAAAAAATCAGCTTCACGCTGTATCCCGCACACAGCAGGGCTAGAACCTAGTGTCAAGACACTCCGTTCCCCACTTTCTGCTCTTCTGCTTTCTGTTAAATAATAACCTAATTCTTAATCATGTTTTAATTAAATGAGATTTATATAAATAACTAGCGGCCCGCCCACGGCTTCGCCTGCGTGAACTACGTTATTATTCATTTCTATCTCTATGAGTACCTATGTCCTATAAGTGACGTCCATGCAAAATTTGAGACTCCTAGCATTTGTAGTAACGAAGTTTCATACAAACTTTCAACCCCAAAAACAACCCCTTAGAAGTTGAATATGGCAAATTCCCGTCTTAGCGAGCACCTACGTCCTATAAGTAACTCCTATGCAAAATTTCAGATTCCTAGCACTTGTAGTTTTTGAGATTTCGTGATGAGTGAGCGACCTTTCGATTTTATATATATAGATAACATATAAATGACAGTTAAGCATGTGTTCCCTAAGTGGGAAATAACACTTTAAAAATAACTTCGAGTATGTGCAGGTGTATTAAGTAAAATTGTAAACTTCTCGACCAGAGATTATAATTTCACTCTGTTTCCAGCGAGACTTTAAAACATTATTGTATACTACATATTACTCCCCCTGATGCGTTTCGAATCCACAACCCCCCCCCCCCCCCCCCCCCCAACAAATAAGTCATTCTGTGTGGTAAGTACCTACCACCACCACCATCACCAAGATTAATATATTTAATATGAAATATTATTGACAGTGTACGAGAAGCACCGCCTAGTTGGAGAATCATGTTATCGTTTAATGACTAAAAATGGCCAATTCATCTACATGAGGACCCTTGGGTGGCTGGACGTGGATCAGAATTCAAAGGCGGTGACAAGTTTCGTCTGTACCAACACAGTAGTAGCTGAGCAAGAAGGCAAACAACTTATTAAATTAATGAAAAAAAAGTATACTCTTATGACTAATAATTACGAGGAACCTAAGGAAGAAGAAGAATTGTCAGAGGTGAGTTTTGCGAATAACTTGTTTATTATTTGTAACTTGGTGCATCTTTTGCATATGTCCAGCAGAGAATCTAGTGTTAAGACACTCCGTTCTCCCGTTTAGTAGCAATGTAATGTAAATAATTTAAATGTAATCATTCCTACGAATGGAAATCGAACCCAGAACTGTCACGTTTACAGACTACACTGCCTGCCAGCCTTCCGGTCGATTTGAATATAAGTATATTATATAATTAAAATATAAATTAAATCAGTATATAATCACTTAAATGAAAATACATTTACAGGAACGACCTTCTCATATTATAATAAACGAAAAGAATTCGTGGCATTTTTGTATAGGCTATTATTTTTTGTTAACAAATGGTTTACTTATTTAAAAAAGAATTACATAAGAAAAATATTCATAAATAAAATGTATTCAGGAAATTCTAAAATATCTACGTTTAATTTGGCCATCGTTTTCTAAAATACTTTTCTAGCCCTAACTTAGATAATACAAACATATTCAAATATGTATTTAAATGATAAAATATTATTTCACATTATATTATAAGTTTTAAACTTTTTAACTTTGAGCTACCCTCGCGTTAAAAAAAACAAAACTAATGAGTTATTCATTGTCTAGTTAATATTACCTATTTTAAAAGTACCGACCCACGCGTGAGTTCGCCTCGCCAGCTTTTTTTTATTAACTATATTACACCTAACCACTTATATGACTAACTTAGGTACGTCGAAAGGTCACTCACTCATCACGAAATCTCAGAAACTACAAATGCTAGGAATCTCAAATTTTGCATGGACGTCACTTATAGGACGTAGGTGCTCGCTAAGACGGAAATGTGTAATATTCGACTTCTAAGGAGTTGTTTTTGGGGTTGAAAGTTTGTATGAAACTTGTTACTACAAATGCTAGGACAAAATTTTGCATGGACGTTAATTATGGGACGTAGGTACTCATGGAGAAAGAAATTAATAATAACGTAGTCCACGCAGGCGAAGCCGCGGGCGGGCCGCTAATGTATATATATGCTATATTATTCTAAAGCAGTGTTTCGCAACCTACATTAGGCCATGCCTCACCTAAACACTTCTAAATTATTATTTTTACCTTTAAAAATTATTTTGTTCCCTTAAGAAATATAAATGACTAGTGGACCCGGACGCGGCTACGCCTGCTTCAACTATAAGAATATTTATTAAATATATTCATGAAATTATTTTCAATTCTCAATAGAATTAGTAAGAAAATATAAGCTTAAATAATCAAAAAGAATAATAAGTAGATACACATTATTAGAAAAAATTATCTGAGTTATTGAAATGAACCAACAAAAGGATTAAAAGTAACTAAAGGATAGGTAATCTTAATATTAGAAAAAGTACCTAAAGTTTTCCGTGCGTGCGTACATAGATATCGACTCTACGAAATAACTAAACATTTCTCTCTATTAAGAAGGATAATTTTAGCGGGCAATATCAAATAAAATAAGAAGAGAATCAAAGTGTATTTTAAATTAATTATAAACAACAAATAAAGTTCGAAAATGTATGAAAATTTATAAAACCATCAACGTCATCTGCCCGTTCGCGTCGGTCATACTCATACTATGCCGCCCGCTAGGTGGCTAGGTCATTTGGAATCAGTGACATCTCCTTAATTATTTATTAGAATGTTATACAGTAAACTATAATATCAATCTAGATAAAATGCTAAAAGTGACTATTATATTTATTTTCATAAGGATGAATATCAAAACGTCGCGGTAGCGGTCGCGTAGCAACGACGGTTGTTATTAACATGGCAGAATAAATTGCATGTCAAATTAGAATGTACTTTAAAATATATAAGTATATATGTGTAATGTAATGTTATATAGCCTATAGCACTTCTGAAGAATGCAGCTTTCATACAAAACAAAAACAATGAAAATCGGACCAGTAGATCCAGAGATCTTAGCGTTCAAACAAACAAACAAACAAACAAACAAACAAACAAACAAACAAACAAACTCTTCCGCTTTATTATATTAGTATAGATGAGTTTTGGGAAGAAATCACTATAAAAGTGTTGTGTATGAACCCAAATTTTAAAAATTCCTCCGAATATTGATGAATTTTTTTCTTGTTTGTTCCACTCGTTTTATTATGGGCTAAAAAATCTATTAGAAACAATATAATAAAATAAGTGTTAAAATTAATTCAATATGACAGAGTAAACGTATGCAAAGAAACTGTCGTATACCGACATTTTAATAATTTTACCTACGTAATTTCCACTGATAGAATTCACTGATAGAAATTTAATCAAATATAAACTATAACAGCCGATCCTTTGATATTTACAATTTACAAATTCAAAAAAAAAAATTTATACCATCTTAATTCTCACTTATAGGGATTCCCTTTAAAAAAAGGGAAAATCTGTTTTAAATAAATAGACCGAAAACCGAAATTCGAGAGGTTAGTACAGTAAGGCACTCTGTGGGCAGTACGGGGACGCCCCGCCTCCCGCCCTACCTAACTAGTTTTACCGAAGTGCTTGCTCTAGCTCGGCATTACAAACAACCAGTGGCGGACTAAAGGGGAAGAAGGGGGGGAGGTAATTTGGGGTTGGAGGCCCCATAAACACATAAGTAAAAGGATAAGTGCAGCCTGCACCCCCTCCTCCTCTTCCCCTCTCCCTCTTCCTCTTACACAAAAGGGTTTTAGAGGTCAGATGGCAGTTGCTCTATTTAAAAACAGCCATCCGCCGCCAATATAAACTCGTTGGAAGGGTAACAAGTCCCGCAACAACGGACAGGGTTATCGGCTTATATAAACTGGGTAACCTTCAGGTAAAAACGGTGTGGCAGTAGTGCTTTCTAAAGAGCTTCAGAATTTCCAATTGAAAGAAAAGTTTCAAAAGAAATTGATTTCACTGCAGTTTTCGAAGAACTTCTACAAAATTTACAAATTAAGACACGAAAACATAATATATAAAACAAGATCTCTCTGTAGTCGGTCACTTATTTCTGAGGATAAGGTCAGCTTCAGGGTTGCATCTAGAGCAGATGATCTGTCTCCACCTGTATCTATTAAATGGTAGTGATAGGGAATATCAGTGCTCGTACCATTCTTATTTTTGTTTTGATACAAATTCCTCTTTTCTTCCATACGTTATATAGACGGATCATATCTTCTTTTGTTATCCCAATTCTTCTTTTAACCTCGAGAACACGAGGTTTTTTTTTTTACTAAATTCTACTATATGTATTTTTGATATTTTGTACTTTATTTTTCTATGTTTATGCAAGTGTAATTAATATATTAATGTTTATATAATATATATATAAACATTAATAGCAAGATATAGGCAAACTATACTCGATTCATTATGGTAGGTGACAAAATGTAAACAAAAAAAAATCTGTTTCTCAAACTTTTATGTATTTTTTTATTTCTATTTAATTTATTTATGTACACGTTTTACTAAGAGGTACTTAACTTTGAGGCTAATAAATCTAAATATATCTATAATTCAATTATTTATTAGAATTCGGAGGATTCTGAGGAACTATCACATTAATGACATAACGGTCCACCATATTATCTTTTGCTCTGCTCTTTGCTCTTTTGCTCTTCTATAAAAGAATATATACAACTAGCGACCCCCTTGCGGCTTCGCCCGCTTTAACTACTGGATTATTCATATAATATATGTTTGCAAAGCGCTTAAGATAATGTGAAAATTAATTAAACCCTAATGCAACCCGCATTTTCGTAGTTTCAATAAGGATTTTCCAATTGTTCTACACAGCAAGGATTTTTTCGTAGGTACCGTAATTTTAAATTTGTGCTACTAATCTTTTCAAGTACTTATTAAAATATATTTAAATGACTATTTTTAGATAGTCAAATGACTATTTTTTAACGGAAGAAATTGTAAACAAAAACCTACCTACTAATAACTACTACAAAAAATGTGAAACCAAATATATCGCGCTGAAATAATACATTCAACTTCAATTATCCAATACGTGCAAACGCATCTAAATCTTCGTTGCTATAAAGGCAGGCGGGTTTTTTTTTTCGAGCTTGTGGTTAATTCTGAAGAGGGTATTCTGTCCCTGATGAAAAGCAAGCACTACGTGGCCGCCTGTGAGGGAAATTACATAGAATGCATCGGCCGGGAATCGAACCCGGGCCGCCTGCGTGGCAGGTGAGCATTCTACCACTGAACCACCGATGCGTGTAAGGCAGGCGGGCGCGGTAGACGCGCTTGTATAAGTCGTTTCGCAGCAAGGATATTGTAACAACTTAGTACTTATTAAAATGAAAAACAGTAAAAGACAGTTTTGATTTATATTAAATGGCCAACGTAACTAATATACTTATTTATATGCTAAGAGTAAGGGATAAGGAAAACTCGATACAGCTGATGTGTGAACGGCGTGATGTGTCAACAATTAAATGCGTTTTTCTGTAAAACTATTCGCAATTTCGAAATAGTGTAAAAAGCAAATTTTATCTTCGTTTAACGTAGAAAATTAATAAAGTATTTTAAAGGATAAGGATTAATACCATTATGGAAAAATATCCCTCACAATAAAAAATATATTGAAATTATTAGACACAAAAATGATCACTACACGTTATTCTTAAAAGATACGAATATGCCGTCGACTTTTTTGTAGATCTTATTAAGAGGAACAATACTCCAGTACATTATTTTCATGTAGTACTTACCATTAAAGCAGCGCATGCGCGAAAGTGTCTCAACAGATAGGACTTTATACATATTTATCGTATTTATGCTGATTAACATAAGAATGTACAAATAATAAACTATGTATAAACCTTCTACGAAAAATATTCGGCCTAATGGTGAAAACCGCATCAAAATCCGTTGGGTGGTTTAGAAGAAGAAGAGTTAGAAACAACAGACAGACACGAAAAGCGACTTTGTTTTATAAGATATAGGATAGGATAGGATATGACGGATATAATCTGACGGATGACAAAATATTTCATAAAATGTTCACTCGTCGTAATTACAGTAATTTATTTTTATACTATTAAAATGTGTATCAAGTTTGAGAAGAAGTTGGCTTTTGGGTGTTTTTACATATCAAGTATATAAAAATTATTAAATTTAAATAAAAAAAACCAATCTTTATTTATTGTATATGTTTCTTTTTACGTACGTCTTTTCGTTTTCATTTCTTTTAACATAATTACTTCTTTGTAAGAAATGTATGTTCAATTTTATAAAATTTCAAAATATAATTATAAAAATAATTTCATCGATATCCACAAATTTAAATAGTAATTTTAATAATCAATACATAAGTATTGATCCTAATTAACGACATAATAATAAACCTATTTTTTTTCACTGAACACAGCGTTTATAATACAAAAAAAAAGTGTCTAACTTTTCTATAGTTAAATTAATTCAATTCAACCGACGATATTCAAACGTGACATACGTTTTGCATTTATTTTACCTTTTCTAAATTGTATTTCAAAATTTATTAACAAAAATAATTGAATATTGTAGTGTAAAAAAAAAATTATGAATTTTGTAAATATTTTTTTTTTCGAGCTTTACCGATATGTTATTTCTATAATAAGATAATATTATTTACTGCGATATATCTTTCATTCATTTAGTATATTACTTCCATAAGTACATAGATCAATATTTTTTTTTATTAATATGAATATAATATGAAATTAATATGAATGAATCGAGCATAAAAAAAGGGAAGTATAAAATCTTTTTACACTAAGGGCCTCATTCAACTACGCTGCCCCGGGCCTCTGACGGGGTTAGTCCGCCGCTGCAAACAACTTAATTGTAATCAAACGTTCCTTATAAAATACGATTTAATTTATTACATAAAAATACTCTAAAAAAATACAACGGTGCTTACAACGTTATGTTAGGTACGGACGTTTGTACGTTGTTGTTGATGGTGTGAGTGTGATAAAAGGCATAACTCACAGACAGTCCCGGCTGTGACATCACGCTGAGCATCACGCTAGGCTGTGTTCGGTATATAAAAAAAAAACATATTTCATCACTACTTTTTATGTAGAAGTAGTTGAAGTTAGTCTGAAGTTGAATTTATAAAATTACTAGTTGAATATATGTGATATTTAGATATAAACATCAAAAATATTTGAACAATAAAACTTTGTTGCAACTTCTGAAGGTACTTACTAAGATTTCGTAAGTAAGTAAAACATTTCCTACCTTCAATTAATTATAAAGTTTAAATTATTTTTGTTTGTGCTAAGAAAGGCATCAAGCAGTTTATTGTAAGTGTAACGATATGCAGGGTACCCGACTCGATTCTTTATTTTTATAATTATAGTACGGATTGTATCATTTAATAAAATAATAATAATAATAATAATAAAGTCGCAGGGCAGCTTGTGGCGAGCTTTTTGGGGAGTGGTGACCCCAGTCCAACTAAATTCCATTCCATAGTCCTAGTTTAGATTTTCACATTTTCCATAGTTCCTACGCATTAACCGGCGATCATCTCTGGGCAATTACCTGTGGTTGCCCAGAGATGGATCCTATATTCTCTTAGGGGCGTCTACGTGTTGGACCTGTGTCCCCACGCAAGCCTTCCAAAGGACCGGGTTCTTTAGAACCCGTGAATTATTAAAGAGAAACATAATAATAATAAAAATAAATATTTATTTACGTTTATATTTTTATTTCTTCGTTCTGGTATCGAGGCAAAGCGCGGCGTGGCGCTGGCGTGTTGAGATATAGATTTTTGAAAATATTGCGTTATGTGGCGGAATTAAACACCGCGCTTTGCCAAGACCCCAGGGCGAAGAAATATAAATGGAAATATAAATTTAAATAACTATTTCATCACCTCGAGTGGAGATCGAACCCACTACCAGTCGCGTTTAGAGTCACACTTTGTGTTCCTGCGCCACGACTAGTTTTTATATTTCATAGTAAGTGTTATATGTTTCTATATTATAATTAACATAAATATTTTGATTAAAGCCGGAAAATGAAAAGCAGACTCCACCAGTAGAAGATCCCAAACAGCTGGAGAAAGTCATTCTTCATTTGGTGACAGACCTACCGTCTCCAAGAATAGATGATGGGCTTAACCAAGAACCACTAGGTAACGGCGGAACATCTTCACACTTGGCTATAATTCCTCCAAGAAAGGAAAAAATCCACGAAGCAATAGAAAAAAGTTACAGTGTTATCCGATCGTGCTATTCTACAATGGCGGGGAGAAAGAGAAAGAGAAAGAATCCACGGAATTGTGCTCCAAGAGGACCTCCACCCAAACAACAAAACTTATACACATTTACAGATGCATTACAAATAAATATGCTATCAAGGAGTACTTTTTACGGACAGACAAACACGAGCAACAGAATGATCTACACGACCGCAGGTGGCATGCCTGCTAGGAGTATCTGTATATCGCATCCACACTTTAGTAGCTGCTTTTATAATGACAACAGTGTCTTACCAGAACCTTCACCGCTTACTAACAACTATTCATATCTCAACAATGCCAACAACGATTTCTTTGATGTTTCGCTAAATTTATTGGATCCCTTTTCATCTCTTTCATTGGACGATATAAACGTAATGCCGCTTGATTATCCAGATTCTTTGTGTACGCCGGCCCCTCTCACGCCGTCTTCCCCACAGCCCTCGCTACACTACCTGTCGTCACTACTCATACAACCAGTAACCTCAGGGCCACCAGTACTGTACCAACCTCCAGTGCCCCACCCACCTTTACCCCCACAACCACCGGCATCTGCAACCCCAGAACCAAGTACTAGCAAAGGCAAGGGCAAAGGTAAAAAAACTTGTTATGACAACGCTGCTGTCAAAAGGAGTAAGGGACAGGAAAATACAAAACAACAAGTAAAGAAAATAGAAGAAAACGGCGAATCGCAATTGCCTAAGGAAATCGAAGAAATGATCACCCGGGAATGTAAGTATTAGTCAATTATTCGATTTTGTAACCATCGTGGCGCAGCGGCGCAAGGGTGTGACTGTAACGTGACGGTTGTGGGTTCGATCCCCACTCGAGGAAGTGAGATATTTATTTACGTTTATATTTCCATTTCTTCGCTCTGGTGTCGAGGCAAAGCGCGGCGTTGAGTTCTGCCACTCATCACGCAATGCCTCCAGAATTCGGCAGAAAGTAGAGAACGGAGTATCTTAACACTAGGTTCCCTCTGCCTACCCTGCTGTGTGCGGGATACAGCATGAAGCTGATTTATTTGATTTATTTATTTTAGATTATCTAATTGATATTCTTGTTTATGTTATAACTTCTCGGTTAAACAAAAATATATCCTGCTAGGAACTGAAAACAAAACCATCAAATTGACAGTCAGTCAAGCTTCCAGTCGTGTTGACAATGATTCCGATTTAAATTTTACTTTTGCTTATTTTGAGTTTCATATCATTTGCGATAATAATAACATAAATAACAATTTAATGCAATTTAAAGTGACCTAATGGCATAGAAAAAAAACAGACGAGACGAGAGCGAGTCGGGCTCGCCCACCGACGGTTCCGTACCAATATTGGAGTTCTCGAGATTTTTCTGAAATTCAAACTAGCTTAACCAGAGCCCTTTCATCTCATACATTTAATTATTAAATACGTTTTGCCCCCTTTTAAGGCATTTTTTAGGAGCTAACCACAAATGGGTAGTTTTCAGATTTTTCCTACACTAGTGCTTACTACCTGTGGATGCTATCTGCCAAATTTCATAATTCTAGGTCAACAAGAAGTACCTTATTAATTTTGATTCCCTTCATAGTGTGGAAATATATTTGCCACATAAACATGCATACAGACTCTTAAAAATATTTAATTAAACACGTGTTTCATAATTTTTTAGAATTCACTTCCTAAGGGTGCAAATAAGTGGTTGAAAGTTTGTATGGAAAAATCTTTAAATCGACACCGATTATTATAAAAATTTAAATTTAGACTCTTAAAACTATTTCATTGAACTCATACTTCGTGGTTTATTTTAATTCACCAACTAAGGGTGGAAATAAGCAGGCGAAGCTGCGCGCGTCCGCTTCTTTCATATAAAATCCACTCTTTTCACAAGAATATTATGTTTTACTTAAAACTGAAATTTGCTATAAACTTACCTTATTATATCTTTTCTTTTCAGTTTCTCACAGTACATGCATGGAAAACAACGGTGTACTGCCGTCAGTTGATATTTTGGTAAATATCTAAGCTAGTAAGGCTTATTATATGTATAATCATAATAAGTCTACTATATATTATATATAATAATATATATCTATATTATTCTAATTATTAGTATATATTTAAATCTATATTATTATTATAAATCTCTATCTATATTATCTACTATCATTTATACGCTACGCTAACAAAAACCTTTATGAAAAATAATTATGCTATACGGAATAAAAAATAAATTATTATAATATATAAAGTATATAGTTGGCATTGCGACGGATTCTTGCGTTTGTGAAATTAATGAAAACCATTGTTTCTGATATGTCTAGTCTATCGATGACTTCGGCCATCGGGATATAAATATGGACTATTATAGCACTAGCATAGGTACGAGATATATCCATTAAAATATTCAATAATACATACATATATAAAATAAAAGAAAATAAACACGGCTTAATAAAGAAATTGGCTTTGCATTTTTAGCTAAGGAAAAAAACTTAATATACAAAATTTTAATAAAATTACAATATATTGCAATGATTTCGAAAAGGACATGTATATTTAGTTATATTAGCTTAATGTATTCCAGACGGACGGACAAATAGAAAGAATACTGGACAAAGCAGAACAAGTTGATGGCGTTTCGAGTAAAAATTTTAATGAGGTATTCCAATTTATGCAAGATAATGGAAGATATTTTGAGATGACCTCTGAAAAAAGAAAAGATGGTGAGAAATCAGCAATCAAAGACCTTTACGAGTTTACGGAAGACGAAAGTGACACAGAATAATGTCGAATTATCTAAAGTGTCTGCACTTCTCAAGTGATTTAATTTTATTCCACACTAAGGAAGGAAAATTACTAGGAATCATTGTAGTTTGTAAGTTCTGCAATAGCGATAGCTACATCAGATAGCTACATATCATATGTGAGTTAAACACATTAAAAAAGAGAACTTCAGCACTTATCTATTATCCATACAGAACTGGCTGGCTCCAGTCAATTGCAAGAATTTAGGTATTGAAATATAATTGTGTTCTTTAGGTGTAGTTACGCCATGTATAGCATTGGCTTTTGCCAGTGATGGTTGAGGATTCAAAATCCACTTGAAAATTATTGGACATATTATAATTGCTTTACGTAAATCCACTTTTCTTTATTAAGTGGATTATTACATGAAAAGTTAACTCACTACATTCTATTTCCAACACGTAAACAGCTGATTTGCTGCTGCAAATGTATGCATGTGTAATGAATGGTCATAGTATAATAGTATATATATATATATATATATATATATATATATATATATGTACATAAAATATGTATATATTACATACATATATATAGGTACTCGCACGTATATATATCCTTTTATTTTTTTAAATTAAGTTTTTGCTCAAAAAGATCTCTATTCTTTTATAGTTATTTGGCTACATCAATTGCATGTACTCGTAGCATTTGAAAAAGACAAAGGTTTCGGACTTTTTCTTTTACAAATAAATTTTTCTTAATTTTTATTTGGATATAGATATAATACTATATTCATATTTATCATATTTTGGCCACGAGCCAGGCCCGGCCTTCATAAAGACTGAATATTTTTGTTAGTTTTCTATATTGTGGATATTAAGATTTAGATTATTGTGCGTTATTTTAATTCTTTTTTTTTATTACAATAATCACACACAACAATCGTTGTGGGTGATAATAGGTATTAATGGTTTAACTTAGGTTTAGGTTAATAAAATAAAAATATAAAAAAATATAAGAAAATACATGAATATACTTTTACCACTAATTTTAGTGAATAAATTTTACAGTTTCATATGTAAAATATTATAAAAAAATACATTTAAAAATATAAAAAAACACTTGCGAGAGCGGGACAAGGGTCCAAGCCTAGATAGGGCTCCAGAGAGAGGAACCTCCGCACAATACGCGTCGTCTCAAGTAAAACTGCCTTCGTAAGTAAATTATTATTACGCTAAGTATTTTTGATAAAAGACTTTTTTATTATATCTCGGAGAGTTATTTTTTATATTATTGTTACTTTTTTTCATATTTTATTTTCAATGTTATGTTTCTACTCGGCACTCAACCATGTTGAAATCCTCAAAAGATTCTTATGTTTCTATAGAATAATGGTTATTATTCATTAGAATATATATTTGTATATCGAACTTTAAATACTTTTAAGCAACAGAGTATTTTAACATTGTTATAATATTTTTTTCTGTTTATATGAATAGCAGTATAACATTATACTCCTATTCTTATAAATGTTATCTCCTGTGGATTAGATCGTAAGATTCTCATTTTTTTTAAGTTATACTTCTTTTGGCGCACTACGCACCATGGTTTTTTCCTGTTTTTTACCACTTACTTATGAAAACTTACCAAGATAAATGTGTGCAGAAAGCTTGTTGATTAAACGTGAATAAAAATAAAATAGATGTTTTATTGCCGATCGACCGATATGCAATTCAATGAAGCGTTCATGGCGCAGTGACAACGTGAAGGTTGTGCGTTCGATTCCCACTCGAGTAAATTAATTATTATTTATTGATGTTTTACATTTCTTCGCTCTGCTAACAAGGCAAAGCGCGGTATTGAGTTCTGTCACTCAACACCTAATGCCTCGAAAATTCGGTGGAAAGTGAAGGGAAGATAGTGTCTTAACACTAGTGTTATCTTCAAAATACTGGATGATGGAAAATAAACGAGTTATAAATTCGGAATCACTTTTATTTATATTTTCTGCAATCTATTAGACAATATATTTATAACAATTGGTGGACTTCTACTTTACAATGTATCACAGCATTACTCCTAAGATCTACTTCATAAGAGATGAGAAGCCTCTAATGATTGAGAAATGTATTTGCCAAAATTAGGAAAACTGTTTTAGCCTCTCAAATTTCCCTTCATTCCATTTTGCTATTTTCACAACATAATACACAATGCTACCAATATTAGTCAAATTCTATTACACAGTTAATCAATTGAAATACTTTTAACCTTCGGTAAGTATAGCATAAGGTGATAGGTACTTTATACGATTTAGTAATTTGTACAACATGATGTGCCACCATTTGTCAAACGTTATATCACAGTATTGCCACCCGTTACAGTGCTACCATAACAAGCCCACAGATATACACAGATAAACTATCTTGCATTTATAAAAGTTAACACTAGGTACTAACATTATTCCCTCTGCCTAACCCTGCTATCTGCGGGAAGCAGCGTAAAGCTATAAAAATAATCTCGATAAAGTGTTTAAATTTGTGCAGTGATAAGTTTTGAAATATTGCATTATACAAAAGGCCTACTCGATTGAGCTTTATTGAGAAAAAAACCACGAACGCAGATTGTCTTTCTTTTCTTCTTTATATCCTACTCTCAAAACTTGAAAATCATGTAGTTCAAGCATAATGAGTGAAGTTATCTATTTTTTATGTTACAGAACACTTTAATAACTCACAAAGTTAAATAATTGGACTATTAGAAGAAAAATAATAAATTAGGAATATAAACCAAAACAAACATACACAAAGATTTCAAAATAATCATATGTGTCAAATAAAAGCCAAAACAGCATCATCCATTTATTTATTGAAAATATGAATATGTAGTGTCGCTACACTAACAGATTACATTAAAATATACACTTTAACATTATTTTACTTAGTAAATAGAATGGATGAAATCTTACATTTATTAATAAATCAATGAATGTTAGTGAATCTAAACTTTAAATGTTACTTTTTAGATAAGTAATATCTATCAACATCTAGCAACATACTCACAGTCTTAAATCTTTTGACTAGATTTATTGTTAATGGCAAAAAACCTAAAAAAAACATTTATTCCGTCAACTAAATCGTTAACATTCTTGTGATTATAGTTGAGGAATTTTAATAAAGAAAATAACTATATGTTAACTTAAAATAAACATTTATATACGAAAAAAAAATATTTAAGAAAAAAACTATTTATAATTCTCTCATCTTCTCTAACTCCCTAATTACAACATTTAACTACACCTGTATTTACTTATAAATACATCAGAAATAAGCAAAGACCTATGAAAAATAGATGGCAGATATCTGTGGTCGACGTTTAAATGTACACTTTAGTAAATTTTTCAAACCAAAATCAGTAGTGAACATATTTAATAAAAATTAAATTAACTCGGTTCATAATAAAATGTAATCTATATATATTGCTAGGATGTAGTCATGGAGACAGAAATTATTAATAACATAGTTCACGCGGGTGAAACCGCGGGCGGGCGCTAGTATATTATTATAAAACTACAACGAATAATGAATACTACAAAAATATAACACGAATCTACATCGATGTTCACGTTGCAATTCCATCACAGTCGCTTTTATAAATTTAATTAGAAAATTTTAATTGCATGAGAATTTTAAAAGATTAACATTCTGGTCCAATGAGTGGTGCGGAATATCTTAATAGTAATAGTATAATAGATAAAATCTTTATAGTAATATTATAGTAGTCAGTTCAGTAGAATTAAAATTTTCCAACTATAATTTTAAATTAAATTTACAAGGACTCTTATCTACCTTTAAATGCCTAATATATACAGTTCTCACACTTCACAAATTCTCACCTAATCAAATCAAAATATTACATTATAAACATTTCTAATTTTATTTTATTTTCTAATTTTAATTAGTTTGTTTTAACCAAAATAACCGTAACTAACAACTATAATAACTATTACTAACAATTAACAAAGAGAAGATCACAGATAATCCACAGAGAGAGAGAGACAGAGAGAAAACTATAATTAACAACATTGCCATACTTTAAGTAAATCTCTTAATAAGAAATATTTAAGGAAAAGACTGTCAATAAACCAATTTACCGAGCATAAACAAAAGCAGTCATATCCTTCCGACGCAAACAATCTTTTTTGTGGAGATAGACAAGAGAATCTGGAAATAAATATAAAATAAATTAAATTTAAATAGTTAAATATTAATTTTCTATCAATTCAGCGTTAAGAATACATCAGAATTAATCTTGTGGAAATGTGTTCAGGACAACTAATAAGCGACTGATAAGGGTGCGTTGCTTACGAAGGGAGTCAATTTTACGAACTTACGTTCATACCGCGATATTTTCAAAAGTAGTGATTGGATTAAAATGATAAATATGTTAATTTAAATTTAAAAGAATAGGCTTTAATAAAAAAATACATTTTATATACTTTTATAAAATTTTTGAACTAAAAACACACTTTTTGTCTGTTTTGTATACAAATAATAAATAAAACAAAAATAAGCCTGAGCCTCTCGGGTAAAGGTCTGTCACCTATCACAGATTGCATTGCTGATTCATCAAAGATTGCCACCTATCACGATCCGGGGCCATATGCATCCATTTTGACATAGCTATTTTATTAATATCATCAGATATAATAAATCAACATTTCACCTCTTATCCCATTTCCACTTCTCCCATATCTTGGAAGTGTCTGCTGTCATGGACGTTAAAGCAGCGAACGGTCCTCATGTCGTCACGCTGCACCTTCAGAACCAATAGGGCACCAAACATGTCTGAAAATCAGTTGTAAAGCTAATTCTATATAAAGATATGACATTTTTAAAATATAATAAATATTTAGTTTATTCTAGTATATTATAGGAACATTGTGAACATAGTAATATAATATGTCACTTCAATAACTGTATTCTATACCTTTCAAAAAGAGTAACAGTAAGCTCGCGTGGGGTTCGAATCCAAAGTCAGTTTCGTTTACAGTCTCACATTTGTACCAACACGCCACGACTGGCCTCAATTAAGATTTAGATTACGATTTACTCAGAGTGTAACGAACCCGCCCGGGCCGCTAGTATTTAATAAGACATATAAACTTACCTTGAAGCTCGAAGAAAGAGGCTTCCACCATAAGCAACTCCAGATAAGGGAAATCGTAAGGGATCCAAAGACGGCGGTTGCGCAAATAGTTGAGAATATGACGGAACATCTTTCCATCTCTATCAATGAAATAGTGTTGTTTCATTGTATCCAACACAATAGGGATCTCGCCAGAAAACATTTTTGCCAGCTTTGAGCCCGGGCAACTGTAATAAAAAAAATATACATATATGATATTTATATAATATAATTCAATTCGTTTTATTATCACGTTTTTTATTAAATTAATTTTTATATTTTTCAGTTAGTTTCTCCAATTAAATCAAGAAATACACGATCGCGGAAGTAATCTATATTGAAATTGATAAAATAGTATTTTTTTACTGTTTTATGTATACTAAGTGTATACAAATTTGAGATTAAATATCGTTGTATACAATTTAATTTATAATAGTTATATCAAGTACTTATTTAATTTGCTGCTTGTTCATATACAAGTGAAAAGTTTGACTTTCTTCCAATTTTGGGGACATTGCAGGTTGGGCCACACTAGGCTTCAAAAAAATTCTTAACTAAAAATAGAACTCACAACGTTCGCAAATACCAATTCATAACTTAAAGGCATCGACAGATTATTTAACTGGTATCCGTATCCCCTTTGTACAATCGTCGAGATATATTTTTGTGCCCCCGGGGGGAGCTGATTAAAAGAGCGGTGGAGTGCCCCAGGACACCCAGTGTAATATGGCCGGCAGCGTCGCCGGGGGCACCATGAGTCCGACGCAGATAAAACAAGCGTATTTACAACACAACCTACACGCTAGTGCGCTAGTGCTGCCCACGTTACGTGACTTCAAAATATTTTTTATATTATGTTTCTTTTTATTTGTTTATAATATATTTTTTTATTTTTTTATAAATTTTTAGGCTAAACCATAAGAGTCTAAGTGTTTGAAGTCTTTGTTTAACTTGTTGTTAATCTTGTTGATTTTTTTATTACATGTTATAATAAGAAATCAGTAAATACTTTGAAATAATTACTATGCCAACTAAATATACGCTACAGTGAGATTCGTTTTTTAGAAATGTAAAAAGGAAATAAATATTTTCGAATATTTAGCAATTCCTAGAATATGCACACTTGCACACATATTATATTGATAACCTCCTTTTTTGAAGTCGACTAAAAATATAATAATGTTTATTATGTATATACTTATATTTATTATAGTGTTTTACTATTCAGCCAAATGTTAGTAGTTAATACCTACTCAGGTAAAAAATGCAAATCCAAAAATGTCAATTTATTTAACTTTAATTTTTCCATTCGAACCAACAGTTCCTGAGATTCTGTAATCTATCAAACTAGCAAACTTTTTAGCTTTATAATATTAAATATAGCCTTAAATTTATTATAACACAATAAAATTTACTTACGAAGTAAGAGTTTCCAAAGTAGACGTATAAATTACTCCGCCGACATCTATATGAACGGGGGCTTGGTAGGCCGTCGGTGCGGCTACCCGTGGCAATGCCAGTGTGGGCTTCCGATCGTTCAAGAAGATGTTTGAGGGGGAACGAATGTGGTTATGAATGTTCATGGTGTAGCCTTGAAAAAAGTAAACAAATTTTTTTTAAATAAAATTATTAGATAGTTACTTTTCAGTGTTAAGTGTGGTGGAAATGTAGATGAATTAGCTTCACGCTGCATCCCGCGCACAGATGGGTAGGCAGAAGGAACCTAGTGTTAGGACACTCCGCTCCCCATTTAATTAATATATTACACCATAAAATACATATATATATATATACATATTTTTCACATGCAATAAAGTTACATTTTCTAACGTACCTATATAAAATATACGTGTCTATTAACGCATTTTCTGTCGTCGTCTGTTAACGCATTTTAAGGAATTAACGTTTTCGGATTTATTGTTGCAAATTTTGCAAAATAGGTATATTTTATTAATAAAAAAGAGTATTTTGCATTGTCTAATATTATTTTTTATCGTCGCTCACCTACTGCAGGATAAGTAAAAAGAAACCTATTGTTAAGACAACTCCCCCCCCCCCTCGCACCCGAATGCGAGAAATTGCGTACACACACGTAACCTATTCTTTGTATTAATTACCATACAGAAGAAATAAAAATGTAATCAGAAAGAAACTTATTTCTTCTAAACCAAATATGCATAATAATATCAGTAAATAAACTAAATTATAATGTAATTAATAATATTTAAAATAAATCACATAGTTATTAAGCTCTTCATTAGCTCCTACGTACATACAGTCAGTAGTATATAGAATGCATCATTTAATTTCGGTATGTACCGAGTACTATAAAGCATTGGTTGGTTATGCTAGGGTTGCCATCTCCTATCTTTAAAATCCAGGATTTGAAAGCAGACCAGGACATTTCAGTTAAAAACCAGGACTGTATTATGCAAAAGAACAATACTTAATTTTCTTTATTACAGTGCACTGAAAACAGGGTTAATGAATATTTTAACATTTTTAAAGTTATTCCACTCGCCCACCGAGGGTCCAGTACAAAAATTAGAGGTCTCCAGGTTTTTTTGAAATTCACGCTTAGTTTAGCCAGAGCCCTATTATCTGATACTTCACTTGAACTAGCGGCTTTAACACCAAAACTTTGCCCCCCATTTAAGGCTAATATTTTTTTGGATCTAACCCGACTTTTAAAACATAAGTTGTTAATAGGCCTTTTTAAAAAGTCAGGACGATATGTAAAAACTATCCAGGACAGTCCAGGACATCCAAAAAACCAGGACGTGTCCTGGGAAAACAGGACGGTTGGCAACCCTAGGTTATACGAAACTGGGCCTAAGGCGACACCGCGGGCCGTGCTGTACCCGCTCTATCAATAGTTTATATTTTTGCCCCGGGCCCCTCAACAATCTTGTCGATTTAAATATTCACTCTCAAAAGGATTAAAATATTATATTATTTAATATTAGTTAGTTTTTTATAGTGTAGTGTGTATAATTTAAATCAGCTTCACGCTTTATCCCGCACACAACAGGGTAGACAGAGGGAACCTAGTAGCACGGAGGGAAATCAGGCGTGCGGTCGTCGCGAGCAGTGAGGAAGGCACTGTATTAGCACTAGCAACCCGGCGAGTGAGCTTCTAACAGCTGTTGCTTGTACGGTCAAGCGGGAGCCGTATTGCTCGCTAGGCGCGCGCACCTGGATTTCCCCCGAATATATAAAATTATTAAGCAAAAAATAAATAAAGCGCATGAAGAACGACCGCCACATCTTCTTATTTGTAAATTTATTATTACTATTTTTTCTGATAAATAAACAAAAAGGAAATGGACCACTTAGACTGCATGCAAATCATTTATGCTTACCAAAAACAAGAACCAATTATGGGAAAAAATCTATTATTTATGAAGGAGCACAAATTAACGATAAATTACCTTAAAATATAAAAACATAAAACAAAAAAATATAATTTTAAATCTAAATTATAGGAACACCTTATAAAAATAAAATAGGTCAAATATTACAATTACAAGTGTGTATAGTAACAGTATGGAGTATATGATATTGATTTCTTTTTTTTATTTACAATGTTTTGCTGAAGAAATAAATAAACTCTTTAACAACAAATATACTAATATGATAATTAAATATGAAAATATATATGTATGTGTATTAGATTTTTTTCACTGTTACCATAAGTTAGACTATTTATTGTAATACTATAAATGCATGCTGTGTCTACACCTAGACAAATGCAATCACGTGTAATTACTATGTTTATGATTTTTTCTTTATGTGAATGTATTTTGTTTTGTGGGCCAATAAACAGAAAAAAAAATAGATAAATGATCACAATGAAACTGAGAACGGATAACAAAATTAAAATACAATCAAAATCGGCACATCCATTTAAACTAATCCACAAGTTATCCTTAAAAAGTTCAAGTACTTCCAGCAGAACCGTTAAACAAAATTTCACTATAATTATTTTGGGTGATCGAGATATGAAAAATAAAAGTCCCGACTCGCCGCCTTTGGCTGTATGTACCAGTGGAGTATGTACGATGTGGACCACATGTATTATTATTATTTAGCAGCAATATTTTATGGGACGCGGGCGGCGCCCCCTGCGGCGGTGGGGGCCCGAGGGAAAAGGCCTGGAGGCGTCGCCGTGGCCGCCGGCATCCACGTTATTAAGGAACACCTAGCATTGCCCGGAGCCAACCGTTTCACCGGAGGCCCTCATCTACAGAACAATCATTTCGAAAATTATTTTGAATCTGCCGTAAGCGCTCGACTCAAGCCGGCTTGGTAGGTAGGTATATAACGAGAAATTTGCTATTATTCAGTTTTTTCGATACTAACGCGTAATACGGATGCTATTTTAACTCGATTTGATAACAAGTAATGGAGTCAGGCCCGAGGCGGAAGAGATCAAAAAAATTTTTTTTTTTAATTGTAGTGAAAATATTGTTCTGGATTCCAAAAAAGTACATATGCTAAAAGGACAGCTCTTAATTTTTATATTAAGAGGTTAGAGGTGTCTCATCGCGATTTCCATTTCCCATAGAAATAACAAGGAGAATTTTGTATTTTCCATTTGAAACTTTGTTGCGATTAAACTAATAGTATCGGTATTAAAAAGAGAAAAAATATTCTTATAGGAAATTAAATGATCTACAAAAAAAATCTTATACGTTCTTAACTTACTTGATTCATTTAAAAATTACCAAACATGGCGGCATGGTAGTTGTCACGACAAAGCTCTTAAATAAAACAAATAGTATTGACGACTGTAGTGCAACTAATCATAGTTATTACAAACAAACCGAAAATTTCACTAATTTTTATAATTAATCTCACAGCTACTGTAATAGTATACTAAAAAAAATATCACCTTTTTTTATTTATCGACGCCATTTGCCACGTGCGCCATACCCGTTGATTTAATTACGTTTCCCTACATGTATATAGAAAATGTTGATATACCTACTAAATTATTTTTGTAGCTGCACGTTTACATCGGAAGTGGAGGAAATCAACCCAAAAGTGCAATAAGAAAATGCGTAATATAAGATCGAAATAATCACTTCATATAATGTCACGCGAAATACGTTCACAATCGTGGATTATTTTTATTATAATCATTGTTTATATAAAATACTATTCCTATAAGAAAATTATCCCACATTACTTAAAAACATCATAGTAATCTAAAAAAAAAACTATTAGTTAATAGATTAGTTAATCTAAATATGGATCGAAATATTTAACGAATAAATATTAGTTCATATAGCCTAAGGTCTTCCAACATCACAGTATTCTACAAAAAAATAGTAGAATTAAGCCCACTTTGTTATTTTCAAACCTACCTACCGGTTAACACCAACGGCGGCGGTTTACCCTCAGATCGAAAAAAAAATTGACTAAGGATTGCCACGCGGCACATTAATTATTAATGATATTTTTTTATTATTATTAATGATAATGAATCTAAATATGGATCGAAACATTTAACGAATATTTAATAGTTCATATAGCCTTAGGTCTTCTCGAGACGCATACTATCACACAGAAAATAATTTTAAAATTACAGATTTATGAAAACAGCACATTATTCATTGTCGCTTGTTCGCTTTGCACCTATATGTAGTTACTAATCTAAATTGCTTCCAATAAACTACATTTATAAAGAAAATTACAATTAAAAAAAAATGTGGGTAAAACTGAAATATTAAGAAATAACCAAAAAAATATATAATAAGAGCAATGATCGCATATTCAACAAAAACAATGTCATAAATGTACATACATAGGAAAAAAAATTATAAAATATGAACAAAATCGACACTTACTGAAATCGCCAAACTTCAGACCGCGAAACAATGACGAGATGTGCCGTCCACACGCGTCGGATGTATAGAAAACTCTGGTAGGAATTCAACGGTCGAATGTCGAACGAAAGGGACAATCTAGGGACGCGAACAAAGTATCGATACACTAGGGTACATTGCTTTTCGATATCGATACTTTTGTACTTAATACTTTTTATTCGATGTACTTACCATTGACAAAAACTAGAAACTGCCTGAAAATAAATATATTTATTAATTAGAAACAGAAATATAGAAATTATTTTCAGTTTAGGGGGTAAATTCTACTGAACTGTGAAACATGTGTTAATGAAATATTTTTAAAAGTCTGAATTTCAAATTTTATAAAAATCAGTGCCAATTTAACTTTCAACCTCTATTTCACCACTTCAGGGTTAAAATTTTTCAAAATCCCTTTTTAGTGGGTGTCCACGTTAAGAAAATAAACGTTTGTCCAAATTTCACGTTTTGTATCATCAGCGGTTACAGATGGGCGGTCTTACCTCAGTCTGTGGGAACATGAAACATCTCCTTTTATATGTATACTAGTGGACCCGGACGCGGCTACGCCTGCTTGAACTATAAGAATATTTATTAAATATTATATAATATATTTATTTTTATAAGGATAAATATCAAAATATAAGTTGATTTTGGGTGACGTTTTCTTAAAACAACAAAGAAACTTAGCAACGACGGTTGTTATTAACATGGCAGAATAAATTGCATGTCAAATTAGAAAGTATTTTAATATATTAGTATATATGTGTAATGTAATGGTATATAACCTATAGCACTTCTGAAGAATGCAGCTTTCATACAAAACAAAAACATAGTAAATCGGACCAGTAGATCCAGAGACCTTAGCGTTCAAACAAACAAACAAACAAACAAACAAACAAACTCTTCCGCTTTATTATATTAGTATAGATAGATTATACTTTAATATTAAGATTTTATTAATATTCGCTCATTTAACGAAAGGAACGTCTTTCTTCTTTGGGAGGGATTGGGAGGGATCTTTTACACTGGTTTATATGTTTCTTTTAATGTTGTGATATTATGTATTTATTTCTGATGTACAATAAACAGTATGTTACTTTACTTTTATTAGCATCGGTCGTAACTCATATTTACCTATGGATCAACGCGGATCTAAGGGAAACTGAAACTTATTTTGTGTAAAGTATCGATACTTTCCATTCGATATCGTGTCCCTAGGCGAATCTGCTGCCATCTACAGCGTCCAACTAAACAATCTCTAAAATGGGCGGGAAATGATTTTGAAAGTTTAAATCATTTATGGTATAATAATAATAAAATATAAATGCAGAAATAAAACGAATAAATACTTTATACTTTTTATTGCTTAAAAACATTTGTTATAATTATATTTATACAAGTAGTTTTCCTGCAAATCAATTAAAATAGAGACAAACAAATTTGTCATTTTATGTTATTATATATGAAACAATAATTTGAATTTATGCAATAAGTTAAATAGATTGTAATCTGTAAAATAGTCATTATCTATATATTTATTAACTTATAAGCAGTAGTTACATTGTTGACATTTTACCTGGACTACAAAATGTAAAGGATAAACAAAATCATTTGTTTCCTATCAATTTTAATTAAATAAATATTTTACTTAAGTATATATAGTGTTATGTTGTAGAATATTTGTTTTTTAAACAATTAATGATAATGATGAAAATACTAAAGTAAAATGTAATTAAATGTAACATAATATACAATTACTTGTTTTTTAATATATCTATTTTTGTTTATAACAATTTCTGATAATCTGCAAACTGTCCATTATTAACTATACAAAATCTATTTATTGATAAGTATATGGAAGACACTATTACATATAAAATCAACATTTTATTTTCTTTGTAATGTTCCTCACACTGGACAAGAAAACTAAAATTTACATCTTCCTCCAATCAACGGACTGCCAGTTTTTTGAGGTTTAAAGAATATGATAATGCTTCATATAAATTACTGCCGATTGTGGCAGTTCTCAACACAATTTATTAAATCTTCAGATACATCATTCAACTTCTTTTTAACATTATCATATTCTTTGAAGTCCATAAAAATGTATATCAAAATATTATTAGTATGTTCACTTACTTTTCAATGTATCTATTTTTCTTTATAATAATTTTTGATAATTTGCAAATTATCTATTATGAACTACTTAGGCAAAATCTTTTTACTGTTATATGTAAGACACTAACATATTATAACTTACTTAAATTTTAACTACTAAGACTGAATCACATAGCTTGCATATTGAGTTAAGTTTAGTTAGTCTAGTCTAGATAGGTTAGGTATTTAAAACAACAGCTTGAGATCTTCTGGCAAACATCCCTGCAGCACCTAAGTGACAGCACTTGAGCAGCAAGGTCCACTATGATTATCTCCTTGGCATTCGGTCCTGTTTTAATTTGGGTGCGAATACAAAATTTCCATTATCAGCCCTTTTGGAAGAGATGTTTCCATTTGGTTAGACTTATAATGTAATTTAATAACATTTTAACTTAAAAAATAAACTTTCATTTAACTTTGATTAACTAGAAACTTGTACTTTTAACTGGACTATACATATTAGTGCTTGGTGTAATTTTAATATAAATTAAGATAACAAAATATTACCTTTTCCTTTAACATTGTTTGAAGTAATATTTGTATAGCATTTTATATTATATTTTAAAATCAAATTTCTGAACAATTTCAATAAGAGAGGTAGACCAAATATTGTAACAACTTCTTTTTCTTAAAGCATAAAATAAGGAACTTCTTTGGAATCTCTTAAAATCTTTAATGATGTACAGTTTGTGATATGCCATCCTGCAACATTAAAGCCATTTAGAACGCGGGGACGAAGGGATGTCCATGTTAGAAGTTAAAACAGTGTGACTGTAAAACCAACTGGTTTTGTAAATTTAAATTACTAAAAAAACTAAAAATCTTTGTACTTTCTATTTTGCTTCTAATTCTCTTTCTATTTCATTAGAAATAGAAAGAAATTCAGAGTCTAAAGGATTAGACTCTGATCTTTCACTCGGTGTAATGCTGTATCAAAATAATTAAACTTTAACTTTGACATGTTTCTCAGCAAAGCCTGACTTACTTAGTCCTTGCTTATGGTTTCTAAAGGTTTTGATTTCACTTTTGTGTTCACTATTACATCATCCAATGTTCTTTATGACATTATGAGTCCATATTTTGAAACTTATAACTTTTTTTATTAGCTTTATGCTGTAGGTATCCCATTTATAGATTTATTTTAAATTATAAGATTTAATTTAAATAATATGTTACATATATTGACTAATAGTAATTATGTAACATTAGGTGAAAATAACAGTAAAATAAACTTAACTGACATAAATAATGTAATAACCTATCTATTACCACCCTCCCCGCCTATCTATTACCAAGCACCTATCTTATTTTTACAAAAGACAGATAGCAAGCATGCTATCTTATTATTTACAAATTAACTTAGCCAATACTGTGGCTATAAAGACAACTGTTCTTCTTGTACATACTTGTTCTTCTTGGTAATACAACATGTTTGGAATCTGTTCCAATTCATTTAAATTAAATGATGAGACAATAGAGGCCATCTCTGGCAATAAATTATACAATAAAACAAATGAAATACATAATAATGTAAAATTAAATAGAATTTGTAATGATAATGATACAAACTTGGTGCATCAAAGCAAACAAGGGATGTTTAATAAAGACTTAGAAATTTGGTTATTTTTAAACAGTACTTAAGTATTATATAATTTTCTTGTACTTTGTAGCTGGCTTCGAAGATCTGAGGCTATTTTTAATTTCAATAAACACCAAGTAGCTAGTATGTACAATAGAGAAAAAGCAGTGGCAGTGGCTCTTTAATAATTTTGAAAAGATCTTACAAATTTAAAGAACATAAAGATATTGTGAGCCTCTCTGTTGAGCAGACTATTCAAATGGCCTATGATGAGTATGAGCATTTCATTGTTGTAGGTGTATACAGAGCTCCCACTGGGTTATATGAAAACTTTGAAATAATTTTAGAACAAGTACTTGTAAAATTATCTGGATCTAACAAATTAATAGTTGTATGTGGTGATTTTAATAATAATTTACTAGAAAATTCCACTATTTGTACTAAATTCAGGTCATTACTGAATGCATATAACCTAGAAATAATTTATTTCTAGAGCCAACAAGAATCACTTATTGTACTGCAACTTGTATTGATATTATTTTCACAAACTCCACAACATGTAAAAAGTCAATAATTACTTAATATGTTAAATTCAGATCATTGCGGACAGTTGGCTTCCTTAAGTTAGTTAGTTAGTTTCCTTCCTTCCAAGTAATATAACAGCAAAACTTAATTACAAAAAATAAGCCCAATTTACTTCTAAAACTGTTAATTTCAGAAATTTGTTGTCATTTAATGAATGGGCACCGGTAGGGATTCATATGAGTAGACAAAGTTAAGTATATGAACATTATAGTGAGAAAACATTTAACCATAGTGAATCATTTGTTAATTATGTTAGAGCTTATTCTAAATAGTTAAAGAAAGTATGTGCCATGGCAAAATCTTTACATATAAAAATAAAGTTAAAAATTCTTTTGATAAAATTAAAGTGACATCATAAATTGTGAAACTGGAACAGCTAAGAAACATAACTCTGAATTTAAATTAAAAATGTACAATGGTTTAACCAGATCTGATCAAGAAGTTGCATGTGTACTGTTGCTGTGTGTATTTGAAAATTCTTTGCTAACATTCCAGTTTCAACAACTGAAACACTTATATCCTCCACAACGTCGCTGAATCATTACTTAAGGAGAGCATACAAAAATGCAATGTAGATTTTAAATGAGTCAATTCAAAAGATATTGTTATTATTATATTCAAGTCCCTTGATATCAAGAAAACATCAGATCTATGGGGTATTTCTGTAAAATAGATCAGCTATATAATAGATACTGTTGCTCTGCACGTCACAACTATATTTAATAATTGTATAGAGTATGGTGTGTTTCCTGACCTAATGAAGTGTAGTAAAGTCACACTTATATTTAAATCGGCCAATAATTTTCTACCCATTTCTATACTACCCTCGCTTAGAAAGATTTTTGAAAAAAATATTCTAAATCAAATATTAATGCATTTTAGTTCACATAATGTTATACAACATAAACAGTATGGTTTTACTAAAGGATGTTCAACTACAGATGCTGATATAGGTCTTATAAAGAATATATATGAGGCTTGGGAGGGATCGCAGGATGCTCTTGGTGTGTTCTGGGATTTGTCCAAAGATTTTGAATGTGTCCAACACTCAACATTAGTCATGAAGCTATACCACTACAGCACAAGAGGATGTGCACTTGAGTGTACTTGAGTGCACTTTTGATCTCTTACTGACTGATTCTCAATATATTGACAGTTGCATCCCAATATATTTTTGAAAATGTTGTGTATGTTAAGAAAAACATTAATGATTTCACCAAAATTGGTGATGTACATAACATTAAAACTGGAAATGGGCTTAAACTTAGTGCACCTGTGACTCGATTGCATCGAATCTGGAATTAATTTATGGGACAATGTGTATTTTCTATATCATGATTTAAAAAAAATGTGAAAAGATGTTTGTGTGTTAAAGGTTATTACCAGATTAATGATTTTATAAATTATAATACACCTTGGAAATGAAATGCTCGCTCCAGTCTGTTTCAAAGGTAACATTGTCACAAATAATTACATATGTTCTTCTCAGGTCTGAGGCACTAACTTAAGTGAACTGGTGGTATATATTTGACATTCAAAAAATGAAGCTTGTAACTTTTTTATTTTGAATATAAATATTTGAATTTAAATAATAGGATGAGCAGAGGGAATGTAGTGTTAAGACTTGAAATAGTAAAACCACATAGTATGTGAAAAATAAGAAAGAATTTATTAAACAATGACAAGAATAAGTGAACAGCCGATTTTTAGTGCTCTTTATTTATTTATAGTTTTTAGATATTTACAAGTACTTTTAAGTCTTATATATGCTTGTAATATCAATTAACCTACCGCTAGTAATATCCTTATTAATATACACAAACAACACTTAATTTGGCATTATAACTATATGTACACCATGGATGCTCTAAGAGTCCATTACGGTTATGGCAGAGATATTTAATGCCAGAATTAACAAGTTTCAGCAGGACCCAAGTAAAACAGCATCAACTTTAGCTGCAGATTTCACTTCCTTCAAGACTTCTATCCACACTGCACTGAGTTCTTTGCAGAAACAGTTGGAACTTCTCAGTCAGGATATCAATCGCATGGAGGTGTCCAGAAGGCGAAAAACACTTTTAATCCATGGTTTGGCCGAGAATAAATCAGATGTTGGCACTTTGGTTGTAAATTTCGTGGCAAATAATCTCGATATGCCTAATTTCTCCACTTCAAACAGTGGTTCAACTTCAACAACAAACTATTTAAACAACTCCACTCCACTAGAACAGCGTATCGGTTGGACTGCTCGCACAGTGATAAGCCTCCACCCGTAGTGGTAAAATTTTCGGATGCTCAGGTGCGGCACAGCATTTGGTTTGCGAAGACTAAGCTTAAGGGATCAGGCATCACAATATCGGCATATCTCACAACTCACTGGAGTGGTGGTGATGGGATCATCAACGTCATAGCTCCGAATGGCTCGCGTTGTCGAGTGGAATGGATCGAGAGTGGAGTGGATCGAGTCATGGCCGATCTCCAGATTATACCCGTTGCTCCAGAAAAGTCTCCGCCGGCGGTGCAGGAGAGTGTGGTGGGTTCAAAAAACATTGTTAATAAAGTTGTAGGGCAACGGTGTAAGCGAGTAGTTAGAAAGTAATTAAATAGTATTAGGTTATTTACTTTCTTTTTTATTTTTGATCGCTATTAGTTTTCTGTTTGTGAGTTAATTTTATTCTTAGTTCTTCTTTTTTACGTAACTATTATTAATTTTTGTTCTTTGCCTTTCTACTTGGCTATTTACAAATTATATTACAATTTGATCTGTCAGAAAGGAATGCGCAACTGACATATGATATTATTATAGACAACATTGTATATTATAGGTTATTACTTGCATTAGACAGATGGCTTTTGTCTGATATTATTAACATGTTATTCAAATATTATTCTTATAATTTATTTATTTTCTTATTGAGTTACTGTCCAAACCAATCTGAAACCAATTTGGTTTGGTTTCATTGTTATTATTTTTTTTTCCTAATGGATTTTCTTAATGTTTTTTTATACAAATTGAAGGACTATTCTTTTCTTTTTTTTGATTCGTGACAGATCAGTTGTAAGAAAGTTTTATATTTATCTATTTATTTCTTATTATTTATCATTAATACCGCCTGAAGCCCCGCGGTTAACAGAATAGCAGCAATGTAACATTGCTATTACACAAGTGTCAGGCGCATTGAGTTTCTCTTTGCACTTTATAAAAACCTTCACAAATACGATAATGTCGTAGTATTGGAAAGAGGTTTTTCATTATATATAATAATTAATTTGTGATTTAATTTTTACCTTTTTAATTATTTCCTGTGATAAAAATATTAAATAAATATTAATTCAGTGGCGTAGTGGTGGAGGAGCACGGGGATCATGCCCCGGACGCTGCTCGTAAAGGGGTGGCGCCCCTTTTCGAGCAGCCGCGCAGCGCGAGTTAATCTGCTTAAATTAACAGCCAGACAACTTTAGCGCAGAGGCAGAACATTTGATGTTTATGTCGTGCACCTGTATGGTAAAACTAAGTTGACATTTACTATATAAGCAATTCATCTAATTTCTAAACAATATCGAAATTTCGAGGGGAGAGCGATGCTTAATTCGTAAAATCTTAAATAAAGTAAACTTCAATTTAAAATAAGCCACTGTTTTTAAAAGCATTTAAAAAATTCATTTATGTACACTTACAAGGAAAATTTAAAAGTTTACATATGACAAAGATACATTATTAAGATACAAAAGAAACAATAAATTTAATATATGTAGTTACCTAATTATTAAATTTTATTACAATAATAATATAGTGAACACAAATCTTAATGTCCGTCGTGGTAAGGGCATCAGCGTTGGAATGTAAGCGTAACGTAGGTTGTCGTTCGATTCCCACTTTAGGGTATGAAATAGTTAATATTTTCATTGCCTACCTCTGGTAACGAAGTAAAGGGCGGTGAATTCGGCGGAATGTGGCGAGAGTAAGTGTCTTAATGGAGTGTCTTGTCACTAGGTCTGCCTACCCTACAACATGAGGGATATAATGTGAAGTTAAAAAAGAAAAAAAATCTTACTTTAGAATGACTAAATTAGTGTAATACTTAGATATGAATTGAATACAAATGTCGATATTGCCACATAAATTTGTTCTTAATATTGTAGTTGTTAACTATCAGTAAGCTTTATCTAAATAATTAGTTCAATAATAGAAACATCAGAGATGAAAAATTGTAAATGTTTGTGATATGAAATTAAAAGTTATTTAATATTTACTGCAAACATTTATTCATTAGTATTTTCCGCGTAGGCGTATAATAGATATAGAACTATACAAACTTAAGTTGGCAAGCTACTAAACTACCTAGCTAGCTAGCTACCTATTCTATGTTATTTTTTTTATCTATGTTAGTTATTCATATATCAGCCAACCTTTTTCCCGTAATTTGACCTCCTGAACATTATTATATATTTTTTGTTTTTTATAAATTATTAATTTTATTTCTTTTGTTTATATTATAATTATTGTTCTTAGATAAAAATTAGTAAAGTCATCACAATGTATGTAAATATATAGTATATAGTGGGATCAACAAATATTGACCGAATGTTGGTGACTATCACGATGTCAAGAGTCAAGAGCGGCCCTTATCTCTTACGCACGGTAATGGAGGACGTTATATTCATTTATGTTAAACAGAATTGATGTAATTGAGCTATTTCTGAAATATTACGCTTTATATGAAAAAAATAAATAAATAACAGTAAACAATTTATTGTATTTGTCTGTACTTATTTACATTTATACGGCCAATTACGTCCAATATAAGCTTTAATTAATTTTAATTACTACCGTATAGGTCTGTTTTAAGAAAACATATAAAAATTGAGCGTAGCGGGATATGAACCCGCACCTCTTGGGGTACGATTTCCAAGTGGCGGAGTTTCACATCCCGCTACGTTTAAATATTTATATATTTTCTAAAAACAGATCTATGTACTTAGTTAGAATTAATTAAAGGTTAAGTGTGAATAACACTGTTCATCTGTTTTATTTCTATAGTAAAAATAAAAAATAACAATTAATAAAATCCATGTCCATCAATAAATCTGGTGTGAAACAATATCTTTAACTAGAATACCCAGCAACTCGAATGTTACCAGTTTATAGTATCGATTTCTGAGAGTTGGTAAGTATTTAACTTTAAACACAAAGGAAAATACGTGGTTTTATTTATTTATATTATTTTAACATATTGAAATCAGCTTCACGCTCTATCCCGCACGCACAAGGGGAAACTAGTGTTACCGTTCCTAATTTTTTACTGAAATCTAGAGGCATTGCATGTTGAATGTTGCCTCGACATCAGAGCGAAAATATCATGATATAAATTTAATAAAAAAATATATTTTCTAAAGTGGGGATCGAACCCACAACCAGTCGTGTTTACAGTAACACACTTGCACCACGACTGGCCTCAATTTTAATATCTTGAAATAATATATTAAATTATTATGAAAGGAAATAAAAGATACACTGTAATTAAGTACTGATTTAATAACAAAATTACAATCACATTAGCTTAGAGCAGAAAAATAGAACAAAACGTTCACAAACTTACGTAGAAGTCACTTATACATAATAAATATGTTTAATAAAAATAAATAAATAATCTTAAAACATCGTTTCATTATAACTATTTTAATATAAACTTCCCTTCCTCTTCATATTTTAAGTTAAGGCGGATTTTTATGTGGTTCATCCAATGCAATTAGTTCTGAAACAAAGAAATATATTTCAATTTACCTAATAAACCAAGACCACCAGGGTGATATAGGACAGTGAGTGACTGTAAACGCTATGGTTATGGGTTCGATCCTAATTCGGGGGAACGAACTATTTTTATTTCTAGTCCGACTTGAATTCCCTCACTCAATATCCAATAGTAGGGGAGCCCAGGCGTAGATTTTATATAGGAAAAAACTTTGTACCCTACAATATTTCAAATTATCAACATATATAATAGTCGACCAGTACAGTACGGAACGTCTTAACAGACAATACATTATATATATATATATATATACTAGCGGCCCGCCTGCGGTTTCGCCTGCGTGAACTACGTTATTATTAATTTCTGTCTCCATGAGTACCTACGTCCTATAAGTGACGTCCATACAAAATTTGAGACTCCTAGCATTTGTAGTAACGAAGTTTCATACAAACTTTCAACCCTAAAAACAACCCCTTAGAAATCGAATATTGCAAATTCCCGTCTTAGCGAGCACCTACGTCCTATAAGTAACTCCTATGCAAAATTTCAGATTCCTAGCAAGTGTAGTTTTTGAGATTTCGTGATGAGTGAGTGACCTTTCGATTTTATTTATATAGATATAAATATACAATGCCTACCTTGCTTTTAATTCATTGATATATTTATATTTCATTAATATTGTTTACTGAGTGCACCTACCAGCAGTTATATCTAATACAGTCGTACCACGAATGGAATTTGAACTCACAACAGTGTTCATTACACATTCCCACGAAGTCGTTAAGATTATATGAAGGTTGAATCATATTATATTATACTAGCGGACGCGCGCAGCTTCGCTTGCTCATTCAGAGGTTAATTTTAAAAAACAACGAAACGTGTTCATTGAAATATTTTTAAGAGTCTAAATTTCAAATTTTATAAAAATCGGTGGCGATTTAAAGATTTTTCCATACAAATTTTCAACCCCTTATTTGCACCTTTAGGGGGTGAATTCTAGAAAACCATGAAACACATGTTCAATTAAATATTTTAAGAGTCTAAATTTCAAATTTTATAATAATCGGTAGCGTTTTAAAAATTTTTCCATACAAACTTTCAACCCTTTATTTGCACCTTTAGGGGAAGAATTCTAGAAAACGATGAAACACGTGTTCAATTAAATACTTTTAAAAATCTAAATTTCAAATTTTATAGAAATCGGTGCCGATTTAATTTTTTTTCCATACAAACTTTCAACCCCTATTTCGTCCCTTTAGGGTTAAAATTTTTTAAAAACCCTTCTTAGTGGATGTCCAGATTACAAAAGAAAACATCTGTCCAAATTTCTACGCACAGCGGTTACGGCTGTGCGTGCGTCTTACCTCAGTCAGTGAGGACAAGTCCTTTTATATATATAGATTTTGATACGAGTAGGTACCTAAGCTTAACACTTATTTATTTTCAAGTGAAAAAACTGTTTATAAAAAAAAAATCAGCTTCATGCTGTATCCCCGAACAGCGGGATAGGCAAAGCGAACCTAGTGTTAAGATATAATTCTGGAGGCATTGCGTGTTGAGGGGCAGAACTCAACGCCGCGCTTTGCCTCGACACCAGAGCGAAGAAATGGAAATATAAACGTAAATAAATATTTCACTTCCCAGTGGGGATCGAACCCACGACCGTCGCGTTATAGTCACACCTTTCTGCCGCTGCGCCATGACGGCCTCTTATTATGAAAATTTTCTAATATTATGTTAAAACTGTCCGCGAGGTCCAAGCTGACCTTTTAGTGAGTTTTGAGTATTCATTTCATATACAACTAATTATACTGTTTGTTGACAACTACCCTACACTTCCAATACTGGTAGCAGCGTCATATTTTTTTGTGTTCAATTAAATTAAAATGAAAAGTAAAAGATACAGATAAAGATAAGGATGCAAGAAAAAAATATATGCAATAATAAAGAAAACGTGTGGAAACAACGCTATTCTTATATGATAGTAAAGATGATGAGGGTGCAATATGCGGTACCTATATGAGAATTGATATATCTTTTATGGTATTTTTTTTTATTTATATCTAATAATAAACCTAATTTTAACAGTTTTCTTTTACCATCCTTCAGTTCAGCTTAAGGCTCGCGACCTATAATCTGCGGGAAATGAATGAAGCGTGAGCCTATCAATTAATAAAAAAAAAATAATAAAATAAAAAAAAAATACAGTCGAATTGAGAACCTCCTTCTTTTTGAAGTCGGTTAAAAAAATACTTTTAACAGTTTTTACACAGAGGTAATTGTTACAGAGATCTCCTTTTAAGCAATTAATGCCTGTATTAGGAGAACCCGCTCTTCCAATATAATATCTAAAATATCTGCTTTAACATTAAACTCAAAATATTTTACAAATAAAATAAATTAATTGCTTTGTACATTATATAACTTAGGTTGAAAATGTATTTATGTGTATATGCTTGCATAATTATGTGTGTGAATTTTGTTTTGAAATAGAATGGTTTGTTTACTATGTAGGTCCTTTCCCCAACTTCCCTACCCTTAAACACTCTAACAATAACCAAACTATTCAAGTCCACTTACATAACAACATTCGACTCCCAGGTGCCTCTGAGCTGGGCACAGTACGACTCCGCTGATCCGCACTAGGTTCCCTGGGTCGCAGTCCTCAGTACGCAGACAGATGCCACCCTGCCTAACGCATGGTTCTTCTAGCTCGATGATGCTTACCACTAGAATTTGAAAATTTTAGGTTATTTTTAGAAGTTTTATAAGCAGGTAAGATTTAAATAACCATTTTTAATATGAGTAATTGATGAATACTTATGTGTAAGAAAATATTTAGTTTGTAAAAGGTAAATTGTAGATCTGTTTCCAATCTAGCCTTCATCTTTAAGCTATATTCCGCATTTAACACACACAGGGTAGGGTAGAGGGATCCTAGTGATAAGACACTGTGTTCCCCACTTTCTGATTGAGTGGCGGAACTTAACGCCGCGTTTTTGCCACTACAAAAGTTCTTTGAATTGTGCACCTTATAAAGTGAGTACCGGATGCAGTTTATGGGAACTTCCGCTCAACCTCTATAAATAATTATAATATATACAAAGATAATAATATTACGTTTGTATATATTATAATTATTTAAATAAATATATATTTTAATAATATTTTTTTTTACATTCGCACCGTATCCAACATTGAATTGCATTTAGTATGCAAAAGCCAGAGGTAACATTTCGTACCCTACTTGCCATTCTATTTTCGATACATGGCGTATTTCTAGATGTTAGACCTGCATTTATAAACCACTCTTAAGTCTGAGATCGATCTTGAGATGCAGTTTTTCCTCATATAGACACCCTAAACAAATATTACCTAGTCTAAGAAATATCTAAAATACATTTCCAAAATGAAATCTGAACTCACAAGCGGTATACAATGAAATTTTATATTATTAATAACACCAAGTCTAGATTTAACATTTGTTTACTGTTTGAAATTAATATTCTCGTAAATATTGAATTTACTGCGGCAATGAGCGAAAATTTAGTTCTAGTCTAACTATAAATAAATCTGACTCGATCGAGTAGTAAATAATAATATATAGATAGTAAAATGTATGTAATAATGTGCCTTAGTGTTCAATAGTCAAGGTTATTACTATTTTGTTAGAGACTAGTCGTGTAGAGGGCTAGAGAGCTAGAGGGCTAGAGGAAGAGACAGGTTCGGACCTCGGACAGGTCGAATTCGGAGAAATGAAATATTTGTTATTTTCATGTTCTTCACTCTGATCGGAGTATTGTTTTAAAAAATATTACAGTAAATAAAAACAATGTGTACAAGAATATTTTATGAAATACAGAATAGGCCAATACAAGTGTACAAAACCATCCATCCATTAAAAATTTTAAGCATTCTTTAGGGAACCTAATGTAAAGACTTCCCTTCCTTGGCCACTCTCCGGCAAAGATATTGAGTGGAGGTTAATGAGTAAATGTGTTCTGTGTTAATGACATATATTGTTTAAGATTCTAATAATATGAATGTATTTTTTATTGAGAAATCAAAACAGTATAGGTGGATAAGCTTATGGATATTACTACAGTACCTATACATGTCGATATCGACGATCGAGAATAGATTTTTTCTATTAAAGCGGGGAACTCCCCCTATCATACTATAAGTGCATATAACATAATATATATTATATGCACTCATATAAAATATAACTACAATTTAACTAAGAGTAAACTATTTCATCAAAAAATATGTATAATAGAGAGAGATTAGAAAGCACTTCCTTCGCCCTAACAGTTAACTTACTGGAAATTACTAACAAAGACAGAAAATATTATCCAAAGATATATATATATATATATATTATCAAAAATAAATTTCAAACGACCCTTTTCTATGAAGCCTTTTACGGAAGGGAGCTTTTAATTTGAAAATAATTTCGTTTTCCAATATTCAAAGTGATGTAGGTACATTTTTTTCTAGGAACACTAAATAATTGTACTGAGAAAAAGTCATGAAGCAGGTCTTCAGTTTTTTTTCAGAGTAAGAATACAAAAGCATTTATTTTTATAATCGTATTTATATATTTTAAAAACTTATGAAAAGCGTTGAAACTACCAAGAATATTATTCAAAAGTCACATTTTTATTACACTCAATTAAATTTATTTTAAAATTAATTTACTTAAAATAATAAATATAGATTCCATAATGTGCATTTCTAAAGTGATTATATATTTCACAAAGCTAAAAAAAATACTAAAAAGTACTTACAAAAATCCATTAAAAATAAAAACTAAAGATAAGTACAAATCGCCAGCACAACAAAAACAAACTTACATTCTAACGTCGACCTCCCTTTTAATGGGGTGGCAGCTACCCATGGCACTATCAAAATCAGCACAGCAAACGCGAAAACGTGTTTAAACATTTTATTTATTGGTAGAACTTATCCAACCCGTGTCCAAGTATCGTCTGACCACACCGTCATCCAACACGCATATTTATAGCATTTTGTTGATAAACAAAAGAGGAAATTAAAATTTCCCACGATTAATCATTATACGAACTCTGTAGTTGATGAGGAGAATTTTCTCCGTCTCAACTCACTTTCTCGAAGCCCCTTTCGAACTGGGGGCGAGGTGACGTGATAGTAGATGATAATTCTAATCAATAGGTCATTCTGTTATATTAGTTTTAAGTTTAAATACTAATTACGTAATGTTTTAGAAATTAATGAATATATGTATTGTGTATTTTGTGCATTATTTACTATTTTTAGTTCATAATTGGAGTTGTGGCGGATTTCTCTTTTTCATTTATTTTTTTATAGGTATATAAGGTATATAAGAAATAGAGTAGTTGATAAGAATCATATAAGAAAATTATAATTGATAAGAAAGTAAGTCCAGGGAAGTAATGAAAATGCCATAAAACTTAACGACTTTTCAAGCTACTAGAATTCACTATAAATAAATATAATACGTATAACCTTACTTTTACTTACTTAACTTCACGCTTTATCCCTAGCGGGGTAGACAGAGGGAACGGAGTTCCAAACGCCCGAGTTCTGCCCCTCAACACTCAGTGCCTCCGGTATCTTAATACTAGATTCCTTCTGCCTATCTTGCCGTTTGCGGGATATAGCGTTACACAGATTTTTTTATTTCCAAATATACAATCTATTAGTATATAGTGTACTAGCGGCCCGCTCGCGGTTTCACCCACGTGAACTATGTTATTATTAATTTCTGTCCCCATGGCTACGTCCTAGTGACGTCTATGCAAAATTTGAGACTCCTAGCATTTATGAAAGCATGAAGCACGAAGTTTCATACAAACTTTCAACCCCAAAAACAACCCCTTAGAAGTCGAATATTACAAATTCCCGTCTTAGCGAACACCTACGTCCTATAAGTAACTCGTATGCAAAATTTCAGATTCCTAGCACATGTAGTTTCTGAGATTTCGTGATGAGTGAGTGACCTTTCGATTTTATATATATAGATATTAGAGAACCATAAGTGTGTTCATAATCCAGTCTACGTGAGGACCGTCGCATACATTCAGTTCGGAAGCTCTACTAACAACAATGACCTTATTCTAGTCTGTTTGTACATAGTGTTTTATATATAGTGTTTATGTTTGTATGGTAGGTACCATACTCTAGGTAGAGTAGATAGATATTGATAAGTGATTAATATTTCTTATATTTTTATGTTTATTTATGTTAGAATAAATCTCGATATATATTAAAATATTTATAAATTATATTTTTAGTTTATTTTAAATTCTAAATATTAATCTAAATCAAACCAAACGCTACGGTCTTACTGTTTGTCCGGGCTAATGTGTGGATCAGCTGAACCAATTTTTGCAAGCAAAATTTAATAAACTACCAAAAGATTTAAATTACGATTTATAAAGTGTATAATCTGTAGATAAAATACTAAAATAACCAACCAATGTACCCTAAATATACTTAAATGGTATTAAAAAAAGAAGCGGGCGAAACCGCGCGGAGGCACAAGTAAAAATTTTAAAATATTAGGGAAAATAATATACTATTCAGATTTTGTACGTTTTTTTTCATGACTGTTAATGTTAAAAATAATATAAGATAACACGACATATACAAAGTAGGGACTAGGGATGTTCATCAAATTAAATTATAATCATACGATAAAAGTAAAACGAACGAACGAACTTCTTATTATGAAATTTCTTATAATTCCTAATACCGCCTAATATATATTTATAGTCAAATAAATACTAAATTTTCTCTTAAACTCCTTTATCAAATTAATTGTTAATATTAAAACAAAAATTAATTATTTAATATTTTTTAATGTTTTCTTACTACATAATATTTAAAGATCAATTCGTTATATCAACATGTAGGTACAACAGAAAACCTAGAGCTAAGACATTCCGTTCCACATTGTCCATCGAATTCTGAAGGCGCACTTTGCCTCGACACTAGAAAGAAGTAATGAAAATATTAAATTTTCCTTAAGTGAGAATCGAACCCCACAACTTATCGTACGTTTGTGCCCCTGCAAAACAACTGGAATAATTTATGTAATATTTTATTAATACATTTTAACATAATATTTATGAGATCAAACCTATTCCCATTATTTTTTTTGTTTACAAGGTAGTATTAATTAACATTTATAAAGCGATATTCGTCGGAATATCTCAGATCTGTTCTTGACCTTGTAGTCAATTGTCAATTGTTTACTTTTGTATGACCCACAGACCTCCCCTATCATGTGACCCATAATTTTACGGCAGCCATAGCATTATGGACCTTGAGACTTGAAGTTAAGAATTATATTTCATATTTATTATTATAGAACATCTAATGAATGAGGTATCAACTGATTCTAAGAAGTATTTTGGTATCTTTTTTTTCTTCGGTGTGTAAGAGAAATTTGAGTTTTACTAACGCGCCTGTCGATATATTTTGTTATTATTTTTATGGGGTCCATATTCAGTGAGCAGAGATTGCGTAGAGATGATTCAGTTTGGTCTGATTTTTTCTCTAACTTAATTAATATATTTTCGTTGTTGGCTAAACAAACCTTGACTTATTAAAATTTCAGTGAGTGTATCAACACTAGAATCTGCCAGTCTCCCCCAGAAACTGCAATATTGCATAGTTACAAAATGTAAAGGACTGATTCATAAATTTTAAGATTTTAATGCATGACCTTATATCACAATATCATTAGAGCTACGCACCTACACACATTTTTTTTCATTTTCACGCTGCCAGCACATACAAGAATAAGCAGAATAGAAGAATAGCCTAGTGTTAACACACTCTACTCCCCACCGGATTCTTTCCGCCGGATTCTGGAGGCCTTACTTGTTGAGCGAAACTCAACGCCACGCTTTGTCTTGGCACCAGAGCGAAGAAATAAAAACGTTAAACATATAATTTTCTTAAATGGAAATAACCTATCATTGACAGTCACACGCTTACGCCTGGCCTACGACTGGCCCATACATACATTCACATATCGTTAATATAAACGAATATATTACAAGTGTCGCATCTCCCGTTACAATTATGCAACGGGAACGATAAACGTGAGAATGTGGATCCGTTCTCGCGGGTGTAACTTGCAATTTTCAAGACCATTAAATGTAATTGCGACCCAGTTGTACCTACAGCTTATTGGCTGTGTGCGTAAGTACTAAACTATGCAGGTTTGTTATCATATTTTATGATTGAGATGTTTAGATTTGTATCGATAATAAAGTAATTTAATATAGTTGAGTGCTTGGATGGATTTCAAGAGATGCAGGTTCAAATCTTAGTACCGATCTCGGTATATTTCTTTTGTAACTACTACTTTTTTCTTAACACTTGGTTCTGCAATACGTGCAAGTGTTTATCTTTTTAATCTTTTAAATATATTAAAAATAAATTAAAACATTAGTATATATTTAGTTTATTTACCTTACTTATATGTATGAGGTTTTTTCAGCGTCGATTAATTAACTGAGTTTTTATTTGGTAATATTACCTAATGTTTGGTGTTAAAACAGAACTATGTTAATTATATATTTTTTACATTCACGCTGTATCCCGCACACAGCAGGGTATACAGAGAGAACCGAATGTTCAGACACTTCGTTCCTATTAAGACACTGCTAGTCGCCAAATATGATCACGTCAAAACGCTTCCCACTCGAAGAAGTAAAACATTTAATATTATAACGAAATATTCGATATCTCGAAAATTTTCCAGAAATTGGGGAACAGAGTGTCTAGACCTGTAGCTCGCCGAGAAAAAAAATTGGCAAGAAAAATAAAAAAAATACCTCTTAGCACCAACAAGTGTTTCTGAATAAAAACCACATTTATTTCATAATATTTATTCCTTCATTTGACATATTACAGATATCGTATACATACATTATTCTAGAATCTAGATCACACCGTAGTTATATGTCTATGTGTTATAATCAAATAATTTCTTCGAATAAATTAAAACGTGCAGTAGTACCTAATAAAAATTATAAGTAAAATATAAGAATGACTACAGCTATAAAAAACCATGGTTTTATATAATAATTAAAATTAAATTCTATAATCTGGTCTTATATAAAGAGAATTTTCGTATTTCGTTTATTTTTTTCAACTTCAAGCTAAGCCCCGAACGTGGCAGGATAGGGAGCCTAGTGTTAAAACACTCCGCCAGGCAGGTCCAGTGCTGTGAGGCCAGTCGTAGCGCATTGGCACAAGCGTGTGACGCGACAGGTAAGGTTTATTAGTTTCCCACTCAAGAAAATTCTTCCCTCTGATGTCGAGGCAAAAGTGGGGATCGGAGTTAGAGAAACTTCTTAGCTTCACATGGATTTACAGTACGGGTTACAAGTTACCCCCCCCTTATTCGAAATGACATAGCAAATGTTCTAATATGGGTTATAACAAAATATAGTGTCAAGATAAAGTTATTGGAATAGAATACTATAATAATATTATAACTCTATTTCTAACTTTATGATTAATAATAAGATGAAAAATTGTTGAACACGACTGCATATACAGTTACCTACTGCACTTAACTACCATTTCTTGATATAAGTAACTAGTGGAATATAATTTGTATAGAGACTAATCTAGCAAAGTTTATATTTATATACACACTTTACGTTATCATTAGAATAGATCGATGTTACATGGTTAGAAAAAATATCACAGACTATTAGCCGAATTAACAAAAACATATAAACACTAAATATTTTACTTGAAATTCGTCAAAAAAAAAGTGAGAAAATGAATTTTAATACAATTTGTATTGGACGTTTATATCAGGTTTAGTTAAAAAGTAAAAGGAACATTAAAATAACTAAATAAATCGATCACTTTGGAGCTAATAGCTGGTAGAAAAACGCATACAAAACATTGAATTATAAGTACACACCAGTCGCCACTAAGTACATACTAAATCATATTAATATATAAGGAAGGATATATATAAGGAAGCACAGCGGAATGGAAATAAAATACGTAAATATAAAATATTATATTAACATACACTCGTATTATTTTACAAGGCGAGATAAAAATTTAAAAAAAGTTTTCTAGACAAGTGATTCTATTGTAATATCTTAGAAACACAATTCAACAACACTTATGTAATTAATATTTATGTTACGGATTTTTTGTTATCCCGGCAATATACAAAAATCACAAGTTTTTTCACATACTATTATTTATACTAATATTATAAACGTGAGTTTGTATAGTTGAAAGCGCTTATCTTAAGAACTACTAGGTAGTTCGAATTGAAAAAAATCTTTTAGTGTTAGATAGTTTATTACTCGAGACTAAAGTCACGCCACGCATAATAGTAATGGAGTAACATTAAAAAAAATGAAAACGGAAACGTATGCTACTTTATAGATAAAAAAAAAAATCAAATCAGCTTCACGCTGTATCCCGCATACACTAGGATAGGCAGAGGGAACCTAGTGTAAAGACACTCCGTTCCCCATTTTCCGCGATTTTTTCGAGACATTCCGTGTTGATTGGCGGAACTAAACGCCAGGCTACTATAAAGTAGTAGTATATATTTATGACAATGAATTCCAAACACCGGTAACTCCAGAGTCCAGGCGTGTTTATATATACCGAGTTTCCTCGTAACGATCTTGGGCTTTTATTAGAACATCTGGTGCAAAGAAATGGGCACGAGGTTCCGATATAAATCTTTTATAGTTACCGCGAAATCAACTTCCGATCGGTCTGTTGTCTGTAGTCCGTCCGACACCGACGATGACGTTATGATTATATAAATACAATCAGCTCCACGCTGTATCCCGCACACAGCAGGGTAAACTGAGGGAACCTAGTGTTAAGACACTCCGTACCCCAATGGCATTATTATCGTTGTATATTTTGTATTATAGAATTACTTAAACGATAATCAATTAATATTTCTATCTTTTTATACTTGACAATATATAAAAAATCAGCTAATGGAATAACATACTGTAAATTGTTCAAATCAACAAAAATTTCATTAATTCAAGGTAAATTAGGACGAAAATAGGTAATTGAAAGTTACACTTTCATTCGCAACTCGGTTTGGAAATATATTAACAGTTAGATCCTCTGCATAACTTTCGCAGACTGACCGATCAGAAAGGGTTCAATTTTTACATATACTCATGTTAATGATACATTAGAATTTAGACAAACACTAACCGCTTACTAGCCGCTCTCAAGTCTGAGATCGATCTTGAGACAGTGGCGTAGTGAGGGAGGGGCAGAGGGGGCATCATGCCCCGTGCGCCGCTCATAAAGGGGGGCCAAATAGTCCGCAAAACTATTTAAACATAGGTACATAAGAAATTATATTGTGTTAGCCTGGGGGGCGCTGTAAAAGTATTTTGCCCTGGGCGCGAGTTAAGCTCGCTATGCTATTGTCTTGAGATGCCGTTTTCATTCATAAATTATTCCTCAAAGAATGTAACGATCTCAAAATCGATGTCAGACTTGAGTGCGATTTATAATTACGAGCAAGGATTTTTGGCATTATAGGTAGAAAGACTTCATAATATTTTTTTTATCCCTTCTTCATTATAACTGCGATTTCAAATAGTTTTCATTTTAACGGAGTTTGATCAAATACTCGTAAAGCTATAGAAAAATATATTTGCATAAAGGGGTTAAAAAAGGAATCAGGTAAGAAGAATATGTTAGAAATACATTGAAAACAGGATGTAGGTTCGATTCCCACTCGAGAGAATGAAATATGTAATATAATGTTAATATTATTATTACTGGTATCGAGGCAAAACGCGGCGTTGAGTTCCGCCACTTCACATAATCGGAACGGCATAATCTTAATGAGAACGGAGTGTTATTACACTCGGTTCTCAGGTTCCCTCTGCCTATGCTATGTCGGGATACAGCGTGAAGCTTTCAAAAAGGTTCAGAAAATTAATATTTTCTTGAACCTTTATAGAACTATAAAGTAATGAAAAATGTCGCGAGAATATAATTTTATTATACAGTGATAATTTTATTATTTATTTTGTTTGAAAAAAAGACTAATTTTTCGGAAAAAAATTATAATTGTATTAGACTTTTATATAGAAGTTAAAACTGTGGTTTAATTTAAAGTAGTGCTGACAAAAACACTCTGTATATTTACTGCGAAATTTTAAAAAAGTAACTCGAAGTTATATTAGTTTTGTTAATGCCGGGACAAACTTCTTCAATGTAAACAAAAGTAAAAGACAAAAAAATTAATAATCGATGTATATATATTTAATTCATTTGTTATTACATACATATAAAGGAAAAAATCAAAGACGAGGTCATAATAAATTAAAATAAATATCTTTTCCCTAGCAAGAGTCTTGAGTATAGGTTACAATAACATAAAATAGTAGTTCGCGTATATTTCAAAAAATAAAAAAGAATTGACAGTCATAAACCATAAGTTTTGGATTTATCTTATTTTTGGTGAAATTATATGTTCTTGTTTACCTTGTCTCTAAACTTGTAATATGGGAGTTTACCCTCGCTATTTGAACATATTTATATAATAAACATATTTACAACATATTTATTCTTCTGTTCTACTTGTACAAAACTATAATACAATAATATGGAAAGCCCGAGGGGAATTTACACATTCAACATCAAAAAAACTATAATGTTTAGAATAATAATAGTTGGTAGTATTGCTGGTTAAAGATCATTTAGTCAAAATAAACATTACGTCAACATTTCAATGTAATATTTTAAAAATAACTGTTTAGTCATTATTGTGTTTATGCAATGTTAATTTTGACCAAATTTTATTACTATGATACTATTCCATCATACTTATTTATTTTATATTAAATATAGAATAAATCACGAAAAATATATAAATCTTCTGCCCTAACTATGTATATTTCGATGTAAAGAATTATAAAATACATATAAATATAATACATACAATTTGATCGATACCGGCAAGCTAATTAAGACATCCAATAAACATGCAATGCATTTTTTTGTTTATAGAAAAAATTTAAGAAATAAGTGTAATTTTATTTATTAAATTTATCACCTGTTAAAGGAAAATATTGTATTGTTTACTAATATTAGTTATTTTATTGAATCATCAAACTATAGATGCCTTACCATTATTTCTATACTATTACAACCGGATATACTAAATTTGATGTGATATGTTTAAACCTTGTCTGTGAAAATTTCTAATGTATTTTAAAATGAAACATAATAATAACTTTTTAAATATGTATGTTTATTCTATAAAGCGTGTATTTCGATGAGGGAAAAGCCCATATAAGAGCAAATTCGTTTTATTAATTATCACTAACAAAAATCTTTAATTGATTCCTCGTAAAAAGAATAGTCAAAAATTAAAGAACACTTATTTTAATTCTTATTTAATACAGATGGGTAGGCCACGTATGAATTGATTTTTCTAAAATGACATTTATACATATATATATATTTTATTATTCAATAAAAGAATTAGTTGGGCAAAAGACAAAATGTCTATGGCACTTCACGGAATGCAGAGTATATATAAATCTACATAAATACATATAAAGATAGTAAGGCATAATGCGGAAATTACAAAGGCACATACATACATAAGAATGATATACTTAATATATTTAATTTCATTATATTTATCTATATTTGAGAAATATTAAAATTAAATGCACCTATGAGATTACTAATGCCGGGAACCTTTTTTGCTTTTGCCATTATTTTTTACAACAATACTTATAATAAATAATAAATTTATATATAAATATACATAGATAATAAAAGTTATAAACGATAGAGCAGGCACGTTACGGAGCTCCACAACCATAACGGATGCTACTGTATCCAGATCCGAAATGTTACAACCGCAACATCCCTCCTCTATAGACGTATTATAATCAGAGGGCACACAGGGACTTTATTATTTATACAGTTTATCAGTCAAAATAGCGATATTATAGAATATTATAGTGCTATAATATCGTATAGTCAAAACGAGTCCCTTAATAGTTAATTTCCTACTGAATAGCTATTAATTACATAGAATTACACTCATTGTTCTATTAAAGCACCAAAATAACACAAAAATACAGATCACACGATATTTAAGTTTTAAGCTATAGAATGGATACAATGTCTTAATAATATATACTTTTTTTATATTCATGTTATATCCCGCAGAGGGAACCTAAACATGTTAAACCTAGAGTTGAGACACTTCGTTCACCACACACAGTCCAAACTTCGAGACATTGCGCGCTTTTCGCGCGCATCTTTTGTTTTCTAACGCATTCAAATTCAAAATATTCTTTATTCAAATTGACTATTACAATATGAACATATAAACAAGAAGCAACCACCGGTTCGGAAGGCAATGGGAATCGAACTCGCAACCGGCTGGTTAGATTCAGTTGCTGTCGCAAGACCTCTAAAAAACTAATAATTAATAATTTTATTACAATTATTAATGTGTTTGATAATAAAAAAAATGTATCCATCCTATATACAATACTTACAAATTACAATAATAAACTTAGAATCATATTATAACAAGAAGCCATCAAATTTAAGAACGTATTTACAATATATGCTGAAAAATAACTGTATACAAAAAATACGTTTAAATTTCTTTCAATATAATTGTGATGTTAAATATTTCGATGGTAAAACTTGGTAATTATATTTATTTATAATTAACATAAAAAAAAGACTAAATTTGGCTGTATTATTTTTAACAATTTTAAAGATTTATTCCATTGGGGAAATACTTATTTAGAAAACGTGTAAGAATTTGATGTAGCGGGAATTGCAAACCGTCCACGATACAATTTTTTATCTATATTATATTGTAATAGTTAAATAAAATAAATACATACTTATATTTTAGATCCAACACAAGAATTTTCACAGCATTTATATTTATACACAGCAATTATATAAAAAAAAATTTAAACATAGCCAAAAAGCAAAAACATATTAACATGCATTCTTATCGAATGTACGACTAGAAGTATAAACATTTATAAGTACGTTCTTAAAAATTAAAAAAATGGTCACTTCATACAATTTACCACAGAATAGAAGTAAAATAGAAGTGGCAAAGACCGAATCTACTGCTGAATATAAAAAAAAATTCAACGCAATAGAATTCGATTTCGTGACTCTGATTCGTCCAAGCGTTCAGACACTATGCCGTAAGTTCTCAACGAGCTACGTTGAAATTATTATACACTTGTGTTAATTTATGCTATTAATTCATTATAAAAATAAACGTTTTACAAGAAATTATCGTGGTATTCTAAAAAATGTTTTATAAAAACAAATTGTAAATGCTACTTCTATATTATTTATGTTCTGTGGCATTTAAAATTAATTAAACTTAAATAAAATGATCTTATCATTATTAAATTAAATTATCTTTGGTTCGGCGACTAACGGCCAGCGATAGTATACACCGAATGCAAAATTAAAATCAATACAAGAAACACAATTGTATGGAAATTTCTGTAGCGGAAATTATGGAACTATGGAAATACGCAAAAGCAGGACAATGCAGCTTGTAAGCATAACTAGCGAGGAAATAAACATGAACCGGCAGCCAACTTAAAAAGGTGATAAGAGAAATAATTTTGAAAATATTGCCAGGGAAGCTCCTGTAAGCTGTTCTAATATACAAGAGGGGCTTAACCGAAGCGATCGTGAAAATCCCGCGGAAAGTATGGATCAGTCACTGAAGGATTACTTAGAACAGATGAAGGAGAAATTGGACACTACGCTCGTCGAAAATCACGCTACAGCAAAAAATTTCGTGAGCATGTTCTTCGACGCCCACAAACATGGGAACGAGCTGACTGCGGGCCACCGCCGCCTGTACCGGGAGACTATAGCTGATATAGTCAAAATTATGGAATTAAAAATTGTCTGCTCCACAACTACTACATGCTACTAAAATCGTACCTGACAGAAAGATTGTTCCAAGTGAAAAAGGATGACACCATCTCCAAGCTGTATGATATCAGGGCTGGAGTTCCACAGGGCTCTGTACTGAGTCCCATCCTCTATACAATCTACACAGCTAACTTACCTGTTATGAATGAATGCACTACTGCAACATTTGCTGATGATACAGCCATACTTGCAAGACACGAAAATCCTGACACAGCATCATTACAACTCCAAGCAGGCCTTGACCTTGTATCTGCATGGTTCCAGAAATGGAGGATAAAGGCCAGTGCGCATAAGTCTACACAAGTAACTTTCACCCTAAGGAGAGGCAATTGTCCATCTGTGTCACTTGAGAACATTGTACTGCCTCATAAAGATTGTCCAATATTTGGGGATACATCTGGATCGTCGGCTAACTTGGCAATACCACGTAAAGAAAAAAAGGGGAGAACTCAACATCCGTTACAAAGGCTTACATTGGCTGCTGGGCCGAAACTGCAAATTGTCCACTAATAATAAATCACTCATCTATAAGATCATTCTCAGACCTATTTGGACATATGGGATACAACTCTGGGGTAGCTCGAGCATCTCTAATATCAATATCCTACAGAGGATTCAAAACATTATCCTACGTAATATTTCTAATACACCATGGTTTATCACCAATAGTGAAATTCATGAACACTTTGGAATCTCTACTGTCAAGGAGGAAATTCACAAGAACATCATCAGATACCGGGAGAAGCTGGAAGAGCGTTCCAATAAACTTGCTTCTGGGTTAACTACAAGATCTTACAGGAAGCGACTTAAAAGAAAGGACATTCTGTCAATAACTCCATGACAGTCACTTTGGCGCACAGGATGCAATCGCTGGATTGCACACTTTAAACGTCTTATCTCCCAATACTTCTGCTTAAATAAATAGTACTGATCGCAGAAACAACTAAGAGAAAATAAAAATTATGGACGGGAAGTTAGCTGATTTGGATAAAAGATATGAAGAACCCGAAGAATATTTCATAAAAAATATGAACCAAAAAGGTGAAGAGCTTATACGTGAACATTACGAACAGACGAGGGCAGTGTTGACGTTACTGCAAGACAATCTACTATTGAAACAAACTCACGATAAAAATGATTGACATGTTTCATAGTTTTAGAATATGTATGTATTTAAGTCTTTTTTATAGTAAATTTCCTAAAAGTTGAATTTGAATAATATACTTTCTAAGCAATTTATTTTTATACAAATTAAAATTCCATCTTAACGACAATTATTATTCATCATAACGACATTTTCTAGCATCCAATAAACAATTTCCATATCAATTATGTCCTGAATAAAAAAAAATAACAACTAAATTATACAAGTTACAGGTATTTATATGCTAGCACCATTTATAAACAAAACACAAGCATAAGTTACATACATTTCATATGAGATTACTTTAACCTAAGTCTACTATGGAAATCTGGGCGAAGCCTTTTAGAGTTTTATCGTCGATTGTCTCGTTGAGTTCAACCGAGTTCTGAAAAAAAAGAAATTATCTATTGAAAAATGTTATAAGACATGTTATAATAGTATTTATTTTTTTGTACTATTTTTCGAAGTAAACGCGACGGTTGTATGTTCAATCGCGATTAGGAGGAACAAATCCATTTCCTTTCCAATCCATTTGTCTTAACACTAGGTTTCCTCTGTGAAGCTTGCTGTATTAGGCCGGAACCACACTATGGTGGGAGTCTCCATTCATTCTCGATCCGATTCCAGTCTGGTAAAATATTCTTGTATGAGAGAATTCATACTGTCATTCCGGTCAAGTTCACCACCTCTGGTCCAATCACGAATATAAGAATATTTCTTATACAGGGTGAGTCATATTGAACTTTCCGGTTTTGGAAGGACGTTGCACGAAGAAGGGAAGGAGTAGAAGGGTGGGGATGGTGTCATTAGACGCGCCATGACATGCAGTTTTAGTGTGAGCAATGGCTTGGTCGGGACAACATCGTGCGTTCGTAGTTGAAGAGTTTATTAAAAATGGCGGCTCCGTGATCACAACACAGCGTGCGTTCCGTTTACATTTTGCTATTGGTCGACGTGATCCCATTCCCACTGGACCAACAATCAGAAATTGGGTATCAAATTTTAGAGCAACATCATCAGCATTAAAAACAAGACCACAAGGCCGAATTAGGACGTCAACGTCAGCGGAAAACGTGGATAGAGTGCGGGCTTCAATTCAACAATCCCCTCGGCGTTCTGTTCGGAAACATGCCGCTTCACTAGGATTATCTTTCAGTAGTGTCCGCAGAATACTGCATAGAGACCTTAAATTTCACCCATACAAGATTCAGGTAGTGCAAGAATTAACAGTTAGAGACTTAGACACACGAACAAATTTATGCCGCGACATTCAGCAGATCCCCCCGCACTGCTGTTTTGATCTTCAGTGATGAGGCACATTTTCACCTCGCCGGAACTGTCAACAAACAGAATTTTCGATACTGGGCTGAGAATAACCCACGAAACCTACACGAACGACCACTTCACAGCCCTCGAGTGACAGTGTGGTGCGCTATTGCAGAGTTTGGTGTGTGGGGTCCCTATTTTTTTGAAGAAGATGGTCAAGTCGTCACAGTTACCTCTGCTCGGTATTGCGACATGCTTGAAACTTTTCTGAAACCGAAATTGGAGGAATTAACGCAGAATCATGACAACGATAACATCTGGTTCCAACAAGATGGTGCTACAGCCCATACATCCAGGCGTTCAATGGAAATCCTGCGACAAATGTTTCCCGGTCATCTCATTTCTTTGCGAGGTGACGTTGGGTGGCCGCCGAGATCACCTGATTTAACCCCCTGCGATTTCTTTCTCTGGGGTTACCTGAAGGAAAAGGTGTACACGCATCGTCCCCGAACCATCGATGAACTGAAGGCTGCAATCACGGAAGAAATCAATGCTATTCCGCTGAATATGACTCGACGAGTAATGGACAACTTCCGGGAAAGGCTTCAGCAGTGTGTGGTCAATGGAGGTAGACATTTACAGGATATCATTTTTAAAACCAACTAAATTAAAACTGCATGTTATGTGCTTTCAAACAATAAAATAATTTTTACTGCATGTCGCTTTGTTTTTAATACACACCTTATTGAAATCGGAAAGTTCAATATGACTCACCCTGTATAAGTATGTTTTAACAGACTGAGAACGGACCGAGAATGAACCGTGCCTGACACTACAGTGTGAACCACCTTCAGATACAACGCTATGCTTAAAAAAATGTTTCAAGAATTTGACCTTACTATTTATATATATTAAATTACTAATTTATAAAATAAAATCCACTCTTCTATGTGCAGTTTTGTGATAGTAGCACACAATCATTCAGGATTCAATACCATTGTTGGAAACGAATATGCTTACTTTCATCGTAACTAATAAAACTTGTAGGCTATCACACTTTCACATACTATTAAAATCTTTCCTAAAGACAAAAAGCATCACAAAATTCACATTACAAGAATAACAAAAAAGCGCTTACCAAATAGAATGTAATAGTTTTCAATCTCTGCGGCATGCTCTGCGCCGCGAGTAACACCGCCAGGTTTGTCGAGATCTGCACCGAGTCCTGTGGGTCCACCAGACTGGCGCCCACCAGCTCTGAGGCGATGCCCTCGGGCGTGTCCTTGCCAGTAATGAACTCGAAACGGATGTCGTTTAGCTCATTGCGTTTGTTTCTGCAAGGATTATTTTTATATGATTACTAATTGTTAGTTTGTTGTGGTTGAACATGCTAATCTCAGGAACTACTTATAAAGGAGGAGTTCTTAGATTCTTTGAGGTAGGCAGCGACTAATAGAAGCCGAGTAACAATGGAAAGACTGTAAATATTTTTAGACTTTAGCGCTATAACGTAGTATAATCAAAACGTGTCTCTCTTTGTAATTTTCGCAATACAAAGCTACGAGTATATCACTTACGGTTTAGTATGAACATATTTTTGCCATATCACCAACGACTTGTTCCTAATGATTAGTGTGTTCAACCAAACAAGCTCTTTCGATTTATAAAATTAGTATAGATTAGGTATTTTCTGTTGTAAGTGCCGGGAATTTTCGTTAGGTTAATATTAGGTTAGGATAAACGTTTTATATGTTTTATAGTAGCCGATACGAGAATACCACTAACAATTTCATATGAGAATTAAATTTTACTATTTTAATAGAGTTCATAAAGTTAACTTTTTAGGAGTAAACGATTCACCTTGAGACTACTACTAAATGCAATATATTTGAAACTTTCTCATAGAAATTTTCAAATTTCAATTTTATTCAAAATAAAAAGTTACAAGCATATTATTTTTAAATTTAAAATAATTTAGCCTCACTTCAGTATTAAATAATACCTTACACCTGAGAAGAACTGGCGCAAGAAATTCAGTGGGACTTTTTTTGAAATATGCTTTTGCATACCAATGATAAGTGTAAAATACAAATAAACAAATAAATAAAACTGCACAATGTACCCCACATATAGCAAAGTAGGCAGAGATAACCTAGTGTTAAGTAACTCCGCTCCTTACTTTCCGCCGAATTAAAAAAAATAATTAAAATATATATTCACCTTAGCCTTAGTACTAAGTTGATGACTGCCGGTTCCTGCGGGGCTTGGACCACAGGTGCTGGTTGACGACTCTCTTTTACCGTTGAATCCTATTTTATAAGGAATATTATTTATAATGAAAGCTCTAATTTTTTAAACTTAAAAAGCTTTGTAAAAGTATTAGGTATAATTTACATTCAGAGAGTACGAAACTAAAATTTTTAAAATAAATATTAATTCCTGTAATGAGTGATTTAATAATTATTAATATCATTTAATAAAATAAATAGTCAATTTCCTTGTTAATAAAACAATGGATTTGCATGTAATTTTGAACATGCCTTAAGGAAGTGATTTCTCCCTTCAAATGACAAAATGTGTGATCTGAATCTTGAGAGCGATCTTGAGATATCGCCGTAATTCTTTCTTTTGATTTTCCATTAATCGTAGCGTGCGTATATACTCATATATAATTATTACGTCATAACAAAACTAAATAGATATCGGAAATATTGCATACATGTGAGCGATTAGAAAGACAAACCCACCTCATCATTATCACTGCCACTCGACTCGGCTCTCTGCAGCTCGTTCATGGGTTTCTTGTCGGGGGCTGGGGAGTCCTCCTCGTCGGAGTTGGGCTCCCCTTCATTCTCCTCCTCCTCACTCCACACCCACTTGCCCGTCACGCTGCGGTGCAGGCGACCGGAGGCGCCTGGTTGACGTTTACTTGCCTGGAGGTAAGCATACAATGTTCAGAATTAAAGGTTTTGTGTTCAAATAGTGTTATATGTAGGAAAAGTTAGGGTATCTCAACTTTGGGCATTGTTTGCCTAGGTATAAAATAGCCAATGTTAAGATATTTTTTAATTTAATATGGGCAGTCTGTCGTCAGTGTCTGCAGCTAACTATAGAACGACCACCATAATATAAAGCTGCATCATACTAAGGCTTTCTAACTGTTAATGGAGTAGTAATTTTCAAACAGCTTGAAAAAATTAATTATTACAATATTAGTAAGTCCAACAGAGATAACAGATGATCTATGTAAATCTATGTTAAGCTTTCAGTTTTCTTCTGTAATTCATACATTTCACTACCATAGAATAGTGTCAGTACCAATACTGCATTGTGTTTTCGCCGTCTTCGCACCTTCGTTTAAGCATCCGTGAAATAAAAAAAATACGTAAAAAGTATTTACTAACCTTATGTACCCTAGTTTCCATACTAGGCCCAGTGGCGACTAGAGTTTGAGTTAAGTATTTTTTATCTTTAGCCTTTTTGAAAAATGGATGCTTCAAGAGCTCAGTTGCGGTTGGCCTTTTGGCTGGATCCTTTTGTAGGCAATCTATTATCATTTTTCGAAATGTTTTCCCATATATTTTGTATTGTTCTTTTTCATCAGCACCTTTAAAAAGTAAAATAATCATATTAAACTTGTATACTTTGCCATGATACATGATATACAGGGTGGAATTGTCAGCACCACTTTAAATGAAACCACAGTTTTAACTACTCTATAAAAGCCTAATATAATTCAGAAAAAAAATAATTCCCAGAAATGAAAAAGTTATTTTTTCAAACAAAATAAATAATAAAATTATCGTTTTAAAATAAAACGACATTTGTAAAGTATAGCATAGGCACGCACACACTTACCTGTCAAATCGGCAACGTCGTACACTTATGTGTGCGTCACACGTAATACAGGTATGGATAAAAATCGCGAAATGAAAAAAAAATCCTACGTCAAACCTGTTGAGGTATCTTGATTAATTTTTTTAGCTCTGGGTTTGAAATATTTTACCCTATATGCAGTTTCAGTAAAAGAAGCGCTGCCTGTTCCACCCTGTATATGTGTTTTTAGATAATTTTATATTAGCTTCACGCTATATCTTACACATAGAAGAAGGAGGAACCTATCGTTAAAACACGCCATTTCCATTAAGGCACCTTCGTTCTCTACTTTTCTACGGATTCTGGAGGCATTGCTTATTAAGTGATGGTACATAATGCCCGTCTCTTCCTCATTACAAGAGTGAGGTAATATAAATATTAAATATTTCAATGCCTCGAGTGGGAATCTACCCATCATCGTCGAATTTTTCTTTTACTACCACTAATATTTTTATCATAAGTAATATTAAAAACTTAACATTTGTTTATTTCTAGTCTTAAAATTTTATTTTTGATTGTATTTTTGATGGTACACTCACTATTGTGCGTCAGAATAATAGTTTCACATTTAAGAGAAATATTCAGTAATCACATGCCATATTCGTCACGATTTTAGAAATTTGATTAATGGTAAAATTTATATTAAATGACATGTAAATAATTTAAAACACTTAATAATTATTTAAAATCTAAAGATGTTAAAATAAAGTAAACAACAAAACAGCTGCGCCGCGAAGTTATGGTTTGTTTACACATTACAGTCACAGATAATTAAAAACACAGATAGTTAAAAATCATTCTAATAGTTCTAGTAGTAGCGCCATTAATTAAAATACTTCTCTAACTTACTTTTTTTATTTTTATTTAAGATTATTATTATTATTTACATTTGTTTAATTATTTTGAGACAAAATCGTATAAAAATTAAATAGAAACGAGTCTTATAATGTTACACGGGAACCTTCAATTCAATACGAAATAAATTATTATTTAGAAATTATTTGTAAACTAGCGGCCCACTCGCGGCTTCGCCCGCATAACACATATAATACTTTTATTATGTTGCAATTGCCAAGAGTGAAGAGATTAATACATTCAATCATAAACACTATGTGGCTGTATGATAAGAGGTCATCGGCGGCGGCGGGCGGGGGGCGCCCCTCGCATGACATAAGTCTAGGCTTATACGGCCGTGAACAGAGCGTTGAATTATTTTAATTTTACAGTTTCTCAAAAAGTATACGTCCAAATTATAGGCTATAAAAGATAAAGATTATCTTCATTACATTTCCTCGATAATGAAACAAGAAACAACAACAATGAAAAGAGAAACCACTTTAGATTTAGAGTAATGTAAATTTAATTTTCAGCAATAAATGCTTATTATTATTATTAAGGCTTTTATAGTGTAGTTAAACTGTGGTTTAATTTAAAGTGGTGCTGATACTTCCACCTGTATAAAGATGTTGCTTTTTTCTGGTACATCTAAAGATATAACAATAACTAATTTCTATTTAAAAATGACAATAATATTTATATATTAATTACAATAATACCTGTATCCAAGTTAGGCGGATCATTCTGCAGTGTCAACATAAGCACCTTCATTGGTGGGTATTTGTGGTAGGGCGCCGTGCCGGTCGCCATTTCTATGGCCGTGATGCCGAACGACCAGATATCCGCTTTGAAGGCATAGCCATGATCCTGGGAATAAATAATACTTTATATCATAATCATATCAGATATAAATGAACATTTTTTTATCTTCACATTACATTTTTCTTATAACTGGTTAGGAGGAGGAAAACCTAGTGTCACAAAGTCACTCCATGATGTTGACAACAGATCGAAGAAATTAAAAGAATTAATTACACTGAGTGGGAATCGACCCTAGAATCGTCGAGTTTACAGTGAGAGTTTACATGCTACGCCACTGCGCCAGGACGACCTTGGGGCGTAATTAGACTTGGTTGAGTGGCGGATCTGAACGCCACTGAATTGTCATCTTGCCAGTGTGAGATAATTAAATATAATTTTTTTATCATTCTAGCTCTTTATTATAGTAATAAAGCAATTCTATTCAAGCTAAAGGGTTTACTTCACGATGTTACCTGTTCCATAACCTCTGGGGCCATCCAACATGGTGTACCAACAAACGTATGCCTAACTTTCTGTCTGGACAGATCCCGGCCTGTGGCCAGCCAGGATGAAACGCCAAAATCAGCTATCTGGACCGTACCGTCATCGCCCAGCAGTATGTTACCGGCTTTTATGTCTCTGAAAAATATTTGAGAGAATATATCATTTAAGGTATTAGAAGATTCGTTCCTTATTTTGTTTTATCGAAAAGAGCTACGAGTGGTATACTAAGATTGTCGGTGGCAAGCAAACGGCAGCCCAGCTTAACTTAAAGATTATATTATTGTTTTACAGCTCCACGCTGTATCTCAGGAATCTATATATCTATAGGAAGGTAGGTAGATTGAACCTAGTGTTAAGACACTCCGTTCTCCATTGACCCCCAATTATCAACACATTGGATTTTCGAGTGGCGACACTCAACGTCGTGATTTCTCCTTTAACTAAAGCATGAAAATGAAAATAATTCATACAACGAGTGGGAATCGAACCCACAGCCGTCGTGTTTACAGTCCCAGGCTATACCGTTGCGCCACAACGGCATGTAGACTGATTTCTTATTTAATTTAATTGAAGAACATTTGTTTGTAATGACAATATAAATGTATTTCGCAAGCAAACAACAGTTGGATTTAATAAGCCTTCTATAAAGAAAGTAGTAACAAGGAGATATATCAAACAAAGGAAGAAATACGACTTTAATTAGCTTTACGCTGTATCCCACACTTAGCAGGTAGGCAAAGGGAACCCGAGAACCTAATTAGGAAACTCTGTTCCCATTAAGACACTTCAGTTCCTTTCACTTTCCGCCGAATTTGAGTGGCGCAAGAAATACTATAAAACGAAATAAACTATTACAATAGCAATAAAAACATTCACAATGACATATTATATAATCAATAATATTATATCAAACATTAAAATTATAGCAAAACATATCAGACTAAATTTGATATATACAACGTCGCTACTGAATCCACGAATAAACTAAAACATAAAGAAATTAATTTATTACTATACTAAACATTGTTGCATCGTTTGAAATTCAATTTGCAATTTTAGCAATATGTTAACAAAATATGTAATGAATCGCTGAAAATATGCAATGAAATCGCTTCTGCAAGGCCAATCAAATAATAGATAATAAAAAAATATTTATGAGTATTTATTAGACTCATACTAAATAATAAATATTTTATGTCAGCTTTACGCTGTATGCAGCGCATAGCAGGATAGACAGAGTGTATCTGGGTAACTAGTGTTAAAATACTCCGTTCCCATTAAGATATTTCCGGTCCCAACTTTCCGTCGAATTGTGTAAGCATTGCCTGTTGAGTGGCGGCCAATGCCACGAGCCTCGACACCAGAGTGTGGAAACGAAAATATTAATTCATTACCTCGAGTGGGAATCGAAACCACAACAGTCACACTCTGCACCACGACAAGCCTAATGCAAAAAATACATAACTAAAATAAAATAAAAACAAACAACAAGCACGCCTCAAAGACACTACGTAAAAAAAATATTACTATAAATCCAAATAAACATGGAGATTATACGTGATATGTGACATATAAGCTATTTTTCGTATTATTTTACAGCCGTCTCAGTATAACCGCCATATATCTTGAGTTATGCCGAAGATTACAATTACGCAGAGTAAGTATGACTGGGTCCGTAAAACTATTTAAACATATGTATGTTTAAATAGTTTTACGGACCATTTGGCACCCATTTGCCCCCCCCCCCACCACTACGCATATAGTAAGCATATAGCATAGCATATAGTAAGTAATATTGTTTTACGGTGACTCCGTTTGTACTAGGAAGACACGTGTCGTAAGCAAAATTTTAAAATAATAATGTAATAAATATATTTAAATATGTGATAAGGAAATTAGATATAATAAAAATAAGATAAAAATATTAGTATAGTACAGTACTAATAAAAAAAGCTAAATTCGATAAGAATTTACTTATGAGAAATATCATTGTCAAGATTCAGAATACAATAAAATTTACATAGCAGGGGTTCATTTCTTTCAGCAGAGCGAGAAAGTGTAAATACTTCATTCCTCGAGTGGGAATCAAATCCACATCCATCATTTTTACAGTCAGTCGACGGCCTCAAAATTCAATAACACAATAAATTTTAATTAAAATTGTAGTAGTAAACGTAGTATTTGTTAGCTTCACGCTATTCCACAGAGCAAGCAGACGCCTCGAGTCATGACATCGAGACATTGCACCTTTAAAAACGGAACCCAACGCTGCGCTTTGTCGAACATGGAAATGAAAACAAAATTAATAATATTTTCTGTGGGTGGGACTCGAACCCACGACCATATGCTTTAAAGTCCTATTGCAATGCAACGGTCTCACAAGCAGAAAAACATCCACATAATATCACGTCTTTATCACGCGTGTGTCACTCTTTTATTCTCAATAATCTTGAAAATGTTAGAATATCAATCAATTAATTTGATATTATCGATTTAATGTTTTTTAAACATCTTTCGTTATTAGCGGGGTATGTAAATGGAATCTAGCGTCAAGCAACCTTCATCACAATTTTTAGCAAACTTTAGCAAGGGAACAAAATTTCTCAAAATCCCGTTTGTAGATCTAAAATTTCTTTTTACAATATAATAATATATAAATAACATAATATATACTTCAATTTTAAATCCACAATCTATGCTACAATATTTATTATACACCTAAGTAATAAAATACTCAATATTAAACTTAGTTGACTGACAAATGAATAAAATAATTACAATTCGCCAACAAAAAGTACATACGAGTTGTTCACGTAACGACGCTAATGGAATAACATTTTCGCATTGTCTTTTTATAAAAAAAGGCACATGAATATTAATGAACATATTGTACTATTGAATGAATTGAGCAAAAAATATTTCCATATATATATTTTATATATATATATATATATTAGTATTTCGCAACTTTGCTGGCTTGTGTTAGTTGACAACCATCGTTTTAATACACTGTGTACTTATTATATATGTATATGTACATTCTTATATTATATTATACTAGTAAAACTTGTAATTGATTTCAGGGAGCCTAATATACAGATATAATATACTAGGTGAATAGGGAACGACGCATCCCCCAATTTTCCTAATATTGAGTGTTGAGTTTCTGGACACAAGCCACTTGTCTTGTCATCAGAGCAAGGAAATGAAAATAATTAATTCCCCACGAGAGGAAATTAAGCCCACAACCGCCGTGTTTACAGACAAATGCTTTGGTGCAAACATCATAATACTGTATATTGTACTTGGATTTGCTTTTTACTTCACTTTTCCTTTATACATTTGGCTAGGTGTGTGAAAGTCAAAATAATCCAATTCAATCTTCCCTCATACCATATCTCAAGGAGCAAGCAAGGAGAACATAAATTAATAAACAATTTAATGTAGTACATTTTGAAAATCTATTATATCAGTGATACTTTAAAAATATTGTACTTTTATAATTTTTATGACAATGCTAAAGTAACATGATCTTTTAGTGTTTTTTATTTGCACGATTTGACGTTGCAAACTAAGAATGAGTTACAAGAAATTTTATCATTAGTTAAAAAATAGAAACTAGGATATTTGTATGTTATCCTACAGCTATAATATAGAAAAGCCTTACTAAATAATATTATAGGTAATGATTGAATATTAACATTAACTTATATGATTATGTGGACTAGCAAAAGCTAAAATTCAAAGCCAAAACTCATTTAAAATGTGAATTTTAAGGAATACCTGTTTCCAAATTTTCAGAATATAAAAAAAAATATTTAAAAAATCAATAAATACCTGTGTATTTGTCCATTGCTATGGAAATACTCCAGTCCTTTCAATACTTCCTTAAGAACAGTGGCGATGGTGGCTTCATCAAAAACTCCATGCTTGCAGTTCGACATACGCATTTTGTGTTTTATTACATCTAGGAGACTTCCACCTGAAAGGATATATATATATTTTTTATTTTCACTCTTAATATTGCAAATAGCACTATATATGTCTTCACTTCCTGCCTGAATTCAAGACATAGTATGTTTATTGGCAGATGTCAGCACTGCGCTTTATCTTTAATTTGAGAGAAAATGCAACCCAGCACCATTGAGTTTACAATCACACACCATCAGACAATCCCAATATTGTATTATAACTAATGACTTATTTTTATAATTTTTAAAAAAGAAAACATTTTTTCCTATCTTTTATAAAAATGATATAATATCAATAAACTACTTAAAATGTATTATTTATACACACATCTGTTACTTAATACTTTCCATTGCAGCACACCATACAATTTGCTTAACCGTCTTTGAGTGAACACAAATCAAACTAGATCGGACTCTTGATAAAATTGATTGAAACACAATGACATGTTTTGACCTTATCAATTTAAGCGGAATCACTGAGCTCTGTTCAATGACTCCATTTTAACATACATATTAAAATCATATATATTTGTCCATATAAAATAAATGTTATTACTTCTTCTATTTTCAGGATTTATCCTGCATAACATGGTAGGCAAAAAGAACCAAGTACCAAGACATACCATTCTCGGCTTATTGACTAAGCTTCCAACTTTTTAGTAGCAAAATTTAACACCATTCTGCATTACCATAGCAGGGACCACAACCAATATGTTAATCAATCAATATAAATCATTATTATCTAGATATGTGGACCTAGTTGTCCACTCTGCCTGTTCTACTATGCATGTGATCAATAAATATATAAATGTATTTATAATATGTTTATTTACTTTCTATTTGAACATCATGAGACTATCAACACAACAGTTGTGAGTTTAATTCCCACTGGAGGGAATTAAATATTTTCTTTCTCTTGCTTTAGTAACAAGAAAAAGTGGAGTGTCTCAGCAATAGGTCCCCTACCCTGCTCATAGTTGTGTAGTGCTGCTAAAAAATAATAATTACCTTCTAATAACTTCAACACCAGCCATAACTCATCATTCACAACGAAACTGGTGTAGTATGTTACAACATTGAGGTGATTGCAGCTAGACATTGCCTAAAATAGAAATTTTAAAGTATATATACATTTGTATATGATTTAAAGTATAATATTATAAATTTAATTATTATTACTGTTTTAAGTTAAAGATGTTATCTTTTCATTCACTACACATTTCAATTCCATGTCAATTAAACAATGTATAATTAATTTTCACACTGAACATAAATTACCTCTTTCTTACGAAGAAGGAAGAAAAAATATTTTTTGTATTTGTATAAATAATTTTATCACATCTATTTTATCATATCTATCTATTTGTAGTAAGAATATTTGACTTACTTGAATTTCTTTGAGAAGCTCATCCATGGATGTATTCCATTTTTCTAAGTTAATTCTCTTAATGGCACATTTTTCATGTCGTGGTTTACAGTATGCTGAATATACAACAGCTGTGGCACCAACACCTAGTAAAAATGTTAAATTATAAATGTCTTTAAATTTGATATAAATAAATAATAATCTTCATCTTCAATAAGCATATAACTTTATTATGACTATATATAAATAAAATTTTTTTTATAAAAACAGCATTATTCACATAGTTTTTGACAAGATGACTGATAAGTTGAAAACAAACAAAGAAACAAGTTAACTTCTCAATAAGTAATCGAAGATACTTACTTGTGGTGGGAATATTATATATATCATTATATTTTAAGTTAGCAATAAACTAAAACACGTAAAATATTAAAACAACGGAAAATTATCAACATTCGTGAACATCTACTTATTTTGTCATGTTTTTATAAAGAAATATACACATCATGAATAGTGTTTGAATTATTATTTTGCTTCCAACATTTCAATTCTATAATAGAGTTGCAGATATAGAATGTTATAATCAACGAAACACGTTTTGTTCGCTACTTGTAAAATACGTAATGAATTGTTTACATTTACCCGCAAATGGGCGGATTCCGTCAATATCATTGCGTATTACATCAACCGCATAGTTTTTAATAGAAATTCTATTAATACATTACCTGTAAAAATGCATGTATGTGTTAGAATTTTCTCATGTTCATTAATTACTTGAACATAATTGATTGAGAAGCAAACTGCCAATCATTTATACAATATGACAGATCGCCTAAGAGATAATAAGACCAAACAAAGCGGAGAGTTTGTTTTGAATTATTATTACATTAAAAGCGAGACTAATTTAAAAATATAACTACATACCGATGACGTCTTGTAGATCATAGTTTTCCTGACTATTGGGCCACGGACAAGAAGTATTTGCACTGGTCGCCATTTTGCGTGTGAATAAATTTTCGATGTTACCGGCCGTGTTGTTCAAAGAGCATGCGGCACGTACGTACGACCACGGCTTGAAATAACGTTAAAAAGTTGGTAATTTGTTGGTATCGTTACGCCGGGTATCGATACTTGATAAATAGTGTTACCATATTAACTTTATATTTACATCATTTTATCGTTAAGCACAGATCTATGGTATCGCTAGGTAACGTTAAAATAATATCGTTATAAACTAGTTTTGATTGTTTTTGTGAATAGCAGAAGCAGCAAGCAGTTAATTTTTTAAAACTTAAATGGCTAAATTTAATAAAATTATTATCATTATAAAAAATAATTCGTGAAACTTTCTTTGTTTCTATTTCTTTTAACTTCACGCTGTATCCCGCACACAACAGGGTAGGCAGAGGGAACCTAGTGTTAAGACACTCCGTTCCCCATTTTCTGGCGAATTCTGGAGGGAGACGCTACGTCGATCGGCGACTTGTATACAACGGCAACATCGCATAAAGGTAATAAAATAAAAGGATGATTTATACCGCTACTTTTATCGCTACAAAGTAACACTAAATTTTACATTAAGATTTAACGCAAAATTAACCTTATTATAAAGTTATTATTCCGTTAAGTTACCAAGTATCGATACTAAATTGTAACGATACTTAGGTATCTTTATGGAATTACCGGTAATTAACGTTAATTTAAATATGAATTGGTAACGTTAACAAGCCTGCGTACGACGACAATGGCGGGAATTGATGGCCGTGACATCTAACGATTTCTAAAATATATACAATTTATGACCAATTAATTAAAATAATATATTTTTGTGACGCCCAAATGTATTTTTTTGTTGTTATACTTCTTTATATTTGCGTCAAGTATCAAGAATTTCTATTGATTTATTAGTATTTGTTATTTGTTTCATGTACTATATTTTTTATTTATTTTTAATATATAATTGTACAATTTTAAATATAACTAATGACAAGACATGACGTCATAGCTTTATCAATAAGTATTATCAAAAAAATGCAATTTCGCGAAATATCTTATCGAGAGTTGTCACAATTATAAATTATTAAAATAACATATTGTTATCACCTTCATAATATTTCATATAAATGTATCAGTTTTGGGAGGGAACTAGAAAAATATTTTATGTCAGACAATTACGTCACAATAAACAATATAATATATTATTGTGTCCTCTGTAGGAGCCTTATCGTGAACATGCGTGAAGTTGGACTATGAATAATATTTAATCATATATGTATATATAATATAATAATTACCTGACGAAAAAATCCACTTACGCCAGACGGTGTTCTTTCTGGCTTTAAGTTTCTGAAATAAAAACAAATATATTTAATCGCAACATAGTTATATATACGGTACAGTACCGTACAGTAGCTACTTTCTTTAGTACCTAATATAATAAGACATTAGGTACTTTATTAAAGATATTATTTTTATTTTTTATTTTCTTATCTTTTTATATATTTTATCAAGTTAAGATTTCAAAAGTGAATTTAGAAATGAAAGTTATAAACGTCGTAACACCAACTAACTACACTACATGTAAAATGTATTTTACTAGTACTCCCTTACTAATATTTTCTTCTTTATATATAGCTTATAGTTATTTATTGTATTTTAAATTATATTCTTAAAAGCAGGTGGTTTTTATAAGGAAACTGTCCCTATCTTATTTAAATTGATTAATTTATTTTACAATCAGATTTTAATGGCGTTTTTCTTAATTTGCAATTAAGCATATGTATTTGGACGATTATCAAAAGCGTTTTAAGCATAAGCTGGTACAACTAAAATGACGAAGAATACTTGCATAATGTATTACTTTATAATAACTATAAACTAACATTTAATTTTACACTTACCCTTGTGGATTAAATGTGTAATTGACATCTTAATATTTCAGGCGCTTTTTTTCTTTTTCTTTTTTTTTTAAGACGCCAATGGCGATGGATGGTGGACGTTTTTTGATTTCCGTCAATCAATTAACAAAATATATATTTAAGTATTAAAATTAATCTAAGCATCTAGAGGGGTCATTGAATACCTATAAAATAGGTTCCCTCTGCCTACTCTGCTGAGTGCGGGATACAGCATGAAGCTGATAAACGAAACCATATTTACATTTGTAAAGTTTTGAGAATTGACAAAACAACGGTCAGCGTAATATAATATTACTTACTACCTGGCAACCAGAACTTCACTTGAAATGCGGCCGCATATCTCGATATATGAGACGATTATCAAGGGCGTTATAATTGTTTTGATTAGTTTTCTTATTTATTATTAAGCATTACATACAGTTTTTAATAATACAATAGCGACATTGTATTCGAGTGGTCTCTTATATCTACATATTTATTTGAATAAAATTTATTTATTTAATATTATTTACTCAGTTGGTACTCGTTGCAGTAAACATATTTTTTACCGCGTAAATCTCGATCCCGCGGGCTTTTTCGTGGCAAGAGTAATATTATGTTGCTTCATAATCCTCTACCGAAGTAGCGTTATTTTTATTCAAAATCGGTTGTATTCCGTAAATAAGCCCGAGAAAACAAAGTTTTTAAGCCCGAGAAAACAGAGACAGAAAATTTGTCGTGTTTTAGGTATATCATAATATATATTATATAGACTTTATAAAGACAGTCATTTCAATTTTATCACAAACAGACATTTTAATTTTATTTATATTTTATAATGATATTGCATATTACTATAATAATTTACTCGGGGAAATGTTAAAATTTATTGAATAATTTATTCTCTTTTACGTCAATGCAAAGAGCGAGGCAGGTTATCTCTCTCAAAAGTAACAAAAAACCGGAGAAGCGCGAGTCGGGCTCGCCTATCGAGGGTTCCTGACAAAAACTGTAGGTCTCTAGGTTTTTCTGAAATTCAAGCTTAGCTTAGCCAGAGCTCTTTCATTTGATATCTCAATTGAACTAGCATCTTTAATACCAAATTTTGCACCCCTTTAAGTCTACTATTTGGCCTTAAAAGGAGGGCAAAACCTGAACTAGTTCTACCTGTATATGCTAGTTGCCAAATGTCTTAATTCTGTGTTAAACGTAAGTAACTTTGATTCCCTTGATATTGTTGAAATACTCGTGGGGATCGAACCCACAAACTGTCGTGTTTACAACCACATGTTTGTGACCCTGCGCGACTTGCCTCTAATCAGGTAAGTATTTATAAACGTAATGTGTTAATTATGCTCTAATAATATTTTTATTTCATATATAAACGTAAATTATAAATTTTATATAAATATATATTTTTATTATAATAGATAATTACAACTATATAAGATTTTTTAAAATTAAAATATAGTACCAGAAAACAACAACCATAAACATTTGAATGGCGGCTTATACAATTAATCCTCAATCACTCACAATTTTAATTTTCCAAAACAATAAATAAAAATAATAATTGCTGTGATATTTTTACTAATTTATATTAATTGTGGAAGCAACGTTGATAGCGGCTACAATCTCAGTCGATAACAGATTATCTCGCTTTGTAAAACTGGCCTAATATAATAAATGAAAAGCTGTCAGTCATGTTACAGTGGATACGACTAGTGTTTTCTTTTTAATTTTTCCCGACTGCTAAGGAAAGGGTTGTGTTTTTCGCGTATCTTGTATGTATGTATGTAAACCCCGACCCCGACTGTTAATCGTAATAAACAATTGGAAAAAAATCAAATCAGCTTCACGTTTATCCCGCACACAGCAGTGTAGGCAGAGGAACCTAGAGATAAGAAACTCCGTTCCCCACTTTCTGCCGAATTCTTGAAGCATTGCGTGTTGAATGGCAAAACTCAACGCCGCGCGAAGATATGAAAATATAAACGTGAATAAATATTTCACTCCCTCGAATGGGGATTGAATTCACAGCTTGAACCTTGGCGTTACAGTCACACCCTTGGGCCGCTGCGCCACGACGGTCTTACGCCACAGACTTTATTTTCTGTTTAGTTTTATGCAGTCGGGGTTTATTTTTTTTTTAAATATAATTTTATTTTGTTTTCTAATACAATTCCTTTGAATTTAAATATAATAAGAATAAAAAAGTTCATTTATGTATATTTTAAAAAATAGTCTATAGCAATAGCATCATCACTTCATCAATAGTATAGAGACATTCTCAGATAGTTATTGTGTAGTTTTATTTTCTCAAGATAGATAAAATGTTTAAAATAAATATGTACGAGTACAACGAACTTACAACAAGCTTATGAGAAAAAAATTATCTACATATAAAAAATAATAATAAACCAACTAAAATTATAATTATAAAGAGTATTCGTAATAGCTTTTTGTTTTAACTTCACGCTGTATATGAGCAAAGCAGGTTACGCAGAGGGAACCTGGTAACAGAAACTTCTTTCACATTAAGACACTTCTGGTACTTATTATTTTTAAGATATAGAATTGAATATGATTTTTGCCACGTAGCTATCAATAATAATATTATACATTTTGAAAATGTAAGTATGGGAATATCCGTACTACAATCAACGTAGGGATTAATATTTTTATTTATGAGAACACCTTCACAATTGTAGCTTATTGAGATAAATCAAAATATAAATAGAGCTTTGACAAAAAATCTCGTTCATAAAACATTATAAAAGCGGAGAGTTCGGGCTAAGTTGAAATAGAAATTATAAAATATGTCAGGAAATCTTTTACTTAAGGTAAGTGTTAGAATTAGATGTACCAGTAAAGTAATAATAAATAATTTTAGCTTTTTTGTTTATAATTATGTAGTTCAGGAAAATAATACAATAAATATGCTTTAATATAAAATAAGAAACTACCTAAAAAATAAAAATATAAGCAGTAAAATATAGGTGGATGCAAAAATTTTCTTTTGTAACATCCGGGTCACCTGATGATGGTGATAGACTGAGATCCCAGGGTCACCAGACCCATGTCATTTTAGCAAAGCTGAAATTTTGAGGACTATTAGTCTAATACGTAGTTAAGAAAGTATGCCTACTCAGTAACTTGAAAGTGGGGACCTTTCAGAGATAACGCCAACTTAAGGTACGCGTCCAGCTACGTTAAAGTAGAGACGCTCGTTTTTATATATGTTTTTAATAATGATGTAAAAAAAAATATATTTATTAGTACTAGACCCTTTACGTGGGTTTTTCTCCTGCCAGACGTCCTAAAGGTTGCCTAAAATTGGGGCAAATGACGTTAAACTATCAAGCTTTAATTTAAAATATAATAAAATTTTTCTAAATAAATATTTTAAAAATTATTTAAGAAAATAACGTATCATACAATTTTTCCTAATTTATTTGTTTGGACAAGTAGAAGAACAGTAAATTAAAGATAATACTTTTAAAGAGCACAGGAGCCATACACATATAATATATTGTTATTTTAAATGCAAATACTTACTCATTTTTATCCCTCTTCGTCCTGAATGGACTCTCTACTTCAACAACGGCTTCCTTTTTTATTTTTAGCTCTTTGCCAGGACTTTCCATTCTGATATATTTTTTATTTTATTTGCACACTTGAACCAGTTACTGCATATATCTAGAAACATCAAATATTGTTTTAATCTAATAACATTAAGTGGATTATGCCATTTTATTTTTAGCCTATGTAGGTACTTATACGCAAAGTTTCACAAAATTTATTTGTAATTAACAATTAAATATTAAAATTCTTAGCTGTTAAATATAAACAAATAGTTAATTTACAATTAAATTATAGTATATTGTGATTTTAGCATAAAAAATGTTTCGTTATTAACATTTAAGTGTCATTTGCAAATAAAATTTGTCCAACTCTACGTATATAGCATACTAGCGGACGCGCGCAGCTTCGCCTGCTGGATGAATTCTAATAAACCATGAAACATGTGTGCAATGAAATAGTTTTAGGAGTCTAAGTTTCAAATTTTATAAAAATAAATGGCGATTTAAAGATTTTTCCATACAAACTTTCCACCCCTATTTGCACCCTTAGGGGTGAATTCTAATAAACCATGAAATACGTGTTGAATGAAATATTTTTGATAGGCATAAATATAGTGTCCTAAGTTGTAAGAAGAAAGGACACTTTAAGTTGTTTTAAAATATGTTATGTTGTTAACAATAAATTTCAGGACTGACCATTGAACTTGGCATATATTTACATCTCACTTCTTTTGTCGCTGAAGTCAACAACCACGGCATGTATCATAATATTGAACTTGGCTTTTCACATTTATGTTTTTGACGGGATATCAGCTTCACGCTGTATCCCGCACACAGCAGGGTAGGCAGAGGGAACCTAGTGCTAAGACACTGTTCCCAATTTTCTGCCGCATTCTGGAGGCATTGCGTGTTGAGTGGCAGAACTATACGAAATACGATATACGATGGTATATCATTACTTTTTGTACAGGACTTACGAGTAGGTAAGAGTAGGTTCATAATAGAAACTTTAACTTTTCTTTCTTACGCTTACGGGGTACTCCTCATATATCCTTTTTTTCGGTGTCCTCTATATTTTCTTGAACCTTTGAAACGTTCAAGTGAATTTCCCATTTAGTATGCCAAATTTCTATACGCGTTCTCTGTTTATATTTAATTTTGTTAATTCGAGGCGGTATAACATGCGCAGGCGGTTGTACTCTACTATAGAGCTCTCTTGCGTTTAGATCTAAATTGAAATTTGATGCACGTATCCAGGTAGGTAACAAATATTTAGACCCAAATATTTGAGGCAAATATGACAGGTTTGGGTGGAATAGTTTTTGAGTTACGAAGGTTCTTATAAAATAACACAGTGCTGCTCGCCAGTTCTGTTTTACCGAACTTGCGAGCGCCCTACGTAGCATGTTTTTATATCAAATCTACGATCACTCTTTCACACTCATCTACGATCATTCACTTACGTCTAACCCGTATTCCGTACCGATATACAAAATGTCTTACCATCAAGTTATAAGCACTGCAATCCTATATATTATATATTGTACATTTTCATATCCTACATACTCGTAGAAATAGATTGACCTTTAAGTCAGTTACAATAACACTAAAGGGGTCCGCGCGTATTCGCTATTATATTAACTAACTCAGACTAAAGTGTCTTCTGCCTTACCCACGGGCCAGTATATAACGCAGGAGCGGCCAACAATTTTTAAATATATCTATTTTTTTTTTTATATTAATAACCTTTATTCTTAATGTTGAGATGTAGGTGGGTATTTGTGTTTTATAGTAAACATTTAGAAGGACTAAATAAAAAAAAGAATAAGCATAAAAAGTCATGTTTCCCTCCATACATGCTCTTTATATCTAATTGATCCTAATTGAACTTAACAATTTTCTTCAATCTAGTATATACATAATATATAACACAATGTCTCTAAATCTTTATTTTTTTTAAATATGGAGTTAATTTTATGTCAGATGTGACCTTAAAGTCAATGACAACGCAAGGAGTACGCACCGCCAACACTTAACCTCAAGTATTTCGTTAAACCAAATCAATATGCTCATTTTGAAATACATACATTATTATTTCATATATTTTCTTTATCACTACTATAATATCTGAATTAGGGTAAATGTTAAATCACTATAACATTAAAAAAACATATTTTCGTAAAAACTAATAATTGCCACTGCATTTCATAGTTGTCTCCATTTTAAGAAAAAGAATACATATATCTAATAAGCCGTAAAGAAGTGTAACCAACCGATTTGCCACGTTTCAAAGAGTGCTATCGCGACTGTACATCTCCACCAGAATGGCATAATGAGTTGCTATTTATTATTTTAATACTGTAAGAATATTTTACAAAAAACTTAGTATTCGCTATGGTATTTCAGCTAATTAAAAAAATATGTCACTAGTAAACTAATTCAATATAATTCCTAAATACAATCTATAGCATATAATATAATACTCGTACATATCAAATGGCAGTACCAAATTTCTAAATATATATAAATAAAAAAATAAATAAATATATCTTACATTAGGTGTTTCACCCCTGGTATTCTGCACGCTGCTGAGCTCTGAGCGTTCTCTGCGGATGGCAATCAAGTACAGTCAATCAAGTACAGGCCAATGGCGGCTCGCGAATGAGGCGTTATGCGTCAGCTCCGTATGCACCTTGCCCAGGTTCCTATATCAGTTTATATATTATAAGCTAGTGGCCCGGCCGCGGCTTCGCCTGCTCGAATTATTTTGAATTAAAAAATACGACCAATGCCTGATATTTATAATAATAAACATTGAGCATTGATATGTAAAACGAATTATTTATTATACTGTTAGCGAACTCGTGTAAAAGAGGGTAGAAATACGTGAAAAAAACTATAAAAGAATTGTGTTAATCGGGGGATGCAAGAGCGTCCATTAAAGATCGTACTTATTCTTCAGGGGCGAGACAAAGCCTTCAGTAATATATCTATAATTATAAAATAGACCTGAACTGTTACCGCCTTCACCTCATGGAGGTACAGAAAATGCTTGTTATGTTGATAAATTTTTACTAAGACGCTATATTTATATCTCTTAGAGGTTAGATGGGCTGCTAGTGTTCCACGTCAGGTACTCCAGAACTTCATTTTTGTTATGTGGGTGGAAATTATTTGTGACGTTGTTCAATTTTCCTCAAGGCAGTATATTTACATCTCTTATAGTTAAGACAGGCTGTTAAGATTCCACATTAGATATTTATTATACTGTTAGCGAACTCGTGTAAAAGAGGGTAGAAATACGTGAAAAAAACTATAAAAGAATTGTGTTAATCGGGGGATGCAAGAGCGTCCATTAAAGATCGTACTTATTCTTCAGGGGCGAGACAAAGCCTTCAGTAATATATCTATAATTATAAAATAGACCTGAACTGTTACCGCCTTCACCTCATGGAGGTACAGAAAATGCTTGTTATGTTGATAAATTTTTACTAAGACGCTATATTTATATCTCTTAGAGGTTAGATGGGCTGCTAGTGTTCCACGTCAGGTACTCCAGACCTTCATTTTTGTTATGTGGGTGGAAATTATTTGTGACGTTGTTCAATTTTCCTCAAGGCAGTATATTTACATCTCTTATAGTTAAGACAGGCTGTTAAGGTTCCACATTAGATATTTCAAAATAAAATGTAGCCTAGATATTGCCTAGATATAATAGCTATACAACCAAAAAAGTTTAATTCAAATCCGTCCAGTAGTTCTAGAGATTAAAGTGTACAAACATACAAATATACAGACAATTTTTTTGTGGATATGGCTCTATTACTGTTCCTGGACCCCCCTTAATTATTATTTTGTAATCGATATTCAATGTACAGACGCGCGTCTTTACTTTCTTATTATATGTATAGACTATGTGCTTTTAATAATTGGGCTATTTTTGTCATCTAATTTGAATATATCACTTTTAGTCGAAATTTTGGGTCTTTTGTGCCGAAATATTGGAAAACAAATGATAATGAAGAACGCAGGAGAAATATTTTATTGTGCAGAAAACAAGTGAACAATGGAAGCGACACTAGTATCTCTTGGCGTTATGTTTTCGTGACAAATTAGGTTTAATTTTATAATCGAATCGAAGAGAATTATGTACTAACTTTTTTCCAAAAAGTGGCAATCAACCTATTGGTATCTTTTTCCGTATATAATCTTTTATTTAATTGGTTTTAGCATTAATATTTTCTGGAATAAATTATTTTATCATTATCATCATTAAAAACTATAATAAATATAAAATAAGACTAAGCCGATTCCGATTGAACTCCTAATGTCTCTATTGAAAATCCCTGCACCCTTGAAAATCAGGACCAGTAACGAAGTAACTAACGAACTTGAATTTCAAATAGTCGTTACAAAGAAAATATATGGTAGAACCTAATACTGTATGGTGTACTCATATGAATATAATTTAATTTTTATCATATATCTGTATATATATATATGAGAAATATTAAATTATATTAAAATATATACTTATCGTATATGCAACTAAAGGAACGAGAGTCGAATTAAAGTCATACTGACACAAGCTGAGCTGTTCTCAGGTGTCATTCTATTTGCTCAATCGGCGTTAAGTAAAACGATATTTAAAAATACAAAATATTCTTTATTCAAATAAACTATTACAAGCACTTTTGAATCGTCGAATGAACTGATGAACAAAAAGTTACCACCGGTTCGGAAGGCAGTTCTGCTGAGAAGAGCCGGCAAGAAACTCAACAGTTGCTCTTTTCAAAGTCAATGGTATATTTTACTATTACATTAGCTGGCAGCTATCCTGTATTACATTCAATAGACATTAATTCCATACATAATTATTTTACACATAATTATTTACACACAGTTAATTTAAAATAAGTACTAAGCAAAAGTTCATATTATTTTTTTTTTACCAAAGCTTAAACACTTTTTTATTAAAGTCGACTTAGGAATTAATATAGAAAATCATCATTTAATAAATTAGTAATAGTTATTATTAATTAGTGAAGCTTATGACTATAAAATATGTTTATTTCTGCAACATTTCTTCTTCTGCTTCACGCTGTATCCCGCACATACGGGACAGGGAACATAGGGTAGGGTGAGGGAACTTGGTGGTTAAGGCACTTTTTTCCTATTAAAATACTTTCGTTTTCGTGGCGGAACATAACGCCGTTACCAGAGCGAAGAAATGAAAATATCACATTCGTTCATTCCTCACTCCTCATACCAAAACAACTGAATTTCATACACCTATGGGCAAATTGCATTTTAAAAATCTTCCTTTCACTTAATTACTAACGCAATTACTGACTGTTTTAATGCAACTTTGTTGTGAAAAATTGAGAATGATTTTATCTGATCTAACTGATTCAAATGAATAATTTTTTTGTGAATTTAGAATTTAATCCTAGCCTATAGCCTAGGGGCAGTGTTAGTCTTTTAACACGAGGGTCGTGGGTTTAATCCACAATCAGGGTTAATAATTATTTTCATTTACCCGCTCTGGTAGGAAAAGTGTTGCGTTGAGTTACGCAACTCAACACCTTATATTACCATGTCTCGAGTTCGGCTGGAAAGTGTAGAATGAAGAATGTTTTGAGTTCTATATCGCTTTTTTTGGGACGCAGCGTGAATCTGAATTTATAAGACTTCAATGGTATTTCTAATGCACGTGAAAACGTGTACTGCAAATATATATAGATAAACTATGAAACCTGACTACTGTCCTTGACTTGACATAGGTGTAAATGCATCCAAGCTAAATGCTAAAAGCTTAAGAAGCAAATATACTTCTATCTATTATTTCCGTATATCGACATCGGCATTTTACAGTTTACACAATTTTACACGGTAAACTGAGACGACGTGCAAACACATTACTTTTGCACCATCTCCAATCTACTTATTTGTTTTTAGCCAGACGCCTCTCCCTACGTAGGATGGTAGGCAAAGAATATGTTGTGTCAAGACACTCTGTTCTCCATTTTTTTCCTACTGTAGCAGAATTCAAGGATTTTTACCTTGCTAGAGCGAGGAAATAATTAAAACAGCTATAACCATTTTCTTAAGGAGGCGATTGAATATATGACTGTAACGTTTAAAGTCAGATGTTGTCTCACTTTGCCACGATGGTCTCAACTGTAGTAAAATATTATATGTATTTCTCAGCTTTACGCTGTGTTCCGCATGCAGCAAGGTAGGCAGAGGGATCCTTATATTAGGACACTCTGTTCCCCACTTTCCGCTGAGTTTAGTAGTCATTATGTGTTGAATGGCGGAATTCAACGCCGCGCTATACCTCGATACAGAGAAAATATTAAATATTTCATTTCCTCGAGGGGGCACTCTTGTGTCCCTGCATCACGAAGCGTAAAATATAATAATAGTAATATTTTATTTACATTTCTCTACAGGTTATTTGCATGTGGATGTTTTTAAACACCATGTCGGCATCGCGTGAAGACGCCGCACAGGACTTCATAGAGCACGTATTGAGAATACCTAATCCTGAGAGAGTTCTAAACTCGGTTTTAGGGAGATTGGAGAGGAACAGGCAAGGACAGAGAGCGAGGCCGAGGTTCGCTGATGACGCTGACTGCGAGCAACCCGAAGTATGTGTTTTTCTTTTTAGTATTTTGTTTTTAATATGCTTACTTTTATTTTATAAGATAGGCATCATAAATGGTTGAATCTCATTCGAATTGCGTATTAGTAACAGTTTTAAAATAATTTTATTTTAACTTAGCGTAAAAACACTCTTTTCTCCTATTTACACCTGAATTCCAATAGAATCTAAAAACATCAGTTAAAACATATTTCAATGTGTCACCTATGTATGTATTAATAAGTTCTTAGTGCCCACAACACAGACTTCTGGGATTATTCTTAGCTTAATGAAAAATGATTTCTATATTACAGAATCTTCCAGAATACACTGAATCCTTGCAAACCTCTCAAGAACGAGAACTAAGACAATTAAGCTCACAGGTAAAATAAAGTAATTCAATAAAAAAATATATTAACTGTACTACTTCTTTAACTTTCGTATTGTCCTATAAAGCCAAGATCATAATCATTGAAAATCAGCTTCACGCTGATTTTCAATGCAATCCCGCACACAGCAGGGTAAGCAGAGGGAACCTAGTGTTAAGACACTCCGTTTCCGACTTTCTGCCGAATTCTAGAGGCTGAACTCAACGTCGCGCTTTGCCTCGACACCAGAGCGAAGAAATGGAAATATAAATGTAAATAAATACTTTATTCTAAAGTATGTAGTTAAGACATTAAAGTACTATTTTGTTTTAAATTGAGACTATAACAAGTGTTAACGCCACCATAATAGGTACATACGACAGTTATGTATGCCTTGAGAAAACCTTGCTTAAATCATAATTTCGTAAAATATATCCAACAATGTTAATAATAAACAACTAGAGAACGATGGGATCGATACAATCAGAATAGTGCCTTTCAAAAGAACCAACGGAGTGTATACAGGAAATGGGAACGTTCTGGGGATAGTGTGGTTAATTGCGAGATCCCGAATCCAGATGCTAGTGCTGGTTTTTGGCGTAGTATATGGTCGGCTCCTGTTGAACACACTGAGGGTGAATGGTTTTGTGATATTGCGAAAAATTGCGAAAATATTATACCAATGAGATCAATAAAAATAAGCGAAATTGACGTGTGGTGTGCTATTCGTTATGCTAGTAATTGGAAATGTCCCGGGCTAGATGGGTTGCATAATTTCTGGCTGAAGTGGTTTCGCAGTTCACATTCCGTTTTCGCAACACAATTCCAGGATGCCCTTGATTCTGGTACGTTACCAACATTTTTGACAACAGGTGTAACATTCCTGTCATACAAATCCGGATGTACCACGGAGCCTAAAAACTATCGCCCAATAACATGCTTACCTACCATCTATAAGCTCCTTACATCTATTCTGAATAAAAAAATCACAGGACATATTGTTCGTAACAAAATTTTGGCACCGACTCAGAATGGATGTAAGGCTGGTGGCCGTGGTACAAAGGAACTTCTTCTCATTGACACAACTATAAGCCAACAGGTAAGACGGAACAGGAAAAATCTCACTACTGCTTGGATAGACTATAAGAAGGCATATGATTCAGTGCCACATACTTGGCTCTTGAAGGTCTTGGAGTTATATAAGATTGATATTACTTTGAGATCATTTTTGGAGGCTTGTATGGGACAATGGGTCACTGTCCTTCGTCATCTAGGGGAGTGTGATATTCCTGCAACGTCTGAACCGATAAGGATAAAGAGGGGTATATTTCAGGGTGACAGTCTGAGTCAGGTTTAGGCTTTCGTCTTCGCCGGGGGGGTAAGGTCATATCTCACTTGCTGTACATGGATGATCTGAAATTATTTGCGTCAAAACGTTCTGATCTTATGCGGCTACTAAAGGTAACTCAAACTTTTAGTAGTGATATAAGAATGGAATTTGGCGTCGATAAATGTGCTAGCATGCATGTAGTGCGGGGGAGTGTGATAAAATCTGATAATATTTGCATTTCAGATTCTGTTTCCTTCAGAACTCTTGGTGAAGGTGAGACTTATAAATATCTTGGAATGTCTGAAGCATTGGGTATTGATGAGCGGAGCATAAAGCAATTGGTGAAGGAGCGTTTCTTTAGTCGCCTGAAAAAAGTGCTTGGCAGCCTTTTATCTGGTGGCAACAAGGTGCGTGCTTTCAACGGTTGGGTTATGCCGCTTTTAGCCTATACTTTTGGCATTGTAAGATGGACGCAGACTGAGTTAGACTCCGTAGATCGCCAAATACGTAAATTGTTGACGACATACCGAATGCATCATCCGCGTTCGTCTGTAATGAGACTGTATATCCCGCGTAAGTGTGGAGGTCGTGGCTTTTTGAATGTCAAGAACCTCCATAACCACGAGGTATGCAGTCTTAGAGAATATTTTCTCAAGATTGACGTGGATATGCACAAGGATGTGGTAACAGTTGACAAAGGCTTTACTCCTCTTTCCTTGGGCAAAGAGAACTGGCGTCGGCCTGTAGTATTTACTACTTCTGATCGCATGGCTGTATGGAAGAGCAAGGAGCTGCATGGTAGATTCCATAGAGCCCTAGTGGGCCAGGACGTGGATACTGCGTCATCATTATCTTGGTTACAGTTCGGGGATCTTTTCGGAGAAACTGAAGGTTTTGTCTGTGCAATTATGGACGAAGTTATCAAGACACGGAACTACCAGAGACATATTATGAAAGATGGCACTATCGACATCTGCCGGGCGTGTCATCGACCTGGGGAGTCCCTCAGACATATTGTCTCTGGTTGTTCTCATCTTGCTAATGGTGAGTATTTGCATAGACACAATCAAGTAGCCAAGATAATACACCAGCAACTTGCTCTTCAATATGGCCTTGTAGAATTGGAGGTGCCTTACTACAGGTACAATCCCATGTCAGTTCTTGAAAATAGCTGTGCTTTGCTCTACTGGGATCGGTCTATTATTACTGACAGGTATATTGTTGCCAATAGACCTGATATAGTACTAGTAGACCGAGTGGCGCGCCGCGCAGTGATTGTTGACGTTACTATCCCACATGATGAAAATCTCGTGAAGGCCGAAAAAGAAAAACAATCTAAATATTTGGACCTAGCCCATGAGATTACCGCCATGTGGGATGTCAATGCGACTATCATTGTGCCGATAGTGGTTTCAGTTAACGGTTTAATAGCGAAAAGCCTCGACCAACACCTTAAGAGGCTATCGCTTAGCTGTTGGATCAAGAACCGGATACAGAAGGCAGTATTACTTGAGACGGCACGTATTGTGCGGAGGTTCCTCTCTCTGGAGCCCTAGCCACCGATGGCTTGGACCCTTGTCCCGCCCTCGGAAGAGTGGTTTTTTTATATTTTTAAATGTATCTTTTTTTTTATAATAATTTATATTTAAAAATGTAAAAATAATTCGCTAATTTAATAAAAGTATATGCTGTAACAACTTCAACATTGTAGAAAATTCTTTTAGAGTAAAGGTAAATAAAAAATCTTAATATTTTCTTTTTAGAATTTTGTCCTTTAATGCTTAAGAATCTTTAATATATTGGGATCTCCTCAATATCCACCTGAATAGCTCATTCTCATATCTAGTTACCGTCTATCTCCAGTCATAGTGCCATTATGGCAATATTTGGCTAATTACATTTTTTTCACCTTCATCCCGCGTATAAAAGATACTAGATTATTACACAACTAGACTTATCCCTCTTTATTAAATATAACTATAGCAAAATGAGCTAATTAATCTATACCCAAATCCATTGCAAACTAACTAATAGGTACATTACACCTCAGTAGGTGTCTAGGAGCGTAGACTAGAATTTAGAGATTTTTTAACCCGAGTTCATTGAGGCTCTTGTGGCCCAGCGGCCCAACGGTGTGACTGTAACGTTGTGGGTTCGATTCCAACTCGTGGAAGTGAACTATTTATTTACATTCATATTTCCATTTCATTCCATTTCCAAAACGAGGCGTTGAGTTCTGCCACTCAACACCCAATGCCTCCAGGATTCGGCAGAAAGTGGGGAACGGAGTGTCTTAACACTAGCTTCCCTCTGCCTAACCTGCTGTGTGCGGGATACAGCGTGAAGCTGATTTGATTTCATCGACAAGATCCCAAAAACTAAACCCTTACTGTACTCAAATTTCAACTAATATTAAACTTACAATGAATCTTATTAACAATTAACCTTAACCCAAACATTATTTCATCTACAGAAGCACTACCCCATCTGCCACTTAGAGAGGAAGATCCACAGGCTGAACACCAACGAGTACGAGTACAGGCCGGCGTACTACGAGGAGGTACGCTGCACCATGACCCCCGGCGACGGCGACGTCACCAACGAGGTAAACCACTTGTTAAGCCATAGTATACTTATTATTTATTGTTATAATTGTGGGTTAAAATATTGGGTAATAAATATTTGTGCCCATATCAAAGAGTATTTTTATTCCGGAAAGTTAAATTGACAGTATCGGGATCTGTATTAGACGAAATATTTTATTTACTGATTCTCTCTGTTTGGCCCGAAATGTGGAAAAGAAGCACAAATTTAAAAGGAAGAATAAATATTGTTCAAATTTTATTGTGTTATTAAGTAAGTACTCTACGTTAAGGCCAGTTTTTTTAGGAACCTTGAAATTCTAAGAATACCATTACTACGAGTACTACAACGAAAAATTTGTTACATACAGCATCTTCAATCACATTGTAGAGTTCCCATTTCCAATGTCCTGTATTAATCTAGGTAGTTAATTTTACTCTCTGCTCTCTGTCACCCTGACCCATTGTTTCATCTAACCAGTACCTAAATAACCTTAAGAGGAAATGGAGAAACATAGTGAAATTATAATTATACATCTATATATATAAAATCGAAAGGTCCCTCACTCATCACGAAATCCCAGAAACTACAAGTGCTAGGAATCTCAAATTTTGCATAGGAGTTACTTAGAGGACGTAGGTGCTCGCTAAGACGGGAATTTACAATATTCGACTTCTAAGGAGTTGTTTTTGGGGTCCAAAGTTTGTATGAAACTTCGTTACTACATAGTGCATAGACGTCACTAGAACGTAATCATGGAGACAGAAATGAATAATAACATAGTTCACGCGGGTGAAACCGCGAGCGGGCCGCTAGTACATAATAAATTAAAATACTGCCGTAAAAATACCTTTATACTTTACAAATTATATAAGAATCTCTCATAAAAGAATCAGCATAAAAGAACTCAGTAATATAATCTACGAGAAAACACCATTCATTCGATTCTATTTAAGTCATCTCGTGACCGATGACAAATCGTTATAGACCGAGATCCCAGGGCCCCTAGACCTACGTCATTTTAGCAAAGCTGAAATTTTGAGGATTAATAGTCTAATATATGGTGAAGACTATATGCATACTCTCTAATTTGAAAGTGGGGACCTTTCGGAGATAGCACCAACTTAAGCTTAGCTTCTAGCTACGCTTAAGTAAAAACGCTCTTTCAAGAATGATGTAATAAATGTATATATACTATTGCCAGACCCTTTACGTGTGCCTTTACTACTGCCAGACGTCAAATGCCGTTAAACTAGCTGGCTTTAATTTTAAATACATTGCTTACGGACTAATTCATGACCCCTAATAAGCACCCATACCATTCCGATAACTTAATCATCTTCCCAGACAGAGATATGCCGTTATTTTGCGCTACCTCTGAGAGGTCCCCACTTTCAAGTTAGTGAGTAGGCACACTGTCTTAACTACATATTAGATTAATAGTCTTCAAAATTTCAGCTTTGCTAAAATGACGTAGGTCTGGTAGCTCCGGGATCTTAGGCTATTAGACACAAATTGACAAGCAAATGATATCTGCAATAGCTGCGTTTGTTTTTGTTTTAACGCTAAGTAACTTCCGTAATACTGTATCTAGAAGTAACCACACGCATAAATGACCCTTTTGTTCGCATCCGTGGAGGTTAGGAAGATGGAAAAAAACCTTACTTAACTGACATAAGCCATGTAATATTTTTTTTATGTAACTTACATTTTTTGTCAGTACATTGTTTTTGATACATTGGAAAACAATGGAAGTCGGGAAATTACTGTAGTTAGTCTGTTAATAATAATTAAGTATATGTAAAAGAAATATTTTAACTAATTTTAATGCGCAGGTTTCTGAAATATATTTTTTTCTAGAATATACTATAATGTAAAACTAATTTTGTTATGGAGATTGTTTGTTTCATAGTGCATTTTACATTATAACTTACCATTTTAACTTTTCCTGGTTATCATGGATCCCGCATAGAAAAGGGTAGACAAAGTGAGTCTATTGTTAAGACTCTCCGTCGCCCATTTGCCGCCAAATTTTTGAGATATTGTGATTTGCGGAAATTAACACCGCGCTTTGATTTTATTTTACCTGACTGAGGAAATAAAACCAAGAAAGGAACCTCGAGTAGATAATCGAACTCACAACCGTCGCGTTGCGCCAATACGGCCGCTTTATTAAATTAATTAATAATTATATTATATTTAATGTTATTAAATAATTACAATACAATAATTACATTTAATATTTATTATCTATACTAATATAATAAAGCGGAAGAGTTTGTTTGTTTGTTTGTTTGTTTGAACGCTAAGATCTCTGGATCTACTGGTCCGATTTTCATTGTTTTTGTTTTGTATGAAAGCTGCATTCTTCAGAAGTGCTATAGGCTATATAACATTACATTACACATATATACTAATATATTTTAAAGTACATTCTAATTTGACATGCAATTTATTCTACCATGTTAATAACAACCGTCGTTGCTACGCGACCGCTACCGCGACGTTTTGATATTCATCCTTATGAAAATAAATATAATAGTCACTTTTAGCATTTTATCTAGATTGAAATTATAGTTTACTGTATAACATTCTAATAAATAATTAAGGAGATGTCACTGATTCCAAATGACCTAGCCACCTAGCGGGCGGCACAGTATGAGTGTGACCGACGCGAACGGGCAGATGACATTGACGGTTTTATAAATTTTCATACATTTTCGAACTTTATTTGTTGTTTATAATTAATTTAAAATACACTTTGATTCTCTTCTTATTTTATTTGATATTGCCCGCTAAAATTATCCTACTTAATAGAGAGAAATGTTTAGTTATTTCGTAGAGTCGATATCTAGGTACGCACGTACGGAAAACTTTAGGTACTTTTGCTAATATTAAGAATACCTATCCTTTAGTTACTTTTAATCCTTTTGTTAGTTCATTTCAATAACTCAGATAATTTTTTCTAATAATGTGTATCTACTTATTATTCTTTTTGATTATTTGAGCTTATATTTTCTTACTAATTCTATTGAGAATTGAAAATAATTTAATGAATATATTTAATAAATATTCTTATAGTTGAAGCAGGCGTAGCCGCGTCCGGGTCCACTAGTTAAATAATAAAATTCTCCTTTTCAATACAAACCATTTTTTTCAATACATATTTTCTATTCATTCGCAAAAGGAAATCATTAACGATAGATATAAAACCGTCGTATATTTTGTTTGATTGGCAGTGCCTATAGAATGTACAGGCAAAGCATGCAAAATCCGAATACATAATCTACCAGGAGAGCAAAAGTCGTTAGGTGGTAGGATGCAGATGCACTTAGATGAATATCTTGGAAATCGATAGTGGATAGACTAAGATTTGTTGGCAAGATTTACAATATCTTTTTATACATTCTTAAGTTCAAATTAAAAATGTATTTAGTAATTATTTGTGTCTTTGAAAGTAATTAATTTAATTATTCATTATTAAGATTTTTTTCAAGCTTCATAGGTAGAGGGGAACCTATTGTTAAGACACTCCGTTGCCCGCTTTCCGCCTAATTTTCAAGGCATTGCGTTTTGAGTGATTATTTGTATAATAATTATACAAATAAAAATAAATAAATCTTTATTTCGGACATCCATGATCCATATAAAATTTTGTGAGTATAAATAATACTATTTGCTTAATCTACTTACTTGTAATTGATATTATTTATATATTTTTTATATGTGGTAGACAAAGAAAATTTATTTCCATTTTCTTCACTCATCTTCAATTAAAGAAAATCCGTGTTTATTTAGTATCACAAACATTCGGCCGCTACCTCTTTTTAGCCAATGTCAAATGCCCAATGCTCGGGTATTGATCCAGCCAGTCTATATTTAGACTTCAGTACCAGGACTTCATAAATACAGAAGAATAAAAGTACTAGCTCTCTCTTTCTCTTTAGCCAAAATTACTTTCACTATCAATATGATGCCTTTTATAGTTTAGGGGACGATCGTTAAAATTAAATGTATGTAGAGCCTAGTTGAGTTACCATAAGTGTGATTCAATTTCTAGTCGGGAGTATGAACTATTTTCATTTCTTTGCTCAAGAGCAGACGTTACCGTTACCGTTACCGTTTGTTACCAGAACAGGACGAGGCACGGCGTTGAATTTCGCTGCTCAACAATTCTGGAGAATTCGTTTAAATGGGGGAATGGAATGTCTCTATTCTGTGTTCTTTCTAGTTTCTACCTACCCTGAGATGTAAGGGATACTGGGCGAAGCTAAAGAAGCTAAGAAAGTGAAGCGAATGTAACTTAGAGAAAACTTGTTATTATAATTTTTATGTCGTTGCTTACAATCTTAATAAATTAAAATTTGATCCGCTTTTTTGACAAGGCACTTGGTCGTTCTATAGGACAACAGAAGAAAGCACAACTCGAAAAATGTTAATATTTTTAAAAATACAAATCACCTATTGGATTTTTTTTACCATCAAATACTTTCCAACTTCATTACTATAGCGTCAAATTTTTATTTACATTTATATATTATTCTTATAATAAAAAATACCAAATTTATTTATTTTTTTAATAATAAAGGTGATGTATAAAATTAATATTCTTATATAAGTCTGTGGTACTATCAAATATAATACGTATTATATATTTTTTCAATTATTGGCCCAAATATCATATTTACTATGTTCAATTACTTGAAGTATCGAAATGAACTAAACAGTTGTTTTCTTTTGATTGTTATCAATGATCGAGATGCTATTACATTATATTACGTAACATGAATCACATGATCCGACAATGTTACATAGTATTTCTAGTGTTCTGATTTTTTAGCTCTAAAATCCCAGTGCTTATACACTCCGTTTTCCAAACTGTATCCATATTCAAAACATTACATATACCTACGTGGGCCCACTACACATGCATGCTCACCCTAGAACTTTACTTATTCTTTATTTCTTTCTTTTAGGTCTGTTCGAGTCTCGGATTCTCCTGTGTCCAATGGAATAAAACTATTCACTTGACAAGACGACGATACTCAAGGTGAAGTTTCCTTTTAAATTTCAATCAAATTTAGCGTATTTTTTTTTGAGGCCAGTCGTAAGGCAGTGAAACAAGCGAGCTAAAAAAGTCATTTTCCTCGCTCTGGAAGCAAAGCGAATGCTATGCCTCCGAATTTCATCGGGAAGTGAGAATAATAGAAATGGCTTAATGAGTAGGTGCGTAGTGTGTTACCATGAGTTTCCTAGGTTCCCTCTTCTGACGAGGAGTACAGTGGCAGCTAAAAAAGATAATGTGCTTACTTACAATATTTAAAATTTTCTCCTCTATCCTTTTTCAGTGACTGCTGGGAAACGAGGACAATGGTTATACCAGCCGGCTGCGAATGCATGTGGCCAGTCCACAGGCTAGGTGATATGTCTCTACATGTTTGAGCGTGCTGGCAAAATCGATCATTCCTATTACGAAAATAATTTAGTCTGTGACGTTTTGAATCTTCGTTGTGTAAAACACTCAACGCATATTATGTAAATAATCGTAAAGTATTATGATTTCTAAATACATATATAATGTTATATTTATTAAATTAAAAACGTATGAAAATCCAAAAATGATATAAATGAAAATAATAATAAAATAAAGTACTTCAATGTTCCTTTTAGTTTTATTAAACACTTACGAGTTCTGACGCATGGTTTTTGATTTATTCATTTTTCACGTCTGTCTATATTGGCTAAGAAGCTATAACATATAACAAATATTGGTAAGAACCAATAACATAAAATAACATAGTTTCACGCTTTATCGAGCGCCAAAACGCTACGGTCTCTACATACCTCTTTATATATTTTGTGGTGAAGGATGGAGCCACAAATAGATTCTTACCAATGTTTATGTTAAAGAATAGAGAGAAGAAACTGCTTAGCATACCTCTATGGTATGGTTCTCTATACCATGGAAACACATCGCGTTGCAGGGTGAGAACTTGCGACCTAAATGTAATCTTAAGACTTATAGAGCAAATGATGGTTCTTTAAAGAAACCATTTAAAATATAAATATCATCATCATCATCATCATCATCATCATCATCATCAGCTTGTCCTCGTCCACTGCTGGACATAGGCCTCTCCAATGGCACGCCACTGAGCTCGATCTTCGGCTCTTCGCATCTAGCCGTCCTACATTAAATATAAATATTTCGGCTGCTTATACAATTACATATAATACATTTAAGTAAGAAAAAATAATAAATACAGAATCCAACACGACTTATGTATTACAATACGCGTGACATAAGCACTAATCAAACAAGACGACATCCGCCCACATGCAAATAGCAATCAATTGTTGCTTCGTCATTTGATCCTACATTATTAATAAGCAAGGAATATTCTGAAAGAAGTCTTTTATTATTTATTAATAATAATAGAATGAGCAAATGATGGTATTTTTATTAGCATTACAACGAAATATACTTTTGACCAGTAAGAGACCAGAAGACCGCCAATTAATTCGCGGTGTTGAGCTACCCAATATAAAAGTGGAGATCGAAGTGACTTATTAATAACATTAACTTCTTTCTGCCTATTTAATATGTTTCGTGAGAAGACCGATTTTTAGGAATCTGAGAAACTGTCGGTAAAAACGGTTTATTAACCTTAGTAAACATAAAAATTTGAACGTAGTGGGACTTGGAACCTTGCCTCTTTGAAAACTGTCCGAAACTTGAACAGTTTTTAAATTTTTATATATTTTCTAAAGTTTTTTCTTATGTATGTATGGAATACACTGTAAAGACGTAAAAAATCACAATTTATTAATTAAAAAAAACCGATTGACAGGAATCATGAAATGGGAATCTTATTAGCAAATGGAAACTGTTCAGAAATGCAAAATATTTTCTGAACGACAGCATTACACGATGCCTAATAAGAGAAGCCGCGCCTTAACTTGTAGATAAGATCTTCAGATTTTTAAAGGAATAGGAACAAATAAGCCACAAAAAAGGGCCTAAATGGAAATGTTATTGTTTACTAAATATTTGCTATTAGGTTACAAAAGAATCCGGGCAAGAATAATTATTAATATTGAAGTTAGAAATAGTGAAGTTGATTTGCAATAATAAAGAATTATGTTTGTGTAAAGGTTTTTGTTCAATTTTTCAAGGTTAGATTTTATCAGCTTCACTCTGTATCCCTCACATAGCAGGGTAGGCAGAGGGAACCAAGTACTTAAAGAAATATGCAAGAATTTGTTGGTCATTACATTTCTCAGTCCCGTTAAGTTAAGTTTTACGAATAATTGGATATAATTGGGTTCATCTAGCTCTAGCGGAATTTAACCTATGGGGAGACGTATCAAGATAGATGCATTGCATACGTAATAATTCAAAATTAAAATCGTTTGCCCTTTTCCCCATTTTCCGCCGAATTCTGGAGGCATTGCGTGAAGACTGCTGGAACTCATGGCAGCGCTTATTTATTATTTCATTTCCTCGAGTGGGGATCGAACCCACTACCAGTCGCGTTTACAGTCACCAAAAATGGGGAACGGAGTGTCTTGACACTAGGTTCCCTCCTATGTGCGGGATACAGCTAAAGAAAACCGATTGCTTAACATATTCCCCAAGCCATGAATGGTGCAAATAAAATACAAACGGAGATGAACGTCATTGAAAAAGAAAAGCAAAAGGATTTATATCAAATTTTAAAACACAACCTCTGATTTCACCCACAATATGGAAGGAGGTTGCGAGATTTCCATGTAGGTTTATCTGATCAAATTAAAACATTTAATATTATCTTCATAATTATAATTATATTACCTAATCTTAAACCATTATTTGCATAACCTCAATAATTACCCAAAAAACGTCTTCAATTGACCAAAAAAGTATTAAAAAAAAGATATTTCATCTCAAATTAGAGAGATTATGCATAATTTCATAAATTAAAAAAAGGATAAATGAGATCTAAATTTATAAAAAACAACAAAACGAGTGGGCACTTTTAATTTTTATCCGCCGTCGGAGCTGCGCGAGCGCCAGTTACGTTACGGTGTGCGTGAGAGGTTGTCGTTAAGTTTACACTAATACCGCTCTAAAGGTAAGTAAAAACAATAAATAAATATTAAATGGAAAAATTATATTATTATAATTATATTGATTGTATATAAAGTGTAATTAATTGTGATTATTATGACAGTTTATACCGAGATAATGACTGACAGATTTATATTTGATTTTATTTTGTTATTTTTATGATACATGTATAATATCTTATGTGTTTGAATCAATGTTGCCAGATTTTTTTTTTCTTGATGAGAAGTGGATTTTTTGAAAATTTTAAGTAAAAAAGCGGGACGCTTGCGCCAAAAGCGGGACAAAAAAAATAAATAATAAGAATTTAATTTATTATTTATCCATTTATTGAAGTTTGAAATTAAAACTTCATAAAATGTTTTTAATAGAATAACTTCACTATATTTAAAAACGATTCAGAATAATTATACCTACATAACTTAAGAATATAGTTATTTGTATTGCTATGAAATTATTAGTAACTAATTAAAGTGTTCAAGTAATAAAAAAAGGTTTTTCACAATCCGTGAAAAGCGGGACATTGCCTGTCCCGATCGGGACATTTAATTTTTGGTCTAAATAAAAAAAATATATTAAAATCGGTTCACCCAGTTAAAAGTTATGAGGTAACAAACATAAAAAAAAATAAAAAAAAAAAAATACAGTCGTTTAAAAATCGGGACGTCCCGCCAAGATCGGGGCGTCTGGTAACGCTAGTTTGAGTAGTTTAGACAACAATTTTAAAGCATATGAATAAATTAATCTTTATTCTCGTAAAGTATTAGGATTTTAAAAATAAATATATCGAATATAGAAAAAAAACTATTCTAAATTTATTTAGATTATTAATTAAATATTGTTTTTAAATTATTATAATTCCATAATTGTCGTAGATAATAATTCCCCACTAAGTATTGAGCGTTATAAATTTGTTATCATTTAACTTATATGAATTTACGATATAGGATAGAATTAACTATAAATTTAAAAAAAATATTACTTTCCTTGACTAATATTTTAAATTATTACAACTTTTCTTTCGTTAGGTCATGGATGTAGGAAGGGGGGAACCGGGTGGACAGTGTCCAGCCCAGAATAGTCTGGTGCACACACCAGAAATTATAATTGTAACAAAATTTGCCCCAAAAATATAAAAAAAACAACTCCAGAAAATGGGGAACGAAGTGCCTTCAGGTTATCTATGCCTACGCTGCTGTTTGCGGGATACAGTGTGAAGCTGATTTATTAGTCTTATTTTTAAAAAGTTAGGTGTACATATAAATTTTTAAAAATATTTATTATTATTATTATTAGCCATTAACTAAAACAGGTCCGAAGCATAATTACAATAAACGTTTAACACTATGTACGAGTATAATATAATTATAACACACTTAATTTACTATGTCTTGCTTTAGATTAGGTACTGTCAATACTAACTTTACTTGTGTGAGTATATTTTTTTTATATCTTCAAGTATTTGCCGCACAGTAAATGATTGTGTTACGTCCATTACTTCTTTTCTTTCAAAACATTTGAAATTAATTCATACTAGGCAGAAATGAGCATCAAACTCTGTTTGTGAAAATATACGAAAGAAAAACACTTATTTTTTTTTTATTAATTACGTACCACACATAAGAAAGAAAGTAACGACAACTTATGACAACAGAAAGAATGTGTACAATGGATAACTTATCTCTAATAGAGATTTCTACCAGAAACCCTTGAATGTAGGAGATGTTACAAGAAATGTTTCTGGTGCGGTATTTTAATATTATGTTAATAATAATAATAAACCTACATACAAATATACATAATATTAATTAATATTATCATAACTACATAAATATAATTTGATTTAAAAAGTATTTAGAGATGAATTGCCAGACAGTATAGTGATAGATAGTGAGTTCCATAAGAGCACTGCTTGAACTGTGAAGGGTGTTTCATAGAAAGAGGTATTAAATATAGGGTACTCAAGCTTTCTTAGAGTTACACATGAGCGTACAGGTCTTTCACTTGGAAGTGTCAATTGAAAACGCTCCCTCACGTAAGGAGGAGAGGATGACTTTAAAATGTTAAAAAGAAGAGTGAGAATGTGCAGGTTACAGCGTAAACGCACTGGAAGCCACGTGGTCAAATTTGCTTAAGCCGAATATAAAACGAATACACAAATTCTGAAGTCGGTCAAGTTTGTCGAGAACCTCGTCATTAGCATCAGGATAACAAACATCAACTTATATTGTAGACCAAGAAGTAGAGGGTTACGCCTCTAATTCTCTTTGTCTTTTATATAATAGAGATTCATTCTGAAATAAAAAAAATAATTGCACATTATACTAATATTAATTGTTTACGATTTTAAATTTATTATTTTTTTTAAAGAAGGAAATTCTTATTTTTGAGCGGGTTAAATTTAAATAATCACCAGACTGTGAAGTTCGACAATCGTTAAAATTCGTTTAATAACCTGTACTATATTCTAAGAGAGGTACTTATTTGACTTTTGCCAGCTAACTGTCAAATATTGACTAATATAAAATAAGGCATTCCTGGTTTAAATTAAAAACAAATTCTTGCATAGGCGGATGGAACCTAATGTTAAGACACTTCGTTCATTCCATTTTCAACCAAATTCTGGTGGTTTTTGTTCAGTAGCGGCACTTAACGCCGCGCTTTGCCTCGACACCAGAGCGAATTGAAAATATTAAATATTTTATTTCCTCGAATGGGAATCGAATCCACAATCTGTAGGGATAGTAGGGTAGTCACACTTTGTGCCCCTGCGCTACGATTGGCTTCACTAAATTTAAAGTGGAGTATTGAATATTTTACAGACACTATACCGGTTGATCCTGCATAAAATGACTAAAAATATTATAGATACATATTACGGGATAGAGCGTGAAGCTGAAAAAACAAGTATGTGCTTTCTAATATATGTACCTGCTATATTTTAAAAAACGTAACAGTGCACGAACAAATGCGTGTTAAGTCAAAAAAAAAATAAAAAAAACAATTAACGTGCGTTCGTTTCACGCTCGAATTGAGACAGAATTTCGGTAATGTAATATATGTTATATAAAACAATTATGTGTATTTTTGAAATAAATTACAATATTTTCTTGTTTTCATGTAAAAATATTAAAGTAATTTAAGTATATTTTTAGTTTATTCGACACGACTATAAAAATACTATAAATAGTTAGTAAAAACGCTAGGGGCCATATTTGTAGATGGTTCTTAACTTTGAGATCGATCTTGAGAGCGATATTGAGATGCCGTTTTCATTCATAGATTATAATTTATGAATGGAAACGGCATAACTTATCCATAGACATGTAATTTATGAATGAAAACAACCAACACGGCATCTCAAGATCGATCTGATCAGACCTGAGAGCGGAATTGATAAGGACCTAAATGATCTTTTTAACACAAATTACGTGCTCTAAGTCGGCTAGTTATATACCAATACATAATTGGCATAATGAAAGCCTAATTAGGACAAGGATTTTCGTTAACTTATTCGTAGTTATAGTTGAAAATTTCAAATTATATAGTGTTATCTAATGTTGCGGTCAAACTAACCACTAAATAGAATAGGCGTTGTAAGATTTGCATTCGTTTACAAGATTTCATGAAATTGGCGAAAGTATTACTAAGAGTTTAGTTTTATAAAATTGGCGCAGAGGCACAAAGTGGGCTGCAACATCGACTGTTTGTGGGTTCGACCCCACCTCGGGGAAAGGAGATATTTAAATTTATATTTGTATTTCTTCGCTCTGGTGTCAAGACAAAGCGCGGCGTTCAGTTCCGTCACTCAACACGCAATGACTCTAGAATTAGGCGGAAAGTGGGAAACGGAATATCTTAACACTAGGTTCCCTCTGCCTACCATGCCGTGTGCGGGATACAGCGCAAAGCGAGTGATAACTTTAATTATCACTCGTCTGATCATTGTTATAAAAAAGCTTTGACTATTTTCTTTGGAGTGAAAAATTGTAATTGTTAATACAGGTTTTGTTTGTTCAAAATTAGTTACATTTAAAAATACTCGTGGAAGGATTTATCTTGTATATCTGACATTAATAACCTTTTTGTTTTTTTACCTCATTGTAACTACTACCGTTGTGTTAAATAAAGACAACATTGCAATACATACCTACATTAAGAAGATATAGTTATATTTTTTATCTATATATAAAAAAATCGAAAGGTCACTCACTCATCACGAAATCTCAGAAACTACATGTGCTAGGAATCTCAAATTTTGCACAGGAGCTAGTTATAGGACGTAGGTGCTCGCTAAGACGGGAATTTGTAATATTCGACTTCTAAGGGGTTGTTTTTGGGGTTGAAAGTTTGTATGAAACTTCGTTACTACAAATGCTAGGAGTCTCAATTTTGCATGGACGTCACTTATAGGACGTAGGTACTCATGAAGACAGAAATTAATAATAATGTAGTTCACGCAAGCAAAGCCGCGGGTGGGCAGCTAGTATATTATATAACTTAAAGGCTAATTGATTATAGTTAAATTATTGTAGTTTCTGTGCCTGACTAAGGATCTTAATATATATGTAGTCCCAACTCTGAGATTTTAGGTAGGTATATGTTATGAAAATGGCGTCTCAAGAACGAAATCAAAGTTGAGAGCAGTTTCGGATTGCTTTAGAACTACGTTCTCCCTGTCTACCACGCTGTATGCGGGATACAGCGGGAATAATAAAACAATAAGTTAAAATTTGTGTGTAGCGTTAATCATAATAAAATCTTATTTATATAGGCTCTACCAGAATTTGGTATTTTTGTGTAAAGTAAACAAGATCTATTTACAATATTCCAATGCCAGTACTACTTAACCTCGATTTAAAATGTGATCTTTAAATTATAGATAAACTGCAAAATGGGTATGCATACAACTTGAGTTATTTACATATGATAATAATAATTTCGCCAATGTCATTAAATAAATAATTATAGCTAAGATATAAGTAATGTGATACCTAGTATAATTATAATAACTAGGCACGGTACAAACATACAGTACAAACGTACATGTAATTTTTTGGGTACGCTATGGGTACCTGTCCTACTAACATTATAAATATGAATAACTACTGAACAGATTTAGAGTAAACTTTACAGTAATATAGCTTATACTCGTACATCAGGATAACATGTGTGTGTGCCTGTGGGCAACAGTTCATCTAATAATTAATTAAATCATTTTGTATAATTTGGCTATTAACAATAAATATAAGCGGGCGAAGCCGCGCGTGAGTCGCTATTATAAAATATATTGTACCTGAACTCGTTATAGAATTCGCACTCGGCCTATAGTCGAAATATTTAAGTTTAGGTAACCCTTTAAAACACTTTAGGTATTTATATATACAAAATACAAAGTGCCCTATGGAATATAAGTAAATAAAGTAAATAACAATAGGTTGTAAAATATAATGATTGGTCTTCAACTTTAGTAATAATTGAATATGCTAAGAAAATAAACAAATACTTGTGCATGTTACTTAGTTGAATATGTTTACTTTGGATAGATGTTAGAAAGTACAAATTTTCGCCTCACAATATAGCGAGCGCAAACCTGTATATAACAGAGTAGGCAGAGGGAACCTAGTGATAAGACACTAAGTTCTCCGAGCACCGCACTGTTTTTGAGAAGAAAATCTTTAATTTCCCCGAGTGGGAAACGAACTCTCAATAACCGCGTTCACACTGAGACAATATGCCGTTGCGTCTAACGCGCGCTACAAGGCTACGACGGCCTTATTTTATGTTTAATATGTAAGATAATTTTATTTATTTATCTAATGCCTTGGTACTACGTAAATGGTAGACATAATTTATTCCCCCGTATGGAGATCGAACCCACAATTGTCGCGTTACAGTCACACCTTATGCCTCTGGGCCACAACGACATCTTAAAAGAGTAGAATAGAGAGAGAGTTAAAAGAGTAGAGAGTTGTTTTTCTCTTGTAACAGTCGTCAATTTTAATTATTTAATCAACACACGCACTAAAGGTTATTTTACACGAACTATTTTAAGCTAGTTTTGAGCCCTTCATTATTGGTAAGCCAATTAGTCTACATGCAAACAAATCTAGTCCATTAGTTCGTGATATAGATATATATAAAATTTGAATAATTTAACTTAAACGGTTATTGATATATGAAATATTATTATGGTATTTTTTAATTTTTTTATGCTTGTTACCTCAGAACTTTTGACTGGGTGAACCTATTTTGATGTTTTTTTTTAAATATTAGGTAAATGTACAGAATTGTTTTTATTATCCTTTTATTATATAGAGTTGTATTTAATATATGCAGCCTAATGCAATGCGAATGTTAAGTGTATAATATATAGTGTGATAACAAAAAAAAATATTTATCATTTTGTTACAAATTTTGAAGGTCATTTATGATGCTTTTCCATGAAATTTTTCACTGCCTGAGCGAAATATTATTGTTTGATATATTTAATGTATTATCCAATATTTATTTATTATATGAATATTTTAATTATATTATCTTTTTTTATGACAAAAAATTAAAAGCTTCTAAAGTTACTCGTAAATACTCCTGAGTTAAAATAAGGAAATAATAAAAAAAATAAAAAAAAAAATTGCAAAGTGAATCAATTATAATGAAATCATTAGCTATATTATTATATTATTTTATAATTATATATAGGTATGTTATTGTTTTTTTTATATTATCAATAGTATCAGGAGCTTTTTTTTTTAAATTGATATGTTGTGGGTTCGTTCGTTCGTTAAATTGAAATATTGGCCTCGGCGTTGAGTTCCGCCACTCAACACGCAATACATCCTCAATTTAGTGGCAAGTTGAGAACGGAGTGTTTTAACAATAGCTTTCCAGGTTCCCACTCTGCTATGTAGGTGCCGGATTCAGCGCCTAAAAAAAATTAACTTGTGTCATAAATTATAGAAGAATTCGTATAATTTATGATACAAATTAAATAACATAGTATATTTAATGTAATTTATACCTATAATTTTTTTTAAGCAAACATTTTTTTCTGTCATGATTTAGTAAAAACATAGCTTTATTTAGGAATTCACGCTTCGGTAAATACGTGAATGGAGCCTGGCAAGCCTTAATGGCTAACTTTTCGTAACTCACATTGTAAACGAGACTTTCTTGCATATAAACTAAGTTAGAACCAAGTTTTTTAGACATACAAAACCAAATAAGAGCCCGTCGTGGCGCAGCGGCACAAGGGTATGACTGTAACGTGACTGTCGTGGGTTCGTTCCCCACTCGAGGAAGTGAAATATTTATTTACTTTTATATTTCCATTTCTTCGCTCTGGTGTCGAGGCAAAAGCGCGGCGTTGAGCTCTGCCACTCAACACACAATACCTCCAGAATTCAGCAGAAAGTGGGGGGAAAGCGGTCCCAGTTTCTTAACATTAGGTTTCCTCTGCCTACCATGCTGTGTGCGGGATACAGCGTATTCCTCGAACGCCATCGCGTAAAAAACAAGTCATAAAACATGGTCATACTTAATTATTAAGAATAAATATATACTAAGCTAAAAATATATACTTTTCTTCCCCACTTTCCGCAAATTATGGTGGCATCGTGTGTTGGACAGTGGAACTCAACTGCTTTGCTCTCAAATGCGTATTAAATATTTAATTCCTCGAGTGGGAATCGAACCGACAACCTATCGAAGATAAGTGCTGAGGCACAAGAGTGCGGCTTCTTCAATCGTTATAATGTAAGAATTATTTTTATAATAATTCGTATTTCATATTCAATACAAATTTTTAAAAACTCTAACTTTGAAAGCTTTTAAAGCGACTATATACGAATACATACAAAAAAAACCACAGCACCATTACAAATCGCCAGGTACTCTCCACAATTTCGACCGATTATGTGATGCATTGTATGGCGCAATCCTTTTAAACTCTACTATTTTTTTTAACGGTGTAGTGAATGTGCACTTAAGACAATAAACTTAGAATGGTCACACTTTATTGTATAAGTATTTAGATTAAGATATGATATAAGATGATATTTAAGAATCATGTGTGACTGTAGTGTGAAGTATGACCGAGTGTGACTCGAGGAAATGAAATATTTATTTAAATTTTCTATAATATTTCCATTTCTTCGCACTGGTGTCGAGGCAAAGCGCGACGTTGAGTTCCGCCACTCAGCACACAATGCCTCCAGAATTCGGCGGAAAGTAGGGAACGGAGTTTCTTAACACTAGATGTCTGCCTATCCTGCTGTGTGTGATTTTATTTGATTTTTTATTTAAGATCGCTACTAGGTTTAAATGTTATTTTTTATATTTATTGCTTTTTCTTGTTTTATAATGTACAAAAAATATATATATTGTAAATATATAATTGCTTGGTAAATTATCATAAACATAAGTCATTTTTGTAAAATTCAAATATTATATTTCAGTTCTTCGAGTGGGAATTAAATATTAGTTATCTGTTTTCATTAGTAGGTGTTCCGAAAAACACTCACCAAATGGCTTTTTTTGGCAACGCTAAAATGGCTTCATAATAATTAAAAACAGATTTAACTAGAACTTTTGTACGAAGTAAATTTAAAAATAATGAATTAAACCACTACTTTATGAATATAATATGTATTAAATGAACGAAAACACCAAATAACCTTAAAACAAATTAAGTAATATAACCCATATACGATATTTTGAATAAGTAATATGGTTTACATAGTTAAGAAATATATTTTTTAAAAGCTATACGCCTTTTGACACCGCAAACTAGCGATGTCGGTCATCAAGTAGATTTGACGTTTCGCAACGTCCGACTTTCAAGGTAGAAAGGAAAAAAGCAAAGCCAGACGTTTGCATATTCAAATTAATTATTTATAGCACCATAGCAGATCAGTTGTCAATAGTCCCATTTATACGATAATTGTGAGTTCGAGTCCCACTTAGGAAATATTTATATTTATAAGATTAATGTTATGTAAGCCTATATAACCATAATACGAATATGTTAGATAGTAGATAGAACAAAGGTATTATAATTATTACTTTGTACACTTACGAGGCACGGTCGGTCTTTAGGTAGTGGGAACCAATAAGTTGTTAAGACACTCCGTTCTCTACTTTCCGCCGAATTTTGGAGGGATTGCGTATAAGGTGGAGGAACTGAACGTCATTCACCTGTCGATAGTCAAAAGATAAGCACAACCAAGGTAACTTCTCTGTAAGACTAATAATTTCGTACCTATAGAACTCCCCATACCTATTTATTAATGATTTATTAATTTTATGTTTCAAATGAAAGACTCATTTCCTATTGACTGTGGCAATGTGGTTTTATTGACATTAAGCAGTACGTGCTCCATCAACACAAGTCGTTTCACTCGGATACAATAATAACGTTACAACAGCTTATCAGCCTTTCCCCTTTTTTTAGTGATGTCTGTACACTGCTATACAAACTACTTCCTTGCCATAATAGTCGATAGATTATATACTTTCACGCTGTATCGCAGAGGAAGAGTAGAGTTAAGTTACTCCATTCAATAATTTCCGCCGAACTTTGGAAGCATTACCTGTTGAGTGGCGGAACTCAACGCCGCGTTTTTGCTTCAACACTGAATGAAAATATTAAATATTTCATTTCTTGGAGTGAAAATTGAACCCACAACCTGTCGCGTTTACAGTCACACACATGTGCCCCTGCGCCAGTACTGACCTCAAGTTATTAATATACGTTTTACATAATAAATTGGTAAACACAATATTAGCGTGTAAACGCTGGTAATTACCTTATAAATTCATGAAACTGCACTTTGAAATGTAAATATATAAAACAAAGTCTTAATTATTATAATTTATGTACATACATAGGTTCTAGTTATTTGGTAATGTTTCAAGGTGATTTTTCAAATAAAAAAATTGAGTATATAAAAAATATCAATAGACGAAATTATCAAAAATTTTAAATTCTTAAAAACAATAGTAGGCAAGAAGAATTTGTACATGTCTATGTAGTTAAGTTTATAAGACAAGATAGTAGAAGGGACCAAACGCTTACCAAAAACGACGAAAAATATGTGGTCCAACCAGGTCAACGATGTTATGCAAACCGGTGACAAGATAGATACGCTTCATCTAAGACTACGAGACAGAAATGATACATCCAGAAACACCTTAGTTGTTCTCTAAAAGTGTCTGTACAAGATGGTAGTGAGTTCGAGACCACTGAAGGTATCTGAACAAATGAAAAATACAGTATTTGTCAAGTTGTATTTTTCATTTCCATACAAATTTCGGGTCAATGGGAGGTAGAAGCAAACTTAAGTTTGTGGGGGTCGACATACAATTTGTATGAAATTTACTACAGAAATATCATATTTTTTTGTTTTTACTCTAAGCTCTCAGTTTTTGCCAAGTTTTTTAATTCTAAGTTAACAGGAAGAATCCTACAGGTCAAAAGTGGTAAATGAGTCTTGGACAGATGGATAGACAATAAAGTGAGGCTATGAAGGTTCTTTTCATGAATATAATATGTATTTTTTCTTAATTTTAAGCAAATTAGTGAAAATACATTAAAATACAGAAATAATAAACTCAATAGTTCATAGTGACAAAAAAATTAAGCATAAGGAGACTATACCTTATATCATTTTCATTTCCCTTACTCTATGTTCAGAAGCACGTGGCCGACCACGCTATAAAAACAACTGCACAGTGAAAGGCGACCGAAAACGCCGAATCTTACACTGTCTTAGTTTTTAATTTGTGCAATGAGAGGTAATACACTAGCGGAAATAAGCGATAGGAATAAAATAAACTATTTTTTTAAAAAAAAGCAAACCATTAAACAATAAAGTAAAAAGTAAAAAATAAAGATTTTATAATTTTGAAGTCGGTGTAAGATTTTAAGTGATGGCTATCCACCATCCACCTTAAAAGAATGCTTATCGGACGAGTACGTAGTGGTTGTCCCATGTAATTTGCCATATTCACAAGAACATAACTACATAAAAATATTCTGGCAAATTGAGAACCTTTCTCTTTTTTGAAGTCGGTTGAATATGAGAACATGTTCTTTTTTTAAGTTGGTTGAAAAGAAATGCAAATTGAGGAATCTCATTGTCATTATCAACAATGTTTTTCCTTGTAAGTATTACAGTAAAAGTAGGTATTACAACTATAGTCTTCATCATCAGTTCCACGTCATCAAATTGTGCTTTCCGAAAGCAAACACGAGTCTATACAAAAAATACCTAAATCCTTGTAAAGAGTTCCCTCGATTTCTCCAGGACCCAATCATCAGATCTTGACATGGTCACCATGGGACCACCTGTGAGGTTTACTCTTTCAAACAAAAAAATAATTATTCCAAACGGTTCAGGCGTCTTTCGAATCTAAAATTTCTGAATTGTCCCCAGTAAGATATTTATACTAGTTAATGGGAGAAAAAATAATCCTGCAACTTTTATCGACTTCATAAATGATGTGTATACCAAGTTTGAAGGAAATCTGTTGGCCGTTTTTACGTAATTGATATTTATTTTTTACAGGCATGGCGCCCGATTCATCGATCAGAGAATTTTATAAGGGGAAGAGCGTCCTATTGACTGGTGGGACAGGATTCATGGGAAAAGTTCTTATCGAAAAACTCCTATATAGTATACCAGACATTGGAAATGTCTATGTATTGATGCGACCGAAAAGGGGGAAATCGATTAACCAAAGATTTGAAGACATGCAACGTTTACCAGTGCGTTTATTGTTTTTATGAATAATTGTTACTACTAATAAATAAATAAATCAGCTTCACGCTGTATCCCGCACACAGCAGGGTAGGCAGAGGGAATCTAGTGTTAAGACACTCCGTTCCCCACTTTTCGCCGCATTCTGGAGGCTGTTTGCGTTTTGAGTCGCCGCTCTTTTACCTCGACACCAGAGCCAAGAAATGAAAATATAAATGGAAATAAATATTTCGTTTCCTCGAGTGGGGATCGAACTCACAACCGTCGCGTTGCAGTCAACCCATGTACCGCTGCGCCACGAAGACCACTCCAAATTGTCTCATCATTTTTATACTTTCTTATAATAAAATATTTCTGTACACCAATTAGAACATGAATCATTACTAATTTAACTGTAAATTGCTAAGTATATTTTTCGTTATTTTGTACGTAAGTTATCATTGAAAATTACTATTTTCATAAGAGGTTTTTATTAAAACCGAATTTGATCTAAAAAGAAATTATAATGATATCATAATTTTTCACCTTAATTTAATAACTATTTAACATAAAATTAAGTCTAATCAGAATAAATAAGTAGACTAACTGTAAGGTAAACATAAATTTCAGTTATTCGACCGACTGAGGAACAAAAGACCGGATAGTTTCAAGAAAATCAAACCACTACAAGGAGATGTACTATTCGATGATTTCGGGCTCTCTGATAGAGAAATAGAAAATTTATCTAATGAGGTGTCCATATTATTCCACTTTGCCGCTACTTTGAGGCTGGAAGCGCCTCTAAAAGACAATGTAAACATGAACACGTGTGGCACGCAAAGGACCTTAAACGTGGCGAAGAAGTTAAGCAAACTACTTGTTTTTATACATTTATCTACTGCATTTTGCTATCCTGATTATGCAGTTTTGGAGGAAAAGGTGAGCTTTCAAAAGATTTAATTTTTTTGGTTTTAGTGTGAAGACACTCCGCTCCCCACTTTCCGCCGAATTCGAGGTATTTACTACGAATATGTTATATATTTGCTTTTATTTAAAAATATAATTGAAACTGCTGAAAAAATAGATATTGGGTTCGATACTCATTAATGACATTTTATTTTTTACAATGCTCTATATTATCATCATATCATATTTTAGTTTAGTATATCCTTATAAGTAGGTATAAACTACTTAGTTTAAGGTCATCAGGTTATTTGCAATTATTATTATTATCATATAATTAAAAAAAAAAAAAACAATTGCGATGTCCTGTCCGTAGGTACGAGTACGTGTCAGTAAGACCGGTTTGTAATTTAAAAAGCCAACAATGTTGGTAATTAAAAAATATAATGCATATAAATATAGCGTAACAAAAGAAGAATTATCTATTTTTTCTACCTTAGTGATCAATGACGTATAGAGCGTGAGACTGTAAGCACGACAGGCTGTGGGTTCGATTCCCACTAGAGGAAATGAAATACTTAATGTCCCCACCATTCAACATGCAATGCCTCCAGAATTCGGTGAAATGTGGAGAGCGGAATATCTTAACCATAGGCTCATTCTGCCTGCCTGCCTAGATGAATTATTGCCATATTATCTAATAGTAAATTGAATATACTTTTATTAAATTACTGAATCAATTTAACATTTTTAAATATAAGTTATTATAAAAAAGATACATTTAAAAATATAAAAGTAATAGTTATTATTATTTAACGATACCATGCCAAATTTAAGAATTGTCTGACAGTACCTAAACCCATAACATTGCCCCACGGAAAATGCTATACAGTCGGAAAAAAATGTCTGAAAATGTCTCAGTCTAGACATAGTGCGGTGTTGAGTTCTTCAAAATAGACCAAAAACCGAGTACCTTATGGATTTAAAAAAATACTTTTTATTTGTCTCTTATACAGATGCACGCGCCTCCAGTAAATCCCTCAGACGTTATGCATCTTATCGAATGGCTGGATGGTAAACAAGTAAACATATTGACACCGTCACTTCTCCGTCAACATCCCAATTGTTATACGTTCTCAAAGAGATTGGCGGAGGCGGTGGTGGAAAATGAATACAAAAACCTTCCTGTGGTCATCGCTCGGCCGAGCATTGGTAAGATTTTAATTTGTATTCCACTTGCAGCAGGGTAACCAGAGGGAGCCTAGTGTTAAGACACCCCTCTCCCCACTTTCCCTCGAATTCTGGAGGCATTTGATTTGAGTGGCGGAACTCAAACAATCGAACCCACAACCTATCGCTTTTACAGTCACACGCTTGTGCCTCTGTGCCACTGGCCTAAATTTATAAACTATTTATAGGAAATATATCTTTAATTAGTCTATTTCGTACTAAATAATGGGATATGTCATCGCGACTCAGTAAACACTTTTAACTGAACATAATGGTTCTGAGTTCAAATACCATGCGGAGAACTCTACTCTGGTACGGCCTCTTGGCAAAAAGCGGAAAATTAAATAACTAATGTTGTTACTATCATATAAAAATAAATAGAAAATAAACAAAAGGCTTCATTCAGGTTTATATCTCAATGTATATACTAAATTGGTTATTTTACGCGCTGTTGAGTTTCTTCTAATCTTAAACGGTATTTTAAATTAGACTTTCAGATGATATAATATAAAGAAATTGTTGGTTTAAAGTAATTGTTAATTTAATATCATTCGTTTTGGTTTCCAGAGAAAGCGTTCTTGAGTTGAGTTCTGCCACTCAACTCCCAATGCCTCCAGAATTCGGCGGTAATTGGCAACGGCTAATACTAGGGGTTACCTCTGCCTATCCTGCTGTTTGCGGGATACAGCGTGAAGCTATAAAAACAAGAAATAGAATTATGACGGAAAATATTTAGTAGTGATTTTTCAATGTCACTGTTAAATTATAAAAAGCGAGAGTTTTCAAAATTACTGGGATCTAAAGACGTTTCATTTCAGTTTTCCATTTCTTAAACTTTTTTTAACCACCAATTTGGTATAAAATAAAAAGAAAATAGAGCATTTTCAAATCTATATACAAGGAATAGTTTTTGCTTTAAATATAATTTTTATACGAATATTTAGGAGAATTAAGTATATTAAGTATAATAAATATTATAATAACAAATATAGTTATAATCATTTAAATAAATCAACAACAACTATAAGCCATGGTCCCATACAAGTTAAGAACTCAAATTTACACATATTTTATTTAATTAACTAAAACACCATATAACAACTAACTGCATAAATGAAGTAAAAAAGTACGATGCACTTTTTCTATATAATTTACATTGTATAGCGAAATATAACGATGCATCGGTACCAGGAGTGCATATCATTTGAAGAGATGCGAGATGCAGTCTGACGAAAGAGATAGATATGCATTTGTGTACTTACTTGTAAATCAATAACCAATAGTCTAGGAGATAGCTGCTATTTCTAGACTTAAGCAAGTCTAGATAGACTTTGTGTAACATTTGTGAAGTCTAAATCTGCGATGAAAATATTTATTGAAAATTACTTTATAATTTTCTATAATTTAATAAGTGAAGCCAGTCGCCGCGCTGGGGCAAAAGCGTGCGATCGTAAACGCGATAGGTCGTGGGTTCGATTTCCACTCGCTCAGCTCCCACTCAACACCCAATGCTTTCAGAATTCGGCGAAAAATAGGAAACAGAAATGTCTTAAAGGGAATATATTGTGTTACTATTAGGTTCCTAGGTTCCTTTTGCATACATGCTATGTGCGGTATACAGTATGAAGCTAAAAAAATTATAATAACAATCACCATTATATTTATTACGTTAGCCCTCATAAGTAATAAAAATACCTAGCTTAAAACAATAAATAACATTTTAACATAACCATTAACTTCTATACACAAGTACTAAATGAAATCTTATATAAAATAATTTTATAAAGGCGTCAAAACGGTTAGGTATATGAAACCGGTCGCTGCCTCCTTTTCTATGACAGGTTACTACAGCGCATCGCAAATATTGATCCATTTCCATATTTTTAAGCGACACTACCAGGCTCTTATAAAAGAAAAGACATTAGAGCTATCCCTTTTCTTTTAATTATTAAAAATGAATATTAAAATATTTATTGATTTTTCATTTTCATTCAAAATTTTAATATATTTTACATTATTAACATGTGAATAATTTTATTTTTATGTTATATTTTTAGTTTGTAATGTAGATTGCATTGTAAAATGCAACGCCATCTAAAGCTATAATTGATAGTTTATGATATGAAATTCAAACAATGGGACCATTTTTCTTTTAAGTTAATAATTAGTCTAAATGTTTTTTCATAATATTAATTTGATATTGCTACTATTTATTGACCCGCACGCAACAGCAACAGTAGGCAGAAGGAAGCTAGTGTTAGGATACTCCGTTGTCCACTTTACTCCGAATTCTGGAAACTTTGCTTGTTGAGTGTCCAGACACCAGAGTGAAGAAATGAAAATACTAATTTAAATAAATATTTAATTTGAGTCGGGGTCGGGGATCGAATCCACATCCAGTCTCATTTACAGTTACATACGTGTGCCCTTGCGACTCGATTGGCTTAATTATTAATTAGAGGTTCTAGTCCAGAGGCCCAAAAATGTGCGTAATTTCATGATTATTTTTGAAAGTGTATTCGGACACGTATTTTATTTAAAAAAAACGCCCTCCTCCAGCCCTCCTTAAAGACGGTCGTGCGCGCCGGTGGACAGTGTGCCCGGGGCACTCTACAGTCGTAATACTATTAAAAAAAAATTAAGTAATAATGTCAAAGTAAATATAAATAAGCTTTCCAATAACAACTTTCGCAAGTATCTTGCATATTTAACTTGGGTAAGTGGCACGCCTGTGACCTCTTCAACCCTTGGACCTAACACGCGGTGTCAATATTTATGTATTACTTTCTAATGTTTTGGTTCGTGTTAGACGAATAAACCATTAAATATTATTATAAAATCTATTATTCGCGAGGGAAGCAAAGTTTTTTTTTTTAGTATTTTTTTTTCAAGAAATCTATTCTTACAACATAGTAATTACAACATTAATTTTAAATTATTATTACCACACTTAAAAACAAAAATGCTTTTTAAAGAATATACAAAAAATATTTAACAATAATATTACAAAATTCCAGTATGTCCAGCCTACAAGGAACCTATGCCAGGTTGGGTGGACAACCTCAATGGTCCAGTAGGTCTGATGCTCGGGGCTGGCAAGGGTGTAATAAGGACAATGCTATGTGATGGCAACTTGCTTGCACAGGTGGTACCTGTTGATACTGCTATCAATGGTATTATAGCTATAAGTATGATTGAAGGGACGAAGACAGAGAAGTAAGAAAGATTTTTATTTAAATTAATCTTTGATATATATAAAAATAAATTGAAAATACGTAAAGCATTTAAATCAGTGCCCCAGAGTATAGAGGAAGAGCGGCATTTTTAAACTATTTATTTGTTTTATTTTATTAAAAAATCACCATAAGCAGGTCATATGTAAAATACAATACCTTTAATTACTTATATATTTATTGTATGATAATAGCAATATAATTTTTTTTCTTAATAGAATCCCTGTATTAAAAACAATACTTGTATGTGCCTACCAGTTAATTCTTCACAGTCTCTGTTACTAATATATTAAAAAATTAAAGTAATTAAAAAGATTTCTCACAGTGCATTGAATAATCCGCGAGAAGTGGAACCACACCTGTCCCCGGACAAAATTGAAGTTAAAGTGCAATATTTCCAATAGGAGAAGATAATAATCATAAGATATAATTTAATTGTCTTTCAGATCGGAAACCATACCAGTATACAACGTAAATATTGGTCATCAAAAGCCCACCACTTGGGGCGATGTTCTCAAAGTCGCCAAAGACTACGCCCGGAAGTACCCCTTAGCATGGCCGTTGTGGTACCCTAATGGGGATATAACGACTAATATAATTTTACATGAATTTAGAAGGATTTTCTATCATTTACTGCCAGCTTATTTTATTGATTTCATATTGTTCTTATTGGGACAAAAACGTCTGTAAGTAACTAATTATAATACACACACATTAGTGTAGGAATTGTACTTATTAGTTAAAATCAAGATAATCAGCTTCACGCTCTATCCCGCATATAGCAGGATAGGCAGAGGGAACCTAGTATTAAGACACTCCGTTCCCCACTTTCTGCCAAATTCTGGAGGCTTGCGTGATGGGTGGAGAAACTCAACGCGGCTCTTTGGCGTTTTTGGCAACGACCAGAGCGAAAAAATGAAAATGTAAATAAAAATTACATTTCCTCCAGCGGTCAACGAATCCACAACCGTCGCGTTACAGTCACATCCTTGGGCCGCTGCACCACGACGGCCTCAAAATCAAGATACTTCTCTTTATATTATTTAAAGAAGTAACTTTTGAGAGAAAAAAAAATCAAGTTTAATTATACTTCTAAAACTTCAATTTTGTAATATAAATCAGTTTAACATTAATTTACACAATCATATCAATCACACAAAAAACCAACTAACACCACCTGTTTTTCCATTTATACCATCACCACCACCACCACCACAGTATGGTGCGAATTCAAGATCGTATTAGTCAAGGATTGGAAGTATTACAATACTTCACAATGAGACCCTGGAATTTTCCTTGTCCAAACTACGATAGTATTCATAGTAGACTAGGCGAAGAGGAAAAAATTATATTTAACACAGATTTAACGAATGCCGACCGCAATAAGTATATGCAGCAATGTGTGGAAGGCGGCCGAGTGTACTGTCTTAAAGAAGATCCGAGCAAAATAGCTATTAACAGGACTTATCATAATTTGTAAGTATTTTGATGGGTCATTTTGAGAGGTCTGTACCCAAAAAGTATGTTACTTTTTGAGCCCCCTTTGAAACCCCTCTTCGCTGTCTGTCTGTCCGGTCCCGTCACCACGAATCTCATGAACACTGATAGTTAGACGGTGGTTTAATTTTTATTTTTTTCCTATAAATTATAGTAATAGAAATTGAGTTGTTTTGTTTTCGCGATTAAGTAATAAACTTGTTATTTTAATCGATTTCCTAAGAGAGAGAGAGTGCTATATTCAACAACTATATTTTCTTTTATGTACATCCATCAATTTCTTCGTCATTGTGAACCAATTTTAAAAATTATTTTTATATTTGAAAGAGTACTTTCAAGGTGGTCCCATGGCCACCAGGTTAGGATCTGATCTTGAGATCTTAGGGAGATTGAAGGAAATCTTCAAATTTTAGGTACATATGAGTTTCATATAATATTATTTCCTGTAACAATCATATTTTTTCCTTTTCAGCTTATACATTTTAGACTGGGTGGTCAAAATATTCTTTTGGATGTTCATATTATCTTTTTTAGTAAGTTGGTTTGATCCGATAAAGAATATTTTTAGTTACGGAGAACCAGTGGTGAAACACCTACCTATGTTAGGAGCAGCTGTTTTTGACAAGAATTCGTAACAAAAATACTTTTTACCTATCATAACGTTAACAAATAAACGAATACAGAAAATCTTTTAAAATTTTACAATGACAATGCGAATCAAGTGCATTTCATATATTATCTACTGTTATTAAAGGAAAATGAAATTATAAAGATTATGTAATACATTCGTGAAAACTTAAACTTATATCAAAAAAGTAAGGTTTTATTCATAAGTTTAATAAAAAATATTGCTTGAAAGTTACCAAATTTAAGTTGACAGAGGCAAGTGTATTAAATTTAAAACTTATAATACGGGTCAAACGGTGCTCAAATATTTAGTAAATGATTAATATTTAATTAACCAAATATTTTATATTGTTGTATGAAAAATTTTAGATTATGAGGAATTCTAATGACGCATAAAAAAATATTAAAATAATTAACATTTTCTTGGAGATTTGGGATCATTTGGCATTGTTGAAAAAAAAATTGTTTCATAATTTTATAAGCTCAAAAAGCTCTTTTATAATAACATATCGTTAGTTCTATTATTTGTCACAAGATACCTTTAGTTACTAAAGTTCATATATTTTTTATATTATAACATTGAGTATTTCGAAATAAATCTTGTTTTGAAAACTTATACTTGTACTTTTTTTGCATATTTCCCTAAAATGTATGGTGTCAAGAAAAAGTATTATTTTACAAGGATTACTAGTTTGACTGATTTGGTATACGATACTTACTTGTGTATATAAACTTTAATTTTTTAGTTTTTCAAAAAGCTTAATATACATATTTGCTTCAAGCATTTCGCATTTCGCATTTTTACGACTACTATTTTACGACGCTACGCTGACGCTAGGACTACTATTTTAATACACATATAAATAATTGAAACATATTAAAATTCCAAGCTTCAAATAATATATATTTCTAATTTCGTTGCTACTACTTTCAATACTTAAGTATATTTTTTTTTTCATTTCGCATTTTGTTAAAGTCAAATTAGTAAGTTTAAACTATAGTTAAGTATTGTTTTTCATCTTCACTTCACTTTTCATATTCGCTCTATCCCGCGCGTAACAGGTTAGGCAGAGGGAACCTAGTGTAAGTGTTAAGACACCGACGCCCATTTTCCACTGAATGGTTCTCGAGGGATTGCGTGTTGAGTGGCTGAAATCGACGTCGCGCTACCCTTGTTACCAAAGCGAAAAAATAAAATATTAATGAATAATAATTCATTTCCCCGAGTGGGAATCTAACCTGTAAACGTCGTATTTAGTCACCCTTGTACCACCGGGCCACGACGACCTCGAAAGTAAAAATTGTAGAGGGGTCTTTTTGTATAGCAGATTAAAGTTGTTTTCGTAATAAAAACGAAATTTTATTATACGTAGACTTTTATTTATTTTATAACATAACTATATATAAGACAAAATTCGCCTACGAATGTAGATACTATGTGATGTGATAATATAATGTGAATGTCATCATATAAGAAAAAAATATATATTAAACTTGCATTATGCAAAATACACAAACATTTGATGTACGTAAATAATAACGTTATAAAAAAATATAAAATAGGAAATTTAAATAACTCATAATGGTAATTAAAATTGAAAACAATAATAATAAAATATAATAATAAACATTCGCTTTCAAATATATAATTGCTCTGCAACAAATATAACGCCAGCAAACTTCTTAGTTTACTAAATACAATGATCAAATTACTATTAAAACTGAGTTTTATATATTATTAATAATTTCAAATGTCACATTAATTAGAAAACAACAAATTATATGGCAGACACAAACTTCTATTACAATCAAAATATTTCTTCGTTTATTACGATAAAACATTTGATCTTAGTCATTTTATATTAAAATAGCAGTAAAACATACAAAATTACTGTGAAGCATTGATTATGTCAACAAATTCAGGTTTTAAGCTAGCTCCGCCTACTAAGAAGCCATCAATATCTTTGCAAGCGGCCAGTTCCTTTGCATTTGCCGCCGTTACTGAACCGCCATATTGGATACGAACAGAATCGGCTATATCAGGAGAAGCATTGCTGGATAGCCAGTTACGTAAAGCAGCGTGGACATCTTGAGCCTGGAATATGTAATGATTAGAATAGAATGTTTTTTTTATAAACACTGAAAAAAAATATTAATCTTTTAAAGTAAACATAAAAATTCAAACGCAGCGGGATTTGATCCCGCGCCTCTTGGTAACTGAAGCGCTATTTTCAAGAGACGCGGGTTCGCATCAAATTAATAAATAAATACTTAAAAATTATTTTTTTATCCTAAGTATGAATTGGCACTTTAGAAATATGAAAAACACCAATAGGCACACATTATGGAAGTGGAAGAGGTCGACGAACTGAGTATTATGAATATTATAGATTGACCAATAATAAAAACTGCCAAATATATTTAGAAATAAAATAAATGTGGAGCCTCCTTTTGAGCATGTTATTGCCTATACCAGGAGACTCCGCGTTTTGTTCTCTTTAACTCTATTTTTACTTAATAAACTTTTTTTCACACCACTCAAGACTAACTGTCTCAAATTCAGACAGAAAATAGAACACAAATTCTCTGACCCATATTGACCATATATTATTATAAAGTGTATAAATGAAAAATGTTATCTAGGATGTTGCAGTGCATCAACCTTAAGGGAAACAGTTATGGTTTTGATTTTCATTTGTGGAAATGAATTATTTTTCTTGCCTTTTTCTGGTAAAAAAAGAAAAAAGTCCGAAACAAGCCATGTCTCAAAATTTGAATTATGAATGAGGAACACTAGGTTCCTTTGGCCTATACTAGGTATAAAATAAATTACCTGTTGTGGTGAAGCAGTTTTGCCAGTGCCAATAGCCCATACAGGTTCGTAAGCTAACACAACATTGCCCCAGTTGTTGCCAATGGCAGGCAATAGAGCCTTAGTTTGCCTGAACACCACTTCCTCAGTTTTACCCGCCTCCCTCTCTTCTAAAGTTTCACCTATACAGGCAATCACTTTTAAACCACATTCAAGGGCATGGGCCACCTGAAATATATCAGTTTATTTTTATCATATTAGTTTGAATATTATATGCCTGTGGTCGTGTGGTATGATAATTCATAAAAAATACTAGACACTAAATTTAACTTTGCTGTGTAAAAGTGGAATCTTAATTAAAATTGTCTAAATGTATGCATGTTGTCCTTTCTATGTAAGAAATATACAATATTAATAAGAGTTTCAATCTAATGAACAATAGATAAAAAAGTATGTGTCCAAGACTGTTAATCCCCATGTCCTATTTCTCTATAGAGATATATGTATGGCTGAACCTATGATTTGATTATGCAAATATTTCTCTTACTGTATTGTATAAAGAGTCATTTTTTTTACCTTATCAGCAACCAGATCGTCCTTTTCACCAAAGATGGTTCTCCTTTCAGAGTGACCAAGGATTACCCAGTCAGCTCCAACATCTTTAATCATTGCAGGAGAAATTTCTCCTAAAACAAGTTGTTATTATTAACACATATATTATTCAATGAGAAGCCCAAGACCGGGTTGGTTGGCGCTTGATGAGGGAGGCCTATGTTCAGCAGTGAATGGCGATAGGCTAATGAATATTATTCAATAATTTAATTTATCAAAGGTCATGTCAATAAAAAAAGTTATAAAATCTGTATTAAATATTAGTTATCACTTATACCTGTGAACGCTCCTTTAGGAACCTTCCAGCAGTTTTGTGCAGCAACTCCAACGTTGCTAGGAACAATACTTTTCACATGGGCAAGATAGATGGCTGGTACTCCAATTACAATCTGTGAATTTTTTTATCATTTACATATGTAGAAAAAAGAAATGAGAAATAAAATTATATTACATCATTCTCAGAAGGACAGGACTTAGAAAGAAGTAACTAAGTTTTCATGTTAAGCACACCTACCTCAGCGTTAGGGTCGAGGGGGCCTTTCTTTAAGTTATTAACAATTTCATTTATTTGGATTTTGTCTCCATTCATCTTCCAGTTACCTCCAACAACGAATTTACGACCCATGATTGTAATTTGATTCTATAAAGATGCAAGTGGTTCATTAGAATAGACACATGATACAATTAATTTGTTGTTTTAAAAGAAAACTGCTAATACTTCGACTAAACTATATATATGACATCAGAATATACTTACAATGTATTACAAAGTTAAAATATAAGATAAATTATATAATACTTTATCCGTCCCGTTTTGCTCAATGACTGGCGAGGTGAATTATAATCTAAAGTAAAAACGTTTTTGTAACAATCAAATTGACTACTTGAAATTACTGTCTCATGATTGGCATATAAACAAGATTTTTTTCTGTAGTACCATTTTTAGCCAATGAAAAATTAGATCAAACTAGAATAATATTGATATGACAAATAGAACGGACTTTTACCGAATGACCGCTCTGACATTGAGAAATGTCATTTACTTAAGTTCGACTGCCTCGCAGTTCTGTAAATTATTTTAAGAAGATTAATATCATATTAAATACTTAACTAAATAATTATAAACAAGTAGTCTAGACAAGTCTGGTCTGGTTAAATGTGTACAAAAAAATATTTTAAGAAAAAACCTTCAGAAAATTTAATATTTTACGTGGACATTTGATGTATTTTTAGCTAATTTCTTTTCAAAATATTCGGTATTAAGCAATATTTTCTTTTTTGCTACTTTCAGTGAGATAAGTATAATATACTTAAAGTTTTTCATAATAAAACTTGCTTATAATTTAGGTGTAGCAACACAAACATCGATCGCGTAAAAGTTTATAAAAATCATGTCATTGATCGCTCGAGTTTTCATTCATTTTCATTACCACAGAATATATAAATATATATTAATATACATACATAGTGTTAGTTATGATCTGTAGCATAATATAAAAATGTAAAAACATACATAATCAGTTCTGAACTGAACCAACTGAATTGAATCCAAAATAATTAATTGAACGAGTGACGTTACAAAACGCCCAGTCTACCGGTTTTAGAACTTATGAAAAGCTCAAACATGACGTTGATGACGTTGACAGAACGCGCAGCTGACACATCATTAATTAATCATTACAAAATTTTTGCGGCCTGTGAAAGTGAAGTTTAAATAATTAGTCTTCCAAATATTGAATATTATCACATCAACAAAACTATAAGTAAAATATTATTTACAAATGTATTAAAGTAGTATATCAAGAAAACACAAACAAACATGTTGCACCAACACTTTTGGAAGGTATTTATTTCTTTCCCTAAGCTTTTACTGAGTAGTTAAAACAGTGAAACAGTTCATTTAATATTAATTAGTATGTTTTAATAATGTTCACCTGTAACACGTTTACAAAACAAAAATTGAGTACAAATCTAAATCTAGTTGACTTAAACCTGTTATTTCAGATATTTGTGTTGCTTTTCTTATGTCTTCATTTATCAATGCAAGTAAAAAAACAGAAGTCGAATGTTATATCAGATATCGATGACATCAAGGAATTTAAAAAATTGTTAAGAACAAAAACAAATGTCCTGGTTTTATATATAAATAACCAAAAATCATCACAATTTGTTTCTGACATATTCAAAGAAGCTTCTGATAGTATGAAAGGTCAAGCTACTTTAGTAGTCATAGATTGTAATGGAAGGTAAGCATGTGACTTGTAATGACTTAAAATGTTCCTTTTTTTACATATACCAAGGTAGGTACAGGAAAGGCAGTGTAAATAAATACACTGTTCAATTTCTGAAATATATGTAATAGGCACTTTCTTACTAGATCAAGAAATTGAAAGTAATGTATTCTTCCAAGTGGGAATCAAACCCACAAGGATTGTTTACTGATGCTGTGCCATCTTACCTCAACTTTTAATAACAGCCACAGGAACAGCCTTAATACTAACTAAAATTTATAAAATTCTGAACTTGAATGCAACTTATAATTACTACTAATATATAACTTGTATTAAACACATATATTTCTTAACAGTGAAGGCAAAAAACTGTGCAAAAAATTGAAAGTATCATTTGACAAGCCTTACATTATTAAACATTACAAAGATGGTGACTATCACAAGGACTACGACAGAGGCATCACTATAAATGCAATGGTTAACTTTTTAAGAGACCCCACAGGCGATTTACCATGGGAAGAAGATCCGACGGCAACAGATATTGTTCACCTTGCTGATGCCGATGTAAGATATTGATATTTTTTATACAATACATATAGTAGGGAAGGCAGGAGAAACCTACTATTACAACATTCTGCTCCCCATACCCCCAAGTTTTTGAGACAATGCATTTTGAGTAATGTAACACAACATCAGTCTTCATCATCTTAGCTGAATGAGGAAATGAAGTTAATTAATTTAGAAGCATTGTACCAGTGTGAAGCATTAAATAATAATGTAACATTGATTTTTAAACTATAATTAATAGTTTGCATGGCACTCAATAATATTAAACAAACAAATTAGTAGCAGTTTATATAATTATGTATGGATGATCAATTTGTAACAGTCACTTGCTCTTGAAATTATTCAATAGTTTTGTGTATTATATTTTAATTAAATCATCTTTATGCAGTATTTTGCACGCAGCAGGGTAGGCATAGGGAACCTAGTGTTAAGACAATCAGTTCACCATTTTCCGCCCAATTTTGGGGGCATCGCGTGTTGAGTAGTGGAACTCAACGCCGCTTCTTGGCTTGCTTCGACACCAGAATGTAGAAATGTAGATATAAATAAAAAAAAATATTCCATTTCTTCCCAAACTGTCTCGTTTAGAGTCACACTTTGTGCCGCTGTGCCACCACTGGCCTTAATGTAATACTTAAACTTTATGTCATTTATTTTTAAAATAATATTTTTATCATTTCATCTGTATTATATTTTAAAATATATAAATTTTATTAAATACAATATAGAACATATTATTATTTAGATAACATATTTTTGGCAGGCTTTATCAAAATTTCTCAAGAAAGGTATAGCTACATATAAAAAGTCATTGATAATGTTCTACGCCCCATGGTGTGGCTATTGCAAATCCTTGAAACCAGACTATGTGGCTGCCGCAGCTGATTTGAAGGTAATTGTGTATTAAATTATGACTGCTCACTTACTACTTATATAAATAAATACAGTAGAAACTTCATTATCCAGACCTCATTTATTGATTTGCCATTATCCAGACTATCAACTGTGATAACCCTACATAACCAAAGAAAATGTATAAATAAATCTGCTTCACGCTGTATTCCGCACACAGCAGCGTAGGCAGAGGGAACATAGTGTTAAGACATTCCATTCCCCACTTTCTGCCGAATTCTGGCGGCATTGCGTGTTGAGTGGCAGAACTCAACGCCGCGCCTTGTCTCGACACCAGAGCGACGAAAATGGAAATCTAAACGTAAATAAATATTTCACTTCCCCGAACGAGGAAAATGTATATATGTACGTAAATACATACATAATTTAATGATGTAATAATTTTTTAATAAATATCGATTATCGTTGATATGTGTTTGTTGTTTAATAGATTTATAACAATTTTGTTTTTTGTGAAATAAGTAAAATTCAATATTGAAATATATTTTTACTGACTTTATTAACAAAATAATCAACAATCTATATGAGTGCCAAGTTCTATGTCCAGTGTTTGTTTCTCAATAATGCTTGAAATTATTATATATACTGATACTTTTTATAGCAGTAATAGTATAAATTCAGTACAAGCTGGAGTATTATTGCTTGTAGTTTTCTATGTAAAAAAATATCAACTTGGCAATTTTATTTTATTGACCTTTTTTTCAATTTAGCTCTAAAATGATCTAATAAAACATCTTGACATGACCCTATAACCAGGTACTATAAATAATTCAAATTAATTATTTTATACAATTTTTTCTTATTACATTTTGTATTTCTAAACATTTTATTTAATTTTAGGGTGAAGCATTTTTAGCGGCCATAGATGTGTCAAAGCCAGGAAACTCTAAAATTAGACAAGTATATAATATAACTGGTTTCCCCACACTTTTGTTCTTTGAGTAAGTATCACTTTATATTTCTTACACTCAATTTATACAAATAAAAAAAAATGTATGAAGATTATTTTAAATCAAAATGATTAATTTAATCATTATGTGAATTAATTTAATTTAATTTAGATTTTTTATGGTGTTTCAATATGCATGCTAAATTAAAAGATTTTCTTTATTCTTCTTCTTATTGCTTTAATAGAAAGGGTCAACACCGTTTTCCCTACAATGGAGATAACAAACATCAAGCTATAGTAGACTTTATGAGAGATCCTACATCACAACAGAAGAAAAAGGAAGTGGTCGATGAAAGCTGGTCTCAAGATTCTGAAGTTGTGCATCTTACTTGTAAGTATTATAAAAAAATAGGCAAATGCGGGTCGGTTTCCCGTCAGTTTTATCTTTTAATTAAAGTAATCAACTTAGATGCTTAGTTTTTTAGTAATAGTAGTGTTATAATATCCAGGTCTAGGATATTCGATAATAATTTTAGCTCGATACCCCCATACAATTTGTCAAACTCTAAAAATAGCTTGTCTTTGAATGCATATACACTTAATATATTTAGTAAATTAAATTAATGAAAAGTCAATATCTCTTATCTATATATATAAAATCGAAAGGTCACTCACTCATCACGAAATCTCAGAAACAACATGTGCTAGGAATCTCAAATTTTGCATACGAGTTACTTATAGGACGTAGGTGCTCGCTAAGACGGGAATTTGCAATATTCGATTTCTAAGGGGTTGTTTTTGGGATCGAAAGTTTGTATGAAACTTCGTTACTACAAATGCTAGGAGTCTCAAATTTTGCATGGTCGTCACTTATAGGACGTAGGTACTCATGGAGAAAGAAATTAATAATAACGTAGGTCACGCAGGCGAAGCCGCGGGTGGGCCGCTAGTACAATATATAAAGTTACTTATTCTATTTACTTACTAGTGTATAAGAATAAAGTATTCATTAATTTATAATTAGTTGAGGTAATATTCATTTTAAAATATATGATTTAATCAAAGGGATATTGTCTTGACATTGATCTTGCTATATAAATACATACACCCTAGCTACGGTCCTACCATCATCACACACACAATACACACACGTAATATGCATTAACATTATTTAAAAGGATGCTTAATTTTTGTAATGTAATACAATGCGCCACGAAAGCCTCTCCTTAATAAAATAAAAATATACTCTTTACATATATTTTAAATATATTTATAATTACAAGGAAAGCTTGGTGCCGTATGTAGTTACAATTAACCTTAGTGTTTTTAAGTTTCTAAATATACCGAAACTTTTTGGAATTTACTCTTCTCTAATGTTACTTTTTTTGCTTGTCATATATATATATAGTAATGTCATTGATATTTATAATATGTTATCTAATAATTTGTTTCGAGTTCTAAAGGGTAAGCTATTGATTTATCTTTATATGTAAAGAAAAAAAACATTTAGTAGATAGTCATGCAACGCGAATCCCTGACCGTCCAACAAGTCAAATAACAACCAAAGTTGTTATTACATCCATTTCATGCCTAGGGTGGTCTCTAGAGTTAGGTAGAATTAAATAGAGTTTGTCTTACTATCTGTCTAATAAAGAAATCGTTTCAAAAATCAAATTTGTCTTTTCCTATACTATTATTTATTTACTTATCGAAATTACTTTCGTGTTGTTATAACGTTATCACGAAACATAATATCTGTACATTGAAAACTGAAATTTCAGCTAATTTATATAAAAAATTTTGCAAACTAAACATTTTCAATTGATATAACTTTTTTATTTATGAATTGATTGAAATAAAGAAAACACTTCATGTTATCGAACTTAAAGTTGAAAACTGCTTTTGAATAAGCGTGCACAAACACACAGCCAAACAGACATACTGACATAAATTTTCACATTATTGTTTTGTATACTATACAAGTATGTATAGAGCGACGAGTCTGTACCATTGCAATAGGAAAATAACGAGATATTAAATTAAATTCTCTTAAAGAAGTTCACGGTACGTCTTGCAGAACATGGGGAACGGAATGTGTTGAAACTGTTTGCTGCTCTGCTATTTGGATAAAATATAAAGCTTTTATTTTTAAAATAAATATATAATAAAGTATTATCTCCACAGCTGAAACCTTTGACAGTGTGCTTTCAAAAGCGGAAAATGCTTTAGTAGTGTTCTACGCGCCTTGGTGCGGCCATTGCAAACGTATTAAACCAGAATATGAAAAAGCTGCGGCTAGGATTAAAAACGAAAAGGTATTTTTGTTTTTATAATTATTATATATAGCTATTAATTATGTAGTTTGTATTTACCATACAGATATAAGTCGATTTTGTAGTAAGGGTAGTGAGTGATATTTCTGAATTAAAGCAAGGCGTTGAGTTCTACCACTCAACACCGAATGCCACCAGAATTCCGCGAAAAGTGGAGAATGGAGAATTTAAACACTAGGTTCCCTCTGCTAACCCTGCTACGTGCGGATTACAGCGTGTAGCTGATTTATTTATTTTATGTTAACTAAAGTTTCTTGTGTCTCTTATAATAATGTGTTTTAATTACTAATATTGTTTCGTTAACAATAAAAATATACTTTTTATTTCACTTTTAACCTTTATATTGTTATATACGCAATACAAAATGTACTCCATACTTAAATCTATATTTTTTGATAATTTTCTAACAAATATAAATAAAATTGTAGATAAACGGTCTTCTAGCGGCTGTGGATGCTACAAAACAACCCGAATTAGCCTCCAGATTTGGCGTCAAAGGTTATCCGACACTGAAATACTTTAGCAGAGGCGAATTCAAATATGACGCGGGACACGCTCGACAGGAGGAACAAATTGTTGAATTTATTAAAGTAAGTCTTATTATTCTTCTTCTTCTTTCTGGAATTAATCCCGGCTGCCAGGGTCTGCCTCAACTCAACCTACTCCACTTTACACGATCTTTTGCGTCCAAAGTTAGTCGTAGTTATGGTAAGTCTTATTCGTGGACCAAATTATTTTATAGAGTATATGGCTTCTTCTTGCGATCTTGTGATTTATTAATTCAGCAGTCAAACGCGGGTTCGAATCCCGTTGCTGGCAAAGTTTTTATGTTGTAACAAGTTGTTGTAACAATTTGGGGGTACTCACTAAAATTTATCATGTTTATACAGGGTGAAATTGTCAGCACCACCTTAAATGAAACCACAGTTTTAACTACTCTATAAAAGCCTAATATAATTCGGAAAAAAAATAATTCCCAAAAATGAAAAAGTTATTTTTTCAAACAAAATAAACAATAAAATTATCGTTTTAAAATAAAACGCCATTTGTAAAGTATAACACAGGCACGCACAGACTTACCTGTTAAATCGGAAACGTCGCACACGTATGTGTGCGTCACACGAAATACAGGTATGGATAAAAATCGTGAAATGAAAAAAAAATCCTACGTCCAAACTGTTGAGGTGCCTTGATTAATTTCTTAGGTGTGGGTTTAAAATATATTACCCTTTATGCAGTTTCAATAAAAGAAGCGCTGCCTCTTCCACCCTGTATTTACAAAGGTTTCATGATGACAAAGAATTATGTTTAATATGTACCTTATTTAGGGGCAATAGTGACGCGTAGTAAAACCTTTGATAATAGTTCACATATAGGATATCGAGATGGAAATGGATTTATATAATAAAAATGCGGTCTTACATCGAAAGCGATGTAGTGTCGATGTAGCTGTGAATGTGCACCCGTAGATTGCTCCTTGTTTAATTTAGCGTTGGTCCCAATAGGCTCTGATAGTTCTATGGCAATACGTATTTTTTTTGGCTTTTGAATTTAAACAATGCTATCATTAATTATTTGTTAATATTTAAAATATTTTTTATATAAATTTTTATCTAAATTACAAATGTTCGTTTGATTACTTTAGGTTAGTAGATAGCTATAAGGTTTGTCTATTGAGTTTAATTTATTTATTTATTTTTATTTTTATTTAAATTTGTTACTTCTCAAGTGGAGATCGAACCCATAACCTATCGCGGTGACACTTACACGCTGTTCTCTTTAGAAGAAATAAATTAATTATGATAAATACATTTAAAATATTTTAACCCATATTTCTAAATAACTCCAAGTAACTATTTTCATTCCAGTCACCACAAGAGCCACCTCCGCCACCACCGCCAGAAACCCCGTGGTCTGAGGAAGAATCCGCCGTGCGCCATCTCGATACATCCACGTTTAGGAATACTTTACGGAAAATTAAACATGCTGTCGTTATGTTTTATGCACCTTGTAAGTGTTTATTTTGTTAAGTTAGGTTAAGTTGGTGTCAAATTGAAGACATTTATGGTTCACGAGGCTTAAGCCGAGCTTTGCATTTGTGTGAGTGATTGTAACAGTAGAGTCAGAAAAAGTCTTAAAAATAAAAATTATTAGTTTGTGATCTTTGTTGATATCTGTTTGTAATATTTATTTGTATATATAAATTCAAACTCTAACGTAAAGGTAACTCTGACGTTTCATAGACCTTCCTCGACAGATGATCCAACACAAAAAGATATTTTTTCTCATTGAACGAGTATTTCCTGAGATTCAATCTTCCTCCAACCAAATAAACTCTTAAACTTTTTAATACTAGTGTAGATAATTTAATACGAATCATTGTTGCCTAAACTTAGTAATTATATTTTGAAATATAATTTTATTTCTCATTTAAAGGGTGCGGCCACTGCAAAAGTACGAAACCGGAATTCGTTAAAGCAGCTGACAAATTCTCTGATGAACTAATAGTGGCGTTCGGTGCGGTGGATTGTACTAAACAACAGGATTTGTGCGCGAATTACGACGTCAAAGGATATCCGACTATCAAATATTTTAGTTATTTTGATAAAATTGTCGAGGATTACAGTGGGGGGAGAAAGGTAGGATTTTTGCTTGTATTTTTCTTTGAATATCTATCTATCTATATTGCTATAAATCTAAGTAAAGAAATCTTTGGGTAACAACATTTGTGAAAATCTTCTTATAGAGATGCTAAGAACATTAATAAACTGTAACGTATAAGAATTTCGATGTAGCTTTCCAAGAGACGTGATTTCAAATCCATATATGCATATTTTTATATATTTTCTAAAAACTCATTTTTCTTCACAAAGAGTGGAAAAACTCTAAACATATATTGATGTTGTGGTAAACAGTGTAATATTTATCAGAAGTTTTGTGTAAAACTAACATAGAAATTTTGTATAAAATTTGGAGCTTGTTTAAAGTCAAGACAATGCATTCAAACGCTATACTAGTAACTATTTTTATCATTCAAATTTTATTAATTACTTTCCCATATTAGACGCTTAATCTATTTATGTTTCTGAAAGAACGTAGTATCCTTAAGACGAAAATGATTAATAATTATATCCCATTTGTAATTATATATATGTATATTTATTTAACTTTTAACGCTCTATCCCTGACAGGATAAGCAGAGGGAACATGAGAACCAAGAGTAAAAACACTCAGTTCTCATTGAAACACTACCTTTTCTTGTATTATATTTAATTCAAAAACGATATGTCTAACTTCCAGGAAGCTGATTTCGTATCATTCATCCACAGTCAAATGGGTGACATGTCGCCGACGTCGCAGAGCAAGTCGGACAGCCAGAGCGCGGGTTTCGGCGTGAACGTGCAAATAGCAGACGACAGTAGCTTCCAGAATATTATAGCTACTAAGGAACCTACGTTTGTCATGTTTTTTGCTACTTGTGAGTGGTTTTTTTTTCTCTGGTGGTTGCTTTTTTTTCTTGTTTTTATTTTGTAAACTCTTCTTGTAACTCTATCTTTTTCCTAGTGTTAAATCAAACTTAAAAAGAGATTTTTATTCGATTTGCGTTGTACATTCGATTTCCACTGGGGAGAATGAATCATTTCAACTCTCCGGTGCTGCTTAGTGTTGACTAAGCGCGGTATTAAGTTCCGCTACTCAATACGCAATTTAATACCAGGTTCCCACTGCCTACCCTCTTACGTGCGGGATACAGCGAAACTAAAAAAAATATATAATCTTATTTCATTCCAGGGTGCAGCCATTGTTCAACAGTTAAACCAGCTTTCAGTAGATTAGCAACAACACTAAAAAAGGAAAGTATTCCAGTGAAAGCTATAGCTATTGAAGCAGCGGAAAACGCCAAAGTAGCGGATTTTGCTTCCATACAAACGTTACCTACATTCAAAATATATTCTGATGGAAAACTTCTCGCTGATTACACTGGAGACAGGTCTTTAGAAGACATGTTGAACTTTTGTAAGAGTTATGCTAAAGTTAGGGATGAATTGTGATGACGGTAAGTTTTTTTTTATCATGTTTCATGTATTTTTTTTATTTTTGATGGTCTTGCTTATTTTTTTGTATATTTAGCTATGTCTATATATTATTCGGAATATTATAAATGATTTTGCCAAAATTATTCTAAAATAATCATTAATAAGAATATTTTTTTAAATATTGTTGTTTTGACACTAGTACTAATATTATTACAAAACTAATACATCAAGATATTCAACAAATATAAATAATATTACTTTAAATTGATTATAACTTCCTTATATCAACACTTATATCATCACATATTTTTATCATAATTATAAAATTTATAGTATCCTCAAAAATTACACAATATTTTTCTTATTTTGTCACAAACAAATACCAGTGAAAACCTTGTATCGCCTTAATAGTTTACGTGTTAATATTATTTTCTATATTGCTTCTAATTTTTTATTAAAATAAATAAATGTATAGGTTTTGTAATGGCGAGTTTAACAACAATATAAAATTTTACAAAAGTCACAATTAACATTTTAAATTAAATAAGTAAACATTTAACCCAAATCCAATCTTTATATTCAATTTTATTCAATATTTAATATGTATTGTATTTAAAGGAATTTATTTTATTAAATATTTAAGTTTAAAAGGCATTTACTTAAATAATCATTAATAAAAATATATAATCGTACGCTTTAAAGTAATAATTTAATTATATTATTATTACTCGTATCATAGATTATTATCTATAAATAAAAAAATGCATTTACGTATTCTTAGGTATATAGTTAGACGAGATATTATATATTTTTAAATATTTTTTAGATAATCGTAGTTGCTATAGACATATCAATAACATTTAAATTTCCCTAAATATACTTAAATGAACTAAAATTTGTACCCATAAACTTTTTTAATATGTAATAAAATTATGTTAATGAGGCCATTTTTTTGCCCTTTTTTTGTAAAAGTGTATTTTTTTATATATTTTCGTGTACTATTTTTAAAAAAATATTAGTATAATTAAAGATATGATATCAAAATAATAGGATATGATAGAGAACGATTATCTTATCTTATTGCCCGTTGAACAATAAAAAATATTATTGAAAACAAATTAATTTAATATATTTTATCTTTATTTATATATTTTATCTATATATATTTATATTTTCACTACAATCAATTTTTGATTCAATAAACATAATATTTAAATAACAAAAAAAAACTTTTTTGCATGGACTTTAACAATTTTAGACATCTTTTATGGATTATGGAAATGTTTCTTTTTAATAAATGATTAATTATGTTATGTAGTTTATACTATTAAGAGCCATATGTAAATTACGTCAGACGTCTCGAACAACTTTGAATTGCAATTGATAGTAAAATATTAACAATCGATCATTTATTTGTGAGAAAATCAAATTTAGCATTTAATGAATTGTCAATTGTGACACCCGAGGTAACAATTAATTTCCTCACAAACAAAAGATGGTAAGGGGTTCTAAATTTTTTGACATCATATTTCTATATACTATATAGAAACACAATTTCAGAAAATCTGTTTTATGTCACACTAGGTGGGGGTTTAAAAAGTTATTTAATTCGTGTGACGTGCTTAACATAATTATGTTCGCTTATAAGAAATTTGTATACAAATGTATTTAGTAAATTTTATGATTATTATTATATTTAATGTAATAGTAGGTAGTTTGAGCATATTTATATGATATTTTTGTACTTTGTTATATGTATTTAGATTATAAGAGGTAGTAGATGTTAAGACGACGATTTTAACCAAAACTTTTTTATTTGAAATATTTATGATATTCTAAATGAGCATTCATATTTCATATACAATATCAACATGTTTCTAAAACGTATCTAAATAGCACACAAATACGACAATTAGTGTATAATTGTCATTAACTTTAAATCAGTACAGGTCAATTTCAATTAAGTATCAATTTAATGTTAGTTAAAAGTTTATTTTTTTTAAAAAAAACAAGTTTATATTCTCATATTTTTTGATGTTCGTAGCCTTTTCTCTATTATAAATAATATTTCAATGACAATATGCAAAAACTGTATAATTTATATTAATTTAAAACATAAAAAGGTTTTGGTTCGATCGTATGTCTGCTCATAATACATTATCTACGTACAAGTGGTAATGAAATTCTAAATATTATAACTTTAATTCAATAATCTCGCTTCCATTATATTTTACTTATATATAAAATAAGATATATCGTCGTTCGTCTATTACAATATATATATACATGGATGATTAAAGTAAAAAGTACTTATGCATAGGTACACTTTGCGAGGTTTAAGCTGAGCCTTTGTATTTGTGTGAGGGTCTCTAAAAGTAGATCTAGAAAATACTTTTAAAATAACGTTTATTATCTATATATACCCACCCATTATCTATACATACACACACACACAAATGCAAAAATAAGCGTATACCTCTCGAACTATACGTATCGTAGTCCCAGAATAAAAGTAATATAACTCGAAACTTTTACTCATTTTTACTTTGAATATATTTTTTAAACCTAACTTTATATCATTATCTTCATCTACATGTTTATTATTAGGCTATACAAAATATTAACTCGATATTCTAAATTCAAAGCTTATATTAATCATTACTGACAATATTCTAAATTTTTTCTATTTTAAATATATTCTTACATGTTATACAACAATTAATATAAAGTCACTGTATAAATTTTGATAATATTTAATGCTTTTGATCCATATACGTTTATGTAGTAGATATATGTAACGTTGAATTATAGTAAATTGTATAATTATAAACACTTTGTCTCCGTGTAATTGAGAAAAATAATTATATGTGCGGTGGTCTTGGATTATTTCAAGCTTATTAAAAAATCTTGAAATAATCACGTTTTTTTTTTTCTATTTTTTAATGTAAGCTTAAAAATGTTATATTTTGAATGGTCACCAATGATCAATTCTAAATGTTATTATGTTTCATAACTGTAAAGTAGTCTCGGCCAAAAAATATAAAAAAATACAGAATGGGCTTCCAATATATTCTTTTTTTTTTCATTATACATGTTAATTGTATCTACATATAGTCTATAAACAAAATGTTTGGTCTTTTATTTTAAATATTATGGAGATTACTTATTATTATTACGATTTTTAGATGAAGAGTTGATAGTATTTTAGCGCTTAATATATCGTTTGATATATTAAAGTAATTATGAAATATAATTATGACCGTAAATATTAAATATTCTTTAATGGTTATTCTGATAATGACAGTAATATAAAAAATAAACAATTGTAACTATTATTTTTCAAATAAAAAAATAATCGTTTTCTTCTCATTATATAATATTTTAAATAAACTATACAAAACATAACATTTTTCTATGTTGAACTGTTTACAAACTAACCTATAGCACGCTTTAAAAGAAACTACGAATATTCCAAATTGACAATAAAAATAAGAAATGTATCATATTTTAGTAATTTTAACGAATTTTCTATATTCTTAATAATATTGTAGTGATTTATGTGTTTTGGAAATTTCATATTTATTAGTTAATGTATGTATTGTGCTAAAATTGTCCGTATCTAGGATATAAGGCTGCTTGAATTTGTATTAAAGAATAATTATGTATATAACATTTTACTACTGTTTTTTTATAGATCTATATATTATTATATCGATGTCCCTGAGGCTAGTCATCACAAAATTTTTTACGTTAGAAGCTATCGTAATGAAATGTCTGATTGTGAGCGCGATGATTGTGTGCTTCCTTTCCTATAAAAATGTAGAAAAAAATATATCTTTCATGATCCAAACATAAAATTTTCTAAAATTATCAGCTTATTACTCAGGGACTTCGAAATATATTGTAATGTTTTCTTTATATATAACAATTTGTTAAATAAAATATCTTTTGGTATCTATTAATTCTTACTTAACCTGATACTTACTATATAGAATATGTCATTTTTATATAATATTAAATTGTTTATATCTTCTTAGATGCTAATAAAATATACATTTTTATTCAACGTGTTTTATTTTTAAGAACCCAATGAAAAATTAGTTTCTTAAGTGTCTTATTACTTACAGTGCAGATAATTGGTGTGTTGAAATAATTAAGTTTTAAAATTTAAGTTCCATTAAGTCAGTGGCGTAGCTAGGGTATTTGCTGCCCGGTGCGGCTCGGGGGACTTGATGCCCCTTTTCTGTTGATGAGTTCTAAAAAAAAACAAAGTGATCGTCAACGTTGACTTCTAAAAAAAAAAAAAAAAAACAAAGTGATCGTCGACTTTGATGCCCCTTTCCTTTTGATGCCCGGTGCGGCTTAGAGGACTTGATGCCCTTTAAAATGGTATAAGGTCCAAAAAACAAAGAAAAAACACACTAATCGTCGACTTTGATGCCCTTTTCCTGTTGATGCCCGGTGCGACCGCCCCGCTCGCACCCCCCTAGCTACGCCACTGCATTAAGTTAATGGTGAATGATTATTTTGCTAAATTATTTACGTTCTCATTAAGACACTCCTAAGATGGCATTGATTTCCTCGAGTGGGAATCGAACCACGTTCTCGCGTTTACAGCCACGCTCGTGCCCTTATGCCACGACTGGCCTCAAGGCCTGTTAGGCTTTTAAAGTAAAGGAACATATAAGAATTATATTTTATTTGTAATATATTAGAGAAATTTATGGAAATTTTATTTTTGTATTCTATATTGAATTGAAACTACAAAGTAAATTATATAACAGTCGCGTCATAGATGTTGCAAAAAGGAAATGCTTTCGCTTAGAAGAAAATAAATGAGCCATCTCTTTTAGATATAAGCACCGATTTATATTCTGAATGTATATCTACAGCCGCCTTTATAGGTAAATATAACATAATAACTTGGTATACTAAAGTTGAAAATAATTATTGCTTTTTTATTATTATTTTAACAATTTTCAATAGTTGTTTAATATTTTTAACATTTTGAATGCCCTACCCTTTTTCAGCATCAAATCTCTACCAACAGCGTCGCTGTATCTGTACTTGGTAAAAATACCAATGTATGGACGTAACGTTTTGAAATTGACAATACAATATATAATAAGACATAGGAAATACACGGTATATACCTTCATACAAATCGAAAGTGAATAGGTACTTTTTATGGAAATGGACGTCATCGAAGACCGCATCTATGCTTAACATCGATCAGTCTTGATGGGTCAAATGCACTCCAACTTTAGTATAAAAAATAGGCTTAGTGTGTGTAATTAGTGCAATACTGAAATACCTATATAACTTTTTTAGTTGCTTGAAATAAATTATTCGTAAAATCTAAAGCGACATATAACTTTACTTTAAAAAGGAAAAATTGAGGGTACAACTATCGTTTAATAAGTAATGTTTGTCAAATTACTGTTCTCCTCTTTCGATTTAAAAAAAAAAACAGCTTCACGCTGCATCCCGCACACAGCAGGGTAGGCAAAGGGAACCTAGTGTTAAGACACTCCGTTCCTCACTTTCCGGAGGAAAGGCCTGTTGAGTGGCGAAACACAACGCTGCGCTTTGCCTCTACACCAGAGCGCAGAAATGGAAATATAAATTTAAATAAATATTTAATTTCCTCGAGTGGGGATCGAACCCACAATTAGTCGCGTTTACAATCACACTTTGCTGGCGAAGTTTTCCATTTTGTTACTCATTTTATAACCATCAAGTTATGAGTTGCGGAAACGAACGCCGCAATCCTTAATCAATAAAAACATGTTCTCTTAGTAACAATATCAAAAACATAAACATAATTCTAATATAAACACAACATAGAAATAGGTGGTCGTACTTTAATAATATGGGTAGTTCCAAAGTAGAAAGCCCGTACAGCGTCCAGCCGCGGCCGGCCAGGAAATGTTCCATTACAGGTTTTCTGACCGGTCCCTAATTGAGGCAGAAACAGCCTCACTTACTCACTGTGAATACATTTACTTCGTGTTGGTATACGAATTTTTTAGATTACCTTCAGTGAATCTATTTAGGTTTTTCAATGTCATTTTTAACATGTTTATAGTGTTATTCCACATTTAGAGAAGAAAAATATATTTTTTAGAAACGAACAAAAATTGGTTGGATAATTTAAACATTTAATGTTATGTTTATAGGTTCATTTAAGTATAATGTTTATGGGTTAGGTTAGGTTAGATTTTTTTTTCTGTAAGTATGTTGTATGTACTATGAAGCAAATTTAGGACTATGTACGAGGTTATAATAAAGGGTAGTAAAATTTCCATATCACAGATACGCGTTTTCTAAATTTTTTAAGTTTTCTATTTTTTTAACTTTACCTAGGCAGTTAGGATAGAGGATAGATTTTAGTCAGATGGAACCTGGGAAACTTCTGTTAAGACATTCTGTTCTCAGTAAGACTCCTCCATTCCTCATTTACTGCCGAATACTAAAGACATTGCGTGTTAAGTGGCGGATTTCAATACCGCGCATTCTCTCGTTACCACAGCAAGGAAATGAAAATATGAAATATTTAATAACCTCCAGTGGGAATCGAATCAACAACGACTGGCCTCAAAATTATAATATAAGAGTATAATATTATAATTTATCGGTTTACATTAAAACTCTACTCCCATCACGTGTTTTTAAACTACTTTGCACAAAAAAAAACTGTCTAGGATCGTATGCTAATTGATTAAGCACGCGTAAAACCCCATTACGTCTTCATACTAGTATAATACGGTCAACAAGCCGTGGCCGTCTTTAATTAGCTGTAGACGGCTGTGCAGATTTGATATTAGGATTATTTGAACTTTTGATTATTTATAGCGGCCAAGACTTGTTGCGCGTACCATATATTAGTGCTAATACAATAATCGCTCGGTCACAGCTCCGCCGGTAGGGCATAATTACATAAGATGTTTCCTCTCTAAAAAAAGTGAACGTGCTAACGTAATCAAAATAATTATTTGTGTAAGAAATCGCCTTTGATGCCTCGCACTATGGTCCACTTCCTGGTTCCTATTATCTTAATTTAGTGTTCGCCCGCTTAAACTTCTAGTTTTGTTTAGCTTCAAGCCATGGCCCGCACATAGCATGGTAGGCATAGGGAATATCGTGTTAAATTGCCACTTTCCGCCGAATGTTTCAAGGCTTTTAGCTTGGTGCCACAGTAAAGAAATGAAAATATTAATAATTCATTCCCTAGAGTGGGGATCGAACTCATAACCGTCACGCCCCTGCGCCATAACGGCTTCAAGCTAGTATAAACACTATTAAACTTGTAGTTAAGTAGTTATACAATTTATGTAAAAAAAAATCAGCTTCACGCTGTATCCCGCACACAGCAGGGTAGGCAGAGGGAATCTAGTGAAGATACTCCGTTCCCCACTTTCTGCCGAATTCCGGAGGCATTGTTTGATGGGTGGCAGAACTCAACGCCGCGCTTTGCCTCAACACCAGAGCGAAGAAATGGAAATATAAACGTAAATAAATATTTCACTTCCTCGAGCGGGGATCGAACCCACAACCGTCGCGGTACAATCACACCCTTGTGCCGCTGAGCCACGATGGCCTCACCAACCGACCAATTAAATATCTATATGCGTGAATTGGATTGCTCACTTCATATGTTAACATATAGTGAGCAATAAAAGTGTAATTTTATTTGAAATTGAATAAATTTTATTAATATTAGGACATGACACCGTCATTTCACCGTGGGTTGAAATACTATTTAGGGTAATGTTTTTGCTTATACTATGTTATAATAAGGATATTTTTCAGCACACATAAAGGATATATGAATTAAAACTAATTTTATATAAGACATAAAAAATAGGACATAGAGAATAAATTATAAAACTCTTTTGAGTGACTGATGGAAATTACTGCATTTAGAAATTTGATTTTTTTAAATGGTTGGTTGGGGAGGGGCTAAGAGAGCTTCTTGAAAGAGATCAGGAAAACGAGATTTCCATTTCGTCTTAAAGTACTCGCAAACAAAACTGTGGGCCTAAGATTCCAAAAACATTATACTTTACTACTAAAAACGAACTAACAATTCTTTGATAAATACTTCGAAACAGGTTACTGCAATGGTAACTGAAATTTATTTAAAACCAATGCAACTTGTGTGGTAAGTCAACAATTACATATATTTAGGTAGTTTATTATATTGGCACGCGTGACAAATTATCGTTTTTTAATATATTAACGACATGGTTGATATGTTATGTTTAATAAAATATTTTCGAAAAAATAAAAATGGTTTAATCATATTTATTGTTTGACACAAAGTAGGATTATTAAAATAGTCGGATAGAGATTTTGTTTTTACAATATATGTTATATGATTTTTTCTGTTTTCATGTAGTGTTCATGTTCTCTTTCACTTTCAATAAATCTACCAAAAAAGTAAAAGATTATGATTTAATTAGGTACATGGTGTCGATGTGAGCGTCCTCACCCTTGCTCTATATGTAGCTTACACCGGAGTACGGAGTATAGGTATACTTTACAGTATCGCACATCTATCAGGGTTGGCTAACACGAAGGGAATTATATAAGACTAGCCGACGCACGCAGCTTCGCCTGCTTATTTGCACCCCGGATGAGTTAAAATAAACAACGAAACATGTGCCCAATGATATTTTTTTTAAAGTCTAAGTTTCGATTTTTATAAAAATCGGTGGCGATTAAAAGATTTTTCCATATTAACTTTCAATCCCTTATTTACACCCCTAGAGGATGAATTAAAATGAACTGATTTTCAGATTATGCAAGAGTTGGAAGGCATTGAGGTCCAAGCCCTGTCGTGCTGTCTGGGCTCAATGACGGCAATTATATACTGTGTGGTCTGCGGCCACATAATACCACCCAAGCTTTAGGACTTGATAAACAATTGTATGACTCGACCAGTACATCTATATAAAAGCGAATGCTGGCTTGTAGTTGTGCTAGTACGGCACACTCAGAAACTTCACGGCGTAACCTATGTGACATATTTATTAGAGGTAGGAATAAGTCTTGGAGTCCGTGATACATCTTTTCTTATATTAGTTTGATTATCTTTTTTCTGGTTAAGAAAAATAAAAATATTTCTAGAGTCCTACTAATTGCGAAAATATAATTTAGGAGAGAGTTTTCAATATAAATATATAATGTGTTTTATAATTATCCTTGGATATTAGGGTGAACAGTAAAATAGCTAGAATTGAGTTGCTCTGAAAAGAGATTTATTATGTAAATAAATGTTCACACTTTTACAAATATTCTTTAACCTTAATCTATCACAAACTCACCTGAAAAGAGAAACAACATTTAAAGCTATTGTTTCACCAGTTCGTATTAATTAAATATTAAAATATATTTTTCTCTTTAGTTTTTAAGAGACGTCAATGTCATATGTGAAAGAAGTATCACTAACTTTTTTTACATATATACAATACACTAGGTTCCCTTTGCCTACCCTGCCATATGCCGTATATAAATAGCGTTAAAACAAAAATCCTGATTTATATTAACCCATACTCACCGACCATCGTTATATAATTTTTGTATGCTTACTTATTATTCAGTGACATAACACTTTGAGTTCATCTCAATTATTGAAGGTTCATATATTCTTGATGCGTGTTGTAAACGATTGACAACGGTTGAAAATAATTTGTATATTTCCTCTTAGACGGATCCTAGTCTTGGCTGCTGATAACTGTTGCTAAACCTAATTTACTGCTCTTCTTCTTTCTTCTGCTTTCGTCTAAAGCTTCGTGGTAGATATATTAACATTTGTTCTGTTTCTGATTTGGACCTACATCTTTAGTAATCGATGCTAACACTACCACTGCACAATATGTCCTAAATCTTTCATAAGTGTTAAATTATAGTTGTCATTCGTTTCCTCGGTATGGTGTCGAGGCAAAGCGCGGCGTTAAGTTCCGCCACTCAACACGTAATGCCTCCAGAATTTTGTGGAAAATGGGGAACGGCATATTAACACTAGGTTCGCTCTGCCTACCCTGCTGTGTGCGAAAAAACAAAAATTGAAGCAATATATTATTTTATTATTTTAAGTATTGTTTCAAAAATAAATTCTTGAGAACTGTAAATAAATATGAACAGTAATATAAAAATGCGTTCTCAGGTCTTTATACCTTGCCGTTTAATAGCTTGGATGGAGTGTTCAGTAGAAATGATGTGTACGACAATTGAAAGCTATCTCCTAGCGTCTTCACATTTTCTACACAGAGCAGTCATTATGGGCTTGCATAACCGACATGTTATAATTAAAAATATATTTAACTTAGTGTTAGCATAATTTCACTTTAGTTTACAGAATTCGGCAGAAAGTGGGGAACGGAGTGTCTTAACACTAGGTTCCCTCTTAATTTTATAATTGGTTAACAAATGAGGCCAACAGTGGCATGGCGTACAAGCGGCACAAGCGTGCAACGGTAAACGTGACAGATCGTGGTTCGATTCTCACTCGAGGATTTTTTTTTTATTGTATTCTTCATATCTCTACAATAACTTAAGAATTTAAGAGATCTACCGATTTAATTTTAGCCAAATATCTCTTATTTCAAATTTTAATTTTAATTAAAATATACATATAAACGATGACTAAGATCACTGAATATATTAAATTATTTGTGAGAAGAGGTATATTTCATTATCGTAGTTATTTAATAATGTAAACAGCAGTTTAACATGTAAGCACACATTTTGCGTGCGAAGTAGGGGTGCACATTCACTGTCTTATAAAAGGCTTGGTGTTTCGCTAGAGCCACAAGAGTTTACTTTGGTGCGGGAAGGTGCTACACACCATGGCTTACCGTTTTGCCGTGAGTAGCTGTCTTACTATCTCTATCTTTTCATATAGTTAATAATATATTCATCCTTATTAAATTGTTAGTGTTAGAAATAAAAGTTTATTGATACGAGTTTATCATAATAATTAACTTAATAATAGTATTCAAAATGAAAGTTCAACATCCTATAAGCTTCCGTGCCGAAGCGCGGCAGTACTGATATCCTCGATTACGTCACCCGGAACACTCGTGAACTAGACATTCGTCTGGTTCAAGTACCACTTTCGTTTTCATCTTAAACTTAACCAAGCTTATCTAGGATTGTTATATAACTAACTATATATGTAAAAAATTAGAAAATGCCTTTTAAAACTAGATATTAAATGTATATATTGTATTTCAGCTGAGCTGTATTCTGCTGGCTAGCGTTGGCATCTGCACCGCGACTTTTGGACATGAACAGTTAGTATTTTCATGTCCTTCATTTCATTTACAAATGTTTAATTGATTTCTCATTATCAATTTGTGGTTCCTTATTTGTAGTGAGAGAACCTAGTGATAAGACACTTCGTTACCCATTTTCTGTCAAATTATGGAGGGATTTCGTGTTCAGTGGAAAAACTCAACGCTGCCGCGACACCAGAGCGAAGAAATGAAAATATTAAATATTTAATTTCCTCGAATGGGAATCAAACTGACGTGAACCTGCCACGTTCACAGTCACACTTCGAGGCCTTGCACCACGCCTGGCCTCAATTGTGGTTAGACCGTTTATTTAACCATTAGACGCGAGTACGTTTACCGGAACCGCAAAACACCTGTAGCAAAGCATTTAATTGAAATTTCTTGATTTAACGATTTCTCACGGGCTTATTGTGGTAATTGTGAAATTGTTTGTGTCATTGTGTCTTCACCCTTACGTTTCCACTGCCTTCACATCCGACCCTGCTCTGCGACCTATTGTAGCTAAGGTTTCCCATAGTTATATCAACTTACTCGACATTTGTCAACTTTTTGCAGTGATAATGAAGACGCAATGCGATGCGAGAGTTGTAATTTTTAATTATTTTTGATGTTTTACAGTGTTCATATTCGGGTCCATATACCTGAAGATCATCATGCGAAAGAAGTTGTAGTACACCACGATGACCACGGACATGGAGGCGGTGGAGGATATGGAGGCCATGGTGGCCATGGAAGTGGTCTAGCCGATCATTTGCATGGAGGATTTGCTGATCATCTTAAAGGCAGTGGTGGTCATGGCGGAGGTGGACATGGAGGAGGATTTGGAGGTGGCTTTGGAGGAGGCCATGCCGGCAGTTTTGGAGGTGGTCATGGGGGAGGATTTGGGGGTGGTCATGACATCGGCGGTGATCATGGATTTGGAGGAGGAGACGGTGGAGGATTTGGTGGTGGTCACGCCTTTGGAGGTGATCATTCAGGAGGAGGATATGGGGGCGGACACGATATAGGAGGCGGCTATGGCGGAGGTCACGACAGTGGTCACGGAGGTGATGGTGGTCATGGTATTGATTTAGGAGGTGGTCACGGAGGTCATGACATAGATGGTGGCCACGGAGGTGATTTTGGAGGCTACGAACTTGGTGGGGGTCATGGAGGAATTGGCTTCGGAGGAGGAAGTAGTGGAGGACACGGAGTTGGCCACGGAGGTGGACATGGAGGTAGCTTTGACGAAATTAGCGGAGGAGGCGGCTATGGTGGTGGTCACGGTGGTAGCATCAGCGGTGACCACGGCAGTCATAGAGGAGGTTTTGGCGGTGGTCATGGAGGCGGTTTCGGTGGTGGTCATGGAGGTGGTTTTGGCGGTGGCCATGGAGGCGGTTATGGAGGCGGTTTCGGTGGAGGTCACAGTTCTGGAGGTTTTGACATCGGGAGCAGTTTTGGCGGACACGGCGGCCATGATGACCACAGTAGCGGTGGATCAAGCCATGGATTTGGAGGTGGCCAAGACAGCTACAGTGTTGGTTTTTCTAGCCATGATAACCACGGGTCGGGTGGGCTTGGTAGCTACGGTAGTGGAGGCCACGGAGGTCACGCAGGTGGACTCGGAGGAGGTTTTGGAGGTGGTCATGGAGGTGGACATGACAGCTACTCCGTCGTGAGTGTACAGTCCTTTGGAGGAGGCGGCGGTGGTCACGGCGGAGACAGCTATAGTGTTGGCGGTGGACATGGGTCTGGTCTTGGGGGTTATGGAGGAGGACATGGCGATAGTTATAGTATTTCGGGTTCTGGAGGTCATGGCGGCCACGGGGGCTTCAGTTTATCTGATTTAGGTGGTCATGGTGGTCATGGCGGTCATGGCAGCATCGGTCACGGTAGTGACGGCAGCAGCTTTGGTGATAGTTACACAAACGCGCTAGGTGCTGGTCATGGGGGCGGTCCATATCACAAAAGAAAATAATAGATATCAAAATTAAAGATTATACTTGTTATAATTGTCAACTAAGTCATAGTGTTCGCTGGTGAAATACGGTGAGATCCAGTATTACAGTACAACTCTTTTAAGTTATGTAGGTTTAAGTTATTGTTATAATATTTTTTATAATTTAATAATAAATGTTATTTAAATATTGCGTATTTCTTTTACCTTGTTTTAATAATTTTATGGATGTATATTAATTAATACACACAGATCATTATTACAAATGCATAAAAGATTAGATATTCTAGGTATAATTATAAATATCCATTTAATTTACATATAAAAGAAGAGAACCACATATTTTTCGAACAATATATTTATGAATTATAAACTAACAACAAAATTATAGGTTTTTTCCTAAGCCATTGTGTTCACTTCCGTAGTTGTTTTTTATCTGTGTATCATGTGCTACTTTCTGTCTAGTGGGTAATTTCACATATTTAGTAGTTGTGCATAAGTTTAATAGAGATAATAAATATATCGTTAAACTATTTTTCTGTAACTCTATTGTGTAACCTTATTATATACTAGCGGCCCGCTCGCGGTTTCACCCGCGTGAACTATGTTATTATTAATTTCTGTCTCCATGACTACGTCCTAGTGACGTCTATACAAAATTTGAGACTCCTAGCATTTGTAGTAACGTAGTTTCATACAAACTTACGACCCCAAAAACAACCCCTTAGAAATCGAATATTGCAAATACCCGTCTTAGCAAGCACCTACGTCCAATAAGTAAGTCCTATGCATAATTTGAGATTCCTAGCACTTGTAGTTTCTGAGATTTCGTGATGAGTGAGTGACCTATCGATTTTATATATATAGATTTGTAAAAGAATTTAAAAACATTTTAAATAAAAAAATCGGCTTCTCGCTGTATCCCGCGCACAGTAGGGTACGTAGAGGGAACCTAGTGTTAAGACATTCCGTTCCCGAATCCAAGAGGCATTGCGTGTTGAGTGGTAGAACTCAACGCCGCGCTTTGCCTCGACACCAGAGCGAAGAAATGGAAATATAAATGTAAATAAATATTTCACTTCCTCGAATGGGGATTAAACCCGCAGCCGTCGCGTTACAATCACACCTTTGCCGTGCCTTTGCCCCCTTTGTGCCGCTGTGCCACGACGACATATTTTTAAGATTATATTAGTTTAAGATGTTGTTGTGAGGGCAGTCGTGGCGCAGGACCTCAAGCGTGTGATTGCAAACGTGATAGGTTGTGGGTTCGATTCCCACTCACTTACTTACTTAGCTTCATACTGTATACAAAGAGAGGTAGCCAGAAAGAACGGAGCGCCAAGTTCTACACTTTCTGTATACTTTTCACGCCTCGTCCACTGTCATTAGCCTCTTGCTACATGCCCCCCGGGATTCCCTCATGCTTTTTACGTGAGATTCTTCCAGTGATATGAGTCATATATAGTTATATAGTAAATAATGAAATTAAGGCCAATCGTGGCGCAGGGCAGCCACTCAAAAATTTAAACGTGTAGACGGGTTGTAGCTTCGATTCTGACTGGAGGAAATTAAATATTTCATCAATTTGAAATATTTATCATTCGCTCGCTCTGGTAACGAGCTCTTTCACTCGTCATTGAGTTCTTTCATTCTGTTTCATTCATTCTTTCTGCCTCCTAAATTCGGCGGAAAGTGGGTACCGGAAGTGTCTTAATTAGAACACAGTATATGACACTAGATTCCCAGGTTCCCTGTGCGTACCCAGCTATTTGCAGGATATAGCGTGAATTTATAAAAAAATACTCTCAGTATTTTTTTTATGTAACAAGTATTATCAGATGTGAATACGGAAAAAATAAGTTTTATGTAATATGCAACGTGAAAGTGATAAGTGGGAAGCGGTCATTATGCTTAAAGCAATTACCTGTCATGTAAACAATGCGGGCATGAAATTTAAAAAATGGTCTTTTTTTACTTTTTCAAAATTTATTTATAAAGTCTACGCGTTGTAACTAATTGGAAATGAGATGGTTGCGGGTTCGCTTCCCTTATTTCTTTGTCAAATAAAATTATTTATGTATTAAAAACGTACATATATATATGTATTTTGGCAACTTATAAAATATTCTAATTCTTACTTCCGGTTATTTTATTAATTAATTTTGGAAATGCAGTCAATTATTTACTTATTATTTAAAAAGTTTGAAAATATCTTAAGATACACAAATATTCAATATCAGTAAATAGTTATTTCTTTATTCAGTCTACATTTTAGGAACGAAAGAATCCCACTTCACACTATTTTATATTTATATAAAAATATTACTAAACCTTAAAATAAAGTAAGAAATATGAATGATTTAGAATAATTAAAATTATATCTTTTTTTATAATGATAAAAACTTAAATTACTAAGATTACGACTTGAATAAAATTGTTAAGTTTTTAACGCAAGTGACAAAATAGAATCATTTTATCACTACGTCGAATCACAATTGATGTTTGATGACCTTTGCGGCTTGTGAGAATACACTGAAATATAGTTTCTAATATCTTGAGAATTTCATTATTAAAACCATTCTCCACACTCCACCTATCGTGTGAATGTGGCGTTTAAAATATTCAACCTTCTTATTATAAAGTTAAATATCTTCCTACAACTTCTTCCTTAGTTTTAATTAAAAATGATGTTATTACGACATAAAAAATGTAGAGGAAAAACTAATAATTTTCAGTTAATTTACTTATTGCTGGATCTATTATTACGAAGACAATAAAAACACTTTTAGGACAAGCTTAATGTCAAGTGTAAAAGAACTTACGTAAGTTTAGTTATCTCAGCCTGTGCTTAATCCGGTTGTGCAATCACCCTTCACTTCCGGTCGTTCGGATTCCCATGAATCATGGTAGAAAGCTCGTCCATTGAATTTCCTGTTTAATCCCATTATAAATACATAGAAGGATATTTTTTTATAATTTAAATATATCAAAATACTATAGCCTAGTAATTTAAATTATGTATATATATAAAAGGACATGTTCTCACGGACTGAGGTAAGAGTAAGACGCACGCACAGCCATAACCGCTGATGATAGACACGTGAAATTGGACATTCACTAAGAAGGGATTTGGAAAAATTTTAACTCCAAAGGGATGAAATAGGGATTGAAAGTTTGTATGAAACATTTTTTAAATCGGTACCGATTTTTATAAAATTTGAAATTCATACCCATAAAAATATTTAATTGGAAACTGAAAATAATTTCATAAACATATTTAATAAATATTCGTCAAGCTCAAGCAAAGTTCAAGCAGGCGAAGCCGCCCAGGTCGGCTAGTATTATTATAAAAAAACGCAACTTCTTAAACAGCGCCTGAAATAAAAATTATGCAAAAATGTAAATAAAATTAATATATGTTATTTTAGTAGGCGCTATATACAGTCCAATTTGATTGCTTGCGTTAATCACACTAGCCACGAAGTTATAATCATATGAATATTTCCTGTAATAAAATTAGAGTACGATCTGGTTTTTAATGATTATATTCCAAATAATATTGAACAAAAGTAAATAAATTGTAAACAAACAGGTAAGTAGATACTCGGAGTCCATAATAAAAATATTTTATCTCCTTGATGTTGGCGTAAGTAATAGTAAAATTATATTTAATATTTATTTTAATCCTTACAATATTAACTACAAATTCACACGAAATGCCTGATATCGTTTTGCGCTATTTACATTAAAATGGAAACATAATATAATTTATAAATAATTTAAATTACCACCGGATGATGAGTATGTCTTCATATCACTATAGGCATTCCTTGTAGGACCTTCTACTCTGACATCACTATATACAAACAAATTCACTTTTAAAATTTACTTATCCAAAGAGTCTAAATTTTATCACCATATTTAAGTTTTCCTTTGACTAATAAGCTATCTTGTGCATGCGAATGCGTAGATTCTTGATTCTGTAATAACCTTGTCCTACTTGTCTGTCTATCTTTCAACGAATGTCGATTTCCTGATTCTGATATTTTATTTAATTTGATGTCAGCTGAGAACTTGGAAAAGTCCACATTTGGATTTTCTGAACTTTGTAGATTATAATAGTTAGGAGTAGACGGTACGGGTGGAGAGCCGGTCGTTGACACTGATGGTGCGTCTGCGTATTGAAAATTATCGTTCGATGCATCTGGAGCAGACATTTGATCTCCGTGCAGAGCTTTGGCTGCCATCAAAGAATAATACTGATGTGAAGGCGTATTCTCTTTTAGCATTAAAGTTGGCTGTGTCACAATATCATTATTTTGTTGTTGATCGTATTGTTCAATATTTTCTAGTGCCGTGGGACCGTCACCGTCCATACTGTCAATGAAACTTTCATCTTCCATGTGATCTACAAATGATACGTGGTCTTTCCCGCCAAAACTTATATTCTGCGTTGATATTGATTTTTTCTTACTATTTTTACCTCGGCTTGAATATTCAACATCATTTTTATCTTCAGAAGTATACATATTGGACGAGGACGCATAAGTATCGTATTCAAAATTATTAGCATAACTGTCTTTAAAATTAGCAAAAGGATCTCTCAATTTTGTTAGACCTGCATGTGGTGGGGACGGCCCAGAGTACCTTTTTGGTTTATAATTATGTACTACTGTTGATGATGTCGAGAACGGTGCTGGAGGACTTGACGGCTGTATTTTATAGTCATTTTTACTGTAATATGAATTACCAGCATTTCGAGGCTTCTTATCTTTGTACCCATATTCAGGAACAGCTTTATATTCTTCGTAGTTTGCTTCCTCTGATGCATCAAATGTTGGAATGGTTAAGGAAGGTCTGTGTACTTTACTTTGTCCAATTGAGGGAGAATATATACTTTCGTAATAAGAAAAGTCACCTGTTAAAGGCTTTAAGTTTTTTTTGCTTTTATGATAATTTTTACTTTTTGGTCTGTTGCTTGAGGGAATTCTTAAGCCTTGACTATTATATGATACTTTAGGTGGTAGCGCTAGGGCCTCTTTGTTTAATTCTACGTCTGCAGGAAATTCGCCATGGTCGTGAAAAATATGATCATGGGTGACTTCTCTCGGATTATACTCGGCGTATTGGAAGTGGGCAGGATTATTTATTGCACCAACTGCTGCTAACCCAGCAAATGGGCTCGAAGCCACAGCTAATAATTGGTGGGCACCTTTGATAGGAATTACGTGTTGATTGTTAGATATAACGGGCAACCCGTTGTAAGGGTCAATCCCAACAACTCCATTTAATTTAGAGTCATAGAGCATTTTATGTATATGTTCTTCACTGTATGTGTGAATGTGTTCTGTGTCTCCATCTACGATTTTCTCGACCCTTGGTGGTTTTCTTATTTTTCTTATGGTTCCGGAACCATCAATATCCGAATAAAACTGTTCATGGAAGGTTGACACAGGATGTTCACCGTCCGCGTTCGGCGCAGGCAGTGGCTTATTGCGTAATACTACTCGTTTCGGTTTCACTTTTCTTACTACTTTTTTTCGTGGTGGTTCATTCACTTTAATAATTTTTAGTCGCTTCGATTGGTGAGGCGGAGGATGGGCAGGATACGATTGTGGCCCAAAGTCTACATTTTCAGATTCTTCATCTTCAGTGTCTTCTATGTCAGACGGCGTCGGTCCATAGTAACCGCGCGCGTGATATAAAGGCAAAATTTGTGAAGCTGCAGGAGCAATGGTTGGTAGTCTTGATGGGTTTTCATCGTAGAGATCTACAGGGTTAAGGGGCAGGATATTCGCCATCGCTGGTAGAGCGACGCTCGTGGGTACCGCCACTGTGCCCTCCGCACTCGGCAAGTACGCTGGAGCATACTGAGGCGCTGGGTGGTTCGTTATATAAATTTTCTTATGATGGTGAATATGCTTCACTTTCTGTGGTAGATGTATGCGGATCTTTTTTCTGTAACAATATAAAAGTAGTAAAGCAATGGTAGTCTCTATTTTTCATTAATACACTAATTAAAATACAAGGAAATCATATGTAACGATGGTAATGACTTTCGCATGCAGGTTTCGCCTGTTTCTCGTGGTTCCGCCTACAGTCAGCGGCGTGCGTGACTCGGGTTGCTTTCCCTCTCGGCGTCGCGACGTCGCTGCCCTGTCTATTCTTTACACGATTGTATGTATATACATAACTCACAATAAAACATATTTTTTGTTAATATTCATATTTTTTCTTACACTTTCATATTTTTTATATTGCAAAGTGAATTTTTTTAAATGATAATTTTTATAAAGCATCTAATTTAGAAAATTAATCGCTTAGCAAATATTAAATTGTAATTAAATGTCGCTGTGTCTTTATATTTTCTTGTAATCGCTAAGCAAAAATCCACAAAACACTGTTTTCGCAAAACATTTGTTATTTTCAGGATAATAATTTGAATAAACTGAAAATATAAAAAACATACTTACTTAGGTCCATCTGCCTTTACAGAGATAGAAGCAACAGCTACAAGAAGAGTGAACTGTAAAAAATGAAAACAACTGTTACAATTTTTATAATTTAACTCAATCAATATTTATGACATAAAATGATAAAAACATTTTTTTTTAAAAGTGATTTTAAATTAATTTTATTAACTATGTGTAAATTATTTAAATTCAAGTTTCATATATTTAATCACAGTTAAAGTATTCTTTAAAATAATTAAGTACAATCAATCAATAACACTTTTTAAAGTTAAATCTGATAAATTAGAGATAATCTAATTATCTGCAAAACACTTCACATTCACTATTCTCAACACTGAAAAGTCCTTTAAGATTTCCACTAAACACTGACACGAAAACACCAAAAAATATCCAGAAATACCGACCAATTTCATCCAATCCATCGCCGTCTGGTGCTCGGCGATTGCCGAATTTCAAATTTATTTATAATATTATTAATCTTCTTGTAATATTATTTAACTTTTTTCACTTTTATTATATTATTTAACTTTTTTTACTTTTGTAAAGACAAAACCACACAGGAGTCCGGGCTCGTATGATATAGGCCGCGAGGCGCGTGTTTATTTATAACATTCATTTTCACGCCTGAAAGATTACAATGCGACTTGAGCGCAAAGCAACCCCTAAAAATTTTGCTTGAATTTACGAAAGTAAATATGTTTTTAAGGGAAACTGTTTTTATTATTTGTTTAAAAAAAACTTTATTAATAAGCAACCGCTTGATTTTTTTTAAAAATATATTTAAGCTTAATTATATATCTATGAAAACGTTTTGACGTATTGGGTATATTTATTTAGCAACTATATAAAAGCTATTTACATTTTTAGAAGAAAAATAGAGATTTCCCTGGTTGGGTAGAACCTAATTCATAATTTTGTTTTTGCTCAAGAGTTACTTACAATGAGAGAGCAGAATGTACTTATAACGAAGTAGATTTCATAGGTTCATCATGCTTACCCCGTAAACTATGGAAAGAAACCGTAGAAAGAAAGAAAATATAACTTATTTTATAAAAATATGCATAAAAAATATGTTATTTTTAGTACATTTTATAGCAAAACTAATATGTTAAACTAACTCGTAGAATGAGCAATGCCTGTAAAAACAAATTAAAATTAGTTGTACTGTCGACACGATACTAATACTATACTGATATTATGTAATCGCTACCAATCATGAACAATATATGTATTTCTTTTTGTTCAGCGTTACTCTATGTTCTGAGACCAGGTACGTTTCTCATTTTCCACCCAGCTTTCAAGACATTCTTCTTTGAGCTTGGTAGATCTCAACACCGCAACGTGTTTTGTGGAGAGCTCTTAACCGAGCGAATGAAAACTATTCATTTTTTCTAGTGGAAATCGAACCTACAATCCACGCTTAGTCAGATGGCCTTCTAAACGACATTACCAAAAGATTTAAATAAAAGTGCCAGTAGGTTAACCCTTTTTTTTTTAGTTTTATATTCAATGTTATATTAGTATTTGCAGATATATTAATGAAATTATTATATTATGAAAATATTATGTTTTTCTTTCATGTATGTATGTTTACTTGTAATAATGTAATTGCATTTTATATTGTCATTGTGAGGTTTCTCTAAACTTCTTCTTTATTGCAAATAGATAAAAAATATGCCAGTCAAATAAAAACTTATATTACTTTTTTCCTGCTTCACAATGTAGCCGAGTCTTAAGGCACCCTAAGCCCTAGGCCTGCTGCTCGCTTTCTGCCAATTTCTGAAAGCCGAGAGAAGAAACGAAAACATTGTTTCATTTCTTCGAATGCGAATCGAACCCACAACCTGTCGTGTTTACAGTCACTCGCTTGTGCCCCTACACCAAGACTGCCCTCAATATATTTAATTTATGTTAAACATACTATTTTAACAGGGATTCATCAAACAACTATAATGTAACCTAGAATACACATAAAATATATTTATATATACGTAATAACAATCTAATATTACACAAATTACAGAAAGTAGAGAGAGATGAAGCCGACAATAAATCATACCTTCTTTCGACTGCTGATTAGGAGCTTGAGTTAAAAAGATGGACGCTATTAGTACAGAGAAACAACTCACGCGACGTCTTGTATCCGCGTTACACTGTACCTAGGGTTGACAAAAAGTTTAAAATAACAAATTAATTATAAATTGTTTATTTGTTTTGTTTTTAACTATAGACAGTAAGAAAAACACGTTTTGTTTTGAAATTGTAAAACAGATATTAATAATTTAGCAAAGGGAATGTTTTCAATTTTTTTCAAAGTTTTCAATTTTATGATTATGGTAAAGGAGGAGTTCTGATAGTGGAGGTGAGTGTATTTTAATGAGCCCTTGACCCTACACTTGGATCTCAACTCCTCTCTCCTCTTATCGATGATTAGATACTACAACAAAAATATCTCCTTTGTCTCTTTACATATAAAATATTTCCATGAAATGATATTTGGACTACCAATTTAAATTTTTTGTGCCAACCAGCATTCGCTGAAAGCACATTCAAGCGAACGAATTCTTCAGCTTTATAATATACCAACAAATAAATATTCAAAATAAGACACGTTGGCAACCATGACACTTAAAATATAATAATAGCAATAAAGTATTTGTATAAAGGAAACCGGCACGCATGGCGGGTATCATAGTTTACAGCTTTATTTAATCATTATTTATGGTAATTTAGTGAATAAGAAATTATAAATTAATTGGGGTGCATACTGTAACTATACATTAGTATGGGCACATTCACATAGATCATCTAATAAGCCGTATTTACGTAGGCTTAATCTGAAAAGCTCTATAGAATTTTGTAAAATATTGTAATAATTATATCGGTTTAACATCTTATTTCATGGGGGATAAAATTTTTCTATTTTATCTCTTAAAATATAAAATATTTATCACTATTCAAGGGGAACCAGTGAATTATAACTTTATCCTGCATATACTATAACCCTCCTTTGCCTTTACACCAGAAATTCACACATAGACGAGATAACATGTGGAACTCAACGCCGCACTGTGTCTTGACAGTCTTATTATAGTTTACAGTGGTGCAGTTGGGTAATGTCTAACTGTAAGCGTGATGGCTACAGGTTCGATCTTGCTTTATTTAGAAACTAGAGGCCTGCCCACGGCTTCGCCTGCGTGAACTACGTTATTATTAATTTATGTCTCCATGAGTACCTACGTCCTATAATTGACGTCCATGCAAAATTCCTACCATTTGTAGTAACGAAGTTTCATACAAACTTTCAACCTCAAAAACAACCCCTGAGAAGTCGAATATTGCAAATTCCCGTCTTAGCGAGCACTTACGTCCTACAACTAACTCCTATGCAAAATTTGAGATTCCTAGCACATGTAGCTTCTGACATTTCGTGATGAGTGAGTGACCTTTCGATTTTATATATATAGATTACAAGTAAAATATGCTTAAGTCTTTAGCTATCCAACTCACAGAAAGTAGAGTTATACTTATTTTACCCCTATATATGCCCTTAAATGTAATAAAGACAAAAAATCCTTTATAATTATTTTATGGCAATTCTATGATAAAACAAGAAAAGCAAGGATAAAGGCCTTCAGTTTCAAAAAATAATTACAATATACACTTTTGATAATAACAATTAAATATTTGAATAAAAGAAAAATATATTAAATTTAAAACTAATGCTATTTACTTTACAATAGAAAAGTATACTTAAACATTCGTATATGGTTATACAATATACGATATTTCCTATTAATATTACGTAACCACCGATGGATCCGGCGGAAATGGTTAACGAAGCAAGGAAAAACGTTTAGCTATAGCCTATCAAGCGAAAAATAAGATTCAGAGTTATACAAGATTAACATTTATAATTGAGATTTCCTTAATAAAATATCAATTAGACTATTTTAATTGCGTTTAATAACGCAAATATAACAATTAAATATTGTAAAAATGTATTCTTACAATCTATTGCCCTTAGATTTAGTTATCCAAATATTTTCAAAAGATTGGGATAGAAAATATTTTTCAATATCATAAAGAATACTGTAAATTCTCATTGAACTGACCTAATTGTTAATCGTTGGAAAATATAGCCAATGTAAATATTAGGATTTATTTTCCAGCACCACGCTGTATCCACAGGCAGCAGGATAGGCAGAGGGAGCTTAGTAAGTAGTATTATGTCTGTGCTCTCCACTTTTCGCTGAGTTTCGCTGAGTTCTCGAAGCACTGCGTGTTGAGTGGCAAAACTCGACGCCGCGCTCAACATTAGAGAGAAGAAATGAAATTATTAAATAGTTCATCTTCTCGAGTGGGAATCGAACTACGACTAGCCGCTATCTATATTCTATATATATAAAATCGAAAGGTCACTCACTCATCACGAAATCTCAGAAACTACATGTGCTAGGAATCTGAAATTTTGCAAAGGACTTATTTATAGGACGTAGGTGCTCGCTAAGACGGGAATTTGTAATATTCAACTTCTAAGGGTTTGTTCTTGGGGTTGAAAGTTTGTATGAAACTTCGTTACTAATGACATTTGTCTTTGTCATTCTTTACTAAATGCTAGGAGTCTCAAATTTTGCATGAACGTCATTTATAGGACGTAGGTACTCAGGGGGACAGAAATTAATAATAACGTAGTTCACGTGAGCGAAGCTGCAGGCGGGCCGCTAGTATACTATATTATTAGTATATTAATACTAATATTATAAAGCTGAAGAATTTGTTTGTTTGAACGCGCTTATGTGAGCACCTGCTGGTTAGAATTGAAAAAAACATTTTTCGATTTGTATTCCATTTGTCGTGGAAGCCTATGGGTCTGTTAAACCACTGCCACTTAGTTATTTTTCATTTCCTTTGATCTCGAGAGTGAAGTTATGGGTAAAAGCTAGCTATAAATAATTGCCATCCTTTAAAGTTTAAACAGATAAGACAATTTTTATGAATACGTACTATAATTAATACAGATATTACAAATATACATATATAAATTGTTTTTTCTTTTATAATAATAAAAGCAATGATAATATTAATAATATTAATTTACGTTTTTTGCTAATTATATAAATTACAATGAGAATATGGATAAAAAAAAACGAATAATTTGCGTGACTAATTGTTGTTTTATAAAAAGATTATTTATGAATAGAAACACTTCAATGTAATAAATAATTTCCTAATTCTTTTCTTTTAATTGCTTTTACACCTGTGCTTATTATAATACCACTGAGGTCGTCGTAGACGGTTGTGAGTTCGATGCTCATTTGGGGGAATGAATTAATTTGCCGGTTAAACTAAAAAATAGACTCTATCATAGGTTCCTTCTGCCTACCCTGGTGTATGCGGGATACAGGGATGCTGATTTATTTTTTTATAACGTCATTAAATGTGTTTCGTCGTGGCCAAGGGCCCAAGCGTGCTACTGTAAACTCGATGACTCTGGGTTTGATTCCCACCAGGGGGAATGAAATATTTAATGTTATAATTTTCTCGCTCTAGTAACGAGGCAAAGCGTCGCGTTGACTTCCGTTACACGCAATGCATCAAGAATTCTCCTCCTCTACCTACCCTGATGCGTGAGATATATCGTGAAGCTGGAAAACGTATATTGAGGTTGTCATATCAAAATGGGACACCAAGCCTAAGTTCATATAAATACATTAAATTATAATAGTAAAATGATATTCCAATGGAATTATTAAATATAGACGTGTACAACGACGTTAGAAGAGCTTTAGGTCTTTGTTCATTTTCTTAGTAAAACAAATGTCAATATAGTATATAGTACTTTCTCATAATATAGATATTGCTCCGTTATTAACAAATGAATAGAAAATACAAGAAAGTATTTAAAAGAATCAAGAATTTTGTTTAAAAGTTAAAAATCCTCTCCACTAAGCCATCATATACAAACAATGTTATTATTAAGGAAATAGTAAATATATTACTATAATAAAAGTATCATACGATAAGGAGGCTTATCGTTAGAAAGCAGGAAGGTAGATGTAATGCAGTGAATTATCCACGCATAATAATATATACTGGACTTGCTGAGATACAAATGACTTAAGATGCAGCCTGAGGATAACATTTTATGTATACCCAAGCTATGAAAGTACCTTTTCACCAGGGCGAGGAATGAAAATAATTCATATCCTGGCATGGGAACCGAACACATACGTTTCCACCCAGGCGTTCCGCCGCTACGCCATGACGGCCTCAACTATTTAAGGTTTTATAAATATTGTTCTATATTGTAAATACAATTCATAATTTCTTGATAATAATAATAAATTATTAGATAATAACAAGAAATTAAATAACTCCTTCCTCATTATAATTTAATGCATACAAATAAAATACCCGATCAATTACTATTTACCGTAGTGGTTTATATTAGCATTCAGTCTATAATGACTAATTGACTCGAAAAAAGTCAATTTTAACCAGTTTTTGCAATATTTTTTTGCATAATGAATATTATTTATCGATATGTTGACATGTTTGTGTTTTCAGTTAAAATGTTGTTACGTTATTGCTAATAAACAGAATACATGAAACTGTAAACATAGTAGTTGTTAGTTCGATTTTGAGTTAAAATAAATTACTTTCATTTTTCTGTTCCAGTAAGACAATATGTTCTTAGTGGGAACTCTTTTTAGTGGGAATACAATGTAAAGCTGTTTTTCGTAACTTAGATATAGAATAAGTGGAAAATTGAATAGAAAGAACCATTAGGTAAAAAAAAGTTTAATAATTTATAAATACAGAAAAATTTAAATTTGAAAAGAAAAAATCATTTCATGTTTTTATAGAGATATATATATATTTATATATTACAGTAACATACATATTTTCTTCATTAATATTAAAAAAATAAAAGGAACTCAAAATATGGATAGTTTTATATATTTTTTCTTGGTTAATATAAAGAAACACGACTAACGTTTCTGCAAGATTTTCGAATATCCGAAAAAGAATTTGAACCTTTAATAATCAGACTTAATAACAATATCGACCTGCATCTTCTCCTGTGTAAGTATTTATTTAAAAACCAAAACCACCACGTACCAATACCAAATAATATGCAAACCTCTAGAACTCGGTGGAAAGGAGAGCGGAGTGTCTTATCACTAGATTCCTTCTGCCTACCCTGCTAAATGATTAAAAAATATATGTACAGTATTAGTAAAACAAGTATAAAAGTATTATTATATAGACTGATGTAGGTGTCAAGACGCGCGCTGCATCGCGTGTGCTGGCGTTTCCTGCTTGCCTGCAGTGAAACTCGCGATGAGGGAAATGCTTAGCGAAAGTGATTTATTAATGCAACCAAAAATTACTCAATATCTATAAAAATGTATAGTATTTCTTTTTTTTTTTTCAGTATTTTACATTGTATTGTATAATGTTTTATTGTTCGAAATTTATATTTATTTTTTAATATTTATAAATATTTTTTTATTTTATTTTTTTATATAGATTATTTTTCTATTCGTTGAGAGGTTATGGAGAATTTATTGATTCCCTTTATTTCTTTTTCTAAGTAAAAGATAGGTGACACTAAAAATAATATAATTATATTGATTGTTAAGCTTAAATTAATATTTAAAATTTATAAAACTTAAAATCCAATTTGTGTACAAAATATAAGAGCTATCTTTATAATTTGAATCGAAAATAAAAAAGGTGAGGTTGAGGAAGTAAGAAACAAACAAATTACGTATACAGTATACACCTATCATCGATATGTATCGTAGAGTTCATTCACTGCATTCTCGGAGTTTTAACGGTTCCACTTATTATGAGAGATAATATTCAAAGTGAGATAAAAAATTGAAAGTACTCGTTGAGAATGAAATGCTTCAATAATTGTAGGTTCCGTATTAATATACGTCGAAAGTACAGAATTATGGTTAAAAATATATTTTTTTGATGAACTTTTGGTTGTTTCGTCTACAATATTGATGGTTGTAGGTTCGGTGCACTCAAATATTTTTTATGATAAAAATCTGGTATTTTTTTTTTAATATTTATTCTTATTAAACATCAATTGTACCTTTACATTTTTTTTCTTTTTGAGATTTCGTGAAAGCAGTATATTTATAATATATATTTATTTATATCAACTTCGTTATCTCTAAATGGACTTAAAGCTATACCAATCCAATACTTCTTTCCTTGCAATTCTTCTTATATATTATATGCAGATTTTACATGTATCCAAAGGAACTACAGACAGCTAGAGTCGCGAGGGCCGAGTAAGAGGCACCGAGGAGCATCAATCTAGAGGCGTGCTGAAGCCCACCGATACACTCCAAGGTTTTTTACTCTTTCTGATTATTAGGCCACATTAAAATGTCAGACACTGTTTCCCAAACTTTCACTTGTCAAGTCCTTAGTTTTTTTCTTTTTAAAAATATCCTTATATCTAGAATTATATTCTTTTATTATAATACTATATTAAAAATACAAATATATTTGCTTCATTAATAATACATTTGTAAATTATTAATTAACTTATTATTCAACAGCAGCAATAAATAATATAACATAATAAAAAAGGTAAAAAATACCAATAATTGAAACAAATAAAGCTAAACCCACAAACGTAACATATTACATACATATATACTTATAATTCTACATAAAATTATATTTTTTTCTACATTAGATTGAGAAGCGGGGTGTTTAAGAAGAGGACTCTTAAAGATTTATTATAAACAAGGGAGGAGTATTAGAAAGTCGGCTTATCTTAGTATTTTTTGTGTTACGGTAAATCAGAGAGAGGGCCCCCGGCTGGAACAGCGTGACGGCACTCACGACGTCCTGCGAGATGAGCATACACGTTTTTACCTGTGAACGATTTTACATATGATAGATGGTGGTTTCACCCAGATATCATTATATCTATAAATCTGATGTTATTGGATATAAAGAATGATATTAATGGACTTTCCTATATGCATATTAATATGAAAATAGGAGTTGATTTTTTTGCACTAAATTTAAGTTTTATCATCTGCTATTAGAAGATGACCACAAGTCAATACTTAGAAACAGAAATACTTTTTTACAATTATGATTCCCCATAAAATTGTATAGCCAATATTCATAGACACTATATGAAACTTATTTGAATTTATATATTAAATTCAATATTTATATATTAAAAACCATCTTCACTAACATAAATTACAAAATTAATAATTTAGTGAAATTTACAATATTTAGTTACGAACGCCTTTTTGTCTAGTACCTTAAAACTGTGTATTCGCAATTTTCAGTACAATTTTCGGGAGAGGGAAAATCGAATCCACAACCGTCATCTTAAAAATCATACACTGTGCTAGGATTCCAAAATTATGTTATTTAAATATATTCCATATTATTTTCTTAATTTTACCTACGTGTAATTACGAGTATATAGCGGTTGACTGTTATACACTAGTAGCAACCACTGCCTATTAGTATTGAATTTCACTTGTAAATTATGCTATAGCTGTTATTATGCCATTTGGATACTTTATTTACTTGAAAAAATATTGTTGTTGTTATAGGTAACTTTCACAACACTTTAACGATCGTTGCTAACAATTTACCTTGTTTTGGTTAGGTTAGTTATAATATCATGAAAAAATATGATTTTTGGCTTAACATAGATTTTATAAAACGCACAAATATATTTTTTTCTTTAATGCCTTCTAATTATATTTTAATTCGATTAGATATTAATTTAATCTAAAAGAAAAAGTAGCTAAAGCAATGAATTACTATAATTATTATGAATAAGTTGCTGTGTGCAGTGGATAGTGTTGAAATCATACATATGTATATTATGTATGTATTTTATACATATGTAATTTGTAACTGATTATTTGTAATTTGTAATTTATTATTCCATATTAATTATTTTTTATTAATTAAATTAATGAACTAATTTATTTATTAGAATAAGCCATGTTTTTAAATAATTTACAATTCAGGGATTATAGAAGAAAGCGTAACTTTACAATATAACGTTCCCAAAAAAAAATATATACGAATGTGCATTTTTCAGGTAAGGAGAAAAGTAATTTTTTACAGATAATTTACTTAAATTGTATTTAAGTTATGACGGACTATATTAAAAATATATATATATATATATATATATATTTGGTTTATTTGTGTGTGTTTTTATGCCTATATATGTCAATTATATTAAAATTCAATTAGATAGCTGAGTAACAGATTTTTTTATTATAATAGTTTAAAACTTTAAAACCATGTTTGTATTTAACCAGTTTTATTAATACTATTGTAAATAAAAAAATGCAATTGCTAAATAATATAATCGATGAAACAATAAAAATATGTGAAGTTGTAAGCTCCTGCAGCTAAAAGCAGCTTTTTTAGATATAGACGTTATTATAATATAAAAATTTCGATTTCTAATCCTATCCGGTTATTAGAGACGTCGTTATGGGGTATAATGGCTACCGTCAAAGGGCAAGCGGTTGGACGGCTAATTAATTGAAATAGTTTGAAGAGATGGCATGTCATAATTCTAAGTAAACTGTACTGGATAGGGCCGGTACGCTTGGATGCCACCCAGGTAAGGAACATGCTGGCTGTGTGGTCGATAGATGTGAGATTTCAAGTCTGTATAAAATATAGAAATAATGACTGTGAAGGACAGGTTGTGGGTTCGATTACCACTCATGAAATATTTAATATTTTCATTCCCTCGATGTGGTAGCGCCTAATGTCGAAATCGACTGAAAAAGGGGAACGGAAGCGTCTTAATGATAATGAAGGAACTTGGTTCTCATATTCCTTTCGCCTAATCTGCTATGTTCACGCTGGGTTAGGTTAGTCAAAGTTAAATCTTTGCGCGTGAATTTCAAAACGTTCCACACCAGACTGTATGGGACACATTTTGACCATTTACTCAAAAACGACAATTATAATTATCACCAAACTACTTCGCTGGCATCCCAGTGTCGTCCACAACGTTCCTGCAAAATTTCAGAGCTGCAGGTTTAACGATCTAGGACCAGTAAGGGTTTTGTTTTAAAAGAACATTTAATAAGTCATAATAGTTTAATATATAAGACATTTTAGCAGTAAAGCAACGCACGCAACGCTTTTAGCATTGCGTGTAGACTGCTGAAAATCAACACCGCTATTGATCACGTTTCAAAAGCGAGGCAATGAAAAAATTAAATATTTTATTCCCTCGAGTAATAATCGAACCCACAGACTGTCGTCATGTCATTATCATTTACGAATGGCCTAGACTTACTTATAAATGGTCACTTAATGATGCTAAAATCATTTAAATAGCAGCTGATCCTCATCCTATTATGACCGAATGCTCTATATATTTAGGTCTTGATTACCAGGTTTTCATAAGTAACTAGGAGACGCTTAGTCCATAACTTTTTAATTAATAAAAAAAAAGTGGATGAGGATATAATATAAAAATTTTCAAAATAAACAAAAAATATATTTTCGCAAGAAATAAAGTTTGTAAAAATTTAGTTTTATCATATTATTTTTTTTAATTTAATAATACATATTATTATAAATTAAAAGCATATAAAATATTAATATTTAAATGTTCACAATAGAATATAATTTACAGGGCGCCATCTAAAGTACTAGAATTGAAAGCGTTAAACGCATAGTCGACGACGATGTTTGCAATTTCTTTGCCAACACGTACAATAATTTCCCTCTAGATGGTATTACAGTTGAATTCTTTTAAATTATATGATAAAAAATAAAATACTTTTGTAGTGGACTTTTTAATTGTTTAAGAATGTAATTAAAAAATAATATTTAATACTCTCTGTTATATAATATCTAATTCTGAACTTAGTATACAAATTTTTGTGAAGCGAATGGATGGAAATATTTAAAAAAATATATATACTCAAATTAAAACAATAAAAATATTATAGTTTATCTTTTATTGTCTTTCATAAAGTGACTAAGTAATATCTTTTTTTTTCTATCACTACATCAGCCTGATGTATATAGAAAAGAAACCACAGTAAGCTCAGAATTTTATATCTTTTGTAGTTTAAATGATAATATAATTAACCTTGTACTTACAATTTCCGTATTGATATTAATAAAATATAAATAAAAAAAAAACATAATAAAGCTATACATTCATTATGTGAAAGTGTTTTATGTAATGGAAGCTGTCTACGGAAGAAAATTATTTTTTTGTTGTTTTGCGCTCTTCCTCGATAAAAATCATTTGAAAGTGATGGCAAAACGAGCTTAGGTTCATTATAGATGTGTTCTTGATGCATGTTCTAGTAAGATCTAAGTTAATGCAATCTGATATTTATAATTATAACCTACCTAGATATATAGAACTGATAACTTTTGTGGTTAAATTCTAAAAATAATTCAGAAATTTAGTATTAAAAGTAAACTAGTTCAAGTGAGTTATCAGATGAAAGGGCCCCATGATGATCCTAAAAAAATTCTATTTCTACGTTTATTAAAGAAAAAAAGGTACGGCCGTTCATATCGCAAAAAAAGTTCTTGTTCCTTCCGGTTAACCTAGAATTATCAAATTCTGCAGCTAGCTTCTAAAGGTAGCACTAGTTCAGGGAAAATCTGAAAACTATACATTTGTGGTTAAATCCTAAAAAAATATAGCCTTTACTGGGGGGCAGAATTTGGTATCAAGTGAGGTCAAATGAAAGGGCTCTGGCTAAGCTAAGCCTGAATTTCAGAAAAATCTCGAGACCTCCAATTTTTGTACGGAACCCTCTGGCGAGCGCGACTCGAACTTGTTTTGTTTTTAAAATAGGCGGACGCGGAGGATGGAGTGACTTTTAACTTAGTCTCTCTGTCTTCGTCGTAATTTGTGGGACATGTCTAAGAAATAAATATGATAATAGGTTCGAGTAAATGAAATATATATGATAAATTGATTATATAGCTAGAAGCTAAAAAAATAATATAAAATAAATATTTTGTATAATCATCAAATCCAATGTCACTAGCGAAACCTATATTTTCTATAGTATAATTGCAAGTGAAACGTGCATTTCCTCACTGACCTTCGCACATAGGAAATTTTGTTTCGAGCCGACAAGCACGACACGGTTCGTTAGTTCATCCGATATCAGCTTTCCTGTCACCTTCACCTTAGTATTTAGATATTACATAGAACTCTAGACCATTTGGACGTACTCAGTATTATAATTATTGTTTAAGTCTTGGCCTATTCGTTTTTCTTTTAGATCCAAGAAAGTAAGAAAAATTTGAGTACGATTTTTAATATTTTCAATTTTACAATGTTTTTTATTTAAAAAAATAGGAAATTATCAATATTGTTATTATAATTATAAATTTAATAATTTTAACAAGTGTTTGCCGAGTAACTCGTTGAAACACTAATGGTCAACTGAACTATACATTCCATTGTCGCTGTAATGTGACTTTAATATGCTTATTAAAATTTACGGTGTTGAACATTGATAATGATATTAGATACGTCACGCGACTATACCTATTGCTAATTAGACCAAGTACTCCAGTTCCGGTAGCTCGATGTATTCTCAGTTTATGCTGTGATTAATATAGTAGGAAAAAGAATATTATAGTAGGATAATAATCTATATTATATTAACTTTAAAAAAAAATGAAGTTTGTTTTTATAAGTTTCATATTAAATTTACGTATTCCATTAGTCGAATGGCGACCACGTCGCAGCAAAAGGAGTACAGGCCGCCCTACAACCAGGTGGACCGACGACCTCAAGAGGACAGCGGGAACCCGCTGGATTCAAAGGGCGCAGGACCGGACGGAGTGGCGAGCATTGAGGGAGGCCTATGTCCAGCAGTGAACTTTAAATATATCTGCTTCTTTTAGTATATACGTATATGGATAATCTCATGAATATCGTCAGATAATGACTACGAGAATGAGATAAGTATAATTTAGAATTCAGTTTCTTTTTTTGCAGAACGCTAACGTTCACGCTGCATCTCTCAGGTTGTAGAGTAGGCAGAGAGAACCTGTTGTTAAGATACTTCGCTCCCCACTTTTCGTTGAATTCTGGAAGTAATGCATGTCGAGTTATGGAACTTAAGATAAAAGTAAAGTAAAGTTCTCTTAAGGTTTTATTTTTAACAAATTACAAACCTGCGAGATGATACACATTCCTTCGCCAATCTTCTAAAGATACAGTGTAAAAGACATCAACGAGATACATACTCGTAGCAAAGAAATTGTATTGCTATACTAATATTGTAAAACAACAAAGATTATTTATTATATTTTAATCGTTATATTTGTGAAAATTCAGTAAATTTATAGTTAGTTGAACGAACGTAGATAAAATTATTGACAATAATTGTATATTTCGGTATTTACAAGCACGGACAGATACAGTAGTTGTCAATCACTTAGTATTGGTAAAAAATATTGTTTTTTTTTCATAAGATTATGTTAATAGGTATATGCTTCTTTTCAAATGTTACAAGTTAGTAAAATGTAAAAGAGGCCTTCTTTGTCTAGTGGCAGCGTTTGAATGTAACCACGATGGGTGTGGATTTAATGACTACTCTAATGAATGATTATATTTTTAATTTTTAGCTTCTCGCACCTGGAGGGAATTTACTTATCCTGGAAGGAATTTACCCTATCTTCCTTCTGCATATCTGCTGAGCGGAAAAAAATATAAATGACCTAAAATATTGGATTATGTATAAATTTGTCTTATATTTAACACAAAAAAGATACTCTTGTTAAGAATAGGAAACAAAATATATAAAAACATGTTCACGAATACAATGTTAATAATAAAACTATGTTATTTCAGTAAATACTTCCTAATATTATCTATGTGAAATTCCCCTGCATACATAACGTTATAATAATGTGGTGCGGCGTCACGCTACTTTCCTATATTTGTTCGTAGTGTGTACATAAATGAATATATATATATATATATATATATATATATATATATATATATATTCATTTTTATATATATATATATATATATATATTATCAGCTTCACAACACTATTTGTATTATTACCGGAGATATTTTTTTTTAATATGAATAAATAATAATTCATTCCCTTGAGTGATAATGGAATCCACAACCTTCACGATTACAGTCACACGTTTGCACCACCGCACCACGACGCCCGAACGGCTGGTGCGAAGATATATATGACATAATTATTTTAATCGTTTCAAGAATTTCTACTAGTTTCTTATCCTCAATAACATTGAGGATCGACTATTTTTATGTACTGTAGTAGTTCGAGAACTTTTGTAAGGCAGTTTTACGTTTTATATATTTTTCATTTAAATAATCGATATGTCTTATGTGATTAATATAGATAAAAAATATCACTAGATATCCTTTCCATTTTTTAACCGACTTCAAAAAGACAGAGGTTATCAATTCGACTGTATTTTTCTTTATGTTATAGACTTAACTTTTGCACTGTGCAATATTAATAACCTAAACACTTGTTACAACCGAAATAATGTCTAATAAGTTGAAATTCTAATTAATTATTACTTAATTAAACCTAGAGTGGTTTCCTACCTACTTGGGTGGTTTCCAACAGAAGCGAGTTCAATTCCCGCCCCGTTATATTTATACTGGGTTCTAAATACAATATATGTTTAGATGTTAAATGTTATAAATAACTCTAACTCTCACAGCTCTCTCTCTCTACGAACCCCAGTAAAATAACCGTGTTGGATACCATAAAAACACAACTATTAGTTAATATATTAGTGATAGCGATCGACAGGTGTTACATTATTAGTAGTACGCACGCACTTTGAAAATCAGGTCATACTCTTACTTCATTGTTAACTCTTAGAGAATAAATGTTTTATATATTATTTTATTTTGAATATATATATTTTTAAATTAATTAACTATTGTATTATAATCTTACTATAATTAAATAATTATTTGTAGATCTTAGAAAAATTGAGAAAGAAAAAAATGTTTTCGTTACATGTGAATTATTTGGGTGTCAAATGGCAGAACCTTACGACGAAACATCAAGCTCATTTTGAATGTAAATATCCTTTTAAATAGGATGTGAACCCATGACCCTCACGTTTTAGCTATCATCAAACTAGGGGCGCGAACCGGACCTCAATTGTGACTCACTCGGTAGTGTTCACATGTTGAGTGAAGAGAACATCAATTGTTTTCTACACTCAATTATAGTTACATTAACCACCTGTATCGATATCTATAGCAGGCGCTTAGCGTTACCCAGAGGAGAACAAAAATTTTTGAAAAAAAAAATTTTAATTATTAAAAAATGATTATTCCTTAAGTCCATTGAATTTTGTAGAATTTTTCTCGCCTAAAATCATCTACCTGGTCATATCTATTTGCAAATTTTCATCTCAATCGGTCAAGCCGTTTGGCAGCCTATTTGTGACAAAAAGTGTAAAAAGTCTCCAGTAGAGCTCAATAATTATCATTTTGCCGTTCTAATGCGTTTAAGTATATAAAGGTAACAGTTGTGGGTTCGATTCCTACACGGCGGCTCTGGTAACAAGACAAACCGCGTCGTTGAGTTCCAGCAGTTACCACGTAACGTCTCGAAAATGGAGGGAAAAGTGGAGAACGGTGATGTTTTTCATGTTGCGAACATTAGGTTCCCTTTGACCACGGTGTACGTACAGTATGAAGTGCAAATAAAAAGAAATAAAAATAAAATGATTCATTAAAATAAAATACCCGTAATACCCGTACCCGTAACTCAACGGTAAAAGTAACGTGTCTGTAATACGTTATGTTGTTCACTTTCAGCGAACGAGAGTGAGTGTGCATTCTTTCTTGTTTCTTTTTGCCTTGTTTTTATCCATTCATTAGTTTTATTATAGGATTTCTTTTATATTTACTACGTAACGTACATTGAGGCTGTCGGGGCGCAGGTACAGGGTGATTGCAACTTGATGATTGTGGGTTCGATGATCCACTCGAGAAAAGAAAATATTTATTTAAATTTATATTTCCATTTATTCGCTCTGGTGTCCTCTCAACAAGCAATGCCTCCTAAATTCGGTGGAAACTGGAGAAAAGTGTCCTAACACTAGATTCTCTCTACCCTGCTGTATGCGAGAAACAGCGTGATGCTGATTTATTTATTTGTAACATACATTCGTTAAATATTAATAATTAAAATACATTTATAATATTAGTCATAACATCTTTATATTATTTGGAAATAACGAAATTGAAATAACAAAATAGTTAATTAAACTATTGTTAAATTATAATTCTCTAAAATAATGATTTTAGTGATTTTTAGTGTATTCCTAAGTCAAAAAAAAATTAATTGTACCATCCTATATTAATTTTTAAGGCATTTGTTTCCTTATAAAAGTTTCAATCAATTTCGAACCTTTCGCTTTCGTTTTCAGGTATCATTTCGAATAGCATATAAAATTTATGTAAAATCTTAACTGGAACCAATAATAACGTATTTTGAGGCTTATATCCAGGTACTAAATATCATATTGGCTTAGCAATTTGTAAATACGGATTAGGTTGAAGGCATCGAGGGGCAGTGTCGCGAAACTCCATCACGTCGCGATATAAAAGGAAGTTTAGTTAAAACTTCTTTATCACACACCGGCTACCTGCACCAGAGATTGGTCTTCTTACCACCACGATGTCCACACGGGTTTTGGTGAGTGGACCATCCATAATAAATAAATATATAATTGTTTATACGAAAACCTAGGTTCGGACAGACAAGTGTTTACAAGTGTTTTGCGTGATAGTTACGTGAATTGTGATATTAGGTGTGATATAAGGTTTTTTTGGGAAACTGTTTTAGTTTGGATTATGTAAATATTTTGTAATTAATATTCATTGAAAAAAATATAAGAAAGTGAGTTTTTTTTTCTGTTATGTTATTACAGTGTAAGTTTGAAGCGTACCAAAGCCATCATAGGGACACAGTGACCTACTTATGAAATAAATATAATGCATAACTATGATTACAGATATACTTTACCAATACTTTTTGCATACCTGTTTAATACAATACATTTTTTTAAAGTAATATAATATGTAAATATTATATATTTATTATAGTATACAGTTATCGAAATCTTTACTTAAATTTATAGTTCCTTTTCTTCGCTTTGTTATCGAGGCTAAAGCGCGGTGTTAAGTTCCGCCACTCAACAAGCAATGCCAGAATTCGGCGGAAAGTGGGAAATGGAGTATCTTATAGGGTGAAGATACAGTTATATTTTAAGGAAAAAAGATAAACAATTCTACAATAACTATCACATTTAAATTAAACAACCCTCTCTCAAACTATAAATAATATTTTATACCAACACAAATGAAACGTCTGCGGGCGCCCTACTTATTACTTTTTCTCTTTTCTTTTAACCGCTGTTACAAAAATACAAACAAAAAGAGAGTGAGAGGCAACCATTTTTATTTTTTTGTACGAAAGCGAATGATTGCGTTACAACATCTAAAGTTAAATTACTGAGACGATTGTCGGTATAACATGGGGACATTCTATTGTAACACATTTAGAAAGTTATATAGTAATTGTTGTGCATCATTATGGTAAATTTTATGTATTTATAATGATGCAAATCGCGGCGTTGGGTTCCGCCGCTCAACACGCAGTGCCTTCGGAAATAAGGAACGGAGTGTCTTAACACTAGACATCTACCTTGCTGACACTAAGAAATGTTAATTTCCTTTAGATTGTGCTTTAGCGAATAATGAACTGATTTATCGTTAAGCGAACATGTTATGTAATTCTAATATGCTTTGCGATATTTTTTGTTATAACATAAATGTGAATTAATAATAGAGGAAGTGGATTAAATAAAAAAAGATATTAATTTAGTTTTGTAAATTGTAGTAGGACCGTGTGTGATTGTAAACGCGACGGTAGTGGGTTCGATTCGGACTCTTGACAAGTCATATAAAGGTTTTTTACCTTTGGATAGATTTTATACACAATTTATCTTGTGATTTCGTTGTTTTATAGCTTTGAACTGATTTAACGATATTGGGAAAAGTTTCCATCATATTTTTCAAGATATTGTTAAAGAAGTTCCCTATGTTATTTCAATTAACTAATACTAACTCTACAATATCTAAATATTACTTTTTTTGGAATTTGTTTATTCACTCTTAGTTCCTTAAAGATAATGACTTTTAATTAAATAACACAAACAAAACAAAACTACAATATCTCAAAACAAACGTTTTTACATATTATTATTTTTCTTAATTTTAACATTTCTATCAACAGCTTATACTAGTTTGCGTGGCGGAGCTCTCAACCCTCATCCTGGCGGGCGGCGGCGGCGGTCACAAGAAGGTCATCATCCACGTGCCAGTGTTCGTCAAGCACCATCATCACAAACATACCATAGTGAAACATGTCCACCACAAGAGTGGGGGCGGGGGGGACGATCATTATGAAGTGCTGGGGTACACATATGGGGAGCCCAAGGGAGCGCCGCACTTTGGAGGAGGTTAGTATTTTTATTAGGTTCACGCTGTATCCCGTATATAGCTAGACGAAGAGAGCGCAGTGTTAAAACACTTCGTTCCTTACTTTCTCCCGAATTTTCATTACGTTGTGTGTTGAATGGCGGAACTCAACGACATGCTTTGTCTTGTTAATAGCGCGAGGAAATAAAAATATTAAGAATTCATTTTCTTTGAGTAGGAATCGAACCTATAACCTTTGTGTTTATCGTCGGTTAGTTTACATTTATCAAGATATACAGAAAAGGATTTATTACTACTTTTTTTTTATTACTTTTCTGTCTGCACGTTAACAAAAGTTGTATATTAAGGTAATGTGGTAGGAAATTATTCCAAATATAATTAGTAAGTAGTAAGGTAAAATGTTTACTTGTTAAGTATGAACAAAATATGTTTCTCTATATAGTATTGCTTCTTGAGTTTATTATGATATATTAAAGGACTATTTTGTCTAACGAATTCGAACCTGTACCTTATCTTATAAGATATCCAAAATAATAAAACCGAAAAAAAGATATATTTAAAACTTACTATGTAATTAAATTTACAGGCCACGGCTGGGGAGCGGCAGAAGAGAGTCATGGGCACGAGGACTCCCCCGTCAGCTTCGAAGGTGGCGACCACGGCGGCTACGCGTTAAGTAGCGACGAGCACGGATATTAACTTAATTTAAAATTACTTTAAAACTATAGAAGAAACGTACAAACATACATTTTGTCTATCAATTGCATCTAACTATATAAAAGATCGATATTTATAACATTTTTTAGATAAACATTATTGTGTCGATTTAAGAATCTCTAGAGAAAAAAAAATACTGAAAAATACGATTTTATACCCACATTGTTCGTGTAATAGGGATTTATGTTGATATTTTTATTATAGGCCATATATCGACCAAATGTGACTGTAAATCAAGACCCCATTACTATACCATAAATTGGTATAGTGTTTCTTATGGTTTTTAGTTTCAGTTGTCAGATAAGTTTAGTTTTTTTTTTGTTTCTTATAGCGATTTTGTAATTATATTTTCTTTAAAATCTAAATTTTATGACTCAAAATCTAAACGACAAAAACGTATTTATTAAATTTAACAAATGCCGTAAAACAAGCTATACTGTATGAAAGTACAATGTACATATCAGTATGTGAAATATTCAAATATTGTATTATTATTTAGTATTTAAGAGAATGTTGTTGTGAAACTATTGAATAAGTAATAACTGTAGATATTATTATTATATTTCTATTATTTTTGATGTGTGTTTCATGTTTATTAATTTGAATTTGAATTTGGTTACTTTAATAACTTATTTAGATATTCGGTATAGAGTAACAGCGCTTTAAAATATTAAATTGACAACAAAAATTCTTTTCTTGAAAATTGAAGCTGTGGCCCAGGTTAACCGACTGGTTAAAATGTAAACTTAGTTGTTGTTACTAATTTAAATGCATTTTTTTTATTTAGAAGCTAAAAAATATGTTTTATATTGCAATATAAAGAATTTTTACTAAGATAAAAATCTAAATATAATACATATTTAAAAAAATTATATAAAAAACCACTCAACACAGCAGAAAGTAGGGAACTGAGTGTCTTAACACTAGGTTCCCTCTGCCTACCCTGCTGTGAGCGGGAAACAGCGTGAAGCTGATATTTTTTATAAATGCTCGTAAGCATACAGATGTAATCATTATTTTTTTCAAAGATAAAGCTCAAAATATGAATAACGAATATTATGGTATTTGCTTCATTAAGCAATAAGTCTGCAGGATGTATTTAAATATACATTACAAAATATATTTCAATTCTATATCTAATTTTCTACAATATCAGGTAAGATAAGCTCTTAAACAATACTAACTATCTCTGTATCAAACAGAAAAAAAATTTTTAATCCAAAAATATAAATATTTTACCACACACACACACATAGTATCAAAGATACTGGAGGAAGGTCACGTAAAAAGCATGAGGATCCCCCGGAGGAGATGTATGAAGAGGTTGATGACAGTGGACGAGGCGAAAGAGGTATGTAGAGACTGCAGCGTTTGGCGCTCCGTTCTCTCTGACTACCCCGCTAGGGATATGTATGCTTTATGTATGTATGTAAATATTTTACCAAAAGTAACCAAATAACAGATAAACATACAAAAATAATGACCGTATAAAGTAGAAAATCACGAAATCTTTTTACATACAATTTCAATGTTACTTTCCTGTATGCTATTCTAAACCATGTGAAAAATATTATTTTGTGACTGGAGACTCTAATACTGTTTTTAGATTTACGCTGCATCTCACATATAGGGTAGGCAGAAGGAACCTGGGAACCTAGTGTACCTAGAAGACTCCGTTCTCATTGAGTCACTTCCGTTTCCCACTTTCGTAGAGTTCTGATCATATAATAAAAAACAAAGCCAGCGTAGACGCTTTCTTCGCTTTGGTAACTATAGCAAAAGCGCATCGTTAAATTTCACGCAATGTCTCGAAGATAGGACAAAATGTGAGCAGTGGAGTGTCTTAACACTAAGTTCTGTCTGCCTATCCGGTTATGCGGGATAGAAAGTGAAGCTGAAGAAGAAGTTGTAGCATCAGATTGAGAGACTGATGGCCACAGCCAACGCATTTCGTCAAGTCTGTGCGTCACCTTGGCGCAAAGCCAACGTAGATATACCTACCTTAACCAATTAAATCCACATTACTATATTCGAAGAATATGCTCCTTAATTATGTATTGTCATGCATTTTTGGTTATGTTATGAATTAATGAGAAAACTAAAAACTTGGAATTTAGCTTTTCCAAGCTTTTAGCTCCAAATGAGTATTTATGACTCTAGCTTTTATATCTCGTAAATTATATGATTCCTTTAATTATTTCAGTTGGAGGAAGCTAATAGTAAAAAAAATATCTGTCCATCATCGACTGTAAACGCGACATTAGTTTCTTTTACTGATAACAAAGCAAAGTGCGGGATACAGCGTGAAGTCCATTAAAAAACCGATGTTTTTAGAGAGAGATTTAGTAAATATTTTACTATGAATATTCTTGTGAGAGCCGTAGTGGCGCAGCGGCACAAGGGTGTGACTGTAACGCGACGTTTGTGGGTTCGATATCCACTCGAGGAGATCAAAAATTTATTAACGTTTATATTTCCATTTTTTCGCTCTGGTGTCGAGGCAAAGCGCGGCGTTTAGTTCTGCCACTCAACACGCAATGCCTCCAGAATTCGGCAGAAAGTGGGGAAGACACTCTTAAGACTAGGTTCTTTTTGCCTTGATTTATTATTTTTTTAATATTCTCGTATAAAAAAAAATGAATCATTATTTAAAGAAACTGTCATATTGATGTTGTGATGTGATGAAGAAGATGTTAGCTATCGAACCAATCTATCTGTACGCTATACGAGTACACACAACCGGAAAAAGAATGTAAAAGCAAACAATGAGAATAAGATTCACAGATAAAAGGCGTCTGTGCTAAAAAATAACAACAACTAATAACTTCCTGATAGAAGTAGGGAAAAATTGAAAAAAAAGTTCGTTGCGCAACACTCACAACACTATTTTATACTGTATCCGTTATGCTTTATTTTCCATGGTTGCACAACGGAAGTAGGGCAACGATTTGCTTGACTTTTTGGGCGGTTTGAGACCGCAGTGACATAATTGTTTGAAAGTTACTTACTAGAATACAGTAGCATATATATAATTAAAATTATATGAAATTTTTAATATTTAAATATAAATAAAATAAAAGAAATTTTCTAACAGAGTTCGGAATTATGCAAAAATATATGGTAATTACGGAAATAAAGTCTTTCCTACATAGTTATTAAAGTTATATTAGTATCCCTCTGATGTTGATGAGGGGAAAGTGATATTAATAATGGAATATTTTTTTTCTTTATTTATTAAGCAAAGTAAGCGTAAGTAATATAATTTTAATATATATACTAGAAGTAATTCGAATTGTTGTATAGTTTTTGTTTCCTCAAATAAATATCATTCGCCTTAATAGCTTAATAGCTGGTATCCCACTCGGAGGAATTGATTATTATTTATTGATATTTCCATTTCTTCGATCTGGCACCAAGGCAAAAGCGACAGAAAGTGGGGAACGGAGTATTATAACACTAGCTTCCCTCTGACTACCCTGCTTTATACGGGATACGGCGTGAAGCTGAAAAAAAGGGTAAAATAAAAGCTCGATCTGTTTAACAGTTTTATTTATAACAAATCAATAAATTCTAATTAAATAATAACAATCCTAAACAATATAACAACAGTTTAATACAAATGTATAAATAGGATTATTACAATTATTATTTTTTTAATACTAGTTGAAATAATATTATCAACAATATAGTGCAAGTACCACAAAATAATTATTTGGTTGTTTGTTATTATTTTAATATTTGTAATATTGTCATTCAAATCACATCTTAGTATACAACAGTTTCAATACCTCCCGTCTTGATAGTTTGCTGTATTCCCGCCTCACGATTAAAAGACACAGGCGTGTCGTCGTTAAATCCTTCCTCGGGAGACAAGAAAGCCGTACTGCTCACATCACCAATAATAGTGTTGCCAATATCATCAAAACCTGTTTCGGAAGCCTCGTTGCCAGTGAACTGTGAGGGCTGGACGCTGGAGAATATGACACCTTGAGTAGGGACTGAGGTTCCTAGAGCACCGTTCTGTCCTGTAAACCCTTCGATGTTACCAAATGACGTAGGCTGAGGAGCGGCAGCAAAAGGATCATGATTAGGCACAGATGCTGTACTCTGTTGAGAGATGTCGGAAAAGGGATCGTTATTTGCAGGTGCAGCATTCTTCACAAATCCATATGTGCCTGGAAAGGATTGTGGTAACGAATTTACGGCTGTAAACACGTCCTCCTCGCCTTCATCTCCTTCTTCAGTAACTTCGTATCCATGTGAGACTGGCTTACCTGCGTTCCCTTGTAAAGCACCGGGTAAGGAGTCGAAGACCTTCACTTGTTTGACGGTATGTACAACACCACGCACTTGAGGGTTACCAGGCACTGAAGGCACGAATGGAGTGTAATCTTGTACAAAATTAGTATTAGGATAGCTTCCTTGCGGCGGCTCGTAGTTTACGACTGGCGGGTTATAGTTTACTGCCGGAGGTTCATAACTAATAGATGGGGGATCATAACTGGGTATATCATGATGCTTATTCTCGTGGCCGTGATGTCCGTGACCGTGATGTCCATGATGACCATGATGACCGTGATGGCCTTTGTGGCCGGGATGGCCATGGGAACCGTGATGACTTGAGTGGCCTTTCGATACAGAATGTGTTGAGGTTTTCTTATGATGATGATGATAACCATGATGACCATGAGGTACATGTGGTTTTGGATGATGATGATGGTGGTGGTGATGATGATGCTCCTTTTTAGGCTTATGGTGGTGATGATGAATTGTTATAACTTTCGTGTGGTGGTCGTGATGAATAAATTCAGGTACGTGCAACTTGACGTGATCGCTGAAATTGAAATTGTTATAGTTAATTAATGAATAAACTACATAATATTTAAATGAAAATTGATTTATATACAAATTACATTTGTTATATAAAATACACTCGGAAGAAAAGGCAAAATCCAGATTATTTTTACATATCATATAATTAAAAAGTTAATTTTTTATGCTATTTACATTACTTCGCCGCAGCTACATATAATTTTGAACATTAATATTAAATAAAAAGTATTCATCGCTAAAGCGTTCTCATAATTAAAGCCTAAAAACATATATGATACATACTGATGTTTTTCTCCATGTCCGCCTGCGTGGCTGTTGACAAAAAACACAAACAATACTGACAAAAATTTTAACAAATCCATCGTTTCACAAAAACTTGCTTTTGGTTACGAATAAAATTTCTTATCAGCATTAATATTTTAAAAACATCACATTTTTCAACACATTTTCATTAAAAACTGAATTCTAACGTCTTATATTATATCACCGTCCGCAAAGAAGTGCCGCCGCGACGTCGCACAGTACTGGATTGAACAGTAAAATAGTATGAGATGACCATTTATCTAATTTCACTTAAATAAACCCGTAATGTCAACAAAAAGACAACAATTGTTCAACACCAAGCAAAATGTACTTAGCCGGCGTTGGCTAACGATTTTTGTCCTAGTTCCTTTACAGCTATGGTCTATATTCCTACACGATATAAAATTTTCAATATATATTATATATATATAAGGTGATTGTTCGGACTATTTCTCTGCCGTTCCAAAGCTTTTGAGTGGATGCTGTAATCTTATTGCATATTAAAGTTATTGGGTTGACGATGAACGCCTAAAATTAGTTCCGTCTTAACGGGTTAGTTGTTATTGTCGTATTGTTTTAAGATTAGCTATGTCTTAAAATTTAATTTAACATTATGGTTTTTTTATTTTTTTGATATGTAACTTCTTTAGAAATATATCTTTTTCTTTCGTTCTTCATATTATTGAAATATAAGAAAATATATGATAAATTTCAATAATTTATTATAAATGTGTGTTGATTTGCTTTGTTTTAACTCAACTTAACATCTAAAGAATCAGTTTATTAAATTAATAATCATGTAGTTCATGCGGGCGAAGCCGCGGGCGGTCCGCTAGTCCCATCTTGAAACTCATGACTTTATTCATCGTCACGTCATGTAGATACATGTACAGTATAAATTTAAGCTATTAGTATAATTTAATTTCCAGTCAGCCATATATAGACATCAAATAATGTTGTTAAGAGTAAATAATTCCATTTTATTATGTTGAAGATGAGAAGGCTGGAGAAGGAGAACTTAAGAGGGCTGAGGAGTCTTATATGAGTTTGTGGACTCTTAACATTTGGACCAATTTTTACTGAGCATTAGAATTACCTAACACCGCAAATAGAGTAGAATGTACAGTGTACTCATCTAATAATTAAAAATATAAACATTGCCCTTATTCGGATACGAATTCACTAACAATTAAGTTGAGATCGATTCCTCTATTACAATAACAATAAAATAACGGTATAAAAAGATAAAAAAAAATTAACTATATATAGTTAAAAAAAAATATCTTTTTACACCCTAAGAAGTAAAAAAAGAAACGTAAACGTAACGTGTGTACATAAATACCCATACAAATGCTTTTATATCTACCTACTCCCATACAAATTTCTTATATTTTTAACAAATAACCCTAATAGAAAGTGAATTAACGTTGACTATTTAATGTCAAATACCAGAATTGGGATTGGTAAATGTTTCGAATCTGATATCCCATTCGATTTTAATTGGGCGTCCACTCGATTTATTGGTTTCCCTCGGGAACCAGTGATTGTAATATAAAAGCGGGGAATTAAGCTATTATTCATTCGTTTGCCTTATAATTATGGTAATAGACCAAAATAAAATAGACTCTACACAGCTTCGACGTCTCTATAGTTAATACGATTCGAAATAAAGTTTTTAATTTGTTTTTCGATTTTAGTATACTCGAATGTATTACAACTTTGTATAAAGGCCATGATGGCTCAGTAGTGTGTGTCTCTTTATTGATGGAGATTGTGAGTTCAATGTCATCTATCATAAAAATGAGCAAAAGTATGAAAAAAATATTTTTTTTCAGCTTCATGCTCGAAACGAGAGTGAAGAAGAAATATTTTCTCGATTGGGAATCGAACCCTGAACCTGTCGCGTTTATAGTCGCACGCTTGTGCCACCGCATTAAAAACTTATGGTTTTAACTTTAATTTTCTAAGTCAATGCTGTTGCAATTGCTTCACATTAGGTATCGTTTTAATTTATATGTACCTATATAGTTTTAATAATAGTTAAAGCTAATTGATGTACTCAACATTTAGAGGAAGGAAGAAGAAAATAAAACAATACACTTAAGTTTCAAAAAGTTTAATATAATTAAAAAAAAGAAAAGTTTTATTGATTATTGATTATTGTATTTTAATATAAGACGATAATTTAAATTTAATATGAGATTTTAGGTAAATTAAACGAGTATATAGATTTTATGATAAGTTTTAATAAATAATTCGCACATAGATAATATATAAAAGATAGTTCTGTCGCACTAATTATGTAAAATAAACTATTTCAAATATTTGTATTTAGAATCAGCTTCACGCTATGAGATACAGCACATAGCAGGGTAGGTAGAGGGAACGGAGTATTATAACACTAGATTTTTACTTTACGCAGAATTCAGGAGGAATTGCGTTTTGAGTGGCGGAATATATCGCCGGGATTTGCCTCGACAACAGAGCAAAGAAATGAAAATAAATAAAAAATTAAATAAAAAATTCATTTCTTCAAGTGGGGATCGAACCCACAACCAGTCGCGTTTAATAAAGTCGCGCTGGAATATTAGTATCTAGAATTTTAGAGAATTTCAAAGTTCAGATTGGGATCATTTACGATGAAAGATTATTATGGCAGAACGTGACTGTAGCATAATTGTGTGAATTTAGAGAAATAAATATTTTCATACGAAATATTATTACTTATTTTAATTTATAAACTATATAATATAAAAATAACGAAAATAATAATTAATTTAAGGTACACACGCAACGATTATTATAAAAAAATAATATTAAGAATTAAGTTTAGAAATTTATATTAATATATTTATTATTAAAAGTGAAGCTTATATTTCGCATGGCATATTGTTATTTGGTTAGTTATTAGGTTGTAGGTGGGTCCGTCAGTCGAGCCAGTAAGACTATTTAAACTTAAAAGATACAATACCTCTATCATCGGCACCGATTTTTATAAAATTTGAAATTCATATTTCTTAAAAATATTTCATTGAACACGTGTTTCATGGTTTTTTAGAATTCACCCCTAAGTGTGCAAATAAGGGGTTGAAAGTTTGTATGAAAATATCTTTAAATCGCCACCGATTTTTATAAAAAAATAAATTCAAACTCTTAAAAATATATCATTGAACACGTGTTGAAGCATATGCTTCGCCTGCTGAAGCTGCGCGCGTCCTCTAGTTACCTATATAACAGCGATATTGGTTTGTACAAAATATTTGGTCTTAACTTTTATCACAAACTACTTTACTAGACTACACAATTTCCAAAGACAATTGTAATAAAAAAATAATTTGATATTTATGAATCATAATACATTATCAAAATCGTCAAATATTATCTTTCTGATATAAACCAAATGAATATTCTAGATGAAGCCAGATTAATTGCATTTGATACTAATCGTTTCGTTTGTACAAAGGAATATTAAGACGTTGGGGTTTCACAGTAAGGTCTCGAGGTAGATCCGGGATATCCCCTGACAGATCCAAAGGTGCGTCTGGCAGGAATTCCGGGATTTTAATACTTTTAACACCAATTCCTGATACGTGAGAATGCTTGGCCACTGGTTCATCTAGGTGCATGTAGTGGAAATGCTCGTGTTCCTCCGCTGGCGATAGACTGTCAATGTCCGGATGATCATGATGGGTGTGATGATGATGGACAGTCTTGAAGACGGTGTGTGTGTGCCTAATTCTCTTCACCTTGTATGGTACGTGGATAACTACTTTTTTGGTTCGCCTGAAAATAAAAAAGTAAATATAAATTCTTTTGGATCCAGATAAAATTAAATAGTGTAACGTAAAGAGATTATTATTCAACTATAAAAAGGAGAGCTGGGAAGATTCAATCAGGCTTACAGAATATACTTGACTGAGGATATCAATAATGAAAGAATAGGCAATTATATAAGAAAACTTAAAATAAAACAAATTACTCAATATAACACAGAAATCAGTCAGAATGATATAAAAGGTAAAATACATATAATAAAACCAAATAAAAAAACAACATGAGACAAACGGACATTCACGTAATATACGCATATTGGTAAAATAAAAGAAAAACTCTAAAGTTACGTCGTAGGCCGGCGAAATTGTTTCGTGCATTGCATGCTATTCGTTGCTCGTTTTCATTAGAACTTTGATTTTATACGTAACTTTAATAGTAGACAACTCACGAATATAGAACAAGTTAAATTTATAATTAATTATTAATATATTAAACAATCAGACTAGAACTAGAACTAGAATTCAATCGTTAGTTCAATTCTGAAACGTATTTCAATGCCCTACGCCTCGAAAGTTAAGGCAAATATATAGATTTGGCTTAAAAATAAAATTAATTTAAATTACTAAAACATGAATAGGTAAATCAAATTAACGAACTGTCAAGGAATAGCGCACTGTATAGTGATTGTGGGTTCAAATTTAAAAAACACGTTTGTTCAAAATATATGAAAATCAATTTCTATCTAATTACTAATCTAAAGTTTACATAGAGTTAAGTTACATTAAAATACTATTACAGTAAGTTTATTGTTATTATTATTAATATAATAATAATATAAAATAAATAAGGCTACATTTGACTTACCCTTCACTGTATGTAACAAGTATCGCTAAAAGCACCGCCAAGCTGAACAAAAGCTGTAAGCGAAGTATAATATATTATTTTGTAAGTTTAAGGCTTACTTTATCAAAATATATTGCAGAAATAACTAAGATAATATCATCTATCAATATCAAAAAATCACTCCAATATTATAAATCTTAGTACACATAAATGTTAGTACTACACAAACATTCATTTTCCCAAAAATAAATGTATAATCCACTTTTACGCAAAAACTACTGAACAGATTTGGATGAAACTTTACAGTACATCAGAACAATATATAGGTTATAATTTGTGTAAGAATTTTATATGATTTGGTTATAATATAACAATCATAAAGTGAGTAAAGCCGCGAGTGCGATGCTAGTATAGTATATATTAAAAATGTTTAATAAAGAAAAGCTTCTAGAAGGAATTCTTACAATAATAACATACCACAGACCGACAATCCATAATCCCTTAGCTATTGTTCGTAGACAATACAATGGAAAGCGATGGAGAAAAACGTGAAAAGCTCAAACTATGAAATATGATAATAATTAGTGCGGTGGAGTGCGCGCACGTAATGTGGAACCGATAATGAGAACCGATGCAATTGTTTATACTTATATATGTTCCACACGTGTGCCCTCTGCCTCCTGTCTTCTTCCCTCTTTGGGATTCTATTTGAAAAAATATGTTATTCTAGATAATTTTTTTTGTCAAAAAAACCTAAGCTCTTTTAGCTCTATATATCCCCTATATATCCTGACCTCTGTTGTGGGTGTTCTGTTATAAATATTTATATATAACAGAACACACTGGGTCTGTTACGGTTCCGAAACCCCCCTCAGTTATGATTTTGTATTATATATATGAAATGTACAGCCACGCGCCATTTTTACTTCTTTATTATATATAGGGATGAAGTTGGTGGAAAACTAGTTTTTTTTTCATTTATAATACATATATCTAGTCCCTATCACATAGAATAATCTTTAAAAAACGTGAAGAACATAGTAATTATATTCAGTTTTTTGTCAACTAAAAATAACGTCAAAATGGTGCTAATTTAATTATGAAATTAATACTGTCGCCATACCCTTGAAATTGTTGAATAACTGTTCACGCAGAAAATTTCGTCGGCATAGAAAATGTGATGTTAAAAACCAATTGATTTATTTGTAATATTTTAATAATGCAATAGATAACTTAGGAAACGAGTAAGTGATGGATATTTATTCCGAGTTTCCATTTTTTTTATCATATTTATTTTTTTTATTGATAGTTTTGTTATATTGGGGCCATCGTAGGATCATGGGGTCGCAGTGGCACAAGGGTGTGATTGTAACGAGACGGTTCTGGGTTCGATCCCCACTTGAAGGAATAAATTATTATTTATCTAATATTTTCACTTCTTCGCTGTGGTTTGGTACCAGCCAACTAGTGCTTTTGCCATTAGCAAATGCCTGGCGTTGAGTCCCGCCACTCAACACGCAAACCCTCGAAAAATTCGGCGTAAAGAAGGGAACAGTGTGTTTTAGCCCTCTGCCTACCCTGCTGTAATATGTACAAATGTTAAAGTAAAACGTTTGCTGAAAAGCTTATATCATCAGCCTATCGCCGTCCACTGCTGAACGTAGGTCTCCATCATCAAGCCAGCCATCCCGGTCTTTTGCTTCTCGCATCCACCTTCTTTAAAAGCTTGCTTGCTGTAAAAATTTTGCTGAACTACAACTTAATACAATTTGTATCTAAAAAACTTTATAAACTTGTTCTCTACGTCATCGGTGGTCGTGGCGCAGTTGGAACTTATCTCACCTTACACGTTAAATACAGGTTTAAATTTCACTCAGGTTGACTTTTTTTAAAGACAGGTGTTTCCTGGCCGAATGATATTAGATACTATTTTATTTTTTTAGCGTTATCCTGTATCCCGCACACAGCAGGGTAGGAAGAGGGAACCTAGTGTTAAGTAGGTTAAAAATAGTAACTACTCTTTTTTCAGTATATTTGTTAAAAAATTTACATAGAATTCAAGTTTGCAACTTCAGTATGCTTATAATGGTATACAAACCATATATAATGCAATCCATATCAACCACTTATAATGATATAAGTCTTACATCTTTTTAGGTCGGCTCTTGGTAGAGACCTAATGCTAAGACGTTCCCTTTTCCATTCTCCGACGAATTCTGGAGACTACGAATTCTGAGGGGCGGAACTCAACGCGAGGAATAAATAATATTAAATATCTCATTTCCTCGAGTGGGAATCGAACCCACAACCGTTGAGCCAAGGCTGCCTTCAAAATACAATTAAATTATGTATAGCTATTGGCTTACTTAGACAGAACGCTTGGACGATTTTCAAGCGGCGTTCAAATTTTTATATATTTCCTAAATAGTATTTTTTTTCCAAAGTGTGGAATTAAATGAAAATAATTTATAAAAATCTAAAATTTTCAATATTTTCAAATAATAATAATAATGATATTTATTAATCCCACACATCTATTTGTTTAAAAACGCCAACATTACGTATAACATTGTAAGTGGTTAGTTAAAAATGAAATCTTGTATTATAAAAAGAGAGTGAACTAATTGTTGGCAAGGGAGAGTGATCATTATGCTTTCTTGCGTATGCACTAGAAACATCGTTATGCTCATCAAGAAAGTTCTCATTGTTTTAACGATTAACATGTACTATACATACAAGCTGTATAAAACATAAATTTCAACTATGACAAATTCTTGTATTTAATAATAATCGGCAATAGAGGCAACCTAGTGTTAAAACACTCCGTTCCCCACTTTCTATCGAATTGTGGAAGCATTCCGCGTTGAGTGGCGTAACTCAAACCCGCGCTTTGCCGTCACCTGTGCGAAGAAAATGGAACTATAAAATTAGATAAATATTTCATTTTTTCGAGTGGGGATCGAATCCACAGCCGTCGCGTTAGAGTCACACCCTTGTGCTCCTAGGCCACGTCAGCCTGAACACGGCCTTCTTATATTTAAATATACATATATAAAGTACTACCGACCCGTTCATGTCTTCGCCCGCTTGAAATATTCTATTATTTACTTACTAATCGTAAGTCGTACACGATGCGTAAAAATATTAATTTGGAGAGAAAAATCTATATATTATAGCTAAATTGGCCTCCACCAATATAAACACTTAGTAGAGTTACACAAAGAATTTTTATTATTCAACATACTGATTGCCCGCTTATACAATAAACCAATTGAACGTTCGTTATAATCGATATTCAAACATTAGGGAAATTGAACAAATTATAACACTAAACATTTAATCGATTTTGTTTACGCACGACTGTTTTATAATTAATTTAAAAAAAAAACATTATAATTATTCATTGTTTTATTATTACATTATATAAAACTAAATTTCATGTTATTTGGTTAGTTATTATTTTTAGTTTATTGTTGGGCTGTCTGTCTGGTATGACTTTTATCCCACAGCGAGACACAAAGAGGGTATGGTTTTTATCAGTCTATTTATAATTATTTCTAAGTTGCATTGCTTTGGCCGATTTTGATATTGCGTCATCAACCGATTCTTCTTAACCTAGTGAGTCAATTAAATCATGATAATAATAATAAAACATAGATACTCAGTTGGGACTGAGCCGGACACGTCTGCCGCATTCCTGAAGAGTCTTGGGCGAAATCTTGTACCAGGTGGATTCCAAGCTCTAAAAGGAGAATTGGCAGACCAAAACGGAGATGGCGAGATGAGCTGGACCATTATAAGCCTGACTGGTGCTCAATAGTGCAAATTAGACCAGAATGGAAGAAATAATAGAAGAACATATCATATGGACGTATTTTAACTAATAATTTAGGATACACTATACAATGTATAACAATTTAAAGTTAATAGCAAATTTACATATTATAACAGGTGTTTGTAATGTAATATAGCAAGGCTCTTAAGTAAAAGGTATTTTAAAAAAATGTATTAGAATAATGAAGAATAAAGTATAGAAAAATCAAAAACTCGACTAAAAATATTCTTTTGCAGAATACAAGACTACATTTCATTAAAATCTTCCCAGAGCTCTAGACAGAGCTAGAGCCCTGTAAAGTTTAGATAGGTTCTGATCAAATCATTTATGATTTCTTTATGTTTGTATCAATTATAAAACAATATCAATAGTGTTGTTGTAACAATAACTTGTATTATCTGTATTCCACTTTACTACACAAATTCTAGTAAAATAAATTTCAAACTAAAAATTAGAAGGAAAACAGTTGAAAACAAAAAAAAACTCAAAATAGATCGCCTTTCATTATTTCATATAAGTAACACTATTACATGCTATTCGTATTTCGATTGATATCTAGAACACAATGAAAGTGATGACGTAACTTCCCGACTCGAGCGACCGCCTGCGCACGCGCAGAAAAAATTACCTTACAAAATAGAAATGTTTTGATTTGGTACATTGTTAGTTGTAAATTGCGTATGGCTTAGAATGAGGTCATGAGAATAGAGACTGGTATATTTGAGTGTAAATAATAATTTAATCATTAGTTTGATAATATAGATTCGTATATTTCGCAAGGCAAGGTAGGCAGAGGGAACCTTTTTTTTATGGAAAAGCGACAAGGCAAACGAGCGTTCGGGTCACCTGGTGGTGATTACCGCCGCCCACGACCCCGTGCAGAACTAGAGGAGCTACAGGTGCCTTTGAGGTGGAGATAGACGCGTTTTTTGAAGGAACCCATATCGTACCGACCTGGAAACACTGCCGCGGGTAGGCCATTCCACAGTTCGGTGGCGCGTGGAAGGAAATTTCTACGAAACCGCACAGTAGTTGAGTGCCACGTATCCAGGTGTCACGTAACTCCGTTTCTCGTTTTCCACAGAATTATCTAGACAATGCCGAGCTGAATGGCGGAACTGAATACTGCACTTCGTCTACCAGGGCGGGAAAATAAATATAAATTATACATAATCAAGAACTCGAGTTTAAGTTTAAGTAGAGATCGAACAGTCTGCCTCAATTTTCATAATGATAGATATTTTTTTTGTTAATTTTTATTATTTTTTATTCGTTATTCGTGCATCTCATATTTCATCTTCTTTGATATTTCACGGTGTGGGCAAAGATAATACTTAGATTACTTCGTCTGCTTTTTTTGTTTATATCAGATATTTTATGGTGCGCTTCGAGTCAGTTCAAGATTATATTGCATAATATGGTATTTTATATTATAATATTTAATATATTTAGCCCTTTAGGTATGGGTAATCATAATAAAGACAAATGAAAATATTAATAATTTTATATATATTAATATTTTATATTTATAGTTTTAAGAAATTTGCATAGAATCCCAATTATTAAGTTATGAAATAGATGAATACGTAAGAAAATTAATATACAATAATAAAAAAACACACAAAATAATTTAAATATAAGTTTATTTGTAAAAACACACAAGTTTACCTATTCTATCAGTCTTATTATAATTATTATAAATATAGAAATGAAATAAATTATTACACAAACTTCGTATATTGGTGAGTTATATAGACACATTAAGTGTTTACTGTTTGGTTGTGGTTTTAGTTGTATCGACGACTGTCATTTGCTGTGGGACTGCGTAATTTTGAGGGTAGCTTTGGGCCACGTAGGGTCCTGGGCCTACTTGTTCCTGCAACTTCTCTGCTTCCTCAGGGGCTACTGGGCACATACAAGGGACTAATTGTACATGTTGGAGGGACACAGGCGTTAAACTGGCTCCAGCAGGCACGCTGATGGGTATAGGAGCCAAGTTCTGCTGCATTTGAACTTCGTGTTGGAACGGCTGATACACTTTCCTTGATTCGTATTGAGGGTACATGTACTGGTATCGGTATGGGGATATTGGTTGTGCCCACGTTTTTGCTGATGTTTGGCTTCTGTAACAAGATTAGGAGTTTTAGGACTATTACAGACGTCTGGGGGCTACGTCGACTATTTCTGATTCTGTAATTTCGCAGTCACGCCAGCAATATCAAAATCATTTCGCAAGAGCATACTTGGTGCAAGTTAAAATAATAAAGTGTAAATACTTAAAATATTCTAATAATAGGTAGATAATAAATTCCTTTTCCATTTTACCCACCCAGAATCTGAGCCCCATTTCAGGAAGAACGCCTCGCCTGAGGCTATAAGCGCCAAACATAGAAGAAGGCACACCTGTAATAAAAGTCAAAAAGAACAAAGTTAACATGTATTTTAAAACAACAACAGGATATATATATATACAACCAATAAGGTAAAAACATCGCTATGCAAAAAAAAAAAATTAAATGAAATTCAGTGCCTGCAATAATAATTCATACATATAATTATTAAAAACTACTGCTTATTAATAGTTGCAATATATTAATAATATGATATTGAGCATATCGTTAGATTTTTTTAGTAAAGCATTTATGTACGAGTGTGTAACTCGTATGTACATATTTAACGTATTTTTTAATGCTAAACACCTTTTTATTTACAAATATGTAGTTTTGAATAAATTAAGCTGTGTTATAATATCTTATACGTTAAATAGGTAGGTATAAGTTAAATTAGCTATGGAACAAAGTTTTTTGAGGCCAGCCTGATGACGAGGTCAAATACGGTGTTGAGTTCCGCGACTCAACAAACAATGTCTCAAGAATTCGGGGCACTAGGGGGGAGCGGAAGTGTCTTAATGGGAATGAAAATGATTCCCTCCGCCTACCCTATAAATGTGTGGAGTACTTCGTGAAGGTAAAAAAAGATTCCTTTTATAGTCATACGTTCTGTCCGTTTAGTTTCTTATACAAATTATCTAAAGGCCAATAGGTAATGCTTCAAAAGTACCACTATCTCAGTCCTGCTATCATTATCTTTAATTACAATAATAAAAAAAATCTATTTCCATTGAATGGTAGAGCTGTAATTTCATACTCTACAATAAAAAATATATTAATGTACATGCTTGTCTTTGGCTGCTCTAATCATAGAAGTATTTTTGAAATGCAGGGGCCACTTAGCCTTAACCTATAGTGCAGTTGTGCAATTCAAAATTCAAAATTCAAAATATTCTTTTTTCAAATAGGCAATTTTGAATCGTCGAATGAACATATGAACAAAAAGCTACCACCGGTTCGGAAGGCAGTTCTGCTGAGAAAAGCCGGCAAGAAACTCAACAGTTGCTCTTTTCAAAGTCAATGGTACACTCTATTACATATGCTGGCAACTATCCTGCATTACATTCAATAGACATGAATTCCATACATGCTTATCCTCTAAATATTCTTGAACAGTGTAATAAGCTTTACTTGATAGATTTTTTTTTTATAGATATTTTAAATTTTGGTAGTGGCAAACTAAGAATACACTACGGAATTTTATTATATACACGTATACTCAGACCCATAAAAGATTTATTAACTTTTTGGAGGCGAAAACTTGGTGTAACAATCTTATCTTTATTTCTCATTCCTATCGTATGACTGTCACTATTTTTGCTTTTTGCAATGTACACGGGTGCATCATCTTGGACCATCATGGTACCACAATGCAGGAATGGACAGAAGATGCCAGCGGCGAGGCGGCTTCTCTTTCGAACATTTTGTTTCAATTCGAAATAAACCTTATTTCACGACATGAAAACAATGAGTGTTTTTCTGCCGTTACAAGAAGAAAGGCTAAGGCTAATACCATACTGTAAGCTATACCTACTTATAAAATATGAAAGCTTGTTGGAATATGAAAAAGCTTTCTTGTTACGACGGGAACGTGGGGGGGGGAGGCGGTTCAGGCCCTTGGGGGCGCCAGGATGTTGCACCCTGCACGGACTCAATCTGTCGTTTTTTCTCAAATTATACGTATACCTAAATAATTTGAACAGTTCTCTTAATCTTCGAAACATTGCATGTAGAGAGGCGGACTTCACCACTTTCGTCTTGTTACCAGAGCGAAGAAATAAAAATATTTATTTTCTCCGTGTTCATCCAATCCAATACAGTACTTTGAAGGGTAGACGGATGAAAAGAACATTTCCGGTCAGTCATTTCCAACGTTACATGAAATACAATAGGATTTTATGCATCATGGCAATTGTATGATGAATTGTGTTGATGTAAAAGAAACTATTTTTAGAACAAAATATGTTGAAAAAAAATATACATCTAAGTAGGAAGATCTTCTTAAGGTGTTTTATATAAAGATTTATAGATAAAATAATGCCATGTACACATAACACAGTTAATGAATAAAAACTAACATGTCTATACGAGTGTTAATACCTGTGAGGCTCCTTTTAAGAAGTCTGTACTGAACCAATGGGGGACAAGGCATAGGCAAAATTACTCAAAGTAAAAAATAGAAATTTGGCATCTATACTAATATAATAAAGCGGAAGAGTTTGTTTGTTTGTTTGTTTGTTTGTTTGTTTGTTTGTTTGTTTGAACGCTAAGATCTCTGGATCTACTGGTCTGATTTACTTTGTTTTTGGTTTGTATGAAAGCTGCATTCTTCAGAAGTGCTATAGGCTATATAACATTACATTACACATATAAACTAATATATTTTAAAGTACTTTCTAATTTGACATGCAATTTATTCTGCCATGTTAATAACAACCGTCGTTGCTACGCGACCGCTACCGCGACGTTTTGATATTCATCCTTATGAAAATAAATATAATAGTCACTTTTAGCATTTTATCTAGATTGAAATTATAGTTTTCTGTATAACATTCTAATAAATAAGGAGATGTCACTGATTCCAAATGACCTAGCCTACGAGTGGTATATATAGTATGAGTATGACCGACGCGAACGGGCAGATGACGTTGACGGTTTTATAAATTTTCATACATTTTTGAACTATTTTTAATTTTTATGTAATTATTTGCTGTTTATAATTAATTTAAACTACACTTTGGTTCTCTTCTTATTTTATTTGATATTGCCCGCTAAAATTCTCCTATTTAATATAGAGAAATGTTAAGTTATTTCATAGATAGATAGATAGAGTCGATATCTATGTACGCACGCACGGAAAACTTTAGGTACTTTTTCTAATATTGAGAATACCTATCCTTTATTTACTTTTAATCCTTTTGTTGGTTCATTTCAATAACTCAGATATTTTTTTCTAATAATGTGTATCAACTTATTATTCTTTTGATTATTTAAGCTTATATTTTCTTACTAATTCTATTGAGAATTGAAAATAATTTCATGAATATATTTAATAAATATTCTTATAGTTGAAGCAGGCGTAGCCGCGTCCGGGTCCACTAGTATAATCATAAGCAGTTTAGGAAATAGCTTTAAAGAGTGTAGGAGAGCAGTGAGCACAGAGAAAAAGGGGTTTCTGAAAATACTCAAGGAACAGAGGAAAAAATAGATAACAGGATCATTAACAGTTGCTATACTTTTTTTAATGAAATTAAATCAGCTTCACGCTGTATCCCGTAAACAGCAAAGTAGGCAGAGGGAACCTAGTGTTAAGACATTTCGTTCTCCACTTTCTGCCGTATTCTGAAGGCATTTCGTGTTGAGTGTCAAAACTCAACCCCGCACTTTGTCTCGACACCCGAGCGCGAAGAAATGGAAATATAAACGTAAATAAATATTTCACTTCCTCGAGTGGGGATCGAACCCACGACCGTCACGCGACAGTCACACCCTTGTGCCGCTGCGCCATGACGGCCTCGCGGCTATACTTTTATAATGATATTATATGTCAACTAAAAATAGGAACAATTTTATATACAAAATATTATCTATTGATTAAGTACTGAAATCTGCAATTTTACAGTTTATAATTTGTATAAAACAAAATACAATAATAAGGTTTACTTAACGAATATACCATTTACATTTCCTATACTTAGAAGACGCTTAGTTAAACTGACTTTAAAAGTAATTAAATATTTCATTTTTTGTACCACCTTAGGGCAAGGTCCGAGTTTAATGTAAATAGGACTAAATCACTTCGTGATAAATGATTTCTCATAAGTTAAAATGAATGGGACCTCATGTAATTATACAATAGACAAACACACATATAAATCACGTCTTTTATAGTCTCGTTAAAATTAAATGTGTTATTTAATTCATAAAAACAAAACAAAAACAGTTTTAGAAATATAGTAAAATTTTAAATTCGTTTAAATTATTGAATTGGTCTTTTTTAATTAGTAAATGTGTATAAAACTGAAATTCTATTTTTTTTTTAAATTTAATTTAAAATTATTAGTTCTATAAAAAAATATATAAAATAGTTTTAAGTATATTTGTATGCAAATATAATATATAAAGAACAATTACAAAAATATTATGCAAATACAAATTAAGAATGACAGTTTAAGTAATTAAAGCAATTTTAAACTAAAAAAATAGACTCAATTAAAGTATACTTAAATAAATAAATGCCATAGCTATCCCACTATTATATCCCAAATAGGGAACCTAAACACAATCCTTTATCCTTTCAATCGATAATTTGAATCGTATTTATCTATTGATGGTACTGAAAAAACATTTTGTTAGAACGCCTGGTGCTTATGGTGTCGGCAGCTGTCACAATAAAGGTACGAGGCGGACAAAGGCTGCCTCTCCAGCTCTTTTCAACACCATGTAAATTGAAATTTCAAATTACAATGGGCAATCGTTAATGGAAATGTAAACATTATAGATCGATAAGCCATAGCGATTGATTTGTTGTAAGACGTTCAGATCAAAAGGTCTAGGAGCATTCGTTTTTTAGGAATTTGTAGAGTTAAAGATGGAATTTGTAGAGTTTGTAGAGTTAAAGATGGAATTAATTAATATTTTAAAATTAATTTTAATATCTATTACAAAAGAAAGTTGGTACACAAGTGTTATAGAAAAAAAATCGCAACGAAATATAAAATTAAAAAAAAAATAGATACTCACCGACATATTTCTAGATCTGTTCATTGCACTGTACAATTACAAATAAACTAGACTATCTCCAGTTCGACCCACACAGCAAGTTGTAAGTATTATTTAGTTCCCTAAAATTATATAGAAACGAAGATGCTCGCACCTGATCCGACCGCGGAATGACCGATCCCAGGGGACCGCGCGTTTTTTATACACGAATTCAGTAACATTCCGTCCCCAAAAGCCGGTCCACGGTCCCCGGGCCGGGCTTCAACCATAATAATAATCTTATTAACGTATCTACACTCCTATCTTTACTTAGAACGTACCGTTATTCGCCCGAATTTAAAAAGGAGTTTTGGACTGCCCACTTAAGATAATTTCACACTTTTTTATAGGACGGCTAAGTGTTGGGGTGGCGTGGCGTGGGGCATGGGGCATGGGGCATGGGGCACGGGGCATGGGAAGGATGTGCCCGCGGTCGTGTCGAATCTCGACGGCTATATCACCGGCGCGGCGGATCCGTGACTCGGCACTTCTCGGACGCGTGAAATCCTAAATGGGTGCACCGTCAACATTTACAATGCAAGTACAAAAAGTTTCTTCGGTCCCGTACTCGCTTAATTGCCCCTGATTGATATTTTACTGAGGGGTCTACATTACGTTTTTTCTATCGTTTCCGCTCGCACCGACATGATAGCTTGGAAATGAAATTCGATCGCGTCGACTGTATGGGAAGTATTTTGGGGGTATACGTTTTTTTAGGTATATGTTTTTTAATCAGCTTCCCGCTTTATTCCGCATATGGCAGGGTAGGCAAAGGAAACCTAGTGTTTAGTTAAGACGCTCCGTCTTTTCGGGCTTTTGCTTTGTTGCTAGAGCGAAAAATTGAAAATATTCATAAATAATAATTCATTCCCTCGAGTATGGATACAAACTCCTCGCATTACAATCACCCCTTGCCCCTACGCCACTTCGGGCCCGGCATGTCTTTATTTGTTGAAATATAAGTATTGAGGTTATTGAAATTTATTTTATATGCATATACCTACTATTAACAACTTTAAAGGGAAAGCTTTCTAAAATGAAATACAAAGATTTTATTGGTGTAAATTTACTGCCATCGATAAATCTTGTCAATATATACCTAAAAGCATCGTGTGGATACTTAACTGTCACAGAATTCAGAATTAGAGCATGTTCCCCACGTTGACATTTACAACCACTTTAGAGAACATAACACCAGAAAAACAAAGCGAAGAAGAACATAAAAAGGGACCATTGACTTTTATTCCTTGAATTCACTTAAACTTACCGCCCTGGAGAACACTTCTAGATAACAAATAATGACCACTAACGTCCTCCTCTATGATATATACCAGCTATCAAAAGTAACGGATGAGCTCGTATCACGATAAGAAAGAACCAGCCGTCGAGGCACCAAGAATCCCTTTTACAGTTATAGCGACATTCCTAGCTCTAATCGTCCAAATAAGACTAACAACCTAATAACCAATATGTAAGGTCGTTTCCTCACTTTACATAGGAAAACTATTAAAATATCAAACACTCAGATAAATGGCCGAATTTACATTAAGAATTGTGGTCGCTACACAGCTTAGTAACTTGCTGTTAGAATTTATTGAATAACATAATATGTAACGTAGAGGCCGTCGTGGCGCAGCGGCACCAGGGTGCGACTGTCACGCGACAGTTGTGGGTTCGATCCCCACTCGAGGAAGTAAAATATTTATTTACGTTTATATTTCCATTTCTTCGCTCTGGTAACAAGGCAAAGCGATGAGTCTTGCTGTTCAACACGCAATGCCTCCAGAATTCGGCAGAAAGTGGGGAACGGAGTGTCTTAACACTAGGTTCCCTCTGCCTACCCTGCTGTGTGCGGGATACAGCGTGAAGCTGATTTTATGCATTATGCATGTAATCAAGTCATTCTAAATTTGGAAGTATAAAAAAATCTGAATCTATGACCTCTTGACTTGTTCTGTTTGATTAATAATATAATTATTGTCAAAATATTTAGAGAATATCAAAATATTTAGAAATATAATTATTGTCAAAATATTAGAGGCCAGTCGTGGCGCAGGGGAACAAAATGTGACTGTAAACGCGAGCGACTGTGGGTTCGATCCCCACTCGAGGAAATGAAATATTTGCTGATGAATGCTAATGATGAAAATCTTCTTCAATCTTTAATTATGATTTCATCATCACTACTCTGTTATGACATACATGGGAAGTTTTATTATTACACATGGCAGTTGTAGTTCACCGCTACACTGTACTTATTTGGAAATAAGTACATATTTACTTACTTAAGAAACATATAAAAAAATTTCCGTGGCGGGATTTGAAGCCGCGTTATTATGTTGTTAGCCGCGCACACAAACAACGCAACAAGCGTGAAGCGTATAAAAATATCGACGTAGTTTGATGAGAACGTATGGCTTAGTGGCCAGAGCCTGGCTCCCGCTACGTTCAAATTTTCTGAACAATTATTTTTTTCTAAGTGTGTTATTTTCTTTCAAAGATGTTAAAAGTAAAGATTTAGTAAAGGTGTAACAGAGAAAGTAACATCATCCAATACAAAATGCATACGAATTAGCGGAAAGCAAATGTCTAGTCCTTTCAAATCTCAGTGATCTCATATCTCAATGGAACAACTAGAATTGTGTCATTTTATAAATTAAACAAAACTTCGCTTAAAGCACGCAATGATTGTTTTAATTATATTATTTTAAATCTATAGGCGATTTAGATTTTATTCTTAAATAAAAAATGTTATATTATTATTACAACAAAATATTTTTTAGAAAAGTTTAACTTTTAATTTAAATATATATCTACTACTTGTTTATAAGACAAGCAACTCAATTAAAATTTCGCTATGCAATATCAGATAAAAAGGAATAAAAAAAAAATCTCATATTAACCATTCATAAAATCATATATTCACAAATCAATTTATTCTTCATCGTCATCAAAATTGAACCGCCTCATTCCGTCGAATCTGAACCCGTAGGCCGCCGCGTTCTTCACGTCGACCAGCGCCGGGTTGCGGTGCTTGAAGAAGCTGCCGTGCGCGTGCGCAGGCCTGGACGAGCCGTTGGGTACGCCGTGCGTCCGCGGGTAGAACGCCTCGAACTGCCCACTAGATGGCAGCACTTCCTTTAGTTCCCCATCCTCTGGATCGTAAGGCCGACCCACAGATGCCGCTACTAGCACCAACAAGCAGAATAACCCAAATATCTAGAACAACAATCGATAAATGTTTTTATTTTGGTTTTTTTGAAAAAGTGACAAAAAACGTTACGTACCATGACCGTAGACGACACAAATGAAACGAGCTTAGATATATTTTGCGCAATGGCGTTTAGTCACCTTGGCGGGGGCTCGCGTCAGCCTGGCCGCCTGTCGACGCAACACTTTCCCTTTGCTTCACTCGAACAGAGAAATACTTCTAGTACCATTAACACCACGCACGGAGTCATAGTTAAAATTTAAATTCTATTCCTAATTTAAATATATTTAATAAAATTATAATCTATATAAGGAATTAGAAAAAACTCATATTAGTTATTAATAAGGATCTTTTTATAATCAAGTTGAATATATTTTTTTAATTAACTTAAAGGCTGAGATTAGTTAGAGCTTATAGTTACAAATTAAAATATAACAATTAATAAGTAAGTATCTCTATCTCTGAATTTGTTACTGATCGCTGTCCCTTTATATTTAGAATACAGTGTATCAAATTGATAACTGCATATCAAAAATTGTATATTTTAATCCCCACATTAAGGGTAGGCAGAGTTAACTTATCTTGAATTTCTTTCCTCCAGCGCCATGGCGCTGGGAAACGGCAGCTGGGCGGATGCCCTCTCGCCGTGGTTTCTGGCGGCGGCCATTACTATGACCGCGTCATTGTGGTGGGCACTAGGCCCGGTGGAGTTGTGTCTGTCAGGGCAGGCACAGTGCAGAGGAGGCAGGGGAAGGGGGGATGAGCATATGCCACCTGGGCGGTCAGCCCAGCCAGGTGAGACTCGCGGTTACCCGCGAGAGGCCCAGCTTAGGCGACCAGCGACCGAGGTGACTGCTCAGGAATTGGAATGGGAGGGAGGAGTGGGGATAATATCCCTCGGCAGGCGTCTTCTCTCGTCTGGCGGTCGGGTGTGGAGTGGCGCGATGCTACGAAGATGCAGATGGTCCGATGCATCGGCACGGCGGAATGCGTTGGACGCGAGCCGGCCGATGTGAGCCTCCAGGCTTTCCATTTTGAGGTCTCTGTGGAGTGTCGAGTTACGAACGTGATATGGTGCCTGGGTCACTCGCCGTAAGGCGAGGTTCTGGACCACCTGCAAAATTCTTCGTTGGTTCTCGCTGACGAGGGCGTACCATGCCGGGCTAGCGTATGTCAAGTGAGGCCTGACATACGCCTTGTATAACGACAACTTTGTTTTCAATGGCAATCTTGATTTAAATAGCGGGCGCAACAGGATCAGCGCGGTTCTCGCTGCGGTGGCCGCTTTCTTGACATGCCCTGTCATGTTGAGTCTCCTGTCTATCACAACCCCCAGGTAGGTTGCTCGGCTGCTCCAGGGGACCTGCTGGCCCTGCAGGATCAGCGGAGGAGGCTGTCTCCGGGTACCAAAGCTGATCGCTTGGGTTTTCGCGATGTTCAGCTCGAGCCTCCACTCCGCCAGCCAGTCCGGCAGCAGGTCGAGGGCGCGCTGTAGCTTCACGGCTGCATGTTTGGGGTTGAGCGACTTCGTAAACAGGGCGATGTCGTCGGCGTAAAGTGCCAGCGTTGTGTCCTGTTGGATGGGGATGTCGTCGGTGTACAAGGCGTAGAGGGCTGGTGAAAGAATGCTGCCCTGTGGAACTCCGGCGGCTATGGGGTGGCTGGATGACCTCACACTCTCCACCCTTACCCTGAAGGTCCTGCCGTAGAGATAATTGGCCAGGATCTGCGCGACGTAGTGGGGTATGCCTGCGTTCAGCACTTTGTACAGCAGCCCCGGATGCCACACGCGATCAAAGGCGCGCGACACGTCGAGGAAGGCTGCTGTGGCACTCTCCTTTCTGTTGAAAGTTGTGGTTGCGTAATGCACCACTCTGGCCACCTGAAGAGTGGTGGAGTGCCCGCTACGGAAGCCAAACTATTCGTTGCGCGGGTGGAAGTGCGCCTGGAGAAGCGGTAATAGCAGCTTCTCGAACAGCTTGGCCACCGCACTGAGGAGGGTTATGGGCCGGTAGCTATCTGGGTTACGGGGGTTCTTCCTTGCTTTGGGCAGCATAATGACCAGGCCCTCTTTCCACGCCCGGGGGAAGTATCCCAGGCGCAGAATGGCGTTGAAGAGCCTGGTCAGGGCGGCGATGAATTTGCGGGGTAGGTGGCGTAGAGCGCTATTTGTAACGCCATCCAAGCCTGGGGCCTTCTTCAGCTTTAGCTTCTTCACCGTTTTCGCGACGAGTTCAGGCGTGAAGAACGGAGGTGCAGGGAGTGGTCGCTCTGGGTTGGCCAAAGTGCGGGCGACGTCGGCCTCCATCCGCGCATGGTGGGCGGGTCGTTTGCTGGCGTTTGGTTGGAACGTGGCTGCCAAGTGTTCCACCAATATCTCTGCTCTCTCCTCCGCGGAGTACCGGAGAGAGCCGTCTGGGTGCACCAAGGGATGAGTAGCAGGCTTCTTCTTGGTGAGTTGGCGACACAGACGGTTGAGGGAGGGCTGGTCCTCATCAGCCTCCTCAATCCGGCGCTCCCACGCGTCGGCACCGACGTCGACGAGCGCTTTGCGCACGCGCTCTACGAGGCGGTTGAGCCGGGTTTTCACTGCTGGGTCCCTGGTTTGTTGCCACTCAGAGTGTACCTTCCTCTTCCGCTCGATGAGGGCGCGGATGCGTGCAGGGATGGGCGGCAGAGTACGGGGGGTGGCGGGCGTTGAGGCTTCCTCCATCGCTTGTTTTATGGTCCCGGTGAGCCTGGCCTCGAGCCGGTCGATGTCCACAGAGTCAACGATTGGCTCAGAGATGGGAGGCGTTAGGTGCTGAAGCTGCTCTTCCATGTTGACTTCGAACCGCACCCAGGAGATCCGCCGTCCGGGTGGTGGGCCGCTGGCCAATGTCAGCCTGCCCCTAAGTGTAACTAGGACAGGCTGGTGGTCGGACCCGAAGGCATCTGGGAGGGTCTCAATGTCCATCGCGTCGAGCCCTCTGTGCACTACCAGGTCAATGGTGGTGGGCTGGTGGGTGCTGGCGTGGGAGTAGTGTGTCGGCTCGTCGGGACCCACCACTTCGTAGCGATGGCGGATGGAGTCTTGGTGCAGGCGGCGTCCGGCGGTAGTTAACTTATTTACCAAATCGCCGATTTATATAAATACAATATGAACGTAACGATAGCGCGATCTAACTTTCTTCAACGCCGTCTATGTTCCGATTCGCGGAACCTAACGTGGCCCCGCTTTTTTCCCGGAGCGGGAACATTTAAATATTTTATTCAGATTTCTCTCAATTTATATATATACACATATTTATATATATACATATATATATACACATATAAATTATATTATGTCTAATTACCACCATTATGCCCAATATTAGTTACCGTCACAATAATAGAATGCATTTTGTAAAGAGGCGAAGATATCTTGGCGGAGGAAACCTATAAGTCACAAATGAAGAAATCTAGATTCTAGGACCATTTAATAGACGTAGAGACGCCTACTTAAAAGACCGTTGTATTTAGAGTGTTGAAGCCGGATGTAGCATTATTTCTAATGTGTTCAAAAAAAGACCTATAGTGTAGGCCCGTATTTATATACCGCTCTCCAATCTAAGATCGATCTTGAGATGACGGTTTCAATCATAAATGAAAACGGCATCCAAGAACGATCTCAGATTTGAGTGTGATTTATAAAAACTTGCCTTCATTTATATTCTCGCGGTATGGGTGTTGCTTGGAACATTATTTACATAAAAAAACTTGTATATTTATCATTTATTATTCACTATTATTTTTCAATTAAGGACACTAATCTACTAACATTCAAATTCTTTCTGTTCATATTTTTTTCAGGTTAACTTAATAATGTATAATAGATGCACTATATTACTAAAATTTTAAATATTCGTCAACTATATCAATATAGCACATGTATTCTTATTCATAAAATTTTACAAAACAATTTACAATCGGAGCTATCTTTTCTGACCAATAAACAAATAGGAAAGAGACCACTTAGAAGTGCAAATAATTTATACTTACCAAAAACAAGAACCAATTATGGCAAAAAATCAATTATTTATGAAGGAGCACAAATTTACAACCAATTACCTCAAGATATAAAAACATCAAAAAAAAATTATAATTTTAAAACTAAATTAAAGGACCATGTTATAAAAATTAAGTAGAATCCGACCCTGTATTGTGACTTCTTAAAATGTGGGTAAACCTAACTTCATTGTAAACGGTCATGGTCAATATGTTTAAATTATCACAATGTACCCCCTTTCACTTACATTTGTTAATTGAGTATTTGATATTCTTTCCTTTTTAACCGACTTCTGTAAGAAAAGGAGGTTATCAATTCGACTGTATTTTTTTTTTTATGTTTGTTACCTCATAACTTTTAACTGGGTAGACCGATTTTGATAAAATTTTTTTTATTTGAAAGGTATAGCTTCCCGAATGGTCCCATTTTTTTTTGGTCCATGTCTGACAATGGTATCCATGAGAAAATCACATAAGTCTTAAATTTGCATTATGCATGTGCGCGACTAATAGCCGAATAACTCAATGTCGCGCCAACCGATTTTGATGATTTTTTTTTTATTTGAAAGGATACACTTCAAGGATAATTTGGTGAAAGTTTGGTTAGGTTTCGATTATGGAATCCGGAGAAAATTGAGAAAGTTTGTTTTTTTTTGGTCAAAAATTAACTATACTGTAATAGTTACAAGCAAAAACTTTTTAAATTGATGTCAGAAGTGAGATTCCTGATCGTTGCATTTCTTTTCAACCAATCTCAAAAAAGAGGATGTTCTCATTTTCAACCAACTTCAAAAAAGGGAGATTCCGAATTCATCCGAATACTTTTTATGTTTGTTCTTGTCAATATACCAAAATGTAACTTTGCACAAAAATAATAGCTAATTAAATGAAGTTTTACATAGAACAATCACAACCACACGTTGACAACCACTACCACCACCATCACCACTCGTTCATTTTAAGATCTACCCATCACTAAAAATCGTAAAATAAATTAATTTTTAACAAAAACAAAAACCGACTTCTAACAACGAACTAAAAAGTGAAAAATAATTATATAAAGATTTTATAATTTTGAAGTCGGTGTCAAACTAATGCTACAACACCTTTACTACAATATGTAATTACTAAGCCTGTTTGTTTTACTTGGCACCGACTTCAAAATTATAAAATCTTTATATAATTATTTTTCACTTTTTAGTTCGTTGTTAGAAGTCGGTTTTTGTTTTTGTTAAAAATTAATTTATTGTTATTTACCATGTTTTGCTGATTCCGACGCTCACATTGTTTAATATGTATTTATTTAAGATAACTCTGTATTTCTCTTTAAGTGAAATGTAATTTCTTTTGAGAAATAAATAAACTCTTTAACCACACTTTACCCCAAGCAAATCCGCGTGCGTAACACTAGCAGGATATAAAATAAAAGACATTTATAATTTCAAGTTGATGTATTTCTTGCTTAAGTAAGCATCCACGAAACAAAAAAGTTTATTACTAATAATTATATTATATTAAGTAGTATAATAGATAAAATATACATTTTCTTACCAATATTTTACAAATGTCTAGATAATTTGTTGCTCAGACCAATTCTACTTAAGATCTAACATTGCGTTAACTGAACATCGATTTATGATCGTTTTTAATCATTTTTTTCTTAGAAGTGAAGTTTTTTTAAACCTAATAATAAATATTAACAGTGACGTGTTCCCATTAAGAACGTACTTATTCTATAGAGTACCAGAACTACTGTAATACAACTATTTACAGTACGGTCGAGGAGTTGTGGCTGCCCCGAAGTTGGATGTAGATGTCTACACAGATCAGATTTTAGGATTTTTCTTACTTTTGATTATATTCTTCCCGAGTGATCACCGCGCAGACGTACAGAAAGTCTAACATCAAGGCGGCCACGACTGGTCGATCGTACTGTGTCGATTTAGTTTACATAATACTTATTTGAAATAGTCTGACGAACGCACAGAGCAGAAGTGACGAAATTGAAATAAAATAATTATTTATGTAGAAATGAGGCCAGTATATTATCGTATATTAAGAAATGACAGTCAGAAAAAGTTAGTTCCATAATATATTTTTCGATTATTATTATAATTATTTTAAATTTTATAAAAATGTAAGAATATTTTTTTATTTAATTATTAAGCACTATAACTATGGCTTCGTAACTACTGCTCTGACGTCCTAAAACATTCTTCCTATAAAGGCTGCATCACACTCGACTGTTCATAACATTTTTTATCAAAAATCACTAAAATAAATAAAGGTAAGTCCCGAACAATTGAATGTGGAACAGCTCTTAGGCCAGTAAGAAGAGTATATCTAAGGTCAACTTGCAAAAAACAATACAATACAATACAATACAATACAATAGTAACAAGGTAACTTTGTTTAGCATAAAGTACTTCTATTTAACAAATTCGCTAATTAACCAACGATTTGTAAACGAGCTTGTTAGATTAGCTTCTCAAAATCAATATAAAAAAAACACATAATTTAGATAAGCCACATAAATAAAAGAAATTCCAAATACTTTCGTGGGCAATTTTGTTTTTCAATAAGAAAATCAATAGGAATTGTAGTTTAAGCCATATATACATTAGATATGCAGCAATCGCTATTATTACTTTTAAATATTATAGCACGCGAATAACAATAAATGTAGTGGAATTATGCATGATACATACAATATTGCTATAAATCGATACATACATTATTATATTGACATGATCTTAAAATATAAAACAGACATATTTAACATATAAAGGCCCATAATAAACAATTATTACGCAAAAAATAGCGCTATTATTGCTTAATTTAAATCTATATAAAATGATTCATATTGCTAATTTCAAATACTTAATTTTTATTAAGTAAAAAAAATAGTAATAAATAAAAAATATATGCCGTAAGATATAAGATGATGCAATTGAACTGAATAAATAATAAAATATAACAACGTTTTATGCAATACATAATATTTTTTTTATTATATTTTGAAAAATTTGGTAAAATCTAACTTGTTTCTTATAAAAAATCACAATTCTAGCTTTGTATCATAAGGTGCGTTTGCATTCTACTGATTCGATAACAATATGAAATTTACCTAAAATATAAAGATATTTAAGATATTTCACATACAATCAATATAATTTATGTTAAATGAGCAAAAAACTACATGTTACACCAATTTAATAAACGTTTTTTATATTATGCGTAGCTCTAATAAGATATTTTAAAGAAACTATTCAATAATCGCACGTTTATTGAAACTGGCCCTTTTTAGGCGCGCCTGCCTTATATTTTAAAATAATAAAGAAAAAATATATAATAGATAGTAATAATTTTTAAAAAAATACGATAACTTTTTAAAATTATTATGAAATTTGCATTAAAAGTCTGTTCATATTTTTGAGTTATTTCTATTGAAATAACAAGAATATTAAATAAGCTTTGCTATTTCTAATATATAGTTTTAAAGACATTAAATACTTGGTACTTAGCAAGTAAAATGTACTGATGTAAATAGTACAGTATTTTTGCCAGATTTCGATACTTTTTTTTAAATTATCCAGTAATAATAATCAGATAAGAGTAGTAATAAAAAGGTAAAGTCTCAAATTAGGGGTATTTTACAATTTTATCTCATCGATATGTGTAATTTCAATTTATATTATGAACAAATATATAAATACATATATATATGCTTCTAAATGTTTTGTAAAAAATAAAAAGTATTTTTTTTTTCAAATTCACGACATTGCATGTTGAATGGCGGATCTCATCGCCGCTTTCAATCTGATTTCCGAGTTTTTTAAATGTATAGAACAGAGACGTGATGAATAAAACTGCTTATGGAGTAATCAAATATTTCAAATTTTGCTATTATTATTATTACTTTACACAACATAAACTCATTCCAAAAATTTTGTAAACATTCCAAAAATTCTTTCAAAAGCAATTTTATTCGAGAACTTAAGATTGTGAAAATCTAAACAAATGACACACTAAGCTACAATCACCAAATATTTATTTAAGTATCGCAATAATAATTACATAATATATTATAATACAAATTATAGCAATATTGATTATTAGTAACTTAATAAAGACCTCACTCAATTCCTTTGCCCTAAAACCTAGACCTAAGTGCGAGACTAAACCTATGCAAATAAAAAGTGCGTACAAATAAATTAATATCAAATACTAATTTAACCTTAGACCGTTGATCTTATACAAGATAGAAGTTACTTTTCATTTGTAAAAAGTGAAAGCGTAAACAAGAATCTTTTTAAATTCTATTTGGAATTTTTATTTACTTTATATACTACTACATCTAATATACATATATAAAGAACTCGATACTACAAAATTGAATTGTCACGAAAATGTTTAAAGACTAATAGTCCGAGTCGCAATAACATTTAGTACGAGAGCGATTAATCGGGACAAAAATCGATAATGGTAGATCGCAAACGCTAAAACACATAAGCAATATTATTAAAAAAATATTTATATCTTTCCATCTAGATTTGTATAAAGCGTTATACGGAACGTTAATGTTAGACAATTTTGGTATAAAATGACGAAATCATCGAACATTTCGTATAATTGTAAAAAAATAATTACTTCCATAGTATTAATAGCGTACAAGAGGAACAAAATGTTTTAAAAAACGAGGATAAAAGAGATCGCACTATATACTTGATTCTAGTTTAAAATTAACCTTATTTATTAGCATTGATGCAGGCACGTGTACACATAAATGTATGCAAAATATATACGAAAAAGTCGCCATATATAGTTAAATATTCAGTTAAATTAAATCTTTGGAAAGCTGAAATTTTTTGCATGTTGACTATAATTATTTAAATAAGCAAAAAAATAGGTGTAAAATGTTTTTTCAATATTTGTGTTAAACATGATCGTCGATTTGGCTTGACTTGATAAATAATTCGTAGAAATGATAGTGATATTGTGAAATATATACGACTTTTAAAACAGTAATCTATTGCAAGTTCAATACAAAAAAATATATAAAAAAAAAAGTGTATGATTATTACGTTTAACATAACCATTAATTAATAAATACATAATAGATCAAGGTGTTCAAATGTAGTATGATCAAATTTCGAATATTCTAGAATACACTAAAAAATACCATACGATATATGCATCAATCCTGCATCAATGATATCTTCGTATTTGTGACATCCAATAATTTTAAGTTTCACTGTACACTTACGATTTATCATATGTATGTAAATACTTAAATTATTTTGTGATTTGAACTTTATTCAGAGTAAAACATATTTGAAACACATATATTAAGCCATTTCGTATAACAAAATATTAGTGAAGTATCTAAATAAAATTCTAATATATTTTCTTAAGTTTTTGTGGGGAATTAGCACTCTAATTATTTATTAAACCATCCATCCATATTATTTATTAAACCATCCATCGTCAACAACGTCCATTTTATTTTATAGTATTGATATATTTTTAATATTAAGTTATTGGCATAATTGATTTCTTACTCTTTAATGAATAGATTTTTTATTACGATAGACTATTTGCAAATTTCTTTTTTTTTCAACTTATCATAAAATGTACGTCGGCAAAATATATATGTAATTATTAGATTGAGGTCAATGACGAGTTACAATGTTAACAAGATGTTGGTCCCAATTTAAATGGCCTGAATATCAAAATTTTATCAAATTATAAATAAATTATCATTCTGTTTTAAATAAGAAATAAATCAATTAACTCCAAATCCATAATTATGTAGAATTTTTTTTTTAGTTATTATGAAAGACCGTAATATATGCGTATCAAATATATTTTTTATGTAGTATTAGTAGTTCTTAGAAAATGACAAAAGTTCTAAATATTTTTCAATATATTTAGATAATAATAGATATATATACGAGTGGATATTTAATAATACGTACATACTGAGTGCTAGTGCATATCTCAGCATCGTGTGCCCGTTAGAATCACGTGTATTATCTTTTTTAATAAATCAAAAATACCACAAAAGTAGGCACGTTTACCCTACAAAAAAAATATATATTTTTTATATAAATATGGAAAATTAATAAGTATATATGGATAGTTAATAAATTATATATTAAAACATAATATAATAAACATTTCTGATGATTTTTTGGTGAACTGAATAATCTTGCTATAATAAAATAAATGTATATAAACATATACAATAAAAAAATATTTTATCGTTCTTTTATATAAAATTTTAAAAATCCAATAAAAAACCTACTTTTGTAGTAAATCTGTTAATACATAATATCAATCACATAGATTTTTAAGGCGTTTGTAAGGATATATCAGTTTTTCGAATGTATAATTATATATATGAACATTATCCACAATATTAAATGCAAGTGATTTGTTCTTAAACTACACATAGACGTAGCTTTCAGTTTTTTTACAATTACAAATTCAGTAAAACGACTAAAAACATTGATTTTATTCAATCGATTATTATAATATAAACATTATAATCGAATAATTATAAATATTACGATATACTCGGTACAACATCTAACAAATGGCGGTATTGAAATGCCGCGGGATATATAAGAAATATTCAGTAGAGTATTTTATTATAAGATTCGATTAATTATTATACATGTATTGTATTATTATATTATATATTATAGGTTCACGCACTATCCCGCATATAGCCGGGTAGGCAGAGGTAACTTAGTGTTAAGACACTTTGTTCTCCACCCATCGCCCAATTTCAAGACATTGCGTGTTGAGATCTACCAGAGCGAGGAAATAACTCGAGTGAGAATCGAACCCACAACCGTCGCGTTCAAAATCACACTCTGTGCCACTGCGTCTCGACGGCCTCCATTATATTACATACTATTATTTTATATAATCATATAATATTCCATTCCCAGCTACGTCTATAACTAATTCTACGAAAACCGCATCAGTCAAGTGTAAATATATTTATCGTTAACTAATAAAATAAATTACACATCTCAATATACATACAATGTAATAGCAGGTTCGAGCGACTCGATGAGAAAATCCAAACAGTCAATAAGATAACAAACAAACATCGATTATAGAAATTAAATAATTCGCTCAAATCGATTTTAAATAAAAAAAAAATACCTCAAAAGCGATGTTGTTAGACGCTATATAAATAACTTTCCAGTTTGGTTTTAGGCGACGGCTGTGTGAAAGGTGAGAACCATAGTATGGAAAATCGACCGAATACTGACTGTATGCTCTTCCATCGCGATTTGCGTACCCATCGAGCTTGTTCCTTCTTTAATTGTTCTATGCCCTGTAAATAATTAATAAAGATATTTGAAATTCAGCGTCACGCTGTATCCCGCACACGGCATGGTAGGCCGAGGTAACCTAGTGTAAAGACACTCCGTTCCCGTTTTCCGCCGAAATATAGAGGTAATGCGTCGTAATGGCGGAAGTCATCGCCACGTTTTGTCTCGACACCAGAGCGAAAAAATTAAATTATAAATTTGAATAAATATTTTATTTCATTGAGTGGGGATCAAAACCACAACACCCACTTGTGCCCCTGAGCACCAAATGGTCTGATTAAATACTTTCTGAGTATTATTAATTTAATAAGACCATTCCGTGTTAGTTGTATTATTCTTAACAAACTTTATTCAAATACTACAACCTATAGGAAAGCTATATACTGTATCAGAGGTTAGATGAGAAACATATTTATATTAAAGAGAACTGGCAAAAATCAAATCCTTTATATGCCTTACCTTTTCACATTTTTAAAATGTTCACATGCAATTTTTTATATGTTTTCTAAATAAGTATAAATCATCTTATTTCTCTAGAAGACGATTGAATTAAAATCACAAACACAAAAGGTATAAAAGAAACTATAAACACATATAAATAAAAAAACATACCGTCTCATCATTCCAAATAGCGTGCAACTGAGTGCCCAGCATGACAGCGGTAAATATAGCAAACAGCAAGGCCTCCGCTATCAGGAACAGGAGAAGCACCACCGTGGCTGGCGGAGAGTACGTGCTGCAGTCGCGCCACTCGTGCCTGATGCACGTCACGAACTGGTACGCGGAGAGAGTCAGCGAGTGGATCGATATGGCGGCTATGTAGAACTGGAAACCGGATTGTTTATTTATTTGCTTTAAGCTGAATCCCGTTGTAGTAGGGTAGGTAGAGAGAACCGGCGAACCTAGTTTTAAGGCATTCCATTCCCACTAAGACACGTCCGTTTCGCATTTTCCGCCGAATTCTGGAGGTATTGCATGTTGAGTGGAAAAATAATAAGGATAACAGAGAAAATCATTTGATAAGTCTCTATGTCTCTCGTCTCTAAGTCTTCCATAACGATAACGAATTTCAACAACTCATATTATCTAATTAGAAGCATTTTCAATATACATAAATTTCATAATGGAATCATGAGGATAATAAAATAACGCTTCGGCTATTAGAAAGAGGGACTCATGTAATTAAATTGATCCTTGGTTCTTAGGAATCCAAGACAGAAAGAAAAAGTCTAAAGATTTTTTTAAGCTTTTTGAAAAAAATAACTCACAACGTTTAGTCACAAAGTGTATTTTTTACTCCACTATAATCTGGTTTACCCTCGTGGTCATCCACGATCTACCGTAAAATGTTTAAAACATCCGGTTTTCAAAAATGATCTTGTCTTTAAGAATTTTATTTAAAATATAGTATATTTCTTCACAAACAATACCTACAAAAACAAAACAAACAACTCACCGTAAACAAAACAAAATACTTCTGATTGTTTTCCCCAACACAGTTATTGACCCACGGACAGTGGTGATCCATTTTCCTGATACACCGCTGGCACACGGAACAGTGGTGGGCGCGCTCGGGCTTGATACTGCAGCATTTGGTACATTTAAATATCACTTGGCCTTCGCGGAAACTCATTTGTTTTATCATTTCCTTTGTCGCGTTGCCTTTTGGTACTGCACCCTGTAATTTTTTTTTTAAATCGTAATAATAACAAAAATCATTTGTTGGTAAATTAATATAACCTAATAACGAATAATGGATAGCGTTTTTGGTGAAACGAAACATTTGAATCGGATTTGAACCCACAACCTTAACTCACGTTTATTGCAATTACGTTACGTTTATTACTAATGTTACAAAGGCGTTATTATCATAATGTGTAATTTACATAATTTACTAAAAAAAATAAAAAAAATTATCAATAGTTAAAAACGTTCTTTGACGTCATCCAAAATACCAAAACATTCCCCTAAGTGTAAGAAGAAGAAGCCGAATGCGAGATGATTGCAGGCAACCGTACATACATATATACATCGAGGTCAAAATGAGAACCTCATTTATTTTTAAAATCGGCTAAAAACGAAAAGAAGCGACAAAACAATGTACTCACAGGATCCGTAAACATAGTTCTCAAATGGGATGCGAAAGCCAGGAACGCCAGCACTTGGAATATCATTATGTTTATATAACTGTACACCGGGTAATTGGTCAGACCAGGCACCAGCATCACCATCATTACCACAAACTCTGCATATAGGATCAGTAGCCATGTCAACACTGCGCATATTATACCACAAATATCCTGGAATAAAAACTTTAAATTATTCACAACATTCAATTAATAAATCAGCTTCACGCTGTATCCCGCACATAGCAGGGTAGGCAGAGAAACTGCCTTCCGAATTCTGGAGGGATTGCGTGTTAAGTGGTAACAAATTTAAATAAATATTACATCTCCTCTACAGTCACACGACTGGCCTATTTATTTAATATTTTTCTCTTTCAAAAAAAAAATAAGGCTTTTATGGTACAGGCCAACACTGCCTGACTGAAAATGCGATGCGGTAACCAAAACAACAAAAACCTTTATATAAATTGTAGCTTATATGGTATTCTGATGTATAAACTATATTAATATATTTTCATCGCAATCCATTCAATAGCTTTCGCGTAAATAGGGACAAATATCCACCCTAATAATCTTTTATATTTGTAATATTCATAGGATAGAACCTGTGATCTGGGAAAACAAAATATTTCATAATATGATTCACACCACTCATCACACAATGTGGTTATAATGTCTAAAAAAAAGAAATTACATTAAGGATTTTTAGCAGGGTCGCAAAGGGAAACTAGTGTTAAAACACTCTATTTCCATTAAGGCACAAGATAACTTTTTCTTATAAGTTTTTATTACCGCGAGTTGAACAAATTCACAATCACTATGTAATACTTAGTCCTAACTTTAAACAAACCAACATAATCTGTTATAAATTTTCTTATTTTTTATAATATATTTTACAAAAATACTATTAAAACACTATGTTCTCACCATGTTAAAATAATAACTAAATCACATCTTGACTGCAATTCAACTCTAGTGCCTAGTTATGCAAATAAAAGTCATGCAGCTTAACCATTACATGTATATATGGCAGTTGTTACACATAGAAATGTATTAAAAACTAGTCACGGTAATCGAAATAATAGGTATAAAACTGTTTCTTAATAGAAAAAGCAATCATGTTGAATTTTTTCTTAATATACAATGTCTTTAAAAAGATGAATATGATGTTTCTGATGTAATTTTAAAAATAGTTTAAAGAAAAAATAATAAAATGTCAAATATTTCCTAATCTACTTTCAAGATCGATATTGTATTTTACAATGCCAGTATATGAGTATACATATTTTTTTATACACTTACAGTGATTGCCTTGTGTCACTTACGGTGTGTTTACTTCTATAACCAAATTATAAATAAATTATAGGAGTAAAAACATTTTTTTGTTATCAATACTAAAATTAATTTCATATCTCTATCTAGCCTTGCCACTTGCAGAAATAAATAGGCTTGCTCAATTATTTCAATTACCATAGTAGTATGTAAATTGATATAGATATTAATTAATGTGTAATAATCAAACTTAAATAATTTTATCCTTAACCAATTAAACTATTGAAACAACCACCACATTTTCTTTTATTATGTATATCTTTACTTTCTATTTTTATTTAAACTCAATGTATATAGACAACACTATGATTTCTCATATTATGATATATTCTACTAGTGAATCAATTCTACTAGAAAATGAGCTTTGATTGAGAATTGAGTTAAGTGGAGGTTTCATTATTTTTCCAACATATTTCCAACCTCTATAATAGCATACATATTTCCTCATGAATATATATTGCTACTAAGACGTTTCTTTTAAAAGGCCACACATATTTTTTTTAAAAGCTAAAGATTGCAGTTTCTTTTAACATTCATATAAAGAAAAGTGTCATTTTATGCTTTGGTTTTTATTAATAGTGCTGATTGTACAACAATGGTTTATTATTCTAATAGTAAGTTTTAGTGGTAAGGGGGAGTAGTCAGTTGACCTTGGAGAACACAGGACCCTTGAAGGCATGGTAGAAGAGATTGGACCATACCTGACTGTAGTGTTTGTTGTTCACTAGCTATTCTAAAGCATGAAGTTAATAATAAAAATAGCTTTACACATCTTTTGCATATATAACAATAGGCAAAGAGAACTATGGCACAACAGTACTTGGTCCATGACTTTTTCCTTGTTATTATTATTTTTTTAAGTTAGATTTACTATTTTACTAATAAAGGCTACTTCATACTAAGGCATTTAGTACATAAACACCCCATTTTAAGCCTATGTAAGTAAAACATCAACAAAGACTTGAAATATAAACATTTCTTCATGACAATTGACACTTGTTGAAACTGATCAAACTCAGTCAAATTTTGATTCAACACGTCACTATATTTATAGTTGTCACTTTTATTCTTTGTTTTTAGACAGAGTCAAGTTTCAAGACATTCTCTATTTTTTTACTGTCTATTACTAAAATAGGGAAATGAAAATTCAATCATTATAATTATTTTGATGCTGCCAGTGCCATAATAGAGAAGGGTGTGTTCAAATATAATGATGAATAAAAAACCTACATTTGGCAATTTTTTAATGTTATAATAACAGGAAAATATAGAGAGTTACCTTAATGCACCAAGCTTTGCCACCACAGCATCGGTTATGCATGTCTCGGTCTGGCCAAGTGAGCACTGAGCATTCCGGGTCTATTTGATACTGACTTTCCATTTCATCATCATCTGAACTATCGTAAAATTCTTGTATCATTTATATTATATGTCTAAAATAAAGAAAATGTCAATTGAAATTAAAGTGATACCAAAAATATTGTAGTGTAAATAATTATTTTTTTTCATACTATATTCCATATATAGCAGGGAAGATAGGAGAAGCCTAGTATTAGAATACTCCATTTCCCAGGCACTATCCAAATTTCAAGTCATTACTGTTTTGTCTTGTTATCAGAGTGATCAAATGCAAATAATGTATTACCCAAAGGGAAACTGAATCCACATATCAATATATGTGATGTGTCAACAGTCAGTTGCTGTGCCACTAGGGTGCCATTATTTATCAACTTAACTCAAAAAATATATGTATTATTTACATATTAAATGTCTATAAGTTACAAGAAATATATCTTATATAAAAAAATATATAATACACAATCACAATAGCCAGTACACATAAATTACACATTTGCCTTACAAATCAAAAAGATAAATAAAAAACGAATAATTAAATTTATAATATGTATCACATTACAATTTATATTATACTAATAATATATATTACACAAAGATTAATTTAATGTGTATATTTTGTTTTAGTTGATAAAATACTGATTCCCTACCCAATTTGAATTTTAGTTAGCGCCGACATTTACTAAAGGTTTATCAAAATTAGCATAGAAATAAAGCTACGCTCAATCGCCGCCAAAAAAAGCAGTGCAATATTTTTTGCATTCCATTTCGCTTTGCTTTTCTAATTAGAATATTAGTGACACGTTTGAATTAGGGTTAGAAAGTTATAATAACAAACAATTTGCCCATAACTATTTATATCTTAAGCCACTGTACTGTATTATTTTAAATAGTGCACATTTTTAAGAAAACTTAATAATTGTACTAAATATCTCGTAACGACCGTACCTACCAAAAGTTTTTAGCTAAAAAGTTTCTTATTTGAGGGTCAAGGTTTGTACACAAAATCTCCGGCAAATTTCATATTTTCACGAAGATAGCAATTCAGATTTTGCTAAAATGTAATTTGCAGTTACTTCACGATTTTTCACTCAGTTTTGCATTTCAGACTAATTCATTCAAAATCAATAAAACTAAACGAAATTGCTCTCTCACTCGGTAGTTCAGCAATTTCCGAGTTGCGAGAGCAAAATATTCTACTATAAAAGTAAAATTTATTCTACACTCTCGCTTTATAAATCGTCTATGACCTGACATGACGTAAAAAATATCATTATAAATATAGTAACTGCATATATTTTAGTATCGGTAAAAAATAATTATACCACGAATTAAAGATTATTTAATAATTTAAGATTTTTTATTTTAAATCTATAATCTTTATGTCATTATTTTTTGCTAATATGGTATTTAAAATTACCTTTATAGCTTTATGTAAAATTACATGATTTTGACATTGAATTTCATAAGTACGGTTCGGTTCGGTTCTTTTTTTATGGCGCTTCGAGCGATTTCATAAGTAGTAAAGAATTTTATAGAATGTATTTTGTATTGAATATTTATAAATAAAAAATTGATGTTCTGTCATATAAAAATTATATATGCATATTATATATTTTTTATTTTCTTACTTCTGTTGATTGTTTATCAACAATTCATTGACTTAAAAATTATTTATATTTTTGATATACCCTATTACATTTTAATGTCTCCTTAATTTATTTTATTGGACTAGTACACTGTATTGCGAAAGGGTGTAACATCCATGAAATATTTTTTAAAGATGCTTGTCTACATAAAATAACGTAACAAAATATCATTTTTAACATTTAGTTAGTAATATTTGTGATAAATATTTTATTATAAATATCCTTTTTTATTTTTAAAACCATTTAAAAATTTCTAAACCTTTGCCACATAGATGAATGACTTTTCAGTAATTGTGACGCAACATAGAATAGACTGGGCAGTTGTCAATTTGAACATATTTGCTTTGGTGTTGATTCTAGACCAGGCTAGTAAGTAATTATAAATGCGAGTTTCCCTTTCATATCTAGTGTCCCTAAGCGACACTTTCAGTTATTAAAACTATATAAAAAGTCAGTGACACAATCCTGTATAGGCATTGAATACTTTATCTGTGCGTTAGGTAAGTATTTCTTGGTTGTTTTTATGAAATATATCCAAAAGCAGTTTAGGAAGGGAATTATGTATTATACTAATGTATGTAACCCTATCCCGTTTTGCACTTTTACCATTTCTTTCATATTTGGTGTTTTGTTTTAAATATAATTGGTTATTTATGATAGTATGTTGATTTTTGCAGCATTGGTGTATACAATATATTTTTGAGTTCGTTGATAGTTTTGTAGCTACATTTATTTTAGAAAAGCAATATTTAAAAAATATAGATCGTCAAATATATTTTGTTCATACTTTTGACCACATTATCAGTTAGATAGCTTATAAACTGGTTATTTTAATCCATGCACTTGGCCCCTGTTAGGGCATATAGTTTTTATTTAAATAACGAACTGAAAGTTTGGTTCAAAACATTTTGCTAAAGAACATAAAAAAGTTGTTGTAAGTATAATTGTCATAGAATATCTATAAAATGAAATTATTATTTTTTTTAACTTTTTGTACTTTGATATAAAAAATATATATAATGCAAAAGTAACAATATAATATTTATCGAATGATAAAAACAATCTTTAGTATGATAAAGATTATTATTTATACATGAAACTCTGGATTCAGTACCTTCAGTACCAAATATAAATTTAAAAAAATATTTAAAAACATGAAAATAATAATTATGGAGTAGGAAATTAGGAAATAATAATTAAGGACATAATAAATAAGAAATTTAAGTAATATATAATAATCCAGAAGCAATTTAGAAACACCATTGCTAACAAACATTAGCTTACAAGTATATCTTTTTAGGACGAAAGTGTGCCCTAAAACTAGGAGTGATCCTAGTTTTTTTAAAAACAGGGAGTGCATCAAAGGCGCCAAGCTGCTACTCGGCGTGGTAAGCAAGCGAGGAAAAAACTACAGAATGGCACCGGTAAGACAAACAAAACATGAATTAGGTACTAAATAAAAATTCCTGTATAACTAAAAAATAATTTTTAAAACATAATCAGCTTCATCCTGTACTGCAGCACATAGGATAGGCTGAAGGAACCTGGTGTTAAGACACTCCTTTTCTCATTTTCTACCAAATTCTGGATGCATTGTGTGTTGAGGATGATGGAACTCAATACCGTGCATTGATATGACACCAGAGCAAAGAAATGAAAATATTTAATATTTCATTTACTCAAGTGAAACTTTCGCTTCCTGTGTCGTTTACGTCAACTGCTCTGTGTAAAGCTCTCGCGATTTTAATAAAAACTAGTGCAAAATATCGACAATTCAGGGTTACTAGTTACCCTTAAAAAGTGTCTTGTGCGTGGATCCTTTGAAATACATAACTAAATACATCAGTTAGATTATGAATCAGGGAAATATCTCTGAATAAAATATATATTTTACATATCGGGGGGTTACCTATCACTTATCACACAGTGCTGCCAACATAAAATCAAAAATTGGCATTCGGATACTTGTAAATTTTTGCGTTTTGTTCCACGGCAAAAGGAAAAAGAAAATATGACTACCGAGTTGTCACCTAAGATGATGCTGCTTCTGTCAAAGATGACTCAACAATTAAACATTCAAACGAAAACTATAACCGAAAATGTCACGGCAGCAGTGTTGCAAAAGGTAGAGGAAAGGCTCCAGCCTATAATGGAAGAAAACGAGAAATTGAAAGATGAAGTAGACAAGTTAAATAAGAATCTCGAAGTAAATAGTAAGAGAAACAACATAATATTACAAGACACACAGACAAGTTAAATAAGAATCTTGAAGTAAATAGTAAGAGAAACAACATAATATTACACAGCCTACCGAAGTGGAAAATGAAAACCATGAGTATTTGAAATCTTCATGGTCTTCATTTTCTACTTCGTATGACTGTTCTTGTGACTTCGATAAGTGAAATTCACGTGAAGCTCGAGTATGGAGAGATCGATAAATTGCAAAGATTAGGTAAGAGAGGTGAAAAGGTGAAAACACAACACTGAAAACTCAGAAATACTAGTTAAGTGACCATACATTGAAACTCATTAACAAAAGGAAGGAGTATATTTCACAACAAATAAATAGAGATAGATAATGTCAAACTAATAGCTGAAATTAGTAAAAGTATCAGAAAAAGCATCAGAAAAAATTGAAAAATCAAAAGATTACAAACCCTAGAACATTACATACAAAATAGAGGCGCTGTTAAAAAAGCACTGAAAGAACTATGGAAAGCAGGGAAACAGTGGATCCCAAAACTAAAGCAAAAAGAAAAGCAGCCACTAAATAGAAAAATATAAATGAATTAGCCACTAATTTCTATACTTAGCTCTATGCAGACCAGGAAACAAATAAAGAATATTGTACTAGCAACGCACACACTCATATAACTCCTTAAACAATATATGCAGCCGTACCTGAAATACCAACATGCGAGGTTGAAAAAGCAATTAAAAGCCAGAAAATGGAGGCATCACCAGGTCCAGACAACATCAGTAACAAACTGATGAAAGGATCAATTTTTAACAATATCCTGTCAAGCGGCAACATCCCTACTCAATGGACAAAGTCTCACATTATTCTTTTACGTAAAAAAGGTGATAAAGAGAATATTGAAAACTATAGGCCAATAAGTCCCATGTAAAATGTATACAAATTACTAGCAAAGATCATTTTGGACAGAATGAGCCCAATGCTGGATGAGCAGCAGCCAGTGGAGCAAACTGGATTCAGAAGAGGCTACTCGACCATTGACCATATACACACAGTTAAACAAATACTGAAAAAATGCAATGAGTATAATAAAATGGTGTATATAGCCTTTGTAGACTACACCAAAGGCTTGACAGTCTGAATCACAAACGCATATGGGACACATTAGAAAAACAAGGAATTCCAACTATCTATACTAACATAATTAAGAACATCTATGCCATTAGCTAGGCCAGAATATGATTGGAAACACTAGGGAAAGAATTCTCTATAGAAAGAGGAGTCAGACAAGGGGATCCTTTGTCTCCAAAACTCTTCTCCGCAGTGCTAGAAAATGTTTTTCACAATCTAAACTGGGACGACTTCGGCCTAAACATTGATGGTTCAAATTTAACTCATCTCAGATTTGCCGACGACCTAGTGCTGTTTTTACGCAGATTGAGCACTTTCACCCTTTCAAGCATATAGCTCTTGCGCACCACTCTGCCGGCCAATAAAGGTAAGCCAGAGGCGGGGGGATAGATTACAATTCCTTCCTTCCGGAAGACTCAGCTGCGTGGGGTCGCCACTCCCCAACAGCTCACCACAAGCTGCCCTGCGGGCTTATTATTATTATTATTATTACTCAAGTGGAGATTGAACCCACAACCTGTCTTGTTTACAGTCACACATTTGTGCCACCGTGCCATAACTGGCCTCATAATAGTTTAGTAATTTTGCAATTACATTTCAGCAACATAAAGGAAAGACCCCTACTAAGGGTGCGAAACAAATTTTGACAGAAAACACAGCTACTGTGTATTTCTACAGGAACATGTCTCTAGCGGCAACCCTCGTTTATAACTTTGTCTCTATATGCTTTTACTTTGAGAGTATTTGCTATGGATCTACAGTAAGTTTTTTTTTAAATAACCATATATTATTATTTTTTTAGTTCCACACATTTTATTGTATCACCAAACTCATTGCTGCACTTTGCCTTGTTATCAAAGTCAACCTACATCCATAACATTTACAGTAAGATATTGTGTGGTTATACTTCAGCCCTTTTTATAAGGTTTTCTGACAGAGTGTTCTTTAATGAGTGTTTTTTTTATTCTAGTTCATGAATTTCCTTGTGATAGTCATATACTTTGGTTGTTACCAATTAATGTGTTATATCAGTAGACCCCAATATGCTGATAATAGCCTTCTTATTGATCCTGGCTTGGACTTGAACATGGAAGGGGGAATGGGCGAGTAAGTGGTTTAATTTTTTTGTTTTATCTTTCACCTACTATGGATATTCTTTTTTATGTACTCGCTTACTGGCTTTTGTGAATGATGTATTTTCATATTGTTTCTCTAAAATAATATGAAAATTCTTTATTCATAAAACCTTATCTACAAAGTCTTCCTAAAGCTCATCTGGACATACGGCCTGCAACTATGGAGATTCGGAGTCTGGTAGCTAAACAACAAACACCCCGATGAATATGCTTACCAACTCACCATCAACTATTATGTGAAACGATTAAAGCGACACCATATCCTAGCAGGCACGACAGCATCACAGAACAGATTCGCTCATAGTCACAAGACTGATTGCAAATATACACTAAGAAAAAAAAAGAAAAGAAAAAATTGTTGTGATGTAAATAGAGTCTGCGAAGGATTTATAACTTTGTTACTATTGGTTTTAAAGTTTTAAGGTGAAAGAATAATAGTAAGCTAATGCGAAATGATAGTTTGTCGACTGTAGTTTTCAGTTATGTTTTTGCATCTAATTGACTTTTTTTTAATGCAATCAATGCATATAAAAAATAAATTCAGTTGTCTTTCTTTTGAAAGGCTTGCTCAAAAAACGTTTGGTATGCGCTGGCGCATCCATTGTCTCATTAGTTTTAAATATAATATCTTTGTATTATAGAATAAAAATGTAGAAAAAAAAACATTATGCACAATTCAAACAATTAAAGATTTCCTTACATCGTATCTATAGCAACATTTACTTGCAGGCATATAAAGGATATCGTCATCCTGGCGTCAATAACACACGTTTTGGCTCTTTTCTCAAATTATTTCTGGGGTTTACTGATCTTGATGCCACTTCGTATGCTGTGGCTTTTGTGGAAGCATATCATTGCCCCATGGATCTTCCAAGCGCCTCCCTCTGATCCTTCCGAAGTGGAGGAAAAGAAACGCAAGAAAATGGAACGGCGTATGAGAAGGCTTCAAATGTAAGCTTCTTATGTTTTACCTACAGACTATTTTTTTTTTTCGTATTAAGTACATAATACATTATTTTTTACTTTTGTGTTAAGAAAGTAAGTTATTTTTTGTTATGAATAATTTATATATTTTTTTATAATTTATAATATAAAAAATTTATATATATATTTTAATAATTTATGATAATATATTTTTTTAATAATTTATAATATAAATAATTTTTCATTTTTCATTTTCATTAGGAAATGTTCTATTTTATTAAATAATTGTACTGTTCTAATTGGTGTTTTTGGTTCAGGTTTAGTTTTACATCTGCCATATAGGTTCTTGTTACTTTTCTACTATAACTCTAAGTTATCTGATAGTTGAACAAATGACAAATCTATGTACAGAAATGTATAATTGGAGATTACAAATTTTGTGTTAAATTATTTAATTAAGATTGGCAAAAGCAAGGTTTCCCTCCCACTTATAGTGGGAGTACAACGTGATGGGTTAACAAAATATTTTTTTATACTCAAGCTGTTGTTATATAGATTTTTTCAGCTGTTTACATTTTAAACTATAATATATACTGCTATTTGTAACGTAGGTTAATTAGCCACATTCTGCTGTGGTACACCATTATGTTCATATGGTTGTTATGATGCTTGATGTTATTATTTAAAATTTCGCCGAAATATCAATATTAGTAAAAAATATATTTGAATTGTATGTCTCAAATTATACTAAAAGAACAGATGTTTTGAAGTTTTTTTAAAAATTTACGATAAATAATAACAATAATGCACAAAAATAGTACGTTTTTTATTTAAATTTGCGTTGCATTAAAGTTCTCCTATAATATATAGATCAATAATAAATGTTTAGTAAAATAATATGTGTGGAATTACGAAGTGTTGCTTTCACCAACTGTTTATATTGTGAAGCCTAAAGGCGATTTAAGTTTAAGTAAAAATAATTAGTTTAAAACGAAAATTTTTTTTGAAGAACACAACTTTCATATCACTCAGCTTAAATATAATAAATATTAATCATATAATAATAACTTGTGGTGTAAAAGGGCGGCTATGAATGATTCAACAATGAAATGAAAATATGTATTTAAATAAAATGACAAGAAAAACTCCTTACTAAAGTACAATATACAAAATACAATGACATATAATTGCTATTTAAAAAATCAGGCCAAAAAAATATTTTTGGTAATATTCTGATTTAATTTATAATAAAAATTGATTAAAATAGATTAGAGATGGTCATTCGTGGGACTGACTACCCCAAAGACTGTGTCTCCTGTGGCACTAAGTGTGAATAGATATTTGAAGTTCTGAATACATTAAATAGACATAGTAATAACGATACAATGTATACTCCTTTACTATAGAATAAACTGAATGTGAACAGTAAATAAATATTGTTGTTTTATTTTATTATATAAACATTACCCCTTATTTCTAAAGAGGTACATTGCAGAGTGTTAAGACACTCCGTTTTCCACTTCCGTTCAAGTGACGTGACATCGTGTGTAGCTCTGGTCCTAAAATGAAAAAAAAAATGCTTCATAACAAAATGCAAACTATTATTATTTTTTATTTAATACTTTATTACACCAACTTAAAGATAAATAATAGATACAAGATAAAACAAATGAAAACTTGTGTAAAGGCGGCCTTATCACAACAGGTGATCTCTTCCAGGCAACCCTTACCATACAAAAGATAAAAAAAAACATGGATTTAAATTTGCTAAATACTCTATGAACTCTATAGAACCCACTATGAGTCGATGCACGGCGACGAACGACGAACCAATTCAGTGGAAAATGGTACAGATGAGTCAATTTATACATAAAACGTATAAAAACTCCAAAAGCCATGTAGTCTGGTATTGTCTTGATAGATTGAATATCAAGTAGTAGTGTGAACAAGCGTGTGGCTGAACGCGACAGGTCGTGGGTTCGATTCCCATTCGAGAAAATGAAATATTTAATATTATTTCTTCGCTGGTGTCTATCTGGAAGAGTGAAGAACAAAGTATTTTCTAAAATAATCATATTTTTGAAAGAGTCTAGATTATTAAAAATATTGTTTTCACAAGTAATACCTTGGTAGGCAAGTAGTAGGGTAGAGAACGTTAATATATCATGGACTTGCGTAAATCTCCGCTTCGCTCGCTAACCAAATTACCCTATGGAGCTGGAACCCCCATAAAGTCATTTTCTAAATAGGGCGTAAACTAAAACAGATTACGTAGCCGCTAGCGTTACATATCTTCTCGTTATTTCACCAATGCAGTGGTTACGTGAACGTGTTGATGATTTTTTTTAGTTTCACGCTGTATCCCGCACACAGCAGGGTAGGCAGAGGGGACCTAGTGTTAAGACACTCCATTTTCCATCGAATTCTGGAGGCATTGCGTGTTGAGTTGCGGAACTCAACGCCGCGCTTTTTCTCGACACCTAAAACTTGTGTTTTATTTAGGTACTACGCGTTGCTGATCGCAGGTGTATCCCCAGCTTCACGCTGTATCCCGCACACAGCAAGGTAGGTAGAGGGAACGTAGTGTTAAGACACTCCGATACATACTTTCCGCCGAATTATGGAGACATTGCGTGTTGAGTTGCGGAACTCAGCCTGCGCTAAGCCTCGACACCAGAGCGAAGAAATGGAAATAAACGTAAATAAATATTTCACTACTTCGAGGAATGTATCGTAGGTACTTGTAATTGTTGTTTTTGATATGTTTTACTTTTATGCTCCACGGGCTTTTGTCGCAGTGTGCAGAACAGACAAAGTCTGTTCCTTTTAATAGTGTTTCTGTGATTTATTATGTTTATAACTTAAGACAGTTTTTCAGGTAATAGGTAGTTTATTATATCGGCGTGAAAGCCTAAAAAAGATATAATATACTGGGAATATAAGCTTGCACTTGATCGCACGAAGATATTATATATTATTTAAACGTTTATTTTGACTGTGAAAATCTATTTATGAACATTTTTATTTACTGTAATGAAAATAGTTGGCAAAATCGGTCCTGAGACACTTTCGTACTTACCTACATACACTTATTAAGCTTAGTTTGGTAAAAGTGCATCACGACGACGATTGCATAATATACATCTTCTATTCATTCAATTTTCTTAAATCATCTCCATTAATAAGTAACCAAAATTAAAGTAGTCCACTTCTATTACATTTTAAATAGAATTAAGCTTTACATGTATTGAGAAATATCCTGGAAAATAATAATATTGTAACAAATAACAAAAATTGTAATAAAATGCTTTGAATAAATTAAAAAGTGAGAAAGCGTAACATATTTCATTAAACCTTGAAAAATCTAGTTTTTTTTGGCGAGTGGAGGTGATTCATATTATGGTCCACTTACGGAGCACCCTTTCACGTGAGACAGTTGTGTAATATATAATAGGATAACATTTTATATCGGCCTAATTATTAATAAACATTAACATAAGTTGATAGTTTCAAAATAATTCTGTCATACAATAAACTTGTATTTCCAAATGACTATACGAGGGAAGCCGTAGGGAAATGCTAGTAAAGTAGTACTTTATAAAATCAGCTTCATTCATCATTCAGCTTGGATTCCAAAATGGAATGAGCTATGACATAAGAGGATATACAATGCATTTCAATAAGACTCGTATGATATAAACCACAATAGGAGATCGATCTTTCGCGAAACAGATATTTCGGAGTAAATTACTATTTTTTAAGTATAATAAATAATTCGCTAAGAAAAACATTTCATGTACAATAATTACCTAATCTATAATTTTTCTGAACAGGGTAGGCAGAGCAAGCCTAGTGTTGGGACACTCCGTTACTCATTTTCAAAATTTCGATTTGTTGCGTATTAATTGGTGGTACTTAACGCCACACGTAACTGATCGGGTGATCACTAAAAATGTTATGGGGTATTTAACAATGATTTTTTTTTGTTTTTGTCTGTTTCTGTGAGCGGCTTGTGTATATCTGGTGTTTATGTTGGAGAACATAAACGCTAAGTTCTCTCAGTAAAAGAAAAAAAGCGAACATAAAAATATATATCCATGTCTATATAATATTATATCTATGTATGTATTTGGGATTCTTAGTGTGGAACAAGTGGGAGTGAGGATGGAAGTTTGTTTGGCAATTACTGGATGTTGCAGAGGACGTCAAGTGCAGCGAGGGGTGGGCTGGGAACCTGAGGCTCTTGCAAATATTATTCTGCAAGTGATAAAAAAACCATTAACATTTGCGTCCAATTCCCACTTGAGGAAAAAATCATACCTTCATCATAAAAAGAATCATATTTTCATTTGTTCGCTCTGGCGCCGGGGCAAAGCGCGGCGTTAAGTCTCGCCTCTCAACACACAATGCCTCCAGAGTTCAGCGGACAGTTGGGAGCGGAGATTATTAGCATTGGGTGATTAGCTTCTGCCTATCTTGCTACAAGCAAGCTTGCTCGCTCGACAAGCGTGAGGCTGAAAAAATATTTACAGGTAGGTATACTTATTCCGTATTTTTATCCTCTACCTGATTTAACAAACAAAACAAAAGTAACCCTTTTATTAACTTTTTTGCGAAATATGAATAAATCTAATTTTAAGACATTGTTTACTTCGTTTTGCACAATCAAAATACAAAAACTTCCTAATTGCTTCAATGGCATCTATCTATATTTGTCTTATCCTCAATTTTAATGTTGCCAAATTTTATTGAGTTAGACTGCACGAATTGGCAATTGCATGAATAATGTTAAATGCTATTATAATAAATTATAAACCGGCTGTGAGGTAGAACACGTATACAGTATAGATACTTAAGAGATACTTTTCAAAACTCTCGTACAATTATTTATGATGTAAGTATTTTTTTTTCATTTGCGTATAAGAAAGCAAGCTGACCACCGAAAAAAAGATTTTCAAAATTGGCGTGGAAAAGTGCTATTGTAATAGTCCAATAATTATATCAGCTTCACGCTGTATCCCGCACACAACAGGGTATGCAGAGGGAACTTAGTGTTAAGACACTCTTTTCCCCACTTTCTGACGAATTTTGGAGGCTTTGCGTGTTGAGTGGCAGAACTTAACGCCGCGCTTTTCGATACCAGAGCGAAGAAATGGAAATATAAACGTAAATAAATATTCCACTTCCTCGAGTAGGGATCGAACCCACAACCTTCGCGTTACAATCACACCCTTGTGCCACTGCGCCAAGACGGCCTCAATAATAAAATATATAAAATAATTAGATATATAAAAACCTTATGTAAATTATTAAAATCTAAAAATAACAAACATAAAACGGTCAAGGTAATTTTTATAATCTATATGAATAAAAATCTGAAATTATAATTGCATACAGTGGCCTCAGTATGGAGAAAAAATGGTCCATATAAGTAAACATTGGTTCGAGAACTTTCTTTGACTTTTGAGCTTAAGAATATACTTAAGAATATATATATTTATCACCAAAAGCTATATATAGTTATAGTAGACAAAGATATAACGTTAACTATATTTAAGTATATATTTTTAGATATCACTATATTATTAGAGGCCGTCGTGCTGCAATGGGATTATCTTTATTTTCCCGCTCTGGTAGACGAATCACGGTGTTGAGTTCCGCTACATTACACGCAATGTCTCGAAAATTTGCATTCGGAAGGAAAAGATGCTCTTACCTAAAGTTAATTTTTAGATTGACTTTAGCCGAAATGGCAAATTCCAGTATATTTATTTTTACAAGTGCCATAACAATTTAAAATATCCATTTTAGTGCCTTAAAATTTCTTGATGCGTGTTGAGTGGCAGAACTCAACGCCGCGCTTTGCCTCGACACCAGATCGAATATTGATACCACCTTAAAATAAACTAAATAATTTTACTATTAAGTAATTTTCCTTTATTCAATCGTAACTGCCTGTTAAGACTACTGTACTATATCTTCTGAGTTCAACCGGAAAAGCGTCCACGTCTCACTAACGTTATTTTGTATCCATACCTATATTATAAATTCGAAAGTAACTCTGTCTGTCTGTCTGTCTGTCTTTTACGCAATCAGGGCCAAACTGCTAATTTAATTGTGACAAAATACTCATATAGAGATACTTGAGGGTCTCGGGATGAACATAGGATACTTTTTTTTCTCATATTTGTAATATTTTCGATATATACCCATATATTAAAATACTTATTAATTGCACATGCACAATTGACATGCAATTTATACCGCCATGTTATCAACAACCGTCGCGTTGCTAAGCAACGATTTGAAAAGTTTGTTGTTATAAAACGTCACCCAAAATGAGTTTGCTTAACGCATCTCTCTATTGAAAACTGGAAATAATTTCATAAATATATTCATATAGTTTCAGCGGGCATAGCCGCGTTCGGGTTCACTAGTATCTAATATATATAGAAATATATCGAAATATTTAGTTAAATTTATATTTCCATTTCTTGGCTCTGGTGTCGAGCCATGGGCGGCGTTGAGTTTTGCAACACAACAACAATGAAATTAATGAATAATGCCTCTAGGATTCGGCAGAGAGTGGGGAACGGAGTGTCTTAACAGTAGGTTTCCTCTGCCTACCGTGCCGTGTGCGGGATACAGTGTGAAGCTGATTTATTTATTTATTTTAATTATAACAATAATTTTTAATTTACAATATATTTTGACAGTTTCAATTTCGAAATTTGGGGCCAGTGACTGTAAACGTGACAGGCAGATAGGTAGTGGGATCGATTCTAACTATAGGATAACTTCAGGGAATGAAATATTTAATTTCTTCGCTCTAGTTTCGAGGCTAAACGCCGCGTTGATTTCCGCCACGACAAGCAATGTCTCCAGAATTCGGCTTTAGATCGGAGGCGGAGTGTTTTAACACGTTCCCTCTCTCTACCCTGCAACTTGCGGGAAACAGCGTGAAGCTGAAAAAAAATGCTATATCACGCTATACGCTATACATGATTAATGCGATTATATTGTTGCTTCATTCGATATTGCATTGCGTTACAGATAGAAGACGCGAGCGCGGCCGCTGTTGATCCATTGCTAGGTTGTACGCCGTTGAGTGAACTGCCTTTTTTTTGGATATACTTGCGTCAATTTTTATTTGTGAGTATTTTTTTTATTTTCTCTATTATAATATTAGTTATAATATATACTTTTTTAGATGAGGAGAGAATATGTTATGAATTTTTTTTTATTGTTATGTTGTATGTGCTAGCGCTTGCTTTTTAAATATAAATTTACATTTAAGAAAAAAAAACCTATACTTTTTTTTATATATATTTTTTATTTATTTTCGTTTTGTTCTGCTTTATTTCCTAAAAATATGAGTACTACTACAATTTCGTATTTACGAACAATTTTTTTGTATGTTTTGAAAATAATTAACATACATAACATACACAGACGCAAATAATATAAATAATTTTATTTTCTTAAGTTTATAAAAAAAAGTTAAAATAATTTATGACAAAACCATAAGAATGAATAATACAAACTACATTTTCATATAATTTTAGATATTCTTTTCTTTATATTTTTCTTATAAACAAAATCTTTACTTTTTGTTTATAAGAATATAACCTAATATAAAATATTGCTTGTCTGAAACAACAAATTGTTTTATTCCAGTGTACATATTTACTTTTACAATACTATTTACTGAACTATATATAAACATATCTCACTAATTTTCGTTCCAATTCACTTGACTGGTATTTACTTGAGTATTCTACGAATACTATAAATTACTGAACGATTTTAGATGAAATTTTACAATAATATAGCTTATGTATCAGAATAACACACAGGCTACAATTTATTAAAGATATACTATAAATTGGTTATAACATAACAATAAGTTTAAGCGAGCAAAGCCGCGTGTGGGTCGTCGGTCTTTCATATGTATTACACTTTTTTTATTTTTAACTCTCATATAAAAATAATACGAACACAATTATAAAGGTACCTACTTAAGTATGTACTTCATCATAATAAATAAATTAATAATAATAAATTCTTCGTTTTGGCACCAAGGGAATATCCCGGGGTATGAGTTCCACCACTCAACACGCAATGCCTCGAAAACTTCGGCGGAAGGTGGGGAACGTACTTTAACACTAGGTTCCTTTGCCTATCCTGTCACATGCGTGATATGGCATGATTACAAAAAAATATTTAAATATTATATATGACAAAATTTGACGTCCATTTCTCGTTCTTTTCTAATGTAGCCGCAAAACCCTAAAACTGATTCCGCAAGACCGTTACGAAAATGTCTTAATATTTCATTACATAACTAAACTAAAATGTTGATGTGATGATAACTAGCGGCCCACATACACTGATGACTTCGCCGACATTGTTCCACTTCGAACTTGAAATATTTATGTAGGTTACATTACATTACTTTTTATTCTTCTAAATATATTTAGAATACGTTCACATTACGTCTTTAAGTTGTTTTTTTTATCTGTGCCTTTATTCATTGGATTGTTGTCTATGAATTTAGTTTTTTTTTCACAGGTTGTCAATTAACGTTCACAATTATATTGTCTAGGGGACGTCAAATGTAATTGACTTGTCGTCAAAAGCCTCTGTTCTTGATTTCGAGAATATTTTCTTTCTTAGTTATTCTTTAGTTTCATTATGAAATATAAAACTATAGCATAAACAAACTACTAGCTTTAAATCTTTATAACGTTACTAGAAGCTTTTGAAATGTGATAAAAATTTTGAGGTTTTTGTGATAGGACTAAGGGTTTCTAATTATGTTTACTTCTAAATTTATTTTTTATTTCAAATTGTATAGTCTATAATTCACCCACTTCAACAGAGAATAGAAATCCAACATTTTTTTTATTATTACATATATTATTCCAAAGTTTTTTTAATAAATCATTTTAGTATTTTACATAATAAATTGAAAGTGCTTTGATATTTTTGTTTGAGCTTCATGAACCAAAATCTAATTTTAGCATATAGTGCTTGGGCTTGGGGTATATATCGTTTTTTTCTTGTTATTATATTTTAATTCTTTTTCTCACGAATGTCATATAAACAGGCACAAGCGACGGTTATAGTAATTTCAAAAGGGCAAGTACTACGGAAATATCAAGCATATAAATGTCAACTGGCACAATTTGTTTTAGTTTTATTTTAAACTGTAGCACTTATTGAGGTATTTAAAATCTTTTGTTACGAGCATAACACATGTAGAAAAATATAAAATAGATACCTTTTCAATATTTACCTATAAAGGTTTTATTTTTAAACAATAATAAAAATATTTTGAATGTAGAGGCCGTTGTGGCGTAATGGCACAAGCGCGAGACTATAAGCGTGACGAATAATCGTTCAAAAAAACCCATAAGGGTTATGTGCGGTTTCGTTGGAACTTCCTTCCACGAGCCATGGAACCGCAGCAGTGTTTCCAGGTCGATATGACATGAGCACCTTCAAAAAGCCCGTCTATTCCAACCTTAAAAACCGGCAAACCACCTGTAGCTCTGGTGTTGCACGAGGTGGTGGGTGGCGGAGATCACTTACCATCAGGTGGCCCCAAACTCTTTGTTTGCCTTATTCTTTTCCATAAAAAAAATCCAACTCAGGCAAGTGAATCTTTATCTATTATTGTTTTCATTTCATATCTCTAGTAACAAGTCACTCAAGACGCAATGCCTATAAAATTCGGCGGAAAGTGGAGAACGGTATGTCACAACACCAGGTTTCCTCTGCCTGCTACAGGCGTGATACAGCGTGAAGTTGAAAAAAAGAATTGAATATAAAATGTAACTTTAAGTAATAATATTTTACGGCGTTGCGAATATTTTCCATTTCCTATGCAGTAATATTTGCAGTGGTCACAAGGACATCGCCCGAGGGTGGCCTTTGAGCTGCCTGCGCTCTCCCTCACATATTTGTTAAGTTTATGTTTATTAAATTTACTTTGTGACTGGAAAAGTAATTTTACAGAAAATGACAAGTTACAAAATTTATATTGAAAACGCACTTTTATTCTACATAACGTCTGTTTTTGTTGGTCTGAGGTTGCCTTTTGAAAGAAACTAAATCTTCTTATATTTACCTACTTTCAATCTAAAATTAAAATATTTAAATGAGATATATGCAAAATGAATGAATATAGTAACTATTTGAATAGAAAGTAAATATTGAAAGGGCTTATTACAGTTACAATTTTAAGTTGAACATGCAGAATGCCATTAATTTATGAAACCGATCGAAGATACAAAAATATTTGGATGTTTCTTTTTTTTCTATTCATTGTAGTTAGGTTAGATTGTATTGATAGTCCGGATAATCGCGAATCTGTATAACTGAGATCCGGATAATCGAGTTTCTAATGTATTTTATTTCCACCTGCCGCCAATCGATCGAGCGTCCCAAGTGACACAGCACATCGTCTTACTGTAAGCGCGGTGGTTGTAGGTTTTATTTCTGAGAAGTTAGTTTTTTCTTTTTAACGCTTAATGTCTTGAATATTGCATGGAAAGTAGAAAACGAAAACGTAACGTGAACGTAACATCGTAACTCGAGGTTCCCTCTGTTTACTGCAAGATACAGCGAGAACAAAATGTACGTATCCACATTAATTATACGAATGAATCGAGTTTAAAAAGTAACAAAAAAATATTCAAATTTATATTGGTAATATCGATTAACATTAATGAATTGTGAAATATCGATACTATTTTTTGTATTGGGTTTTTTTTTTTAAATAATATCTGAAAATATTATAACCGAGTAAACACGTCGTGCGCATCATTTTATTTGTTGAAGTATTTTTATATAGAGGAATTTCCTTCTGGCCAGGGTCACCTGGCTAACCGGTTATTATGACATTAAAAAAATATTTATCTTACATTTTAGAAGTATAGTGTTACTTACGAAAATTTGTGTTTATTTTTTTAAGACAATTTGTATTAATAGACCAAAAGTTAAATTTCGACTGAATTAAATTTAAAGGCATAGCGTATAATAAAATAGTCCTAAAAAATCCCAAAATTACAAGTAATTAAGAATAATATAATTCCTTTATAATAAATACCGCTATAATTATTGATAAGGTTGTAAAAACTCTAACACTTGTATATTGAAGTACATTAAATATTTCACCATTGTATTAAGATGTGGTATTAATATTTTCGAATTTTCATTATTCTGTCGATTTTCTATATTTATACTGATATAATTTATCAGTGATATATATTTTTGTAAGCTAAGATGTTTATTGAATGGTCGGTTCGATCTTTGCTCGGTGGACTGTAGGCATATATTTAATAATATTTATATTTTCAGTTCTTTGCCTTGAAATACTCCGCCGTCGAACACGCTTTTGTACAAAATGATAAAAAGAAAATAAAACTTTTCACATATTAAATTTGCATCCTTTAAAAAAGATATTGACAGTTCTTATAAATAACAAATTTAAAAATAACCTTTAAAACAGCCAAGAGTATCGAACCTTTGACCATGGTCGATATATAATTTAATGAATAAGTTTTTCGCTGCGTTAATAACGTTTAATTTATTTATTAAAACTAAAACAAATTTTAATATAGAACTAGAATTTCAATTACAAAGTACACGTGCAATATGAGTTAATCCTAAATTACATTTCAGTCTTTTGTGAGCTTCGTTGTTAATTAATTTGTTGAATTTGTAATAGAAATATATGTGATTATTATAAGAAAAATGTCTAAGAAAATAGCACAAGAGTAATTTTTAAAATTAAAAAAAAATCGGTCACGTGCGAGTCGGACTCTCCTATCGAGGGTTCCGTACCAATTGTAAGTCAACGGGAAGTATAACTTATAAAAGTTGACAAACCTAATCGTTACTAACTTTGTGATCTTTTGCTTTTGAGAGAGAGAGAGAGAGAGAGAGAGAGGGAGAGAAGCTTTATAATAGCGATTCATCCTAAAGCCTGATTGTAAAATTTCATATGATAACATACATTATTGATTTCGTATTGCTATAGTTATTTGAGAATATATACATTTTTTCATTTAGTAAAACTTTATACGAAGACAAACTAAAGCAAATATAATTTTATCAATTTTTTTTTCATTTACACTCTCTTATACGAACAATTAATAAATTCAGTTAAGTGTGTGACCCGAGCGACAGATAAAGCATAAATAAATTCTTCCTAACATGACACACGATTTTCACATTATTTTTTTATAATACTTAAAATAAAATTATATTCGTCAGTAATAAAAAAAAACATTCATTGGAACAAACTGCGATCAAGTGCGGAATTCTAATTATTTGATCGCTGAACCATTACGGTCATTTACACAATTGCTTTACCTGTCAATATCTAAAATTCGCTCAAGGCGCCGATAAAATTGTAACATTTGTCGGATGTTACATATTCTAGAATATCCTTTACATTTTTTAATATACAGGCATTAAGTGTTTTCATATTTCCTGAATACCTTTCATTAAAAATGTTTTATAGTTTAATTAACTTTAGTTTCTCAGGAAATCTATGAATATTATTAAGAATCAAAAATACCAAATTAAAATTCTATGAATTCTTCTATCATAGACAAAATTAAAAATAGTAACAACCGGGAGATGTACATATGTCTCCCGCATTATGTGAGGTAGAGACAGTTAAGGTCCCATCGTCCGACTGTTAACGTGATGGCTGTAGCTTCGATTTCCACTCAGAGTGAGTGAGTGAACTCAATATAGAGAATCATATAGAAGGTGATTGCGGGACAGTTGTAAGTTCAATTCCCACTCGGGGGAATAAAATATTTAATATTTTCATTTCATTGCTTTGGTAACGAGGCTAAACGCGGTGTTGAGTTCGCCAGTGTAGGCGGAAAGTAGGGGAACGGAAGTGTCTTCTTAGGTTCCCAGTTTGCGGGAAACAGCTTGGGGATGTAAAAAAAACAATATATAGAATTAGGGAGAAGAGGGGACTCGCTCTCTGTCTTAACTACTGCAAAAAAGTGGCATTTTAATAATCATACAACAGTATGTTATTAAATAATTAACCAATACAAAGTTTTAGACAAATTAAAGTAATTTTCCGATCGCGCTTACAAATAAAAAACTAATTGTTACATTTGCAATAATAACATGATTGATAAAGGTGCTCGTTACTATTAATTAAAATAATTTTAATTAAATTAATTTTAATTCTAAAAAAAGTTTATTTTTTATTATTATAACGTAGTTTCAAAAATTTTTCTTAAACTTCACACTGTATCCCGCATACAGCAGGGTAGGCAGAGGGAACCTAGTGTTAAAACACTCTATTCCCCACTTTCAGCCGAATTCTGGAGGCATTGCGGGTTGAGTGGCAGAACTCAACGCGCTTTACCTCGACACCAGAGCGAAGAAATGGAAATAAAAACGTAAATAAATATTTCACTTCCTCGAGTGGGGATCGAATCCCCAACCCTCGCGTTGCAGTCACATCCTTGGGCCGCTGCGCCACGACGGCCTTTTAATAGAAAAATATAATCACATTTTTATTTGATAATATTTAAAAAAAAATCGGTATATTTTATTATTGTAATATTGCCATTTTTAGAAATTGTCTTTCATAGGATAAACAGTTGGCACAAAAATTCTTCTCATGTTATTGTTTCACTCTAGTAAAACTAAATACCTTAGTACGTACATTAAAAAATAGTACGACGTTGACTTAGTAACTCGGCAAATAGTGGGAAGCGGAAGTGTCTTAAAGGGGAGCGGACAGATTAATAGTAGGTTCCCAGGTTCCCTCTGACTATTATGAAGATGCAGAGTGAAATATCTTAGTATTAAACTCAACGTCGCGATTTACCTCTAGGTACACTAGAGCGAGCAAATGAAAATATTACATATTTCATTCCCCCGAGTGGGGAATATTTTAAAAATTAGATCAATTTCAGTACAAAATATTTTAAAACTATGCAATCTCCAAATTGTTTTTATCGGAAAAATACCCGTTATGGCGCATGGAAATTACCGCTACTATTGATTCTGTTTGTGAGCGTTTGTGATTGACGACGATGGATACAAAATTGAAAACTTTCTTTATAAATAAAAAAACTTGATTATTTTGCATAGTTATTTTCTTAACATTTGTAATAAATTCATATAAAATTTATTAACGTTAATGAACATTTAGACTTTTTAGAAAACATCGATTCTCAATTTTTGTAAATACATTTCAGAAAAATATATTTTTGGTTTTATTTTATAAATATAATATGTTTACAAGATCACTGAAAGAAAAATGTTATTTAAGGTGCTTGCGTTATATTTCTTATGCTGTGACATGCACATATTCTCCTCCTGAATTCGACGGAAAGTGGAGGCGGAGTGTCTTACTAATAGGTTCTCTCTGCTTACCCTGTTGTACGCGGGATACAGCGTGAAGCTGATTTAATTTTAATTTAACAATATCCCTTAATAAATTCGTAAATATTTGATTTATATAAAATTTTAATATAGAAAGAAGAAAAGTTATTTACAAAGCAATACGAATCTCTAACATGCAGTTTATCATTCTACATATAAGGGGCAATCTCAATGATCTAGAATTGATGTACTGCGAGTGCAAAGCTTCAGCTTTCAAAGGATTTAAATTTCCAATGGCAGTAGTCCCAGGAATTACAGAGAGGCACGTTCACTCCGACCACTCAGGAGACCTCTCTTTGTATTGAACGACCTTGTAGTGATAGCTCTACGTTTAAATTTTAAACTGGGCACTAGCTAGCCATATTGAATCAGATGCGAATCATACGGATGATCTATTTGTTTACAACGTTTAAAACTTGTATTTTATATTCTTTGATAGGTATAGGCCATTGAGGCCAGTAGTGGCGCGGGGCCACAAGCGTGTGACTGTATAAGCGACTGGTTGTGGGTTCGATTCACATTTGAGGAAATTAAATTTTACATATTTTTATTTCTTCGCTCTGGTGTCGAGGCCAAGCGCGGCACTTGTGCTGAATACAGCGTAAAAACACAAAAAACATACATGATATCTATGTTTTCTATAGACAATATTGATTTTCTAATGACTTGACGTAATAAAATAATATAACATTAAGAAAATAATAAACTTAATGATACATTCAGCTATTAAAGTAATTGTGTGTGATGAACTAAGTTTTTATGCTCAGAATTTAATTTCATAGAGTAAATTATTCCTATTTTTTTACCTTGTGCTGTAATAGCAGATGACAAAACAAGGTTATAGTTGCTTCTAGAAAACATAAGCTTGTACGAACACAATACGTCGATGCTATATTAAGTTATTAATATGATATTATAGCGGGGAGATTGACTGTTTACCCGACTGTGCGACACAAACGAAGGTAATGTGTTTATGAGTGTACGTATGTATGTAACTATATATGTAAATTTAACTGAGCGATTGATTGAAGAAAAGGTCCAAATTGTTAATCCTAATGAACTATTGCGTTTGGTCTTTTTAGTTTTAACCTCATCAGGGTTTTTATTTTTTTTTGTATCTACTGTATAATACTTGTGAATATTGATTTTTAAAACGTGTTTTGAAGTTTATTATCATATAGTCTCTAATTGGTATTATGTTAAAGTAAATTGTCATAATAACTCAGTTTCAAATGAAACTACTGGCGTAGTATCGAAGCACAGTTTGTTTACGGCTGCCTGCGCGCGATAATTGCTGGCCTGGACCAATTTTATTTTTTAAAATTAATAAATATTTTCATTAAATCTCATGTATAGAGTTAAAAGAATTATTATTTGAAATTTAGCAACGGGTTCACGTCTGATTGTAAGGGTGGTGGTTGTGGATTCGATTCCTCGAAAATTAGGCAGAAATTAGGGAAAAAATCGGAGTCCTTCTCTGTTATATACTCCCGTAGAAAAAAAATGTTTAGAGTTTAAATCATTACAATATATTAAAATATTATGAACACATCCTTAGTTCGTGACATTTAGAATGTTGATTGAAATATACATGAAAAATGAGTTATACCTTAAGTTCTTATTACTTTCTGTCAAACTGCTCGCTCATATCAGTAATCGCTTTAAAGGATGACTTCGAATGTCTTCTCGACACTTATTTTGCTCATCATCATGGGAACTGCTAGCAGCCTAACATGTAACGAGATCTTACTAACTGATGTAAATAAGATCAAGCTGTATGAATTACAGTCTCTATCACCTCAAGATGTTTTGGATTGCTTATCACATTTGGCTAAAAACAAAATTACATCATCAGAAGCGACATTTATTTGGAAATCTATAATAAATTTCTATTCTGGAATACCTAACATACCAGAAGACACCCTAGCTATGCTCCACTGGGTGACTATTGCGATACAGCCAGAAGATTATGATAATATGACTCTAGGTACACTCGAAGTTATAACTAATTTTGGGTATGACTATGGTCTGAGTAATGAACAGCTTCTAGCCATAGCCGATCGTGTCCGTTCAGATTTCGGGGCGAAACAACCAGAGGATTTTACGAGCTATGATTTGATTGCTCTCAGACAAATTCTATGCACCTTAAATAAAAGTGAAGTAGAAGGTATTCATCCCAAGGCGTATAAAGAAGCTTCGTTAGTAATTGGAATGTTGAAGAACTGTAATTTCGATGTACTCCAAGGTTTCGCCAATTTGGCCATTCAAAAAGATGCTTTTGGGTCGCCCGATACTTGGACTCAGAGTACGGTGCAGACATTAGGGGTCGTGGCCGCACATTTACCAGAAGTAATAGCCAAGAAACTGAAGAAAAAACTTGGAAATTATATTTTAAAAGGTTTACCAAAAAAATGATTAGTAGACTGCTTTAGTCAAAGAAACGATGTCGCATTATGTTTATTATATAACCTTCGTTATTAGAATAGAGTAACCATGTGTAATGACACGAAACACTGCCCTTGGAAAAAACCTACTAGATATGATAATTTTGTTATTGTATTAAATAAGGTTGCAATGGATCAATTACTAGTTACACCTATATTTATTATATTATATGGTGTTGATTGGATATAATTCATACACAAGTAAGATATTATTCACAATAAACAGACAAACATATATATATGTAAAAAATAAAATAAATTTTAATGTAAGGCTTTGGAACAGAGACAATCTGTGTTTCATTTATCATTCAATCTCGTGACCTCTGCGTGGCTGTTGACCACTTGAAATGTACCAATTACTATAATGTTCCAAATAACTTTCATATATAATGTCTTTTAAAGTTTTTTTTAATGCACCTTGCGTGTTGATACATTCCGTTTTCCTTGCTTATAACAGACATTTATTTAGATATAACATCACATCATGTTTGTATAATAATAAATATCACGAATTTCTAAAATTCAAATATTTTGTGTGAAAATAATAAAAAAATACAACATTCCAATACTGCACACTATTCAAGAACCTACGTTTTTGAGTAGTTCACCTTCAGATCATCGAAGTCAAAAGGTGTAATTAATCGATACCTACTACAGCTATAATTAATATCGATAATACAGTAAATGTCAGACATTATATAATATTCTACGAAATCGGCCCTCGGTACTTCGTGATTTATAACCCGGTTCTAAAAGTTTCAAAATCACCATCCTAACCTTCGCCTATAGGCAATTAAATTTTTCACAATATCTTGGTCGGTGTTAATATGAGCACGTTTGTTTCTTAACAGTCGTTTTACCTATACGATTTACTTCTGAAGCAATACTTGTTCCTACGTAGAAAAAAATATATAATATCGATTAATTATTATAACTGTATAAAATACACACCAAAATGCACATTGCATTGCCATGCAGCCTACCGGCAGGATACACAATGGCCTCAAATTCAAATTCAAATTTAAAATATTCTTTATTCAAATAAACTTATAATATGCACTTATGAATCGTCGAATGAGTATATAAACAAAAAGCTACCACCGGTTCGGAAGGCAGTTCTGCTGAGAAAAGCCGGCAAGAAACTCAACAGTTGCTCTCAAAAACAATATAAAGCTCATTGCGTGCTTGAAACGAGCGTGTTCTTCAAAATTTGCTTTCGATTAGCATGATTTTTAAGACTTCGATATATTCCAAGAAATTCTCTGTCAGTGGTAACAGAAACATGAATAAACCGGGCTCTGTGGCCTTCTCAAATAAAATCATCAATTTGATTGCCATACAATGTATCTCAAAAGTTTTATCAAGAAAGAAAGTAATAAGGAATAAGGCATAGGCACTCATTGCTCCGAAATAATATAACAAGTTTTAGACTTTTTTCGTCACCCTAGAGAGACATTTTTTAGTGATTTTTGAGAGATGGTGAGCACTTCTGCGAGCCTCTGATCTATATTAGCATCCTAAGTAAGCAAACGTGTTCACATGCTCTCAAAACACGCCCCCTTTCCCCCCGCGCTGCAGGTAGCGTGTTTAAAATTGAAATAGCGAAACCTGTCGATTTTTGAGCAAGCTCAAGAATTAGCAATGATTTGACACACATGCTTAATAATAGCATGTTTTCTTGCTAGTGTAACTGGACTGTAGCAATAATGTCGATTATGGTAGCTAAATAAAATGATAGTAAAATAAACATATACGGACATGTCCGTTTTACGTAAGTAGTATTAAAAGTGTATAAAAACATAATATTATTATTACAAATATCAAAGTTTGACGCAACCCATTCTTTACTTAATTCGCTAACGTATTTGGCGTGGACTCGTGAATTGTAAACTATGCATATTTTATAACTCTATTGATAATTAAAATGCGATATTTCACGAGATTTCCTTGTTTATATTTATATTGATTTAGAATTTATGTATGTTCCGTATAGATTTTCTAGTAATAATAAATGGATATTTAATCTTTATTTGTTATGGTGGATTTGTTATTATTGTATATTATTTTTTTTATTTTCACGCTGTATCTCATACGAAAGACGTATATAAAATTTCAATATTTTATCAAAACGTAGCGTTAAGTTATACTAATACGTTATACTTATAAAAACAAAGTCCAACGTCTCGAATTCGTGCAGAAAGCAGAGTTCGATTTTCCTAACACTACGAGTAGGTTCTCTACTTTTCTCACAGGTTAAAAGAGTCTGTCTGCTTTATAAAAAAAATACGGATTATATATTTTGTATCGATAATTATATATTTCATACATATTTGCAAGGTATTAACTTACTTAAATTTCTATAAATGATAATATATAAAGCCTTAAACTTGTGAGTGAGTATATTTTCTATCATTACAAAATGTATTTAATACTACTTCATTCTTCTTTATTGCGATTCATAAAAATAAATAATAAATATAGTTAATTTTAATTAGACAATATAGATACTCAAAAGCATATCTCTAAATTAATATATAGCATATATATTAATGTATAGGCTTTACTACGTAAGAGAGTTATTTAAAAATTCTAGTTCTTAACGCACGACAAACTTACGTAGGTTGTGCCGCCTTGAAGTTAGGTTTTCTGAACTTTACACTGTCCATTTGGAGAGAAAATGATTAAAAGTAAGAAAAGATGTTTCAATCAAATCTGAGCAGTGTACAGCTAACTTCAGGGCGGCCACGACTGGTTGGTCGTACTGTAATAGCTTATCTTACTTCATTTCGTTCATTGTGAGCAAGTTGTATTAATTGAAAAAAACTTTTTTTTATGATCATCATCATTTTTTTAATGATATATCAGATTTTTACGTGATTTATTTAAATAAAAGTAAAATAAAAAAGGAAGCGACTAAGATAATCCTGAATTAAATTTGAAACTATATCCACTAAAACACTTAAGAATTGCGCATCGACAACGATGACAACATCAAAATTAAATTTCTAGAACACTATCTCATTTCCTAGCAAATTTCATCTACGAGAACCGATAGTTAGACGAAATTGTGGTACAACTAACCTTTTATAGGAACGTGATCTAATATTATCTACAGTAAATTATAGTATAGGCCCTAATTATATTATGTAACGTCGTACATTATGAAAGATTTTTATGTAACTTACTTTAGAAGTTGGACAAGTTTTGGATGCGTGGGAGTTAAAAAGGTTAGTACTGTATTTACTAACGTTATTACTGACACGCTATTGTTTAAGTGTACTGAAGCAAGGCATTAATTATTGTATCTCTATGTGTTTGTATTGTCTAATATGAATCGGAATAGTTGCAGCGGCACAAGGGTGTGACTGTAACGCGACGGTTGTAGGTTCGATCCCCACTCGAGGAAGTGAAATATTTATTTATGTTTATATTTCAGCTCAGCTCGTAATGACTCTATTCGGCGGAAAGAGGGGAACGGAGTGTCTTAACACTAGGTTCCTTTTGCCTACTCTGCTGTGTGCGGGATACAGCGTGAAGCTGATTTTATTTAAATTTTTAAACAAATATGTATTTTTTAAAGAATTTTGATTTTCGCTATTATTATACATTCTAAATAAAAGTCTAATCAGATTTTTCGCGTATATATAGGTTATATATTTTTTGGAAACCAGACGTTTAGAACTTTTTGCAGTAGTCTATAGTCACGGGTAATATAATTCAAGCAAGGTAGGCAGAAATACTTACTCCTGACATCCTGACTTCGTTGTCCACACTCCGCTCACAAGACATAGCGTTTTAAATGGAAGTACTAACCTACGTACTTTGGCTCACCAGAGCAGAGAAATGAAAACACACAATTAATTTCCCCATTTTCATTTGCTCATTTCCCCATTCAAAAATGAGGAACTACCATTAATAGCCAGATGTTATTTCCTCAATTGAGGGCCTCAATTTGTATGATTATTAGTATTGATGGTATTTCTATTTATTATTGAGAAATAAAACATTACAAGCGGAATATACGAACACGTAATTAAAATGACTACCATAATCAAATATACTACGAAATTAGTAAACTAAAGTAAATCAGGTCAAATTTCATACATTAGCCTTGCACTACCTACTCCGGTCAGATTTGTACGATTACATATTATTCTAATCTAATAATCTAAAACATTACGTTAGGTTACTTTAGTTTTGTAATATTTTATTGGTAACGCCAACGATACGCAGAAATGGGGCCGTCTATGTAAACTATGGTTGCAGTGTCGATTCTAACTCGTGGGAATCCTTATTTTAATTTCCATGCTCTGGTTATACAGACACACATACAAAAAAGCTTAAGCCTCGCGCGAGCTTTTCTTGTTTTTTACATCATCATCATCAGACGATGATGATGAAAAGTACATACCTATACTTAAAAAATACTACTTCCTTTTATACAATTTGAATAATTTAATGATTCAATTCTTCATAATTAATTCCTAGACTTTAAGTATATATAGCACAACCACTTTGAAAGGAAAGTTCTCCATAGTACCTTAAGCCATTATGCTTATGCACCTCAAAGACAAGACGGTGGTTCAGGAAGCTTATCTAAGCGACTTGCTGCTCGTAGTTGTAAATTTGTTAGTAAGCTATACTTGACTCGTTGTACAAAGTGGAGCTTAACTATATGTAGAAACGGTACCAACTAAATATATTGCGAAGTTATAATAGGTTTTACATTTTTGTTTTTTTTTTAAATAAATAAAATATAAATTGTGCTGTTTTTGTTATAGTGATAGGTAGAAATTAATTAAATAAGACATAAAGATCAATTTATAAAGTAAATCCGCACATTTTCCTAGTCGAAGTTCCAAATGGTTTATTGCCTACGCCATTTCTTCCACTCGACAGGAAGGTGAGGAACTATCACTACTTATTTTTATTTATTTAATATGTAAATAAAAAAATATATATAATGATACAATTATTAAGCTATCCTAGCGAAACAGCACAGTGTCTGTAATCATGACGGTTTTGGGTTCACTTAAAAGGATGAGTGATTTTAATTTCTTCGCTCAAAGAACACAAAGCGCGAGGTAGAGTTAAGCCTCTCAACATACACTGTCTCAAAAGTCGGAAAGAAAGTAGAGAACGAAGTGTCTTATCACTAATTTTCCTTCTCCTGGAATACAGTGTAAAGCTAATCAAAAAAGAATATTTTAATTGTTATTATGTGCAAATTAACCTATGTATATGATAATTTACGCTGACGTTAATTTCAATCATCAAATTAATATACATCCATATTTGTATCGAATCAGGATATTACTGAAAGCGTCCGGAAATAGAACGAGGTGAACCAGTTTTCAATTTTACTATACATTTTTAAATTAAATGTTTACTTTTGCGGACTTTTTTCTGCGAAATTAATTACTTTTTCTCGAAAAAGGACGATTGTGACGCAATTGGATCGATATTGTTTTATTATTTTGATGTCGAGGCCTTATAAAAGTTTAAAGTAATACCATATACAATAACGTTAAGTAATGTGAAAAAAACAACATGAAAATAGTAATATTTATAAAGTATATAAATATTAAACGTCTATCTTAAAATAAATTGTACGTATACGTAAGAGTTAAGGTGAAGGGGACTAAAATGTTTTGTTCAATGTGAACAGCAGCATTCGCCTTGCTTAGGTGTCAGCTTTGAAGGTGTTCAGGCTACGATAGGTTTCATGTAAACGCAATACATTTCTAACAAATACATTTCAAATAGTTTAAATAGATTGAACGTTTAAGAAATACTCTAGAAAAAAGAAATTCCCACCATTTAACAAAATTGAAAATTTCTCCAAATTTAGTGATGACGAATTTTTAAGGGAAGCAGTATGAAAATGGCCATAAATTACACGCAATTATAGGTTGTGGGCGTTCACCTTAGAACTAAATGCGTTAAACACTTCGTCATTGATATGTTCATTTGCTATCGTAATGTTAGCGTAGTGTCATTCATTGTTTCATCTAGCAATGTACATGTTATTAATTTGATATTTAAGTTTTTGAAAAAATCTTTATTTAAACTCAAATAATCAAATATAATCTATTTGATTGTTTAAATTGTTAAGCTATATTCCGCATATAGTATGATGAGCAGACGGCACCTAGTGTTAAGACACTCCATTCAACATTTTCCGTCGATTTTTCAAGGCATTGCACGTTGCGTACCAGAACGAAGAAATGAAAATATAATAACAGTTCTTTCCCCTGACTGGGAATCTAATTGACGACCATCTGAGCACTGAGCTAGGACGACCTCATTGTTTGTTAGTATTTTCTATAGCGTGTCAGATAGTTTTCTATAAAATTAACTTAATTAACACTGAAAAATTCCAAACTGGTGCATAAAATCTAATAAAAAAATGAAACGCACGATTCGATTTGAAAAATGCCCCGTGGGTTGATTGTTTAAAAGCTTTCTACTAAAAACCTATTTGTAGGTGTAGAGCATACGTACCTACGTCCTGAAAACTTTTGTTTACTGAAATATTTTGAATTCTATTGTCAGAAATTCCTGATTGTTTTAAAAACAATTCGTTAAAATGTTTATTTTTACTTTGATTATAACGTACGGAAAGTTAAAATATATGTATAAATTTTTTGCACATTTGAGTTCATTGACAATCTTTAGATTGCGCATTATATTATCTTTAATTCTTTGCCCGGGAGGACATAGTACGGTGTTGAGTCCCGCTCAACTGCCGTGCCTCCAGAATTCGACGGAAAATGGGGAAAGGAGTGTCTATACACTAGGTTCCTTTACTGCTGTAGGGTAAAACCGGGATAGATGCCGCAGTGAGATAGATGCCCCATTTTCAAAATACCTAACTTCCCGAACTCGCGACAAAAAAATAATTGTACAAGCAGGAGCCACAGTCTTCCCGCACCAAAGTTATTCACGGACATTCGTGCAATGAGGACGCGTTTAGCACATTTTAGTAAATATCTCCGCGGCGAAATTCGTGAACGCGTCAAAGATTTAAAGGTTAATATTTTGCGTTGTATAACTTTATAATTTGTAATCAATTACGCTATATTTTTTATTACGTCGATGTATTGGTTCATTAAGACTGTATCTAGGTGCTTATAGATTCTATTTTGTTTATAATTTACTAAAAAAATTCCTTGGCATCTATCCCTATCACAAAGGATAGTTGCCCTGATTTTTCGAGGTATAGGTGCCCTTAGGGGCATCTATCCCTTTATACTCAGTATATGGAGTTAGGTATATATTTTAAAATATTTTTTAAAGTATTTATTAAATTAGTATTTTTTAAACACAAGAAAGAGAAAGCAAAAACAATTGAAAACTAAGTTAGACTGTTTCATTAGAATGTTTAGAATGTTTTGAAAACTATAAAAATACGAAGTCGCAATCCGACTGGATTCAATGTGTAATGTGTCAGAACTGGCTACATGAAACCTGTACACTTTTCAGAAATTATTGCGCAAGATGTGGAAAAATAAAAACCCTATCTGGCTAAATTTTAATTAAATTGGAATAACGAATAATTATTATTTGAGATAATTAGAGAATTAGAATAGATGATTAGAATAGATAACTAAAAATTATATTTTGTTCTTTTTAATATAAAAATGTATAATTGTGCAATGTGGATGTTAGTATTTATGATATTATAATATTTTAATTTATAATATTAGTGTTTTACAAGAAAAAATATTAAGAATTGTAATTTTGTTGTAAAAATATGATAATGGATGTTGAAAGAATTAATATTTTAGTTACACAAATGTTTTAAAATTTTAATAATGGTTACCTATTTTTGTGATTATAAGATTTTAAAAAACACTATATACTTTTCATTATTATGATTATGTTTGTTGGAAACAAAATTGCTGTTTTAAAATTAGAATTATTTAACAATTGGTTTGGTTTTTTCATTTAATCGGTATAAAGTGCACCTTAGTGTTACCTTACTCTGCAGGCATCTATCCTCCCCAGCATTTTCATAGTGGGGCAACTATCCATATAGGTGGGCATCTATCCTCAAAATTAGTGTTTCACGAAAAGCTATTTTTTGCAAAATCTATATTTGATTTGTTAAAAAAAATATAAGTAATTCATCACAAAGGATTGAGCTAGCTAAATAAATAAAAATGATTCCTATAAAAAATATATTTCATCTAATTAGGTGGACATTTCAAAAAGTAGGGCATCTATCCCGGTTTTACCCTATGCATGATACAGGGTAAAGATGAAAAGAAAACATATTTTCAGTATTTTAACTAAATATTTGTATATTAGCAAATATTTGTCCACAGTTCTAATAAAATGACGACAGCCAGCGTTCTGCTCACCGTGAGCACGACGTGGTCAGCCAGCAGCGACGTGTGCGACAAGGAGGAGCGAGTGGGTCGCACCATCAGGAACGTGGCCGCCGTGGCCGCGAGGGAGCTCAGGGAGACACCGGCCACCCGAGACCAGGCCGTACGGATTATGAGGGATTGGATACAGAAGAACAGTGATATCAAGAATGTTAGACAAGGTATGCTTAGCGCTTTATCCCGCGTATAGTGGGGTAGGCTGAGGGAACCTAGTGTTAGGACTCTCAGTTCCCAACTTTAGCGGCCAATCCATCACTTCACCATAGTCGGGTAATTTTTACATACGTACATAGTGCTAGCACTACGTGTCACTAGTGACAGAGTTGTAGAATTTTAGTAGATTTTAAAAAACAACCTATATTCTTTAGACATAAAAATATATTTTTTTCGATCACAGTTGTGCCGAATTAAATTTGTTTTAAAAATAAAATTAGTATTTTTTTAAATAAGATTTAATCCTTCTTATTACATAGAAAATATTCATCATCCATACCTATATTATAAATTCGAAAGTAACTCTGTCTGTATGTCAGTCTATCTGTCTGTCTGTCTTTTACGCAATCAGGGCCAAACCGCTAATTTAATTGTCATAAAATACTCATACAGACATATTTGAGGGTCTCGAGATGAACATAGGATACCTTTTTTTCCTCATATTTGTAATATTTTCGATATATACCAATATATTAAAATACTTATTAATTTGACATGCAATTTATTCCGCCATGTTAATAACAACCGTCGCGTTGCTAAGCAACAATTTGAAAAGTTTGTTGTTATAAAAAGTCACCTAAAATGAGTTTGCTTAACGTATCTCTCTATTGAAAGCTGTAAATAATTTCATAAATATATTTAATAAATATTCGTATAGTTTCAGCGGGCGTAGCCGCGTTCGGGTCCACTAGTATCATTATAAACGAGTTGTCAGATATATGTATATTCCTCAAAGAACATAACCTGCTCCTACTTCCTGTTGAATAAATCTAAATCATAAGCTGACATATTACATATAATTATATGTTATAGTTCCTAGATATTGGTTTGATGCTAGTTTAGATATTGCGGTGATCTTATCAATTGGATAAAGAGGCGTAAGTGGAGTAATAATTTTTTTTGTGAAACTTTTGATACATATATTCGTGTTTTATTTTTATTTAGACGAATATATATAAAAAAAATATAATTTTTCACAATTCTTATACTGCACTGAACAATGGGATTGCTACAAAGGAATGAACAAAGCATTTTATTGTTAGAAAAGTAATTAGATTCGAGATTAACTTTCTCAGACGCTATCTTAGTTGACATGTGATGAAGTTAACGTTATAGTTTATTTAACTTCACATTCTACCCCGCAAGGTTAGACAGAGGGAACCTGGTGTTAAGACAATCTGTTCCCCACATTCCGCATTCTGGAAGCATTGCGTGATGAAAGGCGATGAAAGGAAAATTCAAATTTTAAATAAATATGTCATTTCCTCGAGTGGGGGTGGAACCCACAACCAGTCGCTTTTACAGTCACACTTAGTGTCTCTGCGTCAAGACCGGCTTCAGTAGTTAATATAATTTAAATTATAATTTCTCTTCGTGTATTCATTTAATTATGAATTTCACAGTTCTCAGAACACGTTTATAATTGATAAGTTCATACATTGTGTTGATTTTCCTTTGTTTTACAGACTATAAATTATATTGACAATACATTTAAAATTAAATTAATGCTTATTAATAGAATAGCTTTTATGTGCATGTGACAAATTAAGTACTTAATAATAAAACAGTATCGCTGTATCCTAAATATAGTAGAGTTACCAAAGGGTACCTAGTGTTGAGACACTCCGTTCCCTACTTACCGCCGAATTCTTGAGGCAATGCGTATTGAGTGGCAGGAATCAACGTCGCGCTTTCCCTGGTTGCCAGAGCAAGGAAATTGAAAATATTAAATATTTCATTCCCCCGAGTGGAGATCGAACCCATAACCGAGCTTACCGTCACACGCTTCTGCAACTGCGCCATAATGGCCTTAATGACGAAAATATCACACAGGGTAGGCGTTAGGTAAGGCGTTGTGTTACCAATCAACACGAAATGTCTTGAATTTGAATGCGGAAAACGAAATGTCTTAACGCTATATCCTGTTTATCTACCTGATGCAGGTGAGGGTGATAAATGGAAGTAGCATAGCAAGCCAAGGCCAAGGCAACAAACGGAGTTGCGGGCTGCAACTAGTCTACTCATTCTATTAAATATAACCTTAAAATAATGCCGATAATAATGTAAGGCAAGGTTTCTTAGAGGCACCTGTAATTATATCCGACCACAATTTTTATTCATATGATACACTAGTGGACGCTTCAACTATACGAATATTTATTAAATATATTTATAAAATTATTTACAGTTTTCAATAGAGAGATGCGTTTAGCAAGCTTATTTTGGGTGACCTTTTCTAACAACAAACTTTACAAATCAAACGGTCGCTTAGCGACGGTTGTTACTAACATGGCGGAATAAATTTCATGTCAAATTAAAAAGTATTTTAATATATGGGTATATATCGAAAATATTACAAATATGAGAAAGAAAAGTATCCTATGCTCATCCCGAGATCCTCAAGTATCTCTTTATGAGTAAACTATCACAATGAAAATAAATAAAGTGTGATAAAACTATCACAATGAAATTAGCGGTTTGGGTCTTATTGAGTAAAAGACAGACAGACAGACAGGATGGATTATATGTTATCATTTGAAATGTGAAACTGGAGCATTGCCGAGGACAGATCTAAATTTTGTATGATTGTGAAATTTAATTTCTTAATTATATATGGTTAAACAAATAGTCTTTAATAGAGTATTATAAATGTGAATGTTTGTTTGTTACGCCTTAACGCCAAAACTACTCAACCAATAATCATTAAACTTTGTATACATCTTCTTAGAGGTATGAGAAAGGACATAGAATACTTATTATTTTTTTAAATTATTCTTTATAAATAAATTTATACGTATGAAAGAGCCATAAAATTATATTGTAAATAATTCCCCATAGTATGTATGTTTTGCTAATAATTTTAATTTATGTAATTTAAATATTTATTTAGATGAAGTCTTCTTGCTGCGATTTCTTCGGCACAAAAAATACAGTATTCCGATGGCACAGCAAACGCTACTCAAATATTTAAGCTTAAGAAAGTTTTATCCCAGCATCTTCACTAACTTGGACTGTGAAGATGCAAAAATCAAGGTGATCCTCGGCAACGGGTAAGTATACTTACTTTTTAATCGTAGAAATGTAATATTTCCTCTTTTTTCCAAGGGCTTCTTAGAATTAGAATTAATAGAATAGTAATTGGTGGTTGAATCCCACAAAAAGACTGTTGGATATATTATTAAAAATCAAATATAGATAGATATAGAGGATTTTTAATAACAGTTTTTCAAAGCACTATCAACAAGTGGAATAATCAAATAACATACATTTAATCAAAGAGTGCAGTTGGGGCATTTGTACCCCACAAGCGTGTGACTGTAAACACAACAGGTCGTGAGTTCGATTCCCACTTGGGGAAATGAAATATTTAATGTCTTCGCTCTGATATAGAGGCAAACCGCGGCGTTGACTACCGCCACTCAACACATAATGCTTCCAGAATTCGGGTGGAGCCGAGTCTTAACACTAGGCTCCCTCTACCTACCCTGCTACACGCGGGATACAGCGTGAAAAGAAAATAAAAAAAAAATAACAAGAAAGAACAAAAGTCATTCAACCTGTATCGTAAACAGCACATGTAAACATAGCAACACCACTTGTACTAAGAGACCGCCGGTATGGTAATAAAAAATGGCGATATTGGCCTCATTTTGCAAAAAAGAACCTACTAACACCGTTACAAAACCATCCGCATTATGCAATGGACTTGCCCAATTCATGCTTTTTAATTATACATATCTTATATCTTTCATAATATGTAATACGAATATAATCTTTATATATATGAACGGAAGATCGAGTTTCTTGTGACGTTAATGTGTATAGAAGGGATCGCGCCATGGCATATTCGAAAGTTCTCAAGTAGAACCTTGAACTCTGTACGTTGCAAATAAGTTTATTATGTAAAACAATTTCTTGTTATAATTTTTATATTTTAATATTTTTGTTAGTAGAAATACTTGTCGCTAAAAATAATATTATTAATCTAGAGCTTCTAAATTAGATACTGTATTAAATATTGTCTATCTAATAGGCTCAGATCAGATCATAGGATCAGAGAGATCTTATAAGTCGTGGGTTCGAATTCCATTAAAATAATTCTGACAGCTAGGTATGCAGAGGGAACTAGTGTTAAGATACTCCGTTCTCCAATATCTGCTGAATTCTGGCGGCATTGTGTGTTGCGACACCAGAGCGAAGAAATGGAAATATAAACGTAAATAAATATTTCACTTCCTCGAGTGGGAATCGAACCCAAAACCGACGCGTACTAGTCACACCCTTGTGCCGCTGTGCCACAACGGCCTCATCAAAATAAAAAATAAGTTATAGATAATTACATAAAAACATTCTGATTCAAAGGTATATAGCAGTGTCGCCGGTCCGCGACAGCAAGGGTCGTCGGGTCATCGTCTACAACATGGGTAAGTCCTCGTGGGAACCCTATGGTTCCCTTAACTGACCTGTAATACATTATGTAACTTATAAGGACGTATGCGAATATTTGCCTTGCGATGAATATTTACCTGAATGTGACTGTAATAAATTGCAATGCGATGTGTGACATTATACAAGAATGCGTAATTTTTTCTGAGTTCGTATAAGTACGGGTGGTATTCATTTTTAAATTTTACTTTTTAATTCTCTGTTTATTTTTTATTTTTTTTATATATTTTTGTATTTAATACTTTTTCGAGTTTCACCGCCTTCGTTTAAATTTCATTCATTTCATTTATTTACCGTCGTACTTAATAGAAAAAGAACATTAAAAATCATAGTTAATTTACAATAAGATTTATTTATTTTTTTATTTACAATAAAGAACATTATAAATCATAGTTAATTTACAATAAGCATCCATGTAGATGTCTCTTTGTATTTATATTTATAATGTAATTTTAAATGACAATAATTATTTATGTCACTTTCCACGCCTTCGAGTTAACGTCAATTGGTGTATAAAAAGAAGCAACGGTACTACCCGGGACTTGATTCAGTTAGACAGATTAATGAAAATATCAGCTAAGAGGATTTTCTGTTAATTAAATAATCTCGGAAAACTTTTAATCTTATATCGGATTTACTAAGAAGCGAATGTTTTATTTTATATTTTATTTAATTTATGTTGAAAATGTTTTAATATTTACAATTTTATGTTGTTTAGACGGAGATAATAGATTCAAATCCGTTTCTTTTTTTCATGATAGAAATAAAAATCAAAAACCTAACAGCCTTATTGCATACATAATAGACAAACTTAGTAGGCTCAATAGAAAATTCTTTTGACAGGTAAATTCGATGCTACAAAATTCAGTTGCTGGGACATGTGCCGAGCTCACATCATAGTTTACGAAGCTCTCATGGAAGATTCTATCGATCAAATATTCGGCTTCACCCACGTGGGCGACGGCAGCGGGTCCTCGACCGCCCACGTCACCACCTGGAACCCGATCGACTTCGCAAGACTCATGAAGTGGGGAGAGGTAAACATTGGTGGACTGAATAACCACTTTTTTTGTTTTAGGCCCTGAAGTTGCATAATAACTGCTTTTTGTATGTCTATTTCGTTGTACTTCCATAGAAATGAAGTAATCAGTGCCTTAATGTTAGAAAGTTTAATTAGCTGACAAAATTAATAATAGTACACTTAGTGACTGACAACTGACAAATATATTTGTGAGTTTGGCATTAAGCATTATTTCATATCTTTTAATAGGTGTAATATAGGGATATGTTGTGAAAAGCAACTTTTACTCGCTAAGCATAAAAATTTCAACATAAGAATATCTGTAGATATTTTAAATTTAATTTTAATACCTCGCAAATATTCTGTAGAAGCTCCTAACCGTTCAGCGTTTAATCAATACAAGCTATTACATTTGATCGAGAGAGAGAGAGAGAGAGAGAGATCGCTTCTCTGCCTTTTGGCTAAGATCTGTTATATTCAGATCAAGTTGTAAACTGCATATTAAAGTAATATTTAAACCTGGCCTTTAATTAATAATTATATAAATTCCAAAAATATATACCAGCCAGAATTATGTAAATTAAAATGACAACTAAAGTAATTGTTTATATTTAAAGATGCTTCACGAGGTGCACCGCTGACAGTATCATCAATCCTTTTTTGAATACAACCTTCACCTGTTATTTCCTTATGCAAGGTCGAGACATGTACTGTTGACAAAAACTTTTTAATATTAAATATATATATAATTAATAATATAGAATTAAAACTATCATTTAAGGTATATTATGATTCTTTATTTTGCTTCTGAGATAATAATGTTGCAAATACAATTAACAGTTTATTTTATTTAAATATTATACTTACAATAAAAATATTTTTATTAGTATCGATAATGGAGTGCGTTAAAGTTAGCAAATTCTATCTTAACTAATAATATTTGAATGTAATCTAGCTTTTTTACATGAGTTTTTACCTCCCAGTTATCTCATTATATTATTAAGCAACCATTGCTAAGCAAGTACTACGATTCATTTTGGTTATATCATAAGTATTTGTAAACACGTATACCGTTAATGTTCAAAGTTCTTGAGTAAAAATGTAATAGACACGTCAAGTTACTTAATAGACAAGTTAAAACATATATAAAAACATGTCATAATCTTTATTTATAAAAAAAAAATCTGCTTAACGCTGTTTTCACACAGCAGGGTAGGTAGAGGGAATCTAGTGTTAAGACACTCCGTTCCCCACTTCTGCCGAATTCTGGAGGCATTGCGTGTTGAGTGGCAGAATTCAACGCCGCGCTTTGCCTCGATACCAGAGCAAGGAAATTGAAATATAAACGTAATTAAATGTTTCACTTCCTCGTGGGGATCGAACCCACAACCGTCGCGTTACTATCACACCCTTGTGCCACTGCGCCACGACGACCTTTATTTATATTACGTCCTTATTTGTGTCTAGTTCGAATTAGTTTAGGCACATTTGTGCCCATCCCATTCTTTGGGAAACCAGACTTGGTGGTCTCAGGTACTATTAATGGACGATATAAGTCGTCCTCCATAGTGTGTAATTACAGTAAAATAGTAGATAATAATTTTATAATGAACCCGTTTTATCTGCCTCTGAGAATGACGTGACGAAAAATGATATCTCGTTTTTTGGCAACTCGAAGAGGTTAGTCAAAAGTTAGTTAGAAGAACGAATGTGCGAGGAGCATTTTATAAAACATACTGTGAGTTTAGAAGATGGTCGTTTTTGCGTTAGAATTCCGTTGAAAGAATCACCTGAAGTGCTAGGAGACTCATTACAACGACCAAAACGATGTCTTTTATCTTTGGAACGGAGACTTATTAATCTGCCTACTTTTATTTTATTTTACAGCCACACCTTGTGCATCTGGAACACATGCTTAAGCCCAAAAACCATAACTGGCCTCTACTTACGTTAAGTTATATTAAGTTAAATATTATATCTTCTATATATAAATCGAAAGGTCACTCACTCGTCACGAAATCTCAGAAACTACATGTGCTAGGAATCTGATATTTTGCATAGGAGTTACTTATAGGACGTAGGTGCTCGCTAAGACGGGAATTTGTAATATTCGACTTGTAAGGGGTTGTTTTTGGTGTTGAAAGTTTGTATGAAACTTCGTTACTACTAATGCTAGGAGTCTCAAATTTTGCATGGACGTCACTTGGAGACAGAAATTAATAATAAAGTAGTTCACGCAGGCGAAGCTCCAGGCGGGCCGCTAGTATGTATATATATAGTAATATATTTTTGTCTGTTATAGCAATCAGTACCGATGCGTCACAAGGAATTCCAGCTGGTCAACGTGCCGGGCGCCCTTAAATATATAATTGACTTTGCAACAAGCAAAGTGTCATCCAAAATGGGCGAAAGACTTCACGTAAGTATTGTATTTTTTATTGTGATAATTAAAAAATATCTTTTTAAAGTTTTAATTGTTAAAAGATTTAAATTTATTGTTAATTTATGAAGAGGTTGATGACAGTGGACGAGGCGAAAGAGATATGTAGAGACCGTAGCGTTTGTGACTGGCGGTATTCAATATTTTTGTCATACTGGAGAGAGGAAGTGGCACAAATTAATTCCCCGAGTTGTTTATCATATTGTAGTTTAAACTAAAATTAATTAATATATAGTTCGTTTTATTTAGGGGCATGATTATATATTTTTATTTTCCTATTTTGGTAGAGAAGACGCCACTGAACACGCTGTGTCTGACAAATTAGGCGGAAAGTGGGTAACGGAATATCTTAACTATTGGGTTCCTTCTCCTTACCCCGCAATTGGGTAAAGGGGCGAAGCTGTAAAAAAATATAGCATTAAAATTATTCAAAAACTTTTTCATATTCAACTAAAATATAATAAATAATTAAATATCCGTCGTTGAGGTCATCGTAGCGTATGGGTACAATAGTGTGACTGTGACGCGGCGGTTGTGGGTTCAATCCCACTCGGGGAATGAATTATTACTTCTTCGCTCTGGTACCAAGGCAAAAGTCCGGCGTTGAGTTCCGCCACTCAACACGCAATGCCTCCGGAATTAGGCGGAAAGTGGGGAACGTAGTATCTTAACACTAGGTTTCCTCTGCTTACACTGCCGTGTGCGGGATACAGAGTGAAGCTGTTTTTTTTTAATTTAGTACTAGCGACCATCTTGCGGCATCGCCCGCTCTTACTACTGGATTATTTATATAATATATGTTTGCAAAGCACTTAAGATAATGTGAAAATTAATTAAACTCTAATGCAACCCGCATTTTCGTAGTTTCAATAAGGATTTTCCAATATACTGCTAAACAGTTAAAAATATTTCTTTATTATCCAGATACACACGAATGTGAAGAATATGCAAAGCCACGTGGACATATCGTGTTTGCCCACTTCCTTTGGAGGTCATATACCATTGCAGGATATGATCAAATTCACAAGAGAACTACTTATAGAGAAGAGACAGATGCTACTCGCTTTGGACAAAATGGAGATTTTAAGCACTAAAGGCATCATATCATCGAGAAGACCAACGAATATTATTAAAGGTGACAACGTCTCTGTAGAAGGGAGTTTTAGGAAGCTCGAGATAGATTAACTGTAATTTTAGTATACTCGTGTTTTTTAAGCATTTATATTAATATGTTTCATTTTAAGTAATTGCCAGGTTTTTTTGGAGCATCAGGGGACGGTAGGTGGCTGTCTTTTAGTGGTGATACTGTTTTACGAATATATTATGTATACTTAATAATACTTAAATTGTAAATAAAATGTTGTATTCAGTTTATATGATCTAGTACACAATATAGATAGTCGAATAGTTAAGAATGTATCAACAATAAGTAGAATATTCTGATTTATCAAAGCTTTTTGCTAAATAGTTAAAGAAAGTAGCTAAATTAATAATGGAGAACAGAGAATCTTAACAATAGGCTCTCCTTATCTTTCCTGCTATATGAAGGAGACGAGTGAAGCTTAACTTAATAATAAAATTAATGTATATATTTTATATAGAAAGCTTAGCTATATGTATATGTGTATTATAATTTCTTCGCTCTGGCAGAAAACATTTGGTGCCCCGAAAATTGAACGGAAAGTAAAGAATGGAGTGTGTTAACACTGCATTCTTATTCTATGCTGAAAAAGGGTAGTTACTTTTTGTTGTATATTAGCAAAACTTTTCATGTTAACTAGATACTTAATTGTAATAAAAGAACAAATTAATTAAGCAATGTACTTATGATGTCGGGTAAAGTTTGAGAAGATGGACGTATCTAGAAACTATGATATAGTGCTATGTGTTATTATTACAAAAATAAATATAAAACTTAAAACTATTACAATGTCTTTGTTTTTGTTATTATTTACATAAGTATTATTACTATATATTTTAATAATAACTCATCATCATCATCAGCCTGTCGTCGTCCACTTCTGGATATAGGCCTCTCCAATGGCACGCCACTGAGCTCGACCTTCAGCTCTTCGCATCCAGCCGTTGCCAGCCATTTGAGAATATTGTCACCCTAGCTAGCCTATCTAGAGGATAATAATAAAATCTATGTTGGTATTATATTGCTTGTACAAACATTGTTTTTTTCGCCCCCGTAGTCCATGAAATCAAAGTAAGTAACTAATATGCCAATTTAAAAAAAAACATAATTAAAAATAATAATTTTAATATTTTTCTTAAGATTAAAATCATATTTAAAAAAAAGTTAATTGCAATAAAACAA